>NC_083513.1:1250000-2500000 GCF_032362555.1 Amyelois transitella | reverse complement strand
AACTGTCTTGAAAAGACTGAAAGGCCACGTTCAGCTATTTGGCTTAATGATAGAATTGACATTCAAATAGTGACAGGTTGCTAGCCCATCGCCTAAATGATGAATCCCAAGTTTATAAGCCTATCCCATAGTCACCTTTAACGACATGCATGGGAAACAGATGGAGTAGCCCTATTCTTTTTTATATTGGTGCCGAGAACCACACGGCACGATTACAATTAATTAATATGATAATAATTACAATTTGTTTCATCTAGGTCCATACTTCGTCACCACTAAACGAGGGTTCAAAGCTCTATGTATTGGCGGGTACCGTTTCAACAAGCACAGCTCCAGCAAAGGCCCCAAAACCAGGTGGATTTGTATGCGCGCCAGATTCAGCTGTAAGGCCGTGGTCATCATGCTTGATGATGTGATAGTTAAATACCATGACATTCACAACCATTCTTGTAAGGAATGAACAAGGATTGACTTCTGCTTCTTCCTCTTGGCGTAAAAATCGGTTACATTCTCAACTATCACGAGCATATTTGGTACGCGCCACGAATCTATTTTAAGTTTGGATAGTTGTATAGTTGACGTTGTCGAAGAAAATGCTGCAGTGCAGTTTGTTACCGCTTCTTCTGCACTGACGCCTTGGAAGCGGCAGTAAACTTAGTTTTAAGTAATTTATTTGATGTCAACCTATGTTGTGAAACTAAAAGATTTGACAATTATTAAGCGATATGAAGAATAACGAATAATTTTTTTTAATTTGAATCATCTAACCGCGTAGTTAACGAATAATATAGCTGGTTCTATGTTTTATATGTAGGAAGTTGATTAAACTGTTTTAAGTTGATTCGAAAATTATAATTGAAAAAGCCGTAATATTTACAGTAATATTTGGCACCATTTAGTGAAAGGATTAAATGAAAAAATATTATTAAATTAAAAATACCTACTACTTTAAATTTTTTCTCCGAAATTGCATGCGCAGTCGACGCTTTTTATTTCATTACTCTTGGCGCGTACTAATGCACACAAAATCTTGTTCTTATGTTTAGATCATCTTAGTTTAATGTTAGTTTATACTTGTAATGATGTGTTTAGTTAGTTGTAATAGAGTAAAGTGCAGATCTTTGTTAAGAACATTAACAATAAATAAATGACAATACTTTAAAAATCCTCTTATAAATGTGATAACAAAGTCATTTACTTTCATTTACTTTTTTCAATTATTTTTAGAGTTAAAAAAACTGTATATTTTTACATATGTCATTATCCCTTACGGGGTCAATCAAAAGAAACAAACTTTTACCTGAATGGCTTATTTGAGTATAACAGATTGTTCGCCCATCGCCTTTAATAAGAATTCCAAATTTAAAAGCCTTTTCATTTTATGACTTTTACAATCTGCACGGGAACGGTTTTTCATCGCTTTCAGACCAACATAGATGTTACATGCTGTGGTCTGAAAACCTTGCTTTATTTACTTAGTTATGTCCTAAAATTATATCTTTACATGTCATCTAGATACTCCTGTTTTGACGACCTCTCGTTGTGGAAAGCCGGTGATCCTGATTGGTCCATACAGATTTAACAGATGTTCCGGAAGCAAGGGCCCCAGGGCGCGGTGGACCTGCGTCAAAGCATGCTACGGCTGCAAAGCCAAGGTCATCACGTTGGAGAACCAGATAATCCAAATTTTCTCTGAACATAACCATGAGCAATTTCGGAGGACGTACCCTGTCCAAAAAAACCTTTCTATTGTTAAATATGTTTAAAGCTCAGATGAGGAAAAATATCGTGAGGAAACCTGAACTTGCAGCAAAGCCTGTGTGGAAACCCTATAGTTAAATAATACGGTCTTACAACATCGTGAGAAAACCTGCACATTCTGAGAACAGGTTGTGTACCTATTCATGTTAAAATATGGGTTAAGTTCCCCTCTAGAAATAAATTTAGGTTAATTTATTAGTAACATTCGTTTAAATACATATATTTAAATGATTTTGCATTTTCTAGATCAACCTTATGTTAATAAATTAGTCAAATGTTTGAAGTTTTTTAATATTTAAAACAGTATGAAAACTTTTCATAATGTTTCCTTGTCAGGCAGTAAGTAGTAACTCCAAGTTTGGATAATTGTGAAGTTGACATTATTGAAGAAAATGCTGCAGTGCAGTTTGCAACCGCTTCTTCTGCACTGACGTTTTGGGACCGCCAGTAAACTTAGTTTAAAGTAATTTATTTAACGACGTAATTTGTTTGAATAGTCTGCTTACCTCAGACACAATTACGAATATTCATAGCCTGCAGTTAAAAAAATTAAAGATGATAACTATGTGATTTTTACTGTAAATAATTATTTAAATATATAATTTCAGAGCCTATCTTCGAGACGACGAAACGTGGCGGGCGAGTGTTAATACTGGGTCGATATCGTTTTAACAAATACAATCACACGAACAATCAGGTTCGGGCCAGGTGGACTTGCGTCAAGGCGGTCAGAGGATGTAAGGCCAAAGTCATCACTGTCAATGACGAGATCATTGAAGTGACTCCTGACCATAATCATTAAATTTTAGGTTGCCTGCAACAAATCCCACTTAGATGACCTTTTGTATTGTAGTCTATTTTAATATATGTATAAAATGAGTACCTATTTATTTTTTCTTAGATATTTAATATTATATATTTACAGCTTGTAGCTGTTACTAATTATAATGAAAAAAGATGAATTCTTAAATTCTGTAGTAGTGTGTGTTAATCGTGCGCCCACGGCCCTTTTTTATTTAAAGACCTTTGCTACTTGACTATCTTTGTGCCCAAAATACATGTTTCGTACATTTAATGCTTTTGTTTATTCCTTACTTGAGTCTTAGTTTCTCATTTTTTTCTGCTTAATGCGGTCATGAGGCCCTTGTGATCCTTATAGAAAATAAAGTTCATTTATTATTCCTTTTATAATATAACGGATATTTTTGGTTTATTAAGTAAGTAGTGACACGCCCTGATTTTGCATGGGTAGCATTCACAAAACCCTCTTAGCAACATTTCAAACAGGAACAAAACTCATATACCTTGAGGCTCTTCTCTTGAGAGTTGAGGATGTTACAGGGTTTAACGCCTAGAGGAAGAATATAAAATCAGTTGTACATGTTTTTAACATACAATAAAGTAGGTATACCAAAAAAGCTTTGAAAATTAACTGTAATGAGTCAACCACAAGGTCAACTTAACAACTAAAAGACTGCTTTAACGATTCCGTCCACACCTAAAAGCTTGTTTTTTTTAATATTCTGATACTTTTTTCTCTTGGTTAATGAAAACCAATATAAATATATATCTATCTAACATGTATTTACATACATACATATGGTCACGTCTATATCGCTTGTGGGGTAGACAGAACCAACAGCCTTGAAAAGACTGATAGGCCACGCTCAGCTATTTGGCTTAATGATAGAATTGAGATGAAACATGTATTTTCCAGAGATAATGAAAGCAACCTTCGTGCAGTCCCAGCGTGGTGGTAAAGTTCTCCTGTTGGAAGGTCACAGGTTCAACACCTGCTCAGGGTCTGACCTCATCGGCCCGAAAACGAGGTGGAGATGTGTTCGGCAGTCCCAGGGCTGCAAGGTCAAGGTCACAACTTTCAAGGACCTGATCATCAACATTGTTGACGAACACAACCATACATGAGTTACATGGAAGCATACTGGAAGAAATTTCTATAGAAATAATTATAGATAGTGTCCCAGTTTTTCTATAGTCTAAGTTCTTGCTGTTTTTTTCCTTGTTGTATATAAACTAAAATTAATAATTAGCTATTTATGGTAGTTAAACCCCCGTAAAAACGTTTTTTATATATTTTCAAATACATTATCTATTTTTGACATTAATTTGGTTTGCTAACTGGTTGAAAAACTTAGAGAGAACACGTTATCAAGAAAACGCGATTTTAAACGAACACATGCATTTGGGGTAGTGCTCAAGTAAAAATATCATCAAATAATTATTAACAAATAAAAAAAAAATTATGAAATTAAATAAAAGGACGTGTTGAATTCATCCATGAAGCTATAGCAAAGCGTAAATTGATCAAAATAATATTAAAAAAAACAATTGTAGTAGCGCTGGTTTCGGTTATACATTATTTGTTTATAGAAGAAAAAAAACTATTTTATACAATAATCAATTGTTTTTGATAGTAAAAGTATATTATCCCTACATCGACATGAGGTACTTGCTATTAGGTGTATGTTTTAATATTATGGTGCAATAAAGAGTTTATGTATCTAATTGGATGGACCACATTTAATCATTTACAGACTGCTGATGATTTCTTCAGTAAGATCAAGCTTATTTGACAAAAATCGAATAAAAGAAAGATTATTATCGTAAAAGAGTCTTAGGTTTTGTATCCCATAAACCAGCTCCCGAACTTTTTTTAGGGCTAGCTTAATGGTCGTGTAGTTCCCGGTTCTTAAGAATAGGACCTCTCTATCTCATTCCCTTAGTCACTTTTTAGATGATTGTTCATCTAATGCAAGTTTCCATGTTAGGTGATAAGGCTAATAATAAAGTTGGGATTACTTCAGATGATGGCCTTCCAACCTGTCACTATTTTATATCGACCCCGTAAGGGATAAAGTCGTGATTATATCTGTGTATATATATATATTTTTCCTATTTCAGTTCCAATCTTCTCGAAGTCGAAGCGAGGTGGGATGGTGCTGCTGTTGGGGCGTCATCGTTACAATTGCTCGTCTGGCAATGACTTGAAAGCGAGATGGGTGTGCGTGAGGCGGGATTGTAAGGCGAAGCTGGTTACTGTCGAGAATCACATCATGATGGCCACGGGGAAGCATAATCATTGACGAGGCGAAGTGACTACGCTCGATTTAAATGCGCTCAGTAATTACGCATAGTCATTAAAGTGACCAAATAAAATATTTTATGGTTTTTATTACTGTCTTTGAAATTAAAGATTATGAAAATAAAATACAATACGCTTTTTTTTAATTAATAAACAGCGATTGTATTCTAGTTCCAGTCTTCTCGAAGATTATAAGGGCTCCGGAGAAGCATATTCATTGATCAGGTCAATTAGGTGATTTACCTTGACTAAATGCGTTTAATATTTCTGAGAAGCATAGTTATTACAGAGGCCAAATGATGGATTTTATAATTTTGATTGCTGTGTTCGGGAATCTATTTGGAAGTCATCAAAATATAAATAAATTTCAAACTCACAATTTTCCTTTGACCAAAATTAATATAGATAAATTTCCAACAAAAAATAAACAAACAAAGCTTGAATGATACGCAAGAGATTTCCCAAAAAAGCAGTTATATCTTTTATTTTATTTTATTTAGAAAACATACAGTCATATATCTTGAAAATACATCATATATAAATCATATAGGTATCTACAAAATCTCACTTAGTTACTTTAGACCATTTACATGTTTTCTCATAAGTGTATCAAAATGCAAGTTTTTTACATGTATAAAAAAAATATTAAAAAGAAAAAAATATGGAAGGTACCAGATAGCGCCTAATTATTATTGTCAGAATGAGAAACGTCAAACCAAAACTTGGTAACAAAATTTTAAAAACGGGTGGGTGTTGAATTAAAGACGGCGAGCTCCGAGGAGACAACCAGCCAGAAAGAGTTTTGCTTATAGTTGGTCAAGCTGGTGGGAAAAGTAAGCAGTGAACGGACTCGAGCAGACCTATTACTTATTTTTAGTTGTATTTTTCGCCAGCAAACTCGGGGTATCGAATGAACTTTGAGCAATTTTAACCAACACAGAAACATCAGCATCCATTAATGGTTCATAATTATCCATCATTCAAAAAATCTGTTTTCCAGAACCAATATACTCGACGTCATTGCGTGGCAAACCGGTGATTCAGCTGGGCCATTACCGCTTCAACCGCTGGAGTGGCAGCCGGGGTCCCAAGGTGCGCTGGATTTGTACCAAAGACCACTCGGGATGCAGAGCCAAGCTCATCACTGTAAATGATGAAATCGTCATGTGTCACAACAAGCATAATCATTATTAGATCGTTCAAAGATTTAGGATGTCGTAAAAGGCGACTAAGGGATAGGCTTATAAACATAGGATTCATCTTTTAGGCGATGGGCTAGCAACCTGTCACTATTTGAACTTCAATTCTATCATTAAGCCAAACAGCTGAACGTGGCCTATCAGTCTTTGCAAGACTGTTGGCTCTGTCTACCCCGCAATAGATATAGACGTGATGATTATATGTATGTATGTAGATCGTTTAGAAGTTTAACATTTTCAAAATTGGTTCCAACTTATCGAAGATGTATAAACAACTGCCACTTGAATAGAACCAGAATTATATAATATGGCGTGTCATCCAAACGATGGGTACCCCGGGTTCTGAAGCAGGCTGAGGTTTAGTGGACGTAGAATAAAGCGTACACACGTTCAATCCAGTCTGCCAGAGTCGTAGTCGGCTGCACGTTACACGGGCCATTAGTCACCTCCTACGAAATATGTAGGAAAACACAAAGCTATGCCATTAATGGTGTACGCATAGCGTGGTGAAAAATACTGAATTTTGTACAAATCGTGTTGAACTATCTTTCGTTTACTAAAATTGGAGAAATGCGTTTTTATTTTCTTTAGGATGAGAAATATACAGTGACATGATACGCTATTGTTTTATTTCAAAAATATTTGAATTTATAACAGTATCTTTAATAAAATTATGATCATCATCACGTACCCATTAAGTATTACTGGACACAGATCTCCGCTTTAAATTCCCACCGTCAAGGTGAAAACAAAGTGTGAAGTGGTTTGAAAACCGGTCTTCTTCTTTCTGGTAGCTTTTCATATTATTATTATTAATTATTTTAGCTTCATAATCATTGTAGTGTGTGGTCTGATCCTAACCCCTTCTATTTTAATTGGCAAGTTTAAACCAACTCTTTCCAAACCGACTTTTCCGTTTGTTTTTTCTTTATTCAAACTTTTAACTGTCTTGTTGCCTGTGGTTTCTTGTTATTGAGAGGGTCCATATTCTTACTTGGTTCATGGAAAAACTAATTTCATACCATAACAACAGTCAGGCCATTTCAAATATGTTCATCTCTGCAATTACTAAAATTTAAATTTTTTCCCTATAGAACCAGTATTTACTATATCCCGCCACGGCAGACCAGTTTTATTGCTGAACAATCACAGATACAACAGAAGATATGATTGCGTTGGACCTAAAGTCAGGTGGTACTGTGTGAAGGAAAACTATAAGAAATGCAAGGCTAAAATTATTACTGTAGATGACAAGATTGTTGCAGATTATAACTGCCATAACCACTAGTTTTTAGATGAAGATTAATATATAAATATAAATATATGCGGGACAAATTACACAGATTGAGTTACCCTCGCAGTAAAGTTCTTGTGACTTGTGTTACGAGATACTAACTCAATGATACTATATTTTATAATAAATACTTATATAGATAAACATCCAAGACTCAAGTCAATCAGAAAAAGTTATTTTCTCATCATGCCCTGGCCGGGATTCGAACCCGAGACCTCTGGTGTCACAGACAAGCGTACTACCGCTGCGCCACAGAGGCCGTCAAAGATGTAAAGTGTGTTTGTTGTCTAATTAAGGTTTGTAAAATTTATTATTTAGATCTCATGCCATTGTCTAAATTGAATTCATTGTATTATTTTTGCCAACATCCGCAACAAATATTCAATCTTTATCATTGTCAATAAATGAACTGGTTAATTTTTATCTCTTGATTTTTGCACTATAACTATATATAATTTTAGAGCTGCCCACGCCCAGCCAGAGGTTGGTACTCAGATCAAACACGAGAGAGAATTTGAATTTTAATAAAACGTTTTAAATGAATAATAATAAAATTGGTTCATCGCTTTTATAGAACTCGCTCCTTGCAATCTCCTCTCAATCTCCAATGCAATTCATTGGAAATTCAACTAGAGTTTCATTGAAAAATCAATTAATTTTTTGACGACCGTTATTTCTGTCTTCTCCTTTAGGGATAAGACGAGGAGGATAAGAAGAGGGATTTATTATATGTTTGTGTGATTAAAAAAAAGGCAACATACCAAACTTCATGGTCTTTAATATTTTAATGATTATAATTTATATAATTAATCACGTATTTTCAGTGGCAATCTTCACTAAATCCCGCCATGGAAATCCGTTGATCCAGTGTGGTGTCTACAGATTCTGTCAGGACAGACACAAGAAGGAGACAGCAAAAAAAAGATGGCGATGTATCAGGTGGGATCGAGGGTGTCGCGCGATCATAGCGACTATAGACAACTCTATTGTCACTTTCAGAAACTCTCATAATCATTAACAGAATATCAAAATCGTGAAGTATATTATAGTTAACTTTATAAAAAAAGCAAGTTATTCCAGGGCTCCTCTTCAGAGTGACGATGTTGTACGGAATTTGGTAGTATAATAATTGGAGTGGTAACATGTATATTGGAAGATTAAATTAGGCGTTCCGGAACGCGTCAAAATTTATCTCAGTTACATTTAACTGACTTAAATTAGGTATAACGCTTATTGTTTGATTTAATTTATTTATACTACATATCATCAATATTTAATCTTATAAATAATAAATCTTTATTATTAAATTTCAACTTTATAACATTAAAGTGTCTTTTCCTCTTTTTGATCGCGTTGGTACAAACGCAACATGGTGTTATTTGGGATTCCTCATTTGGCCAAGCAACCTGTCAGTATTTAAATCTCAATTCTATCATTAAGCCAAACAGCTGAACGCGGCCTTCAATCAATCTTTTCAAGACTGTTGGTTCTGTCTACCCCGCAAGGTATATAGACGTGATTATATATTATATATATATGGTTGCAGTATAAACGCAAGGCGTTTCAAAGTAGGCGTAAAACATTGAGTTTTGAACTTAAATGTTTTTGATGAACATTTACGCATATTTATCTTAATTATAGACGATTTAATATTAAAAGCCTATAATAAGATAATGCAGTTCGTAATCATTTATAAACTATGTAAGATTCCAATTTGTTTTCTTTTTGTTTGTTTTTCTGAGTTTTGTTCTATCATAAATTTACCAAAAATTTCATAAAGTAACTAATTACCTTTAGCAGGAGGCTTACTCATGAAACTAAAATTCAGAGATACGTCTAAATAGTTATTTCAAAAGTTTGTTTTCATTTATGATTGAATTTCAATTCCACCAGTAGCTGGACGTGGGCTTTCACTCACTTCCAGACTATTGACTCTGCTTATCTCGGAAATAATAAAAACGTGATATCATGTATGTTTCAGGTCCAGTTTACGCGACATCAAGAAAGGGCAGGCCTGTTCTTCTTCTATACGGCCACAGATACAATCAGTACAGTGATAACTCACGTAAATCAGTGTGGAGGTGTGTGAAGTGGTGTGATTACAGGTGTCGAAGCACCGTCACCACGATAGACAGGATTGTCGTTAAATTTAATCCTGCGCATACGCATTAGTTGGACATGTAAAGGTGGCAATTTTAATGATCTGAAAGTTTATGTATTTAAATTACGTATGCGTTATAGCTTAATTGTACTTTGTATCAATGAACAGTTTACAACAAATCATTGTTACCCATTTATCTCAATTTCATTTTACTCATTAGCTTTTGATGTTTTCAAAATTACAACTTAGGTACTACTATTATCAAAAGTTATCAATGTTGCTAGCTTGTACTTAAAATAAAAGTGATGTTATTAAACATAAATTAAAAAAATGGACTACTATTAATAATACAATTAATTTAATAATTTCTATGTTCAATATTAATAATTGTAACAATATCTGGTAATTGCTTAGTTTTGCCTAGCATTATGTATCTCAAATATGTTTTCACTTAAAATGTGTCATGCTTTAATTTGTAGTATTTTATCGCAATTAATTTAAGGCCCATAGAATATTATACATTATCCTAAAATACATACATAAACCCCCCTTTCCAGAAGGGATAGGCAGAAACTACATCTTACCACGATTATTTTTCAGTCTTTTCATGTAAGCACATAGGTTTAGAATATTCTTCATAGATCTTAAGTTGTCCTTGTCTTTCCCTTTCCTACACACTCTCCTTATTTATTTATATTTATTCAGGAAACAAACAGTTATATGGTTGTTCATTAATATTATCTTTTACTATGATGCATACACCAATAAAGTTGTTCACTGTTTACAAATACAAAGTATCGAAAAGACAAGAAAATTATACTCGAAAATGTGTTTTTTTTTAATTATTATTATTTAAGAACTCCTTATTTTTAAATGTTGATCTAAGATTTTGCCAGAGATTCTCAAACTATGAGATGTGACCCTGGCGCCTTTGAGTTATATGTGATGTTATGTGTGATTCTTTGTTCCTTATAATATAAAATATCTAAGACAAAAAATTATGTTAATATTACTTTCTTTTGTATATTTTTTTTTCTATATATAAAATGCCTATTAATGATCATAAGTACATATTTTCTTTTAATACCCTGTGCTCTCAAAATATAAGAGTGGAACAATAACTTTGAGAAACTCTTGTAGGTATATAATAAATAAAGAGAACTTTGTAAATATATAATTTAAAAAAATGATCAGATTTAAATACAAGTATAAAGGTAATCCACGAGGATATAAATTATGGAAAAAGGTAAGATAATTGGGACGTAAAAAGTTCCCATTATAAATTACAAGATAATATTACAAGCGATTAAATGGGCCGTGTGGTTCCCGGCACCAATACGTAAAATAATAAGACCACTCCATCTCTTTCCCATTAATGACATAAAAGGCGACTAAGACTACTTTAAGGCTACAGGCTAACAACCTGTCATTATTTGAATCTCAATTCTATCATAAAGCCACACAGCTGAACGTGGCCTATCAGTCTTTTTTCAGACTGTTGGCTCTGTCTACCCCGCAAGGGTTATAGACGTGATTATGTGTATGTATGTTTATAAATCAATGTGAAGTTGTTGCAATTTATTGCGTGCTATAAAAGAGTTTTTGTGTTGTATGAACGGGTGATCAATTTCTTCCATGTCACATTTCAGATGCAAAATTCACATTATCCCTACGGGGCCATCCGGTCATCTGTGTCGGGAGCTATCGCTACAACCAACACCACGTTTCCCCCCTCAAGTCTATTTGGAGGTGTTCCAGGTGGAGGAATGGCGGCTGCCGATGTAAATTGGTCACAATTGATGATCATATCGTCAAAATGGTCGGACAACATTGCCATTGACGCAAGTGGAAATGTTAAAACTGCAAATAATTCTGACTATAGCCAATACACGGTTGATTAATGGCATCTGAATTTGTTGTTATCGTTCGATGAACGGACCGACGACATCTTATCTGTCTAAATAAAACAAATGAGAGGAATAGGCAAAAAAATCATGTTAACAAAAGAGTACTAAGTACAATAGGTATATTCTTTTGTAAAAGTATCATGAGTCTGTTGTGTTCGAGCTGTTAGTATGCCAATAATCGTAGTTTTTAGCCGAACTTGCAAGATCTAACAAAAGTATGGACAAATAAGTAAAAATGAAGATGTTTATTATGAAAATTTATTCTTGGCTAAGATTTTTTATGCAATTGTTTTACTAGGTGACCGTGCAGTAAAAGGAGTTAAAACAAAAAAAACATGAAATAACAAAGGGGAAAACCGCCGTATTATGTTCCTTAAAATTGAGTTAATATTTATGGAGAAAAAAAAAATAGAAAAACCATAAATATTGTAAAAACAAAAATCGGTCGATGTCACAAAAACCGTAAAAATTGTAAAAACAAATAAAACCACCAAAAAATAGAAAAAAAACCAAATTGTCGTATATATATATTGTCGTATATAAAAATATCGTCGCTGGAAATAAATCGCTCTCCCGTAAAAACCAATTTTTTGTTAAAGTATTGGAAAAACTAATTTTCCCAGACATGGTACCGATTTTTTACGCCTGTATGCACCTATATTTTGAATTTCTAAGCCGTTTTCGAGATCGTAAGTACAAATATACATAGATATAAATATACAAATATTTCTCGTTTAATGTAGTGTAATATAGTGATAAATCTGTAGTAAAATTATGCATTCTAAAATAGGTAGGTAAAATATCTAAGAAAGCATTAAGTGTGAACCATTTCAAGATGATAGCGAATGCGTTATGTATATGTATATCATGGTATTTTAAAGAGAATGTTATTTCATTTACATTATCAATTATTTATTTAAAATGAGTGAGTATGATTGGGTTTAATCAGTGTTCTGTAAATCTAGTCTACACTATCTAGTCTAATAAATCAAATTCGAACTCAAAACAAGTAGGTATTATTATTTCTGATAAAACCATCGATATCAAATGGAGAATGGTAAATTAAGTTTCTGATTCTTTTCATTCCTTTAAAGAATAAATAAATACTAAATATATAAATACTTTAAATATATACGGGATAAATTATACAGATTGAGTTAGCCTCGAAGTTAGTTCAAAACTTGTGCTACGAGATACGAACTCAACGATAAAATAATAGACAATGCTGTAAAAAGTTACAAGCGGGCTCCTCTCCGAGGCGAGGACGCGACCGAAATCACTGTAAATTTTCTACAGTAATTATTACCAGCATATATTACGAGCTCAAAATATGTAAAAACGTTTTTCTTTCAATACTTTCTAAGGTTAACATGTACGTGTGTTTTTCCAGTGTCCTCATCCACTAAGCCCCGGCAGCCTCCCGGCGAGGTGCTGTCGGTGGCGGGCTACCACTACAGCAGACACGGCGTCAACAAGTACAACGCCGTGTGGTGGCGCTGCACCCGCACCTCCGCCGGCTGCCCTTGCTCACTCATCACCGTTGATGATAAAATCGTCAGGGTCATTAACCGACATTCTCATTGACACGGGTTCGACCATACTAGTAACTGCATACGTTAACCATATTGTAACACATTTTATTTATTATATTAACCGATTTCAATAATTTTTTTCTCTTAATTTTGTTTGAATTTTATATAATACATACATTTATGTAGTACCTACTCGTATTAACTATATTAAAATGCTGGAAATTTGTTTGTATTTAGACATGATTAAAATTTAAATAAAAATTATTGTTAATGATATGCGTTGTTGATTTAAACGTTTATTATGTCACAAACTGATTTTAACTTTTAATCGTAGATGCAAAATAATTTAACTCTGCCTAAGCCAAAGACACAATTGTAACCTCCGTCTTAGTTTAGATACAAAAAAAATTGCAAACGAGATTTCACTAAAAATTTAATTAAACAAGAATATCATAAAAACTTAATAAAAGATTTTTTAATTTACAGATATCGTGTCACAATCCATGTGGTTCTCAAGGTCTAGACGCGACCAGCCCATTTTGCACATCGGGATAAACAAATTCCACCGTCATAGTCGCTGCAAGGGGCCTAAGGTCCAGTGGCTGTGTGCCAAGTGGTTCAAAGGTATGATCTTTTTATATCTGTACGTATCCTATTATTATTATAAATGCGAAAGTTTGTGAGTCAGTATGGATGTTTGTTACTCTTTCACGCAAAAACTACTGGACCGATTACGATGAAATTTGATATGTAGGTAGCTGAAGACCCAGAATAACATATAGGCTATATTTTTATCCCGGAGTTCCCGCGGGATTGATAGGGTTTCCATGCGGACGAAGTCGCGGGTGGCCTCTAATATTCATATAATCAAGTCTGTAACCCTTATAGAATAGACAGAACCAACGGTCTTGAAAATTATGAAGGAATTGGGATTCAAATAGTATAGGGAATATGCTGAAAATAATAAAGTATTTGCGCTGGTAAAGAAAAGATGATGCACGCTCAAAACAAACTGTCATTTATTTTTCTTATTTTAAATTACAGAATGCTTGTCCTTTACAAAGGAGTTCGAAACACTCTAACGAGTTCGTAACAAATAGTGAAGAAGGAGATGTATAAAACATTTAAATAGATTTACGCCTTTTTTATTTTACTAAGTTCACATAATGTAAAAACTTATTGTAATGATTATTTTGTTTATTTACTTTTTAAGGTTGCCGAGCCATGGTCACTACGATTGACAATCAAATAATTAAGACGTCAAACAGACACAATCATTTTTAAATACGATACAGAGAAGAAGATTTTAAGATAGAGGCTGCGTTGAGTGCAGGAATCTTACATGAACACATCACGCCTCTTGTCGTAGGGAATGCACCTACAAATTACCAAGTCCATAGGATCTTACTTTTACAATATAATAGTAATAATAAATTGTATGTACCCTACACAACAATTTAATAAAGATATATTAAAAACAAAAATAATTTTCGTACTCTAATAGATATATTTCTTTCAGTAGATCAGTAAGAGAAGAAAATAATAAAAAAACACAAAGACTGACTTGGTGACTTGGTAATGTCTTTAAAACTCTACATATGGGTTGTGTTTTACAATTGTACAATTGTATTTCTAGTGGTATTTTATTATAATTATATTTTTTGACTAAGTTTTACTTTTGCTGCACTGTTCACAGCTTATGACCTTACAGCTTCATTTATTTGTGGACCTACTTTTGATTAATGATTTTATTTAATTTAGTATTTTTAATAATTATACATAATACCCAAGTACTCTTGACTTGACCATTCACGAGAATTTCTTCGATTCGATCAAGGTACGTGTTCCTGTTTCAACATGTCCATTTATATTAGGTATATTGCTTAGTTTAAAGGTCTAAAACAAGGGTTGCGTGATCAGTTTGGAGACAAAAAATTTTACAAATGAAAAGAAGCAACTAATTTAGCGCCACATAACACACAAGCAAACAACTTTTGCATTAATAATATTCGTTGGAATTTCAGTTACCTATTCGACGTCACAAAGGGGTCACCCAGTGTTGGTGATTGGTCCTCACCGGTACAACAAGTATAGTAGGTCGAAGGGCGTCAAAGTTCAGTGGGTCTGCTCCCGATGGCATGAATCTTGTCGGGTCACCATCACGACCATCAATGGCGATATTGTTAAAATGCGAAATGAACATAACCATTAGTTATAGAAAATTAAAAATGAAATTAAATATTTGAATTGCGATCTCTATGGTTATTTTCTTTAATAATTCGCTTAGATGCCAAAAATAAACACATTTAATATATGTATGTATACCCCCGGACAGGTAAGCAATACCTGAGTATATCTTTCAAAGCTATAGAAAAATGGTATACCAAAGAAGTCTAATTGAGTTACTGATTCTAATCGGACACTCACAAGGTTCAGATGGGGCTCCGGTAGAAAGAGCAGGCCGAAGAAAACCTGGCTTGAGGACTGATTGAAAATATTCATGCCAATGGTCTGGAAACTTAAGGCGCCGCTGACCAAACAATGTGGAAAGGTAAATCTAGGAAAGTAGACCTTAGGCCTCGAAACACTATAGTGGAGAGAGAGAGAGATAGAGATAACCAAGAGATGGCGATTATTCTATTCTGCAATGAACCGGGAAGTTTACAGTCTTCTCCTTTCTGGCTATAGTCCCGGCTGCATCCTCAACATTATGGAGAGGAGCCCGCAGTAAGCCCATGACCATGGATCCTGCATTGGGTGAGTCAGGTTTATACGAAGCGACTCCCGTCTAAACCTTTGCACGGGAACAGCATCAGTTAGTATTCAATTACCATAATTTTACCATTCCTATCTTCTCTCTCTCTCTTTACTATATGCATTTCTCTTTACGATGTTTTCCCCACTATAAGACCATCGATTTACTATCAAATTAATTTACAACTCAAAAAAGAGTCATTGGTACTTTGGCCCGGGTGGGGTACCTCACATGTTTGACCATTGACGTTATATTGTTTCTACAAGTGTTACATTATAAAAATATTTATATTACAGAGGTTTACACCACGTCTCGCCGCGGGGGGCCGGTATTGGCCTTCGGTCAATACGAGTACGTGCTAAATACTAGACATAAGGGATCCAAAATCACTTGGTGTTGCCGTTCTAGAAAAACCTACGTCTGTCCAGGCAGTGTCACTACAATGGATGGGTCAGTCATCAAAATAAATGCGAGACATAATCACTCGACGAAAAAGTACTAGTTTTACAGACTAAAGAATAAAATGTACTAGATTAGTTGTAAACTTCTTTTGTTGAATTTTTTTTCGACGTCGGTATGTATTTTTTCTTTGAAAGTAAAATCTGTACATAGTTTTTATTGTGCGCAAACACTTAGGATTCTTTTTTGTACGTAATTACTTTAGAAGTATGAAGTCCGGCTTTAAAATAAAAAAAATACGTCGCGTTGTCCCTTACTATCTTTTTCATTCTCCAACTAAGTAACTTCTTCACTTTTTTTCGTGATAATAATACTTAATTAAAATACTTAACGAAATATTTATTTTTAATAGATAATTTATGCTATTTAAATTCAATATCTAATCTACCCTTAAAAAAATTTAATTCAATTATTAAATGTATTATAGTAACATGTAAATATAATAATATTATGCTCGGCTTTAGGTTTATCTTGTGCAATTTAATAAATGAATGTAATTTCTCTTTTTTTTTATAATCTTGTAAAGACTGATTTTTAATTGCTATAACTGTTCTGTTGAAAAATTTTT
Source organism: Amyelois transitella (assembly GCF_032362555.1). Lineage (NCBI taxonomy): Eukaryota > Metazoa > Arthropoda > Insecta > Lepidoptera > Pyralidae > Amyelois > Amyelois transitella. The sequence goes on along the minus strand of NC_083513.1, from coordinate 2,483,321 downwards.
GTTACTAAATAAATGTTTACTGCATCCTCATTCATTTTATTTGATCTAAAGTGGTATACATTTGATCATACGGATAGGACAAATAAATTCTTACTCTTGACTCGTACCAATTTAGTGACGTAGATATGAGTAAGTAAATATAAGTATTTACGTCACTAAGTGTGTTATTTATTACCATCTTATTCATTTCAAAACTCTTTACAGTGTCATCAATTTTCATTCATGAAATATATAATGTTTATGAATTTATTATAATATAAAACTATATTAGTAAGTAGGTACCTAAATTATTTAAAAAAATCTGTTATTATTTAAGTGGAATTAATTTTTTTAACGTAATTGTAAGTCGATTTGCAATTAATTTCAGGACCAATGTTCCTCACAACTGCATCAGGGAAGCCCCTTCTCATGATAGAGGACTACAAGTTTCATTTGAAGAATGACTACGGAGCCAAGAAGAGTTTCTGCTGCGCGCAAGCTTGGAAAGGGTGCAGGGTCACTGTCCTCACTTTAAATGATCAAATTATAAAGATTAAAAATAGCCATAATCATTGAGAAAATATTCAAGATTACTATGTCACAGATAGAATTACAAAGATTATAAAACTATAAAAATAAATAATTTAAAATGTTGTTTTATTTATTGTTGTGAGGCTGTGGCTATATGTAGATGTATTTAAGGAACAATTAATTTCAGTATCCAAAACCGTATTAAGTTTTTTTTAATCATGCATGTAATCTCAATAATGTTGATTTTTGCTATTTAGGCGCTGAGTGCACTGAAATTTGCGTGAGATTTGTGGAACTTATCATAGAATTTTATTTCTTTTCCTTAATGACTGATAGTTTATTTTACAACATATAAATGCATAGTGGAATAAAATGTAGAATGTAGGTACAATGCCTTTATTACAAAAAATATTGAAAAAGTCCAGCGCATTCGTCGCTGTTTCGCTTTTATTAGAATAGAATTGATTAATTTTCATAATTGGACACAAGGTATCACTTATTCACGTCACAATTATTAAGTGAAAAGGGACAGCGATAGTTTTTCGCGCGATTAAAACGGCATCGCGCGTGACATGCTACGGGGGCAGATGATAACGAATAATTTATTTTTCAGTGATCATTCTGCCAAGCGGACACAGCGGCACCAAAGGTCTGATGATGATCAACAAATTTACGTATTCCGAGTGGAGTCCACGCACCTGGTACTGCTCCAAGAAGAGACGAGGTCGGTGTCCAGCAAAAGCCCGTATGGATAACGATGGAAACCTCATCTTTTTGAGTGAAAACCATAATCATCCCCCACCACTTTATCATGTAACTAAAGACGGCCAATATATTAAGATGTAAGAGAACAAATGAAAATATAAAAAGTCTAATAACGTCATCAAAAAATGGAATCAGTTATTTTCAATGAGTTTCTTTTTTTACAAATTATCTACTTTGTACTGGCGTTCTCTCTTTCCAGAAGATAGAAATAATAACACTAATTATTAAAAAAAATAAAAGTTAATATTTTTTTGAAATGTATTGTCGTTATGAATATTTTTTATCCTGATGAAAAGGCCTTTGGTTTGATTTAGTATTTGATTAATTTTTTTTTCTGGTCTGTTGATACCATTTATTTTTCCAACAAAAAAAAAAACAAAGTAAACTTATTTACTTTTATTTTGTTAGTAACCTGAGGAAATGGACTAATCTAGTATGATCCTTTTGCATTGAATTTCCTCAGATTATCCTAAAAAATGTCCTTTGTTTTACTCTCTTTCTGTATTTTATTAAAAAGTACGTACAAATAGTACAAATATATATTATAACGAAATATATTTTATTCGAATACTTATGTACTTTTAATCCTTGTTCTTTTGATTACAAATTTTTATTCAGCATTGTAGAAGTCTCGTGTGGTTCTAAACTCCATCTTTTTCCTATGGATGTCGTAAAAGGCGATTAAGGGATGGGCTTATAAACTTGGGATTCCTCATGGGCTAGCAACCTATCATAATTTAAATCTCAATTTCATCTTCAAACCATGCCACCCAGCTGAACGTTTGTAATCAGTCTTTGCGAGACTGTTGGCTCTGTCTACCCCGCAAGGGATAAAGACGTAATTATATGTATGTATGCATTATAGAAAAAATGACAACATTTCCTGCAATATTTTTGAAAAATCAAACAGCAAGCATATCTACTAATATTATTAAACATTTTCAGTTGAAATTGTCAAATTCATGAATGTTAAAGGAGAGCTCATGGTGATCAACGGATACACTTACTCCAAGTACAACCCGAGGTGCTGGTATTGTTCCAAAAGGAAGACCCTTTCTTGTACTGCAAGAGCCAGAGTGGACCCTTCGGGCTCATTGACCTATTTGGATGAAAGTCATAATCACGAACCGCCGCAGTATTATGTTACTAAAAAAGGGAAATATTTATATACTAGATAGGCTATTAATATTTCGAGACCTGTATAAGATTTGAAATAAAAACTGTGGATGGAGCCGACACTCTCGAAAAGACTGATAGGCCACGTTCAGCTGTTTGGCTTATTGATAGAATTGAGGTTCAAATAGTGACAGGTTGCTAGCCCATCTCCTAAAATAATCTCAGTTAATAAGCCTATTCCTATACCGCAAGGGATATAGACGTGACCATATGTATGTATGTATGTAAATAATTAAAAGTCTGAAGGACATAGTCTTCATCTTGGTAGAAACTATATTTGCCGTGGGATTTGCGGAAACCTGCATTTTTTTGTAGGTGACGCTGATTTCGCACGGGCGAAGCCGGGGTAAAATCTAGTACGATATAATCATTATCTATATACATACACATAGTCACGTCTTTATCCCTTGTGTGGTAAACAGAGCCAACAGTCTTGAAAAAACTGAAAGGCCTACGCCAATAAGCTTAATTAAGTTGTGAAAAACGGGATGTACTAGTTTCAGGGATATTTAAAATACAGTTAAAACGGTCATCCTATTTATTAGCAAAATTGTTACAAAAATCAAACCTAATACTTTCTTTTTTGGTTGTACGTTCCTTATGAAATAATAATATCGAAAACAATCATTTTATTGAGACTTTTTAGCAAGGGATGGACGATATAACGATTTTGTTTGTTATTTTTTAATTTTGCACTTTTTTTCTATTGAATTCATATTTGTTTTATTTTTTTTTTTGTCGTCTCTATAAAGCCAGCACAAATACGTTTTAAAATTTTCTTACTCCGTTTCTTAAGTAGGCAAATATCTATAAAAATTAATGTGTCTTAAATTGTAACAATATTTTAATTTTTCTTTTAGAATGTCAACTAGTAAAATCGGGGAACGGCAAAGAACTATTAATGCACAATCAGTACTCCTACAATCGGAGGCGGGCGACCAGTTTTAACAGACTGCGATGGTACTGCACTTGGTACCACCGAGGTTGTAAGGCTACCCTCGTCACCACCCAGGACTTGATAGCCGTGAGTTGCGGTGGAGGGCACGACCATCAGCCGCAGAAGTATATAGTTGGGGCGGGGGGAGTTTATCATAGAATATAACTATTTGTATTAGTGCCGGGAACCACTCGGCAAAACAAAAAAGAATAGGACGACTCCATCTCTTTCCAATGAATGTCGTTAAAGGCGACTAAGTAACATGCTTATAAACTTGGGATTATTTGTTTTAGGCGATGGGCTAGCAACCTGTCAAAATTAGAAATGTGCACGACAGTATATTGTTATGATGAATCATCATCATGAACCATCACAGATAAGGGGATCTGTTATTCTGAAAATCACAGGTGTATGTAGTATCTGATAGGAATTATATGGATCAGAGGATGAAACCATCGGCACAAAAGAGGAATGAAACGCCCTTGATTTTTTTTAAATTTACTTGTTACATTTTTTTTTTCATTAACGTAGGAAATCTGTTGAAAAATATCTAAAACAAAAACTCATATAAGATATTCTTTTGACCTTTTTGCGATTTAATTTCAAACAATTTACATGACTTATTAACAATTAATATAACTGCAAAATTACGTTCAATTTCTAATTATTGTGTTGTGTACATACAAAATATGCAGTTACTTCTATTTTTAATTGAGCATTATAACTAAACTATTTTGTGTAATGTACTATATTAAGTTTTTAATTGAATAAAAAAATACATACACTTTTATATTTAACGATCATGCATCCCTTTTTCTTTAAGAAAGTTAAATAGTACCTATATTTAATACTCTGAATTCAAAGGAAACTAAAATGATTTCTTATTACTTTTTTTTTATTACAGGTAAAATAATAGCACTAACAAGAGGGGCCGAGGGTTTATTATTCAATGACTACACGTACAGCAGGAAACAGGTCGGGAGGCATGGCACCTTCCATTGGTAAGAGTAACTTTTTTTTTACTTTATACCTTTCATTGGTAAGATTAGTTGATCGGTGATCATTATTTGCGACATATAAAGGATTTGTTACACTTACTGATTTGGTTTAAAAATGAGAACATTTTGTTTTTTTTTTCTAATAAGACAACATACATACAGTCACTTCTATGATATACCTTATTAAATTAGGGATTCTTCTTTTAGATGACGGGTTACATATATACATACAAACATATAATGATTTAAGTTTCAAATAGTGACAGGTTGCTAGCCCATCGCCTACAAGATGAATCCCAAGTTTATAAGCATATCCGATTGCCGCCATTTACGACATCCATGGGAAAGATAACGAGTGGTTCTATTCTAAATTGCCGGAAACCACACGACAATTACAAACAAGTTGTTTTAACATTTATCTTTTGTCGTCACAAGAGAGCTTCGCTCGTAAATCAGCCGATAATTACTTCTGATGGTCTTGCTATGCGTGCTTATTAACTTTTAAATTTACTGTTACAAGCAAAAATATAAATCATTTCTGTTGCAAATCTTTGTATGTATGGTTTAATATAGCCCTTCCCTTCTCAGGTACTGCAGCAAATACAACTTTGGGTGCAGAGCGAGCGTGACCACGACTAAGGCAAATATTGTTATCAGATTGTTTGGCAACCATGCGCACCTGCCCCCCACACCCACTCCCAGCTGCTCCTTCGACCCCAGCATGAGGGGAATCTGTGGGGGGATCCCGCTTCCGGCACCAGAACCTGGTTAGTTAACAGAACTGTTACATCATCACTGGAATACATGGAACAAACTCGTGGGAAATTCTGGAAATCCTGTCTACATAAGTCCACTCCTGCATGCTAAATTCAAATCTCTTGACTAGTTTCGGCGGTTAGTTGATTAGTCAGTCAGTCAATGATTTAATTTTCTATTGTTCTTCTGTCTATAAAGGGAAATATAGTAACTGTTCCCGATTTCATATAGCTGTTAGGGATCGCAACATTAAAATGACACATCTTTACCGGAAAGGTAGGCAGAGACCACATGCTTCCACTTGCAACAACTCTGTTATTTGCAAACAAATTTGAATGTTGAGTGTTTTTTTTATTTAAATGAAAAATGAAAGCAAGATAATAATAAATAATAGTAAATAAATAAATAAATATATGGTACGGGACAAATTACACTGATTGATTATATTTATATTACAAGATAACAATATAGTTAAGAATTTGATAACAAGTTAAAATTCTTTTTTACAGGGCAAATAATTACAAAAAACAATGGCAGTCAGCTTTTACTATTCCAAGGCCACACGTTCAACAGAAAACAGACGGCAAAGCATTCGACTTGGCGGTGGTACTGCACCAGATACCACACGGGGTGCAAGGCGGGAATCATCACCACGCACGAGTACTTGGTGATCGAGACGATCAACGAACATCACCACTCCAGGACTCAACCCAGAATGAGCAATATAGCTGGAGAATTTACTGAGACACGGTTCACGTCCAAAAACGTGACATCGTAGAATCTTGTATAAAACGGTTAATCTCACTGAACATTTATAGTTAGTAGATTAAGGTTGAAAATTGTTTGTAATAAAAACTATTTAATCGGCAATTCGACATTCTATGTGGAATAATTTGGAAACAAGTTATGCTGAAAAAAATTGTTTATTTGTTTTTAAATAATAAATACATATATTGGTAATGTATAAAAACATTATCACTCACAAAATTGTATTGTTTTTAAATTAAGAAATATCTGCTCAACAATTTTTTATGTGTTAATCTACGAAAAACACTCGGTTAAGCAATCAAATATACATATGATGAACTGGAAATATACGACCAGCTAAATTGCTAACCGTTTCTTTTATACCAAACTAAATTGCGTTGTTGGTCTTTTAATACTTCACTCAGAATAGTTAATTAGATTTTTTTAACTTTACAGATTTAGTTTTCGAAACAACAGTTCGAGGGAAGATTATACTCAGAATTAATAATTATAAATACTGGAAGCACTATACTAACCATCTGAAGACAAGATGGCGATGTGTAGAGAAGAACAAGGGTTGTAACTCAGCCATCTTCACTATCAACAATGTCATTTCTAGAAGTAGTGGTTATCATAACCATTAATATTTTTGTTTTTACTCGGGTAACGGAATGATAAGTGCTTTTTTTTTAAATATTGTTTATAGCCCACATTGCATTCTTTTGATTAAATTTATTACATGCAATCATTTATCTTATAATTATGTAAAAGAATTTTACATTGCATTATAATAGGGCTTGGGAAAACTTTTCAAAGAGTTTAAGCTGCTTGACTTCGGAACTGCTGGGGGAATTCGGGTCTTTAAACTTCAGAAAACGGTAAAAATGGGAATCAGGTTAGCGGACTAGAAAACAGACGGCAAAGCATTCGACTTGGCGGTGGTACTGCACCAGATACCACACGGGGTGCAAGGCGGGAATCATCACCACGCACGAGTACTTGGTGATCGAGACGATCAACGAACATCACCACTCCAGGACTCAACCCAGAATGAGCAATATAGCTGGAGAATTTACTGAGACACGGTTCACGTCCAAAAACGTGACATCGTAGAATCTTGTATAAAACGGTTAATCTCACTGAACATTTATAGTTAGTAGATTAAGGTTGAAAATTGTTTGTTTTAAAAACTATGCATCGTATGGCGTCTGGCTCCCGAGCAATTTAATCGGCAATTCGACAGTCTATGTGGAATAATTTGAAACAAGTTATGCTGAAAAAAATTGTTAATTTGTTTTTAAATTATATTGGTAATGTATAAAAACATTATCACTCACAAAATTGTATTTATTTTGAAATTAAGAAATATCTGCTCAACAATTTTTTATATGTTAATCTACGAAAATCACTCGGTTAAGAAATCAAATATATGATGAACTGGAAATATACGACCAGCTAAATTGGTAACCATTTTTTTTTTATTCCAAACTAAATTTCGTTGTTGGACTTTTAATACTTCACTAAGAATAGTTAATTAGATTTTTTAACTTTACAGATTTAGTTTTCGAAACAACAGCTCGAGGGAAGATTATACTCAGAATTAATAATTACAAATACTGGAAGGACTACAGTAACCATCTGAAGACGAGATGGCGATGTGTAGAGAAGAACAAGGGTTGTAACTCAGCCATCTTCACGATCAACAATGTCATTTCTAGAAGCAGTGGTTATCATAACCATTAATATTTTTGTTTTTACTCGGGTAACGGAATGATAAGTGCTTTTTTTTTAAATATTGTTTATAGCCCACATTGCATTCTTTTGATTAAATTTATTACATGCAATCATTTATCTTATAATTATGTAAAAGAATTTTACATTACATTAAAATAGGGCTTGGGAAAACTTTTCAAAGAGTTTAAGCTGCTTGACTTCGGAACTGCTGGGGGAATTCGGGTCTTTAAACTTCAGAAAACGGTAAAAATGGGAATCAGGTTAGCGGACTAGAAAACAGACGGCAAAGCATTCTACTTGGCGGTGGTACTGCACCAGATACCACACGGGGTGCAAGGCGGGAATCATCACCACGCACGAGTACTTGGTGATCGAGACGATCAACGAACATCACCACTCCAGGACTCAACCCAGAATGAGCAATATAGCTGGAGAATTTACTGAGACACGGTTCACGTCCAAAAACGTGACATCGTAGAATCTTGTATAAAACGGTTAATCTCACTGAACATTTATAGTTAGTAGATTAAGGTTGAAAATTGTTTGTATTAAAAACTATGCATCGTATGGCGTCTGGCTCCCGAGCAATTTAATCGGCAATTCGACAGTCTATGTGGAATAATTTGAAACAAGTTATGCTGAAAAAATTTGTTTATTTGTTTTTAAATAATAAATACATATATTGGTAATGTATAAAAACATTATCACTCACAAAATTGTATTGTGTTTAAATTAAGAAATATCTGCTCAACAATTTTTTATGTGTTAATCTACGAAAAACACTCGGTTAAGCAATCAAATATACATATGATGAACTGGAAATATACGACCAGCTAAATTGCTAACCGTTTTTTTTATACCAAACTAAATTGCGTTGTTGGTCTTTTAATACTTCACTAAGAATAGTTAATTAGATTTTTTTAACTTTACAGATTTAGTTTTCGAAACAACAGCTCGAGGGAAGATTATACTCAGAATTAATAATTACAAATACTGGAAGCACTACAGTAACCATCTGAAGACGAGATGGCGATGTGTAGAGAAGAACAAGGGTTGTAACTCAGCCATCTTCACGATCAACAATGTCATTTCTAGAAGCAGTGGTTATCATAACCATTAATATTTATGTTTTTTAAACTGGTAACGGAATGATAAGTGCTTTTTTTTTAAATATTGTTTATAGCCCACTATGCATTCTTTTGATTAAATTTATTACATTGAATCTTTTATCTTATAATTATGTAAAAGAATTTTACATTACATTATAATAGGGCTTGGGAAAACTTTTCAAAGAGTTTAAGCTGCTTGACTTCGGAACTGCTGGGGGAATTCGGGTCTTTAAACTTCAGAAAACGTAAAAATGGGAATCAGGTTAGCGCATTTATACGTGGTGTTGCGTTTTTGTCACTGAGTGATAAACTGACTAAGAGACAACGCAAGTAAATCCCAATTCGGTGGAACTATGGATTTGAAATCTGCCTTGTCTGTAGTGTACAATGAGATGTCGCCTTAATTCCTTAGTCTCAGGGTTCACAAAGAGAGGATTTCCCGAAATTCTCACAAAAACGGAAATAAACTAGTTCTGTGGTTTTAACATTAATAATTACTCCATTAATAAACTAGCTAGTACTTGTGACTTTGTACTTCTTGAAATTAGACGGGGCATGATGTAGACCAAATGTATTTAAACATGCCTTATCTTTCATTTATATTTATTTGATTTGCCACCAGTTGTTACAACAATGAACAAAAATCATCACCGTAAAAACTAATTGCACAACCATTTACTGATAAATACCACATGCACATTATATTAAAATATTTGAGAATTTGGGTTGTATTTTCTTCATGTATTTCTGTATTTCATCCCCTATCATTGTATCCATTGCTCCTCTCCAAAGCGGTGAGGTTTCGGTGTCTACCACCACCTGGATGATTTAAATGTCATATCCTTATCTGTCTTCCTCGTAAACGCAGTTCATTAGGACTTTGCTTTTTTTTTCAGTTACGTTCGTACGGAAAGTGAACGGCAAAGAGATTGCTATTTTTAAAGGCTACACTTTCTACTGTAACGATTATTGCAAACGCACCAATGGGTGGAAATGCAGCAATGGCTCCTGCAGGGCGCGCCTGACCACCACGAAGGACCAAGTACTTGTAAGAGTCAGCTGTGACCACAACCATCCTCGACCTGATTTTGTCATTCGTAATGGCGTTTTCTTTAAGATTTAACATCTTTTTATTATCTATCTTCCGAATATTGTCAAAATTTTGAATTATTTTAATTTAAACAGAAATAACAATGTTAAGTCACTTTTAGACAGATGTGTAATGATTTTTAATATTATTATCGTCTAAGTAAAAAATGGATTTAGTATTATTTGGTCTCAGATGATCTATTCACGTACTTCGATAAGGCATGTTAAGTATCATTCATTTTCTTTATTCTTGTGGTTAAACAAAATAAGCCTTATGCGTAGGAGTTCCACGGGAATCCAATTGACATACCTAATTTGCTAAGTAAACTTTGTCTTCTTTTTCTCTCTATCCTTGTATCTGCTCTTAATTTTGTCCGTCAATTCAAATATCTCCTTGACTTGTTATATCATAGAGTTGATTATTTATTAATCAATTTCTTTTTGTCGTTTGTCTCATCTCATCTGGGTGACGAACGCCAAAAAATTTTTTTTATTACGTGACAACTGAATATGGCGTTCTGTAACTTCAGAAAGTTGGGTTCTGGTAAATGGTTAACGTACTGTCGCCCAAGAGATTTCTGATTTTTTCTTTTTTAGGTGATTGTAACAATGTTTATCAAAATAAATTAAATAAAAAGTAAAAAATCACCCTTAAAATTGTTAAAATATGAATCGACGAAACTACATGACCATTACCGATATTCATTTCAATATTAACGCTGTATTGCAAGATTTTAATGCCTTAATTACTATTTTATGATAATGATTAAGATGATGTTAATCAAAAAGGAATAAATTATTTTTTATTTACAATAAGTAAGTTTTAAAAGATTATTTGTCAACGCATGTTTCTGAGAAAGAGATTTTAAACCACAAAGAAAGGTCTCCACTTAGTACCAATTTTATGAGTACTTTATTCTCAAAGCATAATCTAATTGAAGCACATTATTCCGTCATACTTTAGTGGTGAGCCAAAAATATATTTTAGGAAGAACCCTACATTTTTCGCGCATAAATTAATGTATTAAATGTGTTTTTAGTGACGTTACTTCGCAAGAGCAACGGTAAAGTGATAGCAATTATGGACGGCTTTACTTACTATTGTGACGGCCGTAGTAAGACCACGAACATTTGGCTGTGTAGTGCGAGTTCCTGCAAGGCCAGATTCTCCACTACTAAGCAGCAACAGTTCTTGAGAGCCTTCTGCAGAGACCACAGACATCCTCCGCCTAAATTCACCGTTCACAATGGTTTCTACGTGAAGTTGTAAACAATTTACTAATAAACTAAGTCATAATTTAACTGCAGCGTTATTACGCCTGGTTTTTTTAACGTATAATTAATTGGTCAATCGGGCTCCTCGGGCTCTAAAGAGGTGAGTACGCAAACGAGCCTTACAACCACTAAGGTCTGTAACTGACATGTGCCTACTGGAAGAAATTTCTCTAGAAATAAATAGTGCCCCTGTACTGAATTTCTCTTTATTTTAAGTTTTATTCTTATTTTCCTTGATGTACATTTATATATAATAAGGTATATTTATAGCTTGTCAGAAATACCTATGTTTTGGGGTCCGCTTATCGACAATTTTATTATATTATTTATAGGTTAATTAAATGTCACACAATTTACAGCTAATGCCACTAACTAGCCAAGAGTATTAAATATAATTTATAGTAACAATAATTTGAAATATTTTTTTTTATACAATTGAACGGGCCGAGGGTCTTTTAGGTCTAGTCTAAATAAAAACAATTTCGGCTGTTCAAGATGCGTCTTGTCGTCGTCTCATCTTAAATAATATATATATATATAAGTCTGTCAGTCGGTTTTGGTCATCTAAATTGTCAAGTCAAAGAGTGTTTGTCCATGTAGGCTGAACGGCCGCTACAACAATAATGTTTTTGCATTCTACTATTTATGTGTGCGTATCGGTTTATTTAACAACCAACTATTCTTTTTCAGTGAATTTCGCTTTGAACAGCGCTGGCAAAACTGTGGCAATACTGGACGGTTTTACTTTCAACTGTGACTCTCGTCAACAGAAGACCATCAGATGGCAGTGCACCAGGAGGACGACCTGCAAAGCCAGCTTCATCACCACCAGCTGTGAACGGAAAGAAATCCTGCGCAGCTACACAGTACACACTCATCCGCCGCCATCTTTCTCTGTCATAAAAGGAATGATATTCAGATTCCGAAATTGAATTGAAGCCACCTTGGATAATACCAGTTGAATTTATGTTTATAATTGTCTAAACGTTTTATATTATACTAGATTATACCTACTTTTAATGTCAAGAACTAGGTTTTTAACAAGTATAATGGCTATTATTTAAGCTAAGTTATAGAGGTTGTACGGGAGACACTATCTTTACCTGTACATTGCTTTGATTCACCGATTTCAAAAAAGGATGATCGCGACCAATTCTCAAAACTCTCAATTCTACTGTACTTTTGTATATTTGTTGCGGTATATTATTATTAGTATTTCTAATCCGATTTCAATAATTCTTTTTATAAGTATTCATTATGTATTTTATATTCACTCTATCATCCTTTTATTTTTTGACTACATGATTCTGAATTATTCAAGCCTTGGGAATTCTCGAAAAATGTAAGTAGGACCATCGCACCTACACTTTGATAAAGAACTGAGTATATACAAATTAATTTATAATTAAATATAAGTTATTCCGAAATAAATAAAACATTGGAATATACACAATAGCCGTATCATTTCCAACACCAAAAAATACTATTTATAGTAAGAAATACTGTTTTGGTATTTTTACCGCCAATGCAATCTACCAAGAATTGACTCATATTTATGTGATATTATGATTGCATTGGCGGACATCGGGTCCAGAAATTGTTTGTTTGTTTCTTTGTAAACTATTTATTGCACGTAAAAATATAACTAATTACAAAATAGTCATTGAATTTAGAAGAATATGTACAATGGCGGTCTTATCCCAATTGGGATTTCTTCCAGTCAACCAAAATATGAAGGGAAATTCATAATCAAAAAAGCAGCGCACATAAAAAGCATTTAGGATGCGTTATAATTGATTTAGGTGAAGTAAGGTACAAAACCACTAATAGCCTAGGTACGAGGTATTGTTAATTTTATTTAAAAAATTTTGCTGTTTAGTGTTTTTTGAAGTTGGTATTGATGTTTTTCTTTAAGTTACGTTTAAGGTACTTTAGTGATACAGGCATAGTTTTTTTTGTATATATAATTTTTGTAACAAACGCAACTAGGTTGCCTTTGTTTCACACATGTATTTCACTACACACATCACGGGGATATTCGGGATATAGTTAAAAAAAAAGGTATATTTAGGTTAAAATTATAACGCATAAATGTGTTAAGATAACTTTTATTTTATTTAAATAGAGACACACCTTCTTTTTAATATAGATATGCTTTTTTATTGGCAGCTTATTTCCAAGGCGCAATGAAAGTTACTCAATAATAGTGTTTTGCTTCAGACGGTCCTAATGAATGGACGGTTCCTATACGGGTAGGATAGCTGTAACTCGTCAGCCTTAGAAAAAGCAGAGGGGAACACATTCCAGTACCCATGTTATATAATTGCACAAAAAAACGATCATTTTATTTATAGTACTATGTATTGATTCTTACAGCGCAAATCGTCAAGACTGCTTCAGGAAAAAAGTACATATTGTTAGATGGATATACTTATATCTGTGATAATCGAAATCACCACACTTATGGATGGCAATGCAACAGGAAAAAGAAATGCAAGGCGCGGCTCATTACTGACCATTCTGATAAACCTAAAATAATCAAAGGAAACACGAAACATACACATCCCGCACCAAAATTCGTTATTCAGAATGGAATATATTATCAATTAATATAGTTCAGTTAAGAAAAACAATATGTTAAAAATGCATTATTATAATAATAAGACAAATTAATAAATTTCGCGTTACAAGATTAATAATGTTTGAATACAACTGAGAATTAACGCAGGACCACTGTCGACACAAGCCGGTCGAAATGTCAGGAAAAAACGGTTAAACGGTTCGCGTTAATTCCCGGTTTCCAAATAATTATAATAATAACATAGTTTATTTATAAACAATTTCCTTTTTCAAATATTATTAATAACTGTTCAATCGTATGAAACTTTATTTTTGTTTTTGTTCTAATAGATGGCGGTGTGCTTTATTATTAGAATAGAATAGAATAGAATAGATTTATTTTCAAAATTGGATACAAGGTATCACTTATTGACGTCACATAACTTAAATCTAATTAATAACTACTACCGCTTCCAAAGCGCATGTGTAGAAGAAGCGGCGGAACAAACTACACTGCAGCATTTTCATAGGACGTCAATTTACAAATATAGATCTCTTAAATCTAAATCGTGGACGAATGCACATTGTCTACATTAAAAAACATGTATGAATGTAGAACTGATTATGTCAATACGAATATTTCGTCAAATAAAATAAATATAAAATAAAATATGTACATACTGTACAAATTATGTCCAGATCATGTCAAAAATACACAAACATTTAAGAGGCCATTATGTCCAGCTCGGGCCACACATGTTTATCATTAATATAATCATCCGTGCTGTAATAGGCTTTCCTACAAAGCTCAACTTTAATATACTGTTTGAATTTTCTATCATTACGCGCTATGGTTTGTCTCTTGTCATGTATATAGTGTTTTTGTTTTTGATAAGTGATGTCTGTTTCTCGCGTTCATACACCGCGTTCGCCGGCGAACGCCTAGTGGCCGGTTCACTAGGTACCGCCCCGCGGCGGCACCCGGTGGATCCGCCACTTAGTCGGCCCTTATGGCAGTTGAACACTAGGTTCAACCTACACGGGTGGCGTCAAAGCCGAGGTTCGTCCCACTTTGGGAACCCTTTGAGCAGCCACTGCGTCGGCAGGAGGCCCTTCAGGCCCCGCCACTAAAAGTCCGGTTAAGTTGTTAAGCCCTTCAGGCAAGAACGAGTAATTTCAAAAAAAAAAAAAGATGTCTGTTTGTTCTAACTTTTTAAACCCATACATTCACGGTCGTTTTAAATTGAAGTTTTATTTATTTCAGTTGAAACCTTTTGTGTTTTTTGGCAATCAGCCGATTGTACAATAACCTTTATGTAGCTTTTGGCTCCAATCTTATTAAGTACTTATCATTACAGGCTGGACACAAATAGAGTCTAGACTCATGTGAGCTTGTCTGTGTCACCGGAGGTCCCGGGTTCGAATCCCGGCCAGGGCATGATGAGAAACGAACTTTCTCGGACTGGCCTGGGTCTTGGATGTTAATCTATATAAGTATTTTTCTAAAATATAGTATCGTTGAGTTAGTATTTCGTAACACAAGTTTCGAACTTACTTCGAGGTTAACTCAATCTGTGTAATTTGTACTGTATATACATATTTATTATTATTCATGTATATTTTTTAATATCTTCATTCATATGCAAAAGCAATTAATAAGAGTCAGTTAAAATAAGATTCCATTGTTATGCGGTGTTCATCTAATTTATATAATTATTTCAGTTACTTACGTTGTAACCAGGCTCGGAGCAGAGGTAGCGATTTTAAATGGCTATACTTTTAACATCAAAAATATAACAAAATCAACATTAGGATGGACATGCACCATGGGACGAAAGTGTAACGCGAAATTCACCACCTCTAATACAACTGTTCAAAGCAGAATTATTGTTAGGAGCTCCTTGATGCACTGCCATAAACCACCAAACTTTACAATACGCGACGGATCAATTATTAAATATTAATCAAAGCAAAGGTGAATCGGACCCGCCTTTTGAAATTCCCCGTGCTCGTACGATTTTTGTTCGACGACAAAATTCATTTCAATATATATTTAAGAAAGTTAAATAAATG
Source organism: Amyelois transitella (assembly GCF_032362555.1). Taxonomy (NCBI): domain Eukaryota; kingdom Metazoa; phylum Arthropoda; class Insecta; order Lepidoptera; family Pyralidae; genus Amyelois; species Amyelois transitella. Next base: position 2,467,593 of record NC_083513.1, on the reverse strand, counting down.
TAAAATTAATAAAAACAAAATAACTCCTAATGAATTTATTTTAGTTCTGTTTATTTATTTTTTTTATCGTAGTAGTAAAAAATAAGGTTATATAATGAGACTTTATAATAAATATAAGTAACTAGCTGACCCGCGCAACTTCGTTTGCGTGTATCCCGCTACTTCGACAAATACAGTCAACGCACCAACACATATTGGATACTAATTTTCAATTCACAATAACTTCTCTTTCCCTTAACCGCGTTTAAAATATTAAAATGTTTTTTGGTTTCTGTGACTCTTCTTTGATCGTCCCCCCTATCAGTTTTTGGAAAAAATATTTAAGTAATGTACAGATTTTTTTTTTGTCTTATATGCATAGATCAAAGTCGTAGTACCTACTTTTTAATATTATTTATTTTTTATGTACCGTTTTTATAGGGACGCTGCCCCCGCCGCCGCGGCCGGCCCGTACCGTGCCGCAATACTAATATCGTGATATCTCCTAAACTATATGTCTAAATAACACACTGTAAACTGCAAAAAAAATCTAAATTAAATGCTCGTGATGATGAACTTACTTATTTTGATAAGGATATATGTATTATTGGTTATATCACCAGTTAAACATCACCCAACGAATTAAATGTTTTTTTAATACAGAAAAGTAGTTTTTGTGACTTAAATAAAAAAGCTGGATATATGTCATCGCGGACTTTTTTGTAGAACTAATAAAGACCAATGTTTTTGCTATACATTGTTCTTACTTGGTAAACGGTATAAGCGGCGCACGCACAAATGCAATCTTCAATTAGATTTTTTTTCTGACTTCTTGGACATAAATCGCTATAACTCAGCTAATATAGTTTTAATGTATTTCAATTATATATAAAAACCTGTCGGAGAAAATACTCTTTCTATTAGTGAAAACCGCATCAAAATCCGTTGCGTAGTTTTAAAGTTTTATGCATACGAAGGGACTACAGACAAAATGGGCGACTTTGTTTTATACTATGTAGTGATAGTGATAATATATTGAATAATACAAACATCTTACACACACCTCTATTTTTTTTTTCATTTCGACAATAGATTCAAAATATACGTAAATTTTTTGAAATGAATAATTTTAACACAAATTATTAAATCGAAATTTATTTATTTTTTCTTTTCGTTCTCAGTCACTTACGCCCGGAACAAGTTCGGTAACGAGATAGCGGTTTTTGACGGTTATACGTTCCACGTGGACAAGAAAAGCAAGTCCTTGATCAGTTGGCAATGTACCAAGTGCCATACATGCAGAGCAAGATTCTCCACGACGAACGAGCCTCGCCAACACAGAGCTGTCGTGAGGAACAACACGACGCATAATCACCAAAGAGCTAATTTTATTATACATGATGATGTTATCATAAGACTGTGAGGAATATAGTTCACAGAAGCGAAACCTGATCTATTTAGTAGTTTGGTTGGTAAGGTGAGTTAATGATATACTACACGAGTTACATGATAATTTTAATAAGGACAATTTGAATAAAAATAGAAATCTGTTATTTAAAAAGAAAACAGGAAAATGTTTTATATACATATTTGCGAATAAATAAAACTGTGTGTTAAACATTTAACTGTTTTTTTAATACAGATTTTATACAGATAAACATAAAGTGGCAAGAGCATAATGTACTTACAGTAATAATACTCACATTATTAGTGTGTGTTCCCGTTATACTTAGTAAAGAAAAGAAAGCAGAATCAGAGAGACTAAGGAAAAAAAGAGATGCAGAGCGCCGCAGACTAAAACGTATAAGAAGTGACCCACTACTTTATGCTCAACTTCTTGAAAAAGACAGACTCAGATATCAGAAGAACAAAGAATTAGGAAAAGTTAAGGCTTTAAGTGAAATGAGCCCTGAAGAACAGAAAATAGCTAGAGACAAACAGAGGGAATATTCGAGAAGGTTCTACCAGAAAAATAAATGGAAAAATATAGATTACTTTTATTAAGATTGGCGGGAAATTTGGATGCAGGACACTTGCGTCGAGTAAAGATGGATTTCTTTATGAATGGAGTCATCAGTGTTGTATCAATGTAGGAATTCGCTCTTGATATCTTTCCTGCAGAGCATTCACGTTATTTCATACGTTAACAATTTGGTTTTGGTCGGACTGAGCTATAATGCTGCAAGATACTAACTCAACGATACTATATTTTATAAAAATACTTATATAGATAGACATTCAAGACCCAGGCCAAATGGAAAAAGTCATTTTTCTATCATGACCTGACCGAGTTCGAACCTGGGACCATTTTGGTTAAGAGGCGAAAATCCGACAACTGTGCCAACAAGCAAGTCAAATGACATGTAAATATTTTATACATGGTTAAGTAATTTTTAATATTTATATGATCCTAAAAATTACTTATCTGTAAGTGTTACAAAAATAACTTTAAAACTTGAATTTTAGGTGCTTATTTGTGTGTACGTTAGTGTAGAAGAATGTTGTTTCGTTAATTTTAATGAGGTAGTAATAAACTTTCTCTCTCTATCTCTCTATTTAATTATAGTCTTTTTAACTGTAGGAGGACTATAATACTGTAAGAATGCCAAAGATTTACAAAGATGTAACTCTTTATATTATGCTGTATGTAAAGTTCCATTGAGATAGCAAAACGTTCTTACTCGTAGCATTACTTTTTTGATCATTGACTGTATCAGTTAGGAAGGTTAATCAACCAATAGGAATAAATAAAAGATTTTATTAAGAGTATTTTGTTAATATCAGGCTATGTTGATTCTAAGTTTCTTGTTTATATGTAATCTTTACAAAGTACATGTTCAAGCTGAACAATGTGTATTTTCATGCTAGTGTTGATGAACTACGACTATCGTCAGTCTATCGATAATCTTTCGATACTTCACTTTTGAGCGGCGACATAAGATTCATTATTCGTATAATCATTCGCTGGACACATACATATATTATTATGATAATAAATTAAGTTATCTTTTTCTTGATTCCTTTTTAATACTTTTATATTCTTTATTATTCACTTCTCCATTTTCTCAGGTACAACAGCAACGATACGCACCAATTTTAATGGCAAAAAAAATTTAATACTTAATGGCAATAAGTATCGGATAAATGGCATCACTGGCGATAAAATAAGGTGGAGGTGTTCAACACACGAGAAATATAAATGCCGGGCTTCTGTCCACACGATGTTCGATGTCATCGTGTTTTACAGAGATGAGCACACCACTAGTTATAAGGAATAAAGGGACAATACGCGAGCTAAGCCCAATATATCGCTGGAATATTGAAGGAAAAAATAAAACACCAATGTATTTGACCTAATCCATATTTTTTAGTAATATAATAAAAGCGAAGGTCTCTATTTAACCGATTTTGATATAAGTTTAAAGATGTGTTTTTAATTAATCAAAGTTCAAAATAGGCAATTTTTTACTGAAAAAAAATCTGAGGGGCAAAAAATTGGATTGGGTGAGTCAGGTTTTTACACGTATTTTTCGTTATATAAATACAATGATGGTTCTAATTGTGCACAACTATTTAAAAGAAATTCAAAAAATATGGGAAAGGCTTAAGAAATCTATGGAAAGTATTATAAATTCGGTATTATTTTTCAGACAATTGGTTAGCAACCTGTCAATATACCAGTACATAGGTTCATATAGTCATGTATATATATCGGGTCTTTTGCCAAAAAGTCAAATTTCTTAGAAAGGGGGTCGACCACCAGGAATTCTTGAAGATGTTATTACCATGCTGTGTTGATTTTTCTTATTTATAAGTAAACTTAGTACAAACTCAACACGTCTTATTTTTTTATATGCTACTGTCGCCGAACTACGATTATCGATAATGTATCCAGTGTTGATATGGTAGAAGAGGCTAGAAATTTGGGAGTACTGATGGACGGCAGACTTAGGTTTGAGGATTATGTGGCGGGGGTGGTGAAGAGTTGTTTTTATAGACTGAAAGTCTTATACCGTATTAGAGATTTCATATGCGTAGATTTACGTATCTCTCTGTGTGAGGCACTGGTTTTATCTAAGCTTAATTATTGCATTACTGTATACGGACCTTGTCTCTTAGCTAAATCGCAGAAACTAATACAGCGGGTACAAAATGCCTGTGCACGATATTGCTTTAAAATTCCACCTCGCACAAGTGTTAGTCCGTTCATTTACTCCTCAAATCTCTTAAAAATGCGAGATCGACAGAAACTGTACATGGCAACCCTTATGTTTGGTGTGATCAACAAGAAGTCGCCTATGTATTTGTATGACAAAATAAAATTGAGATATCCGAGAGGATCGGAGGGGTTGAGAACATGTGTCCCTCCTCTCGTCGTGCCTCGACACAGAACAGCTGCGTTCTGTTGTAGTTTTAGGTATAATGCCACTAAAATATGGAATAATATCCCCCCTCCTATTCGAAATTTAAAATCACTCTTTTCATTTAAACTTAAATTTAAGGAATTTATTATGTCAAATGCAATTGGAATGGCAAACGTTTGACCCAATCACAAAGTTAAATATACAAATATATACACAAACATTACTCGCATGTTTTCCTAGTGTGGCTACAGTCTTTAATTATTGAACTATTTGATTGTTAAAGTGACGTGCATGCGCTTTTTTTTAACACTTAAGTAATAAGCAACAGTAAATGAAAATATTTATTACATTCGCACTTATTTATTTCTTTTTTGCTGAGCCATTAACAAACTTTACTGGACACTCGCCCTATAACTAGTACATTTATCTCCTCTTCGTGTGGCTTCGCTGAGCTCATCTAAGGTTCTGGCAGAATCATCAGCGTCGCGGTGCCTACACCTGCGACATTATGCTGAGTCAGGACCTTTTCACTGTCCATCATTGTTTGTGGTACATTCATGCACATTGCACATTCACATTGTTTATTACTGTTAATTATGTATGTGTCCAACTAATGTATTGTGATGGTGAATAAAGCTTTTATCTATCTATCTATCTAGTTGACTATTTAACAGCAACATTAGTATTTGCATTATTCGTATTTTTTTTCGCTTGACATTAAATTTGTCGAGATAAATTAATTAAATATTACTTTTTAACACTTGTATATTCTTCATTATTCACTTTTCGATTTTTCTTTCACTAGGTACAACAGGAATGATACAAACCAATTTGAATGGCAAAAAAAATTTGATACTTAATGGCAATAAATACCGTATTAATGGCAGTACTGGCGACAAAATAAGGTGGAGGTGTACAACGCACGCCAAATTCAGATGTCGAGCGTCTGTCCATACGGTGTTCGATGACATCGTGTTTTATAGAGATGAGCACACCACTAGTTATACGGAATAAAGTTACATACGCTGGATAAAATGTAATACTGATTTATTAGTATTATTCAAAAATTTTAGTCTGTTTCACTGATTTTGGTGATTTTTTTTATATTTTCAATTCTTTCCAAAAAATAAATAATATCAGAGTAACGAAGAATTGGAATAATAGTTAAAAGCTGACAGGGCGATTAAGCTGTGACTTACAAACTAATTTTAAACATTTTTTGTTCAATAAAAATATAATAACATCGAAATTTTCGTTACAAACTTAATTAGTAATTTGTTTATTTATGAAACAAGAATATATTTCTTTATTCAATAACTTTATTTAATAAACTATACATATTATGCACAACTCTTTAAAAGAAAGTCCAAAGTATTTTCCCTTCAATGTAGGAAGATTTTGGAAAAGGCTCTAGGTATCAAGGGAAATGCTAATAAACTTCGGATTCTTCTTTAAGGCGATGGGCTAGCAGCCTGTCACAATTTGAACCTCAATTCTATCATTAAACCTGACAGCTGAACGTGGCATTTCACTCTTTTCGAAACTGTTGCCTTCGTAAGGAATAAATACGTGGTTATATATATTGATGTAGATGTTGTTTTCAATATTAATTGCAGACGAAAGCAATGGTATCAAAGCTTTATTCGAATTAAACTCTAGAGGGAAGACCGTTCTAGTATTAGATGGCTTCAGATACAGGGTGAATGGATTCACCGGTGACAAGGTGCGCTGGAGGTGTACCAGCCACAGCAAGTTCGGATGTCGGGCTATAGCACACACGGTCCAGGATAGAGTTATTTACTTGATCAATGAACATGTCAAGACATGGCCGGACAGGAACAAGTTGAAGGTGAAAGATCAAAGCGAGGACGAGTACTGATGAAAACCAGTAGCATATTGTTTACTTACAAGCTTACCTTCAATAAATTCAGAAAATATGTTTAATACATGAATAAAGATTTTTATAAATGGTTATGCTTTTAACAACCAATCCTCCTCGTTTATATAAATAACTTTTCTGTGGAATAAATTTGTCGTAAAAAATTTGCGGATTAAAGTGTTCTATTAAGCCAGATCCATCGAATGTACCTTAGCCTCTAGCACCGTCATTCTCCTCTCAATATGATGATGTTTTTAATAGTAAATATGTTACATGTCACTATCTCAATTCCATCATTAAGCCATGGAGCTGATGGTGCCTTCGATACTTTTTCAAACTTGGCTCTTTCTATCTCGTAAGAGACAAATATAATTATAGGTACGTAAAACTTAATTAATTATGTTAGGCGATAAACAATTGAACATGGCCTTTCAGTCTTTTCGAGACTGTCAGCTCTGTCTACCCCGCAAGAGATATAGACATGACTATATGTATGTATTTATAAATATTAAAAACTATTTAACCATACTCGTAAATAAAATATATAACTACGGTACATGTTATTTGACATGCTTGTTTCGCTCAGTAGTATGTAAATAATGATTTTCTTATATCTTTCAGGTCTTGTCGAATTATTTTCAAATTCTGGCAAGAAACACTTATTAATTGGAGGATACAAGTTCTTCCATAAGGGTGCGAGCAAGCGACTTAATATAAAGAAATGGGCGTGTTCTTCACACCATTCGAGAGGGTGCAAAGCCTTCGTACACACCACGGAACACGACCACGTGGTCAGGATACATAATGTTCATGAACATTTTAATACATTTTATGGTCACATCAGTAGTGTTTTCGATTTCTCGGGTAAAAATTAAGACTGCAATGCCTTACTCGAAGACATATAAGTATTCAAAAAGATAATTTTAAGAAAACAGAGCTCTTGTCTATAAGTTGAGCTGGATGATCCAAAATTTCTTACTCTTATGAACAACAAAATTTATTTAAATATATATTTTACTGCTGTATTTTCAACCACCTTTAAAACGGAAGTTCATGTTCGCAACTTTTTTTTATTTTGTATTGAATAATCGTAAGTGGATTTTTATATAAGTTATTAAAAATAGTACATATATTCACTTTTCAGTTTTATTTTAAACTTTTTATCTTTTTTTTTAATTTAAACGCCTTTTTGTAATAAATAACTCTATTCCGGACAAGCCAAAATAAGTGTAATTGCCTATATATCAATAAATAAAAAATAGTACACACATTCACTTTTCAGTTTTCCCTTTTATAAGTAATAGTTAGATAAAATACCCTTTATTGCACATAAAATTATAAAAATAGATTTTCCTAAGCTTATGTTAAGGTAATGTACAAAAGGCGGCCTTATCGCATTATGCAATTTATTCCAGTTTAATATGTTATTCAAATGTTATTTTAATTTTAGCGTGTTCAATGATACTGTCAAGAAGTGGCAAGCCGCACATTAGTTTAGACGGTTACACATTTTTTCACAAGAGTACTTACAAGGAAAAGAAGAGATGGGTGTGTAGTACCCACCACTCCAGGGGCTGTAAGGCTTTCCTCTACACTCTAAACGATGTAATAGTCCATGGAAATTCGAGTCATGACCACTATAATTCAAATAGGCGGTAGTTTACATTGGCGTAAAGATGTAAAATGTTTTTTTTTTTATGATTGCTTCGGGCCATCAATATTTCTCTATTTATTTCTTCTTCTTCTTAACCTTTTTGTCTTCTTCTTTCTTTCAAATATTTGATGAAAGCCATCTTCGACTCCCTCCACTTTCTATTCTGAGCTGTTAGTATCCATTTGCTGCACGCCACAGTCTTGTTGACTTCCTTCTATCTCATTTATGGCTTTACTCTTTATTTTTCTTCTTTATTACCTTATCTTATAACATCTAATTATGTATTTGTTGTGAAATACAGTATCGTAAAGTTAGCATCCCCTTCGGCATCCCATCTTTGAGTTGCTAATATATTTTAACATATTATCAAAACTAATTAAAAAAAAAATGTTGACTATAGTTTAACAAAATCAAAAAATTAAATCTACCAATCGTATAATCATTAAAAATGTCTGTACGTAAGTTATTTTTGTCTAATTAACTAATAAATCATAAATATGCATGAGTATATTTTTATTTTTTATTTACACAAGTTTTTCTCTACTGAGACGAGTATTAACTTATTTATTTTTTCTCCTTAGCGCATTTCGTGTTAAGTCGACGAGGTAAGACGTTACTAAGCGTCGGAGGATACACATTTTGTTCCAAGAACGTGTCTGGCAAGAAGACTAGGTGGGTTTGTTCGACACACAACCACAAGCAATGCAAAGCTAAAATGCACACGAGCGGTAACAGAATTATCAAGTTCAACAACAGTCATAATCATCAACCGATGATGTTCGGTAATTGACAAGGAGAATGATGATTTCGTCCGTAGTGTGGTTGTGTAGTTGAAGTCTTTTTCCAATCGTCGTCTTTTTAAAACGTCACAGTTATCTCTCAGGGTGACCCTTCCAGTGCGTCTGTCCTCGCCACGATTCAGAGCAATTTAATAATTGAAAATTTCAATATCTATTATACCTTATTCACTACTATATTTAAAATTGTTCCTCTCTTTTTGCTTTAATGTTCTTTTTTCAAAGTAATAGTATGTAACCTAGTTTTAGAGCTTTTTCAACATGTGAAAATTATGTAACGAGAGGCTTGAATAACTCGACACTATGAGCAGTCTTAAATGATAAGGATGGTTAATTAAAGTCAAACGGTGTACCAAAAAAATACAAAATATTGGCAGGGTCGCCATGTAGGGGAGGCGATTAAATGAGACGACCATTGAATAGACATATTTTTTAAATTAATCCAGATTAATATTTACAAATTACACAACAATGCTACAACACTTCTTGATCTGTTTGAGCGAAGACAGTTATCGCCTTGAGCAAAAATGAATTGATACCTCATACACATACCTATTATGAAATATATGTAATATTTATTAATTCAATTTGTATAACAGGGACATGTGAAATGATAAATTACCTATACTCTTTCAGCTTGCTCAGTTACTATATTAAGTTCTCATGATGTTTATACAATAATGGTTCCTAATAGTCATATAATAATAGTATAGTTTAAATTATACTGCAGTATGTTAGTCGTATTTGAAAAAAAATGCATTATAAAAATACCTCAAATTCTTATAAATTAAAGTGATATTTATGTTGTATTTGTCTTTGATTTTCTTAAGACTCTCTTTCAAACTTCGATATACTAAACTACGATATACATAAATATGCGTTTGATATTCTTAAATATGTGGTGACTTCACAAACGTCACATGCCACCAAACCTACCACAGCGCGTATGCTAAATCGCGCAAGCAAATTTCACGGATTGGAGCATAAATACAACATCCGACTCCAGCTTCGGGCCCGCCCTTCGTATGCGATTTCGTAGACTTCGTTTATATAGCTTATATCTCTGCTACGCATAGCTTACATCTCCTCTCTGCTTTGGTGGCAATAAACTGCCAGCGTCGCAGCACATCTTCTCCTTTCCCCTTCGCTTTGGTGGAAACCGGGTTTGAACCATTTTACCAAACGTGGCCTTGGAACATTGTGATACTGGGCTCTTACCCCGTAAGGGTACGTAGGGTACGTACGGTATCATCACGTGTATACCTATGTGTACAATTTTGACACCTATTCTTGCGTTGTTTGCTTCTTTTTTGTTCTAACAAATAATGTTTTAGCAGGGTTTTGTTATCGCTTTTATGGTTGATATTTTTAAAGTAAATATTACATTATTTTTTAAGTTTTGCCTACGGCTTTCACACGTAGTGTCCTGTTTTCTTTTTGTATCTCTAAACAAATAAATGCCGTCTAATGCAAATCGGTGGAACTACAACATAATCATCACTTATTAATATACCAATTCTTTTCAGCTATATATAGTACGACGCGGTCAGGCAAACCCTTGCTCATATACAGGGGGTACCGGTATAGGTATCACATTACTTTGGGCACAACTTTAAGATGGGCGTGCGCATCGCACAAACTGTGCAAAGCTAGCGTGCGCACGATTGATGATCATATTGTTATCATGAAAGGAATGCATGAACATCCGCCTCAACATCATTAAATAATAAAAATATTTAACCTTTCATCTTGAATTTTGAAGGTTTATTGAATTAAGGCGTTCGCCGGAACACTTTAGTTGAGTGATTTTATTGACTATTATATGAGCGTTGACGCTCGCAAGTTGAAAGTTGACACATATTTTTTTAATAGTTTGCAGTAATGACATAAATGCGTGGCGTTTTGTCATCCGTACTTTAGAATACGACCGCTCCTTTTTTCTTGGGTGTCATAAGAGGCGCCTAAAGGAATAATCCAATGTAAGTTAGGTTTCCCGGCAAAGGTTGCGGATATCTGACAAGGGATGTATCGTGTAAAAGCCTGACTTACCGAGTTCAGGATTATGGTCGAAACGCAAACCCCGGACTCTTTTCCATAGAGGTGAGTACGTAACTGTAATTTACGCCAGTAGAAGGTAAAGAATGATGAATTTTACGTTATACATACGTTTGTGAATATTGTTTTTGACATGATTTGATGCTGTGCATCATAAAGTATTATGTATATTAAAACTCGTGTATGTATAGTGTAGCTTTTATATAAGGAAAACAAATTAAATTTGTTAACGCCATGAAAGTTATTTTGGTGTCTTTTGAACATTAATAAAAGTAACATTTCTATCTTGAATTGAGCGCATTCAGAAAAATTGAATTGTAAGAACTAAATCAATTTCTTTTGTGATTACAGAATTTAATGTTGTAATAGGTAAACTTTTGTCACGCTATGTTATAAAAACATAGCGTGTGGCATACTTCCATTTCATGCAGAATTTAAAAGTTGTACAAGAGAACGGGTTACAAACTTGTGATTCTTTTAAGGGATAGATTAGCCACGTGCCACTGACTGAAGTTCAATTCCATCATTAAACAGAGACTTCCGAGACTTGGCTATATCTGCCACGTAAGAGATAAAGACGTGATATTAATGTAATGTAATTTTACAGTAATTGTATTTAATTTCTGCTTCCAGTGGAATTCGTAATGTCAAGACGTGGCAATCGGCTTCTGAAATTGCATGAGTATACTTACTCAGCTATAGCTAACAAAGGCAGTTGCAAAACACGGTGGAGGTGTTCCACACACTACTCCAAGGGTTGTCTGGCTTCTATCCTCACCATAGACAACCAGGTTGCGGTTATACGCGGTATTCATAACCATAATCCAAGTACCAATAAATAATCTATATAGGGCTCATAAACCTTGTGGTGTCCGGTACGTTAGAATAGGACCACTCCATATCTTTCCCATGGATGTCGTCAAAGGCGACTAAGAAAAGGCTAATAAACTTGGGATACTTCTTGTAGGTGTATGGGCTAGCAATTTGTCACTATTTGAATCTCAATTTCATAATTAAGCCATACTATCGTGATCGTGACCCTTAAGCCTTTACAAGACTGTTGGCTTTGTCTTGATCATATGTAAGTATGTACAGATGCGCTAGCCCAAAATCAGTCCAAGACTTGCGTAATACTATTATCATTTTGTATTTTCATTGACTGTATGCGAAGGTTTAGGTACAGGCTTTAGAAAAAAAAGAAGAATGTACGGCGATCCACATCACTTCACGAGCTAACTGTAAAATATAATAAAAACATTAAACCAACCAACAACATTATTATAGGTGCAATAAAGTTTAAATACCTTGAAAATCGTTCCTTCTCCCGACTCCGCTTCATCTTCTACAAAGTAAGCCTTACCTATATCGCTTCACACGTATCGGGTTGTCTCGTTCGTCCTTATCTCTTACCGTGCCGTGTGATTCCTGGCATTTTAGAATAAGCCAATGCCATTCCTTTCGGATGCGGATCCCAGTACACGGATGTCGCTAAAGCTAAGGGCATGTGATGACTTCAACTAACATAACACGCCATCAGCCAATCATAGTTAGAATACGACGCTCAGCCAATAGCAGCGAAGAGTCTATGACGACATTTCAAACGTCACATGCCACCAGCCTATCACAGTGTGTATGCTAAATCGCGTTATCAAAGATTTCATGGATTGGGGCTACACAACCTCCGACTCAACATCGTCTGTCGCGCGGTTCCCCTCACACCTTCGGAAAGATCTTACCATTGTGGCGGTCGACCCCGAATCATCGCTCCCGCTACAGCCATATCCATCCAGTTCAGCAAGTTTCCAAGCTGATAGAGTAGCGAAATACATACATACATATGGTCACGTCTATATCCCTTGCGGGGTAGACAGAGCCAACAGTCTTGAAAAGACTGAATGGCCACATTCAGCTATTTGGCTTAATGATAGAATTGAGATTCAAGTAGTGACAGGTTGCTAGCCCAAATACGATATGACATATTATTTGTAAATACGTATTTTTCCGTCTCTTACGATACAAAATCTTCTATGTTATCACTGTTTCTAAATACCATCATAAAGCCGTATAATGTATAATATATAATAGCCTAGCGAAATACAATTTGATACATATATAAAGTCAACCTGTACATATGGCATTTATTATATAAACTTATGTTTTCAGTGGAATTCATTATGTCCCAGAAGGGTAGGCAGCTGATAAGGTACAACCGCTACACATACTATTGGGCCTACGCTTCTCACTCCAAGTCAGGGGTGGGCAAAACTAGATGGATGTGTTCCACCCACTACTCCAAGGGTTGTAGAGCGTCGATTCATGTACTGGATAACATGATAACTTCACTTACCTGCGAACACAATCATCCACCCCCATATGGAAGATAAATGAAGCCTTTTTGAGATGAAACATTGTAATTTTGCATGTTACGGTGCCGTGCTCTTACGGTGAGGGAAAACATCGTGAGGAATCTCTCTCCCTATCTACTCTCAATCTATGAATCTTCCGATTATTTCCATTCGTATGTAATTTCGGTTATCCTTTATTTGTCCACATACAATACTTATCCTTGTTCCTCCTGGCATTTGACGGCCTCTGTGGTCTGTGTCTTGGATGTTTATCTATAGTATAAGTATTTATTATAAAAATAGTATCGTTGAGTTAGCTTTGCAGGTGAACCCCTAACCCGTATGATTGATTTTGGTTACCTGAATGTGCAGGTAACTCACGATGTTTTCCCTCATCGTAAGAGCATCGGTTAGTATTCAAACGAATGTACATAACCTCGACATCAGTCATCGGTACGGTCGAGGCGGGTTTCGAACCTGCGCCTTTCTTCGCATTGTCACCGATTCAATCACCGACGCGAGTCCACATAAGAAACCAACATGCCAAATTTCAGTAAGAATTTGACGATGTACGATAATATATCAGTCAATCAGTTAGTCAATGTCCTCTATTTTATATGTTAGATTTTGATGATTGCTTGATGTGAATATTTATTATAAATGAGGTTTTATGTAAAATAATAATAATAAATTCAACACTTGCCCCTATTAAACTTATTTGACTTTCATTGTATGTTTATTAACTCCATAGCGTTATACACACAAATATATCACGTCTTTGTTCCTCATGGGGTAGACAGAGCCAATAGTCAAAACAGACTCGATGGCCACGATTAGCTGGATGGCTTAGTGATATCATTACTATGAGTTTCAATTTTATTTTGCGTTAATGTATATAAGTAGAAGTAGTTAATTAAATTAGAAATTAAATTAGTAGCAAATTAAATCAATAGTAAATTACTAGTTATTTGATTTACTACTAGTATTTTTATTTAATTTAATACTGCTTATATACATTAACGCCATCTATTGTCGAGTAGTTTACAATTGCATTTTCCACGACCATCCCAAATTATTAAAAGAATGATCTAGGTAATAAGTAAAACTCAGATTCCATTTGTTTTATTCCTGTCCCTCTCCCCCCTTTCTTAGAAACTAGATGTAACTTATTTTGGGCTTAAAGTTTAATATTTTATGTCTAAGTACAAGTACATCAAAATTGAATGATGTACAAATTGTAATAGTAAACATAGGAATAAGTTATTTGTAAAGTTACATAATATATGATGTGCCTTATAATTTTTAAGTTGTGTTCCGAAGCTCCTTAATAAGATCGCAATTATGTTTTCAGATGGCAACAAAACTAAAGAAAACAGTGAAACAACACGTGAAAATTCAGCAGCCGAGAATCCCGCTTCGGCAGATCGCAAATATGAGTGCCATCTGTGCAAGCACAGATACGCTAGCGTTTCCAACTTCAGCCGACACATGCGCAACAAACACAAGAGCGTGAATCCTTTTCAATGCAACATCTGCACCAAATCGTTTCCGAAAAAAACTTTGTGGGGAAGACATATAGCTCTTCACACCGGAGAGAGGCCGTTTAAATGTGATATTTGCAACCGTAGCTTTAAAACTAAACACGATTTAGGTAAACATGGAATGACCCATACTGGCGAGAAGCCGTTTGAATGTCATATATGCCAGCGGAGGTTTTTGAAGAAATACAATTTGAAAGTTCACGTCGAAAATTTACATGAGAAGATTCGGATATTTGAGTAAGAAGCTTTCGCCCGCGACTCCGCTAGTGAGAATAGTATCATGTCCTTTACGTAGGTACTACACTCTAAGTATGCAATATGAAGTTAAATTCTAGTCATTATATTAAAATATCGCGTCGTATTTCGTCTGAGTGTGAATCGGCCATTAGCGAGATTTCTTTAATATTTTAATGGTTATAGAACAAATAAAGGCATTAGTCATATAGTCAATAATTCTAGTCTGTCTAATTATCACTTACAATATTCCTATATTAAATAAATAAGAATAATCACTGTGCATTCCTAGGAATGTGTTACCCTTAAATTCAGTCGAAATAAATTCTCTTAATAAATTAAAATCTCATTCTCATTTTAAGAATGTTTATTCTGAATAATCTTAATAATAATACGACATATACATACGTATAAATTATGAATAAGACGTAATTTGTTAATTTATTTCAGGCATATCAAATAGTTACTACCTATAGTTAATGTATTAGTCTGTACTAATGGGCATTATTTTGTAACCCATAATTGTAACCTTGTGCATAATTGTTATAAACATGTGCATAATTATAGGTATTCTCTATACTAAAGTAAAATAGAAGAAGAATATACATTAGCGGCGAATTTCGCATCATTTGAGCTAAATATATACCTAGGAGATAAGAAGAACAATGTATTAACATTCATTTACATCGTTCTACTTCCACAGTGTTACCATCATAAAACCTAATTATATTTATAATAATATTTAAATATTTTTTGTTCGAGAAGCTGGTTTACTGAAACACAGGCTCTGTATAGTTCAGACACCCGCCTCTCATAATCTAAAATGTTTCAACACTACCACATATTGTAATTACCGTAACATTGTAATAGATTAGTGTGAAAAATAAACAACATACATATAATAATAATGTTTATATCCCTTGCGGGGTGACTAAACTGAATGGCCACGTGCTGTATAGCTTAATGATAGATCTTTTTAGATTTAATTAGTGACAGGTTGCTAGCCCATCACCTAAAGAAGAATCACAAGCGCCTTTGACGACGAGGAAAAGATAAGGAGTGGTTCTAATTTAAAGTTAAATATTAATACTATATTACTTTTTACATTGTATACTAATATTACTATACAAATTTTGAATTTTATAGGATGACTGGCTCATGGTTATGTCCGTTCCAGCTCCTAAGAATCTCGTCGTTGAAAGTTATGACGAATGCCTTGCAGCCTTTATTATGGTGGGTTGAACAACGCCATCTTAATTTGCTCCCCTTTTTATGACTATTTATATAACAACAGCTAAACCTGTATTGGCCCACGAGGATTATGGGTCGTCCTTTGACCGATCTTGTGAAAGTCACATCTGAAAAACATTTTGATATTTCAGGTCTCATTTATAAGCTTTTCCCTAAAGAGAATGCTTAAATCATTAAAATCACTCAACGTAGCTTTAGACTTAGAAATATTATTTTTTAACATACATACATAAAATCACGCCTCTTTCCCGGAGGCAGTAGGCAGAGACTATTTCCACTTGCCACGATCTCTGCATACTACCTTCGCTTCATCCACATTCAACATTTATTTTTTAACATTTTTTATTTCACATTTCAGGTCCAGTATTCGCGCGATCATCTCGCGGCGGCGCCCAAATCATCTATTTGGAGGGGCACAAATTTCTAAAACAATATGCTTCTGGTGCTAAAACACGTTGGTGGTGTAGCTTTAACCGCAAGGAATGCAGAGCTTCTATATTTATGATCGGCAATGAGATTGTCAAGTGCAACACCTTGCACAATCATCCGCCACCTAAAAAACTTTAACGTCTTGCGATTTGAGAATTTAGTAGTAGTAAAGTCTGTCTAGCGAGTCCTGAAGCGTGTCGTGGCGTAACAAAAACCCGGCAAATTTAAAAAATCATTTATTATTTAACTACAAAATATAAGGAAGTATTTCGTTGTTAGTTATATTTAGTGTTCAACACTATCATTTTGTTTATTTGGTTCAGTGACTATAATAGATTAATTTTTTCCTCAGAATGTTTTTTTTCTCTCAATTCTATCATTAAGCCAAACAGCTAAACGTGGCCTATCAGTCTTTTCAAGACTGTTAGCTCTGTCTACCCCGCAAGAGATGTCGACGTGATCGTATATATAAATGGTTTCTTGTACAAATGTAGGTTGAATGATAATGTATATCTCATGCATCATTGTAACTACATAGTTTAATAAAAAAGAACTTGAACAAAAAATATTTTTATTTATTATTTATTAAACTTAATGCACGTTAAATGTACAACAGGTGGACATAATGCCACAAGGCATTCTCTGCCAGTCGAACCTTTGGACTAAACTGAGATTTTTAACTAAGACACAGATATGAAATAGACCTTATGGAGTGACAGCCTAATTTCTAATTTAATGAATAACTAATTTCCCACGGGAGCGTAGCCTCGTGCAAAAGCTAGTGGCATATAAAGATCATCAATGTGTATTTAATATTTTTTCCATTATTTACCAGGTCGCGCCTCCATAATCAGAAGTTCAAAGGGTTACATCAACCTGATCCTAGACGGACACAAGTTTACTCTGAGAAGCAGCCCTGCCGCGCCGACCAAGAGATGGCGTTGTAGCAAACAGCACCTCGGATGTTGCATGACAGCTGTCACCTTCAACGATGACTTGATGTCAACTAAACATGGCCATAATCATTAGATATTGATATAATTACTTCTGAATCGGACGGGAGAGACCAAGACTTATCTTCTGGCGTCAGTCTCGGTTATATCCTCGCATCTCTGGAAGGGATCCCGGAGTGCGTTTTCAGACAATGGTCCTAATTTGGATTAGTCAGATTTTTACACGAAGCGAACACCGTTTTCCCTAGATGAAGGTGCCTATTCCCCCTAGTCACTTTTTACGACATCCATGGGAAAGGAATGGACTGGTCCTATTCTTAAGTGCCGAAAAGCACACTTTATGAGAAAAGGAAAACCAAGACGATCGTACAAATCAAATGATAATTTCCTTGTGTAATATATTTTTATTAGTTTTCTACAATCTTGATTTTAATTATTTATTTGATTTATAATTTAATAACTTATTTTATTTTTAAATTATAAAACATAATTACTTTCATCTCTCTCTCTCTCTCTCTCTCGTCATTTTGTTTATGTATGATTTATAGTACAACAAAGTCATCGACCTCTCCTAAATGATCAGACTCTTTTCCATCAATACCTGAACGGTCCATTAGTCAAAACCACATTTTTCGGTGTTAAAAAATTCATACTCACTTATAATATACTACGTCAAAATGGCTTCCGTTTCAGGTATGATATTTCTCAAAACAACATTTATGTATACACAACGTTTTTGAACATTTTTTACACTGCCATCGAGCTTTCTTATGACATTCCACACACCGCAGTTGGCGCGGCAGCTTTTCAGGGAAGTGTCCATTAACACCATCAGAAATTGCCACTGTTGAACAAAAAAAAACCAGCATTACAATTTAGTTTTAAGAATTAAAATGGTATTTCAATGTTTTATTCTTAGTTTAGACTACTCTTTTCTCTGTCTGTATGTATGCGCTAACCTTGAAAAGTTGTGGACGGATTTCGTTCCTGTTTAAAATATTGGAAAGAGGGTTTCCTAAAGAAGGCTTATATCTATTATTTCTACCTGTTTGAAGTTCGAGCGGGTCGCTTGTTTACAGGAGCTGTAAAATAAATAAACCAACAAGCGCCACTCCCTAGATTACTAGTTACTCACCAATAGATGGCGCTAATGCTCCCTTAATGAAAAGATTAATATTTCGAAGGTCTAGATGTCTTGCTTAAGTAAGATTTAAAGAAAATCGAAAGACTAAGATACTTCTTTTTTAGAAGATTGGCTAGAAATATGTCACTTTCACTGAATCTCAAATTAATCATTAAGTTTCCCTAATAGGTCACGTGGCCCTTCGATTTTTGTAACTATTAGCTGTAACTTCCCAGTAAGGAATATTGACGTGATACCAGTAAGTATATGAGTACCTATACAATTATTTAGAAATTGTATTTTTAGATAAAAATTCTAGGTACTTTAATAGTAGGTACTTGAAAACGGAGAATGCAGTAAATGAAAGTCAACAAATTATTTCAATGCATTTAACATTTATTGATAACATCACAAATTGTTGTTACACATTTATTCTTATTAATAACACGAAACATGTTTTAAGTATAACGCTACGCTAGGGTCAAACCGAATAAATTAGATATACATAGGTTAGTTCCGGATATGTACTGTGATTTTCACTACTTATATTAAATTCGTACAAAAATGTTATCAAAATCGACGGCAAAAATTTCAGCGGCTCCGACAACTGGAGAAACTGTCACATTGTCTATCTGTCTATCTTTTAATGTGAAAGTGTATCTTTAACGTTAAAACCACTGAACCGATCTCCATAAAATTTTGCATACATACAGTTGTACGGAGAAGGAAATGGGAACTTTTGACGCAGGCGCAGCCACGGGTGAAAACTAGTAAAACTATAAGTAAGTATGAATTTCAATTGGTTTGCACTAAATAGGTCACAAACAAATTTTTTAATTAAACCAAAATTTTAACATCATAAATAACAATAATAATAAGTAAGCAATAATTATTGGTAAATTAAGCAAATTCTATACAACTTTGGTATATACAATGGTACGTATAAAATTGTACGTTTTTCTGGAATGTTTCGATTTCCACAAAATGGAATAAATATTTTATACAAATATTGTGTTTTTTACAAATGTACAAATTTTAGCGGAAGCACCAGCAATCGATTTTCCATACAAAAATTTATTATTTACTTGGACATTACATATTTTTTCTACGTAGAATAAATAACCGCATTCTGTTAGCTCTTTTTTTATTTTTATAAGTGAAAGTCAGAAAATACCAGATTGTATGCAAAAAGGGTTCCTGGTGGTTCCTTATCAAATCTTATTGTCTAGATGATTTCTTATGAAAAACATTTCGTATTCTAGTCACTAATATTTTACTATGGTATACACATAAACTTAAATATAATAATAATGTGTCATGATGAAAAATATACCACATAACAATACATTTAGAAACTTTCACCACAAAAATTTAGTACGAACAAGTCATTTTTTTACAACCAACAGTTCATTAATTGTAATTTAACAATGAGCTTACGCAAGCATAAACAACAATGTAATTTTAGTTCTAATTAAAGTTATAAACATTAGAGGCACTTATAAATGTAATGTATAGGGTGTTATACTGAATATTCCACAGAACAAGGAATGCCGCACGCTTAGCATTGCGGGCGTTCCTAACATGACAAAGATTTCCAATATAGCCGTGTAACCACACGGCACCAATACAAAAAAGAATAAGACCACTCCATCTCTTTCCCATGGATTTCGTAAAAGGCGACTAAGGGATAGGCTTACAAACTTGGGATTCTTTTTTAGGCGATGGGCTAGTAACTTGTCACTATTTGAATCTCAATTCTATCATTACGGCAAATAGCTGAACGTGTCATATCAGTCTTTTCAAGACTGTTGGCTTTGTCTACCCCACAAGGGATAGAGACGTGACCATATGTATGTATATATTTATTTCCAATGTTTTATAAAGGTAATAAATAAATACAAAAAATGTATTGATTTGATTAAAATCAATATCGTAAGATTATTTTGTATTTAATTTTTAAAAATACGCAGTCATTCGGACTTTTGATTTGTTCTAAGAAAAGAATATGTAGTCACTTTTATATTATTAAGTAATAAAAATATGTATGTATATATTAAGTAATAAAAATATGTAGTCACTTTTGTTTTATTTTATTATGTATAACCCACACTCAACTATTCCATTCAACCGTTCAAAATATTTGTTCACATATTGTCACCCATTCACGGGCTAAGTACATGATTAACTAAAGTTCGCCAATATTTTGCACAAATAAATTTAAAGGGGGTCCCATTAGTCTGTATGTCTTAAATTCAAGTTCGCACAATGTTAAGTCAAACAATATGAGGAAAAAGAATTATGTTAAAAAAATGCGAACTTTATTTTCATCATTAAACCATTCACCTGGACGTGGCCTTCTTCTTCAATCTTTTCGAGACTATTGACCCTGTCTACGACGCAAGAGGTAAAGACATGTATTTGGAACCGAAAAGGGCTTAAAGAACGGAGAGTATTTTTCATCCCAATAAATTTTCTATTACCGTGGATTAAACTATGTATGTACAGAAAAGGTACCCTTCTCAGCTTCAAGGCATATTTATAATTCTAAATTAATATGTAACATACTTATATAATGTTTACAGTGAACGCTATAAGTTAGATCTGTTCTTCCTCGACCCATCATGGTCGTGTTCATTAAACATTTTAACTATAGCATCGTTCAAAGTCGTCAATTTCGCTTTACACCCTTTATCACTCTTATTGCAAACCCAATGTATTTCTTTCTTCTGATTTATATGCTTAGAGCGTTTCTTAAAACGATGCTCCCCCAGGATTATAATGGCGTTACCGAGACGCGACCAGCTGTACCGAGGTATGAGAGATTCTGTAAAAAAAAATAACATGTTCATAATCAAGCTTAATCTAAATTATAAACCGAATTACCGTGTCTGTTAGCGAAGAAAAAACAGTGTGTGCCAGTTTCTTACCTTCCCGAGCATATTGTAAACGTCAATCGAGAAAAGGGATTTAAAAATTAGGGAATCTTCTTTTAGATGACGGGTTACATACATACAAACATATAATCACGTTCACCCTTGCGGGGTAGACAGAGCCGACAGTCTTGAAAATACTGATAGGCCACGTTCAACTGTTTGGCTTACTGATTTTATTTTATTTATTTATTTAAGGTACACCAACAGGATACATGTTTACATTTATATGATACATTCAAAAGTACTTAATCTAGCATGCAACCCAATTAAAGGTGAACACAGCATTTACCAATAAAAGTAGTAGTAGAAATACAGTTCATACATAATATACATAATATAATAATTTACATAGTTTCATTTACATTTTTTGTTTATTTATTTTTTTTTTATTTAATATGAATTATTTACAGTTGATTAAATAACTGATTTAATTTACTTTTGAGTTTCGAAAGGGAATCATGGTGAATATCTAAGTCACACTTTTCGTTTAACTTATTATAGGCAGTAAGCATTCGCGGTAAGGGCGCACTTCTTCCGAGGTTAGTACGCGATATAGGTACAACGAAGGTCTTAAATAGTTTTCTCCGACAGTTTGGCCTAGGAACCGTGTACTTAAGCCTAACCGTGCCATTTTGACAGTCGACTATGCCATTAGTTAACTTAAATAAATATATTAAATCCAAAATCTGGCGTCGCTTATCAAGAGAAAACAACTCAAATTTAGATAGTCGCTGGCTATAATCGTTTCTGTAACTAAAGTTAGGGGTTCTAAATGCTAGCTGACGGGTAAATGCCCTTTGAATACGCTCAATGCTGTCGCTATGTTTTTTATAAAATGGATTCCAAACCACACTCGCAAATTCCAGGTGGCTGCGAACTAGTGCATTAAAAAGAACAATTAGAGTATTTACGTTTTTAAAATCTTTAGTGTTGCGTTTAATGAACCCGAGCATCTGGAAGGACTTTGTGACAATGGCATCATAATGAGGTATGAAACTCAGCTTACTATCCAGAGTCACACCCAAGTCGCGGATTTGCTTCACCTCCCCCAACATAACATTGTTGACTGCATACGAGGAACTTAGCTTATTTTTATTTCTGGTAAACTTAATATGAAAACATTTACTGGGATTTATAGTCATACTATTTTTTAAACACCAGTCACTAACACGATCCAAGTCATACTGAAGCTCCTGCACATCTTGCATAGTAGATATAGTTTTATATATTTTCATATCGTCGGCAAATAGTGAGTATTCACTATGTTTTATACAATCAACAATGTCGTTCATGAATACTAGAAACAAGACCGGACCGAGATGCGAACCCTGGGGCACGCCTGATGTTGCGACATATGGCTTTGAGGAGTAACCGTTTGTTGCCACTGTCGACTTCCTAGCCTGCAGATATGAAGCCAACCACTCATGAAACGAGCCACATACGCCATATGCTAATAGTTTATCAAGCAGAAGAGAGTGACTAACTTTATCAAAGGCGCTACTAAAGTCAGTGTATATAGCATCTACCTGCGTCCCCCTATCCACCTTGTCGGTCAAATATGATACATGATAGAATTGAGAATCATATAAAGTGACAGGTGTCTAGCCCGTCCCCTAAAAGAAGAATCCCAATGACGGACTAACAACCTCTCTTTGAAGATTAATTATATCATTAAGCTACAGCTAAACGTGGCTTCGAGGGGAAGAAGGAACGAAGAGATAAGCCTTATCAATGATGCTGAGTGCGGAAATAGTTTCACGTTGTTTTGCATCACCTGCATCACATGTACGTCATTCATAAAAGAATTAAGTAATGTCTGAAAACGTCATATAAGTGGGAGTGTGCAAAGGAAATAAAAACCAGTAAACCGTAACCATGATATTTATTATACTCATATAAACTTATTATAAAATTTTATTACATTCTCTCTAATTCATAATATTCATAGAAATTTCTAATAATCTAAGTATAAAAATTACTTATATATAAAACTTGTTGCTTAAGTACCTACCTTAATTATTAATAGTGTATCCAAAAAAAATTTAAATAATATATATCTTCGAAATTACAAATATTTTTCTTTCATATCCTTTTTAATAATAATAATAATTAACAGATTTAACTGATACCAATCAGAGGTATATATACTTCCTATTATTTTTATTATTCAAGAATCTGTCTACATGAATTATAAAAAAAAAACATGAATACATATGTAAGTACGGGTCTGATTAATCTATCATAGAATCTAACAGAACCGAAGAGATAGAACAAGAGAGAAAATAAAGCATAGCCTCTTCGTATGTACTGAACATACTACAATTAACAATGTGATTAAGAAAATAATCGCAGAGACATTACTGGATGACTACATTCGTCTCAATGTTCGAATATTACTTGACTTTGCATCACAGAGGGGAGCCCAGGGTCCTGCCACCATCCTAGATGGCAAAGTCAAGGTTTAATACGGAGCGACAACAGTCTGACCTCCGCAATATTTGCAGGAGAAACCTTATCGGATCATGGAGACACTATCCAGGAACCTGAATCTGCAGGTTTCCTCACGATGGATGTTTTCCTTCACCCCATGTGCATCGGTTAGCACTCAAACAAATGTAACTCAGATTACTATTAGTCAGTCAGATAACTGGACTTTTTCGGGGGGAGTTACACATATGCTGCCTGTTTTTAAACAGAGGGGTTAATGCGGGTTTTACTCGACCAAACCCGTCGAGCAAGTAATCACGAATTTGTATGGAATTGCATTAGTGCCATCGCGTTACCACTAGATGGCGCTGATCAAATCACATACAAATTCGCCTTTATTTACGACGCGTTTGATCGAGTAAAAATCGCACTTACCCCTCAGGACGCCTTATATCTCTAAAATAAATCCTTATTTCCTTAAAATCCTTATTTTAGAGATATAAGGCGTCCTGTTTAAAGACAGGCAGCATGCCAACAAACAAGCACTTGTTGTATCTACAAAGTCGACAGGAGGTCCTGTTGCTCATCGAAATTCTACATTTACCATCGCCTCTCTTACACCGATAGTTTTCAAACATGTTCCCTTGAAAAGTCCGTTTGAAGAATCCTTTACATGATTCGCAAGTTTTAACCCCGTAGTGGTAGCCGCTCACCTCATCACCGCAGATTGGACAATTTGAAGCTGAAAAATACAATAAGAATCATTATTTTTAATCAATAAAAACGTAACGTTTTGTCAAACAAGAATCGAATCTACGCACAAAATATATAAGTACATATAAATAAAACTGTGATCCCGCAACGTGCGCCATCAAAATCACAATAAAAATAAAAAATAACAAATAAATATCATCTTTTTATCAATATTAAACATGCTTTATTTTAATCAATTCATGATTTTGAATCATATTTTTCTGAACCAACGTTATTTATTATGTAAGTATACTCACAAACGAGTTTTTTCCTTCCTTTTTTGATATTGCGTACTGTAAAATAAAAAAAAAGTTATTTAGACACGCTTATTTTTAACATGAAATCATAAATCGGGCAATTTATGGTAGAAAACTACTTCAAATAAAGTAGGTTTAGTACGTAAGGTAGATAGGCAAGACGTAGGGTAAACCAAAATTAAAAAAAAAAAAATTATGGAACATTTCTTGATCTTCTACCGCGCCTATTCGAACGCACTAAAGATGGCGACATCCCTGCTAGTATACAATGATCAAATCTACACGCTGGACATAGTGTCCTGGTAACACGGTTCAAAACGCAGTGCCCGTCGCTATTGCACACGTAACTTCTACTCTTGTTGATGGTCCTTTGAAAGAACAGCCTGCAAGATTCACATGAGCGAATACCGTAATGCATCCCATTGACTGGGTCTCCACAAATAGGACATAATTTAACATTATATTGCTGTTCTGAAAATGAGGAATAAAATAATTCAAAATGTCTCTAAGGGATAGGCTAAGTATCTCCATATAAAAGGTAAGTACTGGGATAAAAGATTCTTTTTTATTAGGAATTTGTCACACGACTCGTTTTCAGTCGATTTATTAAACTTTACGGAGAACTTGCTCCTGGCTCAATCAAATCTGATTAATTCATAGCTCCGAGGCTTCTAGTCTATGTTAACCATGACGTTTCTGATTGGTTAATAAAAAAGACAAAACAAATGATGGTCACTTTTATTCAAAAATCAAAAAGCTACCATTTATTTTCACATACTCACAGCATTTACGAATAAAACTACATTTACAATAGATGTAGGTATATTCACAGCTTCAATGTGCATTATTGCGTTAATATTTCGTCCTATCACAAAATACATTAAGGACCCGATATTAGTTGACCTAAGCGTAAATAAGTTAAAATACTTATTGCGCTACAAAAAAAAATCATAATAATCTAAATAATAATACAAGTAGGTACAATGGGCGGATCGCAAACGAAATCTCTTTCATGTTGAACTAGAGATGAAAAAATAAAAATTGTACTTAGTGCACGTGCACATACCTACTGAAAACTATTGCATGTTAGATCAACTCAAATTTCGGGTACAGTAAAACCATATTCCAATAATTATTGAGAATACAAGAATTATCTACTTTATTGAATCTTAGCAAACTATGTCCTTAACTGTAATCATACCACCAATTATTGCAACATGTGCATCCCATATGAAGCACGCTATGCGCCCGATCCAGGACTAGTTAATATATGGGGGAATTAATCACATGGTAAAACAAGGAAACCTACCCCGACTCTGCAAAAATAGTTACAATATGGTCTATGTTTCTTTCTTTCTTAAAACTAAAAAAGAAATCAAAATCTTTTACAAAACTTGATGATTGATGGGACTATTTATTTAACAGAACCTGAACAATAAACAACCAGAGTCGTTTCAATGCGGCGCAACTCACAAAGAAAAGTTTAGTTTCCATAATTACGTAGTACTAACTAATTTATTTTCATTACAAATTTACTAATTTATTGTAGGCATTACTAATTTTCACAAGTCATCAAAATTTTCAGCAAACAATTATAAATTAGTTAGAATAAAATTCTTGCCGAAAATTTTGATGACTTGTAAAAATAAGTACTCATTAAAATATTTAGTTTTTACAGAACTGTAAATAATTATGTTATAAATTTTAACCAGTTTAGTATAAAATACTTAAATATTTCAATGACGAGTTTCCTTATCTATACAGTAAGTGAAAATCTTAAGGTGCTAAAGAGATCGTAGGTACGAATGCCTGATTTTTTTTTTGTTTTTTTGTTAAATAATAAAGTTTCTACTTAAATAAAATAACAATAAATAAGTAATATGATATGAGTATAAGTCCAGTCTTTAAATTATCAATAGAATACTATCACAACCAAAAATAAATGACCAAAAAGCATCTTACGTCAAAGACTATGTATGTATATACAAACTTAAGATTAAGATATTATAGAAAATTTTTAGAACTTGTAAACAAAGAAGGTGGAACAATCATTTTGACTAAATTTCGTAGAATTCGATTTGTGAATAAAATAAGTTTTCAGTATCATTTTATTGCAAAAAATATTCGTCAGCAAGCATTATAAATCAAATTAATAATTAAATTTTGGTAACAATGACACTATCCACTTCATCGAATTACAACGTTAATTTTGTACTATACCTTTTAAACCTACAGTACCAAAACATGAAGAATTTATTCTTTCAGGTGTAGAAAATTCAGAAAACTCTTCAGTAAAACTGACTCGAATGACTAGATTGATCAGAAGCGATTTATTGTAATATACTTTACAATCACGAACACTTTCATTTACGTAGTTCATTTCTCACACAGCGCACGCGGTCCGTTTCAAATCTTACCTTTATCTATTTTTTTTTTTTCAAAATAAAAACAACGCAAAAACTTTAGGAAACTGATCAGAATTTGTGCGTATAAACGATGCAAAGAAATGCAGCAATGATTTCTAAACGCCTAACGCCACCACCTAACCGGTAACATAACAAATGTATCTTGCTCTCTTATTTTAAGTCCACCTCCATCCCCATTTTTTTACTTTTTTCTGAATTATTCCTTACTAACTTGCGACATATAAATCTGTCCTAGGAAGTCCCATCTGGTTTCAACTTTTTGAGGTATTGGACCACCAGTTTAATGGCGAACGGTGTGCTCAAGTTATCAATTTGACCCAATGGTCACATTTGAAACATTTCTTTAAACATAAGACCAGCTTATTGAATTTTATGAAACATTAAACAAATAAACAGTTCTTTCCGCGATTGATCAACAATTCCGAGGCGTCGTGGTTATGGAACCCTTTGACTTCAATGATTGTGGTTCCTTCCGTCTTCACGACAGCTTTGCAGCATTTGTAGGAGTGGGTGGAGCACGTCCACCTGACGATGCCATTGCGCACCGAATGGCGACAGTACGTGAAATTGTTGAACACGATCAAAGGCTTGCCGCGCAGAGATTGAATGACGAAAGCCTTTTTGCCTGTAAAAATTAAACATCAGTTGAATACTGCATACATTCAAACTGTTAAAAAGCAAAATAGGTTAAAAGCAAATAGTATATAAAAACACATGCAATAGTTAGTTTTATTTATGATTTCCGTAAAGGATACGAGTACAAATGAAAGACAATGTACAAAATAATTAATATATTTTCTACGAATAGAGAGCTATAGAACACGTGTGAGCTAATACTGAAAACATATCAGATATTCCATGGTTAAAATTAAACTACTTAAAGAAAGAGGCAAGAACTACAAAGAGATCACATCTTTAGTTTTTATCACAAATTAGCACCTATTATTATAAATCGAGAGTTTAAATAAATGGTCTAGGACACAGTAAAGGCTTTTAGGTCTAGGTCTAGGTAGGTTAGTAAAAAAAGCACCACGAACTCTTGGTAAATGGTGATTTCGATTTAAGATCTAAAATAATAGTAAGACAAAGTTGAGAAGTTTTTGCAACAAGTTAGGTAAAAATATCGTTGAAATATATTTTTTACTGAAAATTTAATTCCTAAAATATATCTTTCTTTTAGACTAATATTATCAAATAAGTAAAAACAATAAGGGCAGATTGCATTGGTTTCTCTCAAATTAAATTTCACATTAAAAAGATAAGAAAAAAAATTAAAAAATCCTAAATCCCCGCAATGTCATACGAAAAATTCAGTAGGGGGATGATTATGCGAGTTCTTGGCGAAAGTCACTTTGTTCTTTTCGGTGAGGACCCTCGCCGGGCACCCGTCGTTGTGGGTGTAGCACGACCAGCAGCCGTGGTCGCCAGGAGAGTCCCTGATGAAAGTGAAGTCTCCAAGTTTCATCAACCTCTCCCCGTCTCGGGAGATCATGAAAGTTACTGAAAACAGATGCCACAGAATTTTAAGTACGTTTTGAAAGTAAAAACTAAAAGTTTTGGTGCCGTTATAAATTAAAATACGGTTTCAATTTTATTAAACGTTTATTGTAATTCATTGGCTTTAAATTTATATACAGTATTTTCTTTTTAATGATATATTTTTTAATATTGCCTATTATAGATAAAGATCTTATTACGCCTAAGTTAAAGAAGGCACAGTTTACAGCTGAATTAAGTTTGTAAGTTTCTAGATTCTAGCCACATTTTCATTCACATCACTCTATAAACTGACTGCTTTTGAGGTTAAAGCGACCATCCACTAAACAACACACACATAGGTTTTTCATATATGTTAATTTCATTTATTAACTATACTTATTATACTACCACGTCCTAGTGAACTTCATTTAAGTAATACAAGAAATATTTTTTTACGTTCCACTAAACTGTGGCCGAGTGCGTTTAGACATATCTATATAGATACATTTGTACTTTTGAGAGCACGTACCGTACCTGCATTCCTACCTTATCAATAACACGCGCTACATAGAAGAAACATTAAATTAAACATGCATTTTACACAATGCCAAAACAAGGTTCATTTTGTCCACTTTGTCATTACTTACAACCTGTTATTTGAATTTAAAATCCATTACTGTTAATCTGAACTGGCCTTTGAGTATTTTCGAGATTGTTGGCTTTGTCAACCCCGAAAGGAATAAAAATGTCATTATAATATGTATTTCCGAAACATACATAAGACCTACTTATCATTTTGTTTAAAAATAACAATGTGAGGTTGGTATTTCTTTTTTTATAATTAACCTTTTGCGAACTTGTAATAACTATACGATACTATGACCAAATTTATTTTACCATAATAAAGATGAATATTGGTGTATGCTTTTTTTGTACAGACAACTACGAGTGTGGTACCACCGTACAAGCGTGTTTCTGTTTGAGGTCCCACACTCATGGGGTAAATGACAAACGTTGATAATCTTATTTTCCCTCTGTTAGGGATTTGAAGATGATATTCCTTATTCATTCAACGTTCGTGAATTTACATTTTAAAAATCTTTCCTTTTCGATCCGCAAATGATGATTGATTTGAAAAGTTTTAGTCAGTCACTCGCCTGACGTCTGTCTTTCGTCAGTCATACGCCATACATCCTCAAATTTTTACAGCCTACTTTAGATAACTCATGATTTCGCCCGAACAAATTAGCGCCATCTACTAGCGAGTAGCTGCATACTACTAGCTACTAAATGGCGCCGGGTACTTTCCTTCATTGCTCCATCAAGACATGAAGGACAAACAAAGTCACTTCCCTACTTTTAGTATTATTAGTAGGTACCTGGAAGATATTGCAACACAGTGTTTTCCTTTGTATCTGTCAGCCTGTATGGCCATAGGCGTAGTTACAGAGTGAATGCTTAAACTGGTTCTAGCTCCTCAATTGGTCCATATTTTTTTGGGTGGGTAACTAAACTTTTCTGGGGTAGGCATGATAGCATAGAGGGTACAATTTTAAAGTCTGCAACGCTAGGCTAATTTGGGGTGGGCAGAGTCTACATACCTTACTTTTTCCTACACCCATCATTAACAAATTAATGACTTTATAATAATTTTCTATATATTTATATTAGCTTTTACTATTACAAAATTGGCAACAACTCAAATAAATCTTAATAACCTCTTTGGAAACATTACAATATTTTGTTTTCAACTCTGCATCCATTACATCTTTATCGGCATGGTTAAACAACAAGTGTATGGTGTGAAGAACTCCAAACAACTCATCAATGTGGACATAAAATTTTATATTTGGGTTTGCTTCATCCTGTGGTTTTATCAAACGTTCCCTTCCACTAATTTCGGTCACATCGTAATTGGCAAGCATTTTGTAGTCTTCATATGTTTTATTGTAGCGCTGCTTGATGTCTTTCACTTGTGAAATGAATTCTTCGTATCTGTCAGAGTCAATAAAAAAAATACTATTTCCCTTTTTACGAACAACGGTTCTCTCAAGTTTATCGTTGAATTCTTTCTTCATCGGAGCTACTCTGTTTTTAGCAAACAACTCTACTCCTGCAAAATATTTTTTTTTTATATTACTAATTTACTACAGATACAATATTTTAAAGAATGATTTAATAAAAATGAAGATTGTTTTAAATAATACAAAAAATATCAAAGTAATTTTTATTAAAGAAAAAGTTCACAAAATAATTATAAGTAACAAACACAAAACATTTTTTTTATAATTTATTAAACAACAACAAAGAATAAGCAAACTGCTCAATTTAACATCAGAAATTAATTTGGAAAGAAAAAATTTGCTTTTTACGTCA
Source organism: Amyelois transitella (assembly GCF_032362555.1). NCBI lineage: Eukaryota > Metazoa > Arthropoda > Insecta > Lepidoptera > Pyralidae > Amyelois > Amyelois transitella. The sequence continues at coordinate 2,436,338 of NC_083513.1, read as the reverse complement.
TATCTTAGAGAATATTGTTTATCATGTATAAAAGCTGTATAGCCTATTATTTTAAATTAGCTATGCATATATATTTCTTTGTTTGCATAATGCATACATGTTCACACATTTTCATCCACTCTGTGTTTTCAAAGTATTTAAATAGATAATTACTTGTACATGTTATAATGATCATAAAGAATTATTAATTGATAGAAAAATATCAGTTCTTTAATAAAATTTGGGAAAGTAGGCAAATTCAAATCAATGTTTGAATATGTATTTACCCAAAAATAAATTTAAACATCAGATTTGTATTCTTTGTATATAAATCATATGTTCTTTTATATAAATCTACTATAAAAAGAGGCAAAAACATGAAAAGTTGAATAGACACAGGTAAAATGTACCTACATTTTCAAATCATACAAATCTTAAAAATAACTAATATGTTAACATTTTTTTAATTTTCTTATACAAACCCACCTAACACGAACATATGCTATAATCAAGTAGGCCTGAATTAATCTATGAGTACAAGCGGAAGGGTAAATGACCTACTTTATGCTTTAATGTCGTTAATTGGAAAAACCGATTTCACCACAATTATTTCATCAAAAACTTACCTAAAGTGCGGCCAGCAAAAAAGAGTAAGTTATGTGTATTATAAACGTATTATAGTATGAAAATTAAACATTAAAAAAAATTAACAATCACAAAATAACTTTTACTCTACGAAACACACCGATTAAGGTTAGGTTTTAAAGAGAAGAACACACAAAAACGATTGATAGTCACAGTGCGATTAATTGATGCTTATAAAGCAAAATATAATTTGCAAAAACTTTCTAATATTTATACTTTTAAAAGAAACATTACACTGTTTTCGTTTCAACTTGCAAGGAACTCAACACTATTTTGACGACTAACAAGTTACGTCATTGTCACTGTGACAGTTACGTTTCGTTTCAGACAAGGCTGTCTAGTACGTCAAATGGGTGTTGAAGCTAAATCGTATATCTATGGCACAGTAGTAAAATGTTCTCACTTCTGCTCACTTCACCAACGCGTCGATGTAGTAAACGCGAATTTATATGTGATCAGCGTCACCTAGTGGTAACCCAAAGGCACTAATGCAACTCCATACAAACTCGCGTTTACTTGCTCGACGCGTTTGACCGACTAAAACTCGCACTAACCCCTCTGAAGATCATCTAAGTAGCTTTATATCCGTACATACATAATTTCACGCCTTTTTCCCGGACCTACATACGCCCACGCTTAACTTACGCCGCGCCAGCTTCTCTCTCTATTAGAACTATAACTAACGCCCCGCGCTATGTGCGAATTACCTTGATTCACAGGAGATTGCGGATGGAGAGCTTTTATTAGGCATCTAGCTAGAAGGCAGTTCCAACGAACAGGAGAGTCGACCCTACCACACATGCAAGAGTTGGCCTCCCTCCACGCCAGAACGCCCGACACAGCTACCCTTGCCTCGTCGTGACCCCACCCGTCTCTGACAATTAGGTTTGTTTTCTCTACATCGCTGAGAACGCTCGCCGGCCTCAAAGCCCGCTGAGCCGACTCGCGACACGAAAACAAACCCCGGCATTCACTAGTGATAGTTTAAGTGTTGTCTGTATGTGACGTCAATAAACGTTGTAAGAACAATACTAGTGTGTGGTTGTCCATTGTGTAAGATTCCCCAAAACTACTTAGTTGAATAGTCCACTGTTTACTGTGTGCCAAATTAAATAAAACAACTTTTGTGTGATCCATTTAATATTTACTTACATTTATTTATTATAATATTTATTTTATAACAGACTGGTCAGTTTAGAAAATGTACCCAGATACCCGGTTCAAGTGTTGCGTAAAACATACACAAATTCGTTAGCTCTCGACTTGAACATGTATGTTCAAACAGGACCAAAGAAGGCTAGCGAAACACATTTGTTGACCCAGTGTGTACGCAGCTTAAGATACCAAGGCGGTGGTGCACTGCTTTCCATGACAACGAAATTTGGTAAATTACTTTCAGAGCTTTTACATCTTAAACTTTAAATAAAGAATGAAACTAAAAATTAATAAAAATCATTCAAGTACCTACTTTACTGTATTATTCTATTTGTCTAAATTCGAATGTAATTACCCTCTTTTGTCATAAAATATCTCTGAGGAGGATGTGTGTGGTTCAAATCGTGATACACAATTTCATTATTAGCATTTAGCCTGACTTTAGCAGAACATTGACTTGAGTGTTTATTGGAACACAACCAATTCCTGGATATTTTGTTAACTCTGTAAAAGGAGAAGTGATTTATCATCAGTAACTGGCTACCGCGAGATGACGTCACGATCCGGTAATTAAGACCTGAGGAAAAATAGTAACATTAACATCTAATCACGTATTTATCTCTTTCGGGGAAGATAGAAGCAACAGTCTCTAAAAGGCTAAAAATTCTCGGTAACCTGCACAGTTATGATAAATGAATATGGAGGTAAAATAAAGGAAAAAGGTTGTTCAAAACATATAAAGAAGTTCGGGTTTAATGGGGAAAAAAAGGAAACCAAAGTAAAAAAACCCAATCTCAACCAAAAGTGACTTTATTTGTTTGTTTGTTACCTATTCACGGGTTGTCTATTGAATTAATCTTCTTAAAATATACCGTACCTTATAAATTAAGTCTGGCGAAATACATAGGGTACCTTTCACAACGTTAATAACTATAGTTCCCCTGGAATTTGCGAAAAACCTGTATTGGTGGTGCTAAATTCGTCGCTTTTTGTAACAAGGTGGCGTTTAATTTGTTGCTTTTTGTTGGTGTTCCTAATTTTGCAAATGGCGCTAAATTCACTGCGGGTAAAAGCTAGTTACAAATAATAATTATGACAATCGTTTAGTAAACATTTTATTACATCATAAGATTTCTTTGGGATATACGAGTACCTTAATGTCAAGAAATAATTACTTGATCTTTAAGAGAAAAATCTGAAAAAAAAATTACGTGTTGCCGTCAAGATATTTATTCGCATAATTAAAAAAATATTTAAAGCCTAAAAAATCATTCGAAACCGTCCAGAAGTTTCGGAGATTAGCGTGTGCAAACAAACATTTTTTTAAAATTAGTACTTCTGATTCTTCATCGCCCAGATTTATTATTTTTAAATTTTTAAAAAATAAATTTCTTTACACGGAATAGCAATTCAATGTACTGAAATTTCTCTTTTACTATTTAATTAGGTACCTAAATATTTGTGTAAAAACTCTATAATTCTAGCTTTCATTCATTTATTCTAATTGCACATAAAAAAAACAAATTGCATATTATACTCGTAACATTATAAGTATAAGTAAAATGGCGGACTTGTTCCAATTAGGATTTCTTCCAGTAAACATTTAATGTATGTATTAATGTATTTATATTTATAATGAAACCTATAATATATAAATTGTAAGTGACCGATGCGTTTGTCTGTACTCAAAACTGATACTGTGGATGTATACTTATAAGACGACCAGAGAAGCTACTAATGAGATTTTGAGTTTGTCGATGGTATTATTAACCTATCTACACTTTATGATAATTTCCGTCCTCAGATTGGTACATTTTTATAGGGGGATGATTGTGGTGGGTATTGGCGTACAAAATGTTGCCTTCTTCATCAAGTTTCAATTTGGCTGTACATTGGGTAGTTAGCTTTCTCGAACAATATTGGTTGCTGGAAGATGCGCCTCGCCTAGAAAATGTATGACCTCTGTAATATAACACCGATTTGCCGTTAAGTTTTATGCGATGACATGTATCTGTAAAAAAGGCAACTATATAAAAATATGTAACATTGAACTATGTAAATGGAAATCTTTTGTCGTGATGTTATAATCTACTTATAAAAGAACAAGGATGACTTTCTGATCAACAACTAGCCTAAACTATAGAAACTATCATTTATAAACTTTGAAAACGCTGAACAAATTTTAGTCAAATATATGCCTGAAATTAGGTCTAACTTAAAAGCTAGGATAGTTTATATACGTATTATCGAATATCTGTAGTTAGGTAATTGTAATGGGTAACAAACAATGAAAGCAAAACATCTGAACAATTGATATATTGCCTGAGAATTTGTGATATTTCAAGAAGATTAATTTAGTACGAGTATATCGTAGAGAACCTGTGAAGAAATAACAAACAAAATAATAACAATAATATTAGTCGGAATAGTAAAACAGCTCGATAGAACACAGTTGTTTATTTCAACGATTGGGACACATTAACTTAAAAAAGAAATTAAGTCATTTCCGACAACTATATAAAAAAAACCTTTTATCAATAACCATGACACGCTTTAAAGCAACTCACGATGTATAAACAAGGCTTTTCATAATCTACCTATCTTTTCGTTTCTTCTGTGTCCCAACACACTTTACACCTTCTACTCTTAGTTTTTTTGCGAGGACAAAGTTGTAAAACGTGGACTTTGAAAGCAGGTCAAGAAGGGGACATATTGGTATCCGGCACCAGATTTTTAATTACTGACGAATCAAAAATGACAGAAAGGGAAACTTTGGGAAAGCTTAATGAACTTATGCATACATTTTCTACAGACTCACTGACCTCTATCTCTATAAAAATGACAATTTTATGTGAGTATTGAGCACAAATTTTGACGTTCATTGCTAATGTCTACCGTATGGGATTGTAAGTTTGGCGAATTTTTTTGGAAATCTTAATTTTATTTCGTGCTTTTTAAGTGAAATTTCATATTTATTTGTGAAAATTGAGCTAAATAAACTGTATGTATGTAAGTAAAAAATGTGTACGTTGTAAAACTCACTACACACAGACACACATCACTAATTTTAGCTCCATGGAGAATCGTATCTGTCATTAGAGCCAAAATGGCGACACTCAAGTCCAGCGTGTAAATGATTGGAGGTCAGGTCAGGTACAGACTTGATGCATAATTCCGCTCAAGCGAATTTATCACGGTAATCAAGTTTATCATCGAAATATAACCAATGAGGAAGAAAAAAATTCACCTCCAATTTTTACTTCGTCTGTAGCTGTTGGAAAGAAACGGAGATTAATTGAAAAATGACAGTATTTCCCTAAATGCCATAATTTAAATAAAAAATATGGAATTAATAGATAAAAGGCCATACGAAATTCCACTTTCATTTCATGGAATAACATTTTTAATTTTTGTTCGTTTTCCAGATTAGTCAAATTTCAGTATTTTTTTAAACTTATTACCATCCATCCAACCTGTAATATTCTCCATTAGAATTTCTAACAAGAGTGGGGCGTGGATGATTATGGTTATTGTTAGCAGATATAAGTATTCCATTCTTGTCTACTTTCAAAGTCGCCGGGCACTGCATTGTGACTTTCTTCGAACAATACTTCTGTATTCTGGCTGAAGATGTCTTGGAAAAAGTAAACCCATCGTATAAAAGAACTGACCTTTTGCCTATATTGATGACATGTAGATCTGTGGTGGAAATGAAAAATGTCACAAAATAAATGGCTAAGTTAACATTTTTCTTTACCTACAAAATTTTTTTTATTCATATTTAACTGGTTTTATACATATACTCAACGGTACATAAAGATTTTAAAATATTTTTAGCCCTTCACATCATAGTCCATAAAAATCTAAATAAGTAGGTAATGTAGCCTCTTAGTTGTCATTATTACACCGGGCTAGGAATATGACGTCCTATGGGATCAAATTTTTTTATTAATAAAATAAATAAGGAAACGAAATCTATCAAATTTTTTTTTGGTAATAAATCAATTAAATTTATAATACAAAGAACGAAAACTAAAATTAACATATAAAGAAAACAATACAATACTTACTTTATTATATTAACAATAAATCATAATTTTAATAATATATAAAATTAATTAAAAGTTTTTGTAATTATGTTATAAATTTTTAAATATACTCTGAAACCAACTCATTACATTACCATGGAGATACTTCTTTTTATTTTGCTTTGTAATATATTCCATCAGAGCATTTAATAAGGTTAGGGGGTGGATGATTGTGATTTGTGTCCGCCTTAGATATGAGACCAAACCTGTCGATTTTCAGTCTCGCCGTGCATTTTAGCTTTTTTTTCTTGGAACAATACTGGAGAAAATCGGACAGACCTTGTTTCGAATAAGTATAGCCTTTGTATAATAGAACACGCCGATTGTCTACTGTGGCGTACTCGTACCAATCTGTCGATAAAATAATTGTATAAATAAAAAAATATGCAAAATATTCCAGGTCGAGGATCATTTAAGGTTTTAGATAAAAATATGTATTTAGACAATTTACTTTTTCAGAGATCTAATGTCTTATGATATTTTCTTGAACACGGATCAATGCATAAATGTACAATGCAAACTAAACAATAAAAACGAGTACTTGATCAAATTTTAAAACCATGATACAAATTTGTTAAATTCCGCTGCAATGTTAGACGACAGTGGCTTCATGTAAAAACCTGACTTAGGTAGATCCAAGATTATCCAAGATCATGGTCACATGCGATCCCTGGGTTTTCTCTAAGAATGATAATCAGAATATCATTCCAATGACCTCCGGAATCCTTACAGGTAAACCTAAATTTATATTGGATCGATCATGGTTACATTACCCATCCAGTTGCCTGAATGTGCAGGTTGTTTACTCACGGTGTTTTCCCTCACCGTAAGAGCGTCGGTTGATATTAAAACTAATGTACATAACTTCGCAAATATTCATTGGTGGGATTTGAACCTGTGACTTTGTGCGGATCACGTATAACGTGCTGATAACCTGGCACGTTACCGATTTCACCACCGAAATTCTTGCTCTCCTATTTTATCTTATTAATCATGAAACGTTTTTGAGAAAATCAGAACATTGGATTTGATACGAGTATTATCTAACTGATCATAGTATTTCCTAAACAAATCCATTTGCGCTCTCCTCTCTTGCTTTTTTTTAATATCTTTCATTAAGATATTTACTTCAAATCGGTTTAGCTCTTTGGCTTAATTAAAGAATTGAGATTTAAATAGGTTGCTAGCCCATGGCCTAAAAGAAGAATACCAAGTTTATTAGCCTAGCCTATCCCTAACTCGCCTTTAATGACATCCATGGGAACAAGGTGGAGAGGTCCTATTCTTTTTTCTATAAGTTCCGGGAACCACACGGCACTATTTGGTTTCTCTATCTACCGCAAAGAAAACTTTAATATGGTTATCTTTACCTATGTGTGCCACTTGGTAAAAGTAAGAGTGCTAAGTATAAACTTAGTTTGTTACGTACGATTTTTTCCTTACCCGCATAGATGATTCAACTGGTAGTAGAATTATATTTATTTTCTACCAAAATTTTCCAATAAAGTGATTCCAACCCTAATAAATGATACAATGTTGACGTGAGAATTATTTTATTAAATTAAAATCCTAAATCTTATAATATTCCCCGTTTGGACACCTGTGTAACTTGGGCTTCGGATGATTATGTTCGTTCGATTGTAACATAAGGCCGGATGCGTCATATTTCACTTTGGCGGGACATTGCGCTTGCGCTTTTTTTGAACAGTAAAATAAATTCACGGACGATCCTTTCCTTGCAAAAGTGTATCCTTTGTAGTAAATGACCTTATGACCATTCAATTTGATTAGCTCATAGTTATCTGAAAAAAAAAGGAAAAAAAAACACATTACAAAAAAGAAAAAAGTTGAAAATGTATGTATGTAATTTCTTAAGCTCTACAGCGAGGTATACTCGTAGCTGCTGGAATTATGTAAATCAGATACGAGAACGGGATAGTATTTATCAATATTTTATATTATTATCGGATTTTATTTTGTTTTGAATTTTCTGTATTTTAATATTCATTCACTCATATAATCACGTCTATATCCCTTGCGGGGTAGTCAGAGCCAGCTGTTTGGAAAAACGGATAGGTCACGTTCAGCTGTTAGGCTTAATGATAGAAGTTAGATATTCAAATTGATAGCCTATCGACTAAAAGAAGAATTCCGAGTTTATAAGTACTTACACATTTGTAATTATTTGTTTAATATTATATAAAACACCAATTTATCTTAGATATAATATATGTATTTGACATAAATTTGAACACCTTATTTCATAATGATAAAATTAGCGCACCTTGAGTTCTAAATTTAAGCGACTAAAAGTACAATTTGAACAGCGCAAAGATCAAAGACAGATAGTACTTATTACATCACTAGAATCTGTTGAGAATAATAAGGTAAATAGAATCTGTTATCAATACATGCTCGTATAATACTCGTAAATGTGTAACATATTTCGCACGCATACTATGAAAATGACCTAACCCGAAAACGATGATTCATTGGAAAACGCAATTTATTGTAACACTTTTGGAGCGTTTCCAGCATTGGCGCAACTTGCTTAAAAATGAAAACTTCTGCTCTCATCTGCATCGAAACTTTTATCTTTTTACGCAATAACCAAATAAATCAATGTCAATTTACCTAAATTAACTATTTTAACCAAAATTTCAAGATAAGTCACTTCCTTTATGATGGTTGCGAATTTTTTTTTCTCTTCAATAAATATGATATTTTCGTAAATATATTTTTTCTTTATTCCAGCACCACACTGCATAAAATTCTCATAGTTGGAAAAAAGTTGCAGTCGTTTCGAGTCTCATGCCTCTTTCTTATCTTCTAACAATGTCGTTTTTCTATACTATTTAATACTTTTACATATTCTGTAGTAAGTACAATAACAATAATGTCTTAGCTGACTAGAATTATATCCTTATTATTTTAACCCTGCGAATCTTGCGAGGGCCTGCTATTATCCCTTTGTCCGTTTTGTAGTTTGGCACTGGTGTCAACTAGGCTCTTTTGGACGGAGCATGTAATAACTCTAGCGAACCGTCGCGTCGCCTCAATATATAACCGTTCAATTTTAACTCGTTCCTCCTTAATTTCAATATTCGTACTGCTGAATAAAAATACAGTACATGTAATACAATTAATCGCTCATGCACGTTCAAATTGTGTCGGTTCAATTACAAAATTTGCTATACATGTCGATTCGAAAAAAATATATGAATCAAGTAATTCGTATCAAATTGCAATCATGTTAGTACTGTTAAAAAAAAACATAAATTATTCATTCTTTATTGTACTAGATAACAGTCACGAACACGTTCTGATCTATTATTTACAGTCAACAACACATTAAGTAATCCAAATTCACGAGAATTCGTCTCTATTACTAAAGAGATCTTTGCAGGGGACTTGATATGCGGTTGACCATAGTGTTTTAATGGTGTGCACTTTTGTTTAAACCAAAAAAACAATATTTTAGGATAAAAAGACAGTTTATATTCTTAAATGTTTACAATTTTATATAACTCCCTTCCGCTGTCTTAATCAACTTAGGAGGCGGGTGATTGTGTTTAGTCAGAGCAGTACGGATATTGCCTTCCTTATCCAATTTCAGTTTAGCTGGACATTGAGCAGATATCTTCTTGGAACAGTACTGGTTACAGATCGAAGGACCATGTTTAGAAAACGTGTGGCCATCATAAAGAAGGACCAACCTGCCGTTCACTTTTATCATTTCGTATGTTTCTGTAAATTAAAAATTGATACGTTGAAAAGAAAATTTGCCATAAGTAAGAATCTTAAACTCCTTTCCGTTTTGTTAAGCGGAATAGATTATAACAGACGAGAAAAAAAATATTTGCTTTACGGACAATGTTGCTAATTGAAATCATTATGACTGCATTCTGAATAATCGTAAAGGCATATATGTATATACCTACCTTATATCTTTTTTGATTCAAAATAATATTCTTATATCAGATTATAATTATAAAAAATATATATCAATTCATATATAAAAAATATATCGTTAAAAAAATGTTCATTAAGGCGTTTTATACTCTTTGGAAATGATCTGTCTGTCATAATTATTTACAGGTCTTATAAATGAAATGAAGCACCGGCAAGGATAATAATCTATGTAATTTAAAAAAAAGCAACTGAAAGAACGTCAATTCGCTTTAAATTTTCCTTGAATACACAACTTTTCCGACCTTACCAATAAGAATTGTTACCGCAGTTTAATATAGAATCCGTTTTTGCTCTGACGGTACACGGGTGGTGGGTGGGTATGGTCGACACACCCACCCCACACTGTCTTACCATCCTTGCCAACCTTCAGCATAGCTTTGCAACCCTTGCTGATCTGGCTCGAGCAGATCAGTTGGCGCCTCCCATTTCTATAAGAAAAAGTGTACTTATTGTACATAATAGCGCATCCTCCACGTTGAATTGGCAGGAACTGTACTTGATCTGAAAACATACCAAATATGTGTATCGATAAAGAAAAACATATAATCACGACTATATTGCGGGGTAGACAAAGCCAACAGTCTTGAAAAGACTGAAAGTTGTGATTCAAATAGTGACAAGTTGCTAAAGACAAGAAGAATTCCAAAATTATTAGCTTTCCATTAGTCGCCTTTTACGACATCCATGGGAAGATATAGAGTGGTTATATTCTTAAGTACCGGGTACCACACGGCATATGGTAAAATGATGTACCTACTGTAGTATTAGTTCTTCTTAAATAATCAAATCTTGCCGCCGCCGTAAGAAGCTAAAACTGCTTAGTTAGTTAATGTAGTACCAATATGTGAAGAAAGGGATATTTTTATTGATCAAATAGTGAAATTACAGCAATTTTGTGGTCTTCTGATCAAGTTAACACCCAGTTTATGAGCCACGCCTAACGAATACATTAGTCTTCAATAAGTCTTATATAAATCTTCAAATAATTTAAACTTTTCGAATGTCCGAATGTCGTAGTATACGAATAAAATATATTCACTATTATTTCAAAGCACTATTATATTGAAAAGAGAAAGCGTGTAAATACTTATGTCATTTTATTTGAACTGACACGCAAAATAATCGTATATGTAATAATAGAACAAATCAAGGTTTACATCAGATGGCAAGTGTGATAGTGATGATGTGAAATTGAGTGACCGGATAAAGAACAGCGTGATAAGGAAATGTTGCGATGCGATGTGAAAGAAGATGTTACAGGAATAGAAAAGGGTATGTTAAGATGGTTTGGTTATGTGGAGAGGATGAATGAAAGCAGGTAGACTAAGCAGATATACATGGAGAGTGTGGAGGGAGAGGTCGGAGTGGGAAGGCCTAAACAAATGAATCTTAATTAAATAGAATAGATTTATTTCAAATTTGATCAAGATTCATTCGTTCATGCCTTGACACTCTTATTTTAGAAAGATGTAGTCTTTGCCTACAGCTCCGGGAAAAAGGTGTGATTTTATGTATGTATGTAAGCACACTTAATCTTACACATGTCACATTAATCGACTGACACAAATAAATAAAACTAATTAATTCCATAGTTTAGAAAAAAGGTTCATTTAAGTCTTTAATCAGATGTGTGAATTTTTATATACAATCCGTTAGCATACTTATGAATATTAGGGGGTGGATGATTATGTTCAAAAGACGAAGACAGCACTGTTTTGCCATCTTTTGCAAGCTTAAGACAAACTTTGCAGTTTTTGCTGACTCTACTCGAGCACCGCAGCTGTTTCTTGCCATTTCTGTACGAAAATGTGTAATCATTGAACATAATCAGCGGGACACCTTTTGCAGTCGGCAAAAAAGCAACTTCGTTTAGGCCTGAAAACAACGAATCTTAAAGACAAAACAAAAAATTTAGGACAATTTAAAAAAGAGTACAAAAAGCCTTTTTTTTCTTAAAATTTTATCAAGAATAACAATTATAGTAGCAGCAGACTGTCTGTAAGCCGACAAAAAGGTTGAATGTTTTACCTTCGTTTTTATAACTTAAGAAGATAAAGTATCGTACAGCGTTTGATTTTTCGCCGCAAATAATTATGTAGTACTCGAACGAACGAGTACGAACATGCAAAATATATCTGGGAATTGCAGTTTTTAGAAAAAAACGGCAAAATCTTGGAATTCTGATCACCAACTGTGATAAAGTAGGTATATGTCTTTTGGTCCGGTCTGTTTTGCGCAGATATCGGATTGTCAGTTCTAAAAGTTCCCGGGTTCGATCCTCGGTCAAGCCATGATGACTAAGAACTTTCTCTGATAGGTCTTCGCCTTCGTTGTTTATCTACATAAGTATTTATTATAAAATATAGTATCATTGAGAATAAATCTCGTAAATAGTATCGAACTTACTTCGAGGCTAACTCAATCAGTGTAATTTTCCCGAACAATATGTACGGTGTTTTCAGTCTTACTTTTTCAATGATTTCCGTGTTAGAAGGAGAGAGAGGAAATATAAGACCAGCAGGACTTTCTCCAATAAAACAAAAGTTTGAATTACAGTTATGACAAAATCCTTAATATTCTTAATAAAATTAAAATTTAAAAAGACATGTCACTAATTGGGTTTATTTTGACATAAAATTATTAATGAACATTTAGAAGGGGTTCAAAATTAATAACTCGTATGAATAAGTTAATTAGCCATTTCCTTAGTCGCCTGTTATTAATATTATTTAGGTATTTATTTAATAAAATAATGTTTGTTAAAAAAGCATTATAATCGGCAAAGAGACCCATCTGGTAATCTATACAGAGTTGGAGGTTGATGAGTATGTTCCCCCAACAGCTCGGCGATCTTTAAGTCGCTGGACGTGACGAGACGGGCCTTACAGCCAACGGCCTTTTTGGAGCAGTACCATCTTTTGTTTATCTTGGCGAACGTGTAGCCCCGGTAGACAATAATGTGGCCACTCCCATCACCACGTTTGCTGGGCATCAACTCTATGGTATCTGAAAGAAAACCGGGTCATTGCAACTGTGAAATACATTAGATATCTATTGTAATTATAAATAATTTTAAATTTGCGCAATTTCAGAATAGTGTCAAAAATAAACATAACATTCATGCCCTGTAACGTTTCTAGTGGGTAAAGTAGGTGTACATAATAAATCGCCATTCCTTGCGCCAAAAAACGAGTAGAATCGCCAGATTTACAGGTATTCTGTTTCAAATTTTTTTTTAAATACGCTTAGTACCCCAAAGGTTCTAAAGCTCTATTACTTGAGCAGCCTCTTCGGCCGCTGCCGCAGTGTCACAGTTTGTTCGCCCCAGGTGGCTGACGGCTACTGTGTTGATAAAATTGGCGCTCCAGACAAACATCATGTAGTCGTAACTCTTTTATCGTGTGACCTGCTAAGTCTTTGTAGCTCTAGCGAGCAGGGGACGTCAACGGAGACCTGTGAGACGACGGTTTGTGTGTGATCCACATGGTGAGGATCAATAATAATATTGGAATTGACTGACGAGATCATCTAAATAGCAGTGTTGCTAACATCATAAATGGCACATTAAAAAATAAACTATTAAAAGTTGTAGCACTATATTTAGACACAATTATTATCGGACAAGAGACCCGTCGTGTAATCTATACAGAGTTGGCGGTGGATGAAAGTGGTTACCAAACAACTCGACTTTACTCAAGTCTTGTGAAGTTTTGAGGCGGGCCTTACAGCCAGAATTCTTTTTGGAGCAGTACCACCACCTCTCAGTTATCTTGGCGTATGTGAAGCCTCGGTAGACAAGAATACGGCCACTCCCGTCCCCACGTTTGCTGGCCATAAACTCTACAGTATCTGAAAACCAGGCCATTGCAACTGTGAAATTCATCTGATGTAAGTATAAATTATTCTGGATATGGGAAATCATATCCAGTGCCAAGTAATGTGGAATAAATAGCCAAGGGTGAAAATAAAACTAATTATCCGTGCGTTAACCCTTGCGAGAATTTAATAAGTATAGTTAGGGACAGATAAACCAATAGCTTACCCCTCCTGTCTTATGTTGTTAATGAACCTGTCACTACATAGCATAGAAAAAACTACAGCTTTACGCTATCTGTCCCTTAAAAATTAGCAACGTATTCTGTTCCGGGTTCTTTTAATAGATAGATTGATTAAAAAAAAGTTTATAATATAATAGTACATAGCATTTTACCCGTGCAAAACCGAAGCGGGTAGGTAGCCGATTACAACACTTGAAAAGAAAATAAAATATATTGAGATTCCATTATATTCGACAAAGTGACCCATCAGCTAGTCTGTACAGCGTCGGCGGTGCGTGCTTGTGTTCCCCCAGCTGCTCAGCAGATGTGCAGTCGTCAAAAGTTACGAGGCGGGCCTTACAGCCAGAAGCCTTCTTGGAACAATACCATCTCTTGTTGTTCCTCATCTTGGCGTAAGTGAAGCCTCGGTAAACGAGAACATGGCCATTTCCACGCTTGCTGGGTATCAACTCTATGGTATTTTCTGCAATTAAAAAATATGATTCGAATGTTATGGGGCTACGGTATGAAAGTGTGGAGAAAAATTATAACAATGCAAAAAAAAAAAAAAATAATATTAGTACAGAAACATAATAAATGGTGTTCCCGATAGGGTACCATAGACACTTTAATAAAAAGGTGGCTGCCGGGGTTGCCAGTGTTGACATTACAGACACCCATGCAATACGGTTTTCATAACCTTAATACGTAGCAATGAAAACATTAAAATTAAAAAAAAACAAACATTAACATAACAATAAAAAAATTAAACTCATGAATCTTTGAGATTGCAAAAAAACAAGATAAAGATGTCCTAAAATTAATTACTTTATTGATCGCAGATCGTAGATAAGTAGCTCGAGATACTTCCTCAATGATATTATACATACATACATATAGTCAAGTCTATATCCCTTGCGGGGTAGACAGAGCCAACAGTCTTAAAAAGACCGAATGGCCACGTTCAGCTATTTGGCTTAATGATAGAATTGAGATTCAAATAGTGGCAGGTTGCTAGCCCATCGCCTAAAGAAGAATACCAAGTTTGTAAGCCTATCCTTTAGTCGCCTTTTACGACATCCATGGTAAAGAGATGGAGTGGTCCTATTCTTTTTTGTATTGGTGCCGGGAACCACACGGCACTACAACAATAGAATTGTAAAATAAAAATAATAAGTGGAACAGTCTATTTTTCAGTTTATTAATTTGAACTTATCAACGGAAATTATAAATAGGTATAACAAATAAAACATTAACAAAAGAATATTTCACAGAAATATATCGCGTCTTACGGGTTAGATATAGCCACAAAAATCTCGAAAATCATCGAAAGTAACCATCAGCTGAACGGCGATCTTATTTCACATCACAACATTCCCTTCTCACGCTATTTTTAATCTTGTCTCCAGAGCCGGATTAACCTTAAGGCAGAGTAGGCAACTGCCTAGGGGCCCAGCATCGACAGGGGCCCCGCCCACTGCACTGCATTCCGAAAATATTTTTTTTTTTAATTGAACGAAAATGATAATTAACAAAACTTTTCTTTCTTTTTCAACACCTGTAACACTTTATACATACAGAACCATCTAGTATCTAATATAAGAACTAATATAATCCTTCGAATCGCAACTAACTGGACTTCATGTACGTTGGGGGAATCCCCGATTTGTTGGGTGCGTTCTGTAAGCTTCCGTAGGGTGATAATAATTTGTAGCGTAATAGTTCCGAAACTTTCAAAATACCTATAACCTACGTATCTTTAATTACAATATGTGATATGAGTTCTGCGATTGCAAGGTAAATTTTAAAAGTTTATGTGTTCTCCGTATTTGAAGACTTACGATTTTCACATACACAAAACCAAAAGTATTTAAAACAAAAGTGTTCCCGCTATTTCGGCATTCATAGAAAGGATTATGAATTCTAAATGGTGTGAAGAAAGAAACAGAGCACATATATCTTTTATACCTACTAAAAATGAGCTTTTGATTTATAGTTATTTAAAAATTTACTGCGATAAACCTTCTGCCAGTTTTATTGGAGAGAAAAAATTGTTAAAAAGTGCAAAAAAATATAGTTTTTGGCCAGTAAAAAATAAAAAATTAATTAGTAAAATGTAACTTAGGTAATGTTTTATTGTTCCCTACTAAAATACTATATTTATGTGCAAGGTACTATATTTTTAAAAGCTTTTCTTAAAAAATACTATATTTTGACACTAAAATGTTGGCAACCCTAGTAGAAGGCAAAAAAAATACATCACATGATTATCAGTCAGAATAGGTAAAGAAAAGGGGCCCGAAAATGGTAGTGCCTACAGGCCCATGACAGGGTTAATCCGGCTCTGCTTGTCTCTCAATTTTACTTCTGAGCGCTCTCATTTCCTCTCATTTCATCTCAGATTTTAAGTTTTCCTCTAAATTATTCTCTTGGTCTTCATTCTGCTTTTGACTTTAAGCCTATTCTGCCTTTTTTCTAGTTTCCATCTTTGCCTTCTCTCTACAGCTTCTTCTGGTGTCAGTTCTGAAATTCTTTTCTTGATAGTCTTTAGCTCTTTGCCTTTCATATTCTTCTGGGCGATATAGTTTAAGCCTTTCTCGGTAGATTCTCGTACGTTCCGCACCACTGAGTGGCATTTTTTTGCGGATACCTGATTTTTTTTTATTTTTATCTTATTATTACCTCTGGTTTAAACCCCAATATGGTCAAACAGGAAAATTATCAAATAGTAGATAATTACATTATTTGGATATAATTGAATAAAATCATTAAATTTAATTTAATCATTTCATAAATTTAATCACTTACTCATTAAATAAAATTATTTAAATTTAATTTAATTTTAATTAATTAATAAAAGTATTTTAATAAATTTAAAATACAATTCAACTGAAGAAGGACGTAAAGTACCTTTCAACCTGGTAAAAACTATATTTCCTTGAGATTTGCGAAATACCTGCTTTCTTTTGTAGGTAGCGTTAAGTTCGTTGCTTTTTTGTAGGAGGTGCCCTTGCATCCCTTTTTTGTAGATGGAGTTAAATTCGTCACTTTTGTAGATGGCGCTGGCGGATTCACACGGGCCAAGCGGCTGATAAAACCTAGTATTTTAATAACAAAAAAATTTCATTCTTTTCCGTCCAGTGGTTCCAGAGATAAGCGTGTACAAACAGACAAACATACGTATACATAAATAATATTTGTAAGTTAATTCTTCATATTAGTCATAAACTTTTTCTTTTTGTAGGATTTGTCCTGATTTGTAGTTAAGTATTCCCTCCATCTTTTACAAGCTTCTCTTTTTCAGGAGCCGACATTCCAAAAACTTGTTTATTTTTGCCAGCTTTTCGTTTTATACTTTTGCTTCCTTTTTTCTTTTTCGGACGCTAAATATTTATTTCCGTTTTTAGATAAAATGGTATATGATTAAATGGATAAGGTGGTTACATTAAAGTGGTGTTGGGATATTTTTATTAGTTAGTATGTTTAAATGAATATGAATAAAGTGCAAAAAGTATGCAGAGCTCGTGGCAACTGAATAAATGTAGCTCCGCCTACCCATCTCGGAAAAAGATATAATCAGTGTTTATATTTATGAAGTATATATTAAAAGATTACAGTACTATTACGACCAGTAAAGTCAAAATATGCAGCATATTTTTTTAAAATTTTCATATTTCTACAGATACATACTGCTTTCATTAATCACAGTAGGTATTTACATAATAAATTTATTAACTCATATTTTTCTTGAAACTATAAATATTATCTCCTCAATTTAATTGATATTTGTATATTGTTGGAAATTTAGGTGGCGGATGATTATGGTTCATCAACAGATCAGCTGTGGTGAAGTCGTCAGAGACGATGAGCCTCGCTTTGCAGCCAGCACCTTTCTTAGAACAGTACCAACGGTTAACGCATTTATTGTTTCTTGAGAACGTACAGCCCTGGTAAAGAAGGACGTATCCAGTACCGCGATTACTGGGCACCAACTTGATAACGTTATCTGTAAAAAAAATTATAAGCATAATTTTAGTGATTAAAAGGATTTATGGATTAAAATCTTTCTTAATTGTTAGTTTTACTAGACTAGAAATTAATCGTTACTTACACCATATCACCTCCGCAATCTTCCTCGCTTTTGTTCTAAATGTTCTCGCTAAGGAGGGGACCGGAATCTGCCCGTGTATACGGTCCAAAAGCAAACCAAGTAATTTCCCGAAGCAACTGTCTGATCTGTGTGACCCTAGGGACGCTAACCCAAGTTGGATAACAGTAGATGTACAAAGTGAAAATACTTGTTCCTTTAGTTTCCCTTTACAACATCCAATGGAAGTCCTTCACTAAAGATTCTACACCCAGATGCATACAGCGGGTCAATCTTTTGTGTACTAAATATACATGTACATATATTAAATCAGGCCTCTTACCCAGAATGGTACGCAGAAACTACATCTTTCACATTTCCTGCATACTTCTTTCGCGTCATCCATATTCATACCTCTTCCCAAGTAAGCTCGTCAGTTAAAATACTATGTGAAAGTTGACGCCAGAAGGATGACGCTGATTATTACCATTTGTAAAATGCCTTTTACTAATCACTACAAAACCGAAGTAAAACAACATAATACTTTTTATACAAAATATATTCTCCAGTCTTAGTCACATGATAGCATGGTTTTGAATGCGTGTGCATGTTATTCGCGTATTCTATACAACCGTTTTCATCCAGCTTCACTTTAGCTTTGCACCCGATCTTCTTCCGTGAACAATAGTAATGAAGCTTGTGTGTCTGAGAGAAAGTGTACCCATCTAGCATCAATAGAGAATTTTTACCGGACGCCGCGGGAATGAAAAGGCAATCTGTAATACGAATAAAGTTTTACACATCCTTAAAAACATCCTTGTATTAATATGTTGAGTAAGCTCGTGTAAATTTAAAAAAAAACGATTAATTTCCTCTCCAGAATTTTGGGGAATCCTCTGATACTCGTGTAGGCTCCTTATGTGGATTAGGCTGCACGCCTACTACACTATACAATTAAAATCTCAAGAGAACCAGCTGTTTGAGTTGTGCGTTATGTCAGTCAATCAGAATCAGAATGTTTATAAATGGCGTCAATCCCGATGACGGCCGATGCTCACCTCTTTGTATGAAAATTAAAGTATTAATTTCAGCTGTTACTACATTATTTATTTATAATTTATCAATTAAAAATAAGCGAGCCTTAAAGTAAGATTCGAAGCTTGGTTTATAAGATACTAATTCAACGATACTACCTACATTTTACAATAAATCCACATCCACATTGAGAATAAAGAAAAAAGATTGGTATGTTGTTCATTTGTGCTTTTCAAAAATCAACAACATACAAATCTATTCTAGCGCTGAGCGCTAAAGCTAGTTACATTCACACCCTAATTCACTTCATCAAGATATATTCTCCTGTTTTGGTTACATGATAACGTGGTTTTTCGTGATTATGCACATTATAGGCAAATTCTATGCGTTCTGTTTCTGTCAGCTTCACTTTGGCCTTGCATCCGATCTTCTTTCGAGAACAATAGTAGTTCCGATTGGTTACCAGAGAGAAGGTATACCCGTTCACCATAAGCAGCTTGTTCTTCCCAAATGGCCCAGGAATGAATATGCAATCTGTAACAATAAGTCAGATATTTCCTCTTCCTTTCATACTATATTTTATTTAAAAATTTACTAATAAATAAGTATTTAAGACTTCAAAATTCAAAGGATTTAGCTAAATGAATTTATTACTTCAGTGTCGGCACTACAGTTGGCAATCTAGAAGATTCCTGATAATTACTTCTTCACAAAGCAGCAGCTCCGCCTGCAAATAAAAGTACCCTATGTCCTTTTCCGCACTCCATACTATATCTATGGAAAATATTATGGAGTTCGGTTGAGTGGTTGCGACGTTAAAGGTGGTCGAAGAATTATAATATGGATTATCATATAACATAACTTATAATCACGTCTATATCCCTTACGGGGTAGACAAAGCCAGCAGTCATCAAAAGACTGTAAGGTAACGCTCAGCTTTTTGGCTTAATGATAGAATTGGGATTAAAATATTGACAGGTTGCTACCCCATTATCTGAATTATTTAGATACAGGAGCAACATCTCGTCATAAACTAATTATTTCTTGTAAAAAAGATAAGTAATGCCTAACGGACTAGTGAGATTGCAAATGACAGAATCAATTGAGAAAAACTAACTAACTGTGCCGCTCCCAGTGGGAGCGAAAGAGTGGGAAAACGTAACAACATACATATATATATTACATATATTAAATATAAGAAAAGCCCAAAATAAACGAGAAAAAAATAAATTCGCTTAAGAGAACATTATTATTATTTAACTTTATTGACGCACGACTTTTACTCCTGTTATCTTGTAATAAAAACAAATTTACTCTGTACTAGACAATTAACCATTAAACAAATACTATCATCTTAGCCTAATCGTTACGACTCGTCGATCTATTCCTTAGCAATACATAATCCCCTGAACTAGTGACGTAGTACTCCGGTGGAACATGACAGTGGACCACGTCCGCATGAAGAATCACTCCGTCATGAGACATATTTACTTTGGCTTTACATCCGTGCCTTTTTTGAGAGCAGTACCACAGGAGCTTAGTGTGATTTTGGGCAAAGGTATAACCGCCAATCATGAGCAGTTTGTTCTTATATCCCGATGGTATAAACTTGTATTCTGCAAAGACACATAGTAGTAGACTTAACAAATTTAAACTAGGAGTCGGAAAGTAAAAACAATTAAAAAATCTTACAAATAAACTCAAAATCTTACTAGACACAAATCACATTTATTAAATATTTTAAAAAGAAAACAGCGTTTTTGTAGAATGTTATGAAGTGCAAAAAATACAAGCGTCGTTGATGAGTTAGCTTGATTGATTAATGATTTTCTTTTTAACCTGATGAAAGTTAATTTCAAGATTTCTTGCAGTGCGCGCTCTATATACGCTTTATTTATGTAACTTAAACTTAACATCACTGGCTTAATTTCCATTATTAAATCTTACTTTAAGTGTATTACATTTAGATGTGTAGATGTATTTATGTATAGGAAATATATATTTATATATGAATAAATGTGGGTGCAGTGATGCAGGAGCAATATATAAATATATATTGTTCTTGTATTATTTGTATGTTGAACATATATATATATTTCTTTTCTTTTTTTTTGTTTTCATTGTACGTATGTCCGTGATGCCTACCCGGGCACCCCCGGAAGTTCAGCGCTGGCCGTGTATCATATTGTTTACGGCCAGCATTATGCTGAGGGGGTACCCTTTCGGGAGCACCATACTACATGTTTGTTTTTGTACATATTTTTGTTTCCTTTTTTGTCTTTTTGTTATGGTGTTCTTTGATAAATTCTTTTTACTTTTACTTTACTTTACTAGAATTGGATAGTTTTGAAAGAACATCTTTGAACAGTTAATTTAAGTTTAGTATTCCAATTATACACGCAAACTATTTATTCAATCCTTACTACACGTCAGCTCCAAATTATCCTTAATGGCAGTTTCTTCTGACTTTCCTTCAAAATACTCTATAGTTTTTTTAATGGCGGCATTTTTATGTTTATAAAATCTTGATTTGACGGAAGAGAAGCTGGGGAATGGTTTGAAAGTGTTAAGTCCCATGTTGTTATATTCACTGACAGCATCTGCATAAACCTGACGAAGAGGCGTGGATTCGTTTTTAATTCTTTTAAGACATTCTGTTATTTTTTTCTTTATTTCATTTTCTGCTTCATCCGCCTGGCACCTGTGCATAGTTTCTGTAATAATTTCTGCACCGTAAGTAGTAATAGCAGCGTAACAAGAGGATGTCCTACTGATGCATCGCCAAACTATGTGACCATTTCTTTTTACTCTGGTTTTAGTAAATCTGTAGCCTTTATAAAGAAGAACATCACGGCCCCTGCTAGATGAAATTATGCTAAATGGCGCATTATCCGTTATGTTTTCTTCCTTTTTTACATCTGTAAAATAAAAAATTAAGTTTATTATTTTTTCTAAAGATAATAGATAATAGAAAGATATATTTTAATAGGTAAAATAACAATAACCTTACAGTTACTGTCGATTAATATGATACTGTCCAAAACTTCAATTCCACTTTTCAATAACAAGTAATGCTTACTAATTTACGTCTAAGTTGTATTAAATAATTTAAATAAAAAAATAAATATTTCAACGTAAATAAATCTTATTACTTAACAACATACTATTTATTGTTATATTCTGTGAAACCCTTTAAAAATTTCAATAAAACACAGATCCTCCACAATTGTTGTTTTATGATAATAATATTTATTTCTATTATTTAAAGCTACGACTGTTCAGAGCTTTTTTCAGCTTGGCAATTAAAATATTGTATTGTTTTCTTCATAGCATTCCTTTTATGATTATAAAATGTTGATTTAAGGGAATCAAAACTCGGCATTGGTTTCATCAAATGCCAACCCGTACTGTTATATTCATTGACTGCATCTGCATATACCTGACGAAAGGATGTAGATTCTTTCTGTATTCTCTGAAGGCATTCATTGATTTTTTTCTTTATTTCATTATTAGCTTCATCTGCTTGGCATCTATGTATATTTTCTTTAATGACAATATTGCCATCGGTAACAACCAGTGCATTACAAGTGGGCCTATTTGTACAACGCCAAACAAGATGGCCGTTCTTATTAACACGCAGTTTTGTGTAATTGTATCCCTTGCAAAGTAGAAGATCATGCCCTCGTGTAGTAGATGTAATCGAAAATGTTTTATCATTGGCTTTATCAAATTGTTTCACTTTGACATCTGAAGCAATTTTTTTACATTAATTTACTAGTACATAACAATCGTTCTCTCTCTCATCTTTACCTTATACCGGTTGCACCCTCTACTCGTACCGCAAATTTTCTGGGGGCCACTTTCTAATTCCTCTCTCTCCACTTTGTCCAATTTTGGGCTGCCTTAATTTTAATCTCATGGTTCGCAAATCATTTTTCGCGATGTCTGGCTAGGATTTCTTCCTCCTGCCTCTTGTACCTGGGCCGTCGGTCGGCATGGCCAGATATTTGATCCCTAGATAGCCTTCAGGCTTCCGCAAGACGTGACTCTTTTAACGAAGACAGCTCTTTTGTTTTCGTCTATGTCACGGACATGAAGGTTGCTATGAATGCGGGAGATCTTCACATGATCTCTCTGCGGAACTCCGGAATGAGATATTGAAATGTAAACACAATGATGAAACGTAGAATAAGAAGATTTATTATATGAAAGCAACTTACAACAATTATTACAACAATTAATATATTTATACAAATTTAACCCTGTAATACCACTGCTTTCAGATTTTAAGCAGTGTCATATTTTCATAACCAATTTCCTTTTAACGTTATTATTTATCACATAAAATTTATTTATATTATAATTTATTTTCTAGTAATAAATCAAATATACCCAAACATATAATAAGAAATTTCAATAAAAACAATAAGGTAAATATATTTCTTTAGCAGTAATTCCTATTTCTATACAAACACTGATTGTTGTTAGGCTCATGATCATGTTGATGATGAGCCTATGGTATCAGAATTAGGTGAACCTTTTTCTTGGGCAATTTTTCTGTGTTTGTACAACAAACTAGTCAAATTTGGAAAATTTTTGATGGATTCGTATCCATAATCGCTGTATTCCCTTAGAGCGTCTTCGTATATGGTATGAATAGGAGTGGTTTCATTTTCTGCTCTTTTTATACATCCTGTTACCATCGTCCTAATCTCATTATCAATTGAACTCTTTTCACAAGTATGAAGCTCTTCTTCCACTATTGTATTCCCTATAGTAGCTATCTTAGCCCTACATTTTGTTCTATTTTTACAACGCCAACGAATGTGACCCGTTCTGTAGACATAGGCCTTAGTGTAACTATACCCATCATAAGTTAATAGTTCTCTCCCTTTTGTCGATAGAATTAATTTGAACGGTGCTTCTCCTTGGTGAGTTTCCACTGCAATAAAATATCTAGACATAAATGTACAATCGATAAATAAAATGAAGACCCAAAATGAAAGTACTTGCAAAATCGAAGACCCTGTTACGGAACAATTTTTGCTAATAAAAATATATAACTAGTTTCGCCCCACCTTTACCAATATAGGAACAGTAACTCGTCGTAAATAAAATAATTGTTAATTCTGATCTAAGTTTTCATTTTTGTATTATTTACAAATAAAATTAGTAACAACTTAAAAAAGAAAAAAACTGTCACTACATATAAAATGTAACATCGTATTATTAATTTTCTAACTCAATTTTTGTATATCATGTATATTTTCCAACGACACATGTGATCCTGCTCTATGGAGCGCAAGTTTTCTATGTCTAGAAAAAGAGTCTTTCAGACTATTATATTTTGGAAAATTTTTGACTGTACTATATCCACACTGATTATATTCCATCACTGCATCTTCATAAATTTTCCGGAAAGGAGTCGGTTCATTTTTTACTCTTTTCAAACATTTTTTTACTATTATCTTTATTTCATTGTCTATTTTATTCTGTTCGCAGCTGTGTGATTCCTCTTTAATTATATTTTTATCTTTGGTAAATATATAGGCGTTACAAATGCGTCTTTTAGTACACCGCCAACGTGTTTTTCCGTCTTGATAAACGTAGATTTTCGTGTATCGGTAACCATTATAGACGAGAAGTGGTCTACCTTTATTGGAAGGTATAACTGTAAATGGCGCTCCTTCGTAGTCAAACACGGCTGTAATATATGTACATGCTTTACAATAACACATACGTATAATGACTTAGTGATTCGTTTTTATTTACACACATATTCACGACCGCACAAAATAAAACCAAAATATCTATTATTAACAATTCATTTATTAATGTATTGATAAAACTATCTAATTTCTGTCATTATTAAATAGTCTTGCCCATTATTTTACAAAAAAAATGGTATGCTTTCACCGACGAACAAATAAATATAAATAGACTTTGAAAAAAATGTTAAAAGCACAAACTACATTTAATGGAAATTAAATGCATTACTTATACCTTTGATAAATAAATTGCCACGAATCCTTTTAGCCTTACAATAATTTTGACATAATGTACCTCTACTTGTATTGTTCAAGTATATCCTTTATTTTATGAAATTAGACAAATTTGTAAGTGGAGTATTCTTAATCATCTACATTACATGTTGTTTCATCGTTGCCAATCATGGCTTGTGTGTGTAGTGGTGATGACGTCGACCACGTCGAATCAAAAAACTCGAACTGTTTCGCTTTTTCTAACGCACGCTTTCTGTGCCTATACAAAGTGTCTCGCAAGCTTGTAAAATGAGGGAATTCTTTGATGGTGTCATAACCATGCTTCCTGTATTCCATAACGGCATCTTCATATATAGTACGCACAGGTGTTGGTTCATTTTCCGCTCTCCTTATACATTCTTTAACTATTATCGTTATTTCAGTATCAATTTTGTCCTGTCCGCATTTGTGTGGTTTCTCTTTTGCAATAATTTTTCCTTTAGTTGTTATGGAAGCACAACACATCTTCCTTTTTGAACAGCGCCACAATATCCGTCCATTTTCATAAATATTGTTTTTTGTGTATTTGTAGCCGTTGTACACGAGAAGTTCTCTTCCTTTATTTGATGGTATGACTTTAAATGGAGCACCGTCATAGTCGTTTTCAACTACAATAAAATGCCACTTAAAACATTTGTTACTAAGTTAAAGCGTATGTACAAAATATTCAAACATTGTATCTAGTCATTTTGCGGGGTGATATCAATAAAAATACCGTATTCATTATATATATCTTTATTAGTTATCTTTATCCTATCCTAGAATCATTAATAAAAGTTCCTAAGATATATTTTGGCATAATTAGTATCTTATGTTTGTAAAATTATCAAACCGATGCTGTCGTTAAATCTGTTTAACAGAGACAGCAAAGGAATTCACTATAGTTAACGACATCAATGACATCAAAAAGCTCAAGAATCGGTAATATATTATAAGTAACTATAATAATCATTTATATATATATGTATATATATATATATATATATATATATAAGAACGACTCGTTAATTGCATTTAACGGTATCGACTTGTACGGTACTGACACATAATCAATTAAGAGGGTATATATAATAGAATGCACATATGTACCGCTCAATAGTTTTGAGCAGAGGTCTGTAAGGTTAACAAACATTTGGTTCTTTTCCTTATGAGATGCATAAAAAATGAGATTGCGTAAAGGTATCCATATGACTATTTAAATGTACTAGACGACTAAGAAGACCATTTCACGTCTGTGCTCTGTGCAGTTGCGGAATTAATGGAATTCGTCATTCTCTGTACTCTCCTCCAATATAAACTTGTATAACTTAGCCATATAAGGTGAATCGGTAGCGTCTACAGCTTCGGCATTTGTATCTTGCTCGGCACATTTCAAAGCTTTTATTCTTTGCCTGTACATCATTGATTTCACACTATTAAACCCTGGCATTGGTTTGATAAAATTGAAACCCGTTAAATTGTACTTCTCTACTTCGTCTTCATAGATAGTCCGGAGTCTTTCGTAAGGTTCCTGTCGGACTCGATCCATACATAATTGTATTCTCTTTTTAATTTCGTTATTAATTATACTTCTTCGACACTTATGCTGTGAGCGTTTTAAAACCTTATTTTCGAAAGTCCAGATACCGGCGCTGCATATTTTTTTCTTAGTACACCGCCAGCGTATTTTACCAAATGAATTTACCGAACGCCTGATATAACTATAACCTTCGTGAATAAGGAGTTCAGAACCTCGTTTCGACGTTATTATCTCAAATTTATCTTGATCAGGCTCGGGAGTGATAACACACAAAACAATATCAGTATCTGAAAATGTTAAATCACTTGTTAATAAATGTATAATAGTTTCTCGGATATATGTGTTGTTTTTAGAGACAGGGAAGTTTATAAATGGGTTGATTTGAGATACAAACTTTTATTATTGAAAATTTCTTATTTGGATTCAACTAGTACATACATATTAAAATATATTACAGGTACATTATAACGAGTGTATATGAACAAAGGCACTTTTTTATTACAGTAAACGAGACCCCGAATAAATTCACGAGAACCAGAGTGAAACTCAAGGCCAAAAGTACATTGAAGTTACCTTATTTTTCATAATGATTTTTTAAATAATTTTTCATAAGTCAATCCATTTTGTCTATTTTTTTTATGTTAAATAAAATAACAACAGTTCGACATTAATTCATCGAATATTCAAAGTCGAGGAGGTCCTCCTTCTGAGGGATTTCCTCCACATGTCCACAACAGAAAAAGTCGCAGACTGATCGCAGATTAAGTGTTATATTCGAATATTCAGAATTATCATTACATATTTTTAACCTTCTCCCTACTTCTATATAAGGATGATTTGACACTTGAAAATTGTGGCATTTCTTTCACTTTATTCATACCGCTTTCATTATATATCTTGACGATCTCTTTATAGATGGAGGCAACAGATTTTTTTTCTGTTTGAACTCTTCTTTTGCATTCTTCTATTTTCTTTTTTATAATTTTCTGAATATTTGTTGTTGGACAGGTAGTGGAGTGTGCTGTTTGTCGGGTAATAATTTCATCCTGGGTATGAAACTCTCCAGTACACGTTTTGTCGATACCGCAGCGCCATTTCTTTAATCCCTTAGCACCAGTGAAACATTTCTTATATTTAATACCCTTATAGAGGATATAGTCATCGCCTGTGGATAATTAAAAATAAACAAATAATGAAATTATAAGGGACAAATCAAGCAAATCGAGTAAACTTCAGAGTAATTTTGAGATTTATTAGGTATATTTAGATTACTGAAGATATACAATGACAAATACATGCTATTTAGATTTGAGATTATACAATTTTAGATAAACCTCTATGTCCTATGCTCATTATGGTTAAAACACTTTCTCTTTTAACGTATACGTATTTCCAATTTTGTAAGTACTTGTATAAGTTCGGAGATTTTTAGCAACTTGTCATTTTTCATATACTACAAGACTTAAGATAAAAGATGATTCATATTGTAATTTACTTTCGTTTAATATAATTTTCTTAAATATTTACAACAAGACACAAAATCAAACACGAATGAAAGATTGACCAAAACATTATTTTATTTAATAAGTACCATACGACAAAATTATAATTGTTATTATAGAAACATATACAAATTTTATAATAATTATGAAATTACCTACTGCAGACTAAACTAGTACCAAAGATGATGAACAATCGAATACTAATAAAATAACAGACCTTATAAAAACGTCTTGAAAGATATAATTTTTTAAAAACAAGACACCTTTTTATTAAAATTATTACAATAGTGCATTACTTCCCATAACGAACTAGATAAGTATATTAATGAAGAAGTTCATATATAAAATGACTACAAACATGAATCTTAAATTTTTCGACATAATAACAAGCATGTATTCAGTGCAAACATTTAATTATTTCAATAGAACCATATATAAATTTACTCTTAAATCTTTAATGGTCAATTACTTTGAACATCGAATACAAACACCAACGTCTCTAAATAAAGTGACGAATTTTTTTAAATAAGGTGCATCTCTAAAATCGCAAATATTTAAAAATTACATAACAAAATAATCATATAAGTGTAATAAACACGAATCAAAATATTAATATTTAGAATTATGTACTATCAGTATTAATCTACGAGTATAAATAATTTTAAGTTAAATAATATTTTTTACTTCAGTTTTATTGAAAAAATAATGCTATATGTATTCACTTAGACGAATAAAATGTTGAATACCAACCTTTTTTTTTATTTACGAAATTGAATTTAAATAATTGTAGACCTAGAGAACTGAT
Organism: Amyelois transitella; assembly: GCF_032362555.1. Classification (NCBI taxonomy): domain Eukaryota; kingdom Metazoa; phylum Arthropoda; class Insecta; order Lepidoptera; family Pyralidae; genus Amyelois; species Amyelois transitella. The sequence goes on along the minus strand of NC_083513.1, from coordinate 2,407,473 downwards.
TGAATTTAATTGAATTTTTTGTATAGTCGATAAAAGTATTAAAAGTGAGCGATAATCAAAATTCAATCCAGAAAAGACAAAAGGCGTGCGGCCTTGTACCAACAACTCTTTTCTGAGATTAATTTGATTGCTTACCAATACTTCATAGCTAAGGAAAAATATCACGACGAACCGACGAAACGCGATAACACTAAGTTTGCACTAATAAACTATTGTACATATTATTTCTTAAAATCGATATTGATTGTTTTTATTTTATTCAATACTAATAAGCATTTACTTCTTTTTTCCTTTTTCCCTACTTCTGTATAACGAAGACTTAATACTGGAAAATTCTGGCATATCTTTTACTTTATTCATGCCAGTCTTATTATACTCCTTCACAATCTCTTTATAGATGGTCGTAATGGAACGCTTATCAATTTGCACTCTTTGCTTGCATTCTTCTATTTTTTCCTTTATAATAAAATCAACATTGCCCGCTGGACACATGTGTTTTTCTTGATCGATAACAAAGGAATCCTTTATCTTGAAGCCTCCATTACACATTTTGATAGAACAGCTCCAACTTGTTACTCCATCTTCATCTATGTCTATTTTTTCCAATTTGATTCCTTCATAGAACATATGATCTCCATCTGTTGATATTGGTTCACCATTCTCACCAATCAACTTATAGGGTACTGCAACAGAAAAATACTGTTACATAGTTAAGTTCAAAATACACTTCATCCACTGAAACTGCTATGTTTAATTAATTTAATAAAGGTTTAAATACTAAAGTTCAATGAGAAAAATTTACTCAAATAAGATACATATTTATTTATTTCTTGTTTCAAAGTACACGTAGGTAAGATAAACGTCAGATATGATACATGTGCTTATGCCAGCGACGACTGTATTCGCATTATAAAAATTATAGTTACTGATCTTGAAATTTAATAGGTTAGAGTTTATGCGTAACATTACTCTTCTATTTTTAAACATCTAACGGCTACAGCTTGACAGTAACCGCTGTACGTTTCCACGCGTGTTCTTTGGGTGCGCTACAGCGGTTACGATGAAGCTGTAGTACACATAGACGCAGAGGTATCTTGTTTTCTGAATAATAAGTACAACATTGGGTAATGTATGCGACTGTTACGACAGAAACACAAAAAGCCAATAATTAGGATTATTTTACAAACCAATATCTGATTTCGTTACAAGCAAATATTATTGGACTATTTAGTTCCGAATGCTCTTTATAATACAAGATCATATAACATAATATTAAAAAAAAATCGATCACTTGTTTAAAATTGATAGTTATCACGAGGTTTTGATGCAGTTTCACTCATATTTCCCAAAACTATGGATATATAATGATCAAAATTTTATGTCATATAATTAAGTTACAAAATAAATACAGTGGAGCGTCGATTATCCGAACGTCGCTCAACCGAACGACCGCTCATCCGAACATAGTCCTCTCACCACCGCCCGCCCGCGCGTCAGTTTTCGCACACTTGTCGCGCGCGACTTGTTCACTTCGTTATTGTACGTCCTAGTAACTGCTAGTCGATAAACAAAATTTTTCCGCGTGAAAGTAAACTCTTTCTTTGAAATGCCTAAACGTAAGCGTGTTGTCCTTTCTATGAAAGATAAATACGAGATTAATAAACGGTTGGAAGAAGGCAAATCTGCAACCAAGTTATCTATTGAATACAAAGTTGGTAAGTCTACCATTACGGATATAAAAAAACAAAAGACGAGCATAAGAAACTTTATAATCCCAGCTCGATTCTACTGACGGATCCTCGAGTCGTAAAACGATGAAGCTTGCCTCACACACGAATTTAGATGATGCTGTATTTAAGTGGTTTACTCAAAAAAGATGCCTAGGAGAACCTATTTCTGGCCCAATACTGTGTGAAAAAGCAGTTCAATTTAACGAAAAACTAGGAGGGACGTCTAATTTTCAAGCGAGCACAGGCTGGTTAAAACGATTTAAGTCAAGACATGGCATTCGTGAGCTTCAAATAGAAGGAGTAAAACTATCTGCTGATTCATCAGCAGCTGAATCATTCAGAATCAAACTAAGGGATATACTGAACCAAGAAAATTACGCTCTGGAAAACGTTTACAATGCAGACGAAACCGGGCTTAATTGGAAAGCTTTGCCGCGAAAAACTCTTGCTTCACGTCGTGAATTAGCAGCACCTGGTCCTAAAATAAGCAAGGATCGTATCACTGCCTTAGCATGCGCTAATGCTACTGGCTGCCACCGACTGCCCATGCTTATAATTGGTAAAAGTAAGAAACCACGTTGTTTTAAGCACGTTAATATGTCTTCCATGCCTATCGTTTATACTTCGCAAAAGAGTGCTTGGATGGATAGTACAATTTTCGTGGAATGGTTTGTAGAAACTTTTATACCCTCTATAAAAGCCCACCAATTGAAAAATGGTAAAAGAGAGAAAACATTATTGCTTCTTGATAACGCCCCAACTCATCCATCATGTGACATCCTAAATGAAAAAGATGAGTTTGTAAAAGTCATGTTTCTTCCACCTAACGTGACTTCATTATTACAGTCCATGGATCAAGGCGTTATTGAGACTTTCAAACGGTATTATAGAAAAGAATTGTTACGTAAGTTACTTTTAGAAAAAGAAGATGATGGAGAAGAAAGCCTGATAAGAAATCATAAGATTGATTTAAAAGACGCGTCCTATATGATCGGAGCAGCATGGGACAGTGTAAAAGAACAGAACTTGAAAAAAGCGTGGAATAAAGTTTTGGATATAGAGGGAGATCCTCAAATTGGATGTGTAAATGAGAAACACGAAGATGTATATGAAATGATAGATATGCTAAAAAATCTCGATTGCCAGGAATGTGATGAAGAACAGGTTCAAGAATGGATGGATATCGACGATGAAGATCCCGGGTACCAAATTATGCAGGATAGCGAAATTTTAGACCTCATGACTAATAAGGATGACGCCACCACTAGCACCACATCAACTGCAAGTTCAGATAATGAAGATGAAAACATAGTTAGTGCTTGTGAAGCGTTTACTTGCTTAGAACCTTGCGCTGGTTTAAAACACAGGCCGAGAGCGACCAGTATCAAATATCTGTTCTCAAAAAAGTACGTGATCTAGCCTCTCGTAAGATGGTAGGCTTGCTTCGGCAGACGAAGATTCAAGGTTTTTTTTAAGCGTTAATTTTAATTATCTAGTAAACACTAGTTTGACTACAAGATTGTCTGCACTTTTTTTTGTTTATTTTCTATTTGTCATTAAAGATATTCATAAATGTAAATAATATGGTTTTCATTTACCTGTACGTAAATTTGTATGACTGAATCTATATATATGTACATTAGTTCGATTATCCGAAAATACCGGTTTTCCGAACACCACGTCGTTTTTAGTTCGGATAATCGACGCTCTACTGTACGTAAATTGAAATAAGAAGTAACAATGAATCACCCACAATCTACACTGGCATATAATAAAAGCAAACTTAATTTAAACACTTAAATTACGTTATCATAAAGGTAGGTATTTTTACCAGTGAAATATACTTAATGAAAGATGATAAAAAATATGATGACAATGATTAAAAACATAAAACTAATTTACCATGAAACGTTTGAGATTTTACGCGTAAACATTATAATTTCAAAAAGCGATGTTTGTCAGAAATGTAAAACAATCTTTTGTCATCACAATGTTATGTACATGATGAGTACGGTAGTACGTAGGTTTGTTTCTTTGCTTTCTCCCTACTTCTATATAAGGATGACTTAATACTAGAAAAATCCGGCATATCCTTTATTCTATTCATACCAGTGCTGTTATATTCCTGCACCATCTCTTTATATATGACAGTTATAGAACGGAAATCAAACTGAACTCTGTGTTTACATTCTTCTATTTTCTGTTTTATGTAAACGTCAATATTGCCTGCAGTACAAACATGTTTTTCTTGACTGATGACAAATGAGTTCTTAGTCTTGAATCCCCCAGCACACTTTTTGTCTGCGCAGAACCAGCTTGCTATTCCATTTTCGTCAGTATCATACTTATGATATTTAATACCTTCATAAACGAGATGGTCACCGTCGGTGGATATTGGATCGCCTTTCTTGTCAACCAGTTTATACGGAACTGAAAACAAATTGGTGAAATGAAGTTTAAGCTGGAAATTAAATCATATACGCTTATACATTACTGATTTCAAAGAAATTCTAAAAAATTTAACTAGTTTCAAACTCGGATGTGAAATACACATCTTAATTGTGTTAATTGAAACGTTTGAGTATTTTATATATTTCAGAAATATATTGTTGATGGAGTCGTCCTCATTGTTGATAATGATTACGGGTATTGGTTTTCTGAAATCGCTATAGTAGTAGAAAGTCTACCTTATTCTGTAGGTACATAAGCGAGAAATTGGTCTCTTGCATACATCGCGAAATTTTTATTAGAAATTTTCTCTTTACAAAAGAATTTAAAACAGCTAATTCATCATGACGGATTTATTAAATCTGACTAAAAATGAAAAGAAGGAAAATAAATATATTAATTATACCATCAGACTAAAACTAATGACTAGAATTAGTGACAAACCAAACAGGCAAAGCACACTTGTTCACATTAAACAGTTTACAGATGTTATTTAGAAAAATCAGTTTTTTTCTTTCTTAAAAATGTGATGGCATGATTGACCAATCACGACAATTTATAGTACAACCCAGCGGTGGTTCGTGTAAACTTCGGCGGGGGGTGATTATGAATCGTATCTTCCATGACCACAGCACCGTACGCATTTACTTTCAGACGAGCGTGGCATTTCCCTACAATCCGTCTTGAACACCGGAGGTATTTCTTGTCCTTGTTTAAAAAGGAGAACGAGTATCCCTTGTAAAAGATAATATGCTTATTGTTCTCCATTGGCAAAAAGGTCAGCATACCTGCAAGTTCATATTGGATCCTCATTATGGCGTAACAAGTCTTCAAAACCATACAAGACGCACGGTGTGTCTCCGTGCTGATCGGCAACAAAAACCAAACTTGGCAAGCCAGTTGCTTCGCTTAATGTGAAAGCTATGTTGTGTATGCTATCAATGAAAAGGCTTAATCTAACTTATATGATATCAACTGATTACTAGCTCTAAATCTGTCATTACTTCATCCAGCTAATCATATAAGTAAGTTTTATATATCTATTATCGGTCAGGTTGTGAAGGAAAAGAACTTTATCTGATTGGCCAGGGTTTTACATAAAAATGTATTATCAAATATTACAAATTAGTAGGTATCTTTGAGTTAGTATCCCATGTCACAAGTTTCAACCTTACTTTGGGACTAGCTTACTGGGTATATAGCCAGTAAGCTTTAACTATACTTAGTAAGCTCGAAACTAAGTCCATTATAGAAAATACTTCATAGCATACGGTGAGAATGTTGGCTTTGAATCCCTGGGCTCCTGTACCTACATACATAAAATCACGCCCCTTTCCCTAATAGGTAGGCAATGTTTATCGCTTGCGAAAAAATAGTGTACCACTCACCTGACACCAACCAGCCTGAAATGCTTCATATTTTATTAATCTTCCATTACTTTGATGTAATTATTATTTTTTTATTTTTCCTTAATTAAAAATTAACAGATTGTTACAAGACCATAATAGACGTGCATAAGTTAAAGAAAACAAAATTAAAAAAAAACCACATTACAAGCCTTTCAACTTATAACCTCAATAGAAAAAAAAGAAATCAAATAAAATGTGATTTTTATTACGCATAAAGCAACAACTACGATATGTTTTAACAAAATATGTCACTTAAAAACTACATAAGAACACAAATTTAAACAGTAAAAAATAACTCTGCAAGATGGCTTCAAGTAGGTAGGTAAACTTAGGCGTGATACATAATAAAAATAAAAGTGCAGATGTACAAATAAATTTATAAATATAATGAAATCGTTCCCGTCCCACTGCTGAGCTAAGGTCTCTCCACTTTTTCGCAAAGCTTAAATTTGACTCATTAAAAAGACTAGAATAACACTTATGAGAAATGTCATTAATTTCTTTTACCCAAATCTAGTTTTATTTACGTAATCTTCGTTAAGAAAAGAAAGCAAAAGTACGGTAACAAAATTACCTACGTTAACTATTTACATCGTGGAGGTATTTGAAAACATAAAACAATTATTATGCAAGCACTTTAAAATATTTATTATTAGCTGCTTCCGTTTGAATTTTGTCGGTTTTGTGAGTGGAAGGACATTTAATACAAGAAGCTAACATGGTCCACTACTAACCAGATTTTAGTACTTAAAATATACTCATCGACATCAAATACATATATAAGAAATTCCTAAATAATATTCACTCGGCCGTTAGCCAATATCTACTTTTCTACGCCGCAGCATCTATTACAGCTAAAGTTACCAGTACAGTCAACAGCACACCAAATAAATAAAAATAATTTATATATATCAGGTTATAATGGCGTCCTACCTACCCCTCTGGGAAAATCGGGAGATTTTATGTATATATACGGGACAAATTACACAGATTAATAAAGAAGAAGCCTTGTAGTAAGTTAAGATTTGTACAAAGAAGAAACAATTTTAAGAATAAGCAATTTTCATCAAATTATAATAAATACATACATCCAGAACCCAGGCCAATCAGAGGAAATTCGTTTCTCATCCTGACCGGGATTCGAACAAGGAACCGCTGCGGCACAGAGGCTGTTAAAAAAATTCACCGCGAATTCCCCTCTTATTACCTTGTCATAAAGTTCCATGCAGGGTTAACTTGATATGTAATTAACTGTACTATTGAAATATATAAATTAATTAATTTATGAAATTATACATTGACCATCGTTTAACTAAAAATCCTTCTACAGACAAGACATTTCAAGGTGATGTCCAAGCATTTGTCATACATTATCACTTGACTTTCCTTCACTTTTACACACCCACGGCTTGTATATATCTCTCTCGATCATACCATCTTCACTGATCGTATACTTCGGTGGATCATGATTATGTAAATTATTGACGAAAATTATTTTGCCATCAGCATTGAGCATCAATTTTGCAGGGCATTTTCCTCGGAAATACCGTGAGCAGAACAGGGACCTCTTTGCCCGACCTTTGGTTGAAAATGTGTGGTTCTTATAAACGTAGACTGTATTCCCTTCCTTGGTGAGCGTCAATTGAATGTTTTCTGAAAGTGATATCAATGGTTAGAGTTCAAGAAAAATATGACATTGCGTTGGACCCAGAAAAATATTGTGATTTATGAATGCCAGGCCCCATAGCATAGCACGCGCGGCGCCATTTTTATCGCGCGAAAAACTATCGCTCTCCCTTTTCATGTCATAATATAAAGCGAAAAAGCAATAGCATTTCGCGCGATGCAAACGGAGAGGGCAGGAGTAGTGACAAAACGCATCTATATCTGGTTACATTATAATTTATATAAGAATATCATTTTATGCAGAGGTCAAATCAAAACTAATTAAACATAGATATAACAAATATGATTTCAACTAAAAAACGTTACATAAAAATCTCTATGTTGTGTCGTTAAGTGTAAAAAACTATATTCTAGTAAACAATCCGTCTGTACATTGAACAATATTTGGCGGAGGGTGATTGTGTTCATAGAAAACAGATATCACCCTGCCATCATGGCGATTCACCCGCAACCGTACTTGGCAGTTGCCAGAAACAGTACGCTTGGAACATTTTAGTGTGGTCATGTTACGGTTTTCATAGCAGAACGTGTATTTCTTGTACATAATAATGGATTTCCCCTTTAACGTTGGTAAAAATTGAAGATAATCATAACGCTCATCTAAAATAAAAATAAAATGGATAAAAAAACAATAGGAAAATATATTGCGATGGAATATTAAAAAAAAATTACAAAAATAAGAAAACAAACTGTCAGTATCTGAATGTTAATTCCATCATTACGCCATCCAACTACCTCGCCAACTTGTGTCTTTTAGTCTTTTTGAGACTGTTGGCTGACAATATAACAAGTAAGGGTTAACAGCAAGACGTGATATATGTACGTGTGTACAAAAAGTCAATTTTTCTGGTGGCGATTAACTCCTCAACAAGTTTCTAATACAGTTTTTTACAAAAGCGTAATTGTTCCATGTAAATATTATTAAATAGTAAGTCATAACTCAATAAAAAATATAAAAATAATAAATAACTTAAAGAAATAGATATATTCGTAAAAAAATTGATCTGGCAAAAAGTTGAAGATATATCTGGATATGTTAATAACCGTTAGTGTAAGGGTAAGGGAAAGTCACGTATGTTCAAAATGTCTATTTTCAAATACACAAACACATAACGTCTGTTTCCCATTGGGGAAGGCTGAGACTATGTATTTCTATTATATGTCTATTTTCATTATATGTATACTAAATACATTAATACTATTCTAAGTTATTTTTTTATAATTAAAACGTTCATATATTAGCATATAACATCTTGGTATTATTATTACCAAATGAATTGATACATCTTAACCGCTATTCTTTATAAACAACTTTTAAATTTCAACTGTTATTTGGGATGTTTTCCAAAATTTTCGCCATCTAACAAAAATAAATCATTTAGATCTATTCACAATATATTATATGACATAATTAGACGAGTATTACTCAACTTCTGCAAATTGCATATATACAGATACATCTTTTAACTTTCCACGATCTACGCATACTTCTTTCATTCACTGTTCTGAGTACTCTTGACCTGACCTTTTGCAAGGACGTCTTTAATTTGATCAAAGTTAGTTCGTCTAGGTCTTCCCACTCCGACCTTTCCCTCCTCACTCTCCTTGTATATCTGCTTAGTCAACCTGTTTTCATTCATCCTCTCTACATGACCGAACCATCTCAACATACTCTTTTCTATTCCTGTAACTACATCTTCTTTCACATCACAACATTCCCTCATCACGCTGTTCCTTATCCGGTCACTCAATTTCACACCCATCATACTTCTTAACGCTCTCACTTCCACCGCATTTTTTCTGCATTTGTGCTTATTTTGCCTTGCAACGTGAAGTAATAAATATATACATGTACGAAGTTTTGAAAATGTTAAACAATTTCTTATCGTGTTATAGAAATCGGAATAATTAAATACTAAAGAAGTTCCAAGTATTTAGTGAATATTACATTTCAAATAATGCCTGTGACACCATCGTAACACCTCAAAAAACATAACATCACAAATAATCACGTCTATGTCCGTTGTGGGGAAGACAGGGCCAACAGTCTTCAAAACACTGCAAGACTTAATAGCCGAACGTGGGTTCGGCTATTAACACCTCAACTTGCATCTTTATTCTGAGATTTATTAGAAACATTTCCAACTTCGCAGAAAAATTCGTGCACTGCAAAATCCTCATTTATCTAATTTCAATAACAATAGAGCATTTGGCTTATATTTTTATGATGTTAACTATTCGCTTTTATGTTTCTTAAACTTTCAAATATGTTCCTGAAGAGGTTCTATACAAATTAGGCGGTGGATGATTATGCTGGTGTCGGCATGCCACCACCTTTCCTTCGGGGTCTACCTTCAGTCGAACAGGACAGCACCCCCTGAGGTACCTGGAGCATCTCAGCGTGGTCTTGTGTTTGTTTTCATAAGAGAATGTGTAATCTTGGTACATAATGATGTTTCCTTTACTGGACGGTAGAAAAACAACGGCTGAAATTTGAAATTAATTTTTTTTGGATTATTTCTAAAATTAAAATTTAATATAAGTATGATTAAAATTAAAATTCGTATATTTTCGCATATCCTGCCTATATGCAAAGGTTTATCAAAGAGACATATAATATAAGCTTTATTTGATAATTTACGACTTACTGAAGCGCCATTAAACGAGTCGCGATTTACAAAATTTCGTATATTTTTGATTTTAGCTGTATTATACTTGTACATTAAGATAAAGTTTAGACCTTGATGTAATTCACTATTTTATCAATTACATTCGAGTCTGGAGGCGGATGCGTGTGCAAAAGATAACTGAAAATGATCTCCTGGTCATCAGTCAATCGGATCCTGGCCTTGCAGCCAAACCGCTTCTTGGAGCAGTACCAGTGCCTTATAGAATGTTGCTGGGAAAAAGTATAGCCTTGGTATAAGAGTACAGGATTCTTCCATCTTCCGTTCAAAAAAATCAGACCTGAATAAAAGTAACTTATTTTTTATTTGGTTGTTTAAAATTTAGTTAATTTATAATAATGTTTCTTTGCTAAATGAAATGCCAATCATTTGTATTCTTCTGAAAAAAGTTTATTTCTAAAGTTTTTATATAATGATAATAATATACATGATGAAAAAATTCTAAATTTAATTAAATTTCTAACGATAATTATATACTAACTCAACATATTAATATATTCAAAATCACCACGATCATACAAAGCTGAACTAGAAGACGGGCATAATTATAAGTTTAAATATTACAAATTTTATTTGGTGAGTTGTGGCGTCTTCTTTTTTTTTACTATTTTTCATGGTTTTTGTCGTCCGTCCGCCAGTTTTTGTTTTACAAATTTTTATGGCTTTTCTGAGTTTATTTGATGGTTCTTTTTATTTAACTGCTTTTTATACGTAACCACGTATAACGTCCACCTAGCATCGCTCGGTCACCCAGGTACTGACACTAATTTGTTTGTAAATTTTGCCATGAGTCTTTTGAATGCCTTAAATTTTGCCATGAGTCTTTTGAATGCCTTAAATTTTGCCCTTCTACTTTAAATATTTCCTCAAAATTAGGTTTTTCTATAGGTTTTAATTTAACTTTTCTCGGTGGATGGTCATGTTGGTTGAGTATCTCCAGGAGAGATCCGTCGATGGGATGGACCCTGAGTTTCCCCTTGCACCGCGGATGGCGGCCGGAGCAAATCCAGGTAGTTTTGCTAAGGTGCGCGTAGGTGTACTCACGATATAGAATCAAGGGCTTTCCTCTCTGCGACATTACGAATGAATACGTAAAATCTATGGCTGAAATTATATTAAATTTAAATAAATTAAAAATATATTCTATGTATAAGGTACATGTTAGCGTACAACGAAGATTTTAAAAATAAATCTTTAATATCGGTATCAACATATGACACCTTATTTCGTGGGATTTCAAATGAAAAGTATTTCATTATTGTGTCGTAGGTACTAACACATCAAGGTAGTATAGCTATTAGATCGTTCAATTAACTTCTTAAAATTAAAAGAAACAAATGAGCCTTTAAATTAAATTTTATTAAGAACTTGTTAATTAAATTTCAATTTTTGACTAGATAATTCTGTTTTATCCGCCTCAACTAGTACGGATTTTCAAAATTTAATCTTTTATACGCCACATATTTATCATTCTTATGGCAACGACCTAAGTTTTCAGTTTAATTTCGAATTTTATTATCCTTTTATAAATATCCTTCTCTTTTATCCAAATATCCTCCTGACATAGCCCGAGGTTCGCCTATGACCACGCTTCTCAAGTGGGCAACCTGTTGTTATACGAACTATGCAATGCTATGAATATTACGTATCATGAATATTACAGTAGGCGAAAGTGCTTATTCTCTTATTAAATCATGAAAAAGATGGAGAACTTCTATGTCAAATCTATATAAGTATTTATTCTAAAATATAGTATCGTTGAGTTAGTATCTCGTAACACAAGTTTCGAACTTATTTCGAGGCTAACTCGATCTGTGTAATTTGTCCCGTATATATTTATATTTATTTATATTCTATGATCCCACGCAAAAAGTTTGGATTAGCTTTTTTTTCCGTATCGTCAAGAAATATTCTTCAATAGCGTACATATTTTCCATCAGGCGTCCTAATTATATTTTTTGGCTGGTGGTTGTGTTCGTCTACCATCTGGGTGATCACTCCCCTTTCGTCCATCCGTACTTTACACTTGCACACAGGATGGGACGAGCAGACCCATCTGTATCGACTAGTGCTGTAGAATGTGTAACCGTTTAGCAACACCAAAGATTTTCCTCTTTGCGACTCCAAAACTTCGTATGAAAAACCTGTAGGCAAATTTGGATAAATACTAATTTAAAGCCTAATTAAACTTTGGAAGCTGGTCGGTACTAATATAAAATTTAGCAAGGAAGATACGCGTATCAACCACATATAAAACGCCTTCAGCATGACAGGTTATCAGGCAGTCTTCTAGATTTCGATGTATACTTTTTTCAACATTTCTGGATTATTAACTTAAAACTTGCCAAAGTGCCACTGAGCCGCTTCCGGTGTATAGGAGGCTTTTTCAATACTCCAATAATTAGGTGGAGTATTCGTGGTTCAGTATTTGTACCATTATTATACCGTAGATATTAACAAGTTAATTATGAGTTAACTCTTTAGATAAACTGTACACTAAGAAAAGCAAGTTTTGTTTCAAGACATTCACTTTTTTTATAATCTGGCATATCTATTGTCTTATATTATTGCTATTTCTATGGTTAAATGAAACAGACCAACAAATACTAAGAGACATGACAAACACAATTGAAAATATCTTTTTCTTATGATCTAAATACGTTAAGCTTTTCAGTACTGAAAGATTTCCAATCAATAAGTGTACAGTCACCTGCATAAATCATAAAAATGTTCATGGCGCCATATTGAACTTTTATAGGTGACTGGCTCGGAAGTGTAAAACATGAAATAAATAAATTTAAAGATTCTATATTTATATTTTAATGTCTATTGGAAAAGACAAGACTATTGTCTCACCAATCAATAAATACTCGTGTATCAATTTTAACTTAGAAACTAGTTCTAACTATTTAGAGTTTTCACAACTTCGGAGATCGTTGATTTATCATATTCATATACTTTAAAATTATTTGGTTTATTTTTATCTTATCTATACTAATTTGCAATTACAATACAATCCTAGTGTGACAGTGATATTGAAAGGAGAGTGAACGCGGAAAAAATGGTGAATGGAGCTTTACATGCCTTTATGAGCAGTCAGAAACTGTCTATAAAGTGTCTATTTTTTTGTAATTTTAAAATAAATAGTTTCCAAGTTATTCAAGAAAATAGACGAAAATTGACCATTCCCCCTTATCTCCGAAACTACTGAACCTAAAATTTAAAAAAAAACAGAAATTAGTTTTCTCCTTATAGATTATAGGAAAACCTATAAGAAGTCCATGATATTAAAATGACATGGTAAATCACTCAATATTGTGCGTACCAACTTACATTTGCAGGTGGAATGTGTGGGAGAACATATTTTTAGTTACCACAAACAAATTTGGGTCAGATTTAAAAAAACATGATAGGTAACATCGTACGGAACTCTCTTCACGCGAGTTCAACTCGCACTTGTCCCCTTTTTTTATGTAATGTAAAGATCTAGCCCGACTATCACCACTCGCACAAAAAACAACAGTACTGGGTATAGCACATTTGAAAACACATTTACGCGACATAACGAAAACTGTAGATTTTTCACTAAAAATGCAAAAAAAAACGATAACAATTTCACGTTTTAACTGTTGAACAAAACACAGTCAGCGTTAAACGCACCAAAACAAAGGTGAAAAAAAAATTCCGCGGGTAATTAATCACTAAACATTTTGAGTTATCATCATTAATGTGATAAATCTGTCGCGCTACCCACTATTATATTTATATGACATAAATGCACAATAAGAGCTAACTATGAATTTTAACTTGTATATTTATGTTCAGCAAGTGAAATACAATCAATATAGTGTATTTTCATGTAAAAGGCAATTTTGATGTAGACCAGTGTTATTAATCCGAAATCCACGATTTTATTTCAGTATTTAACACTGTTTTCTTATATAACGAACATATTCCCCGTTAGGCATCCTAACGTATTTACTAGTGCGTGGATGCGTATGATTATTATTTAAACTGATAATTACACCGGCTTCGTTCATCTTCAATTTCGCTCTGCATTTAACGTCTTTCTTTGAGCAGACCCATACGAAATGGTTATTCTTTGTTTTTGAAAATGTATAACCGTTGACTAGAAGTAGTTGGTGACCCATCTTTGACGGTATAAAAACGCACTGGTAACCTGTTGAAAATAATTATTAATTAGAATCGCCTTATGAAATTGAGACTAATGTACCAAAATACATAGTGAGCGAATAAAAAAATGCCATCAAAAACATCCTGTAAAAAACCCAAGTCTCGCAGCTCACATTTTCTACTGTAAAAGTTGTGAGATACATGTAATATCAAGTCATTTCTTATTATTATGCCAATATTAAAATATTAATAAACGTTTTAAACAAATAGATCGACTTGGACATCGCATGAATTCAGACTTTTTGTTTTATCCACAACGAAATTATAGGGGAGTCGAAAATAGCCTGAATTGCTTCGAGAAAAGGGTGGTACGGCCGTGTCGCTTTTTTTTTTGCTCAACTTGGCGGGGGCCCAGATGACTGAAAGATTTATTTAAGCTTTATGGACGTAAATGTTCAACAAGTGGATTTAATGCCATAAGGCATTCTCTGCCAGTTCAACCTTTGGACCAAACTGAGATGGATGACTTTTGTCCTCCACAATATAAATAAGTCTTAAATTTGGCATAATGGTGTAAATAATTCTTCTATTTCCATATTATACTATACATTTCCATACCTATAGTGGAACGTGAGCCCATTAGTATTTTCGAAACTGTTGGCTCTGTCTACCCCGTGAGGGATGGAGACGACATTATGAATGTATGTTTTTTTTTTCATTTCACCCTAAACTCTTAACAGATAATAATAAAGAAGTTAAGCTATTAATATTATATAATTTATTCCCAAAAACAAAACATTGTCAAATGATATTAGAAACTATGTCAATAAACATATTTAAGTGAGATTATATACGTTTAGTACATGTATTAATATATATGTAATTTTATATTATACTTGTTATAATCATATATATATGTATATATATATTACATTTAATTTATAGTTCAAAACCTAAGTAAAACACCTGTTGTTAATTGTAAGGTTTTGAAGAAATGAATAACTAAAATAATATCAACCAATTAAAGGCATCTTTGATAAGTTAAGTAACAAAATACCTTAAGGCCTACACTATGTAAGTATTTAAAGTTAGTTAAGTATGTTAACATACAAGTTATATCAAATTCTGAAATGGCTGCCGTATCAATCTTAAAATAATCATAATTTCAAAACATATATTCTATTATTCCTTATTTTTATACACTCCTGGAATCCCTAGTGTAAATTTTATCACGAACGTACCTTCAAATCAGGGAAATATTTTTAACTTGAAACCTTCACATATATATCTGTGGACAATATATAACACGGCCGGCGATGATTATGGACCGAGTCTGGTGTTTTCTCTACCACAAAACCTTCAGGAGACATTTTCACTTTTGCCTTACATCCCTTGCCTTTTTTGGAACAGTAGTAATTGTGAGTATTCGGGTGTTTGGAATACGTAAAACCATTAAGTTGGAGTAGCTTTCGTCCCCCCGCAATGTTGATAAATCTGAGCCCTGAAATTGTTTTGTATTATGAATCTTCTATCTTTATATTTCACGTTTGTATGATCATCTAAATTCACTAAAGAACATAAACCTAACACCTCCTTCCTTAAAAAAATTTGTTCAAGAAAACACCTTTAAAATCGTATAAATAGTTGCAATACGGGTGAAATGGTTATGTGCCCATACGAGTCTTCTGGGATTTCGCCTTCCCTTTTAAAAATATATTTAGCATTAGCCCTAGTAAAAATGATGGATCGTTTTTGAACGATATTAAAAACGCGTAAGAAATGAAAATAATACAAATTTTGACGTCAAATATATACGAACAGAATTTTAAAACATAAGAACATAGAGTGCTTGTAAACGAATACTTTTCACAATTTGTAAATTTTTCGAAATACTTTGTCACCAAAAATTTTCTTTTACAACTGGTGGTTTATGAAAATGTAATCTATTCGCGTATAAAATAGTCCCGTCATCGCACAACTTTACTTTGGCCTTGCAACCTTGTGCGCACCTTTTCGCACAATAATAGTTCAAACTGGATCTGTCTTTATGATATGTGTATCCATCCAAAAGAAGCATGTAGTTGCCTTTCCGTGACGGAATGAGGGTGTATTCTGTAACCAATTAACAAAAATCAATTACAAGTTTGATTGGCACAGCTTCAACAGGGATTGATAACAATTTGGTATAATTTTCAAACATTTTTATTTAATTACCAATTAATTCATTCTTAACTAAAAAAATATTTCTTAAACCAAAAATTTTAAATAAATCAAAAACTATGCTATGCCAAGTTTCTTATAAGTTTTCAATTTTACTGCCCGTCTTTTTTGGTCCATGTTAAAACCTTTTAACCAACTTTGATATAAATGCCTTTGGAGGTTTTCATATACTTTGGCGGGTCGTGGATGTGGTTTAGAGTGGCTTTAGTAACAGCCCCCTGTGGGGATAGGCGTACTTTCGCTGTGCAGCCTGAAAGCTTTTTGGAACAGTAGTAGTTGTTGCTCTTGCTGTCCTTGGAGAAGGTGTAGTCATCGATCATAAGCAAATTACTGCCTCTTGAAGTCGAAATGAATTTGTAAATAATTTCTGAAATTTAAAACGTCCCAATATTGCCAGTGTTAATAAATAAATTTAAATTTTGTGCCGTTTTTTTACTACTATTAAATTCTTTAGGATTTCGCTCCCGGAAGAACTTCAGAAAACAACGTTTGCTTGTTTGTAAATACTTTATTGTATTGTTCTTAAGAATATTAGGAAACATAGAAAGGAAAAAATAATAATGTACAATGGCAAACTTAATCGTTGGACACAAATTTGTATTAAATTTTTAAGCAAAGATAAGGTCTAAGATCGCATAAGAAGGTCGCCTAAGTTTTAACTAATTAAAAAAAATGTACACATGCCACTGCCAAATTTATAGAACACTAATATGTAATTTCTTTTAAAAAAATAAACATATCCATATTTTATAATTTAATGTATGTCCCGTCGGATGTTTTAACATATTTAGGTGGTTCATGACCATGTTTATAAAACCCGTGCATTATATTTCCATCGAACGCCATTTTGAAACGTGCTTTGCATCCCGAAGTTCTTTTGGAGCAGTAATAGTTGTTGCTCCTATTGTCCTTGGAAAATGTGAAACCGTTCAACATGATCAACGTACCCCGACCTGATGTAATGTATTGGTACCTTGGAGATACTGAAATGAATTAGCATTTTTATCAACTGATAAGGCTGGGTGTGGCTCAGTAAATCCAAGCCGAAACTATTACATTATTCATAAGTTAGATATTAATGCTGTATGGTTTCCGGCACTTTAGAATACTCTTACCTATGGATGTCGTAGAAGGCGACTAAGGAAATATGCACACATTTAACATAATTAGTGCAAGTAGTCTGGTAGACCACCATGAAAACTTGGGTCTCACAGACAAATAGTATCGATATTGAAATCATTTAAAGTGATTGGACAACACTGGTTTTTACAACTACATAACTCTTTGGTTTATCTTTAGAAAATGAGCGTGAGGCACAAAATTGACACTTTTATGCTTCACGCTCCTAATGCTTTTGCACAATTTCTTTGATTTCCTACGTGCCAAAGGACAAACAACGTCAAACTGCAAAATCTGCTCTTCAAACTCATAATATAATGAAAATTAAAGAATCGTTTTCCAAAAATAAATTCTGTATTAAACTTTCACATACATTCCTGACGGAGTCTTTACATAATGTGGGCGCTCGTGATAATGGTCACCGTCTGCTTGCACTATATTTCCATTTGTAGCAAGTTTAATACGTGCCTTACATCCTGCCATTCGCTTTGAACAATAAAAAGTCAAACTTTTGTGGTCTCTCGAGTACGTATAGCCCTTAAACATAAGCAAATTGTTGCCTTTCGGTGTCGGTATAAACTGATAACCACAATCGCCTGAAATAACAGAAAAGAATGATATACCAAAACGTTGCCTCTTTTTGGCTGATTAAACAAATTTAAACTTTCAAACGGGTCATATCTCGAGTAAGCACAAACTGTATGTAATTTCTATAGACAGTAAGGCCCAAACTCATAGAAGTATCACGACTTCTCTGGTATTGTAAAGGTTCTAACATACAGTGCTGGTGCCAGTACCAAGCCAAGCATATGCCGTACAAAGATTGAACATTCGCTTTGAACAGTGAAACGTCGAACTTCTGCTGCCAGTGAATTAGATATGCCCTTAAACATTAACAATTTGTTGCCCTTTGGCGTCGTAAACTAATAATCAAAATAGCCTGTTATAACAGAAAATAACAACTGACACACAAATCTGAATGAAAAAGAAATCTAGATACCGCAATGCTTACAGTAAAATAATTAGACAGGGAAGCCCCAACTCATATTACTTAAGATTATCTGTCTGGTGTGAGGTATCCAATAAAAATACAGAAGCCATATTTGGGAAAAAATAGTTAATTGTAGGTTTTCCATTACGACTGATACTGTTAATCAGTAAATTACGAACTAGTGTGTTCTTTGCTTTTTGGGATACATGAAAATAAAAAAAAAATTAAACATACATTTAATTTATTTAATTTTATAATAAAATCCACAGGAAGTTTTCACATAATTCGGGGGTTCGTGAAAGTGGGCGCAGTCTGCTTGCACTATTCTTCCACTTGTTGCCAATTTAATGCGCGCCTTACATCCCTGCCGCTTCGAACAGTAAAAAGTTAAAGTATTATGGTCTCTGGAGTAAGTATACCCCTTAAACATGAGCAAATTGTAGCCTTTCGCCGTCGAAATAAAATGGTAACCAAAATCACCTGAAATGCCATACAAATTTTTTTAGACGGTATGGAATTCATAAGATTTAAGTTATATGTTTGTAGACTGTTCAACATAGGTAGACTTACATTGTGCCGATTTTACTTTTAGAAGTAAGTCATAGATTAAAATACTGTTTATTCGACCGATCAAAAAGTTGTCATATTTTTATATAGCCAGCAGCAGTTTTTATATAATTCGGTGGTTCGTGTATATGGTTACAATCAGCTAGGATTATTACTCCTTTATGGTCTAATTTAAGACGAGCCTTGCATCCCGAAGCCCTCTTGGAACAATAATAATTACGGCTTCTACTATCTTTCCAATATGTAAATTTGTTAAGCATTATCAATGCATTCCCTTTTGCAGTCGGTATAGTATGGTAGGTCAAGTCTGAAAATTAATTAATCACATAGAAATAGATATAAGTGCCTCTTATTAATTACAATGAAAATTCTAGAATTTGTTAAGAATTATTATCAGCGTGGAACTGTACTATAATAGGTATGGTAAATACTTTAATGAATGAATAAATACAAAATCGTATTATAATATTATGTTATTTAATTAAATAATATATTTCATAAATAATAATAACGTCAATTTAGCACATGACGATGGTTCGATTTAACTTATTCTTCATCATTATTTCTCTCCTCCCGGTTGCAACCTTAGCTATGTTGTTCATTATACCTAAGCTAGTAAATTAACAATAGTTCCTTGTTTTTACACAAGATCAACCTTTCTTACCCAAATTTAGACCAGAACAATTCTAGGTTGTGTGTTAACTTGCTATATTATTTTATAAGTATTCTTTCTTATATCGTATATGAATAATATTGCTTTACTTGCATCTTTTCCGTTGTCACAATTTCGGATCCTGATTATGTACGCAAGTTATTTATTTACCAACACATCTTATCATTACAGATTTAACTTAATTAGGAGATATTATTACATCATTTAATTATATTTTAATTCAAGTATTCTATTACAAATTGATTTAATTACTTGTTATCTTTTGCTTAATATATTTATTTGAGAAAAGCGAATAATGTTATCTATTACATTGGCGGTATTGCCTCTTTGCGATATCAATTAAATCGATACCACACAACTATTGACTATTATTATAAGTAAATGAGTAAATAGCGCATATGTTTACTTTTTAACTTAACTTCTTAACTTAACATCATTTAACTTTATGTTAAAACGAAAATACTATTTAATTTTTTGGCGTAGAACAAACCCAGATAAAGTTGAAAGAAAATTCATGTTCATTTTGTTAAGAACCAAACCAACATTTTTTCCCACCAGCCGCTTGGCATGGCACGCGCGACGCCGTTTTCAACGCGCGCGAAGAACTATCGCTGTCCCGTTTCACGTCATAATAAAACGCGAAACAGACAGGGACAGGATATTTAAACATACGGTATCTTATAACTTAACAAATCTCCCTTCAGCCGTCACTATGTATTTGGGTGGGTCGTGATTGTGGACGCAATCTGCCGCTTTTATAACCCCATCCGGGGACATTTTCACCCTGGACTTACAGCCTTTGCTGGACATGTTCGAACAGTAGTAGTTGAAGCTTTTGTTACACTTCCTATATGTGTAACCGTTCAGCATCAGTAGTTGACCACCTTTATTGGTGGGTATGAACGTGTAGTTATATCCTGGAAAAGGACGTTAGATTTCATATGTATTTACTATAACAAATATGATTATCTATGTTACATTTGAATGCATTCTGATACATTTATCAGCATGCATAATTATAAGCATGCTTGTTCCTTTGAAAAATTTACTTACTTTACTTACTTCAAAATGCCTAAGTTATTATTTATGTACGACAACTACATAAGAACTTTAACCAAGTGCACAATGCAACAGAGGCAGAGATCCGCCCTTCAAAAAGCAACATAAACACCCGCTACAGACAGATGGTATCCGCTACAAAAGAAATCTTTTTTTTATAAACTGCTTATTAGGAGTTGGTTTCTTTTAATGTCGTTAATTGAGTTCAAAAAGAAAACAAATATTTAATAGAAAAGAAATATTTATTGTTCTTACTTAATCAAGTAGTCAATACAAAAATATAAGTAATTTTGGCATAGTTTTATGACTGAACTTAAGACTAATATTAATAAATTCTGTAACGATATATTTTAAACAAAATCTTCTTTACCTTAATATACTACTATAATGTATCTACTAAGAAAAAATATATATAAGAGATCAATTTTCATAAGAACGAGCAAAATCAACTTTCAAAATCAACAAATTTAAGAGTACAATTTTTTGGAATAAAATCACTTACCAACATTTCTCTGCATCAAACTAAGCCATAACAATTTACGCAAATCTGTTTCATGTGTTCTCCACAAACTGGTGTATTACATTTTACACAAAAAACCTTGGTTTTTCTATCTCTCTTCCAGTTACATAGACCGCAACGTACTTTTCGTCCACTCGTTGGTAGGGGTGCGTTGGATACTGCAGTTGGTTCTAATTCCGATAGATTATTTCGAATACAGGTTTGATATTCTGTGGAATATTAGGTAATGAAAGAATTTCTTATATGTAGGTGTCGTTTTATCAAAGAAATACCCAACGTTTTGATAAAAATGTCTTCGGGTGAGATATGAAGGTACTACGAATTAGATAAAAAACACTTACGTATTTAATCGCTACCGGGTCCAGCGGACCCTAACGCACGTATATAAACCTATTAATGACTAATTATTAACTAATTAAATAACCTCATTATGATTTGCGTATGTGAAACTATTTCACATCAATAATCGTTTTCCCGTAGAGTCCACCACGACTGACAGGAATTACCTTAGACAAATTGGGAGTTTCTATAAGTCGGATATAAAATATTTTTACGTCAAATAAATAAATTAGTACGAACATGTAATGTAAGAAGTTAGAATGATCAATTCTTTATCCAATAACATAAAATATAATAGATATCAGAAAACCATTCACTCTAGCGCTTTTTATAAACATACCGTGACGTACTTGACAACAAAAATGAAAGAACGCGTTCTTTGGCATTCGTTTTTCAATTTATTCTTTACAAGCAAAAAAAAAAAAAACAAATCTCTCTTTAAATGTAAATTAGTGCGGATAGTAGAAGTGATCAATTTCCCATCCAACTGTGATCATTTTTCACCAAAACAGAATTCATTCCAACACCTTTTATGAACGTGCCGTCTCTAGACAACAAATATTCTTCGGCCACATGGTTATGAGTGTTGACTACCTCCTTCACGTGTCTAGCGTCACTTGTCAACTTTACCTTGGCTTTGCAACTGGCAGCTGTCCGCCTGGAGCAGTACCAGTTCAGCCTGGTAGACTTGTTGTAGGTGAAGTCATTGTGAAGCAATATTATACCATTCCTGTACTTAACGAAGTGTGGTTTTTCTGAAATGCGTTTAGGGTTTGAATTAAATAGGTAAACAGGCCGCCAAGGCTAATCAGTGTTGGCCCTATTTCGTCGTTGTCGTTTAAGGGAAAAGATGTGTTGTCACCAAACACACAGAATTAATTGATATGAGTAAAAAAATTTCCAAAAGGATACGCTCAGTTTTAAACACACAATATTCACTCCGATTCGAGTTTACCTCTCACAGTCACAGTCCATCGGTGAACGAACGACTGTGAGAGGTAGACATCAAAAGATTTTCTTGTTCTACCTACTCTTAATAAATGGCGAATGTGTGATCACTGCGCGGGACTACAAGTATTACCGCTTCGTTGAATTGATTCCTGAACATTCATGAATATCTCGTTATCGTAATTATCATTCAAATTTAGAAATTTAATTTGTTTGAAAAGTGTGGTGTATACTCAGCCTTACTCTACGGCTGGGCAAACGTAAGAGTTTCTGAGTCAATGTTGTAACCGTGAAATGAACACTTCTTGTGTGGCGTAAAGCAGCTTCTCTGCCTTAATAATGAAGCCAAGAGCTGTGAGAAGTGTTTTAGGATGATGAATATCTTTTAAACATTGATCGTAAGATCTTGCTTTGAAGAGCCAGTCATCAAGCGAAGTAATCTAGTGACTGGCTTCATTAATTAAGTAAAAAACATAGGGTATAATGCTGTGCTAACAGAGACAGAACGGTAGAACATTAAATACTTACATAAATTTATTGACCCCAATAAAACCATAAACAAGTATTGTTTATACTCAGGATTAATTTAATCATGAAATATGCATCTTTGAGATAAATTTTAGCCATATAACAATCTTGGAAAAGTAAATTTATAGATGTACGAAAATCTTCTAATTTAATGTGTTCAATATCTTTAAATCCATTTAATATTATGAATGTTACCATTCGGTTTCGGCACTAAAGATATACCAGGTAAAAACTGATCATGACCCGGTTCACATTTATCATCTGGTTTAAACTTATATTGAGCTTGAAATTCAGTGTGAAAATGGCTCTGACATGGTGGCAGACAAGTTTGAGTTACTCGTCACGCAAAAAGGATTTCGTATCCCTCAATATCGTATATTAAGGGATACGAAATCCTTTTTGCGACAACACAACGGCATCTTTAGTAATAAGCGACCAAGATTTTATGTAATTAGCTAGCCTACCACCGTTCTTTACCGGAGAATTCAGTGACGAGTGTTCGTTTGGCGTTGATAGTGCGAAGCCTTGGAAGACACAGAATGCTGATTCCTCCTCGTCGTGGTCTTTGTCGTTTCCTTCGGTGCAACCGCTTGCTTGCGAGGCACATTGTTCTTCCAGTTTTTTGAAGAAGACTGTATTGACTTATTCTCATTACCAGGTTTAGGAAGAGGGTTTAACTTCAGTTCTGTGTCAGACTTGTTAATAGCCTTGGCGGCTTTTAAAGTGTCTGGTAAGTTCTGACCAAACAGAGAAGCGTATATTTTAGTGTTGTGCAGTGACTCCTTCATTTATTTATTGATGGAGGTAATCACATAGATCCGTCGAGTCAACTTATTGCCGTGTTAACAATCGCATAACATGCGGCTGTTATCCATAAAAAGATGTAGTAGGTTTGCACCCTTCTCTTTTGAAGATAGGACCAGCGTGATAGCCTGCCCAAGGATCGAAATAGCTGCACAAAGTACTCTCTGCTTCGAATCAATAGCCTTGTCCTTCTTTATTATCTGTTTCGACAAGGAGTATTTAAATTTTAGATTCCGGATGGATTTAATGAAATTCAGAGGGCCGATGAGCTAGCAATTATTTGGCAGAAGATAGGAATCAATCATATTCTTACGGATGTCTTTTGACAATCCTTCTGTCGCACAATGTTCCATGCGAATAGCGAGATCCTTTTGGATATCTTTGCCATAAGTATTAGAGGCGTTTGGGTCCATGCCTAAAACCTCCAGGATATCGGGGTTCAACTCTGATGCGTGTTCGTCGGGTAAGTCGCTGGCGCCGACATCAGCGATGGTAGCGGCAGCCAACCGTTCAGTCTCGAAGTTGGCCAAGACCGTGCCACTGGGCTACGGGGCTGGAGGCAAGGGGCGTAGCAGTTAAGAAACAGACCTTTATACTGTCCACAGAACTCAATTCATACTAAGATATAGAAAAGATGTTGCTAAATCGGGATATTTACGATCATTTACGATGAAGAAATAGCCCTAATAGCTATCCACGACACCATATGTTGGTAAGAAACAGCCCCGAGAACTGTCCACAAAACCAGTTTGCAATTATCTTTAACTTACTACAATTATTGCATATAAGTTACACTTGGTACCGATTCATTGTACATCATGTACTAAACGGACTTGCATGCACAATATATATGTTACCTAGGTAAATATAATACTTATTAAGATTATCCAATATTGAATTAAAATAAACAGTAAGTATCAAAGCAAAAATACGACATTTTCTGAGTACCTGCACATAATCCGTTTATGTGATTTATATTTTATTGCAAGTATAATATAGCGTGAGACAATACTCACTCCGTGTTTTGTGAAGAATGCAAAGAGTCTGAAGAACTGGATATAATACGCCCACAGCGGCAGTTAGCACATTTACCGCCAAGACCAAATTTTTCTTTCGCGAATGATGTGTGCTGAATCGGTGAACGTACGACTGTGAGTGGTAGATGTCAAAAGTTTTTCTTGTTCCACTACTCTCAATAAAGTGTGAATGTGGTGATCTATGCTAATCTAAGAGGATGAAGTCAAGTATAAAAGTGGATTACCCAGCTGACAGGGTATTTTAACATCAGAACTTGTGATTCAGGGGCAAGGATATAGGAGCAAGCAAGCATCAATGCTTTGTTAGAAAACAGGAGCAAACAGGGGTTTGTTCAGGATAATTGACAAGAAAGTGACTTAACTTCTTACTCTTTTTCCCTTACTTTGAGGTTATCAAAAAAAGAAAGAGATATGTACCTTATCAACATTTGTGAAAAGATCCACAGAAGCACTATAAGTTTCAAATCAAATCAAATTTTTATTTTTATGATATTAAAATTAAAAACATAGATGATAATAAGAAAAAACTTCAACAATATGCTGGTAATTAAATAAACATGTTTTGTTTACCTGTCAAACTTTGTGGAACAGCCTCTGGTTGGCCGAAAGAACGTATGTTTATTGTGCATAAAATAAAACAAAATTCAAATACTTTCTATAAACAAATAAAATGTAAAACAATCAAAATTAATGGTAATTATACACTGCTTTATCAACTATTCAGAGGTAACAGAATTACTTACCAAACAGCATCACCTGCTATCATAATCAACAAAACACTTTCACATAATAACACTTAATAACAATTTTACACATTAAATAAAATATTATAGAGCACAATTATGAAGCAAAAAGAAATTTATAAAAGCACTTTTAGGTTATACTCCTGTCACAACAAAACTATTCTTACGCACTTATCACAAATTAAATTAATTCGCACTTAATCCAGGAGTATGATTCTCAGTGTAGTAACATAAAACAAATAATTAACCGATTAGTCTCCAAAACAAAATAATGTTTACAAGTTCACGAAAGACACTTAACTGTATCTTTGTGTATCAATTACTCTGTTGCCAACTTTCGCCGATAAATAAGCGCTATATACATATATTTATCTAGCGCCTTTTTGTATTGGACCTCAAAGCGCCAGTACCAAAACCTGAGAGTATCGACTTAATTAAGCCAAAACAAGGATGTAAGTAAATCAAATCACTGATAAATTTTAATTTGTATAATTACTCCTAAAAACTAAATTTAGCGTCACTGACTAAGCAAAAAAACACTAGAGTAAGCGCTAAGTTTGCAGCACTGATGTGTCTCTGTCATCTCTATTCCGTTCAGGTTTAAGGGATGAATCAAGTGGTTTAATCCAATTTCTTTGGATCAAGTTTAAAAAAACATTTTTTATACTTGATCGAAGGATTAGGCAAACGATATAAATAGTATAGCGGTGTCAAAATGTAGTTAGGTAGGTAGGTACGAAGCTGAAAATGCCGCTATATCTCCTTACGTGGTAACAAGAAAGGAATGTATTGCACCACCTTGCCTGTACAACCTATTCATGGCAAATTAATACAATATAGTTGTTGTATTTGCATACTAAAAAATTTTAAATGTATTTAAGATGTTACTTACAAAACGAGTAAATAAAAATCAGAATAACGGTACAAAAGCAATCGCGTTACAAACTTTTTTCACTGTTTTTGACTCAGCGTCGCGTGATTTTAATTTTTATTTTTGTGACTTGTGGCGTATGGATGTCGCCACAATGCCCAATGCCCGCGGCTTCGCTTACGGACATTGTTTTTTAACGCTAATCCTATGAAAATAGTCTTTTTCATGAATGTGAAGTATAAGTTATGTTCTACTCTTGACGTTGTTTCCGAATGATTACATCGAAATAATTTGCTGTGTTTTGGACTCTCTCACCTAATGTTATAATTCCGTCGCCATATTTCGAACAGTAATTTGTTTACTTACCTTGTTAACTTACCTAACTAACTCCATAACAGCAACCAGTATGTATGATCGCAATTTCTTTGTACTACATACATATGACAACAAAATTCTTGATAGTTCAGATAACTGACAGTGACAATTTATTCCGACGCTACAAACAAAATAACCTCAAAATTCTTGTTTTTCTTGGTTTTTTTTTTTATTTATTTCGCTGGCTTTATATATTTATTTTTCATTAACATTTTGTGGGTACTGTGTCGATGTTAAGTGTATATATAATTTTAACAAATGAGTTTTATAAGTTGCCATAACAATTTGTATGTGATTGTAGTAGTGCTTGGTTTTTTTATGATTTTACCATATTTGGTGATGTAAATCTTGTCTATATTATATTTATCGTTTATTTGCAAAAAGTGGTACATTTGTTTGCTTAAGTATTCATTCGATAAGTGAGAAAGTGGTAAACGTTTTTGTGTTGTAAAGGAAGCCTTGTCAAAGAGGTAAACATTTCAATTTTATACGATTGTAAACATTACTCTTTCTGCATACATAAATACCATCACGCCTGTCTCCCACTGGGGTAGGCGGAGCCTATGGATGGTTTTGAAAACTTTTTCTGTTTTTATTTTAAATGGTATTTTCATATTAAATAATGAATCACATACATACATGATACCCTTGGAGGTTACACAGAGCCAACTGTCTCGAAAATACTGACAAAATTCTATTCACTAGAAACAGATTGAGCTAGCCCCAGGTGATAGATAAAGGTTGCTACCTGTTTTTCCAAAAAAATAGAATTTGTTTATAAACCTTATCCTTGAATGACATTTACAATGTAGGAAATTGACCGACATGGAAAGCTTAACTAAAACCACATATTTATCTAAATATTTAATTTTTACAGGTAAGTATGAGAACCTCATATTTGGGGAGTATGCAAATTCAAGGATTTTGGTAAGTTTTGTTTGTTAAGTATTTAAGTTCATTTATTTTTAATAATATTCTCTTATCTTCAAGCTTATTTATTTACTTAGACATTATACAAAAAAAATAGGAAGTGTAATACTTCGTAAATAATTTACTATAATACATTTAACAACTATCACAAGCAATGATAGATTTTTATGTAATAAACTAGATCATATTTATTTGTGGTTTTATTTCAACTACTTAGTTAAATCTTTATTAAATCCACCTGTTTATTATTATTGTTTATACTTCTTTACTAATATTATAAAAAGGTTAGTTTTTGTTAGTTGGAATGTTTGAGGATCTTCCACATTATATTTTTATAAGCTGAAGTTAGAAAGTTAAAACTATTTTGAAACATGATGTATATCTATAGGTATTTTACCTTTTCAGCTTTCATTCTATTTCAGTAATATCTATAAAAGGTAAGAGACATGGAAAACTTGCAAAACCGTTCATCTTTGTGACCATACCATAATTTGCCAAATAATTATAAGTAAAGGCGGTAGCACACCAAAAGCAGGTCAGTAGGAGCGAAGTTTGAAAGCGAGCCTGCACCAAGTTGTACAACTCTTCAGAGTTGACACGCTTCGGCGCGACGGCAGAACAGTTTGAACGTGGGGCCGCGTTTCAATATTTTGATGTGATAAGTGCTTGTGTGACGACTTGTTACGCTACGCTTTCAAATTGCGCTGCTATGACCTGCTTTGGGTGACCTCGACCCTGAAACTCATTAAAATTGTTACATAGCGACAGAGCAGTTGGTATGCAGACTTTCTTCGCGCGTTTAGTAATAAGTTTGAAGCGATTCTTGTATTACAACTTGGGGCAGGCCTGCTATAAAAACTGCATTGCTTGTATTGCTTTTGGTGTGCTTGGGCCTTATAGCAAAATTGTGAAGGTTATGTAAAAGTGCTATAGTCACCACCCTCAATTGATTAATATCTGGGATCAAGTCTGTTTATTTTGTGTTCAACTACTATGGTACAGATTACCGAAAGTCTTTTATACTGAGACCATTGAAATATTAATGAGTTTTTATATTTTTTGGAATTTAATTTCAAAATTAAAATTTAAATGTTTATTCATTACATAGGACACTTCATATATCACTTAATAAGTGACATATCCTTTGGTTTCACAACATTGGTTATGGTTATGTTAACAAATAAATTACTTGAACTTAGTTTACTGCCGCTTCCAAAGCGTCAGTGCAAAAGCGGTAACAAACTTTCGTAGAATTGATCCCTTTTTAGTGTCTGATAGTGCAGCTTATTTATAGCATATTTCTTTAGGGATTCAAATGAAAGTAAACAATTTTTATACGTCTTATCGTTGAAAATACATTTTAAATTAATTTATTAGCCATGAGAAGAAAAGGCAAAATGTAAACTGATGTTGATAATTACTTTTGTTTTGAAACATATGCTATTTTTTCTTATTAATAGACAAGATATTGCCTTTATTTCAGTCCCTAAAGTAATAGACTATATTTGTTTTACACAATCAAATATTGTTCAAAGCTTAAATCGTTTTGTGGTCAAAAGTTTTTAATAGAAATTCTTTTACAGCTATGTTTCTATACACTCTGCGCGGTGCAAACGTTCTCATGGTCAACCATCAGATCTATAGAAAGCCGTGCAAGCCGACAAAAGTGGGCACACAGATCTGGTACTGCAACATGTATTCCAAAAACTGTACGGCAATCGTCCATACAGATTCCCACGACAAAATTGTTCTCATCAAAGGTATACACAACCATGGAATACCGACCGTAACCCATACACCTAGAGGTTTGATTATACATAAAGAGAAGAGTTAAATAGATTTAGAGTAAGTTCGGCGAATCCTTCCCAGAAAATAATAGCGCGCCTTAATATCATTAAAGTAATGAAAAAAAATATGTATATTATACAAATAACACAAACCGTAAGTCTGGAACCAAGTTCGAGACTTGTGTTACGAGATAATAACTCAACGAGATAATAAACATATATATTTAAGCTGGATCGTTCTTTAAGTCATGGTCACAAAAATGTGGACTAAGTTTTTAGTAAAAAGTGATTTTAAAATTTCGTGTTACTATTTATTAATAATACAGGTATTAAACATGCACGTAATATACCTATATATTTTCTCGGACGTTTCGTATCCTGTTACAATACATACGTGGTTACTAAGCGACTGAAAACCAGCGGGCTACTGCTCCGTTTGCACGGCAGAATATTCTTCTACCGCCAAGTTGTAAAAACGCCATCTACCGTCACAATACACACTAATAAAGTACGTATTCTGGAGCGTAGCCGTATTACGGTGACTATTAACCGACATTGAGAAATGAGATTGCAGTTTTGTAATCACTGGATTCCACGCTGAATATAACTTAAGTCCAGGGTTGAACTAGAGTTGGGACATTTTCCTATTTAAATGATTCTTGATACTAGTCATGAAGATTTTTAAAGCGCCCGACTATATGATATAAGTGATACCTATACTTCTATTTGTATGAATATTTGATTGTCAAACAAATATATGTCTATGACAAATCATACAGAGAAATAGCTATGATCTCAGTTTTTATAGTTTTGTTAGATTTACTTTTGTTTGCATTTTTATTTGGTCTATTTATTAAAATAAAACCTTAATTGTTTTGAAACCTGCATGGCCTAATTCAGATTCACATTTATTTAATGTATACTTAATGATTCGTATGGGTAGTTGATTCCTCTGTGAAATTATAAATAATTATTTATCAGCATGTGCACCTTTCCTCTAACTTTGCAACAAACACCTGAGTTGCGAATAAAAACAACAATTTCAACAAGCTATTTGTAAAAATTTAACAATTTGAATCTCTATTCCATCATTAGCGGCACGTAGCCATAGTACCTACTCTTAAAGACTGTTGGCTCTTTTTACCCCGTATGGGTTAAATACGTGATGTATATGTATCTTTTCATTAATGTAACAGTAATAATAAAAGTCTCCCTTATCCTTCTTTTAATAATACAGTACATTTTAATAATAACTAGACTCGGTTTTATTAATTACTATCTAACAATAAGTATTGTTTCCTCGTTTTAATAAACATTTATTATGTATGAAGATTTTTTTTTATTTTCACCTACCTTTCTTATTCAAGTATGTTTGTTCGATATTTGCTTCTAAGATTTTTTCTTAAGTTAAAAATGTTCAATAACAACAACCTGTATATTTATTTGTGACAGCTGCTCCCAAACGATTTCTAAAAACTCATAATTATTTCAGAAATACACTTCATCACATCGAAAAAAGGCCATAAATTGCTCGTCTTCGAACAGTACACTTACGCGCAAAACTGTAAAAGCAAAAACCGGATAAGTTGGGCTTGCTCCTCACGCTGTTCCCGAAAGTGCAATGCCCAGGTCGCCCTGACTAAAAATGGGGAGTTAGATGTCATCAATAGATCACATAGTCACCCACCTCCCATCTTCTACATCAACGATGAGGGAGAATATGTAAGAGTATCAGAGAAACAATATAATAGACTGATAAAGGAAGATACAGAAGATTATACGATCATAGAAGATCAGAACGAGATACTCGAAGAAGAAGATGTTCTTGACGAGAAGTTGTTGAAACAAATTTAATATACATAAGTAGATAACGGTTCTTGATATAGCAAATTCGGGTGTATTGATCATGTTTAAGTTAAGGTCTAGAATTAAATACGTTGAGTAATAAAAAGACTCTAGTAATTGGAGTACCAAAATTGTTTTAGTGAATCATATAATTTTCTGCTTTTAACTGTAGAGATTATGTTTAGAATTTAAATTTTGGATCAGCCACTGACCACGAATGAAAAATATTAGATTTAAAAAAATCCCGATATGCTTAATGAATTATGAAGATTAAGTAAGTTCTTAGTATTTTTGACACTTATAAATATGGCACATAGATTATTTTGACATCTTAAGTTTTTTCTTCTTTATGATTGCTGACACTGTAGACTAGAATTTTAATTTATTTTGTTAGTTTTAAACTGCTTTTATTAAGTATTCATTGTATAAATGTGTATAATTGTACATTTCCCTACTTGATGTTTTACGAATATACACACACAATTTTAAAATTATATATGGTTGTCTAATTCTGTCATAACTTTCTATTATGTTTCTCTTTTTAGGTATTTGTGTTAAACATGGAAAGATGCAAGAGAGAATTATTCTTAACTATTATTTTGACTTCTAAATATTAAAAACTCCATGCTTTTCCACAACATTTACGAATTCAAGGCATTCGGGTCATTACCGCAACATAAATTTAGAACTGAGAATTAAAAAAAAATATATTTTGCTTTCATTGCTTTACCACACATATACTGTCATGCATAAAAACATA
The DNA here is from genome assembly GCF_032362555.1 of Amyelois transitella. NCBI lineage: Eukaryota > Metazoa > Arthropoda > Insecta > Lepidoptera > Pyralidae > Amyelois > Amyelois transitella. Next base: position 2,375,263 of record NC_083513.1, on the reverse strand, counting down.
CCATAGACTGTTCATTTCATAGCTTGGCAAGACTGGATGGAAGCCTCATTTTGAAAAGTCTTTCACAACTTTTCAAATACGTGCTCGGTATTAATTAATGTATTTTACAGGTATTTTATTAAAATCAATACGAGGCGAACCAAAGCTCTTATTCCAGCGCCACACCTACAACAGGAGTTATTTCACGAAAAAAGCAACCAATATCAAATGGTATTGTTCATCAAGGAATTCTAGACGATGTAGAGTAAACATTGTAACAGATAATTATTATAAAGTTCTAAGTATATCCGGCGAGCACACGCATAACTCAAAGAAAATTGCTCCACTAAGTTATTTAGATATACCTATTAAATTCCCTAATAATTCACAGGCCGCCGTTTTATAAACGATTTGTTTTTTATATGTTCTGATTAATTTATGGTGCAATAAATTATTATTTAAAAGTTATTCATGGATAATATATATTATTTATATATTCGCGTATAAAAAGCCTATTTATCTTCACTACTTGCTTTAGAGCTTTTATTACCATGCTTTCATAACAGGTGTATTTTATTCAAACTTGTAAATTCAATATAATCTACATCGTACTACATATAATAAGCATTACCGGCTCAAAGTTTATTTTAAAACGTTCACTAAAGTTTAACTCGTATGAGGTTTTCGTTCGGCGCGTAAGCCAGGTAGGATTAATGACTATCCCGTTCGCGCGCGTAATGAATTTTCTATAAAATTTCATAAGTATAAACTGTCAAAACAAACATAGAAATAGCTTTTATCAACGAAAACGTACTGGGTCTAATGAGTCTCTTAATGATCGGATTGTAAAAAACGGCGGCAAGTATGATATAAAAGAAAAGAGTTTTATAAGATCTCGTACGAAACTTGACGACGAATTAATTAGTATTGTGTTAACTTCTAAAAGCTTAGTGTGGAAATTATCTGTACATGTCCCAGTTCTGGACATACATATCAAAAACCTACAAATGTTTTCATCAACACACCATCAGAATTTATTTACGGGTCGAGAGGTGAGCTTTGATCAAAATCTTTCATATTCGCCCATAGCTATTAACAATAATACTTCAGAAGCCTTTTTTGCCACTTAGTACTTACGGCTGACAGGATTGATGAAGGCCTGGACATGAATTTGTCATTCCAGTACCGAATAAAGGCACCGTGTACGAAGAGAGTACTGCCATGTATAGAAATATAATGTTGTTGTTGTTGTAAACAATTCTCAAAGGGAAGCTTTTTTATATGGTAACTGACGGTAAACGGAAGTCAGTGTCGTGCAATAAATTAACAAACAGTGTAAGATGTTACTTAAGAATATACTGATACTCATGATGAAGACTATGTTCCCAGTTAATCGGAAAGTGAGTCCGGTTATTACAAATACCCAGACTGTTATTGAATCTGAATATGACAATGTCCTAATTTTAAGCAACGAGTCCCATCAAAACGCATTAAGAACACACACAGATCATGGGTAGGCAAAGATACCGCATATTAGCGATTACTTTCTAAAATATAATGTACCGATATGGATATATTGTCCAAGCAATCGGTGTTATTATATTTATTGTTCGTGTCATATTAAAAATTTATTTGTAAGAATCTATAAACATGATGTAATAAATATATAATCAAATCAGTGTGTGTGTTCTTTCTTATTTGGCAATCATAACTTTTTTTAAATTAAAAATGTATATTACTGTAGTTATATAAAAAAATGCCTGCGGAATAAACATTTTCAAAAAAAATTATAGCTGAACTTAAAAAAAACATATTTTTATTTCAGATCCAGTGCTTCTGAAAATGAAGAAAGGCAGATATGTATTACTGTACAAAAGCCACAAATATTCTCGTAGTGCCAAGTCCAACAGGGGTACCGTGTGGAAATGTTCTGAGAGCAAATCAAAAGGCTGTAAGGCTAAGTTGCTCACTGATGATAATCTGAATGTTTTGGTTTCAAAGAAATATACAAACGAACATACTCACGGACGGACCAGCGTGGAAGGGAAACCCAAGCATGTTTATTTTACGACAAATTAAATAGATATATTTTTTTCTTTTTTACAGTATTTTTTTTAATTAGGTATATAGCAACACCAAGCTGCCATTTTCTGAATGTCTTAATTTGCCCAAGCGGGGTGCATAGATGTAAGTTACATTTTAAGTTTTTAATTAATAGTATCTACGAAATTTAAGCAAAATGTTAAAAAAATTATCACTCTTTTTTAAATAATTTTACGTACAATCATATTATTTTTTTTCTGTTTATGTTTTTGCCAAATCAAATAAAGTTTATTTAAGTATTGCTATAAGGGTTATGAGCAATTGTTTGCACACCTTGAAAGTATTTTAGTTAGTGTTAATATGTTTAAGAATAGGTACTTAATATGAAAGTTAGTTGGAGACCGGTATTTTTTTCTTATTTTAACCTGAATCATCCTACTGATATAAAACATATGTAGTTAATTGTTTTTAGTGAGTACCTACTACATAAGTGCATTACATAATTATTTTATTTTTACAAATTATATTTATAGTATAAAGATATTTCTAATCGTAGCAATTGCAACAAATTATATTTTTCTCATACATGTTATACTTATGTCAATTTCCACATAAATAATGCCCCATTTTAAGTTTTGTAAGACAAAATTACCTCATTAGGTAGTAAAATTAATATAGGTACTTATTAATTGTAAAATTAAGAAAAAAAAATTATGTTACGTATTTCGATTATTATATGTTTATAAGTCCTACTTTTGTTTTATTATAAATTTAAACTTGTTTTTAATTTAAGGTTTCATTCATTAGCAGATCCTGTGAAAGGAATATCACTCTTTAAAACCTTTTACTGCAAAAACCGTCAAAAGAGGTAATTTATTTGCATAAAATGCCTCACAGCTGGCAATATTGAAATGCTATCTTACAAAACCGACTCAGATCAGAATGGCAGGTCATTCCGAGATTTAGACTACATATATTCGAATAAATTACCAATTAATGCCCTTTTCACAGATAAACCGACAATAATAACAACTGCAAGAGGTCACAATCTACTGTTTTATAAACAATACACATACTGGCGGCACCACACGACATTAAATGCGATATGTTGGTACTGCTCATCAAACAGAAACCTCAACTGCAAAGCTAGGATCTACACAGACCACTACAATGCATTCCTCTATATAAAAAATTATCACTCACACATACCATTTGTTGATAACAATTTAACGGATATACATAATATACCTAGTTTTAATGAGAGTTAAAGGCGATACGGATTTTGCAAAAGAGGAAGTTAGAGCTTGGAGATCTTGCCAAAGACTGATGTAGGGCTTAAAAGGAGGACATGTTTATATCTGATCTATTTATTTATTTACTGGGATTGTGCCTATAGGTAATATTAATATTTATTTGAATAAGAAAAGAAGCAATTAAAAGGATAGATTATGAGAAAAAGCAAGGCTTTGATATACCATTAGTAAAACTTTACAAATTTATATAATGAATACAAATTCAAATCATTTAATATACCTCCGGGGAGCCCTTAACCTCTTGATTTCAGAATCAGCCGAAACCAAAGTTAAATTTATATAGCGGTAATCGTAATTGTATCTAATTGCAAGATATACATATACCACTTACACGATATTACAGTGAAAATCGTCACAGCCGTTGATGGGGCATCTCTCCTGATGCTGAACGGGTATTCTTTCAAGAACCCAGTGCCAGTGCCCGGTGGTGAGAGGTGGTACTGCTCAGGAAGGATCAAGTGGAGCTGCGATGTTTGTCTTCACGTCAACGATGATTATGAGCTTGTGTGTGTGTCACACCAACAACACACACATAGCCCGCCGGTGTATGATAGGAGGGATGATGGATTGTACATTGAAGCCACTTGAGCCAAAACCTGATTTGAAGAGGTAAAAATTAACATACAAACATGTAATATACTAGCTATTGGCCGAGAATTCGTTCGCCGTAAAAGTTCACTAACAATCTTTTAACACCTTTCTTTTTTTTTCGCAATAAAAAGTAGCATATGTTTGTCCTCGGGGCCAACTCTTTGTTCTTTCCATCAAAATCGGTTCAGTGTTTTCGGCGTGAAAGCGTAATAGGCGGACAGACGGTAACTTTCGCTTTATGCTATTAAGTATTAGTAGGGATTTGTGAATATTGTAATCCGTAAGATTTTGCGGGTAAAGTAGAGCTCTATTCATCTCAATTTTATATTAATTTTTTTATCTACTTGTTAATCTAAAGTTCAAATTTTTCTTTATGTGGTAGAAGTATTAAATATAAGTGTGAATATAAAGCCTATATATAAAGTGACGGTCGAGAAAATATGCAATTGCTGTCTTATTTTTGCTGAGTATAAAATAGTGTGAAAAATTTTGTGAATTAAATGTTTACTAAAAAAAACTAAAATGCTCAAATGTTGTATCTGAAAAATGTTTCTTATTTATTAATGTAAGTTAATTTTATATTAAATCTAAGTATTTTAATGAGTATCTACATTACATAGTATACTTATTGTAACAATATTTTAAATGTGTGTCGATTTAATTTACTATTTGTACCTACATGGTGGTATTTGTTTTAAAACAATATGGACTTACGTATATAAGTTTTGTTTGATTAAAAATCGTTGGTTTACCTAATTCGATTTTCTTATTTTGACTGTTTTAATTTATTTGTAGGCTTGCTCTTTTTTTTAATATTTAAAAAAAATCTTAGATTACCGACATTTTCCGTTGATATAATATTAATATTACATGATCTCTTGCATCGATACCTAATTATGAGTAAGACCAAAATTATACAGGGTAATTAAGTGTTAAATATTTATTTAGTTGTAATTTCAGGTTTTCCTATAAAGAGATAGTATTTTAGTGAAACCTTTTGTCGTCAAACGATAATGTTTAAGTCCACGTGCATCTATTAATATAGGTACTTATTCTCTTACGTATGCTATATTTCCACCCCAAAGAAGAGTATACAGCTTATTTGATAAATTCCGTTGACAAATTCCAATAACCTAGTGACATTGGCTAAGTGTATCTTTTTCTAACCTATGTCTTATTTTTTTAAAGAGCTTTTATGTATAAAATCGTTTCCTTTTTTTCAGTGATTTATTAGAATGCGCTTTTTTATAAATTAAAGATTTGTTGCGCCGACCACGCGACGTCATATTTCGACCAGATTTTTGTTACCGCTTTTTACTTACGGTAAGGTAATTAAATAAAAAAATTAATCGTTTAAGTAAGTTTAAGTGTAAGTTTAAGTTTAAGTAAACGGGGTCTTTTATAAATCACAACATCAATGATCTGCTATGACGTCACGGTACGAAAACTAAAAGATTTTTAATCACTGAAAAAGATTAACGTTTTACTTGTTATAAAGTTAAACTTTTGAAGAAAATGGAAAATACAAAGGTTAGGAAAACTTTACTTAGCCATTTGCTAGAGTACCTATTTAAATTCCTTGAGCTTACAGCTATAATTGTAGGAATTGTCTTCATTCATATGTCGACTCCATTGCTGGACACAAAAACTTAATAAAAAAGTATTATTAACCAAAAACAATAAATGATATATTTCTTTTTATTCATATTAGGTCTAAGAACAACATTAACTATAAATCATAATTATACATTAAATTTGTAAATTAATACATGTTACTGGCTGACCTGTATTGATGTTTAAAATAAATATATTTTATAGTAATATCGTATTTTATTATTACGAGGTTCGTATTTATTTTATCTCTTACAGGGCTGACAGCGCTGACAATGGCTAAAAGGACCGGAGCCACGTTCAGCTACAGCTGAATGCCTCAATGATGGAACTGAGATTCAAATAGTGACAGATTACTAGCTCATCTAAGAGAAGAAGTTTATACCCTTGATTGATTTATGATTATCGTTCTGGTTAATAGGAATGATGACAATTTTTTTTTTGTTTTGTCGTTAATTTAGTTTCTCAACAACTATAATTGGTCAAATAATGGAATCAATAAACTACCTGAGATGTAAGAGTTATTCACACCAGGCACAATAATTTTTTATATGGACTTTCCCATCGCACATTGAAAGAATATAAAACATTTAGGGCGTCAAAATTAAATCTAAAAATTCGCGAAACGTATTTATGTATATTCAATCATGTTATTAAATTAAGACCTTGTCATCATCCCTATTAAGGCAATAGGATTTGTGTAAATCAAAGTCATCATTTGTTCCAGAAATGACATACAGCACCATACCTTCAGCGACCGGGAGGCGGTCGCTGATACGATTCAGGAACTTTACGTTTTCTCAAATCAACAAAGACGTTAGGTATTGGTACTGTGACGAAAAATTTAGGTTTAAGTGTCCAGCAAAAATGAGGTTAAGCAGTGAGGGGGGAAAGATAATCTCTTTCGATGATGCTCACAATCATGAGCCACCAAAGTATTTCATGACACGATTGGGACATTATATAAAAATTAAATAAATTTTACGTGCGGATATAGCAGAGCGTATTAGTTTCCTGTCAATGTTTCCATTACTGCAGATAAAGATGTGAACAGCTTCATAGAAATTCGTTGGACACTAACTTTCCCAGCTGTTAGGTTATTGCAAACTGCCTTAGAGATACCATGTTGGGTGATGTGTCATAACCTGAAGTTTCACGTTGATTTAAGGCAATTTTTAGAATTGTATTATTCTGTTATCAAGAAATAAAGTTTTTGTTTTTTTTTTCAATTATTTAACTAATTTGAAAGTATTAGAATAAAAAGAAGATATGGAAAATAAAAAAATATCTATTGGAAATAGTGTTAAGTGAAAAAGATCTGTGAACATCCCAAATATATGTTCCTAGTTCAAGTAATTGCAGTAGTAGATTTAGTTATGCTTTAAAAATGCCAATTTCAAAAAGTAGTTAAAGTAAAAACAGAAAAAAATTAACTAATCGCAGAACATATTTTTTATAGAAATAGAATTCTCTATTTGTAGATACATTGTTTCAATAGAGTAGATTAGTTGTATGTAGAGTAGATATATGTTGTTGTATTTGCGCTGAAATAGATCTCAAATATACAGTTAAATATAAGATTCATACATTTTTTTTAATTTATTCAGTTACAGTAATCACGCTGTCTGATGGAAAAACTATGCTTATCGTCAATGGTTATACCTTTAAAAAAGAAAAGACATTCGAAAATAGAACAAAATGGCGATGTAACGAGCCGAATCGAACTAAGTGTACTGTTTTTGCCCTTTTAAATGATCATTTCCAAGTGATATATTTTAGAAATAATCATAACCATGAGCCTATACTCTGTCGTACTTTCCAAAATCGAATAATGTAAGGGTCAATTATTAGTATGCCTTATTTAGTTATCACTTAAAAAATACCAATTGCGTGGTTAATCGTTGATTGCTTTTAATTCAATTTTCTTTTCAATACACACTTGATTTAATTTAGTTTATTTTAACGTTTTGTTGTAATACGTTTGTGATTTAATTGTATGCTTATTTCGTGATTGTCCCACCTTACATTTTAGTTACTTGTAACGCAATTAAATGTTTTTATGTTTATTAATTTACTTTTATTACTTCAGTTATTACTTTGGTTTTATTTTTTAATTACTTTTTTTTATCAGTATCTATTATTTTTAAATCAATGCCTACGATTTCATTGGTTTATCACCAATGAAATCGCTCCAACACAAATATCTGACATAGTCGTATTGGTTACAGATGATGATGAAGAAAGAACTACGGAGGAACTTTTGGAGTTACTTAAAGAACAAGATGCATATGACGCAGAAGAAGAAGAAGAAAATAACAGTGAGGAGGGAGTAGCGATGTTTGTCCAATCAAGGAAGGGGCGAACTATCTTACAATACAATGGTCACAGATATAGAAAGACGTATAGATCGAAACATGGCATTAGGTGGGTCTGTTCTGTAAACAAGCAGTGTTGTGCATTCGTGTATCTGAATGATAATGATGAGATCATAATGGCCAATCAAGAACACAACCACACACCAACAAGGGTGGAAACTATTGATGAAGATCAAAATGGTAAGTTTAAATAGCATTTTGTTGATTAATTTTTTATGACTAGCATTATGCGGCATTGATTCAGGCCTTTCTTAGTACAATGAAATATAGGGTGTGAGCCAATGGCGTTAGGAGAATCTCATGTTTCATTTATTTACCCGTACTGTCACGGCGCGGGAAAAAGCGGTAGACGCACACTTTGTTCTTCGCTCTCAAGTCGACGTACATAAAATTACACCTTTTTCCCAGAGGAGAAGGTAGAGACTACATATTTCCACTTGCCACGATCTCTGCATATTTCCTTCGCTTCATCCACATTCATAACTCTCCTCAGGGGGTTTCGTTTACTCTTGACCTTTGCCAGGACGTCCTTAATTTGATCAAGATACTCTCAAATCAACCATGACGTTAATTTTCTTTACAGACACAGCGATCGTAATAACGTCTCGTAAAGGTCGTGAAATGCTGCTCTTTCGACATTACACATACAGGAAGCAATACCACAAAGGGAACAAGGCCAGATGGGTCTGTTCTACTATGAAGAACTGTCGTGGCTGCGTGTTCACGGACGGCGAGAATTTTATCACGTCCACCTTTGAGGAGCATCGCCACTCACCTCCTAAGTATTATCTTAAGCAAGAGAATGTTCTGGAGGCACTAAGGGAGCCCCTCACTCAGGAATGTGACTAAAGATTTATTTTTAATTTGTTACTTAATGTGTAATGCGATTTTCAGTCTATTTCTGTAGGTAATGCAATAAAGATAAACAATCCTGATGCGTCTTTTTGTTGATAAAAATGTACATTTCTAAAATAAACTATAATTAATAGTAGAAGTAGTAGAGTAATAAGTAGTAAGTATAGCAGAGAAAAGTAATTCTATATAACTTATCTTCTTTCTGTTTCGTCACATGGCTTTTAATTATTTTTAATAAGTATTTTTCAACAAAAGACGTGTCAGGATTGTTTACCTTTATTTCAGTACATAAAGTAATGGACTACTCGTATATCAACTTGGATCTTGAAGTTTAATTGAAATAAAAATACATGTGAAAATGTAATAGTTAATTAATTAGTAGTTTCGAAATCTTTTAATGACAAACATAGTTTTTAATATTCTGTCTACATAAATAATGAATTGAATATTAATTTTGTTTTTGTTTTTTTACTTTGATGTTCAACTTGACGCAATTTTAGGGTGTCCGATCATTTGACAAAAAACAAATAACAAATTTTCATTTGAAAAATAACGTTTGACAAAATTATACTTGGCAAATTTATTATTTTACAAACGATTGTTTAATGAACTACTCATTAGACAATATGTTATTTATAAAATAATAATATGCTAAAACATTATTTTACAAATTGATTATTTGTTTAAACATGTTAGTTGGCAAAACAACGTAAAGCATAAACAACATTTGACAAAATGTAACGAATATTTTACTTTAAGCACGAAATCATATAATATGTGTAGGGTAAACTGAAATGGCTGGTTAGGTTAGATTAGAACTTCGACCACAACGAACCGAACCGAATTCTACTTATTTCTATATAATAAATCAGTTTGTGATGGCGTCATCATGCGACCGAAGCTCGAATGTGTTTTATTTCATAAATTCCTATATGAAACAAGTATTGGTTAGAAAATGTTTATTTTTTAAAACTAATGAATGATTTATTTTCTAACTTTTTGTACAGTCACCAATTTGGCAAACGAATTATTTCCTCATGTGATGACTTTTAAAATAATATTTTAACAAATTAATAATTTTCCAAGTAAAACATTTGCGAAACCTGTATTATATCAAATGATTGTTTTTAAAGTAATATGTTTGGGATATGAAAGTTTGTCAAATGATAAGTTTTTCAAACGTTGTTTGTAAAATGATATTTTGTCACGTTTTTTGTTAAACAATAGTAAACCCAGTTTTGGTTTTCTCAGCTGCGAATTTTTATAACTAAAATTTAGCTATCTTATAAATGCATATTTAAGTTGAAAGATTTTCATTATCTCCTATATTTCCGATAGGAATGCTTGTTTTCACGCTGTAAAAAAAACTAACCCAAATTTCAAATTACCTCCATACCAAATTTTATTCAAATTGGTTTAGCAGTTTAGCAGTTTTTATTAAACGGTTTTATTTAGCTTGTAGCGGGAGCGATGATTCGGCTCGACCGCCACCAAAGGGAAGATCTTCCGCCAGGCTAGGTGTTATGCCTGGGGAACCGCGGCTCCGACGATGTTGTGTCGGAGGTTGTATATATAGCTCCAATCCGTGAAATCTCTGAAATCGCGATTTGGGTTCTTCGCTGCTATTGGCTGAGCGCGTCGATTTCTTCGAGATGATTGACAGTAGTTGTTTGATTGGATGTTGTGGACGAGTGGCGTAGAGATGGCGCCACAAGCTCACCCCGTTTGTTTTATTTATTCTTGGGTCAAATTTAGTAATTCAAATTTCACCCTCTTCCTGTCAACCGATTAATCTGAAATTTTGTATACACTTTGGATTTTGGTGACAATATAATTATGTTTACTCATTATCATTATAAATTCAAGATGGCCGCCGTTACAAAATGGCGGATAATTTAGGTTTCATTAATCCCATCAATATGGGTATCAAATGAAAGGGCTCAACAAGCAGAATACAATATACTATAAAAAATTGAAATCCAAGATGGCGGCCTCTACAAAATGGCGGATAACTTAGGTTTTATCAATCCCATCAACATGGGTATCAAATGAAAGGTCTCAACAAGTAGAATACAATTTACTATTCAAAATTAAAATCTAAGCAGTGGGATAAAATGTAGCCTATGTTACTCCTGAAGGTTAAGTCTATCCCTGTGCCAAATTTCATTCAAATCGGTCCAGTAGTTTTTGAGTTTATTCGTTACAAAAACAAATAAAAATAGGTAAAAAAACTTTTTAAGTTAAACGGTTTTATGTTAAACATACATTGCAATGTTTAATATAAATGTACTAAAAACCAAAAAATAATAAAATAGATACAGTCGTGGGAATTATAAACATATGCATAGACTAGACTAAAATAAAACCGTGGGGCACGTCAATTGTCTACAATCGTTGATTAAAATGTTTGTTTTGTAATGTTACACTATAATTAGGCAGTTGTTCAACCGACAACGATGGACGTGTGATAAGAAGGGCTAGAATGTGGAAACAAGTTAGCAAGCTCGATTAAGCGAGTTTTACGGTTTCATAATGTTGAGCGAGTAGTACTTTTATCATAAGTTTTGTCGATTAAAGACAAACTACGAGCAGTGAAACGATTCCTCGCTAGCCAGCAAAATAGTAAGTAATTTGCGCACCGTCTGCGGGCCAACTGCCTAACGACGAATTAAACGATTCTTCTATCGCACATTAAGTCTATAATTTGTAGACAATTGACGTGCCCCACGGTTTTATTTTAGTCTAGTCTATGCATATGTTTATAATTCCCACGACTGTATCTATTTTATTATTTTTTGGTTTTTAGTACATTTATATTAAACATTGCAATGTATGTTTAACATAAAACCGTTTAACTTAAAAAGTTTTTTTACCTATTTTTTTTATTTATAACTACCTAGGTTTTGAGGGGCTTCGTTCCAGTGAAACTTTTGGAAAGGAGTTAAGATACAGTTGAAGATCTTATCTCAATAACAAATATCATCGAAGTACGGTTAGGATCAGTTGAGTTTATTCGTTACAAGCTAAATTATTTTTGTCTCTTCTTAATTCATTCGTCAAATTTAAAAGAGGCAATATTCATATCAAATACAAAGGCTTCAGATATAGGAAAATAAATAAAACGAAAATTGGCATGAGATGGGTCTGCTCAAGTAATAAAAATTGTGGAGCATTCTTGTACCTCGATAATGATGATGAAATCAGAAGGTACATCTTGAACATAATCACAAGAAAAATAGAAAAAATGAAAATTTGATTTAGTCGTAGAAGGTGAGTACCTATAAATATATGGTATTTTAATTGTAACGATATTAAGAAAATAAATTCATTCAACGATATCAAGCCACAAACTTTATGTACTCACAGGTCCCGGGTTCAAACCCTAGACAGGTCATGAGAAAAGATCCATTACAAGATTATAACACATACTTAGTATCGTTGAGTTAGTATCCAATAACACAAGTCTCAAATTTACTATTGAGGGAAGCTCAATCTGTGAGAAGCCCAATCTGTGAGATATTTACCGTATGTATTTTTTTTATCTATCGTTACAGTTAAACCAAAAAGACTTACATCGCGTAAGGGCAAAGAACTTCTACTTTACCAGGGATATAGGTACATTTCGCTGTAGGATATATTCTCAATCTCGACCCAAGGGTTCAACCCGCAAATGGCTGTGCTCCACATCGAAAACCTGTAATGCTGCAATAATAACAAATAATGAAAATGAAATCGTCTATTTCGTAAACCGAGTAAACGTCATCGTTACCACTGTCTTGGTGTGCTTTCATGAGCACAGCAATGGTAACGACGTACAGTCAACAGTATATCACCGCTTCCATAGAGTTCTATGCAGTGTGGGTAAATATATATGCAGTTGACTGTACTAAGATTTATAATCTGCGCGGTTAGTAACTGGCACTTTGTGATAGCTTCTTATGTTTTTAATTCTACTTGGTGTAAAACAAATTTCTTTCATATTTTTTTACAATAGAAGATAATGAAATAATAAAAAACTGGTTGACTAATCAAGCTGACTTTTACAAACTATAAAAAAAAATCCTCATCACCATTATATTTTACATAAGTTTTAATATTTGTTTTTGCATTTATTAAGACAGATTTAACCCTTTTTTTCAGTAGCAGTTGAACTGTTATCAAAACGCGGTCGGCCTCTGCTACTCTATAAAGGGTACACCTACTCCAAATACCCCTGTCCCTTAAAACAAGGATGGAGATGGTACTGTTCTAAGGTTAAGAACTGTCGCGCGTACATCGTGACGTCCAATGAGAATATAGTGATGATGTCTTCAGGGATTCACATTCATGGACCAGCCGACACTAATTTATTGCTATTGTGCAATGGGTATTCATCGTCTTACTATTAGGCGCCACGAATTCAAATGCAAAATATTTATCCATTATGTTTATGTATTATGATTAATATGGGACATTTCAAACATCATTTAATACTTGTCATGTATCTTAGTTTTACAACATTGCCAACGTAGATTTTGAATAAAATACTTCCAATTTAGTTTACCGCTTCTAAAGCGTTTTTCTAGACTAGTCATTCTTCCATTCTCATCATCATTATATCAGGTCATTTTTTACACAGATATGACGTAAAGGTCAAAACACTAAACGGCTTAACTGAGTTGAATGAAAAACGCTTCTGTTTTATTCATACATAGAACTGATGGCAGCAGTATTACCTGATCGTCAGTATAGAGAAGACATTTGACGAGTAACTAATTCATCCTTAATCCATAAAAAATATGTTGAACTGCCACGGTGACGCAACATAACATTGTCTAATGCCTTTCTCAATTTTAAACCTCTCAGTGTGCGCCCCGTATCTTCATGGATAGTTTAATAAATTTATCTATAATACCTTTGATTTAAGATTTATCGTGGTTCTAAGTTATCAAATTACCTAGTAAGTTGTTTTTGATTTTATTTGTGTAGGTACAAGGTATGTAAGTACTAACAAAAAAGAAATACAAATAATGATCTATATTATTACTATAAATGGATATTTTTTCTTCTATTTTACGAAAATATATCACACTATTCAAAATTAAATCAAATAGATATACCCATATTAAAGTTAAAGATTTATATACAGTAGTTTAAGCAGTGCCTTTTTGTTATTAATAAGACCTACTTTTAAGTTTAAGAAAAATAATTATGTTCAAGTTTATCAATTTTAATTGTAAGATTTATATTTTAATAGAAGATAATTTTCTCATTATTTCCGTAGGTATAGATACCTATCAAACTTCATATTTTTTGTTATGTATTGTTTACGTTATGTATATGCTATTCTGCGGTATACCTATTTGTAAAAATGTGATATACTTAAAATCTTTATTAAAAACTTATTAATAGCATTTATTTTTTGTATTTATTATATTTAACGTGGTTATGATCTTTTGTGGAACACCCAAAACTCACAGAATTGTTATATTGTCTCAGTGATCGTCAAGGATAAGTTCACATAGAAACGAGACGACGCTGTACACACATTTTAATAGAGCGACTCTTCACTTTATTACATGTATGTAGCGAGTTAAATTTTGAGAAAATATGCGTAGAATGTCGCGTCGCTTCTCGCTTATGTGAACTGACCCTTACTCACCTAACAATGAATCTTGGCCGCTAAACTGATGGTTGAAATCAAAAGCCAGATACCTATAGGGTTCATATGAACGTGGACCAGTCTTATCAAGACCGTTGCCGCTATCTACCACATAAGTACAATATACCTATGTGTATGTAAATCAAAGCGTCAGTAAATTAGATGTTTTATAATATTTCAGTAATCATGGACAATAAAAAAAGAAAATGTAATAAAAGAACTGCTGCCAGTAATGCGGAAGCGAAAAGAATATCTTATCTCCTTAGACGTGCAAAGATTAAATCTGACCCCGAACTGTTAAAAATTCAAAGAGAAAAAGAAAGAAAGAAATATGCAATGAAAAAGTTAAAAAAGCAGGTTGTCAGTATCAGCGAGAAATCACCAAGAGAACAAAAGACTCAGAGGAAAAAATGGCGTCAATACGCAAAGAATTATAGACAAAAGAAGAAAGAGGTATTAAAGGAAAATGAATTGCCTGTGTCTCTTTTTATAGAACCTAGAAATACTGAACTTTTAAAATTGAGCAAAAGGCATTATGGGATAGGTAATAAAAATATACCAACACACTTTTACATTCACTATGTAATTACTCGTAATCTATTACGTTTGTCAGTAATTAGTCTCGTTCTCAGTGCCGTGTGGTACCCGGCACCAATAGAAAATAATAGAACCACTCCATCTCTCTCCCATGGATGTCGTAAAAGGCGAGAAAGGGGTAGGCTTATAAACTTGGGATTCTTCTTTTAGGCGATGGGCTAGCAACCTGTCACTATTTGAATCTCAATTCTATCAGTATGCCAAATAGCTGAACGTGGCCATTCAGTATTTTCAAGACTGTTGGCTCTGTCTACCCCGCAAGAGATACAGACGTGATTATGTGTATGTATGTTCTCGTTAACTGATTGACAGATTTAATGGAGTTATCGATTTTAAGCCCGATGACTGCAATCGCAATTCGCCCAATATCCAACAACTTCATACAATGGGTAGCGCCATGCCCTTGTTTTCGAAACCTCCAAATGTTTGATAGCCTCTGGCTGGCGCAAGTGGTAGTGCGCTTGCTTGTCTGTGACACCGGAGGTCCTGGGTTCGAGTCCTGGCCAGGGCCCGATGAGAAATGAACTTTCTCGGATTCCGTCGATACTTACATTTAACGCCGTTCCGTCGCCTTATAAGTAAAATTTCATAGACAATCACAATACAAAAATGCTGACCCCCATTTGAAGAATTACACACATCAGGCAGTTAGTTTTTTTTTAAATGATTATTATAATTTATGAGACAGAGTACAGATGAAGAAACAAAAGACAAAAGGTATGTAGGTACTTAGATCTTGTTTATTGGTCGTAGTTATTTAAAAATATCTTAATTTTGATTCGGACTTGTACTTAGGTACGTACTTACCTAAATACTTGAGTTAGTTATAAGTAGCTATATACATTATACTAAACATATATGTCACCGGAAAATAACAAAAACCGCATGTTTATATTAGATATTTAATTTTACACAGGCGTTTTAGGCAAATATATTTAAGATTCCGGTGTGTGTACCAGTGACATGAATTCTGTTCCAGAGATCTATTTAACTATGAATTTATTTACTTACCATGGCACATATACAGAAAACTTAATCATTGGATTGATATAAGTAGGACTACCTAATATATAGTCACAGCTTACATAAGTATAGTAAAATTGTTAAAAGTATACTTTATTCTCATTTTTTTAAATTAATTTATGTCACTGGTATTTACTGTATGTAATGGAACATATATTTCTTACAGTACACTTTTATAAGTTCTTATTATCGATGTAAAATATAAGGGAACAAAAATTTGGTAGGTATCTAATAATGGTTGACGAGGTGACTGAGTATTGCAAGTAAATAAAATTATAAAAATGAGTTCTTACAATAGAATAGGCCACATTTAAATTAAAATAAAAAATTCTTAAATTCTAAAAACAGTCTTCAATATCAGTCATAATTTTCTTATAAGAATAAAACTAAATTAAAATTTATTCTTAATTTAGTAAAAATAAAAAAAAAACAGGTACAAAATGAGGTAGAAATTACAAAATCAGTCTGTAAAGGTACAATAATTCACACCACTTTGAACGATCCATCATTTCTGCGGTAGAAACCTGGAGCCAGATGGTTATGTTTATCCCTCACTCGCTTTATGATGGCTCCATGTCCGTGGGTTGCTGTTATGACATCCACATGGCAGCCTGTCTTCATCCTAGAGGTACAGTACCATTGCTTCTTGCCATAAGCCAATTTGTTTTTCAAACGGAATGCAAATCCTTCATGAATCAAAAGTAAACTGCCTTTTCTTGTTGGTATAAAGTTGGCCACTGAAATTTTAAACTTATGTTATTTTTTGTTTTCACAGGCACACAGGTATAATAAATTTAACAACTATCAGTAGAGATAAATAAGTAGATGAAATAAAAAACTAATGTTAAAGCTTGTTTATTATAAAGTTTAGATTATTTATAAGGAAAAATATCTTTGTTACATTCTAAAACATATTTGTGCATCTTTCACTATACTATCTCATTAGGGATGGCAAGTTAGAACTTTTACACCAGTTATCACACAAAATTATACAAATTTCAGTAATATACTTCGAAAGAACAATTAACGCAGGTTATTTATAACTACAGATCATAGTAAATAGTTTTCTTTTTTATTTATGAGTATTATAGAGATCAGTCACACACAACAAAACAAAAAAAGTGTAAACTAAACTACGCACGCTACGCGCCGCTTACGTCATTCGGATCACGCTATTTCTAGGTTGCGTTCATATTTATGTAATTTTGGTTCATGATTTTAAGTGACCTTGGCGGATAGCGGAGGACACAAAACCAACTGAAACAAAGCTGGGGTCGCCCCAAGATGAGAGAGACGTATAAATATATAATGGAGTCCGTTATATGAGCGTTCAATTCAAAATATTAAATCATGACCTTAAAAATTAAGAAAAAGTCGGATTAGAATGCATCGCGTCTTAAATTCCTTCCGTTATACGCTATCGTAGGTAATAGCAGATTATTATATATTTTTTTTATTTTTTTATCGAAAAAAGCGTTATTACATTTTTATAGTACATCTTAATTTTTGGAAATGATGTACATAACATAAATGTTATTTAAGTACCAACATTACTTACTTAGGTACACACATTCAGTAATTATTAATGATGGAATTCAAAGTATTAAAAAAAAAATCTGTAAAAAAAGTAACGTCAAAGTCAATGTGACGTAAAAATTAGAAATGTATGTGTGTGTGACTGCAAAGCGAAGTGTGATGTGATGTGGTCTGGTTTTGGTGATGAACTGGAGATCAAAAGAAGTCTTTCGTGTCGTTTGTATTGTGTATAAAATAAAATTCTAATCTTTCGGAGAATGGAATGAAAAGGAAATTTCATATCATTAATAAGGACCTATAGTGCGGTGTTATTGTTTGATTGTGATAAAAGTTTCCAAAGTTAACTTGTTCCAAGTTACGAAAAGAATTTGTTAAATATTGGAGTCCTTTTGTACCAAGAAAATTGCAAATCTGCTGTGTATCTCGTTAGTTACATAATTGAGTTTGTATATTAAATTGCGTTACGCAAATTTTTTTGGCAGCTTATTTCAAAATATTGAATTTGTGTAGTTTTAATTTTGTTGTGCTCACTTGTGTCTAACAAGAACTATATGCGTTAGATCAAGGTTATATTTTGATTAAGTATCTGGACGGAAATGGTATGGGGTTCGTTTATTTTGTTATTATTTTCGATACAATAGTGTAATTTGCGAGAGATATGTGTTAGGTTTGAGAAAGATTTACTGTCATGCAACAATTTGTTTACAATCTCAATTTTTTTTTCTATACGGTTTGCCAGTGCCTGTTTCATGTTGGTTGCTGTGACATGCTTGGTTTGTATGGAAAGGGACATATTCATTTCATATATTATACACATTATACCATGTAAAGACATTTAGATTTGAAGTTATTTGTATTGGTTAGGAAAAATATTGTTTACGAATATTAATGTGGAACTATGATACAATGATACAAGCTGGTGGGTTCTTCACCCTTATAACAGGGTTATGGAAATTAGACACTGTTGTTTCACTGTAAATATTTGACCTTACCACTCTAGAATTGTGGTCAAGTACTCCGCATAGAGGTGAAGCCTTGACTCAACACCAGCATAATCAAAATAAAAAAAATATTCAATAAACATTATATTTGTGAAGAAAATAAGATGCATCACTAGTGTAGTTTTCACATGGTTCTTTTTACCTTTATAATATAATCTTTTGTCTTTATTTATTGAAAAGAAAAATAGATACTCAATTTATGTATTTGCCATTTTAATAATAAGTATAAGGAAACTAAGTTTGTAGCTCAATCTGTATAATCTATTAAAATTAAACAAAATTTGCCATGAACTTTGATCTGTTTCAGGGCATGCTGACATAACCCAACCAATGGTGTTCACTAATAAAGTTTATGATTCACTGTTTGTTTAATTTTCCTTCCTCTAGCTATAAGACTTTTAGTACTTAATTAACACCACCTTATACAAGCAGTGATTGTTAAGCGTAGTATCTTTATGTAATATTTTGATAAATTTACTCTGCTTAACAAAACTCTTGCTTCGTAATAATACTTTATATTTTAAGATATGTCTAGCATTACTATTCCTTGTTACTCTTTTTCTATGACTTATATACATTCTGATAATTTCAGGTATCTTTATCAACACAAGAGGGAATTCAAAACTGTTTATTTATCAGAACCACACATTTAGATTCATGTACAAGAAAGCATACGGGAGTCAGCTATGGTACTGTTGGTACTTCTTCAGTAGATGTTGTCCGGCCAAATTGAGAATAAACAACAATGGCAGAGTGACAGAGAGCATAGGAAGGCACAACCACGACCCACCAACTTGTTGGATGACACCCGATGGAAAGTCATATAGTCTACCACCTATATCTGATAAGACTACGCAGTAATATAACTGCTAATGAAAATAAAAGTATTTTGAAACTTTTTGTGTTTCACTGCCCTTAAGTTTGTTGTGAAAGAAAGTAAATGCCTCCAATTCATTTGAGATTGTATTTGCTTCCTAAGTGGAGGGTTTTTGAATTGTATATATTTCAAGTGTAACTAGATATAAGGTGAACATGTAAATAGTATAGTATCATATGTTATACTTATTGAGTGTGAAAATCATTGTTTCTGTATTTTGAAATTTTAACAATTAAATTTTATAATTTTTCTATGAATAGATAATTTTATTTATGTTGAATGTGTCAAAACATTGTAACATGACCAAAGCATTAAGATTGTCAAATCAAAAGATAACAATACTTTTATTGAA
Organism: Amyelois transitella; assembly: GCF_032362555.1. NCBI lineage: Eukaryota > Metazoa > Arthropoda > Insecta > Lepidoptera > Pyralidae > Amyelois > Amyelois transitella. The sequence goes on along the minus strand of NC_083513.1, from coordinate 2,355,469 downwards.
TTAATTTGTTATTTTTAACGGTAATCAAAATATTCTGCCGTAAATTGCTTATTCAGTTTTATAATTCCCCTGACGAAAAATTACAAAAAAGCTGTGCTTTTTAATTTTAATATTTGAAAACGCAAGTTTTGTACAAAAGAAAAAGTGCTGAAACCTGGCTGACCCATTTTAAATAATAATAATTGTGAATTGACAAATAGGCTATGGTATTTAATAGAGACAAATTAAGTTGTATAAATAGTTTATTTTCTATATATTGCAAAGTTCTACCTACTTATGTGTTCCTACGTGTGTCTAGTTTCCGTAAGTAATGTTATCGTTATGTTTATCTATACCATACATTTATTATTGTGACGTGTATTCCTATAAAAAAGACAGTTTAAGAAACACAGTAGCTTTCATACATTGTGTTTTCGCTTTTTTTACAAATAATAACATTTTATTTTAATAAAATTTTACCTTTATTACAATATTATAAAAGTAGTAGTACAATTCATTAAAAAAGGCTTATTTTAAAGTAGAGTCTACAGCACATCAACCTACACAAAATTGCTGCAAACTCGGCTCTATTACCGCGTTATAGTTTCAGAGTAACATGATATGCTGTTGATTAAACATATAAGCACATAAAATATAAATGATAGAACCATGATTTCCTAAATCATATAAAAAATACAGTTTTTGTAGTTAAACATTAATTTGCTTTTCCGGTGAAAAATGGGCATGCACGTCACTGGTATATCCACGCGTCTTGGCAGTATTGTTTTTTCTTAATTTATCATGTTTACAGATCTGACGTAAATGTGAGTGTTAAAAAATCTTTAGCTACTTTGTTTATCAACCTCTTAAACGACTTCTTTGGTTCAAGCTTCAAGCTTAGATAATCTGAAGCCCAATTATATTATTATTGTTATCTTATCCCATTGCTGTTTTATTATGTACTAACTGCATTTTTGTTATTATTTTGCAGTGCCTAAGATAAATTTTCTTATATTATTTTATATTTGTTTAGAATTGATGGTAACGAGATTTTTTTTATTTTGTGAAAATTTTGTTTGATCAGTTAAATATTTTATTAAACCATCATTTCGACAAGAGATTGTAGGTTTATTATTGTTTATATTTTATGCATTTAATTGACTAGAAATTGTGTAATAGGTGTTGTAATAATCATTGGTAGATTATATTAACCAATCTAGTTTTCTACGAACAACTTATAAAAATTGTGTGAATATCGTGACTCACTGATAAGAAAGTTTTTTTGTACATTAAACAGGCCTAATTAAAAGCGAAACAAACAGTGGTCATAATTTTGCGTGCCATCCGTCGACTTATTTAATTCAGGCTCGAATCCAAAGGTTTTTCCTTAAATAAGTTATTTGTCACACTGAATTATTAATAAATCTATTCTATTCTATAAGTTTTATCCCAATTTGTCGCAGAATGATAGATTTACCAAATTGAAATAGTGTTTTTAAATATAGAATGTGTTGCGCATAAGCCTGCAGTCTGCTATTTTGCTCATAGATCATGGCGGGATTTCAGAGGAGAAAATATTAAGATAAAAGCTAGACATGAATGCTAACCTTTTTTTTAAAGTCGTTTTCTTTTTTCCCCATTTCCCGTTTTGTTCTAAATTAATGTGGCCACGCAAACACTAATTTACTCGGAGGTGAAGCGGTGGCGTTTTGTTTTGTATCATTCGAGTTTGTATGACATAGTTCACATACAACCCGAACTGCCACTGTTTCGCCTCCGGATACTGATTGTGGCAATTTGGAGTGATAAATATTATTTATTTGTAAACTTAGAATATATTAAAAAACACTAAACTTATAACGATATAAAGTTCCTTTACGAAGTTGCAGAAAACTGTCCCTAAATGTCTTCATATGTCTTCTGAATATCTTAATAAAATGTTTGTTATGATAAAATATATCGAACAACAAAATATAAGAATTTTTATTAAATAATGAAAAATAAACAACTAATCTACTGGCTCCGCTAGCAGTTAGTTCTTTGCATAATTGTTTTAGAAATGACATGATCACTTCATTTGCCAATTATCGGGTTTGCTGGGATAGTAGATAAATAGACGGGTTTCACCCCAATATGAAATTATTGAAAGCAAAGTGTATGTAAAGTGGCTGCGAATATGTAAGGCCCAAGTCAATTTGTAGTAGTGAAGTGAAGTACCTTGATGTATTTAAACCAAAAACAAAATATAAAGGACGAGTGCATTACTGATTGCATTTTATTTTTTAGAGTTAGGTATGTCTTATATCTACCCATTCTTATTATTAAATTAGGATCTCTAATTCTATAGTGTGAAAAATAAATTTTAAGAAACTACCTTTGTAAGATATTGAAAAATCATTTAAGAGACAAATTTTCTTCGGTTTGTGACTGATACAGTTCTAATTAAAATATTTTAGTTGAGAATCTTTAAAAAGAGATAAAAATGAGGTATGCAGGGATTGTGGCGAGTGAAAAGATGTAGTCACTACCAATCTTTTAAAAAACTTGTTTATTGTAGAAACAAATGAAGGCCATTAGTAAGGCCCTTGAAATGAGTCATTTATAAATCAGAAATCAATATACATAGCAGACGAGACGACCGACTGATCAGCAAGATCAACTAAATGATTTAAATTGTTTTGTGTCTCGCTCTCTCCTACGAGATCTTATTAGATTTGATGGACACAAGGGTATCCGTCGGAGTATTTGTTAATAATACTCTATTAAGGTGTAGGTCAGGACAATAAAAAAAGGAATTAATGTATTACTTATTTCGAATTCCATGGATAGGAGTCAGGATCAACTTCCCATCAGTCCCTTAGAAATTTCTGAGATGATGCGAAGCCCGCCAGTCGCATAATAATGGTACATTTAGTTTTCTGGTGGTCATACTCAGATGAGTTCACGCGGATCCTGGTGGATATGTGGACTCACCATAAACAACAGGGGCACCATAAACAACAGGTGACTTCAAAATGTCCTTATTAAGGAATCACCCTCAAAGCTATTGTTGCCAGCTGTCCGGCTAAAACCAGACACAGTCACGCTTTTTTTATTGCCTGTCTGGTTAGAATTGTCCGGCTTTAGTAAGGCATTTATATTGCTTATCAGGACACAGGAGAATTTGACACTTCCGGGCGGCACAGTACTTACCAATTTTTTATATAAAAAATCTGCGCCGCGTCCATAGTAGAATTTTGTTCCCTTCACTATAACAGGCGACTAAAGGAATGTTTATTCTGTCGAAAAACTAAGTTATGTGATATTAACTCCAACGTCTTAAAAACGACTGTCAAAGATACAGGGTGTCCGACCTTATTATCCTATTTTTAGGGCAATTTTACTATATATCTATAATTGACATTATGGGAATTGATAAAAATATATTAACTTTAAATGTAGCTTTATATAATGTATTTTTATCAATTCCCATGTCAATGTACAGATTGAAAAAAAATGCCTACACATGCAATGCAATCCATATATAGCAAAGCAGTAAAATGGAATAATGAGTGTTACGTGAGGATCTTCCACTAAAAAAATAATAATTGATATTATGACGTGCTACGAATGCCAAAGACAGTTAGTTTTAACCAGTAACTTGTTTAAAAGAAATTGTCACGCGTTGTAAGGTGAAGTCTGAAGGTCTCTTGAAAAAACGTTGCACACACTGAAAGCATGATCAATCCTTATTAAGTGTTTTCAATACAACGCTATACGTTTTATCTCCGATAAAATGTTTTTTTATCGAAGAGATAAAAGGTTAATCGCCACAAGAATGGGTTTCACATGCAGTGCACAGTGTGTGATTCAGTATTTATCTGTGACGTCACATTTAGAATACCAATATCTTGTGATTTACATTTCGATTTCTTTGATAATTTCTAGGTAGTTAGGCACTTTTCATGCAAAAATACTAATTTTAATATAAAAAGCTAGGTTAGTAGGTATACTACATAATATTGCAAGCATATAAATTAATGTGACAGAGTGGGCCGTGCCCAGCCCAGGACTTTCGAAAAAGTAGTCAGCTTTGCCGTGAAAAACCTCTGCAAATGTTTGGCCGGCCGGCCTCGTACCATTTGGAGATGAAAAAATAAGAGTCTTGCTGATTTGGAGATCTTCAGGATCATAGTCCTACTATGTGCCCATTGGGCCTAAAATAGGTTTATACACACGCTGAAAAACGGAATCTTTTCAGATAATTAAGACGTTCAAATCTGAAAACAACTTTTACAACGAATGTTTGCCATAGGATTTCAATCGACTTCCTTATGTAAGGTATCCCTCAAAGGGAAACAAAACTAACTAAAGATAAGTCTGATATGTCTTAATTTTTTAATTTTCCAAAGCTTTTGAAAATTTGTCCGTACCGCACCTCCGTCAAAGAAAGCTTTCATAAGATTTGTACGTAAATACATTTTTTTTATATGGTTCAGAGATATTTTATGACGGCACGAAGGTACGGCATGGATAAAATAACATGTTACCAGCTAAAGTGTTGTTGGAACCAAAGAAAAGAGAAGAGAGAAACTTTGAGCGAACGTCTAAAGGTCAAAAGTCATTTATTTAGACGACTATTACAAGCAGTCAAGTCGTCATTTAGTACCTACGTTTGACATTTATAAAACTGTATGGAGATCGAAGTTCATATCATATCCATATTAATATTCACATGTACGATATTGTAAACATAACTTGTAAGTGGGCAAAGTTCATTTACGATTAACATGGTGACGTAATTTGTATGTTAGCAGGACTTAACTTAGTAGTGACTTGGTTACATTGAATAACAATATATATTTGCAGAAAGAGGCAAGGCATGACATTTAAAGCAATTGGCTAGCAACCTGTTGCTATTTAAATCTCAATTTCGTTAAGCCATACAGCTGAACGTAGCCTATCAGACTTTTCATGATTATTGGCTCTGTCTATCGCGTAAAGTTGTGATAATATGTATGTATTTACATATATAACTAATAAATTAAACTTTAATGCACAAAAAAATGTACAAAAGGTGAACTTAATGCCTACTATTATGTAGGTATCATAAAATAATGGTTTACATCTAATGCTTAATGAAAGCGTGGGGTCTTTTTTTTTAAGATCGGTTTGATTAACTTACGTGCACGGTAAGAGAAGCAGGTGGTACGCACTGAGTCTTTTTACATAGGTAGATATAATCTCGTTTATATCCCTTGCGAGGTAGACAGAGACAAGTCTCGAAAAGACCAATAGGCCACGTTTAGCTATTTGGCTTAATGATAGAATTCAGATTCCAATAGTGACAGGTTGCTAGTTTATCGTCTTAAAGAAGAATCCCAAGTGTATAAGCATATCCCTTAGTCGCCTTTTACTACATCTAGGGGAAAGAGATGTAGTGGCCTTACTCGTTTTCCTATTGGCGCCGGGAGCACGCCACACGGCACTGAAAAGCCTATTTTTTAAGCTCGGTTTGATTGACTTTAACGACCACGGGAAAAGAAGAAGTTGGCACATACAAAGATTTTTCTTCGCTAACCAGAGCAGCATTGCTAGCTGTATGGAATATTTTATAAGAAATAAAATAGGTAGGTATCTTCAAGGTGCACGTGGCCCACAGCACATTTGGGACGAGCCCCAAGGCGAAGAACGCCTCCAAAGTCCATTGTTCACTACCGGAATATATACAAACAATACATACCGCTATCTCAATAATAACATAGATAACGCAGATAAACATATCGCCAACGTAAAACTACGCGATAACGTGTCACCTTGTACTTTGGCCAATTTTAGTAATTCATTGAACCACCTAGTTACTGAATTAATAAAATAAAGAACACTAATTTGATACTTAGTAACAGTTAAATTTAAGAAAATGAAAATATAATTAATTACATCATGAGAAGAGAGGAACATGATGGAAGATTGAAGAAATAAGGGAAGAACGGAAATAGATTGGTGGATAGCGTTAAAGAAAGTATGAGTAGAAAAGAAGTCGCTAGTGAGATGGCAAGTGACAAAACTTATAAGAAACTAACATACATTTAACATATGGCTTGCACAATAAAATTTTTTGACGTAAATACAGGTCCGTACGTCATCATCAATATAAAAATGTTGTATTTTCATGAACGCCAATTAGGTACTTACATACCATTACACTGATTATTCTGTTACAGAGTGACTGACTGACAGGGCAACGCACAGCCTAGACTACTGGCTCAAGATTTGAAATGATATATGTAGGTACCTACCTTGTGGGGTCAAGGGGTACAGTAGAGAGGATTTTATTATACCTATTTCCGCAAGGGAGGGAAAGGTCGGAGTGGGAAGACCTAGACGAACGTATCTTGATCAAATTAAGGACGTCCTGGTAAAGGGTCAGGTCAAAAGTACCCGAAACCGCCGAGCTTGTATGAAGAGAGTTATGAATGTGGATGAAGCAAAGGAAGTATGCAGAGATGGTGGCAAGTGGAAGGAGGTAGTCTCTGCCTACCCCTCAGGGAAAGAGGCGTGATTTTATGTATGTATGTATTCACGCAAAGTGAACTAACTGATTTTTCACTTTTGATTAAACTAATTTAATTCGTACTAAGGGCGACTTTGATCAAGAGCGGCAAGTTTGTCATAGTAACAACGTTATCGCAAATGTCTGTGAACGACAAAAGAGTCCTCTATACGCAAATACAATAAGTCCTTGAGGGGCCAGACATGAAAGGAATTTATAAAGTAAATTATCTATTTATATCATCAACACGAATTAAGAGTTAAAACGAAGATCAACGTATATACATAAAATCACGCCTCTTTCTCGAAGGGATAGGCAGAGACGTCTTCCATTTGCTATCTCTGTACCTATACTTCTTTCGTAATTCTCTTCATGTAAGCTCGTCGGTTAAGGTTCTCTTGATGCCAGGGCGTGGCCAATTTGATCAAGGTACGTTCGTCTTGTCCTTCACTTTCCACGGTAGAATGGTCGTGGGTGCTAGCATCATGGCTAACCATAACTGATCAAGAAAGCTTTTCTTCCTCCTGGCTTAAGTCCCGGTTGCATCCTCACCACTCTGGGGAGGAACCTTAGTTAAGCCTTTGACCATGAATCCTGGATTGGGTGAGTCAGGTTTTTTACTTTTTTTTGGATCGATCATGGTTACACATCCAGTTGCCTTAATTCAGGCTCTGCTCTCACGGTGAGGGAAAACATTATGAGTCACGATGTTTTCCCTCACCGTGAGAGCATCAATTAGTACCTATTCAAACTAATGTATATAACTTCGAAAATAGTCATCGGATGGTGGGATCTGGGTGGTAGGTACTTAGCACTACAAAAAATATGATAAAAAAATGATCGTTCTATCGATTACAAAAAAATATTCATTGACAGTGTGTGTTTACGCCCTTTTCTGGTGTTGAAAAAAGAGTTTATGTTGAAAATACAAGAGTTTAGTTCTTTGTTTGTGTTTCTTTTAAGATTTTCAAAGCTATAAATATAAAAATACACACAGTGAATTGAGTGCTTCATAAAATTATCTATTTTTTTAGTAAGAAGTAATGGTTGATTGTACGATGGCCCTTATACGTGTACTGTGTTGACAATTTGCTAATAAACATCAACATTATTGTCACGAATCGTTTTATTTCCAATTAAATTAAGATAACACATGTCTTCACATATCACCACATGTAACAAGTATCTACGTCACATCTTCGCAAGTTACAGTGATAAGTGACTCTACGATTAAAGTCCACGATAACACGAAATCTGTCGGTTAAATATATTTTGAGAGATAATTATAAAAATAACTAGAAGATAATTTGTCTCTCTTTGATCTCCTTGTTTGAATCCTAACTAATATTATAAATGCGAAAGTAAGTTTACTTATTTATTTGTTTGTTGTCACTTCACGCGTTATTTACTTAATCGTTAATCTTTCAATCTATCTCAATCTAAATTTCGTTAATCTTCTTGAAATTTTGCGTATATATAATTTAGAGTCGGGAGAAGGAAATACAGTACTCATCCCGATTGATGAACCAATTTCATCCAGGTTAAAACTATACATAGTTCTCGTGGGATTTTTGTGGCGCTATATTCGCGCGTGTAAATGGCGCTAAATTCGCCCGGGCGAAGCTGCAGGTAAAAACTAGTAGGCAGACGCGAGGCCCAACTAATAAATGCGAAGATTTGCAGGGAATGCTCATTAAAAGTTTGTTTTATTTGTCACTTTACCTCTTTTTACAGGTAAACATACATACGAATCAATTTGGATGAAATTTGGTACAAATAGATCTTCATAATTGAAACGGTAATTTAAGTCAGGTGGAGCTGCGGGCGAAAGCTAGTACTACATACTACAAATATAATAAATGCGAAAGTTTTTAACGATGGATGTGTGTACTTGTTACTCTTTCACGCAAAAACAACTGAACGGATTATAATGAGACTTTGCAGCTAACGTATAGTTTAGATATTGGAAAAAAATAATGAGTTAAAGTTTATAGATTAAAGGATGACAAATTCGTGGGCAACAGCTAGTCACAAATTCACACTAATAATAAAGAGAAAAGATTTGTATGTTTGTAACGAATAAACGCAAACACTATTGATTCGATTTTGATTAACTTTGGTACATAGATGGAAAAGTCCTTTAGGAATAGCAAAGGCTATTTTTTCTATTAAGTAATTATTAATACACAAGTAGGTAGCTATCTAGGGTACCTACACAAAAATAAAGTCTCTTTGTGAGGAGTAGACTAAGAATGCAAAATTATTGTGATTGAAAAGACAAGTTTACGAATAAAATTGTAGTTGAAAATCGGCACAGGCAATGGTCTTTTTCATTCCTGTAATACCTAATGCACCAGAAATAAATAATTATGTAGGTTAATTATGAAAAAAATACTTAATTAAATTAAGAAGTTCTTAACTAGGTACCTACTTAGTTAAATAGTTTGAACCATAGAAATTAGGAACTCAGGATGTACAAATCGAAAACAAATCCACATTTGCAGAGACGTACCCATGTAGTGCGGAGTAGGTTATTGTACATATTATACTTGTACATAACCTACCTAAATCATATTATTGCACATTGCACTCACTTTTTCACGAACTTACAAGACTACTAGCGACATCTATGAAATGAACTGCTTTTACAATGCTTACGCGTCATCGCTACATACTAGTGGATACTTCGTAAATTATGTGTATGTATTAAGATAAAAGCGTTATTCTTTTTGCGTTTTTTAAGCTTTGGTGCTATGTATAATTTTAAAATGTTCACAGTCAAACAAGGTCTTCATATATGATGAAAAAAATAATTATGGACCAACCTGCTAGCAAAAATGTCTAAATTTAAAAAAACATACGTCACTTTGACAGTTGTGTTGCGTCACTACTTGCCTTCCTATTTTTACATTATTTTCCCACGTTTATCTATTTCTTATAATTTTTTATGATTTTAAAATCTTATATAGTAGAATTCATTAAAAACTCCCATTACAATATACTGCTACCAGCCAAGAGGTGGCAATAAAATTATATTAATTGTTGACAACTAGTGATTTTGTGGATTGCAGTTTACTTCTTATTGTTTGTTTGTTTTCGTCCTTTTGTGAGGCTATACTCTGAATTCTGCTATTTCAGGTGACGATATAGTACAGTGCGTGCCTACGAAGAAGGGCCATCAAATTCTGTTTAAAGGATACACGTATGTTTTTAAAAGTAGGCTACAATGTGGCTCTGAACAGTGGTGTTGCTCTTTCCGCCAAAAAACAGGTTGTATATCCACGATAAATATGCAAGTTAACGGTGTAGAAGTCTTAAGAGATTTCCACAATCACAAAAAACCAATGTTTTCAGATTAACATTGTTCTTTATTATGATTATGAGTTATATCTTGCAGCTAGCATACTCTTAATTTCTTTAAGTAAATGTGACAATTTTGACGATTATCACCACCTATTAGTAATGTCAATAAAAATTAATTCCAACAATACTGCTACAACAAACTTATTTGCTTTTTTATTGTCTTTCTTTGTTGATCTCATTTTTACAATGTTAAATATTACTCTAGTCTTCTTCACATAGGTATATGAATGTTTTAGTACCAAAATAATAAATAAAGTTTTGAAATCTCTTTACTTTTCTTTCCCCTCTCAACAATGATGTTTATTTTGTTTGTGTTAATGTCTGTACTGTAATCATCTTTTAATTTAACATGAAATAAAGAAAGTGAACATTGAAAATTTGTTTTTGTTTTATTTTTCCATATTTAGTTATAATTATGATTTATTGTTTAGATTAATACTAAGTAGAAACTAGGCATTAATTTTGCTTATACTATTACTCATTATATTTTTCTAAATAAATTATGTCTAATTGTCACGCAAATTTATCTTCAGAACAAGAACAACCGGAATGGGTGCAAATATATTACTTAAGGAACTCCGATACAGAATTTCGCTGCAACATTTGTGAACATGTTATAACGGCCGATGAGAAGTCACCAGAGTTGCTTGAACACATCACGCTTAATCACAAAGAGGTTTACGATCTCCACAAAGACAACCCATTCAGTTCCGTTGGCTTCCGGATTGAGTTTCTGCAAGTTGTGAAGAATGACAACAGTGATCCATTGAACCGTGAGGTTATTATCGGAGAAGTCTGTGAAGCGGCTACAGAGGAAATAGCGAAGCCTATCACTGGTGGTACGGAGGCTGCGGACATCTTGTCTGATGGTGGTGGGCACATAGTGGTCACGAGGAATGATAGCAATATTATTGTTACAAGCAAGAAACCTGGCAAAAGTATATCTTGTAAGTAGTATATACAAAATTTACATTTTATCATATTTATGCATTATTTATTAACACAAGCAGATTTTTACCTGTAGTGTATATCACGGCACTTTATTTTTAATTAAAAAAAAAGTCTCTTCCTGAAAGTCGTGTTTGGTGCACTTACATACATACATATAATCACATTTATATTCTTTGCAGGGTAGACATAGTCGAAAGACTTGAAAGACCATGTTAGCTGTATAGCTTAATGAAGGAATTGAGAGTTAAATAGTGGCAGGTTGCTAGCTCATCGCATACTAGAAGAATCCTTAAAAAATTTTTAGTAAAAAGAAATTATTGGAGGATTAATTCTATTTTATTGTAAATTTGTGTGTGTTGTGCCAAAAAGCAATAGTGCATTTCACGCTTGCCTCGAAAAACACTAAGTTATAAGTATCTAGGAACAAAGAGAACTACACACATATTAATTGATAAATTTATTTAATACATACATACATACATAAAATCACGCCTCTTTCCCGGTGGGGTAGGCAGAGACTTCCTCTTTCCACTTGCCACGATCTCTGCATACTTCCATCGCTTCATCCACATTCATAACTCTCTTCATGCAAGCTCGGCGGTTTGGGGTACTTTTGTATATATATATATTTATTTAATCTAATGTAGGTATTATTAATTGATGATATAATTTTTTCAGTGGAGAATAGAAAACGCAGCTGGGTGTGGAAGTACTTCGAGAAAGTGAGCCACATAATGTACCGATGCGTGTTCTGCAATGTCATACTCTCCATTAAGGGCTGCAACACCAACAATTTGAACAGGCACATACGCACCAAGCACGTAAGGGCTTTTCAGGTGAGACAACCTTTATTTGATCTCATGAACTCTTTCAACTTTCTCTTTAACATAATTGAATATGGTGGTGAATAAGTGCCGTGTGGTTGACGGTACAAATAAAAGAAAAATATAGGACCACTCCGTCTCTTTCCCATGGATGTCGTTAAATGCCATTAAAGAATAGGCTTATAAACTTGGGATTATTTTTTTAGGCGACGGGCTAGCGATCAAGGTGTTGTATGATCCATGGTAGAGAGATAATAAGTATACTTAACACGAGTTTACATATCTCCAAAATTAGATAAACTGTTGTATACTATATTATTTATTTTAAATTAATCTGTTTATCTTCCAGCTGGAGACGGAGGGGAAGAAGGATGAGGAGTCTGTGCTACTTGAAATGAAAGAAGAATCCTACTCGGAAAAAGACGATTCCTTCATCATTTCTGAATCTATAGGTACGTGCCATTTTGTTGCTTCTGTTGCGAAGGTCCTGGGTTCGATCCCTGGCCTGCCTCTTGGTGTTTTTCTAATTAACAGATTAATTTTACGCATGTGAATAGTTGTAGACTGCCTACCCCTCCGGGAAAGGGGCAATATATATATATTAACCCTCTTTCCCTCGAAAAGAAGTAGTTTCTTCGAGTCCATTTCTATTTATATTCATTATTCGGTAAATTATATACTGTTTTCATACTTATAGCGCCATCTGTTGTTGAGTAGTTAAATGAAAACTGAGAAGTGATAAAATTGGACCAAAATAATTACGTACATCCATCGATTTAATTTTATTTTATGGAAAATGTTATTATATTTATCGTTTGTAATGTATTTAATGTGTAGTTTTTCTATACATAATGTTCACTTTAAAAAGTTATGCGTAATAAAAATGGACAACGCCATCTGTTGTTGAGTAGCTGAAATAAAGTCGTGATAAATGGGATACATAGGTGTAATAAGAGATTTAATTGGGATGGCAAACTCACACCACAAAAAACTTAATATTTTTGATTATTTTCTTCATATTGTCTTGCTTTCAGAACTGGCTTGCTTTCAGAACAGATTGTCGTTTCTGAATTAATTCGTTTCAATCGAAAATACAATATAAATACTTTTTTATGGATATGACTTAGTATCTATGTTATAATTTTGTACCTATTAAATATTTTGCTCTATAACATATTTAACCGGCGGCACTAGGACACGAATAGCACCTCTTTGCGACTAAGGGACAGGCTTATAAACTTAGGATTTTTCATATAGGCAATGGCAAGTTGTCACTATTTAAATAAAATAAATAATAAAATATTCTTTATTGCAGTAATCTTGGTTACAATAATTATGCAAGGTCTTCCCAGTAAGTAATCAAATGATACTTGTGTAGGGAATGGCCTGCTACTTCCATAAAGTTCTACAAAAAGATTACTAGTATGTGGATGTACGATATCTATACATTATAATAAAAAAAACAACAATAAAGTGACGGTACGAATGAATGTGAGACAGTATGTGTAAGTGTGCAAGTCGTGGCAAATAGGTGGTGTGTATAGCGATTTGGTGTGTAAATAATAGCGGAAAGTGTGAATAATAATAAAATGATAAATAAAGATATATAAGTACTTACTCAAATTATTAAAAAAAAACAAAAAAAAATTGCGTTACGTACGTTTAGGAAATAAATTTTCTACATCATCATATGTAAGTTTTCCCAGGTATTGTAATAAACTTTTTTTGCAATTATATGATTGCATAGGATAAATTTCAATGTGTTCATTTATTATATTATATAGAAAAGCGGATAGGAATGGGTATTGACGTTTGGCAAAGGCAGTACGTACAAAATGAGTGGAAGCTATTCTAACCTTTCTTCTCCTACTTTGGACAGTTTCTTTATATGGCAATGTTTTATGGTACTTTAATATCAGGTTAAGGACAAAGATTTTTCTTACTGAGAGAAGTTTACTAATGTTGTATAAAGTATGAGTAGAGAATCTACGAGGTTTAAAGTACATTACCTTTATGAGAGATCTCTGTGCCCTTCCAAGGCTAAGAAGTCACTCTTGGTAGCTCCACCCTATTGTATCTATAATTCTATCATTAAGCCAAACAGCTGAACGCAACCTATCAATATTTTTGACACTGTTGGCTCTGTCTACACCACAAGGAACGTGATTATATGTATGTATATATGTCTTATCAAGTTTCGTGAGTACCGACCCCAGGATGAAAGATTCTTTTATTCTTTTAACCTACCAGAAAACAGATTAGTACTTAACATTTTTTTCTTAGCCGACACCTTGATTATATTAATATATATGTATTTTTAACAAACAGAGAGTCCACAAAAGCTTCGGAGCTGGGTGTGGATGTACTTCGATCGCGTTTCGAGCAGCATAGCCCGGTGCAAGTTGTGCCACAGGAACATAAGCCACGGCGGGAACGCCACGGGGAATATGAACAGGCATCTCAAGATGAGACACCAGAAGACCAGAGGTTGGTACATTTCTAAAATGTACATACATACATACATATATAATTCGTTTATGCCGTGTGGTTCCCGGCAATGCCGTGTGGTTCCCGGCACCAATACAAAAAAGAATAGGACCACTCCATCTCTTTCCCATGGATGTCGTAAAAGGCGACTAAGGGATAGAAACTTTGGTTTAGGCGATGGGCTAGCAAGCTGTCCCTATTTGAATCTCAATTTTATCATAAAGCCAAATAGCTGAACGTGGCCATTCAGTCTTTTCAAGACTGTTGGCTCTGTCTACCCCGCAAGGGATATAGACGTGACCATATGTATGGATGTATATATAATTCGTTTAGTTGTGACCATTTTGTATTGCTGCAACTCACACCCTAATTAATTTGTATTCCATATGAAATTTTAAATTATGTGTAGCAAATCAAATAAATGAATTATCTATCTATATATTATCACGTCTTTATCCATTGCGGGGTAGACAGAGCCCCAACAGTCTTGAAAAGTTGAAAGGCCACGTTCAGTTGTATGTCTTCATGATGGAATCAGGATTCAAATAATGACAGGTTGCTAGCCCAGTGCCTACATAAAGAATCCCATGTTTATTAGCTTATCCCTTATTCGCCTTTTACGGGATATAGATTTTAAGGGATAAAGACGTGATTATATTTATGTATGCCTTATCAAGTTTTGTGAATGCAGACCCCCAGGATGAAAATTTTTTTAACCCACCTGAAAAAAAGATTGGTACCTAAAATTTAATTTTTCTTAGCAGACAGCGACCACACCTGGATCTGGAAGGTGTTCGAGGTGAACGATGAAGACTTCTACACGTGCAAGATATGCCAGTTCCAGTGTCTCAAGGCAGACGACCTGGACAAGAGTATAAATATCATCATGGCCCACCTGAGGGATGAACACGGGGTCATATCAGGTGATCAGATCATCACCCCGGCATGTAAATAGATGGATAAGGTATGTTTGTTTCGTAGAAATAAGAATATTAATAGACATACATACATATTAACACGTCTTTATCACTTGCAGTGTTAACAGTCTTGAAAGACCACGTTGAGCTGTCTGGCTTTATAATGGAATTAAGATATTGACAGGTTAGCCCATCGCTTAGAAAAAGAATCCCAAGTTATTAGCCTATCCCTTAGTCGCCTACTAGGACACCCATGGGGAAGATATGGAGTGGTCCCATTCTGTAGTGCTGGCAACTACAAGGCATTAGAATATAATAAGTAAATAAATATTATATAGTAAAGAATATAATATATGAAAGCGGAAATTAAATCTCTCATCTCTGCACATTCCCAGTTGCACCCTCGGGACTAGGACCCGGGACCCGGGGTCCGCTTTCCTATATTTTTCTTTACACTTTTTCCGATCTGCACTTTCATAGTAAAAATGAAAATACTGAAGGTATAATTTGTCAACGTTTACCATCGTTTTTTTACGCAGTTGAAAAGCTAACCTAGAAAAGTTTGTAAACTTGGGATTGTTCTTTTAAGCGATTTGGCTAGCAACCTAAAAACCAAATAGTGAACTATTTGAATCTCAATTCTATAATTAAGCCATCCAGTTGAAAGAGGCCTTCGAGTCTTTTTAAGAAAACTAGCTCTATCTCGTTAGGGAAAATGGCGTGACAATATGTGTAGCTGTCAAAAAATCTCAGAATTAACACGAAATAATAACAGTTTTGGTGTTACAACCATTATTTGCGACGTCACATTTACCAGTAAATACCACCTTTCTATTATTCAGAATTATATTGTTTGTGTTAAAAAATCTCTCTGCCAAGTTACTTTTTTGCTTTCGCTGGAAGCGAATTTCCATGATCAGAAAAAATTAAGATTTGGTATGTGTGACTTTGCACAATAATCATCAATAAATTTGTATTCGTCTCTTCCCGTTTTTTGGTCTGTGGCCTTATGAAAAATTTGGCCTTATTGTGAACCATCTGAACGTATGCGTAGATCAAAATAGTGGCGCATTTTGAGTCAAATTACATTAATATTGTTCATTTATGTTGCATTAATAATAACTAGACTAAAATTCTTCAGTAAAATTTTATTATTATTTTAACAAGTTGTGTTCTGGATCGGTATAAATGTTTATATGATCTGTCACCTTTTTATATGTAGTTTATAAATCAATCTGCTGGATACTAATTCTTTAGTGACCAATTTTTCTTTGTCAAAATCTCATAGAAGCATAATTGGCAATTTGTAAATTACATTAAAGATATAAAATTTAATACTTCAAAATTTTATACCCTCTGATTAACTGTAAATTGTTATTAAATAGATTATTTAGCATAGTTAATATTATGGGCTTGATTTTAGTTTTTTTTAACGATTAAAACTAGATAATGATAATTGTAAATATACAACCTTGTTTTGTTCCGGTTGGGACATATCCTAACCTTAAAAGTAACAAAACATACGTAAAACAACATTTGTAAATCAATTCAGTTTGCCTGTAAAAGTCCTGTCTAAAAAGTATTCGGTTATAGAATTAGCTAACTTAGATAATGTCTATTTTTATGAAGTAAAAGTTTGAGAAGTTTATAAAAAATAAGGATGCGAGAAAAAATTTGTAGAAATTTTCGTCAGGATTTTTCTGATAAAGGTTTGGCTCCTTCGCTGCTTGAATATTTTAAACTACTTTTTTAAATCTGGACCATTTAAACAGATTTGTTGTTACTTTGATTTTCAAACGGCCTTATTATGTACAATGTTTACTTATCTTAATAAGTAGGTGTAATAATTTGTGTATTTCTTTTTAACTGTCTCTTAAATTAGTTGCTTGAGAGCACCCTATAATTGTATTTTGTGATGGTACTTGTTGTAAATAAAATATGTTACACAAGCGATTGTCTTAACTTGTTTTATTTTAAATAGTTTTTTTAAAACATTAATAATTTTACTTAATTATCGTTTTTTTTTTACTAATTTGAATGCAATCGATAATTTACTAGTTTAAGTGTCGTAGAGATGTGACAAGTACAATTAAGAAGAGCCTTAAATAGAATTATTGACAAAGACCGTTGTTAATCTGTTGGCAAGTTCTGGATATTAACACTCGTCATTTAATACTGAGCTTGTTCCGGCAGCATCAGTGTTCTAAAATTAAACTAAGATTCTCATTTTCTCCGTTCCCATAGGAATTCTAGAAAAAAATTGCCTATGTTTGACCTTAGATATTATATATATAACTGTATTTGTACAAAATGTCATTTAAATCGGTCCAGCTATTTAGACTATAGCATTTGATATTTTTCTCCTGTGATGATTATAACATTTTCTAAATTAAAATAAAACAAATACAACAACAATTATGACTAGTTTATTCTTATAAACATCAAATTACACATCAAAAGATATAATTGCTATTTCTACACACAATTTGGCATGTCCTCTTATATGTCTATGATATCTTTATATTAATTCTTTACTCTCTAAATCCAATACACAACCGTTCGTAATTTTTTCTGGAGGTAGTTAGGTTTATTTAGTACCTTATTTTACAAAATTATTGCGAAGATGACCTTGAAAGTAGCATTGGTTAAAACGTATCTGTTATTTTTTGAAATACGTAATGAAGCATGTTTGGGCACAGCTTATAATTTTTCAGTGACTATAGTTTTCGCCGAAAGAGACAATAATATCAATAATAAAGAGGTTATATAATACAAAAATAATATAAGTTCATATTTCAATAAAGATAAATATTTGCAAAGTTAAATTTCAAAGGTTTTTGTAAAATTTTGATTTATTAGGATCTCTTATTTCACAGATATTGTCAATTGTACACCATTTGGAGATTTTCGATCTTGGGGTTTAATTTTGATAGAAAAACTGTATACTTTGAAAAATAGTAATTATAAAAACATTATTTACATTTCAATTAGTTTAGAAAACAATAAACATAATATAATACTAAAAAAAGCAATATTCGCAAGATAATCTACAAACTCTGTAGAAACAAATCATGATTCAGTACACAAGCATTTAGACAATACTATTTACACTGTATTTACATTTTAAAACTATTCCCCATCCAATAAACAATTCATTTATCTAAAATAATTGAGAAATTCAAAAATTGCTTACAAGTAAACAGACCCTGTATTTTGATCCTAAGTCGGTTAGCTAAATCTTATGAAAAAAACTCAATCAATTATAGTAAGTGGCAAAAAACAGGTGAAAATAGGTTAATATGTCAGAAACATTTACATCATTTAACACTTCTATACAAAATTCTTAAAATTTGAAACTGTTACAAGCTTCATAACCTAATGTTACCTCATTAGAAAAATATTTTAACATAAATTTCAATGTGCGATGTTTTTAGGATATGTCAAAAAGACTACAATATTATTAGCATATTGGCGGTTTATATTGAAGAGGTTAATAAATAAATACGGGCGGAAAATATATACGGGACAGATTACACAGATTGGGTTAGCCTCGATGTAAGTTCCAGACTTTTGTTGCGAGATACTAACTCAACGATACTATATTTTATAATAATTACTTATATAGATAAACATTCAAGACCCAGGTCAATCACAAAAGTTCTTTTCTCATCATGCCCTGGCCGGGATTCAAACCCGGTACCTCCGGTGTCACAGACAAGCGTACTACCGCTGCGCCACCGAGGCAGTAAAAAAAAAAAGAATTGCAAGTTAAACGTTGTATGAAGTGTAATTTTAAATTTAAAACAGCTGAAATAATTATTTATTTTTCTTATATATTTTTAAATGATAGCTTATGAGGTATTTACCATCCTTATGATACATTGATATAAAATTATTGCTAAAATAATTATAGATCCCAAATGGACGGTAACTTATAAATTGTAAAAAATATTTGTTTGAGGTGTTGAGGTTATTTGGCGCCGAATTTAGTAAGTACATTAGTTAAACTTAATTTTATATTTGACACAGATATTTGGGTTTGTACTGTTGTTACATAAAATATGTAAATTCACAATTCACTTTATTGTACACGTGTGATTAATGTAAATATTAAAATATTTGGTAAATATATTTCGTGTTATTTGCTTCACAATTTGTACATTAACCTTTATTATCCTATATACACATAATAATGATTATGAGAATAATTTAGGATGTTACTAATATCTGAAGAGTTGAGCGCAATATCATAGATATTTGTTACAACAAAACAGAAGTGCTTTTTAAAAAAATTGTGACAATGTGATTTTTTTCCCGTTAAAGATTCTATTTGCAAAACTAGGATCTTCAACGTGCTAAATCGTTCGTCTGAAGCTATTATTACAGACTCAAGTCACAAACTTTCAGTAAAGCATTTCAATTCTCAAAATCTAAGTTGAACTCTGCAGTCCGCTACAGCGATCCTAAGGAACAAGTTTGTACATACAACAACATTTAATTTGACGGAGGTTTAGGTCCACAGTTATGAGCACTCTGTATATAAACTATTCTGCCCCTGAACGTGTGAAGGGCGGCCTTACACCAGGGCCCCCTGGAGCAGCGCCACCTAATTTTTCCATTTTTAGCGCAGCCGTTGAATCTGAACCTGTAGCCCCCGACGTTGATGCCCATTTTCCCTTGTTTACTGAGGCAATAGGACGCGAAGGAATCGATGCCTGCTCCGATTAAGCCACCTGAAACGTAATTTGGTGGTAGATATCTGGTAATGGATATTTTTGTTTTACTTAAGTGGTATTATGTTTTGAGGAAAATGGTAATGTTAATCAATAAAACACAATTTACGATAAATACTTTCTTTTATTATTAAATGTTTTGATTCGATATTAACGATTAGTAGTTTAAAGCTGTTGTATTGATACTTGAAGTTTAAAAATCCCTTATGATTTGTTTAAATTTTTCACGCTACTATTTCATGTTTCAAAAACTTTTCTGTTTCTTAAAAATTAAAAGCCTTTCAATTGTTTTTATTAGTACTTTCTACATATTTAATTTCGTAAACACTTTCATTTTTACCTCATCCCCAAATTTTATTTTTGTCCTAACATCATCACTTTCATTTCAGTTTGCTACGGATATTCCAAGCGGGGTCGCTTAGTGGTGCATGTAGGGAGTCATAAATTTGTCAAACACGAACATTATAAGATGAAGACCCGTTGGACCTGCTGCAAACGCATACAATTAGGTTGCAAAGCAAACATTACTACAGGAGCGGATAATGTCATCGTTAGATCATTTTTGGTTCATAATCATTCTTAGCATAGCCTATCAATAAATTTGGACATTCATACAGTCTTCCCATGCGGGGAAGGAAGTCTTAAAAAAAGACTTACAGGCCACGTTCAGCTTGGCTAGCCCGTCGCCTAAAAGAAGAATCACAAGTTTGTAAGACTATCCTAAATCCCGAACAACTTTTTACTTATTAAATGTAATATTTTTCCATCTAACTTATTTTCTTTATTTTTCTTCCGCATCACAAATGCTTCAATACTTTCCCTGTCTTACTGTCTCATTGTCCATGCTTCGCATCCGTACAAGGCAACGTTCCAAATGTAGGTTTCAATTAGTTGTTTTTAATATGATCATGACGAACTTTTTTACAAAATTTCATGATTACTGATTTTGATAAGTGCCTTGATATAGTTAGCGAACTATGTGTCTTTTTATTTAATTTGAATGATCTGAAATTAAATTAAATAAATCTTATTTCTCCTTCTTTTTAAAATTCTTATCATTTTCTATTTCACTTTAAATTTTAGACTTTATATGTTAACTTACTTTTGTGAAATGCCCAATAACCCTTAATATATTTATTTCTTAACATATTATTTAATAAAAATATTGCTTGTTTTAGTATATGGGATATGACTGATTTTAAATGTTTATTTTTGTTCTTATTAATAAGCTTATTATTTTCTCCTTACTTTTGTAAAACACCCAACAAAAACCTTTATTTTTTCTTTTATTTAATTTAATAATCTCTTGTCGCAGTAGAAAATGTTATATATTAATGTTCTAATGTAATCATGTTTGATACTGATAACTGCCTGGATAGTGTGATAGCAAACTGTGTGTTTCTTATTTAATAAAAATGGTCTGGCATTCGATTAAATATTAATAATGTTAATATTATTGGTTGTAATACAAACATTACTACAAAGGGAATTATATATTATGATATGTTATCATAAGGTCATTATATATTATATATCAGATTTTTGTTCTTAGTAATAATTTTCGCAAATCATATAAATTTTCAGCTTTATTTTTCTAAACCTTTATATCTTCTACACCTTTACTTATGTGAATCATTTTCTTTTTATTTCCGTTTTTAATTTAAAAGTCCCTTGTCTCAGTTGCTTCGACATTAATTAAATATTGTCTAATTAAAATAGTTTAGTTACTTATTTTAAATCTGGTTTTAGTTGTAGCTTAGCATTTTCCATAAATTTATTTATTTGATAAGCTTTATTTCTTCTAGCCTTTATTTTTTATACTTTCTTTGTAAATTGTGTTCATTTCATTGCTTTATATTTAAAATTTTATAGATACTACCATTAAGTATAAAATTAAATCATTCCTGATATTGATAAGTGCCTTAATCGAATGGATTATAAATTATATGTGCCTTTTGGTCCAACAGCTTTAATGACCCTTAATTAAAATGTATCTTAAGTTAAATATGTTAAACTATATTTATGCACACTCCATACCGCTCCAAAATTCATCTCTCCTCTCATGGGTCTACTGGAAGAGATTTCTTTTGAAATAAATAGCACCTTTTTACTAGAATTACTGTAATAAATGCTCCTGTATATAATTTTGTGTACATAAATAAAATGATCTGACATGACATTCAAGTATGTTATTTTAATGATATTTAAATAAATATCTTTTGTCATCTATGTTTGTTTTATTAAAATCTTTAAAGATAAAAAAGTTTTTAAAAAGCTGCTTGATATTTTCTTTGCGTTGTAAGAGATCTCAAGGATAACACTGATGTCAAAAGACTTCAGAAATGACATTAACGATAATTAAAAGGTAAAACGGAGAAAGAAATAAAATTAAGTGATCAGGTTTTAGCTTATATAATGCCATTTATTGCTACTAAATTACGCTAGAAATTATCACTCGTCATTATTAATTTAATTAATTTGAACTAGTAGGTAAATCATATGACTTATTCCCATGAATTACCAACTAATTGAGTACAAAATACGAAACATTTAATATTTAATACGACTAGAATAATAAGGTAACAGGAACATTGCTTTATTCAGCTACTTTATACAAGTAAGTTTTGTTCCCTTTACTCGGAAACAATTAGGTACCTATGAAATGTAAATCATTGAATTTATAAACTAAAGACTAGATAAAATATTTCGATACAATAAAAAACTCTAGGAGGATTAACTCATAATCAAAGACCTAATATTAATACTACGTTTGGAAACATTATAATATAGTATTTGGCACATATTAAAATACATATTTTTTTATTCTTATAGAAATATATGATAGAAGGTATTATATATCAATTTAAGTAGCCTGTTATATCTGATTAAAAATATGATCAAAAGTTGTATTTAAAGTAAGTCTTGTCTCGTGTTTATAAGTTTATTGCTTCTTTTGTTTTAATACAAAGTACTGGAATGTTCAAACTAACTTGGTAAAAAAAAAGCGCTGTCTTCAACATTCCAAACTAATAATTAATCTTTGTACTGTTCTGATTTCAGAAACTTATTTAAATTTGACTTTACAGTATGTAGACAACCATATTACTTATTATTGTACATTTCATGCATATTAAATCATTAATTTCAATGTGCAAGGTATATAACTAATATAAAAACAAAAAAATTGTATATAGTGTATATAGTACATAAAGTGTGGTGTTAGTTTAAAAGATAGAGTTAGAAATATCGATGTAAGAGAAATGTGAAGAGTGAAAGAGGATGTGGTGACCAAAATTGAAAAAAGTATGTTGAGATGTTTTGGAAATGTCAAGAGAATAGATGAGGACAGAATAACGAAAGGATTAATAAGGCAGAGCTAACCAAATTTCGAATGTCTTGAAAAAGGGAGATGTTAGGAGTACACGTAATTGTCGAATATGCATGAAAAGAGTAATGAATCAGGAGGAAGCGGGAGAGGTTTGTAAGGATCGTAGCAAGTGGAAATCCATAGTCTCTGCCTACCCCAATGGGAAACAGGCATGATAGTATGTATGTATGTATGCACAAAATTATTTGTTGATAAGAGTTTTGACAAGTTAGAGATATTGGCGTACACAGTTGAATCATTTTAATGTATATTGAAATGCTGCTACTTCAGATTAAATACAAGGTTAAAACGAATTTGTTTTAAAATCATAATAATTTATATTGATGAACCCAAAACTTATAATACGGGCGTATTATAAGTTTTGGGTTCATTATAAGTATTGCGTTTAAAATGATCTCATCCTTGTCTACTATCCAAATCAACATTTTATTAAGAAAAAAGGGCCTTCGCAGGCACTTTTATTCACGTTATTCAAAATACTTAAATTGTGCCTAAATGCATGCTGGATCACCCAAAAACTAAACGCAAATCCTAACCACATTTTGACCATAAATTCATAGACCAATAATTCAAAGAAACATTTCTCGCTTCCGATGGCAAGAATGGATGATCTGATGGCAGGCTTCAACCAGCTTTCCGTCCATGGTGCGAAGCCAAGCCCTGCACCCTCTGCTCTTCCTATAGGTGCAGTACCAAAGCTGCAACCTTCTGTGGCGGTACGCGTTGTGGGGTCGATGGAGGAAACCGTTAAACAACAGCTTCGGGTAGCCATCGCCGTAAATGATTCTTACTGAAACGAGAGCTATGTTAGATCATGATGTTATAACCAAAAGAATGTCGTTGTGTCTAAAACCAATCCATAAAAAAAAAAAATCAATTTTATAAAAGGCAATTAATTACAACAATAATATATTCTCTCGTCAACACTTCTGTTTTAAGTTTGGATAGTTGTAAGTTGACGTTAGAGAAAATACTGCAGTGCAGTTTTTTACCGCTTCTTCTGCACTGACGCTTTGGAAACGGCAGTACTTAGTTTTAAGTAATTTATTTGACGTCAACCAATGTTGGGAAACCAAAATATATGTCAATTAATAAGTGATATGAAGTGTTATACATTTTTGAATATTGAATTTTTATTGATAAATATTTTTTTGGTGTTTTTTTGACACATTTCTCAAAGTGGTGGTCGACTGGAAGGAGTTGTATATGCCGTCTGTAGATAAATTGTTATTGTTTTTGTGAATAGTCTAAATTACTTATTTGGATCATTGTCAAATTTTAAATTATTTGTTCTTTCTTGTAGAGACATGTAGAGCTTTGAAGGAAAATCATTCTGTTACCAGAAAAGACCACAACGTTACTTGAAAACCACTAAAAATATTAAAACCAAAGTTTTTATTTTAGTTATCAACGTTTTTTAATATGTTTTTTTTTTTTGTAAAATTTGAGGAAGTTTATGCGATTATTATTAATAAAATAAACAAAGTTGAGGGACATGTTTACCTGCGCACAATTTCACAACGAGTCATTTAATTTGAGCTGCAATAATGTTATTACAGATAGTTTAATTTGAAATATCCGTTGGTTCACTCAACAAATTAAACAAGTTTACTACATTTTAAAAGAAATATGGTTTAATAAAAACAAATTAAACCTAGCGGTGTAAAAATATCTTTTATTGTAATCATTGTAAATTATAATTTTGGGACTAGTTAATCACAATTTTAGCAACAAAAGAACTTCTTAAAATTCTTAACAATCTTTTTAAAGAGTTACAAACATAAAGCAAAAAAATAAAAAATAGATATAAACATTATTTTCAAAAACCGCACTATTTATTGAAATAAAAACTATCATTTTGGCCTCAAAAATAGCTCATATCCTCTGACAGCCAAAATTGCCAGACGTTCCAAAGTTTCTCAAGGCCTGGGCTTTTAACCCTGGACCACAGAACCACGCCTATTACCTTCACTTTTTTTATTTTGTCTATTGATGAGTTCGTATGTAGTGCATACGACCTCATCAATAGACAAAATAAAAAAAAAAACTTATTGCACACATCAGGAAGGCTTCTTAAAAACTAATGATTATGAGCGTCATTAAGTTTAACAATGCGATCGCCAAAGGTGATTGCGATAGCTCTGCATTTCGCGAAAGATTTGCAGCACCTCCAGCGCGTTCTCCCTTGTCTGCTGATGTAGTGTCTCATGAACCTGTTGCCACCTATCATCAAGACATTCCTCCCGTTCCGTTCTACGAAAGTTGGGCCTAGAAGTGATAATATTGATTAACGACTCCGCTATATGTGGTTTTCAGTAGATTGAAATTAGACTTTCATCTTTGCCTGTGTCTTATAAAGTATTTAAATAAAATACATGTTTCCCTTAATTAAGCTGTAAATTAATTCAAGGTGAAAGAAAAATTTCTAGGTTCGACTAGTTCGTAAGATAAAACATGTTTTAGCGACTTAAACAGATGGTACTCAGTATGTGTTATATTATGTCCGGGTGGTTCCCGGCACCAATAGAAAAATAATAGGACCACTCCATCTCTTTCTTAAAAGGCGATTTCGTAAAAGGTGATTAAGGGATATGCTTATAAACTTGGGATTCTTCTTTTAGGTCAGGTTAACAACTTGTCACAATTTGAATCTCATTCCTATCTCTATTATTGTTATGTTGGTAAATGTGTATGTGCACGGGCCCATTGGGACCTGGATCATTTGGGAGGCGTTCATGGAGCCAAAGCCAACATGAAAAGGTTTGGTTTGGTACCTTTTGTTCTAAAGTAACCAATGGACATCTGTCCCTTGATGAACCATTGGGATACACCAACGGACAGCCCTCTAAAACTGCCAAACTATTGCCAGGGTAGGATTTTCTTGGTTTGAATAATGCGTCTGGGAAGCTAGTGGACTGGATTATTAGGCTATTAAGCGAGACACGGACATCTGGCTCGAAAATCTCTCACGTAATTTTGAAAGATGGTGACTCGCTGCTCATTAGCTATATATTATTGTTATCATTATTGTTGGCTCTGTCTCCACCGCAAGGGATATAGGCGTGATTATATGTATGTATGTAGGTCTATGAATACTTTGACACTTTTAAAAGTGATTTAAATTCAGTACGATCGGCTCATCTTTGACTGCCTTATTTTCTTGGGTTTAAACATTTATTTGTATTATAAATATAGATATTTCAGGGCTTTTAACTTGTAGTCTAATTGATTTACTTAGGACGCAACTAATAAAAAAAAAACAATTTAAACGTGCAGTGTTCAATATAATTACTCTATAATCATATTTTTAATACTATGTAAGTTAAGTCATACAACTGATAAATAACTTAAATGCAATCGCTTATTACATTTGCTAGTTGAGAAAAAAAAAATACAGAAGTAACGCATCACATATTATGCAATTATATAATCAAATCTAACAATATGTGGCTTTTTGTATAATTTTACAAAATATAAATTATTCCTTTGTTATTCTTGCTTATTAATATTCTCACTATAAGTTGCTTCAGGAACGTTTGAGTTATCACTCACATTTTTTACCATTTTATCAGTAACTTCATTGGGCTCTGATGTAGTTATTGGTATATTAGCCGGTGGATTTTCACTAGTATTCAACGGATCAATTTCTTTATTTATACTGTCAATATTTGGAATTTCATCAACATTTGGAGTGTCTTCGGAAGTTGAAGAAGTGACTACTGCATCCAGTGGCACCTGGACAAAGTTGTCAACGGGGGTGTTGACTTTACCGTAAATCTCATTCTTGAGTGGATCCTCCAAGCTCACTTTATCGGTATCTTCTTTATCGGCAGTTCGAACGTCCGTGATATAAGGCATTGTTGACAGAATAAAATCTTCACTATTAATTGATATTTCTACTTTGCTATTTTCTATCTCAATTTCTTCGCCATCAGAAAAAATCTCAATTGGTGCCTCGTCTCTTACAACTTCTATAACGTCGTCATCAGAGTCGTTGTCATAGGTGTTTGTATTATTTTCTAAAAATGTAATTTAAATTCTATTAGACAACACAGAATTGGTTTATTGTTTTTTTAACCTAGGTATAGTGGGCAACATATTTAATTATTAGTTTATTACCCAACTTTGATATGTCTTGATACGAAGGTGGTATCGTTTTCTATGTGGCCTACTGTACACGAAATAAAATACCTATACTAAAACTTAACTACTTACATTATTTTACACAAAAAATGCAAAAAAATATGATTCATTTTTATTGTACCTTAAAATTACTATACCTTAAAATTATTTATCCTAACCTATCAAATTTTATGTACCTACGCGTCGGTCCTAAATTTGTAAATTCTCATTATAAGTGAATTTGTACATTCTTTTATGAGAAATTGGGTACAACTGACTTTACAATTAGTAAGTAGTTTTAGTTCGTATTCATTAAGATTTTTCATTACATAAAACAAAAACATAATATGAGAACTAAATCAATGTATATTATTTGGTAATTTAGCTTGATTAAGTATGCCATTTAAATTAGAATAAAATTACTTTAACCACAAATAAGTTTACATATTATCCACAATGTTTCTCGGATGATTATGTTTATTGACAACCTTAACAATTCTATGATTAATACTTAAGACCATCACTGGACAAGCGGTGTCTTTTTTGACACACCGCCATATTCTTCTGTATGCTTTGTTTCTGTCACCGTAGTATGTGAAGCCTCCTAGTTGTAAAATTATTCCGTTATCCGTCTCACGGTAGGTAGGCCCTGAAAATAAATTCTCACTAATTGAAGTAACATGTATAGTTTACATGCCAAAATATGTTGCTTAGAACTTCGTAGACCAATTTAAATAAATTTGTATGATCGCCTGCTGCACTAAAGCCCTAAAACGTTGCGTATAAAAGCGGAATAATGATGGTTTAAAATTTTAGAGCGTTTTTTTTTTATTCAACTTCGTGAATTACTGGTACTAGTTGAAAACAGTTACTGTTCTGAGAGAATGTTGCGGGCTACCAAAAAAATAGAAGTTCTCGGCCTTAACTGAATAGTAACAGTAATATAATAAATATTACAATATTTAATAAGTTATCAATTTATTATGCTATTATTACTGAATTTAAAAAAGTTTTCATTTTGGTCCCAATCTTATACGAAACAGATAAAACTTATGCTTTATGATATATTATGATACTGTATTTTGTATAAAAAATACGAAAAAATAAAACGTTTAGTGTTTAACTGTGGTGTTTGACAATATTCATAAGCAACTTATTATCAATATGTACATGCAATAATATGTAATTAAATCAAGTAGGTACAAATTTCCAATAATCTCCAAATTGAAAAATATTAAAAATTGTAAAAGGCTACTATAGGATAGGCTTATAAACTTGGGATTTTTCTTTTAGGCGATGGGCTAGCAACCTGTCACTATTTGAATCTCATTTCTATCATTAAGTCAAACAGCTGAACGTGGCCATTCAGTCTTTTCAAGACAAGATGTCTTGAAAAAACTCATACTACATTCTGTATAATTCCTTCAAGTGTTCATTCATAACTTGCAACAATATTCTGCTAATTCTTACATCGAAGATGGATGCGTGTGTTCGCCCATGACAAGAACATGTCCATCGATGATCCTGATTTTGCATTTACAAGCGTGGGAGCCGCGTTTACCGCATCGCCAATAACTGCGTCTCTCGTCTCCGTATTCCCTGTGATATCTATATCCTGTTAGGATGAGTACCTTTCCTCCTTTGCTCGTCGTATATATTTGACCTGGTGATAATAAAAAGAATAAGGTCTCGATTGACAAGTATTGTTTAAGTAAAAAGAATTGGTACTTATCATAAATACAGTCTAAATTTTATCAACGCATTTTATTTTAAAATTAAATTTATAAAACATATATCTGTTTAAACATTTTCAATGGTTATGTTCTCCTGAACATAAGACGACCTCATTACCAACCGTCTTCACTTTAACTTTACACGGCGGTATGTTATAATATGACGTGCAGGACCACGAGGCTGCAGAGCCACTGCCATATCTTTTATTATACGTGTATCCGCCGACGTTTAAGATGATTCCACCTCGTTTCGATGTCGAGAAAAAAATGTCTGGAGAAATGATTGTTGATTAATTTTATATATATAGGATACAGGGATATGATAACAAACCTGATCTGGATGCAACGCGGCTGAGGGTGTTACTGAAAACATTGGAAGATGAAAAAAAAAAATTTATCCACTCTTAAAAGGTAAGTCTTAACTGTCAATCTTATTTTATTTACAAAAATTTACACATTATAAAAAATACAATGAAATATTTTTAATTGTGTTGACTAGAACAGATATAAAATAACAGTTAATCTCCCATATAGACGTACTTGACTGGAGTGTTCACATGATTGTGTACATTGTTCAAAGAGACTATTTCGTCTTGGACAGTGTGCACCTTGGCTGTACAGCCGGCGTGTGTGGCACATTTCCAAGTTTTCTTCACGTGCTGAAGGCAATAAGTCCTGCAAATGAAGGAGAAGCCTTCAACCACGAGTTGTCTCGTCCCTCTCGCGGAGGTCCTGAAAAATACTGCAAAAGTAAAATGTATCTTGTTTATTTTCATAGAAAAAGCGTTACGTAAATTGATAAGACAAGACATTTCGGCGATAATTGCAATACAGTTAACAATACTGTTTACAAAATTTAAAAAAAAACATGTTATTTTCTCTTTACGATTTTACCAACCTACTTTTTGTAGATCCAAAAAATCAATTCCTAAAAATAAAAATTTTTGTAACTAGAAAAGATAATTATTTATTACATTTTGCCAATGTACATTTATAAAATTTGGAATTCAAGTTTCCAAAACAAAAATTGTTTTAATTACAAGCTGATCGTTTGATTGAAGCGTATAAAATAAAGCTTGATCTGTAACAATTTTTTTAGAGACTTTTAATTAATAAATTAACTATTAAAACCTAGTCAACATTCCCATTTTAAGTATATGTTCAGATGTCAAAACTTTTTTGTCTACACCGTCAATAAACGGCGGAGGATGATTATGTTGTACTGCAATTTTCACGAGGCCCTCGTACGGGTTTTCGTTAGCGCTGGTGAACCTGGCTCTGCAGCCGTCCTTGTAGCTGTCACACCTCCAATGCACCTTACCGGACGGGTAACGGTTGTACCTTTTAAATATATGACCCCTGAAAATAAGTACGGGAAACCTTCCGGGAACTTCGATCACGTGAAGATCTGTAAATTAATAATATACTAAATAAGTCATACCTAATTCATACATTTATATTTAAAGGGGAGATTTAAAAAAAAAAAAACTATAGTATTCTTTTGAATCGCTTATTTATTTGTCAAACGAATCTGTGACATTTTTACGTTACAAAGAAATTTGATTGAATTGTATAACAATATAAATTAAAAGTTTTAATGAAAAAAAAAAAACTTAAATGGTAAATCTTACGGATGCTTTTTTTTCAACAATTTATAACAAACAGTCACAAAGTCTTTAACATTGTACTAAAGCTAGCTTCGCTACAAATTGGGTGGGATTTTAATTCGTGTTGTTTCTTCACGGAGAAAACCTTTGATCCAAATGCCGTTGGGCATCTGAGAGTAAGAAGGCGGAGGGTGCAAGTGTTCTTCGCTCTTGACCTGTATTCCTTCGAGAGGATTCTCAGTTACACTTATAACCTTCGCCTTGCAGCCCTTTAAGACGCTGGAACATTTCCACAGAATTCTGCCATCGCCCAGTTTTCCACACCGCTTGTAAGTGTGTTTATTTACCATCACAAGTGGGTACTTTCGCCCGGTCGGTATTATGTGGACTTCTGAGAAAAACAAATCACATCGCTAGCCTTAAAATGAATTTCTTATTATGTTCGCCGTAGACACAACGTGCTGTACATAACTGTATATTAAAGAAGAGACTTTTTGATAATTCAGGTCAGACCGTAGCGACTCTCGCGTGACTTGAGCGGAGCTAATCACTCAACTTTTATCAGGTCGGTAAGGAAAGCCGAGTGGTCTGATCCATAGATAATGTTTTTTAGAAAACATATATGTATTCAAATGGCACAATTATTTATTAACACATCAAGTGAGTATGTATTACAGTTTGTCAAATTTATTCTTTCTCACTATCCTCACAGCTCTCGGCGTCATTCTTCGTTTTCTTAACCTTCCATCTTCCCGTTTTCGTCCTGGACTTTGGGGGATCATGATTGTGCTCGTGTATCACTTCCACCTCGCTTTTCCCGACTATGCAATATGTTAGGCAGCCTTTGTGGCACATGACGCAGCGCCAGAAAACCTTTCCAGTCTTCTTGTTCAACTTAATCCTTTTGTAAACGTATTTTTCGAAAACCATTATTGGGTACTTCTTCCCTAATGGTAGGTACTTGATTTCTGTTTAAAGTGTGAAAACATTTATATAAAATTATTATTGAATTAATGATGCGTTGAAATTTGAGTTTTTAAACGGTCTTTGTAAACTAATAGTCGTGCCATCTAACACATCGTAGGTCCCGACTGCGATGTCCAGATGGAAATTATCTATTCAGAATAACTTGTGGTTCAAACCCTTTCCAAAAAACCTATGCATTATGTACCAAATCAAACACTGTTCTTCATAAGAGATTATCAAAAACAACAACAAAAAATAACTATTTTTCAATTGGTTTTTTCGTTATAACTTAGTTTGACTAATTATTCGTAGGAATAACAAAAAAAATACAGTGTCGTTTAGTAAGTAGCACAGAAGCCTCGAAGTTACTTCAGGGCTAACTCAACGTGTGTGATACTTATTGATTATCGCGGATAAATATCAAAGATCCCGGTCAATCAGAATACCGGACAATACATAAATGAAAATCTTAAGTAAATTTATTTTAATCATTTATTAATCTTATCATAATTTCTTATTCCCTATGTTTACGTAAGTACGCAATATTAACGCTTAATTTTTTTATATCTATGATATTTAAAAAATCTATATTTAAGTAATATAAAAATGACAAATTATGCTTTAGAAAAGTAATAATATCAAACGAAAACTTCGTAACTTTAAATATAATGCATAGTGCATATAATTTGCTTAAAGAAATATTTAAACCATATCTAAATAGGAAAATTAGCATTAGTGGAAGACCAAAAGCTGGATTGACTATGTAATAGAGAAAATAAACAGAAACAGAGATAGTGTTACTACACTATCTCTGTTTATTTCATTCTTTTCAAAAAGTGGAAGAATCACATACTGTGTTGTCTTTTCGTGAAAAGCGGGAAAAAGAAGCGAAGAAGAAGCAGAAGATTATCTATAACTGTCCTAAACATAATTCATAACATACTTAATTAAATTGACTGTATTAGTGGTGCAATTAACGATTTTATTATTGTTATTTTCGAGACTGTTGGCTCCGTTTACCCCGCAAGGGATACAGACGTGATAATATGTATGTATGTTATTTATTTGTGTGCCGTGTGGTTCCCGGCACTATTACAAAAAAGAATAGGACCACTCCATCTCTTTCCCATGGATGTCGTAAAAGGCGACTAAGGGATAGGCTTATAAACTTAGGATTCCTCTTTTAGGCGATGGGCTAGCAACCTGTCACTATTTGAATCTCGGTTCTATCATTAAGCCAAATAGCTGAACGTGGCCATTCAGTCTTTTCAAGACTGTTGGCTCTGTCTACCCCGCAAGGGATATAGACGTGATCATATGTATGTATGTATGTATGTTATTTATTTATACGATGATCCAACGCCTACGTATAATAAAACATTTTAATAAATTTATAATAATTGAGTAGCGTTACAAACAAACCCACTTTCATGCAACATAGACATGATACGGATTTTTTAAAATATATATATTGTTCTTTTAGTAATGGGACGAATAAGATAAACAGTAATGCTTTAATTAAATATTTTTATTTTTATTTTTTTCTTTGCCGTTATTTATTCAGGTGACAATGAACCTATGGTCTTTTCTTTCTTAAGGTACTTACTGAATAAAGGTAAACAATCTTTGTTGAAAAACACATTCCTAAAAGAAACTATAGTTAATTTTAAATTTTCTTCGCTTGGCTATAAATTAAATTTAAAATTCATTTTTCAAATTCAGAAACGTACATACGATTGTTTGCCTTTATTTCAGGAATGGACTGTAATTATTTTCATTTATACATTAACAAGCACATATATACATGGATTAGTTCTCACAGCTCTCGGCGTCATTCTTCGTTTTCTTAACCTTCCATCTTCCCGTTTTCGTCCTGGATTTTGGGGGATCATGATTGTGCTCGTGTATCACTTCCACCTCGCTTTTCCCGACTATGCAATATGTTAGGCAGCCTTTGTGGCACATGACGCAGCGCCAGAAAACCTTTCCAGTCTTCTTGTTCAACTTAAGCCTTTTGTAAACGTATTTTTCGAAAACCATTATTGGGTACTTCTTCCCTAATGGTAGGTACTTGATTTCTGTTTAAAGTGTGAAAACATTTATATTAAATTATCGTTGAATTAATGATGCGTTATAATTTGAGTTTTTAAACGGTCTTTGTAAACTAATAGTCGTGCCATCTGACACATCGTAGGTCCCGACTGCGATGTCCAGATGGAAATTATCTATTCAGAATAACTTGTGGTTCAAACCCTTTCCAAAAGACCTAATGCCTGTGCATTATGTACCAAATGTTAAACACTGTTCTTCATAAGAGATTATTAAAAACAACAACAAAAAATAACTATTTTTCAATTGGTACTTTCATTATAACTTAGTTTATCTAATTATTCGTAGGAATAACAAAAAAATACAGTGTCGTTTAGTAAGTAGCACAGAAGCCTCAAAGTTACTTCAGGGCTAACTCAACGTGTGTTATACTTATTGATTATCACGGATAATTATAAAAGATTCCGGTCAATCAGATATACAGGGTGACTTTTAATTCAACTGCATAAATTTAACTGTTAACAGTTAAATTTATGTTAAGTACACTTAAGTGTACTCATCTAAAGAATATTTAAAAACGTTAAAACAAAAATATCGGTTCATATTTCAGAAAGTACGAAAAAAAATAAATGTATTAAAATCCACGATCCTAAATACGTCATATCACCCGGGCCGGCGGAAAAGCGACGCGTAAGATTTAGAGGTCAACGACACAATTCATTCAGCTGAGCGATCTCGACAACTCTGTACTTTACTTGATCTTGATACTAGAGAAATAATTTATTTTTCAGACATTTATTTACATGTTTGATTTTAATTTCTTTTTGTAGTATTGGTCTTTAATAAAGCGTGTGACGTAGTTTTTGAGGGTTTTTTAAATGTTAAAATGTTTAACGTTTAATTTAAATAAAAATAGGCTCAAACGGCTCAGAAGCATGGGTATAGTCTATGTTTAAAAGGATGCAGTTGTTTTAAATGTCACCCTGCATAATATAATACATAAATAAAAATCTTAAGTAAATTTATTTTATTCATTTATTAATCTTATCATAATTTCTTATTTCCATATGTTTACGTAAGTACGCAATATTAACGCTTATTTTTTTATATCTATGATATTTAAAAAATCTATAGTTAAGTAATATAAAAATGACAAATTATACTCTAGAAAAGTAATAATATCAAACGAAAACTTCTTAACTTTAAATATAATGCATAATGCATATCTATGATCTGCTTAAAGAAATATTTAAACCATATCTAAATAGGAAAATTAGCATTAGTGGAAGACCAAAAGCTGGATTGACTATGTAAAAGAGAAAATAAACAGAAACAGAGATAGTGTTACTACACTATCTCTAAGTTACTTTAAAAAAAAAGGAAGAAGTTCAAATACTGTGCCGTCTTTTCGTTAAAAGCGGGAAAAGGAAGCGAAGAAGAAGCAGAAGATTATCTCTACAACTGTCCTAAACATAATTCATAACATACTTAATTAAATTGACTGTATTAGTGGAGCAATTAACGATTTTATTATTGGTATTTTCGAGACTGCTGGCTCTGTCTACCCCGCAAGGGATATAGACGTGATTATATGTATGTATGTTATTTGTTTATACGACGATACGTATAATAAAACATTTTAATAAATTAATAACAATTGAGTAGCGTTACAAACAAACACATTTTCATGCAACATAGACATGATACGGATTTTTTTATAAATACATATATATTTTTCTTTTAGTAATGGGACGAATAAGATTAACAGTAATGCTCTAATTAAATATTTTTTATTTTTTCTTTGCCGTTATTTCTTCAGGTGACAATGAACCTATGGTCCTTTCTTTCTTTAGGTACTTACTGAATAAAGGTAAACAATCTTTGTTGAAAAACACATTCCTAAAATATATTATAGTTAATTTAAAATTTTCTTTGCTTGGCTATAAATTCATTTTTCAAATTCAAGAAGGTACATACGATTGTTTACCTTTATTTCAGGAATGGACTGTAATTATTTTCATTTATACATTAACAAGCACATACATACATGTATAATTGTATATACATGGATTAGTTCGCCATTTTCTTGACATACACAGCACGGACACGTCCACTTCCTGCAAACGCGAGCGCAGCCTAAACGGTCTAACTCTTATTACACTATTCGATATTCAAACAAGTCGACAGTAAGCCTCGTCGAGCCCGGTATTGCACTCGGAATTCAGAGTCTAACTGTCTTACTCTTAGTTTTAAGATTAAGACAGTTTTAACCCCTTACCGCATGAATTATTAAAGATATATTTTTTTTGTAAATTACGTTTATTTTACCTTTAAATATGAGATCGAATTGAAAATAAAAATTCTTTACTTAAAATTTCTAATGGTATTCGATTTTAATAAAGAAAAAGTGTATAATTATTTTACACTAAATAAATCATAAACTTTAGCGACCATATATCGTATGCGGTAAGGGGTTAATATGTAAAAGTCTAATAGCGGCTTAAGAAATGCCTTTATTACATTTTGTCTTTCGTCATCTTCGGCGGCGCGCGATTTTTCTTCGGCGCATATTTCGCATCGTGACAATGTACTT
Organism: Amyelois transitella; assembly: GCF_032362555.1. NCBI lineage: Eukaryota > Metazoa > Arthropoda > Insecta > Lepidoptera > Pyralidae > Amyelois > Amyelois transitella. Next base: position 2,319,225 of record NC_083513.1, on the reverse strand, counting down.
CGCTGGCCATCATCACGACGTCCCACCTGTCCGGATCGGTCTTCACGAACGCCTTGCATCCCGTGCGGTTCCTACGGGAACAGTGCCACAGGACCCCGCTGTTGGACGGCACTTTGAACGTGTACGTTTGTTTTTTGTACATCAGCAGCGGATGTTTACCCTTGCCAGAGTGTACGAGGACTCCTGGGGGAAAATGGTTGTTGTATATATTTATTACTTAAGATTATTTACAAAAAGGTTTTATACTAATGATTATGGAGGTCAGAGAAAATTGAAAAACTTTCACCTTAGGACATCGCTTGAAATATTCAGAAAATGTTATTTAAATTAATACAATAATTGTCAAAAAAGAAATTCAAAGTTAAATTATATTGTATTACAAATTATATTATATAATATAGATTTGTACTGTAAACAAGGTTTAAAAATCTCTCTAAAATATAGGGATAAAAATAACACATATTAATTGTTTTATATTTACCTTTTATAAGTGCTTAATTATAACAATTACTGCAAAGTTGGTACAGTTTGAAAAAAAAAACAAAAATTTGCGACACAAACTGACACAAAGAGTTTAAACTTAACAAGTAGGTAGTAACTTGATTAACATCGTTTTTTTGTGCGATAGAGCTTACCTATCTAAAGACTAAGTATTTTTATTTGACCTGTGCCTTTGTTGCCAGCGATGACCTACGATGCCCAGACGTGGTCTTTAACTGTGGGCACTCACTCACAATCAGCGAGCGATGCAGAGAGTTATGCTCGACGTTTTTCATATGGGCAACATCAATCCAGGATAAATCCGGTCTGCCCTTTTAACCTGTCTGTCAGTTTTATAAGTGGTAATAGATATTCTCCAAAAAATGTGAAATCACTATATAAAAACTACCTATAATATTTCAAAAACACACGCCCCGCTCGGTCACCCAAGTGCTACATAACAAAACATCAACAATTCAAATGAAGAATTATATAAAAAAACACTCACACGTCCCTTATATAATTTACATGGGAATTTCGACAGGGTTAGATATTTTTTGTTTAATCTTCTTTTGTTTTTCCTTTTTATTGACAGCTAGCCTCGCTTCGTGGCAATGCTGGTCGTACGCTGCTATGATCACGTACATTCTCTCAGGCAATGTCTTGACGAATGCCTTGCATCCAGTTCGAGTTCTTCTGGAACAATGCCACAGCACTCCGCTGTTGGATATCACTTTGTAGGTATAAGTGTGGTCCCTGTATATGAGCAACGGATGTTTTCCTTTCCCGGAAGGCATTAACATTGCTGGGGACAGAAGTTTAGGTTAGACAAATAGTTAAATTTTAATTAGGGTATAGAGTATGATTTTTGAAGTTTTAGAACGTCTTAATTGAGTGAATTGGACTACGCACTTCAAATAAATATTGATTTATTTATACATACGTACATACATATAGTCACGTCTATATCCCTTGCGGGGTAGACAGAGCAAACAGTCCTGAGGAGACTAACGGTTCACGTTCAGCTGTGTGGCTTTATGATAGAATTATATATACCATATTAAACTTTTGCTTGTGGAAGAACTGTGCAGAATTTGAATATAACGGTAAGTTCCGAGGTCATCTGATGACGACCAAAACAACTGGATATTAAATAACTATAAAGATAGATTTCAAATTTAAAACATTTTTAATGAACCGTTTCTAATAAAAACTTTTATATGATTATTCATTTCCAATAGAAATCATCATCTTCAAGTTCTTCATTTTTCAATTTAATTTTTGTCTGGCTAGCCTGTTGTTTTAATAATAATAAGTTTATATTATGAAGTCTTAAATGATTATGTAAACAAGAGGTGGACAATTTACATTTAAAAATTTTATCACAAATCTTGCATTTGGCGAGTTTACCGTCCGTGCCTCGAAGAAATAGACTCCAGACTGAATATTTGTCGCTGGATTTCCTCAAATATTCTTTAAAATATTCATCATCTGAAATAAAAAATAGTCCATTTATGGCCCTGTCTGGATAAAAAATTACATATGTGATTAATTTGATTGAGACCTTAATAAATACCTACCGTTGAAAAGATTTTATCCTATGTAGAAAGTAGAAAAGACTCCAGTTAACAAAACGCATTAACACATCATAATATGATACAAAGTGCTTTAAAAATATATTCGTTCATGTCGGGGAGTATCCTGTTATATTTGACAGAATGTATAAATTAATTGTAATATTTTTTTTATAAACTTAATTTTCATCAGTACTTAGTAATTAGGTACCATGATTTGAAATTTTGATAGAATTGATTTGACTTCAGGTGCAAGAATTTGTTGGTTGACCATTGAGGTATTAAGCAAATTTTTTTGTAATATTTCCCTGCAAAGCACATTCAAGAACCGGTTTTAAATTGAAATTAAAAACATAAATAAAGCTTGATGGAATACTTTTATTAAATCCTTAGAGACTGTAAGCAAATGAACGGGCTACACCGAAATGTGCGGAATATTTAATTAGAACAATTTGAAAGACTTTTAAATATGTAATAAAAATATTTGAAAAACAGACTTACTTTAATTATTGGGCTTACGTACAATCACGTATATTGCCTTGCGGGGTAGACAGGGCCAACAGTCTTGAAGACTGTTGGGCCACGTTTAGCTGTATGGCTTAGTAATGGAATTATTGACAGGTTGCTAGCCTCTCGCCTATGTGAAGAATCCCAAGTTTATTAGCCTTTCCCTTACGACATCCATGGGAAATATATGGAGTGGTCCTATTCTAAAGTGCCGGTAACCACACGGCAGTAGCAATGATTATATAGTATGTTTGTATAGGAACTACGGATACTACATCTAAATATTATGCTTTTCTTCCGGCATTAAATATCTAATATATGTGAAAGTATTATAATTATAAACCAGTCTATGAGACTACATACATTTTTTAACGATGTATCTACAACTTTTATGAAGATTGCACAAATGAATAAATATTTAAATATACTAATATATATATAACAGTCATTTAAAATATTTAAACTTTATTTTGTTCGTTCGTGATTCTTGTGCACTGGTAAAATTACACTGCGTTACAAATGAAAAAAAAAATTAAGTACCCGCTTTGAAATGTCGTGATTTCCTAGTTATTCCTATCGTTTAGTAAGAATACATACATATTTTCTTTCCATGACGTCTCATTTTTTTCCGTAAGGATATAACAAATTATGCTAAAAATTTAAATATTCAAACATAATTTAAAGAAATCTAATAAAATGTACCAGTTTTTTTTAATTAATCGAGTTTATTTTTTAATCATTTTGGTATAATAAATACAAGAAAAATCAATGCATATAATTTAAACCCAGAATACCTTCAAATTTTAACTTTTTCTTTTGTGTTTTGAAGGATCTTCTCGTTTTAGACGCCAACAGTAATCGCCTAGCATAGTTGTGTCCCAACGGCCTTAAAATCGTTCTTCAAGCTTTTTTATATCTTGGTGGAACCTCTCGCCCTGCTCATCACTGACAGCACCAAGATTAGATGGAAAAAAAAGAAAAGTGGGAATGAAGAAAGTGAATTTTCAACGACATTCTACAACCCAACTTTTCGTATGCTTTTAACATGTTGTTAAGCTGTTCCGCATTTTCGGCTCTATGGTTCCCTAGAAACCCTTTTACAACTGCTTTCAGTGACAACCAGGCATCGAGTTCCTTGTCAGTAAGCTTTTTGTCAAGGAGAGGAGGTAATGGTGGAGGCATTTCTTCTCTGTGAGGTACTGGTTTCGACATTGAAGGAATGTCAGGATACTGAATAATGTGCTTGATTTTCTTTGAAAAGCCACGTATGTCAGTCATGCAAAAGTAGCAATCATTAAAATGATTACTAGGTTCACGCCATAAAGCTGGTACGGCAAATGGCATTGACGTCTTGTTTCCATTTAACCAAGATATGAGAGTAGTATAGCACGAAACACAAAAAATTGAGGTATTCATGGTTTATCTTGATTAATAGCACGTCCAAAATAAAGTAAATATGCACTTCTAACTTTTTCGGAAACATTTTTGTTTGTGATTTCACAATGTACTGTCCACACACGTAACAAAACTTATTTGGTTCATTTTTGCAGTTGCGACGGCCACTTAGTTCAGTATTCATGTTGGATTTTTAAATAAATACGTTTAGAGATATCGAGGTTATCGAATAGAAACGATTTATGAATAAAACAAAACAATAAAAAAGTATAGGTAATACACCGAAAACCTCAACTGTTTCTTATACGCCTAAGGTGAGGGTAGTTAAAATAATGATTGACATGTACCTCGAAAACTAGACGTGATGGATACCACATATATTTGGAACATTTTATCTGTGACTCATTACCTATTCAATCCAGCTATCAGTTTAACGGGTACCAAAATCGTGTAACGCAGTGTTATTGTAAAGCCTTGTATTTTGTTTATCTTATTATGAATGATGGGCACTGCTGTTGTATTATAAATAAAATAGCGAATGTATAAACAAACTTATATGTAACAGCTTAATTATCTACTTATGAAATGCTTAATGGAATTGTATGTATGTGTTAAAAATATTCAATATTGCACTATATTCTTTAAATATTTAACAAAATATAATATTTTAAATAACTTTAAGATGATTTACATGAATGTAAACAGGTGGAAAAAACTTAGTAAAAAAAAATGTAAGGAAATTAAGATATAAATATAATAGGTGTTGTAGAGACAATCATATATATTACTTTATTATACATATATATATTTTTTGTATTCTTATGTAAGATTTCTCATATATATTTTCTATGTGAATATTGTTCTTATGTGTAAAAATAAATATTATTCGTTTTAACATTTACACGAGTCAGTAGGTAGAAATTTCATTTTTCAACCTATTCTGATTCTATTGTCTTTGATTGTCTATGTCTATTCTTGTCATATATTCACTCCATTTTCATCAATGTAGTAAACCACCTTCACCTATTTTCACTTTCCTATTATGTTGTAGTAAAGTTAACAGATTCTCAATGTTACTTTCTTATAAAAGTACGTTAATAAGAAACTATGTATTTAAAAGGCCGAACAATCACAAATATTTTAAGCCAAAAAATCTAATTATTTACAATTTTCTACAATAAATTAAATTGAGTATGACCTAACTTACTCGTATATATACTTATACAAATAAATAAATAAACGCTCATCATTGCGCACAACTTTGTTTTTACATATACTCGTATATAAACATAAACAAATATAAACGGGATAAATTTGTATACTACATTATTACATGCATTAAAACAAAAATAAAAAAGCATGGAATAAGCACAAAAATAATAAACATAAAGACTAATAAATATATGTACTGATATTAAAACAACTTAGCGCCAATGTAAGCGGAAAGTGAGAAATCATCTAATTCGCTTTTTATGTCAATTTGTTCTGGAAGTTTCGGGGGTATGTGGTCGTGTTCTTTATAAGCATAGGCCTGTGTTCCAAAGCTGATGGCTGCTGCTCTGCACCCCTTCAACCTCCGGGAGCAGTACCAGGACACTCTGCCGTCAGCATTCCGCTTCTGGTAACTGTACGTGTAGCCAGACAGTACTAGGAGTGGATGTTTCCCCCCTCTTTTCGTCTTGAGGAATGTACATTCCATAAAAATTGGGTTTGCTGTTGAAAATGGGAATAGTTAGAAACATTAAATGTTAAAGGCTGAGAAGTTACTTCAAAATAAATAAAAAAACGCATATATTGCTTACAATATCTTCCACTTGTCACGATTTCTTCATAATTTTCACTTTATCCACATTCATAACTCTTCATAGTCGTAGCGTACTCTGACCTGACCTTGCGCTTGATCGAGGTATGAAAAGAACATTTTGTAAAAAATAAAACATTTATTATAAATTTATAGGACTTAAGAGTTCTATAACATTATAAAGTTTAATAACAATTTGACTAATATAATATTTACCAATTCCAACAAATAGTTAACGACTAATACCATGCTACATGTAACAAATTTTATCAAAGGCACAATATAAAAGGCTGTTTATCATGAATAGATATAATAAATACTAAATATACAGGGGCTCGGTAGATATTCATTGGAATGTCAAATACTCTTAATAACTAAACAAAAAATATAGCTATTTCAAAAAGGTTATTTTTTGAAGATATTGTATATACATACATACATATGGTCTCGTCTATATCCCTTGGGGGGGTAGACAGAGCCAACAGGCTTGAAAAGACTGAATGGTCACGTTCAGCTCATTATATATAGTTTGTATAATACGATATTGCTTATCACAAATAAATCAGTTAGAAACACATTTTTACAGAATAAAAATAACATCCACAAGTATTATTGCATTAGGTTGTCATATTGCAACTTAGTCTTAAAAACGTGTTAAAAATCAGTGCATATTATGACAATGATATGCATACCACTTAAATTAAATACATATTTAAAATATGTCAACTCGTTAGGTCGCCGTTTAGGTTAAAAAATCTTATACCGAAGTAATTTTGATAAAACATCAATTCACACCTTTAATTATAATACCATATGGTAACGGACTCTTGCCGCATCTGCAGTCAGTTTAAACTTTGCACCTGCATCTGAGATTATATGTATTCTTTGTATTGCACGATTGAATGAAACGGTAATATTTTTATTATTCTGTTTCGTCCTTTTCTCTTGAGCATTGTCTAATAGAATCATCTTCACTTATTTTTAACCATAAAAGGATTTCTGATACATCTCAATACGTTCTTACTAACATATCGTTTCTTTTGACAAACCTCGGCTTTTTATGTGTATGAGTGCCACCCATGTCCAGAACTTTATAATTTGCGTTTGTGTACAATTTAGCCGTGCATCGTTTTGGGGTGCCAGGCTGACCCATAGAACACCTCCAGTGACCTATCTCGTTCTTGATCTTTAGAAGACTGTAGGAGTAGCCCTGGAACACGAGGAGCTGACCTCCTCTCTGAGACTGAGCAAATAATACTGAAACGTAACGATTAAATTAGATATTGGAACATTGAGTTCGAGACTTGAGATTATTCTAAGATATACTGTTATGCAATAGATAGTATTGTGAGGCTGAACTTACCATTATTGTGTACTTACGTCGTGTGGTTCCCGGGACTTTGAAATAGGATCACTCTATCTCTTTTCTATGGATGTCGTTAAAGGCGACTCAATTGTGATTCTTCTTCTAGGCGATGGGCTAGCAACCTGTCACTATTATAATCTCAATTCCGTCATTAAGCTATACAGCTGAATGCAACCTTTCAGTCTTTGTGAGACTTTTGGCTCTGTCTACCCTGTAAGGGATAGAGACGTGATAATATGTATGTACAACTGATCATCGTCCTAGCGTTTGTTCCGGTTACAATACCTGGAGAGGACCCGAAATCCAAAAAGTAATACGTCTAATGGGACGAGGTACATACACATAGAGATGTAGGGCAAAGTACATTTATTACCTTACTTATTGCCTTGACGCATTCTTAAATCATCAACCTGATTGTGATAGTTATGTGAATGGATAGAAAACGATTATAAGAATTTTTGTTTTTTTTTTTTGAGAAAGGTGAATGTTCTTCATTGTTTTTTGTTTTTGTAAGTAACTTAGTTTCTTGACATGATGACTGCCAATATTATATTTTGTTATATAAGAATTCTTTGCCAAATATTTTAAGAGGTGTACTACAACCGTTGTATTATTGGCGTAATAAATAAAAATATATATATGCAAAACAATTTTTATTCCAAAAATAAATATCCGAGAAGTTTCACTTGCATTATCTTAAGTAGGCGGACCCATGAAAAAACCGTTGTTTCGTGGTTAAGCCAAAGGTTATTCACATCTGATTTTATGCTCAATAAATATATAACAAAAGAAGAAATAGTTTCAAGATGAATCTTATTATCTTCTCAAACTTATAATTTTGATTAACCCAGAAATTCTTCAATTCTTTTTGAATGATTCGAAAGATTGCAAGTGGAGAGAGAAGAGATGCAAGTGGCACAGAGCCGCGATGAATGGCGTAGTTTGAAGGAGGCCTACACCCAAGGGGTAGAGACGGGCTGAAGAGAGAGAGAGCTTCGAAAGAAATTGAATGCGGATTAAAAATTAAGTTATCCATCATATGACGATGAACAAGTTTTACTTGCACCATCAGAGGAGGAATTATAGAAGATGGTAACAATAATGAATGATGCATTTGAATGGAAAGGTAAGAAAGTTAATGTGAATAAGACTTATGTGATGGTTTTGAAAAGGATGAAAGGGTAACAGTATGTAATATTAGTATAAATGGAGAAAGAGTGCAACAAGTGAATGAATTTGTGTAGTTAGGCTGTATGTTTACTAGGGATGGCAAGCATGAGAGAGATATAGAAAGAAGAGTGACTGCGGAAAATAAAGAAATTGGGGCATTACATTCCTTTATAAGAAGCAAGAGGGTATAAAAATATGTCCGATTGGCCGTTCATAATGGTGTGTTAATGCCTACACTTGAGTGGAGGGAGTGAGAGTTGGGTATGGCAGAAACAAAAAGAAAGTAGAGTGAACGCAGTTGAAATGAGAGCTTAAAGTAGTATGTAGGGTGTTAGTTTAAAAGATCGAATTAGATATATCGATGTAATAGAAATGTGTGATGTGAAATAGAGTGTTGTGACCAATATTAAATAGGGTATGTTGAGATAGTTTGGACATGGCGAGAGAATAGATATGTACAGACTAACGAAAGGTATTTTTATAAGACAGAGCTTACTGTAAAAGTGGGACATGGGACGCCGGCCTCGTCGAACTTTCAAGGACCAAATTTTGAACGTCTTAAAGGGAGATGTTAGGAGTACCAGTTATCGTCAAATATCCATGAAAAGAGTGTGGGAGAAAGGGGGAGATCTGTAAGGATCGTAGCAAGTGGAAATCCATAGTCTCTGTCTTACCCGATGGGAGACAGGCGCGATGGTATCTACATATGTATGTAAAATGTCTTCAAATTACATTCTAATATACTTCCCAGTAGTGGTACGAAACAACTTTGGTGGTGGATGGGTGTGATTTCTGAAACTCAAAGCTCTGGTCTGATCTTGGTTGGTTTTGAGGTAAGCTGAGCAGGTCCTCGTGTGGGTACAACGTAATCTGACCCCGTGTTTCAGCATGGATCCAAAGCAATACGTATAATTGTTGCAGATGTAAAATTTCCTGCCATTTAACATTGCAATCTCTTTGATGAGGCATCCTGTAATTTGAATAATTTCATAATATCGTAAAAATACCTTTGTGAAGTTTCACGCTGTTTTATCGTATTTGATATCACGTCTAAAATATTTAAACTTAAAAAATGATATCTTTGTGATTTCAGGTCACAGTTCACAACTAGGGATCTCTCTCAGAAACGATGAAATCTGAACAAACACCGTTGATGATGTTAATGTTTTTTACGAAACACGTGCACATTTGGGTAACACAAAGGTAATGGTTAACCAAGTTTCAAATAAAGGATGCGTAACTTATGATAGACAGGCTGACGAGTCCTCCGCTCCTAGTTTTCTTCCTTCTAAGGCTAACACATCAAAAGAAAACATATATGCAATCAAGTATAATATCAAATTTTACTTTAATAAATGTACACAATGAGCAAATATAAAATCATATAGCGGTGCCAAGAGGCCTTATGGTCATAATTCTAATGAACGATGGAAGAGGAATGCCTAGACGAACTTACTTTGATAAAGCCAGAGACGACCAGTCGAGAGTCGAGAGGTCAAGAGTACCCTAAACCAAATTATCATGACGTATTTCAAATTAATATGATCAACGACTAAGATCATTTAATGATCACACCGATAACAAAGACGTTTACAACATTTCTTATTACATAACTAAACAATTATAATCCACGCTATCTGTTCTTTGTTTCAAGTTCATTTGTTTAAAGGACGATTTAAAAATCTGTTAATCTTTTGATCGGCAATTTTTATTTTTGTTTCTTTGCCTATACAGAGAAGAATATTCCCTCCATTTTTTTCTTGTTTCAATTTGTTCCTGAGCGCTCATTTCTTTGATAGACTTTTTCTGACCTCTTTCCTTCATTTTTTGATTTTGTCGTTTAACTCTCTCCCTGTGTTTAGCTAGTAAAACAGGATCATTTTTGATTCTTCTTAAACGATCTTTGTTGTAAGTTGCCGCTTTTGACATGCTCCTTAATTGTTTTTCTTTTAGCATCGCCATGACTAAAAATCAGGCAAACGTGGCAATAAAAAGGATATTTTCAGCACGTGGGAAGAATACAAGATCATAATATCCTACCAAGATGTCGGGAATAATGATATGTGTCACTAGACTTTAGAGAGAAGTAAGAATACCGAAGACAGGAATAAGTGAACAAAAAAGCAGACCCCTGAGTCCCGAAGCATGGTTGTGGGGGATGCGACATAACACGAAGGTCAGTAAGAGGATATATGATTATAAAGTAAGTATAATAAGAAATAAATGAATAGAAAAAGCTGAACTTCAATATTTTCTTTATTAATTAATTAACAAAAAATATACCTGTAGCCGAAAATTTTAAAACCTCAAATATAAATATATGGTTCATTAAAATAAATTAAGGGTTCCGTACCATTATAACATTTGTTGTAAAACCTGTTTATTAAAATCGACTAAAAATTACTTACAATTACATTTGTTGAATGGGAACGCACCAGAAAATTTTAAACGTGTGCCTGTTACTGTTATTAATATTGAGCAAATAAATACGAAAAAATACACGTTTCTTGTATTAGCGACTTGTTTCTTAGCGACCTCTCTTAATTTTTAAATTTTTAGTATTTGTCGTTATAGCGGCTACAGATAAACATTATTTGTGTAAATTTCAGCTTTCTAGCTGTCACAGTATATGAGATACAGCCTGGTCACAGATAGATGGACTGACAAACAGCGGAGGCTTAGTAACAGGATCCTGTTTTAACTATTTAGATACATAACTCTAAAAATGCTTCTACTGACGTCTCCCATACCTTAGGCAAAAATTGTGGCAGTAAAAAAAGTCATCTCAATAGTAAAAAAAAAATATACAATTGTCCAAATTATAAAAACAAAACAATAAAAAAAGAAAATGTTTTTAATAAAGTTCTAATGGTAATTCGAACAACATTTAGATCCACCGTTCGAATGTTTAGATACTTTCATATACCTCCCATCTTCTGCGACGTGTAAGAAAGGTGCGTCGTGACAATGAAAACCCGTTTCTCCTCTGAAAGACCCGTTTATGTTTAACTTTATAGTTGCCCGACAGTCTTGGGTGCGCGTGCACCGCCAAGTCTCGCCGTGCTTCGACTTCGCCTTGAAGCAGAACGTATAGCCGTCATACATCAGATATTTCCTTCCATTTAGCATTTCAATCTCTTGCACTGTAAAGGTTTAATGGTTCAATATTATTTGTCTACAATTCTGAATTATTGATATAAGGATATTTTCAACGCATCGATTACAATTCACAAAGCCATAGCCTGTTATACCGGTTATATATATATATATATATATAATAAAGATGTTGGTATTTAGAATTTAATTTCTTATTCAATAATTACACGACAGAATATACTTATGTAGATTACTTTTATAGCACAGATGTTAAGCAAAGGCCACATTGCTAAACTAGAGGGTTAGCGGACGAGCAACTCGAACAATCTTTGGATTTATTTTTGGAATCTTAATGTTTAGCTAGTATGAGTAAAAAGAAACTATATTACAAATTGTATAGACAAAAAACATGCTTGCCATCAAGTTGGCCAACTATGGCTCCAGTCAATAAGAGATTACTTTCCCACTGAGGTTTCTATTTTCAGGAAGGAAAAAACATGATTGAAAAGCAGTAGAAACCAGTTAATCTATTTAATGCAACATTAACTACAATATATAATTCTATCCTAATATTTAATATATTATTTAATTTAGGTTATTACAAAAAAAACCAGATGTATGTATTACATTTCTCCTAGCATTACAAAATTGCACCATATTAATAACGGTTAAAGAAATTTATTCTCATAAAAGAATTCTCATAATATAGATAAAAAAATTCACTTTGGATGTATAACTTGCGGATAGATAAATTAGAGCTTGATACCTGACCATGCAAAGTGAACATCAAATACAATCACGTTAAAGCGTAAGATAAAGTACCTTTGACCTCAATTTGCTTTGTGGTAAGGAAGATGAGGCATCGCGAGATGATTGTTTGGCGTCGCCATCCGCAATGAAAAGAGTTGGAGACTGTCCCAGTATTTCTATCAATGGAAATACATAAACAAAATAATGGGATCGTCCCCTCTGTAATGCGTTAGTAATTTTTTATTGGATTATTGATCTTAACATATTTCCCATTGTGTGTTCTGTGGTAGATCGGACGATCATGATCATGGACCCCAAAGGCTACTAGAAATATTCCATTGTGGGTCAACTTGATGATGGCCCTGCAGTTCTTGGTCCGAGTACATCTCCACACGACACCACGCGAAGATCTCGATTTGAAGCAGTACGTGTAACCATTGTACATGAGGAACTTCTTACCGCTTGTCAGTTCTATTTCTCTCACTGTGAAATATAAAAAAACAGTTATAAAAATAAAAAAATAAAAAAAAAATTGGTACTTTTACAAAATTAGTGGTTATAGATAAAATTTGTAGTTTAATAATAATACAGCTGCCTGAGTAAAATGAGTTTTTATGACGTCCCCAATTAATTTTGGTATTTAATATGCAGCTAACACCTAGGTTATTGGACATAAGTGTATAATAAAACCGTTTAAAAAGTCAAGTGACCAGCTGACTTATCGTTTACCAACGAATGTGAAAGTGTTAGTTGAAATGAACAGCCGTATTACCGAACTTGTCACTCGACATTGTTCTGATTCATGACCACGACCAACTCTGTAAGAAGTAAACGACTAAGAAGAAATATGATGAGTTAAAAATTTAATGTTTTACGCTAAGCTATTTGATAAAAAAGAGTAGCAGATCATTCAAGAAAGGGAGTTTGTAGTTCAAAATTTGAAAAATAAGTGTGAAAGTTTTAAAAGTCCATTTATTTTTGTATTTAAAAAAAAGAAAACATAACATGAAAAAATAAACAAAGTACTTATACACTATTTTAGGACTAAACTGTTTCACTTTTTTTGAATGTTATATTTTAATATATTTCCCATCTTCAGTGACATGAAACTGCGGAGGTTTATGCTTGTGGTCTGACCTCTCGGACAGCAGCTTTCCATCTTTGGATATGACAATGAAAGCCTTACACCTGGCGCTGCAACGGTATCTGGAGTAGTTCTTTGCAGAGTTCCAATGACAATACGTATACCCCTTGTATACGTAGAATTGCTTCCCATTGTACATCGTTATTATCTTTAGATCTGTTGGTGGGATTAACATACATTATTTATTATGAAAAAACCTTACTTTTAATCGTTTCATTGAAGCTCAGCTCAGTATAAATGTTTAATAAAATTGTTTGATTGTCATTCATTTTTAAAACAACTTTTCGTTGTCAAGCGCATAGTAATAGTTAACGTCAAATTATATATTAAATAATATTCAGCCAATAAGATAAAAAAGCAGTACAACAATAAAATTAAAATTGATATATTTATTTCATGAGAAAATTTCTTTTAATTCTTACTTAAAATTACATTTGTTTAATACTCCTATATTAATCATCATAGATACTGCATACAAATATTAAAATGCGTAACTATGCGAGCATGTATGTTAATTTGTTACGCTAAATCTATTGAACGTATTTTTATCAAAATCAACAGTCTCATATATATTTGTTCCTATAAAATAAATAAATATATTTCTATAAGTTTTATAAAATTAAAAGTAGTTATAACCATGATTATAGCTTAGTTCAAGATTACAAGCTAAGCATTTTAATTTTTATACAAATCTGTTCAGTACTTACGGAGATTTATATTACAAAAAGAAGGACAAAGATTCACAGAGTGCCTGGCATCACTACATAAAATTTCTGATATATCTATTTCATTCATACATATAGTTACGTCTTTATCCCTCACGGCATAGACCTGAAGAATGAAAGGTCTCGTAAAGCTATTAAAGATGGAACTGAGATACTTATTTCAATTCCTCTTTTCTAAGCAGTTTTGAGACAGTGCGCCTTCTCTTAAGTGGTATACCGTAACGTTGGCAAAACCTGTATATCCAACTTGAGGATATTTCAACGTCTTTTTTGCCAAGACGTTCCGCAAACTGGTTAGCTATTGCCCTTAAGTGGCGCGTGCTCACGTCTACATCTTGATTTTTATTGTTATGTTCCCTATACCAACTGAGAAGAGCAGCTTCTACGTCTTGATGGAATAATGGCTTACAATTTCTTTTGATGTTAAGAGATTTAGAATCGGAACAGTTTTGTATATTCTCCCTCTGTCTCCAAATAGTCGATATTGTTGAATGTGAAATGTTAAGTTCTTTGACCAAATCGTTATTTGATTCACCGTCTTGGAGCCTTGATATGATTGCCAATTTCTCTGCTAAGGTGAAAGTACGTCTAGTCTCATTGCCATATGTAGAATGTCCTGAAATTTACATACGTTTTTATGCAAAGAGAACAGAAGCATATACATATATTATGTTCATTATACCTATAGAAAAATAATAATGTAGAGAAATTATATCTTATTCTTAATTAAATCTTCGCACAGCACCACAGATATAGAAAAAATGTATGTTATAGGAATAATAATATATCAGTATATTTTAGGTATACTTTATTTGAAATTAACTTATACTTAATTTAAATTCTTGTGTGATTTATATATTATGCTAAAATTGAAAATTAAACAATGGTAAGAATTTCAATTTTCCTTTAACAATGGTAAGAATTTCAATTTTCCTTTTTTATCTTCAGTCGTTTCGAAAAGTACCTACGAATACGAGTCTAACATCCATTGATAAAAACCCGGTGTCACGATTTTTCACGTTGATGTTATAAATCTTTTGGAAACAGCCAAACCTCAGCTATTATCCGCTTTCGTATTTAGGCGCTTGTACATTTTGTTTCAACCTCAAGCAATTTTCGGAATTGTCAATTTTGTTGCCAATGATTTGCATAGCATCCAAAAAGGCAATATCAATATCTGATTTATCGTAGTCATTGATAATTAATATTAAGACGTCTTGTTGTATGTAATGACCTGAATGTTTAAATTCTGACATATTTTCCGTCTGCAGTCACATGGAGCTTTGGGACTTTATGCGTATGCTCAGATCCAACGTGGACAAGATCACCTTCATTTGTCAAGACAATGAAAGCTTTACAACCTTGGGAACAGCGGTACCGCATATTATTTTTGGTCTTCGATTTGAAACAGTAGGTGAATCCTTTGTAAAGATAGAAGGTTTTTCCGGAATGCATGGTAATCCACCGTGATTCAACTGAAAATAAATTTAAATTTAACAACTTGCCGAGTTTATTTCAAAAAGGTGTCACCAATATTGTGATACAATTAAAACTCCATCAAGTACAGATAAGAGATCTTCACAAGGAATTATATTTTAACATATTTTCCATCATTAGTTACATGATATCGTTGGGGGTTGTGCGTGTGTTCGGGTCCTACTTGTAGAAGTCGTCCTTCGTTGGATATCGTTATGAAGGATTTGCATCCCGTGGTGCAACGATATCGAATAGCTTTCTTGGACTTGGACCAAAAGCAGAAGGTATATCCATTGTACATGATGAACTTTTTGCCGTTATTCATGGTTATCCGTTTGAGTATACCGCGTGGATAGTGTTTTACTCCACCTGAAGATTAAAACGAGTTAGTTATGCTTAATGTGAATTAGTACGATTCCTTTCATGAAATAATCATAAAAACAGTACTGCCGTTTACATTATTTTGATGATACGAGTATATCATTTTCACCCATACTAATACTATAACTGGAAAGTGTATTTGTATGTCAGTCTTTCAAGTCAAAATCATTGAAACGATCGCCTTGATATTTCGCTTGACTTTACTTGCATACAATTAAGTACGTACATTGTTAATGCCTTATTAATATGAACATCGATCGAACGCAAATTAAAATTAATTGTTCCAAAATTAAAAACATGAATGTGTCCTTTTTATTCGTATTAATTACGACAAAATCTTATACGTTATAACAGTTATCATATAAATTTTTAAACATTACGAGACTTGTGGTCTGCAATTTTGGAGAATATATATTTTCTGTAACTTCTAAAAGTTTAAATTAAATTTTGTCGTTTTCTGTCAATAATTTAAGCGATATTCTTTCTCACGGCAACTTTCATATATCTACCATCGGGAAGAACTTTATATAGAGTTGGTTCGTGGGTATGATCATTAACTGCTTTGAGAAATTCTCCTTCATGAGACACAAACATGTACGCTTTACACCCACAACTGCATCTGTTGCAACGCCATCTTTGTCTGTCTTTACTTTCAGACCAGTAGCAGAAAGTGTAGCCATTGTACCAATAAAATTGTCTGCCTTCAAGCGTTGTGATTTGTCTAAAATCATCTGGAAGAGTCATAGCATGATTTATTTTTGAAATAATGGACTAGTTCAGGATTTCTCAAAGTGGGGTACGCGAACCCCTATGGGTTCGCCATTCGACGGCAAGGGATTCGCGACAAGATTTACTAGTTAGTACGAGGTTCGCCGTCACTTGGAGGAGGGGTTCGTGGAGCCGAAAGTTTGAGAAACTCTGGATTAGTTAATCGATAAACCAATAAAAATTGCTATAATGATACCTCGGTTGTGATTGAAAGAAAGAAAGAAAAATATTGATATTGATTGATCATGTTAATTATTTAATCTATTTGGATAAAACTTTTACGTTACTGAGTGACTGACAGATAACGCACAGCCCAAGCCGCTGGGTCTAGCAAGTGGAAATTAAACATTTGGGTTCCTCATATAGTGTAGGTGTGCACTATGAGAGGATTTCCCGTTATTCCTGCGGGAACAGAAGTTAAAAGTTTTTTAAACAGAAATGGATTGTTTGTTCGAACATGTTTATCTTCAAATGACTACATTCATTACTTAAATGTTCTGCTAATCTGCTAACATGTATCCCCCCAGTTTTCGTGGTTTCATCCTCATCTCTTTGGTGAGGAGCCCGGGGTTCGCCTTTATGCCCATGATCCAGGATTGTGTCAAGTCAGGTTTTTAAATGAAGCGACTCCCATCTGATGTCCGATCTGATATGTTCAATGTTGCCTGAAAGTCGTGACTTGTCATTTTATTTATGAGAAAATTGAGTATCTTCATCTCTGCTAAGCATTTTCCTCTATATGACTTCCTCGTTAGTTCTTTATCATTGAAGTATAATGAACGAAAGATTTTGTTTATACATAATAGTTTATAGTAGCGATGGGCGAAATATACAATCGACAGACATTTATTTCTAAAACAACATACATTGTATCGAAATTTGATACGCAGAAAATAATTAGTAATAATAATAAATTAAACACTTTACACAAAAATATCATTTATACTCATTGATTAACTTAAAAATTCAAACATTAACAAAAAGTGAAAAAAATTATTTTACTTAATCGAAAAATCACAGGTAAGTTATGTAATTATGCAGAAGTAGCGAAAAAAAAAGAGTTAAGGCTAGTGCCGTGTGGTTCCCGGCACCAAAACAAAAAAGAATAGGACCACTCCATCTCTTTCCCATGGATGTCGTAAAAGGCGACTAAGGGATAGGCTTATAAAATTGCGATCCTTTTTTTAGGCGATGGGCTAGCAACCTGTCACTATTTGGATCTCAATTCCATCATCAAGCCGAGCAGCTGAACGTGGTCATTCAGTCTTTTCGGGACTGTTGGCTCTGTCTACCCCGTAAGGGATATAGACGTGACTATATTTATGTATGTATGTAAGTTATGTAATTTTGTTAAGGTAAATTAAAAAAGAATAATCAAAATAATAAGCATAGAGTAGCACAACTTGAATACAAAAATGTTTAAATTCTTAAATATAATACGTCCTTATCAACAAAGTATTTAGGAGCAGGATGAGAATGCGTGGGAGCAGGACTGAGGAGGCGAAGATTTTCGTCAACTTGTATTATCAACATTTTTAGCACGTCTACTGACTTTCGAAAAGGTATAATTGTGTAGCATCAAATGTTTCTATATTTTTGGCTTCTGTCGGTCGTATAACGTAATTAATAAGTTGCAAGTACAGACATCGATCAGTTTCAATGTTTATAATATGTACATATATGGATTCAGGAAGACTTAGACAATTTTAGGGTCTGCCTCTGTCTATTAGCAAATTCTTCTTGTTAAAATTTAACATAAGTGCCGTCTTTGCCAACATAGTATTTCGGGGCATCGTGTGTGTGTAACGGAACTTCGCTCAGCAATTTGTGATGATTGTCCACCCGTATCTTTGCGTAACACAGAGCACTGTTTGTACACCTCCAAATGTTGGAGCTTGATCTCTTGTCTCTAGCAAACGTGTAACCGTTAAGCATCAAGTACTTCCTTCCATCCTTTACAATTATTTCATGAACTAAAACCAAACGAATGGTAAAGCGGTGTAAAGTATTTTGGGTAATTTTCATAAGATTGTATTTGGCAAATATTCTATATAATAACGATAATGATGCATCTTATAACTGTGAAACATCAAGTAAAAAAGCCTTCTTCAAATTTTCACAATGATTTTATTGACTAAAATCTAAAATCAGGGAAAGGCGGTAAAAATTGCACTAAGAATTTTAGATTGTCAAATTAAGAAACATAAGTAAGTAGTGAAGAAAAAGTGAGATAAAATGAATATCAATCGTATAAAAAAAATACAGTCGAATTAAGAACCACCTCGTTTTTTTAAATCGGTTGAAGAGAACCATGGTAAACAAACATCGACTCCCACCACTTTTGTCTGTATGCAAATAAGCATGAAAAAATACAAAACTTTCATTCGGTTTCTACAAGAGAGTAATGTTTTAAAAAGGGCAGCTTATTCGGTATCTGTTGTTTGTTCCCGACGGAGAGTCGACTGCTTTTTTCTATAAGTGTTAGAATAGTTTCTCCATTTTTCCCTAACCTGTTTTTGTTGTTGCGGTGTCATTTCTGTAATACTCTTAATACGCCCTGTTTCTTTGTTTTTGATATACCTCAATCTGTCTTTCTGTTTATATTCTGCAAGTTTAATAGGATCATTTCTCATTTCATTTCGCCAGACTCTCATGGCTTCTCGCTTTTCAAATAGACGTTGTTCTCTTTTACTTTGTTTTTTTATTTTCAGCCTTGCCGTGGCGTTTTGATCTGAAATAAGCAAAAAAAAACCTATGACGGTTTTTGATTCCTAATAAATACTCAGTGATGAAATTCTGAAACTAAAATATTGATACAAAAAAAAAATAGGAAAAGAGATGTTGTAAAGTTTCTGTCACTAGTGGCAGGCATTATTATTCATGCACAACTAGAACAGTCATCTAATTCAAAAACGAAAATATTGGAAAAGGAATTTGTATATGGTACAAAAATAATAAGATTTGACGTTGGGCTTTTGTAAAAGAAAATGTTGCTTTATATCTGTTTAATTGACATATATATCTTGAGCTGGTAAAACACATACAGCGGTGAACAATAATGCTTGTCATTAGTGGAAGATACTTTATATCTTTCATTACGATGACAATAGGCAATATCAATTTCATCATATAATAAATGTAAATCATTATGAGTCAACAGCCTATTAAATAGATGTTACAAGCATTATGCAGAAGTAGCGATAAAGAGTAAATAGAGAACATTTTTCAATCTGTTTTCTAAACAGCATTTATTACGAAGATTAATTGTATATTTACTTAGTTTGTCTATTTATCAAAAGCAAATCTATTCTAGGGCCAGTGTAATTGTTTGTAAAACAGAACTCCAAGACAGTCTTTTCCATATAAATGCTCTTGTGATGTATTTCCTATTCCTATAATGGTATTTTCAATAATTATAATTAAAGGACTTCTGTGACGATTTAATAACAATAAATCACTTACAAAAAGTTTTAGTAAAATAACATGTACAGCACAAAATTTGTTCTTAGAAAAATCAACATTCCCAACCTTCAATAAACTTTAGTAACATAACACCGAAATACCACAAAAATTCACGCAGTTAACTACTATGTTACCAGTCTTTCAGAGAGAACTTTACTTATTGTAAGCAGTAACTGAAATATTTCTTATCTGTATAAAGTATTTTACGTTTACATTTTATATTACGGTTTCAAATCATCATAACTTATCGTTCACAGAAAATCTAAAATTACCGCAAATCTCTTACAAGATGGTCTTTGACCAAAAATTTCAAGCGTACTGTAGGTGTACAGATTATCGATGACTTTATTCCTTCTTGATCTGACTAGAACATTATGCACATTAGCAGTAACTCTTATTCCAAACTAAAATTGGTATGTTCCTAAGTAAATAACTCTAGTGACTTTTCCTTCAAAATTTTTAGGATATTTTTTATTCAATCTCCTTTGGCACAAACTGCGTCCTTCGCTTAGTGCATATGTTTGTTGTTTTTCATTTTTAAACGGTTTTATCAAAAAGTCTAGATCTTCTTTTATCATACTTCATTAATTAAAACCATTTACAAAGCAAATGCTGCAAAAGTTGTACATAGACTTTTGCATGTGTACAAATTTGCCATTAAAAATTGTTCACAAATCACTAAATTAAGAAACTTTATGAAATACGTAAACAATCATACAATTGAATTGTATCCTCTAAAAAACAAAATGTGCCTTAACCGGTTCGTGGCAATGGTTAGGAATACCAGTAATAAGCTGCAGATTGTCATTGACCCTGATCTTAGCACGACAGAAGACTTTGTTCGTACAGTGCCAGTCGTAACTCAACACTTTGGTGAGTTTGGAGAACGTGTAGCCGTTCAGTAAGAGGAGTCTCTTCCCTGATGGTAAAACTATTTCACGAACTGTAAATAAAATGAAATCTTATATTAACATTTTTAAATTACATGTGCAACCGTAATATTGAGCTTAATACAGTGCGCTAAAATATTTAAGGATATTCCAATTAATGATAAAGTCAAAAAGAAATATAATTAAAAAAAGAATAAGTTGTTACTGATGTTTTATTACATGTTATAAGTTATTACTGATGTTTTGATACACAAATTAAGATAAAAGTTTTTCCAAATCAAATCAACAGTGTATCAATTAATAAAATAAATGGTGATTCCTTCCAATTGAGAAAATGTCCTCACACAGGTTGAGGCAATCACAAAGATGGTTGCTACGAATCCTTTATTTTACAATAATTAATATTAGTTGGGATACGTTTTGCAGATAAAGTTCAAGATCGCAGTTAAAATACAAAAAAAAACATAATTTACCGGCACCAAACCTTGGACCTCAGATTAGGAGCAAGTTATGCAAAAACGGTGCGCAAAACAAGCTACACAGTTTCAACATTTCACAGGCTGTTGAAACCATATTTAATCTGACTTTTATGATCTAAGTAACGATATAATATAGGTCTTTTTTGGTCGAGTCCTTAATCAACTTATATTTGCCACTCTCAGTTCTCACAAATTTCTTCGGAGGGTGTACATGATCGGAATTTTCTTTCCTGATGATGTTTGTGTCCTCATCGAAGAGCATGGAGGCATAGCAATAGTTTGTGTTGATACAGCGCCATCTATGTTTCGAATACGGCGCTTTGGCATAGTAATGCCCCTTGAAGACCAAAAGCAGTCTGTCGGTGACAGTGGTTATAAAGCTTACTGCAAAGAAATAAAATACACTATAAATAAAGAATTACGCAATGAGAAATGTATCACAAATTCATATGTGCTGGAATAATATCAACTGTGTGAATATAAACTGACAAATTAAAGGGTAGACTTGTATTTAACATCATCTTAATGATTTTAATGTTTTGGGCTAATGCAGGTGGAATAATTTATATTGATTCAGACGATAATCGCGCCGGTGTTTTAGTTTCGATGGAATAAGTACACTGGAATATTTTAATACCTTTATTGTTCCACAAAAAAAATTCACACTCAAATATGCAGTTAATAATCCCGGTTCTCTTAATGAAACACCGGCATTCCAAGGCTTATCGTTAGCAATATCTAAAATTCTAAATAATTAAAAAAATGAAATAATTATTACGTTCACATTGTCCGCTAAAGTCTCTAAACTTTATAATAATACCCGTCACGATTCTTGATGTACTTCGGAGGTTTATGTGTGTGTTCGTGAGCTGCTTTCACCCCATCATCGGTAACTATTAGGAAGGCTTTGCATCCAGTCGTGCACCTCCATCTTTTGTTGTTCACTCGTTTAGATTCGCGACAGTATGTGTAACCATTATACATATAGTATTGCTTCCCAGTTACCAAGGTTATCAATGATACTTCGCTGGCTGGAAGAAATTAAGACTATCTTTTCATTATATTTGTCTGTTACTGCACTAATATGTAATATTCAGAGTGTCAATCGTGTCTCGTCATCATAAAACCAAATCTTATTTAACATAAATGAATTTTATAAAAATCTGTATCAGATTTAATGACTATGGTCATAAGCCTTTTATCAACTCAACATATATAAATATCAGTCAATAGGGATGATATCAACTTATTTCTGTGATTTTTCTGATTTTATTTTTGCAATATCTTCAAATGTCACCAAAAACTCAATAATATTCAAAAACTATATATAGCTTTGCTTTTAAATTTTTTGAGTTTTTGTTAACGAATGCAATTATTGGGTTAATCATAAAAGTAAAACTTTTGTTACATAAACAAAAAGTCTATAAGTAGATATCATTAAAAAGTTCATAGGGTTCAAAAGAAAATGAACAACAACATAGTGTAACAGACATAGATTTATTGATATAATTAAAATATTTAAAATTCATTCTATGTACAATTTTAATTTAACTTTATTGAAAATGATACCACAGACTCGAAAAATTGAGTTTAAACTTGTGCACGTCAAAAGCTATTAAGTACTTATTTCGAGTAAGATCTGAGCGGAAAAATTATCAAAATGACATGACATACCATGGATTACAAATTTGACTATAGATGTAATCATTGAAATAGATTGTATAGCACACTTCTTTATTTACGATCTTATGAGGATTTCAGTACCCTGTAGGCTTAATCTATAAGTACACTTTTCGTAATCGTTGGGTTCTCATCTCACTACATCACAACTAGTATCATCTACCTCATCTTTGAGCCCTCTCATCTTCGCACCCTCTGTGTCGGCTGTTTTTGAAAACTACGCTCCATCTTTCCCCACAATGTCATCGCAAATTGTACTCATAAAACATAGTTAAAACGTACAAAGATGGGCAAGGCTAAAACTATTGTTCTTTAAAAAGTAACTTGTTAATAGTAATTTGCTTGCGATCGCTTGCTGATGTGACTGAAATCAAACCCTTATGATGCCAAATACAAATTTTTCGGATTAGGGGCACCAGTTCTCCTCTACATTTTTTGTGAAGATATCAAATAAACATTTTACATCAACGGTTTAGCTCGGGCAATCTTTCCATCGGGGGTTCTGTAGTAAGTTGGCGGGTCATGCAAATGCTCCCTCGGCGGTCTCACAACTTCGTAGTTGGGCCCCACGATCATGGACACGGAGCACCTACTAGTGGATATGCATCGCCAGCTGAATCGAGTGCCGGGCGACTTTGTGTAGTAGTGGCCACCATAATGAAGACATGGCGTGCCTCGTATAGTCATGTACAGTTCCACTGAAATGATTAAATTACTGTAATGTTAAATCATAATCCGACGAGTTCTCATGATAAATTTGATCAATGAACACAAAGCAAGGAAAAAGTATGTGGCATGATGGATCATGCAAGATGCAGTGTCATCTTCTCCTCGGGTAAATAGCGTAAAAATTATGTTTGTTTCAATGATCATCTATCAGTCTTATAAAAGAGGACACTGAAATTGGCATGTAGGTTCCTTTTGTCTGTAGATCCACTAAAAGAGCATTTTCCGAATGCTTGAGGGAACTGCTCTTCAGTTATATAATATATTTGGTCAATTAGTCATATACACGTTTAGATAAAAAGTTGCTGGAGCAAATCTGTAATTTACAAGACAATTTTATACAGGAATTAAATCAAAGCAAGGCTCAAGAAATTCATTCACAAGACTTTATTATATTCTTCTTCTTTATCTCATATATTTATAATTTTATATATTAATAATTTTATTCATCATATGTCCGAATCTTACAACAGCGGCCATCTTTGGTCCATACAAACGTTTTCTTCTCATGTGTGTGTTGGTCCGCTTCTTCTAGAACCTGAAGCTGTTGGTCCACGACTATATGCGCCCTACATCGGGGGTACCCGACGCAGTCATATCGCTGGCCGCAGTAATTTTTCTTATAATAGAAAAACCCTTTATACAATAAACGAAGCTTCCCGTTTATCATTGTAACGATTTTCGCTGAAATTGAATTAGGAATAATAAACATATAGATTCAACATTATTTGTTACAAATGTGAAAGTGTAACTATTAATAGTTCGTAACGCCATCGTTTTAAAATTTTCCGCACACAAGAAGTTTTGATTGAGGAGATTGAATCAAGTACCTTTTAAATTGTTCACAAAATACTGCTGTGCCAATTAAATTTGGAATTATTTAAGACTATTTTATGAATATAACAAATATAATAAGCAGGATAAAGTTTGACATATAATATTACCAGTGTCCAAGACATTAAAATCAAATAATGTACAATTTTTAATTTTACGGGCTTCTAAAAATGTAGCGTCCACCAGCCGTCCAGTTTATAATTCTCCTTATTTGTGTGTGGTACTTGAATCTTTTGTACCACTGAAATGTAGTTCAATGTTAATGGTGGCTTTGAATAGATAATATGACACGTAGTCATAATGCTTGCCCATACCCGTCCACAGTCTTCCTAAAGATCAGAAAACCTTGATGATTAAACTGTCTACTTTCATAGAAACCATTTGAGCAGTAATTTTAAGAGTTTTTAAATTATCTTGCTTTGTGTCGGGACAGGGAAGTAGTGGGTTATATAAAGAGGTAATAATAATAGCTATAGGTGTATTTTTGGCAAGCAGACCCAAGGCCTCATAATCGCACCTTGCGATTCGCCAAATCTTTTACTATGCGAATCGCTGTGATTTGGAATTCGAGGTTGTACAAATGACTCTACTTAAGATTGTGGATTTCGGTTATATAATACTATCCTGTTAAATGAGCCGAATCATAATAGGGGTACACTGCTTTCGCCTTTGCTTTCTCTAACTTCTAACTCTAACTTCGTGTCTCTATTAAATTCCTTTAGCGTTCATTGTAAGATATCAGCATTCTATAACTTGATATATATCCCACTAGATGTTCGGTGCAATTTTTTCGAAGGGTGATTATGGTCACCACTAACTTTATTCACCACATGGTCGTCATCAGTGACCACTCCCGCTTTGCATTTAGGGAACATAGTGCAATTCCATCGCGACCCCCATTTTGTATTGTAATGCTTGAAGTATGTATAGTCTTCGTAGAGCAGCTGCGTCTTACCATTTCCTGTTGTTATCAGTTTGGCTGAAAATAAACAATTTCTTTGATTTTTGTATACAAACTGCAACACTTTATGTTCTCTTTAATCAAAAATTGTTAACTTTCACATATGAATTAAAGAAAAACAAATCATTATTTGCAAAATAAATATTAATTCATATTTTATTAATCAAAATTTAAGCTTAATAACCTTAGTTATTATTATTCATATTTATACATAAAGAATATTAAACCAAAGACCAACGTACAACATACACTGAAAACGCAAAGTTACTGACTGACCCATTTGCCAGAAATAGTAAAAATAGGTCCGTTAACTGTGACATTGACCAATATGTAACAAATGATAATAGTCAAAACAAAAGAATTTAAAAACAACAAAAATATATTTGATTTATTGCACTAAAAAAAATTAAACATTGATTGGTTCATAACAAGAGCCATAAAGGACAAATTCTCTATTAGTTTCATTTACCGAAATGTTATGTGACCTGAGATCCAAGAGTTTTATACATCATGTCCTCATTCAAGCTTTGAATTTAATGTAACCTCTATCAGTCAAACACAAGGTTTTCTTCGGGTGCGTGGTGTGGTTAATTCTGGACTTTGATATAGTTGTGGTGAAATTTTTCACATACAAGAATGATTTGCATTTAGGATAAGCAGTGCAGGTCCATCGCGACGATGAGCTGTTTATATACTGCTTATAGAAGGTGTACCCATCGTAAACAGCATGCGTTTTTCCATTGGCAAGGGTAATGAAAGTGACTGAAAATTAACTTTTAATTTAACATATGACACTTTCAACTAATTAAGCATTGAATTTGTACATACATACATACATATAGTCACGTCTATATCCCTTACGGGGTAGACAGAGCCAACAGTCCCGAAAAGACTGAATGGCCACATTCAGCTGCTCGGCTTAATGATGGAATTCAGATCCAAATAGTGACAGGTTGCTAGCCTATCGCCTAAAAAAAGGATCGCAATTTTATAAGCCTATCCCTTAGTCGCCTTGTACGACATCCATGGGAAAGAGATGGAGTGGTCCTATTCTTTTTTGTATTGGTGCCGGGAACCACACGGCACAATTGAATTTGTATTTTCTCATAACAAGATAAATGAATACACATACAAAATTCAGGCCATTTTCTTAGAGGGGTAGGGTGAAACTACATTTTTGACTTGCCACGATACCTACATATTTCTTTTGCTTCACACACATTCAGATTTACAGCTGACTTTTAATGAAAACATTCCCGATTTGATCACAGTAAGTTCGCCATGGCGTTTCTCTTTCAACGATCCTATTTACATTTGCCTTTTATATTTGCTTTGAAAATATCTTCAATGGATTCGTAGACATTGCATTAGTTTTGTTAAGTTAAAACAAAAAGTAACGTTAGTGTAATTGCAAAAAAAAGATAAATGACAATATTTCGTCTTCTATATTTATCTAAAAATTCTACTATTTTTTAATGCTTAGACATAACATACATATAGGTACCACTGTTATCCGTTATTTTCCATAACTATCATATTTTGTATACATTAGATATTATCTTACAAATTTATGTTTTCACATATTTGCCATTAGAGCACATATGAAGGTCTTTCTTCACATGGTTATGACTCAAAAAACTTTCTAGTATCACCAACTTCTCGTCGACACAAACATTAGCTTTACATCTAGGGAAGTTGGTGCACACCCACTTGTAGCCCTGCTTTACTTGGTAACGATAGAAGAACGTGTAACCCTGGTGATGAATGTACGTCTTCCCAGAAACCATTTCTATTAGTTGAGCTGGAAGCAGAAAATAACATAAGCAAGGAACATAAAATGACGATTTCGAATAACTCTTTTTATTGCATATAAAATAAATAATAAATGTATTCTCATTTATGACTTAAACGAGTCATAAATGAGGATGAAGCGACAGAATCATCAGGTATCGTGATTAGTGAAAAGTGATTGAGGTACCCCTCGGAGGAGGCGTGATTTTATGCAGGTAAAATGTGTATATATCCATACCACGCACAGTTTATTGAAGTTGGGTATCTTTCTATGCCTAATTTGATAAAGTCGTCGTAGCACTTATATTATAAATCGGCTAAACACGTGTTGGCTTCCATGGTCCACAGTAAAACAAAGGGAATGGTTGACTACTTGTAAATTTTGAAAGTCTTTACCACTTAATGAAAGACTTTTTTTAATTCAGAGATTTGTTACTTTTGTAAAAAAAATTTAAAGTGTGATTTAACATATAGTTAATCTATGCTCTAAACGCCATCATTGACGCGTTTAGAAGAGGTGACACACTATCTATTTTTAAGAAAGCAATAAGGTTTATTCATATTTCTGTTTCACTATCACAAAAGTCTTTAACCTCTTCTTCACTGTAAAGTAAAAGGTGCACTTCAATGTGTAGAAATAACACGTCAGCTATTAAATACACTTCGAGGGCCTGCTGGAAGAAATTACTCCTGAAATAAGTAGTGCCCCTGTACTGAACTTCTCTTTATTTTAACTTTTATTATTATTTTATTTTATGTGCATAAATATATAAATAAAAAAAATACACTTATAAACTTGGAAATCATTTTTTAGGTGATGGGCTAGCAACTGTCACTATCCTGAATCTTATCACCATTATGAAAAATGAGAAACTTTACACAGTAATTACAATTATATTTATTAACAAGCTGAAACCTAAATTGCAAAACTTTTTTTTACCTTTTTACATTTACATTAAAAATAATATTTAATTATTATTTTTAATTATATGTAAAAACAAAAAAAAAAAACAAACATTTTGATCAAAGAAAAACAGAAACTGTAATAATTTATAACAACAAATGTCCAATATTGTTTTTATATTTAAAAAATCAAACTCTAATGTTCTTAGTAAATATCTTGTTCATCAGGTTTTTTAACTGTAAATGACGCAATTGCCTTAGTACTTATGATAAAACCGATATATAAAGTATAGTATAAAGTATAGTAACTAAGCGTTGGCATGCTCGACACCCAAAAATTTTAAGAATTGATTAAAAATTAATTCATCTTATGTACTAAGAACCTGAGGTGTATAACAACATTAATATAATATCTACAACAATCCACGCACACGAAGTCGCGGGAGAAACTGATACATTAATCAACATAGAATTTACCTTATGTACGATGTAACACATTCTTATAGTAAACACACTTATTTTTAGTCAATAATAAGTTCACCATTGAAGAGTATGTAGCTATTGGTAGTTAGAAACGTACACCTAAAGCTAATGGCTTCAAGAATATTCGGTCGCATAATGTATAAAAGATTATTTTAAGTATGAAAACCTTTCTAAGAAATGAAAAAAATTCTAAAGAAGCCGGGCCGACCACGTCGAGGTTTAAGGGCAAGATGGCGGATGTCTTTAAAAGAGGGATATGTCAGAAAAACCCCTCTTCGTCGAGAAACAATAAAAAGTAATGAGTTTATAGGAAGCAAGAGTTATCTTACGTTTACAAGTAGAAATACATAGTCTCTGACTACATTTGTGGGAAAACTTCTTCATTCATATAATTATATCTTAGGAATATTCTTTCGAGGACTCTTCTTCAGATTACGTATATTCTTTTCCATTACTTCTTTTAGAGATTTAAGTGCTTCAGATGGTGTCGACCGATGATTGTGGTCAGTGAAACTTCCCACAACTTGATTCGATTCGTCCAATTCCACGAATGCAGGGCACTTTTTCCCCAGAGGTATGGAACATACGAAACGCACTGACTTGAATTCACCTTTCAATAACGTCCTCTTACCTTCTTTGAAGATGTAATCATTATACATCAAATAATTTATTCCGCTTGTCGACTTAAAAATACCCCCAACAACGCGCTCCTTAACTTCTGAAAGAAAATCTTTTCATTAATACGAGTATGATATGATGTCAATTTTAGAATTGTAAAAATGTCTGACATACATATTTATAAAATTTTGAGAACCAAATATTTTTAATATTATTACTCTCTAAATAATTTGAACATCGATTATTAAATAGCAAAACAATAGTAAGAGTTACACTTGGCACGTAAAATGTTTTTAAACACCTTTTCCTTATCTTTCAAAGTAACGGCAATAATATTATTACAGCATGTATTTTTTTTTTCATCTTGTACAACACATAATATGATTATGTAGTATCACGAATAAGAAAATTTGTTTTTAGAATAATTATATAAAATATAGTATCTTTGAGTTAATATCTCGTAGAACAAGTCTCGAACTTACTTCGATGCTAACTCGATTTATGTAATTTGTCCCGTATATATTTATTTATTGTCAGCGCAAGATACAAACAAGGATGACATTTTATTCAATTTCACTTTTTGTCTCTGTATTATTTGTCTTAATGATTGCATCGGCGGTAACGCTGAAAGTAGAACATCTGAACATTCCTCCAAACACTTCTCTAAAATTTCATTGGTTGATAAATCTAATACCGTTGTGTCCTTCAATTTTTTTCTAAACAATTCCACCTGTTTTCGAAAAGGATCTGGCGCGTGAGTGTGATCAGAAGGAATTTTGCCAAATATTGAACTTCCACCTTTCTTTATTGTTATTGCGGACGCTTTACAGTTGTAACTTCGTGAACGACTACAAGACCAATAGGTTTTGTTACCAAATTTTCTGTTCAATTTAAATGTATATCCATCGTGGCAAAGTTTTTTGCAACCTCTTGCGGATGGTATGAATTCTGGGAGAACTGTAAGAAAAGGAAGATAACATGCTGAATATATTTAATGAAAAACTTGAAGTTGTAATTATTCGAAGGGAAGACGAAAAAGTAGGTACCCATTACACCACTAGTTGCAACCCTTGCAACGCGTGTACTTAAAAAAACATTTGAGTATAAATATAAGAAAAAGTCGAACAATTATTAACAATCATTTATTCAATAAGGTCAATTTCCTAAAATCCTGTGGATCATGTTCATCATTATCACAGGCTGAGTCAGAGGGGGAGGAGCGTGAAGAACCGCAAGCCCCTTGCCTCACGAAATATAAAAAAATATTTTATTAATATTCCAGTTAAATTGTGAAGAGAAATACAAATTTTATAATTGATAGTTGTGATTGTCAGCCCCCTAAGCGATTTGATGTCGTCGTGATGAGGAGGATCAGAACGGGGGGTTGCTTTCCACCGCAGGCAGCCGAAAGGAAAGTCATGTTTCAGAGGTAGTGACCCTGGAATCGCAGAAGCTCCGGGATCGCTATGGTAAATGACGGTGTAAACTTCCCCGCGACTGAGCATGGTCAAAAGGCAGTGGAGAGTCTTAACTTATAAAATCTTTACACATTTTAATAACTTAATATCCTCAAAAAACAAAAAGCGTTGACATATTCTCTAGTTTCGCTTTTTGTCTTGTAGAATGAAGAACATCTGAACAATCTTCTTAACATTCCCTAATATCTCGTTTGTGGATAAATCTAACACTGTCGCATTCTTCAATTTTTCTCTAAACAAATCTACATCTCCCCGTAAAGGATCTGGCGAATGATTCGGAAGAAATTGTGTACCTAAGTATTTGTAACTCCACCTTTTTTGGTATCACCTTACCTTAATCTCAATACGATTTTGACATTAATATCATCGTCATTTTAGGGTATCGATTATGCATGAGCAATCGAATTAGATACTTGTAATAGAAACGTGTGATTGAAGAAGTTTTGCTTTTTGTCTTTGTATTATTCCTCTCAATGCCTTATGTGATTGATTGTTATGCAATGCCGTTACTACTTCTGGTGGGCAGTCATTTAAACACTTGTGCAATATATCATTTGTGTGCATTTCCAAAGTAGTTGTACATTTTATTTTTTTCTTGAATATATTAACTTCTTTTTCGTTTTCTTCTCTCGGATGATTGTGTTCTCCCGGCTTTCTGCAAAATATGGTTTTCCCTTTTACATCTATAGTCATAGTGGTTGATTTACACTTAATTGGGCGTCGAGAGCATCTCCAATATGTTTTTTTTCCGGCCATATTGCTTTTTATAAAGGTGTAACCATTGTAATACAGCTTTTTCTGGCCTCTTTTAGTTGTGAGAAATTCCGGAAAAACTGCAATGAATCATAAGTTATATAAATGCTCTAATGCACGTGTAAAAAGTTCGTCCTGACAAATGTACGATTTTTCAATTCATTTCAATCAGGTACCTTTATATTTATTAATTTTTATTAAATATTTTAATATGAGCCATTTAGTGCAACTACTTTTAGCTAGGTTTCTAGGTAAATGTTCAATTATAAGAATGAATATGTTCTTCTGAATGTATGGTAAGTTGTTGTGTAATGCTAATAATTTAAAAGCCGTGAGACAATAACGGTTAGCATTCTGAAGGGTTCCACATTAAGGATCTTTTTATTCTAATATGTCTCGGGGAGGACTTATTATTTCGCTTGGTTTTGATTCGTATACGTTTTCGGAAAATATTCAACCCACTTTTTTTGGCATCTTCAGTTTAAATAAATTCGTCTAGAGATCTGTTTAGAACGGCGGTAATGAAACGAAGAACATTTATAGTTATGTCATTTTTAAAATCAAGTGAATTTAATCGTTATATATGTTTAACGCACACACACAGTCACATCTATATCCCTTGCAGGGGAAGACAAACCCAACCATGTTTAAGAATCGTGAATTTACCTACCCTGTTAAATAATATGCACGTCTTTGCTATAAGCCATTCCGTGCATCATAACATGCATAACGTATTACATCGAGAAAATTGATTGACAGAGTTAGTATAATATAAACTCCACATGTTGAAAGCTTAAATGGTTAAAAATTACAAATACTTATAATACGTTCCATCACTCGAGGGTCTGATCTGTAAGATCCTGTGAGCAGTGTGTTTTAATTTAGCTCTAACGATCAACTTCTCATTGGTCGAGACGGTGACTTGAGCATTGCACTTTTGTTGTCTTGACGAGCACCGCCACCTCATCCCATTTTCATAAGTTCACTTTTGTGAAACGGATACCCGTTGACCATTAACAATTTTCTACCCCCGGCTAATTTCACGAATTGAAACGGGATTTCTAAAATCAACGAACAATTTGATTATTTCGCTAATTTAAGATATATTTGCCTCTCTTAGAATCCAGTAATTTTCATTTAGTGTGGAATATAATAAAAAAAAATTAATGTCATTCTAATTTAACATACAATGGAATTTTGACGAAATAATATTAGCCACATTTTCTTAAAGCCGTAACATAGATTGTACCAAACTATTTTTACAATAGAATTTTCGTTCAGAGAAAACTGAAAAAACAAACTTTTATCAACCAAAATGGTACATCATTGCAATATAAGTGGTAAAGTAACCGTCACTGTACATAAACAGTAGTTAACGACTTACGGTTCACAGCTAGAAAATTGAGCCCCCACTCCAACAGTCCTACGAAGTAATTGAACACAAACAACTCATTAATGAACTAGATGTTACTAGCGCCTTAAATCTCTAAATATATAAACTTGTTATGCATAAACCATATAACTGCAAGGTTTCATGAAATTCCGTTTAGTAGTTTTTTCGTGAAACAGTAACAAACACACAAAATATATCACCAAATCCTTACAAAATTTCGAATTTATAATATTAGTAAGTTTCGTTATTTTTAATCAAACGCATTGTGTAAACACAAACAAGTTTTATTTCACACCTTTCAACACTTTTAAATCTTCACATAATAACCGCTATCTAAAGCTCGATACAATGGCGGATCATGTGGATGATTCAACGAAGCCTTGAAGATGATTTCATCATTTTCGTCAAGCACCACAAAAGCCTTGCACCGGGACGTCTTCCGAGCTGAACACTGCCATCTGAATCCCCCAGCATACTTGATTGCACTTATTTTGTGGAAAGTATACTTATTTATCATGAGCAAGCTTTTCCCGTTCACAAGCGTTATAATTTGTATGTCTGTAAAATAAACTTTATAAATTAAAACACATATATATATATATATAGATGTCGTTTTGGTGGAGGTGAGTATATTTGATTCTTGGACAATATTATTAAGGAAAAATAAAGCTTTTTATTTATATATAATACAGGTAGGCACGTAAAGAACCTTTATTTTATTTCAGACTATTTGAATCATGTTACAATGATCCGTGGTCACCGAGTGACGAATAAAATGTTTTCTTTTAACCTTTCTACTTATAGATTTTTTGATGAAACAGGCTTTACTCAGTTTGTGTGTATGAATAACCTTGTGTAGTGAATGACCTTTTTGTTTGGTGCATGCATATTAAACTGCAGATATTTAAGAGTATGTTTGTTACATTTTAACGCGAAAATCTACTTGACTCGCGGTAAACGAAGCCAACAATCTCTTGTAGCATGCATGTGCACTTTATCACACCACCATGTTAAAGTTTTTTAGTCAGCTGATAGACTGGTACAGAATGAAAAACAGCATTAAGTCCGCCTCTTAGTAATGTTTTTGTGCAATAAAGTTTCGAATGCTTTAGCTGCTTGGCTTACTGATTAAATTGAGATTTAAATAGTAACATGACATTGAGTTTTATTTTATCCTTATTTTCCTTGATGTACATAAATATATAAAAAGAATAAAATGCCAACAATTCAATTATCATGCAATTTGATTTCTTTTGTTTAAAGCTTTTTGTAAATAATATATTATAAAAATACAACAATATTCTCATGTTATGTTCCGGATCTGCTTAAGGCAAAACGTTGTGTTAGTAATAAATCATAGGTAATAAAATAGGTGTTTTCAAATAAAAAACAAAATTGGCAATGGTAAATATCACTTTAATATAATAATGTACTTATTATCAACCTATAACAATTTTATACAGTATCTTAAGATATAGACAAGACGAAAGAAATAACAATATAGGTATGTAGTATAGTATGACAGTGAGAGTGAGCAGTGCCTTGAAACGAGCACTGAAATATTTCTATCAGGATTCGAGTGCTTGTGTTGGGATAAATGGACGCTCGCTGAGTGAAAAAGGGTTAGACAGGATGGGTGGCGTCAGCGTGGCTGTTCAACCTATTTAAGGGTAGTTGTTTAACAGATTTTAAAGCGTCTGGTTTGGAAAAGTGGAATAAGGATGACCGAGTTATTCGTCAAATTGTCTTTTCTGTGCCGACGATCAGGTCCTTTGAGTTACAGGAGTTGGTAAACGTATATTGTGACGGTCAAACTCAATCCATCGGTCCCGCTACACCTACTTAATATATATTTAATTTTTAGTTATTATTGTTAAAGTGGCAACGCAAATAAATAATTTGTCAAAATTTCAGCTTCCTAGCTATCACGGTTTATGAGATACAGCATGGTGACAGACTGACGGACAGACAGACAGCGGTGGCTTACTAATAAGGTCCCATTTTTACCATTTCATAGGCAGAAGTTAATGTATCGTAACTAAACCACTTGCTCGCAGGGATAACTGGTTAAGTGCTCAATGATAAAAGGATAAAGCCTTTTTTATCGCGCAAAAAACTATGGCTGTTTCGCTTTTTATTATGATGTGTATCGGGACAACGATAGTTTACCGCGCGATAAAAACGGCGTCGAGCGTGCCTTACTACGGAGATAGAGAAAGGAATGACGATAAAATTAAGATTACTTGTACACTATTCTATAATTTCATACACAACATTATGTACCAACAAATCGAGGCACATTTAGCTTCAGATCTATCGTTTACATGTACTTACTATCACAAATTTTAAGGCACAATTTTTCAATGAATTTGTACAATAATTATTTGTTTTAATTTATTTTATCTGGAAGACATATTTTTATTTTTACTTGAAATATGTTTGAAAAATTATATTAGATTTATTTTTCAAGTTTTATTATCCACTGGACTAGCTATGTGTAAAATTATGTAGACCCTTTACCTTTCGTCATTATGATATGTGCAGTCAACCGCATGGAAGATTGATGTGCTGTTCACTGTACCAAACCAAACTTGACTTTATTTGCTTTGAATGTAGTTGAACTCTGGGAATTTCTTGACATAATATCCAGATTTGGTTATGTGGAACTGCGGTGGCGGATGATTATGTACGGTGTAAGACTTAAGTATGTAGTTATCATGAGAAAGGTGTATGTAAGCCTTGCATTTCCTCGAAGCGGTATTGGAGCAGCCCAGTCTTACTCCACCAAAACCTATGTTCCCCCTCTTGCTGTAAGTGTATCCATTGAGGATGAACAACCTTGCTCCTTTGAAAGTGCTTACGTAATAACCTGAAATTAAATAGGCATGAGTCACTTGTCTTACATTAAGGTTTTTTCATTTACACTATAAACTTAAATATTTAATGCTTCATATTTTCCACAACAATATCTTTTGGTATTTATGACACACAAGTTTATTGGTAGAAAAACAAATAGCGAAGTTTGTTTATCAATAAAATAATTTTTATTTAACATTATTAATAAAATTTAACATTATTCTTAGTTTACACATTGTACAGGTAATGTTTTACCTGTTAGTATTAAGGCAACAATAACACGCAGTCTTCAGAATTTGCATCATATAACTATAAATTACAATCGCTATCTTCTCTTATAACTTCAATTTGTCACATTTCAATCAGGGTCTGCCAATGATAATTCTTAAGGTGGGTCTACAAATGTTTTATTGTCCACACTGTACCGGCGCATTGTATCAGCGTTGTGGTAGGTACGCATGTTCGGCACGGAGGTTTTTATCACGATCCATCTTATATCTGCGTTGACTATCAGTTCCAATAAACAAATATGAAAATGATAATTTTAAAAATTGTACAATGCAAAGCGAAAGTTTGAAATCAGTTATGGTCATATCATTCGTTTTGTTATTAATTTCTTAATTTCACCATGATTTATTGGAAGAATGTACTTGGAAAGGAAGTCTTCCGTTTGTAAGATTATGCAATTTGTCTCTCTTAAATTTTGTCTTTATTACTTCAAGGTTTCTTTTTCATTTTTAAGTGATCAGTCAGGCCTAACATCAATCTTCATTGCATTTTGCTTTGTTTGATAATAAATAAAGCTTACTGAAACTGTCCTGCAGTCTGTTTGTCTTGTGTACAATTTAATTAGCTTTATTTTATTCGTGTCACGAAAGTTTTAGTCGTTAAAAAAAAACAAATTATTAATGTGAAAAATTTTATTTACCTATTCGTACCTCAACTACAGTTACTGAATGTTTTACGAGTATTATCTCTTACTACTTTGCTTTTATAAATATCAGGAAATTTTATCCTACAATATTAAACGAGCAATGAGATATCAATCAGCTGGTATTGTATTTGTAGGCAATTTTCGTCAAATCAAACCTTTATGTACGTCCCTGCCTTAGTTTTTAAATAATTCGGTGGTTTATGGTTATGTATTCCAGAGACCTTTAAAATAAATCCTTCGGCTGAAACATGGGCATATGCTCGACACCCTCCCATTGAGGAGGAGCAAGAATACCGCGAACCTTGATTTCTAATATGGCCACTTTTGAAGAATGAGTATCTCTGATGAATAAGCAATCTTGTTCCCTTAGTTAAAGTTATGAATTCAGCTATTTCTGAAAGGTATAAGTATAATTACTAATAAACTAGTAAAAGTTTGGTAAATATATATACCTACGCACCTCTCGATTCGCTAAACCTACATATACTAATATTATAAATCTGAAGAGTTTGTTTGTTTGAACGCGCTAATCTCGGGAACTACTGGTTCGAATTGAAAAAAATCTTTTTGAGTGCGTTGAAAAGACCATTTATCGAGGAAGGCTTTAGGCTATATAACATCACGATGCAACTATAAGGAACAAAGAAAAAATGGAATATGTGAAAAAACGGGAAAAATTATTTATCCTTGAGGGCTTCAATGATACCCAAAATAACTATTCCGCGCGGACGAAGTTGCGGGCACAGCTAGTCTTTTATAATGCGAACTGATTAAATCTGGAATTCCCTTCCCGCGTATTTTTCCCGAAATAAGGGGCATTCAATGCAATATTAAATAAGCATTCTTTGAGAAAGCGTGTACCACTTTAGACCTCATCTTGCTTAGGTACTGTCAGGTAGATTGACGTCACTTAATTGAACTGACCCAAGAGTCAATTTAAGAAAATTGCACGAATCGTTACAAATTACACACAGATGAATTCGTCATAGTATTTTATTAACCTTGTTATTTTTTTAATCTAATGTACTTATCTGCAGAGAACATACTGTACTGAGACAGGGTGAAATGTAAGGAACTAACATAATGACCCTACCAAACATAAGAGTGGAAGGTGTTTTTCGGGATTATTACTTCCAAGTCCAGACCACCTCCAGTTTGACATAAAATAAATAAACATTTTGATTAAAAAACAAACTTATAATCTTTAATAAAAACCAGTTAAAATTCAGTAATTGTTCTGTTCACATATTCAGCATCTACAAAGTATTCTAACTTTGGATGCTTTTGGCTCGAGCGCCATTAAAAGGAAGACCTTCCGCCAAGCTGGCTGTAATGCCTGGGAAACCGCGCGACAGGTGAGGTTGGATTTATGCTCCAATCAAAAGAAAGTTTTGTTTGGGCAATTCAGAATTTTCGCATTTGTGGCGCAGAACTTTCGTCACAAAACAATGCGCATACACATCTGCCTGATATTTATAACTTTTCAGAAAAAAGAATATAACTTTGGCAGTTAGGTTCATGAGGTTTAAACATTGTTATTTCGTTGTGAGGATTAAGAGTGATGTTGCCTTTACATCCTCGATTTCCACATTGCCAAAACGAATGGCCATTTTTATAAGTTTTCTTACGGTGAAAACGACGTCCACCGTACAACATCAATGTACCACCTCGCCTCGAACTTATGAATTCCACTTCAGAATTTGGGTTAATACTTGAATCATCAAACATGTTCAATTCTGAAATAACAAATTCGTTTTACAATAGATTTAATGTAAAATCATTTTCTGGACACTGAAGGACCTGTATGATGTCTCTGATGATGCCATGTTGATGGCATCATACTGGACTTTGCAAATATCATCTGCTAGAATCGACACGGTAGGAAGAATAATAAAACAGTTATATTAAATATATTCCATATAAGGATTAACATACCTCCTTCTTCCTCCTAGTGCTAGTCCCGGTTACATCCTCACCTTTCTGGAGCGGAGCCCGGGGTGCGCCTTTACCATGATCCTCGATTGGGTTAGTCAGGTCACAAAGCGACTCCCATCTGCCCTCCGCAACTCTTGCAAGGTAACCTAACTCATATCGGATAAATAAAAGATTAACATACCTCATCTACCATAATCTCTTGGTGGAAACTCGTCAATATTTTATTGTACACAATATGTGCCCATTTCAAATAAAACGACAGTATCAAATACCAAAACAAAAGCGAATATAACATTCCATTTTCATGACATTGAGATATGGAATAAAAAAAAATTTTTTTGGTGTTATTTTTATTGCATATATTTTAATAATAAGAAAATAATTTGTTTTTCACACATATGAAGTAGATAAATCATTGGATAAGAAATTGAAATATAAAACAAATACTTATTGACTTCGTTATCTAAGTAATATCTTAGTAGTGACTGTAGAACTGTGAGATTTCCTTTCAACAAAGTTATTAATACTTTAAATGCTTTTAAATGTTTTCACTGTGAAGTTTTTGTGTACTCCCTTTGAGTATTTTACTCTATAGTCATCTTTTACCACATATACAGACAAAGAGATCGGTTTATAAAAAAAATCATGTATTAAACGCGCATGTGACATCAATCGGTTGCTATTGATCATTGTAATATGATAAGAGACGTCCGAGATTACATGTAGATACCTACGGTACGTGCGGTTAATAGGTGCCTGTATAATTTTTAAATAGTTTAATGCAACGCGAATGTTTAAAATTAGTAAAAGTTTGTTGAGTTTGATAATTAACTAACACATAAAAATGACCACATAATAGTCTCTTTGACTAGAAATTAATTAAAATGATAAATACATCTCAAGACTAGAAATACTCAATTGTAAAGTCGGTACTTGTACTCTTCAAAACTTACTATATGTATATACATCGAGAACGTGCAAAAGTAACAAAATTTTCTACTTAAACCTAATTACGCGACTTTTCTGGGACTAGATTATACCCACTTAAAGCCATCAAACCGACTTTCAGACCTTTTAAAGTCCAGTCAAATAATTAATTTAATAGCAATACTCAAACTACTTATTTTAAATAAGCTTGTTTACGCTTTTTATACTGGGCAGTGCAATATCTTTACTTTTGTTCATCAAAATATTAGACTAGTTACATTCTGCACTATTTCTTTCGAAAGGTTTTTTTTTTTTTATTATTACCTAAAAACTACAAAAATGAGATCATGTGCTTTGGCTTATTTTGCTTTCTGTACTAAAACTTATTAATACTATATGTATAAAACAAGTCCAAATAATCTGCTATTTCAATTATCCTCTCTTTTTAATAAGATCTAAATAGTTTTGCTGATAAAATTGTTGCAGAACTGACTAGATTTCATATTGATGGTATTTATTCAGTCGATATAGGAATTACGTTAGTGTAATATTAATTTTAGGTGAATTTTAGGTTACCAAATCGATCTGATCTGAACTTCTGATAGAGTATGCTCGTTTTCACCAACGCCTTTCACAATATTTGCCCTTATAATTAGTTTTAAACATTATTTGATATTTTCAAAGATACTCGTAAAGCTCTTTACAAAACGTCACTTAACTGGGGAATCCCCTAACAGAAAACACCTAGAGTGGTGAAAAGAAAATTAATTAAGCATGTATCTGATTAAGGCTCCAAGCTTAGGTTATATAAGTATTACTGGATTAACGGACTATGAGTATGAGCCTCCTAAATAAAACTAAGGTTTTGGGCGAGTTATGGACTCGTTGGTGAAAACGAGCATAGAGACTTACAATTATAATCTCAATCTTTACCTTAAAATTTATAAAGCCACTCTTTGCAAATTATCACACACGTGTGTAAATATGACGTGTTATTTTGTAATTTATTGCTCAAGCTTAATCCTAAAATGTTAAAAATTCTAACGAAATCATATTATACTGGAATTCAATTCTCAGGAATGATAAATGTCTTCTCATAACCGAATTCTGTTAAGTACGAACACATAATTTTCTGTTTTTCTTATTATACAGTTTTGAATTTTAAACGCTTATACGCTATATTATATAACTCTTAAAATATTACCAACCGGATTATTAATCTACAATTACATAACTATGGCTAAGTACAAACTTTTTGTATTAGTTTATTGCTATTCCCATTAAGTTTTTGCGCTTTCAATCTCGCATACAACTTTTCAAGTGATTCCGATAGAACACAACAATTATGATGAATAAATATATACACACCGCTTCTTTGAATATAAAAAAAATTATGATTCCATACTATTTACAAAATTCATTTGCTAATCCTTCAACACCTCTAAACTCCTCACTCAGTTCAGTCAAACACTTGGTCGCTCTACGTTTTTATGAAGTCTCATCTTGTCTTTTACGCGCTGGTGTGCCGAACGGGCTATGAGTATGATCCATATTGCTTCTGACAATTGTCATATCATCAGCCAAGTGTAGATATGCCTTGCATTTGTGCCAGCGGTTCTTGGTACAACCCCAGCGGAAACCATTTCTTGTTCTGCTCTGCTTATAGTACGTGAAGTTGTGGTATACCAGCCTCTCCTTGCCTCGTGACGTCATGAATATGTTAACTGAAATTTTATTGGGTTAGTAATTTTAACAGCAGATATCACTTCCAAAATACGCAACCTTTCCTATTTTATTGTGCAATAATAAGTGTTTAAACAAGCACGCGCTTACAGGTTTGACAAAATTAAATGAGTAATTTGTAAAAATTAAGATCAAGGCAAGTGGAAAGAGGTAGTCTCTGCCTACCCCTCGGGGAAAGAGGCGTGATTTTATGTATAAATGTAAATTGTAAAAGCAGAAATTTTATATATACAATTTATTAAACCAATGTAACAGTATTAAGTATATGTATAAACATGAAAATATAACAATTTATTATTATACACAAAACTCAATCTGTTTTATTTTTCAGTCGGTTAGTTCAAACTGACGTCTGATATTTTTTACTTGTTAATTTTCGATTAGGTACTGGTAACTGAGAAAACTTTCTAGTTCTAAGCTAACTGACAGACAAATTTTTTTATATGAGGTTCAAACATTCACAGGCCTCCTTAAAATTACCCTGACACAATCACAGTTAAATTCGTTTAGTAATAACACAATTAAAAGAATAGGACCACTCTGTCGCTTTCCCATGGATGTTGTAAAAGGCGATCAAGGGATAGGCTTATAAACTTGGAATTCCTCTTTTAGGCGATGGGCTAGCAACCTGTCACTATTTGAGTTAAAATTTAAGTCAAATAGCTGAACGTAGTCTATCAGTCATTCAAGACTCTGTCAACCCCGCAAGAGATACAGACGTGTATTAAATGTTAGATTCGGAAATATTTCCCATCCTGAGTCATCATCAATGATGGTGGATCATGGCTGTGTATGATTTTCGATGTCACGAGTACTGCCATATTTTCGTCCGTATGTATATAAGCTGAACAAGTCCTCTTAACGCATTCCCATCTTCTTGCTGAATACTTTTTAATTTCACCTCTCTTGTAAAAGTAGTATTGATCAAACATTAGAAATGTTTTACCATTTATAAACTCGATTAGTTTTCCTGCAAAACAATAAACCGTTAAGGTATTTTTAGGTCATGTCCGTTTAGGGTTAGTTCGCACAAAGCGAGACATAACGCGACTTTTTATCATTATCCCACATTATTTTTTTATTAATCCCAACATATATTATAAAGTGAAAGTACGTTTGCTATCTTTTCACAGCTAAGCTACTGAACCGATCTTCATGATTTTTTTCATAAGTACATATGGAACAAATGCGAACAAAACGGCGAAGGAAATTATGCTACAATAAAATAAAAAGTAATCCAAGAATAACTTTTGTAAAAAGAGAAGCGGCTCCAATCGATATACAACTCTTTTGAAGTCGGTTAATTTTCTAAAATCTTAAGTGTAACAAACACTTTCCTGAAAACCGCATTAAAATCGGTTCAGCAAAACGCGAGATAATCATGGACAAATATACATACAGTTCAAAATGAGAAGGTTTGTTTGAAGGCGGTTAAAAAGGGTTTTGCTACTACTGTTTCCTTTTTACTTTGATGAGGGTCTTCTGTTACCTTAAACATAAGCTACTGAATTCAAACGAGGAATAAAAACAGTGAAAATATCATACGTTCATACAATTGGATGAAATAGAGACAAAGATAGGAAAACATTATAGTATTTGTAGAGGAAGAAGACTGATCAAGGTTTAAGAGGAAGTAAGAAAGAAGATAAGACCGAAAGTATCAAAAATAACATTATATATTAATTTAAAAAATGTCTCACTTATTTTATACTTTATTGAATACATTTATTTCACCATAAGCATGTTTATTTCTACTAATTACTTAATATTGATAAAAAGGACGCAATGACATAAGAGAAGAAAAAAGAATAACTATTTTTCTTAATCCTAAATATGTTATACTGATTCATAAAACACTAATTTATTAATAAAACACTGAGACAAAACATCTAGTAAAAATTTTAAAATGGACTTAATATCTGAGAGTTGCTGGAATGGATTTTCATTTTAGATTCTAGTATATTTGCCTTGGCTGGTCTTAAAATATTTCGAGGGTGGATGTTTATGATCTGTCCTCGAGAATCCCACAACATTGAGGTCATCGTCTAGATGCAAATACGCGGGGCAAATCGTGGATTTACTGCAGGCCCATCTATAAGCTTGTCCCTTTTTAACGGCACCTCTTTTGTAATACGTGTAACCGCGGTAGAGATACAAGCGTCTTCCGTTCAACATTTCTATTAAACCAGATTCCATCGGACCTGATGGAAAACATGATGGAGTAAATAAATCGTTTAAAATATCTTTATCTTTATACAAACTATGATATTTCTTTTATTTATCTGCCTTAGTCGTTTATACTAGTTGTGCTAAAATTTAACAGTGCAGTATGGAATATTATTAAAGAATTCAGGTTTTTTTTTGTAAATCAATAAAAATATGAGAATAAAACTAATAGTTAGTAAAACATCAATATAATATTTGACTAGTGATTTCACAGATATTAAACTCATTTGCAAGAATTCTTTTTTATTCGAGTTTTATTGTACTCGTTCCGTATTTATTTGTACACATTGATAGACAATTAATTAAGATACCTAACGTTTTAAATTTATTTCATTTAAAATTGATAGAAGTATATTATACACATCATCAACAGTGTTTTAGACATTTGTAAAATTGTAAATATACAAGCGGTAATACAATTAATTAAGATACCTAACGTTTTAAATTTATTTCATTTAAAATTGATAGAAGTATATGATACACATATCATCAACAGTGTTTTAGACATTTGCAAAATTGTAAATATACAAGCGGTAACAGCTTTCTATTTTCCAAATCTGTTCCTACTTCGTTAGATCTGTAAACCATAAATAAATTAGGTACTTTTAAGTAACAAAGTGACCTATTCACCCACTGAATTGATATTACTTACACGACAATGCTAAAGGTCGTGGTTTCAGTCGGATCATCGATTTCATCTAGCTCATTAGAAGAAATTTTTCGCTTGCATACGCTTACGAACGTATAGGTCTGAAATAGAACAGGGACAACCTGTAACAACGCCGCCAATCCAACAGGTAATTAAGTTGACACAGGTTCTATAGTAACACCCTAAGGATACAATTTCAACATTACTGTAACAAGGTCGTAAATAACAGGTATCGAAAAAATTTAAACACTGACAGATTCGAGAACAGGAGCTGTGGCTTGACTTTTGTCTGCGACACGGACTTGGAATGTCCTATTGGTTTCCTCTTAAATGTTCCATTGAAATTTTGTAAACTGTGGAGGAAGGAACATGATGATG
The DNA here is from genome assembly GCF_032362555.1 of Amyelois transitella. Classification (NCBI taxonomy): domain Eukaryota; kingdom Metazoa; phylum Arthropoda; class Insecta; order Lepidoptera; family Pyralidae; genus Amyelois; species Amyelois transitella. The sequence goes on along the minus strand of NC_083513.1, from coordinate 2,274,493 downwards.
TAATCTATCCCATCCACTACTGAAACTCATTACGTACAGTACGATGAAAACAACAATTTCATTTTATTACGTTTAATGGATAAAAAAAAAGTAAAATTAAACAAACCACAAGAATACAAGTCATGTAGGAATATTTTCGTTAGTGTAAACACAGTCATTTCAAATACGAATTCACATATTCGAGGTCGAAAAAATGAGATCCAATACACGAGATTTTTAATTATCACAAAAAGCATGCAGTCTTAATATAGCTTACTCTAATCTTAATAAACTAATCACAATACATAATACTGGATAAAATGCTGTTTAATATCACACACATGGTAAAACAATGTCAGTCGTTGTTATTTCTCGTACTTCACAAGATGTAGCAAAAAAAAAGAACTGCCGATTCGATTATCAATACCAGCCCCCGCACTATGGCAGGTGCGACGACATATCATCGCGCACTGAACAGTGTAAAGTACAAAATGTCTGCTGACATGTAAGCTTAACTACAGCTTAAATTTTAAAAATCAAACAAGAAAAAAACCTCTTTCCAAAAATATTGAGATGGCCACCATTTCCTCGTCGGGAATAACACCAAATTTTTAATAAGTAGAAAGATTCATCTAAGACCTAGAGTACAAAACTTAATCCTAAATTAAATAAGACACTACAAAGGCACTTTCAATTTAAAGATTGTGATGCAATTCAAAAATAGAGATCCGAGATTTAATCAGTAACATTCTTATAAATTTGTCACCTTTAAGTAAAATTTGACTTCAGAGCGTTACTAAAATAAGATTAGTTTTCAGTCAGAATTTATGTCGTAAATTAAAAAGGAAATACTGTTACTCCCACTAAACAAATTGAAATCTTTCAAACCTACTTGTATATTAATAATTATGTCGACTTCGTTAAAATATGTTTAAACGTTTTGCCATTTAATTTGCATATTTGGTGACTATGTGTATATAATGACTAAATAGTAATACTACAAGTTATAAAATGCCTACGGCGTGACAGAACTAGTGCTAACATACGACGCTTCAAAGATATCAAAATATGGCAAGATGATAAAACTACAAAATACGTTAATTAACTATTGCAATTATTTGGATTATTCCACTTCATTTCCTAGGTGATCAAAATCAACAAGATTTGACTCCACATTTTTGATCACCCAGGTGACATCATCCATGTGATCAAAGTGGAATAATCCAATTATTTTATTAAAAAAATTACAATCATTATAAGTACAAAATTGTAGGCACTATAAATTGATATGACTATACTATTTCAGTTTTTCGTAGTAAATTACTTTGAAAGCTCATTAATATTGAGATTGAGTTATTCTTTGGCCAGTAGGGTTTGCTTTTATCTTTTACCTGCGAGCGTATGAATAAGAAGATAATTACGAAAAATCATAGAACTAATTATAATCAAAACTGTTTTAACTCCAATGCAAATAATTTTGCTCCAATTACGTATTCCAGACACAATCAAAAAAAAGTGTGTGCACATTCAGACAATTGTGTCCACCAAACGATTTCATTAATATTTTTTTTTAATTCAAATGAGTGCGATCCTCTGTGTTATTCTTTTATCGATTCATAGAACATATTCTATATTAATTTTCATTGCGACTTAACTAGTAGTTGGTGAATACGCTATGAGCCACCAAATAGTCATGAAGTGGAGAATGATAAGCGTCGTTAATGAACCCGAGGCCATTTTCTTTATTGTGAATTATATTATCTCTTTCTTCGACGTTGTTAATTGGTTGAATTCTTTTCTCTAGTTTCATTTTGTAATCAATTTTCTTTTTAGCAGGCGGATGGCTGTGATTGACGTTGGCTTTGAGTACTTCTAGTTTGTCAGTGATGATCAGATGGGCTTTGCACTTCCACTTGGAACCGTAGGCGGTGCAGCTCCAGCGAAAAGCGTTTGTTCTGGCTTTGAGATGTTTGTAGAAGGTGAAGTTGTTCAGGCGCAGATTGATTCGTCCACTGGGACGCAAGTAAAATTCAACTGCGAAGAAGAAATTTTGTTTGTGTGAGATTGATTTGAAACCTTGTATTAAAATTAAAGTAAAATAAAACAAAATAACACAAGAGGCAAATGAATGATAAGATGAATATCCAAAACAAATTCTGGATATTCAAAATATATGAATCTAGAAATATGTTTTGGACATCAACCAAAAGGTAATGTATAAAAATAAATACAAAAAAAAACAACAACTGTTAAATTTTGAAAACATATAAAAAATAGGCAATAAATGAAAATGGGTAAAAAAAATTCTTCAGGAATATTAGTGAATAATAGAAAGCCATTGTGTATTATATTTTATAAGTGATTTATAGACTTTTTACAGTATATTACGTAATATCACATAAAATTATATATGCTGAAATTATCACAAAAAAGAAATATATAAAAGACTCAATAAGTACATAAGGTTGAACAATTTACTTCGTTCATTCCAATCGTTGAAATAATACTTTTTTTTTTTTTTTCTACTGCAACTAACAGAGATCAGAATCTGCAACTAACAAGAATCAGATATGGCATTTCAGAGAATACACTTAATTATAACACAAGTTTCATAAGCTGTAACACAATATATACATATTTTAACATTGTTATATAATTTGCACAAATATTTTATCACACGATTTGTCTACTGGTTTCGTATCAATAAAATTGTCAATCGGTCGTGAAAGTTTTTAGAAAATATAGTGAGACATATTTATAATATAATGGATTTGCGGAAAACGAACCCCACGCCCCGAAGCCCAGTGACGGAGATGCACCTGGGAACATGTCAAGATGAGAGAAACGCTAGAATTTACGACTAAATGACAATTTTTTTTCAATATTAATATGCAAAGTATTACTAAAATCTTTAATGACTTAAACTCTCTAAGATTTATAACTAGTTTAAGCTATACTTTTAATTTATAATAATATCATCGTATACAGAAATAAACGTGAATCTATACAACTATTCTGCTATAAACATAAGACAAAAGACAAAAAGATGAGTTAATAACTTTAGTACACACGGCTCAAGAGATACCTGGGCCACCTCCCATATACCAATCAGGGCGAGGAGACACAGCCATCTCCTGAGCCCAACGTACAAAAAAGACTAGTTCAAGTCATGACTCATCGCTTAATCTTTGTACAGGCACAGAATTTATTTAAAGTTTACGCCGCCATGAACATCAGATATCTTCATTGCGAATGGGTTAAGAGCCTGATTGGACCCAAAGGAATCAGCTGATACCTAAAACAAAGAAGAATGCCATATAATTAACTTTTAACTAGAGTTTAATAAAACATTTTATTCAGAATGTATTTACATTTTGCCCAAGTGCAGAGACTATTACATACATACATACATAAAATCACGCCTCTTTCCCGGAGGGGTCGGCAGAGACTACCTCTTTCCACTTGCCACGATCTCTGCATATTTCCTATTTCATATTTCAGAGACTATTAAGTTGGCTGTATTCCATTTGTTTATAAATATTTCAGATAATGTACACCAGTCAGTTGATGAGTTTAAAGGCTTTGGCTAGCTGCTGTTTTACATATTTCACACAAATAAAATTACCATAAATACCACCACCACGCATGGCTCTACCAACCTTCCCGTTATACGAGCCGAATCATAAGAGGAATGCGCTGCCCTCGCGTTTCCTCTCTAATAGCGCACCTTTTCTTATTCGGGGCTTTTAGTTGTGTGTTATATACCCTATCAAATTTCCCTATTTTAGGATACGACGACGAAATGAAAAGAGCACGTCTCTTCACGTCTTCTTCTCAAGAGCATGTATGTAGTAAAAAGCATTAAAACAAAGTCAAACTCACCGCAAAAGTTTTTCTGAGAGTCTCCAAGAAGTATCTCGAAGGCGGGTGTGTATGTTCCGTGAGGGCCTTAGCAACGATCATTTTCTTGGTCACATGGAGGAAGCCCCGACAAGACCTGGAACCCATTTGGGTGCAGCTCCAGCGGTACCCATCTCTGAGTAACTTGTGCTTATAATAGGTATAACCATTGAGAATCAACAGATCTTTCCCATTCCGACCTTTTACTTGAAGGACTGGAAATTTCGAAAATATTAGAAACACAAGCGATTACATAGTAGGCGACAATATTCCCATTTTTTTTTAATTTTATTTGCGTCAAGAATATTATATTAATATTTACTGTTAAAAAACTGTATCAAAATTCGTGGTGTAGTTTTAGAGATCTTAGCATACATACATACATATACAGACATAGGGACAGAAGCCGGGCTTTGCTTTATAATAAAAAAAATATATAAGCGCGTATTTATAACACAATATTAAAAAAGCAGGTCATCTTTGAAAATATGAAGAAATATTAGGGATGAAATATGCTAACACATGCGAAAATTTATAATAAACGAACATAGTCGATATCATCATCAATGTATTGTAAATTCCAATTAGCACATGTATAAGAATATATTTGACTATAAAATATATATTTAGCCAAATTCAAAATGTTACAAGTACATCAGTATAACATTGTATATTTACATTAATATTTGAAATTATTACATAACTACTTATGTAATATTTTTTTTAAATGCAGTGGAAATAAGAGCGTTAAGGAGTATGATGGGCGTGAAAAAAAGAACAGCGTGATAAGGGAATGTTGTGATGTGAAAGAAGATGTAGTTACAGGAATTGAAAAGGGTATGTTAAGATGGTTTGGTCATGTGGAGAGGATGAATGAAAGCAGGTTGACTAAGCAGATATACAAGGAGAAGGAATGGAAGATGGGAAGGCCTAGACGAACGTATCTTGATCAAATTAAGGACGTCCTGGCAAAGGGTCAGGTCAAGAGTTCCCAAATGAATGTGGATGAAGCGAAGGAAGTATGCAGAGATCGTGGCAAGTGGAAAGATGAAGTCTCTGCCTACCCTTCCGGGAAAGAGGCGTGATTTGATGTATGTATGTACATAACTACTTAGTGAAAAATAATCAAGGAAGCTTAATATTAATGAAAATTGTTCGATCATGTCATTGAGCATTTTAGAGTTTGATGTATGTGCCATCAGCCAGCTTGCGGTAGTTGATAGGGTCATGCTTGTGTTCACCGAATATTTTGACGATCATTCCCTGATCATTCACCATTAGGTATGCGTTACACTTCCTTGAGGTATGCCTGGAGCATTTCCACCGAGACGCGATTTTGTTGGAGTAACTTGTTTCTTTGAAGTAAGTAAATTTTTCGTGCATCACCAAAGTAGTTCCTTTTCTTGTTCTAATAAAGTTTGCTAAAATAAATTATATTTATATCATTATTTTTTCAAAGTTAATAATCCATTTTACCATTCTGCATATGTGAGGAGTCGTGTTAATGAATTAATCATCTTTAACCTAACGTTTTCCTATCGTGTAATTCGCCAACACTGGTGTCAGGTAAAATATTAAAATTTTATGTTGCGGCCAATGCTCGTTGTCTAGACAAGGATAATTAATACACAATTTAAATAATTATTTTGCTTATATTCGATGTTCACGATAACAAAAACTTGTATTTCATTAAAATAAACAATAATATTAACTACATTCATTAAGTTAAAAACGATCCAATTGTGACAGTGGGAACACACTCAAACTCTGACATACGACCCGTCCGAACTACGGAAATATCTCAAAGGTTCATGAGTATGTGTATCCATTCGCTTCAATATGTGCCCATCCGTGCTCAATACCAGAAAAGCGCCACAGTTCCTCGAGAAATGTCTGGTGCATTGCCATCGGTGGCCGTTTTTGAGACTGTAGTGTCTGAAGTAAGTGTAGTCATTCAACATAGCTAGGGTTTTCCCGGCTTCTGTTCTGATCATTTCCACTGAAATATAAATAAATTTAAAACCACTTACATAATGTTCGTCCTCGGTTTTAAACTTAGAAGTCATTTTAGTGGACACATTTCCACTGTCGTATGGTTATGACTGGTATGGAATGAACGTATTTTTTGCGTCAGTTGGTTCCAACGCAATAAAACACAATATATTAGATCCTATAAGAACAAGTGAAGAAGATTCGTTTATCGTTAGATCTGGCTCTTGGATTTATGTATCAAAATTTGGTGGCTTACAAAATATTTTTCATAAGATTTTACTTTAGAAAGTTATTTAACAAAAACATTTCATCTTTGAGTTATACGAGTAAAATTACAGATAATTTTATAATTTATTCTGCCATTGCCAATATATAAAAATAATAAATCGTTGAACTCGATTTATTTTCTTCTTATCTGATACGCCGTCCAATTTTCTAATATTTTTACAATTTTATATAATAACCGTCCTTATTAATATAGTACTTCCTAGGTTCGTGGTTATGATTCTCTACTAGTTTGGCTATGTGTCCAGAGTGGGTGACTGTAATGTAGGCATTGCAACCCCGCTTTACACACTGCCATCTCTGACCGTCCTTTACCTTATGATGGCGACAGAAAGTATAGTTATTCAGCATGAGTAAAGATTTTCCGTCAGTTGTCGTGATATATGTTGCTGGAATACAAATGTATACCTAAAATTAATGCGTTGTCTAATTCCAATGATACGCCACAATCAAACAAAACAATAAGCAATTTCAAATGTAATAAATACGATTAAGCTTCAATTTATGCAAAATTGACAACATTTGCAGGATCTTTTTAAAAGCTGTGTAAAACTACCAGTAGGAATTATAGCTAGACCACTTAGATTGTTCAATGGGGTTTTAAAACAGGTAATTGACTTTTGTTTCCTAGAGGGTGTTAAAGGAAAAAGATGGATTTATTATAGTCGTAATAAGCGTCACCCAGAGCATTTACTTCGTCCTGCGTATTTGGATCGTAAAATCAATGTTTCTAATTAGCATCATTTAATACATTAACATAAATATATTTACTTATAAGAAACTCGTGAATATCCTTTATTTTTGTTAAGGCTTATTGAAAAATACCTAATCGATACGTGTAAAACATCATCTACGAAAGTAAAATCTGTATTAAATTCTTTGTCAAAACTATTCATGCTAAAGTGAACAAATGTTAATGACAAGAAACGCCATTTAATGGCCAAATTATTGTTTTGCCGAACTAAAACATAACTTAAGTTCTACCGAATATTATTTAATAATAATAAAAAAAAAATCTTCTAAATTATAGACTTAAAAGATTGTTATTTAAATTTTGACCCCCTAGGAAGGGGGGAACCCTTCCCATCACGCAGGCAGCATACGCATACTATGTATTGCAATTGCAATACGCTGCGCAAGAAAGCTGCCCGCGCGAGCGTCACCTGTTACCTCTCTCAGACGTTTGCTAAGCGCTTTGTGAAGCTATTAAAAGTTAATAGTGTTTAAATGTTTCACAAGTAAGGTTCGAGTTCAAAATAAAATCACACAACATTCTGTAATAAAAATTATTTTGTTATTCTGACATAATACCCCGATTTATTTGCAAAATAATATTCATTATGTTTGTGCGTGTGTTCTTCTGGACTTACAGAAAATGTACCATCATTGTACTGAAATATAGTCGTTTTACAGTTTTTGGAAAGGTACTTCGAACAACGCCATCTAGTGCCCTTTTTGTTGGCGTAGTGTTTGTTGAATGAAAATTTTTTGTGCATCACCAACTGCTTACCACCTGACAAAGTGATGAAATTCACTGGAAAGAAAACGTTAAATAGACACATATATTTATTTAAAACTTTATTGCATTGAATAAAATGTGCAAAAAGCGGATAAAATGCCGTTTGGCATTCTCCACTAGTCTACCAGCTGACTAAACAGAAAAACTTTAGTGGTTGGTGCGATAAAGGGAACATGCATATTTAAAGGTTCCTAAATACATAAAAAAAAACATACAAGATACATATAACACGGTCTGGAAATTTCAAAATATTAAATAAAACGTAATAAGATACAAATTTGATTGTGCCTCTAATAAAAGTTGATAATTTCGTTTACCATGATATAAACAAACACCATTTTTATAGACAAAATTTTATTTTTCTTCGTTATGTAAGGTGTCACCTCTATTTCTATCTATAAGGTGTACCTAACCATAAATGAGCCGGCTATTTGCATGATATGATTGGTGAATATGGAAGAAGCAAGAATGCAGGGATCGCGGCAAATGACAATAATTTAGACACAAAGTCTACATTTTCCATTTGGGGAAATGTATAAGAAACACCTATCACAGACGACGTTTGTGATAGGTTCTCCTTTATTGATGACATATTTCACGCTATTTTTCCATAGATATAGGTATTATAAAAAGAATAGAATACCTAAGGGTATTCTATTCTTTGCACAAAAATTATAACATACGCACTATACTTTTAAGCTAAGATGATACAAAAAAGGCGGCTTTATCGCATAATGCACTCTCTTTCAGGAAACCACATTAGTTTTTTTTTATACCGCGAATATTGAAGCGTTATTTGAGCTGAGGTCAATAACCCGGTTTCTGAAGACGATGAGACGATGACGAACATGACGAAGAGTTAGAGAGATCTTAACCAATCTTATATAAATGATAACACTATCCTGGAATTTTGATATAATGTCCCTTACTTGCACGATAATATTTATCATATTCGTGTGTGTGTTCCTCAGGGCTGATAGAAAAAGTTCCATCATTGTATTGGAACATATTCGTTTTACAATGTTTCGAATGGTACCTTGAACAACGCCACCTGGTCCCTTTTCTGTTGACGTAATGCTTGTTGAAGGAATAGTTTTGGTACATCAGCAACTGGTTACCACCCGACAAAGTGATGAAATTTACTGGAAGTAGTCAAAAAGGAAATTGTCCACATTCAAGAATTTTTTTAAAAAACATAACAGAACATTTTATGGGTTATCCCATTGTTATTATAAAAAAAAACTGTTGAATAAAAAAAAACATTTGAAAGCCTGTTATAAAGTGATGGTAATTTTAATTTAGAATGAGTAATATTTTGATATGGTCAATGAAAACAATTATAATAATGGAAACACCAGAGAGCGTCCATTGATTAATTATTGGTCAAGTTTTCCTGCTTGTTAGTCTTTTCGAGACTGTTGGCTTTGTCTGTCTATCCTTGCAAGGGATATAGTCGTGATTACATGTTTGTTAGTTTTTTTTTGCTGTCCACTGTATATTAAAAACTTTTTAAATTATTTATTTATTTAAAGGGTACCGCGATTCGATGGCATGTTTGAGCTTAGGACACGATCGTTAATTGATAGTTATTTTATAATTTTGATTTAATAGCGTGCATGCGTGTGTTCTATGGGGCTAATAGAAAATGTCCCATCATTGTATTGATATATGGTAACCTTACAATTTTTAGAATAGTACTTCGAACAACGCCATCTCGTTCCGGTTTTAGTAACGTGATGTCTGCTGTACGAAAAATATTTGTACATCAAGAGCTGCCTACCACTTAACGATGTGATCAGTCTTACTGAAAAGAGAAAAAAGAAAAATAGGAACACTCGGCTATTTTCATACAAAATTTTATCAATGAGTAACTAAATATAAAAGAATGATGAGTAATAAATACCTTAAAACCAAATAAAAAGTAAGAAAGACTGGTTGGTTATAAATGTCGATAATTTTAGTTAACATAGGCGAAACGCTACTGAAAACGGCACAATTGTATTGTATATTTTTACTTCGTCATTTTTTTCTCTTGATTATTGATTGTTCCAAAAGAAACAGAAATACATAGGCAAACAAAACGATCGTTTATTCGTGAAACAAACTCTAGAATGTCATGTCTCTATAAATATTTACAAATTGTTTATTTACATCTTTATTTTTCAAATCAAATAACTAATAAATAAATAAATTTATAATACACTCTTATTTTTTCACAGCGAGTCGTATATTAGGAACATATATAGAGATGTTTTCGTAATTGCCTTCTGTTAATTTACATTCAGGTGGTTCGTGGTTGTGACAGTCGTTCCCCTTTATCACGGTTCCTGCTTCATTGATGATGACAGCTGCCTTACAATTTCTCGAACTAGCTCTGGAGCATTTATATCTAATGCCGTTTTTATTAGCATAATATCTACTATAAGTAAATCCATTGAATAAAGCGAGACGTTTTCCATCGGGTGTCTTCACAAATGTCGCTGCAAATACAAAAGATTTTAAAACTACATCTTTTGTAAATATCTTATGTAGATGATCACATAACAACATCATTCTTGTAACTTACTTTTATTATTCTCTTAAGTTAATAACTGAACAATTCAAATTTACTTCTATATCAGCTTACTATAGTGGAATCAACTACTGAAACAATTTTAACTGTACATAGTTTTAAACTTATACATATTCAAGTAAAAAATCAAATAAAATTTTATCTAATACTGTACTTACTAAAGCTTAGTTTATTTAAACACTTTTTAAACATGTGAACTATTATTGTAATTTTAACACAAATTGTCAAGAATTCATTTACTAAGAGTACCGTCATTTGTCCCATAAAAATCTTTCATAGTACTTTAAATAGAAGTGCTTAACCCTTATCGAAAATTTCGAATGGAATAGTTGTTAACTTACTTTTATATAATTTAGAAGTGGCCTCCTAAGGCATTCATCCACAATGGTCAGTCCTAGTCATCATGTTCATGGTCAAACGGATGGGTTCCTTTCCAGAAGTGAGGATGTAACCGTGATTGACGACAGAGGACAAGGAACGGTCCTAGTCCTGGTGTGACGGCAACCTCTAAGCTAGCCCAACTACAAGGATCCGCAACGACCGTCGTCGGTATAATAGTTTCTACATACATACATACATATCATCACGTCTATATCCCTTACGGGGTAGACAGAGCCAACAGTCTTGAAAATACTGATATGCCACGCTCAGCTATTTGGCTTAATGATATCAAAACAATCTAAGCAAGGAGCTTTAATAAAGAAATAAAAATTACCAAAAAAAGAATAATTATAATAATCACTAAAATAACTAACAGAACAGTTTCTGTGTTCAAAAAGAGGTGGTAAAAATTGGCATAATTTTTTTTAGAATGCTACATATTTCGCCCGCAAAACATGTAAAAACAAAGGGGTTTAAATTATAAAAGTATTAAAGATGAAGATGTGGATGAAGCAAAGGAAGTGTGCAGGGATCGTGGCAAGTGGAAAGAGGTAGTCTCTGCCTACCCCTCCGGGAAAGAGGCGTGATTTTATGTATGTATGTATGTATTAAAGATATCATAAAAAAAGACTTAATAAAAAATATGTAAGACTAGCTGTGCCCGTGATTTCGTCCGCGTGGAATAGTTATTTTGGGCATCATTGAAGCCCTCAAGGATGAATTACGTATTAATATTGCCTACTAACATAGTTATAAGTATACTAACATAATGAGTCTGGTTACTTGAATAAATATTTTTTCATTCATTCATTCAATATTAATAGAACAACAATACAAATTAGCTAACGTGGATGACTAAAGGGCAAATGTTATGTTTCAGTCAAAACCGAATTAAAACGCTGATTTTCTTCTCGCTATTTATAATTTTAAAAGCAATTTAAAAGTCATTTCTAAATAACAAAGACTTTACAATAAATTAACAATCCAGTGTAGATAATCTTAATATATGAAAGAGGACACTGACCTTCTAACATATCCAAGCACGAATTAGGGCTCTAAAATAAGCATTTCCGAAATTTCCGCGTTAAAAATCATTTTTTTACCGCTGAGTGGTTAGTGCGAGTTTAACTCGATCAAACGCGTCGAGCAAGTAATCTCGAATTTGTATGGAGTTGCATTAGTGCCATCGCGTTACCACTAGATGGCGCTGATCAAATCACACAAAAATTCGCGTTTACTTAACGCGTTTTATCGAGTAAAACTCGCACTAACCCCTCAGCTTATTATAACAAAGCTCGAGATTAACAGGCTAATACTTTAACGAAAATTTAAGATTCGAATCTACATTCTTACATACACTCCGCTTTGAGTGCGTTTATATTGGGTCGGGGGATGTGTATGCACTTCATTGCACTTCACCACGCGGCCGTATCCGTCCAGAGTAAGGTAAGCGTTGCATCTTGTTGACACGCTTTTTGTGCATTGCAAACGTACACCAGACTTCAACTTGCAATGTTTCCTGTAGGAGTAGCTGTTGTATAGAACTAGGCATCTGCCGCCGCTGGTCACTATGAAGTTCACTGTGTTGGACAAACAGGCTGTTATTAATAGTGTTACATATATACGTTCCATCACGTCACTAAGGATAGAAACTATGTACATTTTCCCACTTACCAGATCCCAACATACTTCATTTATTCTTTCATTCATAAAATCACGTCTATAATCCAACGGGCAGTTTTGAAAGACTGATAGGCCACGTTCAGCTGTTTGGCTTAACGATAGAATTGATATTCAAATAGTGACAGGCTGCTAGCCGATCACCTAAAAGAAGAATCTCAAGTTTATTTAAGTTTATAAACCTATTCTTTAGTCACCTTTTGAGTGGTTCTTTTCTTTTTTATATCGATTCCGGGAACGACACGGCCACTCGTAACATAGGTACATCTTTCGCTTCATGCAGATTTATAAATGTTATTGTTCAATATATTAGCTACTAGCAATAAGTCGTTTTGTACTGATATTTGAAGGCTTGAAAATCCTTTCTTATGACATTTTTTTTTAATTTTTCACGCTATTATTTCATGTTGTAAAAACGTTTCTGTTTCTTAGACTAATATAACCTTTTGCCAGAACAATGTTATATATGTATATTTCACTTGTTGGATTCAGAATTTTTAAGGTCCGTCCTTAATCCGAGATTGACGCGAAAAAACATGGAACTTTATTTCGTAAGTAATTATACAGCTTTATATATATGAAATTATTTTGCTTTTTTACTACGCTTTTATTAGCTTGGGTTGTATGTATGTATGTATGTATGTAACGGAATCTTTGAGCTTAATTTTCACTGATTTCTAAACGTCTGATCAACTTGAAACTTTGCACACGTATCAAGGACCGATGACAATGCAATATTTTGATAAGAGTTTCTCATTATCCTTATTGAAACTGCCAGGATTAATAAATTCATTTTTAGATCCTTCGTATGAGAGTAAGAGAGACAGAGATAGCACCAGTGCCAGTAATCTCCATACAAGAAACCAAGAAGTTCTGACGTATAAGGAGTCCAAAAAGAGATGTAATATATTTCCATATAATGTTACTATTAACCTGAGGCTTTTTTATTTCATCGCATCGCTCCATTTAGAATTACCATTAGAAACAATAGTAGAATTAGTAGAATATTTTAAAACAATAAAAAATATATAAGTAATAAAACAAAAGTAATAAATGAAAATTGAACAACTAAATTTACAACAATACAAGAATAAAGTTACTACCTACAGAACTTTGCGATATTTAATACGTATTTAACATATTAATGCGATTCTTGAATTAACATTATGTAACTTTTGCATATTTATAATAGCAACACTGTAATACTCGCTTGGAAAATGAGTGACAGTTTGTTTATTTATGTAAAATAAGTTTTGCAGTAAGTTTTGAATTCGATTCTAACACCTGTAAACTATCTTTCTGTTTTTTTACCGGTGCCTGTGTATTTACCTATTTGCACTTTGTTTTGTGCTGATAACTTGTCGTTATTTGGAGTTTGGAATCTTCCGTTGAGTCGAGCTTTGTTCTTCCGGATATTCGTGTGATTTTATCATCTGAGATTGGACTCTGACTGTGTTCACTGTGTTGTGCAGATATTTTGAGATAGGACTCCTGTAAAAAGTACCTGATTATTTGAGATAGGAGTCCCAAGTTTGTGTTTGTTTTTGTGAAAGACAGATTTTACTACAAAAGTGCCACGATGTCTTCAGATAAACATTGTTGCGTTCCTGGTTGTAAAGGCAGTGGAGGTATGTTTGAAATATTTTTGTTCCTGTATCAATCTGCCTCTTAATCTTGTGGTTTGATTCCTGGCAAGGCCACAATCGAAAATTGTTATGTTTGCTGGATAGTCAAAAATATTATTAACAGTGATTTATCACTATAAAATTCTTTTCAACTGGGTTTAACAATCATCATACATACATGCATACATATAATCACGTCTATATCCCTTGCGGGGTAGACAGAGCCAACAGTCTTGTAAAGACTGATAGGCCACCTTCAGCTATTGGGCTTTAAGATAGAATTGAGATTCAAATAGTGACAGGTTGCTAGCCCATCGCCTAAAAAAGAATCATGATGATGAGAATATTATGAGATTTAATCCAATCAGGCCACATATAACTTTAAGAAAGTTAGTTGTGAAAACCTCCGGCGATGTGCGCATGGTTGGGAAAGTCATTTCTAGTAAGATAGTTATACAGCGTAGTAGAAGTAGTAGGAAGTTAACACTTCTACCAAAAAATAATTGTATAAAAAAACTAAAAAACTAGGCGTTTTATTGCTAATCAAACTAAAAAATAGAAAATAAATAATAGTTTAAAAAAAACTAAAAAACTACGCTTTATTGCTAATCAAACTAAAAAATATAAAATAAAATTTAAAGACAAAGGAATTATAAAACAGTAGTAGCAAGTCGAACAATCGGTTATAGTCAATTACCTCCGATTAAAATTATAACAAAATTAAATTTATAAACAAAACAATTTAAATCAGAGTAAAAAGCGTGGGGTGCATTTTACTTCATTTTCATAACTCTCTTGTCATAAATATATGCTAATAGAATGATTTTAATATTTACTACATCAGGCACCCCACGCTTTTTACTCAGATTTCAATTGTTTTGTTTATAAATTTAATTTTGTTATAATTTTAATCGGAGGTAATTGACTATAACCGATTGTTCGACTTGCTACTACTGTTTTATAATTCCTTTGTCTTTAAATTTTATTTTATATTTTTTAGTTTGATTAGCAATAAAGCGTAGTTTTTTAGTTTTTTTTAAACTATTATTTATTTTTTTAATTCAATGGTAAACGTGTAGGTACTACTAGAGTTAAAACTAGGCGAACTACATTATCGGTTCAGGGAATGAAATATTATCTAAATTTAACACATTTATTTCGTAGGGAAAATAAATTTCGACATATTAGATTTATTTATTTAAAACTTTATTGCACAAAACACAAAAAATGTACAAAAGGCGGACTTAATGCCGTTTGGCAGATTGTTGGCTCTGTTTGTGATAAGCTATGATTACTTATACTCGTATGTATGGAAAATAAAATAATATTGGTACGATGATTTGCAAACCCAATATGACAATTAACGAGCCTACTGTATATCTAACGTAGTAAGACACGATGAAAATGTTCGGGAGCATTTTCCTCAGACCTAACCCACCACAACCACTGGTTCTACCAACCTTATGGTGATTATCGCCGAATCATGGAAGGGGCACTCTCACTGACCTCTATTATGAACTAACTTTTTTATTTTTAAAAAAATTATTGCACAAAAAAATTTACAAAAGGCGGATTTAATGCCGTTTGGCATTCTCTACCAGACTACCAGCTGACCAAACAGAAAAACTTTAAGTTGGTGTTGCGAGAAAGTCCACATGCATACCTACAGCAAAATACATAAATTACAAACAAAAATAATAACAAATATAATAATATAACAGTAATTTCTCTCTGTAATTCATGTCAGTGGACGCGTTGCTCTCGCTTCTACATTAGCGTAAAAAAGCAGTCTTCTTTTATCCCGCTATAAAACCTATTTTATCAGAGTTCTTCGACCACATAGCTCAGAAGGACTTGTTGTTTGTGACAGAAAAGGGCGACGGCAAACAACCAAGAAGTCCTACGAGGTGGTTGGACTAAATCCTTCGTTCACGGAACTTTTATGCCCCAGTGGCGCCGAGTGTTTCATTTACATACTCCGTATATTCTGATTTCGATAACCTATTACAGTTTTCCCGTTAGAAAACTGTAATAGGTTATCGAAATCAGATTGACAAATATGTCTCTTCTCCCTAATGATGTCATTATCCTAAAAACCAAATTAAATAAATTATACAAACGTATAATCACGTCTATATCTCTTGCGGGGTAGTCAAAGCCAGCCCAAAAAAGACTAAAAGTGAACACGTTCAGCTGTATATCTTGATGGTAGAATTAAGATTCAAATAGTGACAGCTAGCCCATCGCTTAAAAGAAGAATCCCAAGTTCATTACTCGTAGATACTTATAAAAAAAAGTTTAAATTTATTACTAAAGAAAACACCTACTGACCTTCAAAGTTATTTTCCCAATACATTTATTCTTTTTTCTGTTAATGCATTCCCATGCCGCCGTTCCATTTTTATATTTTTCTTTCAAAACATATTGATGGCCAGTTTTCAACAAAATGGTGCCTCCGTTTCTTTGTATAAAAGTGAAGTCTTTAGAGTAACAGGGTAATTTCACATATACATTTCCTGGAAAAAATAAATTCAACACTATTCACAGAAGGTTGCATTTCTCAATATGTAGCGTATAGATGTCGCCACAGTACTAGCGGTCGGATCGAAACATCACTATAATTATAGTGAGAGCGATGTTTCGATTCGACCGCCACCAAAGGGAAGATCTTCCGCCAGGCTAGGTGTTATGCCTGGGGAACCGTGGCTCAGACGACATTGTGTCACAGGTTGTATATATGCTCCAATCCCTGAAATCTTTGCTTATGTGATTTAGACTTTTCGCTGTTTTTGGTTGACAGCGTCACGTGATTTTGTTTTGTGACTTGTTGCGTATAGATGTCGCCACAAATGTTTGATAGATATGTCACATGTTGTGTGCCATTTTGTAATAAAAAAAAGGTTAGACCAATTCTGTTTTGGTATTTCGCGTCTTTTCAAACCATGAAGGTACAAGGTACGAGTTCGATGATCCTGCTTTATTACTTACTACTAGTAAGGATTAAAATACAATAAAAAACAAATATGACGTTTACGTATTTATTTGAAAGATACCTATTACTGAAATTATTTTTGTTGACGATATTTTCGATTTTAACTAGTAGGTATTAAATTACATTTAAAGTTACCCCTACCTAAGGTAACACTCTAAACCACACACATTAACAAAGACACAGATATATACACTACTCCATTTTTAGTTCTCTAAAATAGAACTCAACACACACAATTACAAATAAGGTACAAAAGACTTTACAATTACTAAATGCTCTGCCCTGTCGTTAAAATATGTCGGGATTCTAAGAAATACTATGAATATTATATTATACAATCTGAAATTTAAGTACGAGCTTCGTCCATTTTGGAACCGCGCCTAAGTAAGTGGCTTAATACGTATTAAAATATTTTCACAATTTAGTCTTAAACATAAACTGAAAGCATATATTTAAAAAAAATATTAAACTGTTCTGAAAATAATTAATTATGTAACATGTTGTTATTAAGTTTAAAATTTGAACCAAATATGGCTCATATCTATTTATATCGTAAAAGAAATTTACTTTGAGCGCGATTAGATTGATGTCTTTTAAAATCGCGTTGACCGTTAACTATGATCACTAAAGTTTGGCAAGCGGCAAGATTATACATCTATACTTACAAAGGAATTCATATAGATCATTGGGAAATTTAGAAATTCCAAAATTTTAATATTTTTTATTGCACGAAGAAATCTTTTGACTAATCTTTTGACTAATAATTAATAAATATTTTAAAAATCAATTTTAAACAGAATCCTCCGTGTGCCAGTCCAACTTGTACTTAACCTCTGCCTTAACCGGTTTTCTCTTACGCTTAGGGTACATCAGCAGGTACCTCCCGTTAGGAAGCCGACGGTACTCGACTGGCGGATGTGTATGATCAGTATTGCACCTCACTATTTCATTATACACGTTCAGGGTTATTGACGCTTGGCAACCCTTATTTACCCGGGTACATCTATATCTGTAACCGGTTTTAATTTCCGCGTGTTTTCTGTACGCGTAGAAGTCGTAAATGAGTATGTTCCGCCCTTGGTTCGTGGTTATGAAGCTAACTGTTGGAAATAATTGACACGTCAATATTTGAACAGTCCGATGTAATATATATATTTATTTTTACTTCTTACTGACTACTAATTCGGTTGAATGGTGTCCTGAGGATAAGTGGTGAAAAAAAATTATTAAATAGAGTTTATTATGTTGTAAGAACGATAATAATTGTAATAAAGTAAAACTTCATTATAAAAATAATATTACTTACTTATGAAAATAAGGTGTTTTTGTGTACAAATCACACAGAGTTCAAAAGTTATTTCGAGACTGTGATAGTAACAATACTATGTTACATTAAAGATGCTTCATGGCGCAGCCGGGGATTGAACCGACCGTGTGTCTTTAAGTGCAGTAGATAAAGTTAACTTTTAATAAAATGTAGCGTCGCATAGCGTAGCATTTTGACGAAATTCCTGTTTCCCCTACCAATACTGGCTCACGCAAAATACACAGCACAGCAGGGACGATCATAGAGTATGGCTCCCTCTAATGAGCAAGATCCTTTTATCTCCTTTAGGAATAGCACTCCCACCTCGGATATGTGACAAATGTGATGGATCTAATCTAACACAAGGAAAAGGCCATTTGCAGACATTTGTGGTGATTTGAACATGTTCTTGAAGTTATATAACAAAAAAAGGAACAACTGAAAGACAAGAATACCAATATTTCATTTATTCTACAATAATTAAAGGATACTTATTGTTGACTTAGATTCAAAGTATTTTGTTCACAATAATATTGAATGTAGATAGATAGTTATATTCTAACATACATTCTAGTTATTAAAGATAATAAATATTTCTAACATAAAAAACACACATTCATAAAAAAAATCAAGTAATAAAGTTGTATAGAAAGCTACATAAAGTAAAACTCACAAAATACATCTATTTTTCAAATTACTAATACTCGTCTCTTCGTTTGAATGTCAAAGGCCAAATTATACATATACATATATATATAATCATCAAGTAAGCATTATATTAGCCATAAACCTTAACTCCCTTGTTTTATATTCGAGGAGGATCAGGTCTAAATGCCATATACTGAACAATAATCAATACTTATTATAATTACGTAATACATAAAGATCACGCCTCTAATCACTATCTCTTTTCACTTGCCCGCCCTGCATAGTGCTTTCGCTTCGTGAATTCTTTCTACTTCAATTTCTACGCTCATTTCTTCATCATCCTTCTAGTTTTAACCCCGGCTGCGTTATCACCTCTTTGAAGATGAACAAGAGGTGATAGTAAGACCAAGATTCTTGATTAAGTCGGTTTTTAAACTCGGGATTAAGCTCCGCAACCTTTGCAATAGAGCCTACCTTATCTCATGAATCATGATCAAATATGATGACCCTTACGATGATTTCCTACGTAAGGGCATCGGTTAGCAATAAAACTAATGTTTATAACTCTTGGTTCATGGCCGCGGTGGAGAAGGTAAGACATTTAACTCTTATCAAAGTTCCTCAATGTTCTGTGCATTTAATTTTTATTGAGGTCCTTTTATAGTGCGCCCACCGAAGCTTCTCTTTCTACGCTCATTATACAACAGCATGTAACTGCCGTTAGACAGCTGGCGGTATTGCACCGGCGCATGAGTGTGTTCGTTATTACACCTCACAATTTGATTATCGTTATTCAGCGTTATGTTTGCTACGCACCGTTTATTCGCCATCGTGCAACGATACCTAAAACCGTTCTTCACCTCCACGTGTTTTCTGTATGTGTAATGGTCGTACACAAGTATGTCCCGTCCTTGATTAGTGGTGATGAAAGTCACTGAAAATAAATTGACACGTTATTTTTATAAAGATTATTTTTTTTGATAGGAAACAACGACGACGTTAAAGTAAAAAATAATCACATACTGGGAAATCACATATAAGAGAGGTTCATATGGGGAATTTAACTTTGTTGAAAAAAAAAAACAAAACAATTTTCAAGACACTTTACGATTTTTTAATAATATTTTAATATAAGTACGCGGGAAAACTTATATGCCACCTCCGATTAAGATTTTTCAGTGGAGACCATGATGACATACTTATCTAACGCATATGAAAAGAGTCTCACTAACAAGACTTAGAGTTAATGCGGGTAATTTGGAATACAAGTTTCTTTAAAAAATATACTCGCGAAGGGTTAAGAGCAATAAGATTAAAAACTACAAATATAGGTAGTGAAATTTGTGTATTAATAGCATAAAAATAATCAACATTTTTATTCTTCTATAAAACACTTCAACTTTTTTTTTACAAAGAAAACAAGTTAAAGGCATCGAATGCCTAAACAATAAAATAATAAACTTTTAAATGAAACATCCGTTTTTAGCTTTTTTATTCAATTTCGTATTTCTTCTCTTTCCTGCCTTTTCCAGTTCGGTTTTATATGGAGAACTTGAAATAATTTCATATTTTCCTAATTTTCGACCTCTATTAGATGTACGTTTATTAGCACAGGTCGGACCAGGCGAAATATCAAATGATGTGACAACGCAGCTACTATGAGAAGGACCTGGGCGAACAGGTGTATTGTCAATTGTTAGATGTTAATGAGGTTGGTTTTCACTTAGCGGCTGAAACCTGGATGGAGGCCGATTTGGCGTCCCACTTCTAACATTTACGCTAAGACGACGAGATTTTGATGTCGGTGAAGATTGACCTGCTGGTTCAGTGACATCTGGGAGATCCTGTTATAACAATATTGATATATTCGGTTGTTCTTCAGGTTGTATAATGGATTGTGAAAGATTTGGTGTTTCAATTACACCCTGTTGACAATTTGTGCTCACACAACAGGGTTCAGCTATTTTTCTTCATCATGAGCTGCTGCGAGGTAATCTGACTCTTTGAAGATGTTTCTGTCAAATGGATAAATTCCACCGATGCTAAAACCTTTGGCTGCAATTTCCCCAGTTTGGCATTTATGATATGCCTTGCCAAATAGTTCTGCAATATCGTAAGAAGTAAGGGGTCTCTTATTGTCGCGCAACCAGATACGGATTTCTTCGCTATAATATGTCTTCAGAGGGCCCATAAAAGCTTTATCCATCGGCTGAATTTTGTGGGTACAGTGTGGTGGCAGCGAGATCAAAGTTACGTGATTTTCTCTGGCTTTATCTATGAATTCAAGATTTTTTGTATGGCTAAAGTGACCATCAAACAAAAGAAGAACTGGTGATGCTTCGGATGGTTTCACGTAATCAATAAAATGCTGGAACCATTGGGTAAACAAATGTGTTTGTATCCAACCAGATGGATGTGCTCGTCCTATAGATCCCACAGGCGCACCCTTCATTAAAATCTCGCTCATATTTTTGCGGGGAAATATCATCATTGGTGGCACAAAACTTCCAGCAGGACTCATACAGGTCACTACCGTAATCAGAGAACCTCTTTCAGCGGACGTTATGGCTGCAATTTGTTTTTTGCCACGACGAGAAATTACTTTAGGAAATTTAGATTGGACAATAGATAACCCCGTCTCATCTACATTGAAAATTCGATCTGCGGCAAATTTTTTCGTATCGTAAACTTTTTCTAGTTTGTCATAGAATTCGTTCATTATTTGCTTGGTAAACCCATTGGCTCTAGCGAATGATGTTCCAGACGACTTCCGCATTGATAATATCTGCTTCTGCCTTGAGAGAAATCCCTTCAGCCAGTATCTGCCGGCTTTACCATCTTCAAATGGATTGGGTAGATTATTTCTCTCTGCAAGTTGGTAGGCCATTCTTCTTATGTCCATTTGTGTTAGGCCATATAACTTGGCTTCCATAATAAGGGCGTACCTAACGAGCATGTCCTCAAAGTCTTTATCAAAAACTGGTTTGCGACCTATCTTTTTTGAAAGAATTTCTGGTATAGTAAGTTCTTTTTGATTTGCAAGCCGAAATAAAGTCGTTCTCGGTACATTAAATGTCTTTGCCGCCTTTAAAAACCCCATTTTTTTCTCTCTAACAGCTTGTACTGCAGAAGCCATATCGTCTTCACTCCACTTCTTCTGTTTTTTATATTTATAAGTAGAAAAGGGCATTGCTAAAACAATAAAAAACAATCCATTCATTATAATTATAAACTAGCGATAAGCCAAGCGACCTAACCATCTGGACAAAAGCCTACCACTTGCGTTAATTTAAGAGCTGTGATGATACAGACACACACACATAAAACGAATACCACCCCGCTTTTTTGCCATATTAAAAAACAAAACAAAAAGGTGTGGACACTAAATGTGCATATAATTTGGAATATTCCAAATAATCTTCACCTACCGTATACCAAATTAGCAATACACTGTAACTAACCTCAAAATGCCGTGATCTATTTATATTTACAATTTTTCTTTTGGAAAATAAACATTGATTACAATTATTAATACACCAAGCAACATTTTTATACCAGTGTAAGTATATGAATATACTTAGAAGTCGAGATGCGAATGATTTTTTTACTTACTCGAAAAGTTTTGAAAACAGCGCTTGCACTCGGATGACGATTGCCACGACAATGAAAACATGGCACATTCTAAGCCATGCCCAATTTATTGACTAATATATATATATATATATATATATATATATTCTAATAGACGACTTTCTACTCTATCAGAAAAAGTTATTGACCGCGAAGATTACAGATTTTTGTATGATTTTCATGACTTTTAAGAAAGAATCAACTCAAAAAGTTTCATTTTTTCTTCACGAAACCTTTTATTTTATTCTATTATTTTCGTCCATGCTTTTCGTTAAACATAAATTAACCAAAATTAACTTTTAATAAAACATATTAATATCATATATTTGTATTTTTAAATATATTTTATTAATTTTTCGAATACCACTCTGTCACATTTACTGCTTAAAAAAGTAAGTTTTTGCTGTAAATTAAATTTTAGAATTATTTACAAATCAATACTTATTGCGCAGGTGGCAATTTCATATTGTAAATAAAAAACTCAAATGTTGCACTAGTTATAACTAAATATATATAAGACCAAAACAATTTTCCTAACAGGAGACAACTTTGTGATAGAGTAGTAATTTATGTGACGGAGTCGTTATGGGATACCAGGCTCTCTTTTGCAAAAGTTTGTAATAAAATACATTTATTTTTATAGAATCATTTATTTTTATAAATCTTAATCAGTCTTCAACATTATCATGATAAGGTGAGATCAAACTTAAACAATTAATGAAATCACATTTCAGATGAGAGCTTCTTAGACTCGTGAGAATTCGATCTGCACTCGAGACTCTTTTACGATACGGGTTTGGAAAACCGATTGAATGAGGCGTTTTTCTCTTCGACTTTTGACAGTCTTGTATCATTATTTAATGGCATTAGATAGAACGTTGTACTTCTTTGTGTTCTGATTATTATTTTCCTCTTTTTTGCAGCTGTCTTTTTTCGATTTTCTCTGCAATCTTTTCTTATATTTTCGAATTGCTTTCTCTGTTTTATTTTTTCTTGAAACTTAACTTTATCTCTGTATAAGTTTGTTCTACATCTTTTAAATTTTTTTTCTTCCCCTGATACTGCGCGTTGATACTTCAGAGGGAGTCGGTGTTGCACATGTAATTACTTTTGGACTTTCTGGTGTTGGTGATGGAGCCGGTGTGGTCAAAAGTACCTCTTCAAGCATCTTTTCTTTTCCTTTCTTTTTTTATTAGCTTCTTGCCATTTTCGCTTTTGAATTCGATGCTCTGCCTCGCTCATATCAGCCACTAGCTTTTTTCGAGCATGGTACCTTTCTAAATTTTTACGCTTTACTTCAGCCTCTTTCTCAGGGTTATTTTTTCGTTTCGCGCGATAAATCCGTTGTCTTTCTGCTCCTGTTAATGGCTTCCGTTTCACCATAATGTATTCTGGTAATAGAAAATAAGTAATTAGTATCTAAATGACTACAGAAGATTTTCCGTAGAAATAATTATCCTAATAACTACCAAAACTTATGAATCTTTTTTAGTATTTCTTGAATTAAGCACCGTCACGATATCTATGTGACAGAATTGTCGTGTGACGGAAGAGTAAATTTTTGTTAAAAAGTTGATAATATTTAAAAGTTAACATAGAATTTGATAATTTACTTGTCGAGCATAAAACATTTCTTATTACGTAAGAGTAAACAACAAAAAGTAACAATGATCATTAGAATTTGAATGAATTACTTACGTAACGAATCTGACGAAGCGGTAGCCGAATAAACATACACGCGTTTGGGTGTCTGAAGCGCTGCCTTCTGTTCGCAGAGGGGAACACGTACGGAGGGGGGAAAGGGACGAGCGGCAACAGCGCTTATTTCGTTTGACAACCGACGTGACAGAATTTACCACGCAATACATTAGGTAGACGATAGAGGGAGACGAGTTTTATTGATAGTACCTATTAAGAAATAACTATTACTGTTACACGAAAGGTACCTAATATATTAAAGAGATAGAGAATATATACGAAAGCTCATGTACCGGGAGACAATGATATTGTATGAATACATTTATGTCACGCGGATTTACAACTCTGTAACTTACTTTTTACAGTGAAATTATTTATTAATATGTTATTGAAATATGTGCGGTCATTATATGTATCGTACAGTGTATATCAAAATATAATTTTTAAAAAATATTGATAATTTACTTGTTTTTTTTAACTGTCTGGCGAAGACACCTTTTTGTAGGTTAAAAAAGGACGACCCAATTACAAGACTTTATTAACAGGCGTTTTTTTCATCGTATCGTGAGCAAAACGCGTGTTAATAAGAGGGATTATGAAAAATGTATATATGTACTTAAAGGGTTTACATATTCGCAAACGTTTGACTTGATTTTGAATATGACGTTACTTCGAGTACATCACGAGGATGTTCGGATGAAAAGATGCGAAACCAGGTTGGGGGAGTCCAAAAGGCTGTGCACTATGTCACAAGGTCAACACATGTCCAGCCAGCTAGATTTTACCCATGTGACAAAGTCAAAAGACCAAGATTTCGACAGCTATACTCATATTACTTGGAGCACTTGCATAATAATTTACATGGCAATAGTGATGGAGTAATTGTACCCAAACTGAGATGAAACATATGGCCGGTAACAACTGACATATTTTACAAAGTCTACACTAGTAGTCTATTGCCGGCGCTTTCGTTAATGATATAACTTGTTTTTATTTTCAATATTACATTTTAATATATTTTCCACATTGAAGGCGATAATATTGAACAGGCGCGTGCGTATGAGTTTCATTGCATCTTATGACGAAGTTTTTCTTATTTACAGTGATAAATGCGTTGCATGCGGACTTGGTACATCGGTACCTGTGGCCTGTCTTCTCTTGTCGATGCTTGTTGTACGAATGCGATTTATACATAGCGATGAGTGTGCCTTGAACAGTCTCGATGTAGGTCACTATTTAAAATAAAAAAAATCATAGTATAATAAATAAAAATCATAGAGTTCAGAATAATATAGGACTATACAAGTGGTAAGTACTGGTGACATTTATTTTCTTACGTCTTCATTCTGATCTTTATTTGACAGCTGAGCAAAAATGCTTTACACGACAACGACAAATAATTCCTATTGATTCAATGGCATTGTTACATTTCTATTGTTGTTGTTTTATATGATTTTGATTTATACATATATTTTAAGCGTGTATCAAAAACATAATTATATCTTAAAATACAGCCCGTTCTTCGTCTGCCCATACTTAACAGGTTCGTGCGAGTGTTCTTCGCTACCCTTAACAATACGTTGGTCTTCGTCTACAACCAAATAGGCTCTGCATCCGGTGAAGCTCTTGGTGCATTGGAGTCGCATCCCAGACTTGAGATTACAATGTTTCCTGTAGGCATGGTTGTTGTAAAAGACCAGAGGCCGTGCCGAGTGGGACATAACGAAAGTCACTGCGAAAAACAAATATAGCAAGTTGCTTAGATTAATGCATTTGGGAGAATGAAGTAACGTAACTTTATATTCACTCAAGACTGACTGTTTTATTGTTTGCAAAAATTGCCAAAGTTCTATTTTCAAATGTTTCAATACGTTTTTATAAGCAAATTTTGCAAGCTTTTAACTGTAGAAATCAGGTATGACCCCAGAAACAAAATGACATAACAAAATATAATTAAAATTTGCACTTGCTCTTGCTTGCTCAATAGAAATTGAGACAGCTTTTCTAAGTAAGAATCAAGGCTTTTCTTGTAATATTCGGAACATTTTACAATCTAATCAATATTGAAAGCTAGAAGTTGCGAATAATTGCCCGGTGTGTCAGAAAAAAAAACATCGTAATCTTGTATATACAGTGCGTTCAGTTTTCTCTTCAGGCAGGCAAACGATTAAAACAACTTAAAAAAAAAAACCTTATATATAAAAAAATATTATAATTTCAACACATAACTTCAATCCGGCTACAGTCGATGATAAATACCGTCTTTAACAAAATATTTGAACGGTTCATGATCGTGCTCCTCCTTCTTCCTCACGATGTTGCTATGCTCGTCTAGAACTACGTACGAGCTGCATTTCCTCTCCCGACAACACCGGTACCTGGTGCCCGTGGTCAGCTGAACATGGTACCGGAAAGTGTGGGAGTTGAGCATCAGCAACATCTTGTTATTCACAGTTCTGATGAATTGTACTGAAATTATTGAGAAACCGCACACTATTATTATATCAATGAGTATACCAAGACAAATAAAAGAAAGAAATCCCATTAATGTATGTCGTCTTTATTGAATTCCATTTTTTTTTTTAATTTTTAAACTTATTCTTCCCCCTGGCGTTAAGCCCGATTACATCCTCAGTTATCAGAGGCGGTTACTGACCATGATCATGGATTGGGTAAAGGTGAATTACTCTGAATGACTCCCGGCTGACCTCTGCAAAATCATTTACTGCGCGAGATTTTAATAATGTATGTATAATAATGTATACTACTATATGGTCAATTCTGATTTGAAATAAACTTTTAAGTATTTTAATAAAATTAATTTAATTAAATAAAACTATGGAATAGACATAATTTAATATATTTGTACAGTCAACTGTAGAAAATATGACTACACAGAACAAAAACCATAAATTCATTGAACGCGACTCTGCACTAGCTCTATAAAAATCTGTTGTAATATCTACATATTTCTATTTTCACACAATTTTACATCAAATGTGGATCACTATGTATAGTAGAATCTAATTTGATACTGTAAATATGGCTGCGGGTAACTGCAGTTCTTATAAATAATTATTACCGAGCTTACAGATGATCCGAGCATATTTGATCATAACGTAGGAAAAAAAACCTATATATTTCTATTCTAACACAAGTTATATCAAATATTGATCAATATTTAAAGTAGAATCTATTTTGATACTTCATATATACCTGGTTGCGGGTAGCTGTAATCTAATTCTTCGATTCAAGAATATTCGATCATAACGTAGGCAAAAAAAAAATCTTAGACTAAATACCTACATATTTCTAATCCCACACAGTTCAAATCAAATTTCGATCAATCAATATTTAAAGTAGAATCCAGTTTGATGCTGCATATATCTGGGCTGTGGGTGGCTATGGTTGTCGGCTAGCGTCCGTATGACTCCAGAATGTTCGATCATGACGTACGCATTGCATCCCTTCGAGGCGTGCTGGGTGCACCTGAAGCGGATGCCATAGGCGGAGGTGCGGTGTTTACGGAACGTATAGTTATTGACCATAAGGAACTGCGTGTTTTTCTCATTCCTTATGAACTTCACTGTAAGAATCGATAAGGGCGCTGGTCAACATTATCCGAGTAGGTATAACCGAATCATGCTAAATATAAAGAGAACACATTTGTATTTTTGTTAACGAATACGATTTGAAAAACTGCTGAACCTGATTTAACTACGAAGAAGGCCAGAGAGAGTTAAACCTTCAGCAGTACCTGAAAATTTTCACGAAAGCAAAGCCCCGCGTAAATGCCTAACATAAAATAGTTATTTTCTTTGATTCCATTTGCATCCTCAGCTGTATTTCTTTAGATTTTACAAGGTTACTAGTTTTTATATGAAGCGACTGTCTTCTGACCTCCGAAACCCTAAGGGTAAACTAGAAGCCTAGGAGAGGTTAATTTGTTAAGCTTAGGTATTATTTTTCTTATACGCACTAAGGCCTCCTGTACATAGTACTTCTAATTAATACATGGTTTCTTGTAATACACCAACAAACTCGCAGAAGTAGGTAAGTACAGTCGCAAGCAGAATAACTTGGGTCAAGTAAGTTGACCCCCAATGATTTGGTTGTACTTACGAAAAGGCGTTTTCTTCTGAAAACGACTGTTCATAACATACTCAACTAATCTAACAAAAAAATTGTCATTACAGTTTTAATCTCCATTATACATAAATATCGTGGTTGGTTATTTCCTATTTGTCAATGAAAATGCGTAAAAAATGGGGTTGAATTGAAAACGTCCTCCTTTTTTGAAGTCGGTTAAAATGAGAAACAATATATAGTTAATTACTTATATTTTGGAAGAAATAAGTCAAAACAAGACTATCACTCTTACAAAAGTTACTCACTAACAATTTTATTAAGATATTTATAAAATCTTCATGTGTGATTACTTAAATTACAGTATATTTTGTTTGGCACTTTTTGCTAAGTACTTTTTAAGTTTTTAAGACATAATATAGGATAATATATTATTGACTAGTAAAATACAAAGTAAAATTAAATAAGACTGTAGATTCCGTAAGTACACTTCATCAATCATGAGAAAAAAAATGTGTGACCTACATTTACACAATCATTTTGTAATCAGTATTGCCATCTATCGTCGCATTACGTTAACATTACGCACGAACTAAAGTTAAAGGTACGAAATGCTGCCACTAGGTGGCGTTTATACCAATTTTAAACCTAGAAATAAAGTGTCTTGAAAAATATAAGTTAACGACATTCACAGCTCAAAGTAGTTTAAATTTCACTTTCAAGTAAAAATAATATACATTAACACCCTAAAATTTATCGACAGTTTTTTTAATATCACTGTAACATTAGGTACCTACCTACCTACTTATGATAGTAGTGGCGCACTTTAAATAAATCAGAACCACTAAGGTTCAAAATTAATTCGGAAAATTTACGCATCATTGAGATAAATGCGCCGTCTTAATGTTATTTTGCTCATTCTCATCTTCATCTTACTTATGCAAATATTCGCAAAACAAAACTTATAACCTAACCACCTTTCCAAAATAGGAATGCAATTTTAATGCCTTTACCTACGAACGGAGGTCAAAAATTTTGCGAAATTAGAGAGATCGGAAAAATGTATTAGAGTTAAGGAAGAATATATTGAAAAGAAAAATAGTGTTTAATTTCAATTCGCTTCACTCTTATTCCGCGAACTTATTGTCCTCCCCTCGTATGTCTAAAACAGAACAAACTAAAAAATATAAAGAACAAGACAAAGGTCTATTTACACTTACAGCAGTCACAGAAAATAAAATTAAAAATAATGGCGAAAAAACTTAACTTTAACATACCTAAATTCATTTAGGAAATCTTTATTTATTAGTTTTTTTTTATTTAATCTGCTTTTTTGAGGTTGAAACAGTGACATGCATCCACGATAATTTGGATCTGCTTTACTCTGCCTCATCTCGCTTGTACGAGTAATTTATATTACATGTACCTACAGAGTATTAATGTATTTGTTTGTGCACGTCACTAAGTTCAGTCTCATTTTTAATTTAGTTAAAGTCGTAGGCTTTCCTTACTTTGTATAAAAAAAAATAAAACAAAATAAATAGTAGACACTGCTAAAATCCAATTACCTAAAATCTCTTTTAAGAAGTACCTACTAGCATTAAATGGAGAGAAAATATTTTTCAAATGCGCATGCATATTTACCGAGTATTTCAACGCTTTCCGTAGTATGCAAAATACTATTATTCTATTAGTAAAATTAAAAATAATGGAATTGGCACGAAACACCCAGCTCTTCCTTCGTCTCAGCAGAAATCCTAAACGTAATAAAATGATCTGATCATTTTAAATGTTAAACATTGAAATTGTACTTTGTGTAGTTGTCGTCATGATTGTGGAATCCTTTATGCTTGATGTACCTTCCTTCGACCGTCGTTTGCACACAGCTGTTGCATCCCAGTCGCTTCCTGTCTCTGCATGTCCAATTTATAGTATTTTGGTACCTATTATTGATCCAATACTTATTGTCTTTGAATATTAACACCATGCTGCCCGTACGGTGAGAAGGGAGATAGTATATTTCTGTAAGCACAACACTGATTAAAACATATCAGATTACAAGAAAAATAAATACTGTGAGTTCTTTACTTAGTTCGACTGAAGTAACATGGGGCATCTAACTCTTGATTTTGTAGAATAAATTATTACTATAATATTTTTAGGGATCTCAATTTAATAAACATAGAAAAAAATAAATTAAAAAAGAATATATATCAGACGGGAGAGAAGGGACATGTATTACATATCTAAAAAAATAACAATAAAACAGACAAGATATCAGAATACTGTACTCTAAAATTCTTCACAAAATTCATGTCTACATACTAGCAGGTCCCTACAGTAGAAACATGCGAGAAGTCACTTCATATTACATATGTATATAAAAAAATAAGTACATCACATGATTTTTGAACGGAAACGAAAAATAAAGCCTATGAAATTACGTGTATACATATACACATATAAATATTTAGTTACTGTAACAACAATTTATTAAAAAGATCTTTTTCGCGTATGTAGCGGCCGTCATGACACTTTCTTAATTTTGGTGGGTTGTGTATGTGGCGCCCTCTGAAGATGGAGATGTAATCCCTGCCATCGTAGCCCCTGTACGTGATGACGTCAGCGCGACAGCCGTGGACGTCCCTGGAGGAGCAGTACCATTGCTTTTTCCCGCGTGCTTGGTGATTCTTCATGTAGAATGTGAACCCGTTCAGTATGAGTAGACCGGCGCCGGTACGACCCGGTATGAACTGCGCCGGCACTGATGAGCAAAACCAAAAAATTATACCAAAATACCAGAGGGGGAAATAAATAAAAATACAACCACCGCCCATATAACACTTTATTTATGAAAAATGATTCCTTACTATTTTTTTAAAATCATTAGGAATAGTAAGAAACCATAAAAAAAATTGTGCTTTCAAAACTGGGAAGGAACAAGGAAAGGGAACAAGGTAAATAATAAGACCGTCCATCCCGCATCTCTTTATTCAAATTTCTTTTTGTTTTTTATTTATTTATTTATTCATAAACAACAAATTACAATCTTTTTTTTAAATAAAATAAAACATTTTACTTTTGTTTAGAAAACTCGATCTTCTAAAATTTTATATAAAAATGTAAAGTTATGGCACCATGGTTTTTATATTTAAATAGCTAGTTATAAAACTGTTGAAGGATCTCCAAATGTATAGGGACAGACATCTTAAAAAATAAAAATAAACAATATCATGACTTTGAAATAGCACAAATATTCAAGAAATACGCCATTCACCTTTGAATATCAAATTTTTTGGTCTCTCGAAGATCTTTATTCATTTAATTTTTATTCTTTCAACAAAATAATAAAATAAATATTCTTTTTAAAAATTTAACTTTGGGAATCGAACCCAATTTAAACTCCATCCACTTTTCTTAACTAACTAACCCTATACAAAAACTCAAACTGAGGTTGTCACAAATTATATGCAACGGGATCATACATAACATGGTCATCTCTCTCTCTCACTCATATAATCTTTCTCTCATTACACAGTCTTAGTTATTTCTACTTATTGAAATCCTTGAAATCACACGGGAGTCGAACCCATTATACATTAGAATTCTTTGGCAACAAAATCATATGCCCTGTAAATCTTCTGGGAATTGAACCTAGTATAATTTTTCCTAATCCTACTTAGAACTAAATACAAAGGCAAAGCCGGGGAATCGAACCCAAACCATTGATAATCAAAAATATATTCATTCACCATGAATGAATTATTGTAAGTACTTATAAAGATGCTATTATATTTTTATTTTATACTAAACATGTACAAACAAATAATTGGGAATCGAACCCAACAACCCAAACAGATGTCCATAGACAAAATAAATTATCTCTTTCATTATAATATAATTCTAAGGCTATTTATATTTAGGTCCATTAGAGGGAATCACTTAAAACTGAATGCAAGGGCAAAGCTTACAAGGATGCAAGAATTGAACCTAAATCATTCAACCGTGACTGATCTTAATTAACTCTCTCTTTCATCTTAATATAATTTTTAATTGCCTTTTCAGTATTTGACTTTGAACCTTAGGGTGTGCTTAATAAAATAACAAACATTAAATAAATAATTGGGATTTGAACCCATATTATCAATGTGACTGATCAAATGATATTCTGTTTTTCACCATAATGCCAATAGAATAGCTTATCAATTTTGGGCTTTATATCTTGTGATCTGCAATATAGAACACCAAATATTAAAGAAATAATTGGGATTCGAACCCAAATCGGTGTGACACTAATCATAATAAATTCCCTCACTTACACCTATAAACTTCCAATAGCATTCATAGCTTCTGGCTTCAAAGCTTGGGCCCATATAAAAAACACACACAGAACTGGGATTTGAACCCATATAAATGTCACAGATATAAACTATTCCAATGCCCTGTAAATTATGTTCTTAAGTTTCAGTTTTGAAACTCGGGAGTATACTACATAAAACGCTAAACAAAGATAATGTTATAAAAGATCTAACTCTCTCTCCCTCTAATTGTAATGCCACTGCATTCGCCGTTTCCAGTTTTGAAACTTGGCGAGTTCATTATCAATAGTGAATAATAGGCACATCTATGATGCAGAGAAAAGATATACTAACGTTTTTCATTCAGCTGCCTGATAGTATTCCTTTGTGTTAATAGTACATACATACTTATATGTAATCACGTCTATATCCCTTTTGGGGTAGACAGAACCAACAGTCTTGAAAATACTGATAGGCCACGTTCAGCTGTTTGGCTTACTGTTGTACTCAGTTTAATTACTTAATAGTACATACATACTTATAATCACACTATTTACCAAAGGAGTAAAGAATACATTTTTCCGTCTAAGTGCCATTACAGCGAATCAAACTTAAAAAAATTGAATTTCTAATAATAATTTGGGGCTTGAACCCAAGCAAAGAGTGAAATACTTGTCTTGTACTTGTAACCCATTGAACAAATACATACTCTCAAACAGTCATTAACATGCATCACCAATATACACCTATGACAATTATATGAACCTGCTTAACTTTGTAAAAACATCTTTGTATACACTTCTTACTTAATTTATACCTACTTGGTTTATATATTTACAAATCTGAGTATAAATGGGAATCGAACCCAGTCATCTTAGTTCTAACTGTTAAGAACAGACATACATAATGAGTAAGCTTTATATATAAACAACCTATTTTTCGTTGTAACAAGGTGAATGGCAAGTGTTTAAGTAACTTATTATATTTCCAAGAAATTGTGGAAGAAATATCTTTCTTATATCAAAAGCTGATGCCATCAGGACATGATATTGTCTATTTTTGCATGCTTTTCATAAGATATCCGTCTGATGTTTGCAATAATGCAGGTAAATTACAAAAACAAAACAATGCCGTTTGGATCGAAATTTATTATGTTATGTGCAGTAATATAATTGGAAATCCTTCTATATGGAACTTACTCGCTATTACTCACCGAACCGCAGACTGAATCAGGGGTAGCTACCCCAAAATAGCGCGAACAAAAACTAACCTCAACACTTTCACTACATTTCCAATATTTCACTATCACCGACAAAATTAATAAATAACAAAGAACACCGAATTAATATCATGATGGCACCACTTGAAGAAAAAACCGAAAACCTTAAATAACCCATTTGAATGAAAGAGAAATATACAAGAAAACTATTTGACACAGAAGTTATTGAGGACCTATAAAAAAAGTACTTTCCGCAAACGTAACGCGATACGACTTTTTGTGAGTCGGAGTCGTAATATTACACGCGCGAAAAACTCAATTTCGATGCGTTATCGCAACAAATTAAACTATAAAACAAAACAACAATAATTTATTAGCATCGAAAGAGTTATTTTGACATTTAAGAAGTACGTAAACCTCTTGACTCGAATACATAGCAAATAGCATAGACAACAACTGACATTATCTTGACAAGTGGTATTGCCATCTCTTTCAAATATAACAAAGAATAAAAGAGACAGCTATATGTGCCAGAGCATAGACAACCCTTGTTTTTAAGCAAATACAAGTAGTTATATAGCCAACAACAGAAAAGTACACATGGAATAGGGGATAAACTAAAAATAATGGTTACTATACCATATTATATCTTAGAGGGGTAAATAGTTCGCAGCTAGTGATTTATTGTTAACTAGCGACCCGCCCCGGCTTCACACGGGTGCAAAATTCGGAAAAAATCAATGTCTATTTATCAAAATAGGATGCACCACTTTACGACACCTCATTAGAAACCCTGAAAAAAACAGTATTTCTCCATTATTTAATAGATGTTATTATACATAAAAACCTTCCTCTTGAATCACTCTACCTTGCGTAATTTTAAAGATTTAAGCATACAGACAAACAGACTAAAATAGCGACTTTGTTTTATACTATGTAGTGATAGTGATGGTTGTGCTAACAGAAGCTGTATGTTTATATGCTAAGCATGAAATAATAGAGTGCCGGGCACGTAAGTTGAACAAAATTCTAATAAATGTTCGTTGCGCATACGATTTTTATTATAAAAAAAATACTAACACGAACCCCGGAAGGATCAAATTCTAGAATCTACTTATTTGCCGGGTGCTACTTCCACACTTGTGAATAATCAATGCCGTGTAGTTCCCGGTATCAATAGAAAAATAATAGGACCACTTCATCTTTTCCCCATGGAAAAAAGCGTCGTTAAAAGCGACTAAGGGATAGGCTTATATACTTACATGGGATTCCTCTTGTAGGGGATGGGATAGCAAGCTTTCACTACCTTTTTGAATCTCTTTCGTCAAACAGCTGAACATGTGTCCATCAGTCTTTTCAAGACTGTTGGCTCTGTCTAGCCCGCAAGGAATATATTTATTTAATAAATATAATATAATATATTATATTATATTTATTATAATATTATATTATAATAATATTATATTTAATAAAGTACCTACGTATCTATCTATGCTTTTCATTACATTTTATTTTGTTTTTCATTGAAATAATTGGCAGAATATATCTATCGTGCCATCTAGCGACCGTGATGAAAACAAAAAATACAAACTAAGTTTGTAAGATGGACTTTTCTATAATTAATAATGTGGTTTTGAGATAACAGATGGCAGTCATGTTTGTGAGTAAATAGAATGAAATGATTTTTGTGTAAAACATTTTTTGTATTTTAATTACTACTAACTAACTACAACTACTCAATTAAATAACCACTTCATCTCAAACTTAAACTCAAAATATTTATATCTCTTTCCCATGGATGCCGTATATGGCGACTAAGGGAATAATTGCACATTCACCAATTGCATACCAACGTTCTTTTCTACTAGTATGGATACTAGTCTGGAAGTAAAAAAGACGTATGTTCGAAGACGTTCTGTCGAAAGATCAGGTCAAGACTACGCAAAACCGCTGACTTTGCATAAAGGGAGTTAATGTTGATGAGAATCATTATATACCAGCTAAATTAACTGAATTATGGAAAAGACGTCTTAACAAAAGTTGCTCAACCTGATAAGCATTTTCTGTTAACGTATAAAAATCGAAGATCCATTATATTACCAGCTAAATCATCCGTATTATAGAAAAGACATCTTGACAAAAGTTGTTCAACTTGATGAGCATATTCTTATGGCGAAAAAAAAAAGATCTGGATCATGTGATGTAGAAGCCAAAGAGACCAACTACTCTGTAATATGTACCGAAATTTGAGTAAATATAATAACCTTTACCTTCGTATTTTCAATAACACGCAAACGGAGTTGGCGGGCGCAAACTAGTGTTAAATATAATTATAAATAAAGCTAGCTTTTAATCGCAGCTGCACCCGCGCGATTTTAGCGCCACCTACAAAATAATAGGTACAGGTTTTTTAGGGAACAGGAACTATGTTTAGCTTACTCTATGTCCTTATCCAGAAAAATAGTTCAGTAGATAACGCGTTAAGAAGCAACAACCAAACAAACTTTCGTATTAATATATTAGTTGGGATTGAGATGTACCCACTCATATAGTTACTAGCTCATTTACGTTATTATATCATAAAAGCAGACAAATACATACATATAATCACGTTTATATCCCTTGTGGGGTAGACAGAGCCAACAGTCTTGAAAAGACTGCAATGCCACTTTCATATATACGAATGGTAGGTATATGAATGGCTAAAGGATGGAATTGAGCTTCATATAGTGACTGGTTGGTAGCCCATCACCTACTAGATAAATCCCAAGTTTATCAGCCTATCCCTTAGTTGCTTTTTACGATATCAATAGGAAAGATTTGGAGCGGTCTTATTTCAAAGTGCCTCCTAGGCATCTGCTTCGTGCCGTGCAGATAAATAAGTGAACAAGCAGTTTTTTTCATATAAACACACAGAGTAACTAATCCGTGGGAACAGCGCGCCTTCCTTGCTTTGTGCGCGGTAAGGAAACGCATGAATACAATGTTTGAAGGCACCAAGACGGCCATTAAGGTGGGCCGGTCGAACGCTGCTCTCGGGACGTATCTCTTATCTGAAAGGTTTTTGTTATCCCTCTTAGGGTTGTTAAGTGTACAGGTATATCCCTGTGAGGTCCGGCTTTCCCTTTTGTTACTAAGCGTTTGTTATGTTTTTGTTGAAAAATCTATCTAGCTGAGGAATGGGAATGTCTGGGAATATACGTTTCTAACATATTTTCATTCAAAATCATTTTCGTATACAAGATGATTGCTACGTTACGATAATTTGTTGTTTTTTGGTTTATGCCTTGTGGTTCCCGGCACCAATTAAAAAAAAGAATAGGATCAATCCATATCGTTCCCATGGATGTCGTTAAAGGCGACTAAGGTATAGGCTTATAAACTTGGGATTCTTCTTTTAGGCGACGGGCGAGTAACCATATACAAACAGCTGAACGTGGCCTTGATTAGTCTTCATGCCTGTTGGCTCTGCCTACCCCTCAAGACGACGTGATTATATGTTTGTATGTATCAATATGAGTCTTCTTTCGTTTCATCCAAATTCATAATTCTATTCATGTAAGCTTGTTATTTTCGGGTAGGTATGTAGGTACTCTTGGCCGGACCTTTTGCCAGAATGGATTATATTAATGATAAACATATGTGGCCCGAGCTTGACATAATGGCCTCTTAAATGCTTGTGTATTTTTGACATGATCTTGACATAATTCGTACAGTATCTACATATTTTATTTTTATTTTATTTGACGAAATATTCGTATTGACATAATTAGTTCTAGGTACATTCATTCATGTTTTTTAATGTAGACAATGTGCATTCGTCCACGATTTAGATTTAAGAAATCTATATTCGTAAATTGACGTCCGATGAAAATGCTGCAGTGTAGTTTGTTCCCCCGCGTCTTCTACACATGCGCTTTGGAAGCGGTAGTAGTTATAATTAGATTTAAGTTATGTGACGTCAATAAAGTGATACCTTGTATCCAATTTTGAAAATAAATTTATTCTGTCCTAATGTCGTCAATATAAGATACGTTCATCTAGGCCTTCCCACTTTCAACGTTCCCATTAACCATCCCCTGATAAATTTGCTTAGTCAACTTGCTTGCATTAATTCTCCCCACATGGCCAAATAAATACAAAAATGTTACTCCAATTAGGGAGATAATGCGCTATGACATAGCAGTTATGAAATTTACCCCGACAACGTAATAAAATTAAATAGTTGGATAGTTGGCAACAAGTTCAGACTATAAATTATGGCCAGTAAATGATTGTAAGCGGAATGTCGCCAGAATATTAAGAGAACAGAGTCAAATCGGAGAGGTGCTGGCGAAAGGTCAGGTCAAGAGTACCATAAACCAAAGAGTTAGCATGAATTTATGAATGTAAAGCGAAAGAAGTATGCAGGGATTGTGGCACATGGAAAGAAAGTATCTCTGCCTACCCCTCCGGCAGATTTGATGTATATGTCTTGGTCCATTTTAGTCCCGGTTGCATCCTGACCACTCTGGACAGGAGTCCGGGGTATACCTTTGACCATGGATTGGATGAGCCAGGTTTTTATAAGAAGCGACTCCCATCTGAACTTTGCAAGAAGTAACCTAAACTTACCCATATTGGATCGATCATGGTTACACATCCAGTTGCCTAAATGTGCAGGTTTCCTCACGATGTTTTCCATCACCGTAAAAGCATCGTTTAGTATTTAAACTAATGTACATAACTTTGAAAATAGTCATTGGTAACTGGCCGAAGTGGTATTCGAACCTGTGCCTTTTTGCGCCAAACGTATTTTAACCGGGCAACTTACCGATTCAACCACCTACGTTCAAGATTCTGCATCTGATTTGATGTATACTTGTATAGAAATAAAGCTACGAGGCTTGTTGGGGATAGGCTGGTTGAAGACAGGTTTGAGCGTCATTTACATCTTTAGAACAATTATCATAATTCTTGAGTTAGAACCGGTTGTGAACCCTCATTTCTTTTAGAGGAGAACGGGTTTCGCCAATGACCATAATCCCGGATGGGGTAAGTCAGGTGATCACGTAGTGACTCCCGTCTGGCAACCTTTGCAAGGGAATTAAAACCATATAGGCAGATCTCGATCAATCTTTAGTTCCTAATCTATCTAATCCTTAGATCGGACGTTACTGAGCCTCCAGCGACTTCAAAGTATCCAAATATTTTTGTGGCATGCATTTGATAAGATATTTCGGAATATAAACTGTATGACAATAACTGGAGAGCATTGACAACAAAGCAATAAGAAATTCAACGAATTACTCATTAGTAAGTAAATGGTCGCGGTAAGATTCGAACTATGCACATTAATTGCACTTATAGGGAGCGTTTTTTCTATACATTCTTTATTTTATAGCAAAATTGTCGCCGGTCACAGTTTAAATATCGGTTCAAACATGGTTTAAACATCTATTATTCAGAGGAACTGCCTAACTTTCATCTCGACGGACAAGCCTTCGGGAGAATATTACATATTAATCTAGATACATGTTATATAGAGATGAAGGGATATCATACATTGATAGGCATAGACTTTGAAATAATTTGTACATGAAGTAATATGATTTTGACCTACTGATTGGCGACTAATAGGAATAGGATAAGGTAATTACTGAGGTACTTGTACTCATAGTGTCTCTCATTAATAGTAATCAAAATAGTCATTACGAATTAATTAGTTGTGGTTAAATTGTTTTGTATCTACCTAATTATTAAGTATCAGATTCAGATACATATCTACATATAAACATCTCTTAATTGTTAAACCTAATTTACCTGTCATTTATAGGTACCTACTTAAATTGTCAAATATAAAACGTCAAAACGATGAAAAAAAAAACAAATAACTATTTACGCCCGGATGAAAAAAAAACGAAAAAAATGCTATTTCTATTTGTCGATTTTTGGCAAGGATGGGCACGAACATTGACAAGCTTTTGGAAGTAACAAAAGCTACTCTTATCATGCTACAAACAACAAGGGAAGGACTTGAATCAATGACTAATGTGAAAAACATGCAAATAAAATGCCACGTGCTTTAAAAAATACACTTTAATCACACGACCACTATCATTTCTCTTTCTCTTTCAATAATTAGGTACACTAATCACTTCCCCGCTTCACGCTTCACTTTGTTCAATGTCTTTTCAAACATTCACACGTGCATGTTAATCCCCAACGGGATACCTTAAAACAGTATTCGTGACTGCCTGCTTCGGTCTCGCATGCTTCGTCGCAGCTCACAGCAAAACTTGACCTGACTTCGACACTTCGTGATTCACACATTTGTATTTGCACTAACGTTATTGCTAGCAGCAATAATAAAACGGTTTTTGAACTCATATTGACTAGTTCGGATGAAGTTGTTCTTAGCGTAGCGACTAGTTAGCCAGAAGACTGCGTTGCGAATGCCCGTGTAGGGACACGAAAAAAATTATCGATACTTTGTGGTATCGAGTATCTTACCTTTCGATACAGATACTTTTGTACTCGATACTTTGCATTCGATACTTTTACTCAATGAGTACTTTTCAACAAGTATCGTATCGAATAAATATCAGAAATTACCCACTTAAAACTTGCGACTTTACGGTTACGGCCATGCATGTTTATGGCAACGCCATCTAGTCCAATCGTTCTGAACCCTCTAACCTAAAACATTAAAATTCGTTCCTTCCGTGAGTGACCGCTCACCTTCGATTTTTTGCCGAAACGATTTTCACAGAGCAAACATGAAACTTATACTTTTTCTACTATTCACCCCAGAAAAGAAGACAAAAGGGACTAAATCCATACAGCCATGTGTGTCGTGTTTATAAAATAAATCTTTGCGTTTGTTAAATCTGGTCAAAGTGACGTCTCAGTCAACCAATTCACGAAAAAACTTCAAAAAAATCCGCCTATGACTACTTGACACACGCAAAGATTTATTTAATAAACACGACACACAAGGCTGTATGGATTTAGTCCCTTTTGTCTTTTCAATTTTCATTGTTTTCTAAAGCAGGAAGTACTATAACAAAAATCCGAAACCGCCTATCGC
The DNA here is from genome assembly GCF_032362555.1 of Amyelois transitella. NCBI lineage: Eukaryota > Metazoa > Arthropoda > Insecta > Lepidoptera > Pyralidae > Amyelois > Amyelois transitella. Next base: position 2,233,614 of record NC_083513.1, on the reverse strand, counting down.
CAAAACGGCTCGATAAACTGTTATTTTTAAGTGATTGTACGGAGGAGGAATGGGAACTTTGATGTGTGCCTAAATGAACAGTTCTTTTTTCATAAAGTTTAAAATTGATAAAGTTACAGTCGTCTTATTATTGTAATCTCTTTATCACTATCACTTAAATACAGTGGCGTAGCGTGCATTGGCGGGACCCCGTATAAAAAATTGTTTGGGGGCCCTTGTATTGTTTGGGGGTAAAGATTTTTCACAAAAGAAAAAAAATATTGTGAAAAGAAATATTTATTTATCATAACATAATTTAACCTTAATTTAAAAATTTAATTTTACAAATAAAAATCAAATTTTAAATATTCATTTGCCTTGCCTGTTTTTCGGCAAACTGATTTATTAAATCATTTATGGCTGATGATGATTTTAGTTTTTCCAAAGTTTCTACCTCTATGGACAATAGTGAGAGGTCTGACAGCCGTTCTTGTCCCATCGAAGTTCTTAAGTAATTTTTTATCATTTTTAATTTTGAAAAACTTCTTTCTGCAGTTGCGGTTGTAACTGGAAGGGTCAAGAATAAAAAGCATGCTGTGATTACCTCGGGAAAACTAGATGCAAGACTATTGAATTTTAGTAGCAATAATTCAATGAGTTCTTTAATGGAATAAATTTTTTGAATTTCAGATTTTAAGCATGTTTTTAGAGCCTTTAATTGGTCACAAAGATTAACTGAGATGTCTTTACTGTATTTAACCGACAGTTTTTCGGAAGCGATTAATATCTCTTCGTTTGAAGAAGATAGGAGTTTCTCCGGTTGTAATATTTCGAACATACTACTCAGGTCGCAAAGGCTCTGAAATCTTTCTTTAGTTTGAGAAATTAATATATCTAAACAGCAATAGTATACATTGACTTTGAAATAGGATTCCGGGTCGGAAATTCTCTCATCTTGTGATAACTCATCAAAAAAACGCTTCGTTATCTTTCGCCTACTGTTTTTAAAAACAGTTGTTACCCCCCACTCTATTGCTAAATCTTTGGACTCATTTAGCAAACTATTAAATGAAATCTGATTTCTTAATTGGCACAGTCTATTTAAAAGATTACTTAATAAAATACTAGATTTCTGTAAGTCATTATTTTCATGCTGTAGAGCTTTAGAAATAGGATTAATAATTTCAAATAGTGAAGAAAAAAATGTAACGAGCACTAAGAAATTATAACTCTCTAAAATATTAATTATATTTTTACATTCTTCACGTTCATCTTTTTTATTTGAAATTAAATTTAGTTGGTACAAAGTTTTCATGATAAGTAAAAAATTTTTCTTTACCGATAATAAAGCATCGTTCCTAGAAGACCATCTGGTTGGACATACCTTTTTAAGGGTAATCAAATATTTTTCAGATGGATCGTCACTTAGCATAGCCCAGCGTTTTATACTATTGCCAAAAAAAGTATATATTTTTTCTTAATTATCGAAAAAAGTCGATACTTCACGAACGTGTCTCGCAGTTCTCTTACTTTTACAAATCGCTACTAATTTTGTTAAACCAGAAGAACAATATTGTTTGTACTGAATTACAATGTAGGTAATGCACAATTACATAAAACGCGTAAATAAACACTGCACTGCACTCCGTGGTTTAACATCAAATGTAGAGTATGGACGTACACGTACATCGTGATATCGATTTTATTATTGTGGGATTCCCCGCTGAGTTGCAGATGAAGTAAGTAAAACGGGGAAGTCCCGCAGCCCGCCATAACGATGTAGAGTGTTGCCAACTTTTGAACGCACGCTTAAGGCGGGATAAAAAGTAATTGCTTTATAGAATTTTGTCATTTGTAAAATAAAATAAATTAGGAAGTTTTTATTTCTTTTTCCTTACACACTTTGGGGCCCCCGTGGTTCGGGGGCCCCGTATAATTGATACGGCAGATACGGCGGTAGCTACGCCCCTGCTTAAATAGTATAATGTATAGTCCCCCGCGCCGCGTCTCTCTGTCTGTATGTAAGCACTGAACTCAAAAAGTACTGAACGGATTGTCATGCGATTTTCACCAACAGAAAGAACACTTATTGAGAAAGGTTTTTGTATGCGCAAACGAATGACGCAAAACGAAGTTTGCGCGGGGAGCTAGTTATTGCAAATAAAATAGTGTGCCAAAACCTTTTATTTTTATTTACTGGCTGATATTGATGTTCTGACGCGTTTCTGATCATTGTCATAAGGCTCCAAGAAAAGTACTCGATACTTTGAAGTATCGATACTTTTGTTTCGATACATTTATGAGTACGATACTTTACATTCGATATTACTCATGAGTGCAGTATCGATACTTTCTATTCGATACCGTGTCCCTATGCCCGTGCGGGGTATGAAACCAGTTTGTCCTGTTATAATGGATGAGTCATAAAAAAAATCCCTTGCAACGTTTTATTATTGTTGTGTTTTCCTTATCGCTGTCGCTGTCTGTCTCTTATACCCAAAAATTACGAAATTCAAATGAATGTCGTCGTAAGTTGGTATTTGTGTTTGTTTTTCAAAGTCAGCAGGTAAATTGTTTCACTGTTATGTAGGTAGTTACGTTCTTCTTTTTATTTAGGTTAGGTGTGTATTATAGCATGACTTTTTCTACAATTAAAAACACTTTAGGAGTTTTCCTAACTTATGTTTTAATTATTGATAGTCAGAAATGCCGTGTGGTTCCCGGCATTTTAGAATTTATCACATCTCTTTATTATTTTAAGGCGGACTTAAATGCCGTATGGCATTCTCTTCCAGTCTACCAGCTGACATATATACACATAATCACGTCTATATCCCTTGCGGAGTAGACAGAGTCAACAGTCTTGAAAAGACTGATAGGCCACGCTGTTTGTCTGTCTGACCTGTCATTATTTCGGTAAAACAATTTCAGGTTGGCTGGAAGAGATCCCTCTTAGGGATAAGCCTTTGAATACTATACTACTGATTTATATTTGTAATGAAGGTACTCCTTTAGTGAACAATAAAGCATTTACTTCCTTACTTACTTACAATTCCATAACAAAGACATCTATCTAAATCTAGCTATAAACTTGTTATTTAAAGTTCTGTCTACCCTGTGAGGGAAACCTTGACGTGCGTGTTAAAAAAAACATTTTTTTTTACAAAACAATACAACATTTATTCAACAAATTATTAGCTATCAGCGTCACTGCTAGTGGAAGTGATGATGAGGGAAATCTGTGGGGGTGTCGCACCATAGCATCCTCCATCGCAGCTGTTAGAGCAACCGCAACCATAGGAGCCCCCACAGTTACCCCCGCAGCTCCCCCCGCAACCCCCACCGCAGCCCCCACCACCGAACAATCCCCCACCTCTTCTATTCCGAGATGCTAAGATAAACAAAAGAAGAATATCATCTATTCCGTTATTATTGTTGCTGTTTCCATCGTCTAAGATAATTATTTGCTGTGGTTGTGGTGGAGGGACGTAGAAGTCGTTGTAGTTCGGGCAGGGGGGGTAAGGGTTGGGAGGGGGGCATGACCGGACTATTGGCTCGATGACGGCTGGCAGTATAAACTGGCCTGAAGGCTGGGGTCCGATCGTGGTAGAAACAGAGGTTGATGGGGGTAGGAATTGACTGCTTCCATGGTATACCTGGTGAGGAAATAGTATTATTAAAACACATAATAATAAAAGAATAGTTCGGTATATTTAACTATTCAAGTACTCCATTTCCTAGTGGAAACAGGATTTTTAAGGAATTTAAACACTTTCATGGTACAAAAATTGCGATAGATTCCTAACTAATGAACCTACATTGTCAAATTTAGAGTCTCTAAACCAAGCGGTTTGATAATTAATTATTTATAGTAAAATAATTATTTATAAAGATTATATCAAACCCACCTGAAAGGTCACCAGGAACGCTGATAACACAAAATCCCTTATCCTCGCCATAACTAAAGACTATATAATAACAACAATCGACCTCTTTTATATATTAATATTGCATTAAATTACAAAACCTATGTCAGTATGTTAATAGGTGATAGTAATAATTGCATTATTTTTTACACGTAAATTTTGATGACAGTTGCTTCATGAAAGTCTTTCATTAGTCTTTTGATAAAATTGAAATAGTTATGCGGAATTTGTTTCAAAAAACTATAGTTAGTGTCGCGCCTAGAATGCGATTAGAATGAGTACCGGCCGGGAACCACACGGCACAAAAATCATTCAAACAAAATTTTTGTGCCGTGTGGTTCCCGGCACCAAAAGAGAAAAGAATAGGAATACTTCATCTCTTTCCCGCGGATGTCGTAAAATGCTACTAAGGGATAGGATAACTTGGGATTCTTCTTTTAGGCAACGGGCTTGCAACCTGTCACTTTATATGAATCTCAATTCTATCAGTAAGCCAAACAGCTGATCGCGGCCTATCAATATGCCAAGACTGTTGGCTCTGTCTACCCCTCATGGGTTATAGACGTGATTACATGTATGTATTGAATTAATTTTAGGTGATGGGCAAGCAAACTGTCACCTATAACCTAAGTGTAAATGGTAACGTTGCGGTAAATCAGATTAACTGTCACGGGGAACAGCTAGTTTGGCATAATTTTATTGGGAAGTGTAGTTCTATGAAAAATATATCTGGTTTCCAAGTAAACGGGAAATAAAAGGCATTTTGTTTTTTTAACGAGGGCGGAGATGTTCATAAATGCGAAAAACACTTGAACAAATGACATACGTCTGACCGATTTACACACATGTGTTTCCTTATGTTATTTCTATGGTTTCATTCTTTAAAAAATGTTTTAAATACATATGTTCGATTTACTACTTAGTAAGTACTAAGCGCCGTGTAGTACCCGGCACCAAAAAAAAGGGCCACTCTTTCTTGTTACCATGGATGATGGTAAAGGCGGCTAAGGGGCAGGCTTATAAACTTGGTGATTTTTCTTTTAGGCGAATGGCTAACAACCTGTCACTATTTGAATCTCAATTCTATTCTATAATTACGCCAAACAGCTGAACGTGCGTGGCCTATCAGTATTTTCAAGACTGTTGGCTATGTCTACCCCGCAAGGGTATGTATGTACCTAGAGTATCACCATCCTCCCGACGTAAGTCCCTTAACTCCTCTTCCTGGGCAGGAGCCGTCCATGAACGCTATCCACTCATACATAGGTACATTGTACATCATGTTTATTTATTTGATATTTGTTATTTTATGATAATAAGTTTTAGGTTATTAATATCAGTAAGTTTATGTAAGTTAAATATCTTAATTATTATGTACGCTAGCCAATGCCTTTCTTTACACTTTCCTGTCGTGGGCCTGCTGGAAGAAATTTTTCTAGAAATAAGTAGTGCCCTCTCTGTACTGAATTTCTCTTTATTTTAAGTTTTATTCATATTTCCCTAATATATAAATAAATAATAAATAAAAAGTCTGGCAAAGACTGGAAGGTGAAGGAATTGGGATTCAGACTGTGACACGACCCCTAAAAAAATTCATAAGTTTAATTAAAACTGTCCTATAAAACCTCTTTAATTTCCTTTCTGCGGTTGACACGGTCGCAATGAAACTACTTTCGCAATTTGATCGAAACTGCTGACGCTTCAATGATAAGTGTTGTAGCCTCTTTGTTTACATTACAATATCGATATATGTATGTAACTATTTAAATAATTATATGTATGCGAAAAATAAAATTTGAATCTTATTAAATGTTTATAAAATCTTTATTTCACAAGTGTTAATGTTATATATTTTGTATTAAAATTCTATAAATATAAAAATCGATATAAATAAAATTTATCAAACAGAAAAAAAATCTCATTAAATTGAATTATTACACTCGTGCTCGAATGAAAGTCCGGGCTGTGAAGATTTTCTTGCAGATCTAGTTTATCTTAGTGTTGATATTGTTAATGTCAAATCCATCACCGATTCAACTTGATACTTGGCACTCAGCATTACTCTAATACTATTCCGTCGGCCGATGAAGAAGTTACAGTATGAAAAGCTTTTACTTGCAGCTTACCTAGCACGCGCAAATTTAGCGCCACCTAAAAAAGAATACAGGTTTTTCGCATCCCACTGGAACATATTTAACGCGATAAAAGGCATATTCTTCTTCTTGTTATATGATTAAGGTTATCTTCTTTTCCATACTCATAAATACATATACGCGAAATTTCAAGAAGATTGATTAAGTAAATAACGCGTGAAGAGATAACAAAAAATCTAACACACAAATTTAGTTTCGCAACTACTTGGGATTATAATTAAAAAACAATCACATAGTAACAAACTATGTACATACAGAAAATCACGGCACTTTCTAGAGGGGAAGGAAGAGATTACCTCCATCTTACCACTTTTATAAAAAAATATCGATAGATCTCATGCTGATAAGAAGTATCACATAACTAGTACTAGTTACGACTGACGATTACGTATTGCATTGTGAGCACGTTTTATATAATTCGAATTAAAAAAATCTAATATTTTACCATTACTGAATAAGCATCGGTGGTTCAGTGGTAGAATGCTCGCCTGCCACGCGGGCGGCCCGGGTTCGATTCCCGGCCGATGCATTTCTTTTTTATATAATATATCATCAATGAATTAATTGTGGAAGTAATTGTCTGATTGTATGTACACTTATTGCTGGCTAATGCATTTTAATATTTATTTATTTCTTTAAGAAGGAAAAAATATTTTAGTGAAATTACATAATGTCAGGTCAGAGAGCGGTCTAGATGTGATAATGAGTTCTGCCGCGCCATTAGCCAAATTGTGTTTTGTCAGAATGACACTTGGACAAATTACGGCAGCCATCTTGTCTCTTTTGTTTCAAATGATTTTTAGGTCCACTACTGTAGCTTGTGGAACGTATTAGAAAATGAACATATATATCTTCTTGACGTCAATGAAGGGTTCAGACACCAAACGGATTAATTAAAATTTGCCATTAGGCAAATAAAAGAAGGCCTGTTGGATATCGGAATAGTTTTGACGTTCAGATGAGTCCCGAGAATGAATAGATACAAAACTTTTTGCGCATTGTCATTACTCTTCTGGAGTAAACATTTTTAAAGTGCAAAATAAAAGCGAAAGCCTTAAAGAAACATCTAAACAATTAAATAGTTACTAATAAAAAAAACTTGCATCGGCCGGGAATCGAACCCGGGCCGCCCGCGTGGCAGGCGAGCATTCTACCACTGAACCACCGATGCTTACATACATATGTTAAAAATACCTATGAAATTTATTTTCGACGAAAGTAAATTGATAATGATGCGCATGCACACATTAACGTACATTCTTACGTCACTACACACAGTAAAATTAATTGAAGAATGAGACTAAACTTAACAGTTGTACAAACACAAAAGAAGAAGAAGGTTGTTAGTTCACGAGAAGATAATTTACGTACATTCATATATATAATCAAGTCTTTATCCCTTGCGGGGTAAACAGAACCAACAGTCTACAAAATACAAATAAGCCACGTTCAGCTTATGTAGTGATAGAATTGAGCTTCAAATAGTGCCAGGTCGCTAACTCATCGCCTAAAAGAACAATCCCAAGTTTGTAAGCCTTACCCTTAGTCGCCTTTTACGACATCCATAGGAACGAGATGAAGTGGTCCTATTCTTTTTTTTTATTGTTGCCGTGAACCACAAGCACTAACTTCTAAGGTATTAATGAAAGTAATTGTATTTTTTTATTGGCGAGATCGATGGCATTATTTTACAAAACAACCTTTAAAATAATATTCTGATGGTTATTTCTAAGATTATTGTCTGGAAAAGCGCCTCTCCCAACAGATTGAATTTTCCGCTCCGACGCAGTTTTCCTTAAGTATGTAGATACTTGTGTTCTATTAAATAACTCAGAATTTTTCCTACAAAATTTAGTTTGTATTTTCACTGGTAAAAGGGTAGCCACGTTTTAGAGCTAAGATAACAAAAATAAAGTGCACGGTTTTGGATTTTCCCTAAATAATGGTTGTATTACGTGGCATTAGTGTGAAATTTTAGACATGACTACTTAAGTGAATATTTTCTTTTGTACGTTGCGAATACAACTGTCAAACTAAACTACGACGATACAATACAATACAATAACTCTTTATTGCACCACAATAAATAACAGCAAAATTACAATCATGTATGCCATCAAAAACATCCTGTAAAAAAACCCAAGTCTCGCAACTCAGTCTTTCTACCGTAAAAAGTTGTGAGATCCATGTAATACCAAGTCGGTTAATCTATTTAGTCTCTACTTAAAGGAGCTTCTGCCTTAAGTTATAACATAAGTTATTACCATACCATTATATACCATTCTTTTACCCTTGCGGTGAAGACAGAGCCAACAGTCTTAATAAGACTGAAAAGCTATGTTCAGCGTATGGCTTTATGATAGACTTAAGATTCAAATAGTGGCAGGGTGCAAGAGGAATCCCAAGTCTATCCCTTTATCGCCTTTAACATCCATGGGAAATATATGAATCATTTTTAAAATAGTGAATAATGTTTTAACGAACAGAGGAAAGCGGACAACGAGGAAGTACTTACAATTATTATATATATACTAATAGTATAAAGCTGAAGAGTTAGTTTGTTTGTTTGAACGCGCTAATCTCAGCAACTACTGGTTCGAATAGAAAAATTCTTTTTGCGCTGTTTAGACCATTTATCGAGGAAGGTTTTAGGCTATATAACATCACGCTGCAACTATAAGGAGCAAAAAAATAATGGAATATGTGAAAATTATTCATCCTTGAGTTGATGATTGTTGATCCTTCAATGATGCCCAAAATAACTATTTCACGCGGACGAAGTCGCGGGCACAACTTGTACTGGATACGTCTACGGTTTCTTTCGTGTAAGTTCGTTTAGTTCCGACAAATCCTTTCTGAGGGTACCACATTAGGCACCCATTTAAACAAAAAATTCAATTCTCTAGTCCCAGTGATGAAGGCTGTACATTCATTTGTCCGTCAAACAGTCAGTGTGCTCCTACATGTCTTTAAAATTCTAAAACCTATGTATGATCAAGAATATAGTGTAAACTAACTGTAAGGTTAAATGCTTATGTCCATAGAATATTGTGTAGTTCGTATGGTTCCCGGCACCAATACAAAAAAGAATAGGACCACTCCATCTCTTTCCCATGGATGTCGTAAAAGGCGACTAAGGGATAGGCTTACAAACTTGGGATTCTTTTTTAGGCGGTGGGATAGCAACCTGTCACTATTTGAATCTCAATTCTATAATTAAGCCAAATAGCTGTACGTGGCCATTCAGTCTTTTCAAGACTGTTGGCTCTGTCTACCCCGCAAGGGATATAGACGTGAACAAATGTATGTATGTCCATAGATTGTTACACACTATCGGACTGGTTTGACCTAATATAAAAAGAGTGGACTGTTAAATATTTAATTGAATCTATGACAAGGATTTAAAAATAATTCCGGAGTAATTCGAACAAATGTAATTAATTAATTAATTTTCGCTAGGGGCGACTTTACACTGGCCTAACTTATCATCAAATCATTGCGTCTAATTCATTTGGCTTACAAAATATTAACACTTCAAAAGGGATCCATTAAATGATAGCAAATAATTAATATAACGAATCCCTCATAATTGATAGTCATTTATCAATTCCGGGGCTAAGGTGGGATCGGGTGTCATTTATTTTGCTAAATACCACCATCAATTTGATCACAACTGGAGAGAAATGTTGCCTTTATAAATAAAATAAAACATACAACCATATAATCACGTCTATATCCCTTGCGTGGTAGACAAAGCCAACAGTCTTGAAAAGACTGAAAGGACATGTTCAGCTGTTTGGCTTAATTATAGAATTATTAAGATTTGAATTGTGATAAATTGCTCAAATATCGCTTATAAAAGAATCCCAAGTTTATAAGCCTATCCCTTAGTCGCATTTTGCGATATCCATGGGAAGGAGATGGATTGGTCCTTTTTTTGTATTGGTGCCGGGAATCATACGGCATTATATCTTATAACAAGGAGTAAAAAACACAAGCATTCTTTATAACCGTGTTTTTGGAATAATTTGCAGCATTTAATAAACTCTTAGCAAAGTTTATGATCATCCATCGAATAATAATAATGATTTTGCTATTAATATTTTTCCAGGCGTTCCGACGTTTAATTTTTTTTATTTAGTTACTTTTATAGCAATATGGTGCAACCCATGCTTATTTATTACTTTATGACATAAAGTATAAGGTTGGAACTTGACGTAGATATATTAGACACACACTTTCACTGTATTTTCTATCATGAACTGCTCTCCCAATTCTGTCATGGCAGCTTGTGTGCTAGGGACGGCATAATACTTCCTTCTCTTTCACTCTTGTACATATACACGAACACTATACTGGTCATTTATTTGTTAGAACAAAATAAATTGTGTAGATGGCTCTGAAATACTCCGTCGCTGTCTTGAAGCGAGCAAATTCAGATCTGGTGAAATTGGAATGTAAGCTTCGACATTTCTCGAGGTTCGCTAAATTGAATATGCATTTTAAAATGTCGGCCCAAGTTAGACGGGTCGGGGCTGTTGAAATTGGAAATAAAAGGCGATTTTGGAATGAAGCGCATGTTTTGTAGGTACATACATATACAAAACGTACAAAAAACACAGGCTCTGTTTACCCCGTAAGGCAAACAGACAGAGCCAACAACAGATAGTGTCAGGTTGTCTGGGCTTTGAATGTTTTTTTTTGCAAAATCTCTAGCACTTTACACACAGTTTTGTTCTACTTATATTATAAACAAGAAAGTTTGTAATGTGTGTGGGTGTGTTTGTAACACTTTGCGCCAAAACTTCTGAATGAATTTTCATGGAACTAAGTGTTAATACTTATTTATAGATAAGTACAAGTCATTGGCAACAGCAAGTCTAAAATTACATAAAATTACACTATTTTCGTAAGAAAAAACAATTCTTTCTTTCTCCTGGCTTCTGGAAAGGAGCCCGGGGTATGCCTTTTGACCATGGATCCTATATTGGGTGAGTCAGGTTTTTACACGAAGCAACTCCCGTCTGACCTCCGCAACCTTTGCAGGTACCTATCCCGTATTAGATCGATCATCGTTACACATCCAGTTGCCTGAATGTGCAGGTTTCCTCACGACGTTTTCCCTCATTGTTAGTGCATCGGTTTGTTTTAAAACTACATACATACATACATATAATCTATATCCCTTGCGGGGTAGACAGAGCTAACAGTCTTGTAAAGACTGATAGGCCACGTTCAGCTATTTGGCTTTAAGATAGAATTGAGATTCTAATAGTAACGGGTTGCTAGCCCATCGCCTAAACGAAGAATTTCAAGTTTATAAGCCTACCGCTTAGTCGCCTTTTACGACATCCATGGGAGAGTGATGGAGTGGTCCTATTCTTTTTTCTATTTGGTGCCGGGAACCATACGGCACTTAAACTTAAAAATAATGTAGATAATTTCGAAAATAGTCATTGCTGCATGCATGACCGAGGTAGGTGGGATTTGATTCTGTGCCTTTTTGCACGCATTTTAACCGGACACCTTACCCAGATAATCGTACTGAAGTACCTTTTTTTTCTGCCAGACCAGCATGGTAGCTGGAAAACAACCTTTGCCTCGCTTTTCAATATAAAGACCTAAGAAATAATGAGTTAAGTTATCTGTAATGGAAAATCTTGCGCAAACAGTTGCAAGTAAAATATTTGATCTCAAAGTAGCTTAATCACGAAACCACGGTCTCTGCGCTGTTTACAATTTAAACAGCTTAATGTAATGGTTAGTATACACTCTTTGCATAGACTATACCTATTTGTGATAACGGAAAGCTTCAGAGGTCAGGTCAAGAGAACCCTAGACCAATAATATTGCATCGAGTACGTTGAATTGGAAACGCGTTATCTCTGCCTACCCCGTCCGAAAAGAAGCACGGTTTTATGTCATGCACACCGCTACGTGGTAAATCTAAGTGTATAATTCATTACAATATAAAAATCATATGAACTTTTAAATTAAATCAACATAGATTTCACGGCCTCTGTGGCGCAGCGGTAGTAGGTACGCTTGTCTGTGACACCAGAGGTCCCGGGTTCGAAACCCGGCCAGGTCATGATGAGAAAAGAACTTTTTCTGATTGATCTGGGTCTTGGATGTTTATCTATATAAGTATTTATTATAAAGTAGTTATTATTTCGTAACACAAGTCTTTAACTTACTTCGAGGCTAACTCGATCTGTGTAATATGTCCCGTAGGTATATATTTATTTATTTATTTAAAATTGTTCCCTTACATTCATTATCAAAAACTCTTTCGAGTGTACTCAAGCCCTATAAACTGAGTTTCCCGAGCTAACGCGTTCCAAATCACGCTAGTCACGCCGCCGCCTTGCTTTGCTTACACACTAATTAATTTAAGCCGTTGAGGCGGGCTTACATTACGTGAAGCTTATTTCATATTACGCCAAGTCATCTTCATTACTTATATGAGCGAAATATGTTGAGAATTGTTGGGAAAGTGGATGTAGACTTATTATATAGGTATGTAGAAAAATATAAAAACGTGCCGTGTGGTTCCCGGCACCAGTACAAAAAAAGAATAGGACCACTCCATTTCTTTCCCATCGATGTTGTAAAAGGCAACTAAGGGATAGGCTTACAAACTTGGGATTCTTTTATTTTTGGCGATGGGCTAGCAACCTGTTACTATTTGAATCTCAATTCTATCATTCAGCCAAATAGCTGAGCGTGGCCTATCAGTCTTTTCAAGACTATTGGCTCTGTCTACCCCACAAGGGATATAGACGTGATCATATTTATGTATGTAAAATATAAAGAGGTTGTTGAAATGACACTTTTAAAATATAACACCTTCATTCATCTCTTTCCCATGGATGTCGTAAAAGGCGACTAAACGAACTGCTACAAACTATTTACAAAAAACCGTGCTTCATTTCCGTACGAGAAGGCATAATGCATCTTTCCACTTGCCACGATCCTTGCATACTTCTTTCGCTTCATCCATATTCATAACTCTCTTCATGCAAGCTAATTCAAATTCAAAATTCAAATTCAAAATTTTTATTCATTATTATAGGATACTACATATCGCTTAATAATTGTCAAAACGTATGGTTTCACAACATTGGTTGACGTCAAATAAATTACTTAAAACTAAGTTAACTGCCGCTTCCAAGGCGTCAGAGCAGAAGAAGCGAAGAAGAAGCGGTAACAAACTGCACTGCAGCATTTACTTCAACAACGAATCGAATTCGGCTTAAATTAAGCTATTGAGTTGTATTATATTTGACGGTAGTTGGATAATCATGTGTTGAACGTAGGTAACAGCAATTTGGTAGTCAGATTTGAGTTCAGAAAGTTAATCTTCCTGGCAGCTTTCCAATCTTCAATTCAATGGAGTGCCCGCGTCCTTATTAAATAACGGTCAAGTAATATGTACCTAAGTGCGTAATATTATAATTTAATTCTTGTTTAATGACCGCCATACGTTTAATAATATTGAAGAAAAATATAACCTTATTATGTTACCACTTTTAAAAAGAATAACTCTATCACTTTCTTATTAATGCCAGTTATGAACAAGGTTTATAAAATTAGGATAGCATACATACATACATGTGGTCACGTCTATATCCCTTGCGGGGTAGACAGGGCCAGCAGTCTTGAAAAGACTGAATGGCCACGTTCAGCTATTTGGCTTAACGATAGAATTAAGATTCAAATAGTGACAGGTTGCTAGTCCGTCGCCTAAAAAAGAATCCCAAGTTTGTAATCATAAATTAGGATGGGATTATCTTAATTTCGATTTCATCATCAAGCCATGCACCTGAATTATCGAGATTATTGGCCTTGTTAGTCCCGTAAAGGGTTAAAGTCATTATTATAAAGTTTTGTGCCGTGTGGTTCCCGGCAACAATATAAAAAGAATAGGACTTCTCCATCTCTTTTCCATGGATGTCTTAAAAGGCGACTAAGGGATTGGCTTATAAACTTGGAATTCTTCTTTTAGGCAATGGGCTAGCAACCTGTCACTATTTGATCACAATTCTATCATTAAGCCAAACAGCTGAACGTGGCTTTTCAGTGTTTTCAAGACTGTTGGCTCTGTCTGCCCCGCAGGGGATATGCACGTGATGATATGTATGTATAAAGTATTTATACATAAACACAACATAGTTGTAACCTGCTGTATCGTTGTAAATTTGGCAACTTTCTACATTCGCCAGTAATGAGGGCATAAATTTAAGCACGTCATTACCCACTGCCGGAAAACTTTGTCTAAACTGTGTTCGTTTACCAAACTATAGTTTTGTAGAGGGAGATAGAATTATACACACATACATACCTACATATGGTCACGTCTATATCCCTTGCGGGGTAGACAGAGCCAACAGCCTTGAAAAGACTGAATTACCACGTTCAGCTATTTGGCTTAATGATAGAATTGAGATTCAAATAGTAAGCCTGCCCCTATGTTAACTATAATATCCAAGTAGGCTCCTTCTTAAACCTCACTCGTTAGTTGGCTGTGAAACTGACTTGTAAAGTAGGTGAGCCAGCTCCCAGACTACGCAGCTTGTAATTAGAGTGCTCGGTGCCGCCTGCTTTTGAGGTTTGGTAATGAGTAAGTTATGTGTCAAGTTTTAATTAAGTATAGGTATAATAAATACATATATACGGAACAAATTACACGCATTACCGTGCCGTGTGGTTCCCGGCACCAATACAAAAAAGAATAGGACCACTCCATCTCTTTCCCATGGATGTCGTAAAAGGCGACTAAGGGATAGGCTTACAAACTTGGGATCTTTTTTTAAGGCGATAGGTTAGCAACCTGTCACTATTTTAATCTCAATTCTATCATTAAGCCAAATAGCTGAACGTGGCCCATCAGTCTTTCCAAAACTGTTGGCTCTGTCTACCCCGTAAGGGATATAGACGTGACCATATGTATGTATGTATGTATTTATGTTACACGTATTGAGCTAGCCCCAGAAAAGACTTAAGACTAAAAAGAAAGAAAGACTCTCTCTCATCTCTGCGTGTTCCCGGCTGCACCCTCCACAGTAGTGTTTCCAGGACCAGGGTTCGCCTTCCGACGTTTCTCACATCACTTGGTCCGGTTTTTGGTGTCCTCGGATAGTATTAGGATATCCAGAGAAGACTTGTATTAGAATACAAATTAACACTATTTTATACTAATTTATTACGCTATTTTATTAGATAAATATCCAAGACTTAAGCCAATCAGAAAAAAAATGTATGTCGTGATTTGTGTATTAAAAATAAAGTAAATTTGATACAATTTGGAACATATTACACTTACACTTTTCAAAATAGTCCTAGGTGAGGTAGATAGATTATTTAAAACTTAAACACATAGTGCGGATCGATAAAAAAATTATCTTATAAATTACATGATTGATTCGAATTGAAAATACGTAACTTAATTGTTCACACATACCTAATTTGAGTTCCAAGTAATACCTATACCTCTCAATACTCAATCACAACCAACTGTCTGATTTCCATTAAACATAACTAAGTACCATCAACGCAGACAAGGCTTTTAAGGTATTATTAATGCACGCCCTAAACCAATCTGTCAGAAAACAAATCTGATTTGCAAATCAAATTCGGAATTCGTAGCCCAAATTTTGTTTTCAGAATCTTTTTTGCAATAAAAATTCCCTAGAGATTTATGCCCTCGAAAATTCCTATTGAAAACTGGAGCAGATCTTGATTAGAGTAAATTTGTTCATACATTAAAAATAAAGGTATATTCATAAAAGATAAAAGGCATAATTTCATACAAGAGCGCTTGATATCAATATTCTAGATTTGAAATGGCCATAGTTTGTGTATAACGCAAGTTCTCTTTATTTAAAGAAACATTGAATTAATTAATAACTTGTTGTTAATAAAAAGACATAAAAAAAAAATACTATAAATTAAACATAATAATAACACAAAAATTATGCGCCGGCTTCATTGCTGCACCATGATAAGCAACCACTAGATATTCTTTCCTAAAAATCAATTCATAACTAATTAATTATATTTTTTTTTTCATTAGTCATGCCAATGTACATTTCTTCTTACAATTATTTTTAATATGCAAAAGAAAAATAAAAACATTTTCTTAAAAGCAGAATCTGGAATAAAAATTCTTTTTTATTCAGTTATATAAGTTATTTTTTCAAAAGATGCTAGTATGACACCACCCTTAACATGAACGTTTGAGGACGTGTTTCCTAAAGGCTACATCAGAACAAATTGCTTTTTAAATTGGTTAAGAAAGTAGCGTAAATTAGGACTCCGACGTGCCATAAATATCGTACCTCCATCTTTTCATGAATCAGCTTAATACTTCTCAGGTTTAGAGGGTTCTGGATGTCGGGAAGGATAATCGGAATTCCAAGTAATTTATTGCTGCAACGAATAAGTCATTGACCTGAACTGTTTGGATCAAATATAGGTAACTGTAATAGTTTACACTATTATAGTTACTATTAGTAGTATGGTATTATATTTAATATTATTTTTATTTCCAGGATTATCATAAGTGTTGGTAGCTGGAACCTTTTAAGGTACTAAGGATAAACTTAGCATAAAATGTATAGAATATTGATTTGTAATAAAGGAAAGAAAAAGAAAATTTATTCAAAATTTTTATTCGTCTGCATCGCAAAATAACGGGCAACAATTTTTACCATTTCCAGTCTTTAATAACTCAGCAGTGGCCAGCAAGTTATGAAACTTTACCAAGTGATTAATATAAATATCGTCATTGATATTGCTAAGCTCCTTGGGATTTACCTGTCAAAGTGAACAAGCCCTTAGACTATGACGTGCGAAATAATATCATAGAATATAATATATTATATGTTGATCTAATGTTGCTGGTGGAGTTTGTAAACTGTACATATCATCAAAGAATTAGAAGAGCCGGCGTTATAAGTATTCACTCATTTACAATTTTAATTTTATGAACATCGTTTTAGTGGTTACGATGTCAAAGACGAACAAACAAACACACTGTGGATATGGATGTATTTTTACGATTATTATCATATAATTATGCGCCTTTTTTATAGAGCTTCCACTCCAGATTCCGTTCAAATAGATTTATTTAGAAATAACAATACTTCAAAACGGTTTTTGTGTAGAATCATGAAATAAGTAAGATAATTCAGTTAATAAGTTTTCTGTGTAAGTAACTTAAATTGGTAAATATTTAATAGCGCCTGTGGGATTCCCGATAAACGTCTACTATAGGAACGGAGAGGGTTAAAGCTAATAATTTATAAAAGCTATTTAGAATGTTGTAAGGGTTTAATTAAATTCAAGCAGAACTTCAGCGGTATTCGGACAATGGCACGATGTTGCCAGATCGATTTCTTAGGAAGATTGTACATGGACACTACAATGTATTTCCTTTTTTCTAGATTTTACCTACATATAATCATGTATATATCCCTTGCGTCGACGTCCTGGTAAAGGGTCAGGTCAAAAGTACCCGAAACCGCCGAGCTTGCATGAAGAGAGTTATGAATGTGGATGAAGCGAAGGAAGTATGTAGAGATCGTGGCAAGTGGAAAGAGGTAGTCTTTGCCTACCTCTCTGGGAAAGAGGCGTGATTTTATGTATGTATGTATATCCTTTGCGGGGTAGACAGAGCCAATAGTCTTGAAAAGATTGAAATGCCACGTTCAGCTTTTTGGCTTAATGATAGAATTGAGATTCAAATAGTAACAGGTTGCTAGCTCATCGCCTAAAAGAGAAATCCCAAGTATATAAGGCAAAAAATGGATTAAAAAGATTATAAAGGTTTTTTTTAAAAGGTGCAATTGCGGCCCCCATGTATTTTGACCCCCAATGATGATTAAAATTACCTAATTAATATCCACACCGACAGTGTAAAAGCACCTTTATAGGATGATACAGCTTTCCTCCAACTTAGAAACTGGGAAAAGAACAATATTACTTTTACAACTTTGTTTTGTATAAAGATTAGCTGTATTTTGTTTTGTTTCTCTGAGAATTTTCTTATGAAGCATTTGTTAGTTGTTACTTTGTAACAGACAATTACAACAAAAGTAAGACTTTTTATATCGGTGGTGCCCAAAATTTTCTGAACAATGTTAGATCATCATCGTGGCCGTTTTCTTATTGTTTATTCTGTTTTGTTTGAGTTTATCTTGCTTTCTTCATAGATTTCTTTCTTTTTTGTATTGTGGTTTCCACCGGACTTTCGGTGATTCTGCCAATGTCATGGTTTGAAGAGACACGAAGTTATAAAATTGGACGGTATACAATCTGAAAGGAGAAGGCTAACAAATGTACAAACACAAAAAGACAAACACGAAGCTTCTTAGTGACACGTCATTTTTACCGTCACGACATTTATGTAATTATTTTTCCTGAAAATACACGATATTCCATTGAAGCGAATCCATGGAATATCGTGTATTTTAAGGAAAAATAACCTACGCTTGACCGTGGAAAATGAATCATATTTGTACAAAATTTCATTAAAATCGGTCTACCGATTTAGCTGTAAAAGAAAAGCTTTTCAGAACGACATTTCAGACAGAAAATTGCAATTTTCATTCTTTAATTTAATTCCTTATGAAAATAACAGTAGGTACGAGTGCCACAAAGCGTAGCCTTGGGTATAATCTTAAATTGTTATGGACAAAGAGGTTGCTGATAGTATCCAATAAGAGGACGTTAATGAAACCTCGCTGCTTAGTCTCATAGCACCATTTACTCTCGTTAACGCTAGCGCATTCGATGCTTGTTTGGTACTTGAAGCCATTAAGCATACTTAGCTTCAAACTGTTTTCATAAAGAGCCACCCACCCACCGTTTAACTATTGCTCCACTGTTAAATCCGATTTTATATTAGTTATCTTACCTGCTTCATTAGAATCATTGTATCATAAACTTCTTTTGTGTTGTTATAAATTAACACGTAAAAAAAGTAACTCAGTTACTGTGTAAATGAAACAAAGTAAATTGTTATTTAGTATTTTTCCGCCACCTACGCTCAGTACGCGAATAATATTCGTAGGATATTGGGTCAGTAACTTTATATCTGTAACGTAAAACATCAAGGAGTCATAATTATATTTCGCAGTCCACTTTCTCGTTCGAGAACGTTCCAAAGGGATATCAAACGTAATGTCCCTAACAAGAATAGACAAATTCTTTCAACATTTTCCGTTCGTTTTGCCAGAACTAGGGATGAGCGCTTAAACAAAAAGCATTTTATTAAGTGTGCTTCGAAAACAAGCAAAACAACATGCTTTTAATTAAATGCACATTTCTTTTTGTTTTATTGTTCCCGCCCAACCCGCCATCTACCGTGTTAATATTAAGCTAAATTACCTAAACGTATCAAGATTCTTCAATCTGTAGTATAGCTGATGCACAACTTAATTTGGTTGGACTATTTTTCATTTCAAAAATTAGTAGATATAAGCAGTATACATAAATCTGTTAACGAGCAACGACATGTCGCTTTGTTATTCATTGCGTTATATTTAAGAATTCCTATAAAACTAATTCCTAACGTGTGCTAAGCGCAAACCATGCAAGCTTATGTTACTTAACGGGTATGGAAATCTAGAAAAAAGAACATTCTAGCAATTCAGCGCTTTGATAATATTAAATCATACAAGTTTAAGCAGTTTTTTCCATCTCTAGTCAGAATAGAAATCTATTGTGGATAAGACCAAGTCTAGCAGACTGCCGGCCATTCCCGATTGGTCCCCGATCGATGGCTAGTGCTTATTAAAACGACAACGGAGTATAATTATAGACAGTTTCTTTGTCAGGGTAATTTATAATTCATAACGCGAATTGCTTAGTTGCTAGTCGGCGCACGTTTTGTCCTTTTTAACCGCCGACGAGAAAAAGGGTGTTATAAGTGTTTTAATTTAATGTGGGCTTCGAGTAAATATTTACTCTGTCTCCCCCGTAAGGGGCTTAAACGTGATATCAGTAGGACAAACAATACTGTGTAACATAAACACACTTTTTTTTTTCAAAACAAGACAGAAAAGCATATTTGAAGTTGACATGTTATACTCACTTCCTAAAATAATATATTGATGATGACCATTTATACTATACTAGCTGTTGCCCACGACTTTGCCCGCGTAATTTTCGAGTTGAATCTACAATAATGTGAAATAAATCAATATACTAATCATATGAAATATTGCATTTTTTTAGTGAACCGATTTTGATGAAACAAACTTTAAAAGTTTTAGGTAAATCGGTTCAGTACTTTCGGAGATAAGCGTGATCATACATACATACAGACAGACAGACAAAAAATTAAAAAAACAATTTTTGCTTACTATTATTCATTCTAAGTGTCCCTATAGTGTCTATCCATTTCAGTCAAAAATGCTAAATGTACCGACAAAATATTTTTACTGTTTTATTATATGTAGGTATAGATTAATGAACACAACAAAAGTTATTGAATAAAAGGAGAAATGTAACTTATACTGACTACGACAAAGGCACGTCATAGATATAATTAGGAATGGATCATAAATCACATTATTAATTCTTCCTGCAGCTCGGCGGTTTCGGGTACCCTTGACCTGTTCTCTTGTCAGAACGTCCTTTATTTGGTCCATAATCAAGGTACGTTCGTTTAGGCCTTCCCACTCTCATATTTTCACTCTCCCTGTATATTAGTTCAGTCAACCTGCTTTCAATCATCCTCTAGACATGACCAAACCATCTTGATATACCCTTTTTATTCCTGTAACTACATCTTTCTCATCACAACGCTGCCTTAACACGTTCTTATCCTGTCACTCTATTTCATACCGATCATACTTCTTAACGCTCTCATTTCCACTGCATTTCTACCTTCATACTTCTTTCGCCACACCCAACTTTCACTTCCATACATTACTGTTCTTTGTTTCATCCATAATGAATGCATTTTGTCAAGCTTGCTTATTAAACTGAGTTTGTTTACATACATACATACATATAATCACGTCTATACCCTTTGCGGGGTAGACAGAGCCAACAGTCTTGTAAAGACTAATAGCCCATCGCCTAAAAAAGAATCCCAAGTTTGTAAGCCTATCCCTTAGTCGTCTTTTACGACATCCATGGGAAAGAGATGGAGTGGTCGTATTCTTTTTTGTATTGGTGCCGGGAACCTTAGGTTATTAGGTTGATTATTTCCATTATGTTGTCTATAATACTATTTTCTCTATAGATTTTATCATTGAAAAGTAACTGCGCCGTAGCTTAGAATTCCTGTCTTGTGCGGGAATTCCCCCGACGCGGGATCCAATATCCAATGTTCAGTTTTGATAAGTTATCTTTATAAAAATTGATTCCTTTATTGCTTGCAAAATGCTTAAATTTAACTCTTACCTCTTTTTATACAGTAACGTGTTGAATCGATGACTCTGTAGTGAGGTAGACAGAGTCTTAGGATGTTGTAACTGAGGCCACGTTAAGCTTTTTGAGTTATTGATAAATAAGTTCTGAACATAAATGACTTGTCAATTTGTACTTAATGACTTTTTAAATAGTTCTTATAAATATATTCGTAGTCCTGATCAAAGGGCTCCCTAAAATATTCGGAGTCGTGATCCTCCCGGAATGGTTCCCGGGTTTCTCTCCAGAAAGTTGGGAACGCCAGGAGAATGATAAGCTATAATATTTTTAAAATTTTCAAAGCTCTCTGCTCCATTAAATAGAATTTTAAAAGAGCTTTGAGTTACTTGAGAAGCAGCGAGGTAATAAATTAAGTAATATTGAAAAGTTCTATATTCAAAACTTATTAGGTAGTGCTCAAGTTCACTGTATTTACATAATTCACCCTAAGTACTTGAAAGTTTACACTGAGGAAATTTCTAGAAAAGATTTCTAGAATTGAATTTTTAAATCCGACCGCGTGCAAGTCGGAGCGTTGTAAAACGCACGACAGGTTCCGTATTATTAATGATTGATTTTGTAACTACCCATTTTTAGATTGAAAACTTCAAATGTAATTAATCTGTAATAAATGTTAATTTTATTCACTCAATATCTTCTTACGACCCAAACCTTAAAAATAATTTGAAAATCTATAAAATGTTATTTGATTTTTTTTTTATATTTAGGCAAAAAGGTAAAACGCGTCAGTAGCACGTAATCTGATCAAAAATTCGTACCTAAGATTGTCATAAGATATATCTATATATATAAAACTCTTCCGTTACTGAGTGACTGACTGACAGACAACGCACAGTCGAAACTACTGGTCGTAGACAGCTGAAATTTGGAATGTAGGTTCCTTGGGATATGTAGGGGAGCACTAAGAAAGGATTTTTGGAAATTCAACCCCCAAGGGGGGGAAAAGGGGTAAAAACGTTTCTATGAAAAATCTTATTCCTTGGGTTTATAAACTTGAAACTTGGCATGAACACGTACATAGGCAAGTAAATATGTTTGACATTATAAGTTTTTTCAAACTACCCTCCAATCGTGATTTAGGGGGTGCGATTGGGTGACTGATTTATTAACGCACAGCCGAAACCGCTCGGTATAGGAGTCTGAGATTTTGAACAGAGGTTCCTTTAGTAACATAAGTGAGCACTAAGAAGGGATTTTTGAAATGTCAACCCCCAAGGGGGGGAAACGGGATAAACTGAGCCGGGGCTGCGGGAAAGTTCTAACGAGATACCGTGGCCCCGGAACGCAAAGGGCAACTGAAGGAACGAGGTGGGTTTTAGTCAGTAAAAGTCTGACACTCCCTTCCGTTCCACCCAGAGCGGGAGAGGTCATTTGATGATTTCCCATCCTTAAAAAAAAGACTTTGTATGACAACTTTCAGTCGTCTCTTTAACATACATAATAACATACATAATTATGTACATACATGCATAACATTAATAACATCACGCCTTTAAATCCCTATTTTACCCTATTTACCATGTTTGAATGTTTCTATGAAAAATATTGTTTACAAGGAAATCCTGTAAGGCCTCTTCGTCCTATAAATCCTGTTTTTTTTTTCTTTTGAGACGATGATTTTGTCTCGCTTTACTTTTTCTATATAGATTTGTATGTATACTAATATTATAAAGAGGAACAATCTATTTTTTTATATGTTTGTTTGTTTACACATGTAATCGATAAACTCCGAAACTACTGAATCGATTTCAAACATTCACCATTAGAAAGCTACATCATCCCTGAGTAACACAGGCTATATTTAATTCCAGTTGTAACAAGATTTCAGCCTGTGGAAGAAAAAGTCCTGTCGAGATCATTAAAAAATGCTATACGCTATGTATATAACCGAATTACACGTGGGCGAAGCCGCGGGCGGAAAGCTAGTTGTATAATATGTCAATCTTGAGCCTAACATGGCAACCTAACAGTCTTGAAAAGACTGATAGGCCACGTTCAGCTGTTTGGCTTAATGATAGAATTGAGATTCATATAGTGACAGGTTGCTAGACTGTCGCCTAAAAGAACAATCTCAAGTTTTTAAGCTTATCCCTTAGTCGCCCTATATGCAAAGAAATATTAATTCCAATTCTATGGTTATATTTACGAAAATAACAAATTGTTTTAATGTAAAACTATGTATGAGATAGTTTTCAAGGATTCTCAGTGGTTTCGGGTTACCTAATCAACTTATAAAACATCTGCCGCGAATTCCCGATGGCAAAAGTTTTAGATTAATGGATTACTGAGTCTCGGTCGTCGCTTCAATCCACCCTTTGGGCACAAACTAGCGATATTATATAGGTTAACCCTGACGATAACTGTTAAAGATAGTGTCAGTGTAAGTGCGCTAGTGTCAATTCGTGGAATGTCCACAGAATCACACACAGTATGTAATGAAATAATTAATGAGGGTTAATAAAAATATACCAAGCGATTATCTACCCATACCCTATTATGACTGTTTATATTCCTACTATAATGAAGAAAAACGATTTATGTTTGTAACGAATAAACTTTAAAATTACTGGATCGATTTTGACGAAATCTGGCACTGAAATAGAAAATATTTCTTTCTGGAATAGGGAGCGAAGGTTGCTGTGTTATAAATGTGTGTTATGATTTCTTTTACAGTTATCGCAGAATATACATCTCAGCTTGGTACAAAGGTTCGACTGACAGAGAAAGTCATGTGGCCTTAAGTCCACCTGTTGTACCTTATACGTGCCTAAAGTTTAAAAAAAATCATAACAATCATTTCCCTCAAACTGTGTGTCAGTGAAACAAAAAATGAGGGAAATCAATAGAGTCGCCAAGAAACATATATTCGTGTAACTGTACGAAAAATTCTAAGGAAGTTTTCATAACGAAGTTTCGTGTTTATTGTATTTTGTTTCTACATTTAGTTGTTTTGTGTTTTAGGTCAATTGGACCAAAGTTTTTCCCGACGCCGTAGAAACACGACTATTAATTAAATGGCGGTAGTTTTGAAATTTAAATGTGTCGTGTTGACCTTAAAATCTTTTTACATTACTACACAAATTTTAGGGGATAATATCCTCAAGGTTAGTTTCGGAATTAGAGTTTTTTGCGATCCGGTATAATTTAGATTAAATACTAATCTTTTGATTAACTTGGAATTCTTTAAGGCGATAGGCTAGCAACCTAAAGGGGATACCCAAGTTTAATTTCCCTTGATTAAAGATTTTTGCAGTTACCTGAGAATCAAATCTCTCCCACGTAAAAAGAAGAATCCCGCGGGTATTCAGGAAAATTTGACATTTCAATGGGCTGTGTATTAACATGTCAGTTTCCTCTTTTATATATTTGGATATAACGCGTATTTACTTACGAGGTGGACAGGCGATAACTCAAAAAGACTCGAAAGCAACAAATTTAGATTCGAATAGTGATCGTCGTAAAAGAAACACATCTTGGGAACCTGACGACACAGAACTCAGGAAAGGGCTAAAGTTTCAGGACCTACTATCAAAGCAACTATCGGATTGGACAATCTGCACTGAATACGAAATGAAACCCTAATATTTCCTCCGGAGTGTATCAGTTGTATAAAGTACGTGATTTTGTACCGCCATAAATTATTTCCCGGTGATATGATGGTCACATTTTGGGGTGTGTACTTGGATGGGCGTTTGATAAAATGTGTCTGGTTTTGTATTTACATATGTTTTATGATCACACCTTTTCCCCGGAGGGGTGGACATAGATACTTAGCAAATTTTGAACTTTTTATGGTCCTGACAGGATAGGCTTTACTCTTTTTTTAATCTAATAAAAAATATAGGCATAGTCACTTTACGTTGCTCGTTGTTAAGGGCACTTTTGACCTATCCTTCTAGAACATCAGATTTTTTAAATATAATGGTTTGAGTGCTCACGACTTCAATCTGCCTGGTGGTTACCACGATGAAAAGCCTTAAAATCATCAATTTATATGTATCGGTGAAGGGAGATGTGGGGTGGGAACTCCAAAGCACAGAGGTTCGCATGATAAAAGATTTCATGAAAATTCGTTTAGGCCGTCCCTTTCCAGCGGGGCTTGCATGGTACCCACGTCGACGTTTTTATCGCGGGATAAACCATTGCTGTTTCGTTTCATGTTATGATAAAAATCGAAACAGCAATAGTTTATCGCGTGCCACGCTAGTTCAGCAGGTTTCTACCTATGTTTATTTATTTACACTATTACTCATTATCGTATTTTCTCACATCATACTCTTGGGTTTCTCTTTTCTTCTCTCTCTTATTTATTTTTCGTTTCATTTATTTATTTCATTGCGTACAAATCAGATTATAATATGATAAATTTTATTTTTAGTGTATTCAACATACCCTTTTCCAGGTTTCGAAGCCTTCGCATCATTGTCTAAAAAAATAAATTGGTAGAAATCATAAAGCCCGAGATAAAATGGGAATACATTGTTTTCAAGACCCATATCAACGTGGAAATATGTCTATCAAAAACGTATCAACTTCGAGTGAGGTATTTCAATTTACATATTTTTTTAACATCATTATATAATTCGGAATAATTAATTTTTTACCTGATAAAGTTTTTTTTTCAGTAGAGGCCCTGAGGCTACTGAAAAAAACTTTATCCTAAATATTTATATATGTGTACAATGTAGCGATTACCTTTAAATCTCACGAAAAATCCTTGAAACATAACGCAACATTTCTCGAAGTTTCTGTGACTAGATTTTGACGTAATAAATAAAGGGCCGCCTCGGGAGTCTTATTCCAGTGGACAAAAAAAACTTTAAAACAAAGACAAAAAAAACCGGCCAAGTGCGAGTCGGCTCGCGCAAGAATGGTTCCGTACGTTCCATCATCCCGTTCGTTACTTAAATACCTGTTACCTATTCCACCTATTTATAAAAATAGACGGAAATTTCTTAAAATATGGTACGGAACCTTAGAAACACAAAATCGGTTCATACTTAACCATCACGAACAAATAATACCTACTTACTAGATAATTCGATAAAAAAATGATATTAGTGAAATTTACATACGATGCGTGAATTGTGTAAATTTGCAAGAATCTAAAAATAAATAAATTAAAAAGATGCGAGTGTCACGCTCATGGCGTCGGGGTCTCATCAAATATTTATAAGAGTTTTTCACTCGTGTCGGAATTGAATTTAGGTCCTTTCAATTGTGGTTTGTGTGCCCCTTTTTTCGAGAACGACAAGTTACCTATTCGTTTGTTCGCGATGATGGTAATGAAGTTGCAAGATTAGGATTGTGGGCCAATCGCTTTTTCATACAAAAAGCCATACATATGTATGTGTGTTTAGTTTATAAGCTTTTACTTATATCGCTAAAAATACATTGTTACTTTATGTGACATTGAGGCTATGTAAACCTACCTATAATAGATTGACAGATATGATATGATGATATAGAGACTAAACTATTAAACTAACTAATTTTTCTAACAAATTTTGTACTAGAAAAGAGTGATGATTGCGGATAAAGCGAAAGAGTGATGATTGCGAATAAAGTAAGTAGGGAGGGATCGTGGCAAGTGGAAAGATCTTTTCTGCCCACCCCTCCGAGAAAGACGCGTGATTTTTATGTATTTATGTCGTTTATAGGTGACCTTGTATGTATTAGAAATCGTACCCACGACACCTCTTCTACACTCGCATTTCAGAGTAACTATATACATGAGGTTTCAATTTTTTCGGTTATTTTTATAGTTCAGCTCAGAGCCTCAAAAATCTCATACCTATAAGTCTCCTAAAATTTATCCCTGCAATGAACTATCCCTCGTGAGCAGGTGTATCGACCGATTCCTGTTTTACGAAGGGAGAACCCGCTAAAGGCATTCCTAAACCGATACGTACAGGGTGTATGTATACGGAAAATGCTTGATATTTTTCGCTTCTATCAGTCTTTGTAACGTTTGGGATTTTTGGAAATAGAAAAATATTTACCAATATTGAGTACTAAAGCTTTTGGCGAACCGTGTTGCGGATATATTTTTCTGTGCAATTTTAACGAAACACGTTGTGGATTAAATTTTTTTTTGATGTAGTTTTGCTGAAGAATTTTTTTGTAGCCATTTGATAAAGCATATGTTGCTGATAACTGACTATTTATCTTTATTATCTTTTATATTTGTATTATTTAACATAAATAAATTAGATATTAAAGTACTGATTGCAAACTAAAACTAAAAAAATAGGAATATTTAATTAGCTATCAGCAAAAATCATTTAGAATGTACTCCATTTAGTCATCCTTTTTAATGATATAATACTTATCACAAGTACTAACAGAAAAAGAGAAATATTGATTACAAACTAAATTTACAAATTCTATAAATTGCTATATTGTATGGCAAAATATTAAACAATAACTTAGTTCTTAGTTAAAGCTCGCATGCGTTGTGGTTAAGGATATTATGTTGTACTAGAGGCCGCCCGAGACTTCGTGCACGTGGAATAAGTCTCGCGGGAACTCCGGGATAAAAAGTAGCCTATATGTTATTCTGGGTCTTCAGCTACCTACATACCAAATTTCATCGTAATCGGTTTAGTAGTTTTTGCGTAAAAGAGTAACAACATCCATACTGACATACTCACAAATTTCGCATTTATAATATTATTAGGATTTTAATGCCAATGATTTTGTTTTATCCAGTAACTTATTAATTAAGTTCTATGTCCAATCGAACGAAAACCAATTAAAATCGTCGAGTTATTTCAACATGTGGAAGAGAATTGGGAGGTTATGAATTCAATTTAGGTTTTTATAGGTAGGTGCGTAAATTTTACATTATATTACAGACATGCATAAAATTACGGAGGGGAAGGCAAAGATAACATCTTTTCTTTCTTTTTCTTTTGCTTCATCCACATTCATCATTCTCGTCATGCAACTCTATGCATTCTAATATTATAAAGCTGAAGAGTTTGTTTGTTTGAACGCACTAATCTCAGGAACTACTGGTTCGAGTTGAAAAATTATTTTTGCGTTAAATAGACCATTTATCGAGGAAGGCTTTAGGCTATTTAACATCACGCTGCAACTATAAGGAGCAAAGAAATAATGGAAAATGTGAAGAAACAAACGGCGAAAATTATTATTCCTTGAGGGCTTCAATGATGCCCAAAATTACTATTCCACGCGGACAAAGTCGCGGGCACAGCTAGTATATTATATTTTTCAAGTCGCTACTTGCATGTTTGTTGTACAATCAGCGTGAAATAGGTCGGGTTTTCGGTTCGGGGTAACAAATCGGTAAATACTGTTTTTAGAAGGGGCCGCATCGATCCGCCGTCGAAATAGACGGGGCCAAGGGCTCACAACAAAATGTTTTCAACAAGTTGTTGTAGATATTTGTAGGTTATCGACCATAGAAATCTGAATAAACTATATATACTTATATGTCAATGGAAAATAACAAGAACCATTTACGGAAATGTGGATGTGGAATAATACAATTTATCTCTCGCTTTTGGACCTTACGAAAGTTTATAAAGTGACGTTTCTTGCTACTTTCCGATGACATTTATTATTTGAATTCTATCATTGAGCTTGGTAGTTGAACGTAGCCTATCAGTCTATCAAGACAACTGGCCCTGTCTACCCCGCAAGGACTTTAGACGTGATTACATAAATGAAAAATGAATGATAACCACTTCAAAGATAGTCCTACCTAAATTGAACGCAAACTATCTTTCACAGAAATATTTTCAGCTATAATATGTAT
Source organism: Amyelois transitella (assembly GCF_032362555.1). Classification (NCBI taxonomy): domain Eukaryota; kingdom Metazoa; phylum Arthropoda; class Insecta; order Lepidoptera; family Pyralidae; genus Amyelois; species Amyelois transitella. Next base: position 2,204,329 of record NC_083513.1, on the reverse strand, counting down.
TGGTCTGTTATTGCTATGTCGATAGTATTCGTTTCAGCGGATTCAAAAGCCGGCTCTTCAGTTCCCGAGCAAACCCGGTACGAACAGATACATTCTCATTACGGACGATGTTGTTGATACACATGCCTTGATTCTAACGAGGTAGTCAGAGGGAAAAGTTACAAGATAGTTAGCCACGATTAGCCGGCTGGTTAGAAGATAATATTTTCTGGGGATGTATATATTATAATTATTTATTATAAAATACAGTATCGTTGAGATAGTATCTCGTAACACAAGTCTCGAACTTACTTCGAGGCTATCTCAATCTGTGTTATTGTTTCCGTATATATTTTTATTTATTTATTTCACCATTATCCAAAATCCTCTGCAAAGGTCGCGCCCAAAAAATGTGACTCCCATCTGACCTTGCTTGCTTTTGTAAAATCTCTTACCCACACCTGAAACATGGTCATAGACTCCCTTAAGAGAGAAGAGAATGTAGGTCATAAAAATTAACACCAAAAGGATGAGGAATCAAAGTTTTCAGTAAAAATTGAATGAGGTAGCATTGTATGTAAGTGTGCCCTTTATTTTAGCTAGTTTTTTCAGGTCTAACGCCAGGACGATGATGAAGTCTACCCAGCCCACAGTCAGAACTTAATTACCTACTATTTGAAGTTACTTCGCCCAAATTTCAGGTATTAAATTCCCAATTCGACAAAGTAAATTTACGGTGTGGTTTACGAGCAAGAAGTAACAACGTGTGCAATTAGATATGAAATTTTAGTAACAAAGTTAGCATAGCATATGTTGTTTTTACGATAACTGTAATAATTGGATGAACATACATACATACATACGTAAAATCACGCCTCTTTCCCGGAGGGGTAAGCAGAGACTACATCTTTCCACTAGACACGATCTCTGCATACATGAACATATAGATTAATTTGATATTATAATGTATGTTAGAAAAAACGACTGCCACAACTGATAGAAATTTACTTAATAAACATAAATTATTCATGCCTCATTTATGTGAAACAACAGTATACGACGCTTTTAATTTTGAATTTGAGTTAAACTTAGCCTTACAGTCTTTTCAAATTGTTGGCTTTGTCTACCTCGTAAGGGATAAAGACGTGATGGTATGTATGTATTAATTGGAAGGGGTATTGTAGACAATAAAATAGAATAGAAATCCCTCGCGGAATGAGGTGTGATCTCAACTGTGTGTGCAAGTATATGTATGTTTTTCAATTGGATATCAATTGCTCATTTTGCAAGTCGAATGCTTCAAAGATTAAACATATATTTCTAAATATATTAATTTCGTCTAAGAATATTTTTCTTTGAAAATGAATAATTTATCAGATGTTTGAGGAACCTTTCGGCCTCCAGTCGACCGGCATTCGGTTACATAATCTTATCTTTATTCAATGCCTGCTACGTTTAAAATTTCAAGCTACATTTTTGCAACATGGAATATTTTACGTTCTATTATTTAAAAATCCTATCCAGTGATGGATGAAGAGAGAGAAGAGAGAGAGTAAGTGTAGTTTACTGATTTTTTTAAACAATTCTGTTACTTAAATTAAACTAATACCGGTATAAAATTTTATCGCTTGTTTTTGTATTTTCCAGGAAATCTCATAAAATCTTACAACTTTTTTTATTTCGGTTATTTAGATTTTTTTATTAAAGCTTTATGAAATAGGATCCTTATAAAACTCGGTCTTCGAGCCTTGTGCCTCTTACCGTCTTACCTCTCCGTCTTGTTCATAAGCCATTAATTCTTTATTTTATTATTATCATAATCATAATTGATAAATTATCACCATTATTTTACCGTCTAAACATATTAATAAAATATATTTTTTTATGTAGCAAAAGTTCTAATAAAAAAATTCGCTTTCGAGTCTTGTGCCCATTGTTTCTGTCGTTCCTGTAAGAGATAAGAACTAATCAATATATATGAGTGTCTATTATAACCATATACCGACTAAACTTACCTAAAAAATATCAAATATTTTTTCTCAATTAGCTAAAGTTCTGATCAAAACTCCGTAATTTTTTCAATCAAAATGATCGTGTAAAATATTTTATGTGGTATCTAACGCGATGTCATAATATGGAGTCGAATGGGTCGGTTCGGTGGATGAAAAGCGTCTCTCAAATCCGTGTTTATTGCCACACAGAGTCGCATTCAATAGTCCATGTTCATTCATACTCGTATTACCGAATTATAAACCAGTGAAAAAAAAATTTCATTAAAAGAACTACAATTTACTTTTCGCTTCATTGGTGTTATTATAACAAAGTATAAAACAATTATTTGTAGTGAAACTAGCGACCAGCTTCGGCTTCCCGTGGGTTACATTTATACATTTAAAACTTCCTCTTGAATCACTTTATGTTTTAAAAGAAACTGCATCAAAATCCGTTGTGAAGTTTTAAAGATCTAAGCATACAGTCCATTATATATATATATATATATATATACTTACATGGTGAACCACGGGTTGGAAGTGAACATAATGTGTGTCAGTAAAACTTAATCGAGAGATTGGCTTATAAACTTAGGAATCTTCTCTATTGGGCTAGGAGCCTTTCCCTATATCTGAATCTCAATTAAATCATTGGCTCTATCTACCCCGCAAGGAATAAAGACGTAATATAGTGTGTGGAGGATGCAACTGGGAACACGAAAAATTAGAAAACTGTGTATGTGAATGTAAACAAAGCCGCGTACTAATGCTAGCTAATAAACACCACTTTAAACCAAACGAGAGAGCTTCAGTATTTGATAGCAAGAACTTTAGCAGGTCATAAACTGTCTAGGAACACGAAACATAAATTTTAACCTAGATGTCAGACCCTAACTCACTCGGTGCGCAAAACCTCAACATAATGGGAACACAAAACCTCGTAAAAGTGACGTGATAAGGGATATTAAGGGTATGACATATCGATTAAATGGATATGAGTAATTAATTCATGATGTAATTTGATGATTGGATTCGGTTTTGTACCTCAATTGCACAGAATAATTACAGTAATTTTAATACCGCATATTTATCGAAATATGTACCGTATGGGGCCCGGCACTTACAGAAAAAAGAAAAGTACTACACCATTTACGACATCTATGGGAAAGAGTTCCCATGGATGTCGTAAAAGGCGGCTAAGCTATGCCTATGGGCTAGCATCCTGTCGCTATTTGAATTTCAATTCTATCATTAAGCCAAACTACTGAAAGTGGCCCATTTGTCTTTTCGAGACTGTTGGCTCTGTCTACCCCACAAGGGATAAAGACGTGATTATATGTACGTATGTACAGCTAAGATATTCCAATTCCAACTAATAATTTAAATCCGTAATATTAAATAAAAAAAATTGAGATTTACGCAGACATAGTAGTAAAAAAAAAACAATTTTGTGTTTCCGATGTCTCGGGCAAAAGTTAATCTATATACTCGTAGTAAATTACTTCCATAAAATCGTTCTTCGATACAGCAAGGGATTATAATGTAAGTAATTTAGTCTGCTAGACATTTCTACTTAAAAATTATTGGATAATAATGCCGCTGACCTAGATCATGTGAAATTTCCCTAGGCAATAAGCCAAGGGCCTGATTTGAATTTTACTTAGTATTCAGGTGAAATAGAAAGAGGTATATTTTTTTTACCTTTTATCTAGAAATTACAATTGATTAGTAGTTCACAAATCATTTTACTTTATCAGCCACTTCGCCTACACCACACAGCCTTTTTCGGCCACGTTCAGCTGTTTGGCTTAATGATAGAATTGAGATTCAAAAAGTTACAGGTTGCTAGCTCATCAGTCATCGCAATGAATTATAAAGAAAAAAGATATAGCTCATCGCAAAGAAGAATCGCAAGTTTATAAAAATATCCCTTAGTCGCCTTTTACGACATCCATGGGTACGAGATGGTATGTTCGTATTCTTTTTTTCGTATTTTTTCCTTATTTTTAATTCGTAAAAATAAAATTTTATGTAAGATTTGATCACTCGGGTGACCAAAGTGGAATAATTCATACTTTATTATGAAAAAAACTTTATACAAATTTGTCATTGTTGTCTTTACTAACGATAATACATTTCCTTTGTCGTAATTGGACAGTAATGAATGGAAGCAGTGAAAATTTTCAAAGAACCAGTGTCTAGTAGACATTGCGAGGAGAGCGGGCCGGGGCGGGGCGGAGACCGGGGAACAAAGACAACTGTGTTTGCTTTGAGAGTTACCAGAGAGAATAGAGTTTTGATAAAAATAAATAAATAGATAAATATATATGGGACATATTACACAGATTGAGTTAGCCTCGAATTAAGTTCGACACTTGAATACGAGATACTAACTAAACGATACGATATTTTATAATAAATACTTATATAGATAAACATCCACTACCCGGGCCAATCAGAAAAAGGTCTTTTCTCATCATGCCCTGGCTGGGATTCGAAACCGGGACCTCCGGGGTCACAGACAAGCGTGCTACCGCTGCGCCACAGAGGTCGCCGTTCATGTTTAGGCAAAATTATGATGATGATTGAAGAAAAACATATGTCAGGAAGGGTTCCAAAGCATAGGCTTGTTTGTTATATCTTTATTGCGCAGAAATTTACACTGTTACAAGAATTAGTATAAAGGTTTAAAAAAAAATTAGTCACTTGCAATGGCGGATTTATCCCAAGAAGGGATCTCTTCCGGTCAACCGGCAAACAAGAAAGGACTAAGTCTCCTTCAGGCATTAATCCAGGATTAACATTTACATCCTCGCTCGAGCACGGGTTGCGCCTTTTTTGTCTAAAATTGCGTAAGTCAGGTTTCTTTCGAAGCTACTTACAACTAACCTCCGCAACCTTTGCAGGAGAATCTATTATGTTGGATTTTGGTTACACATCCAGTGACCTGAATGTGGAGGTTTCCTTACGATGATTTTTCTCGCTGTAAAAGCATCTGTTAGCACTCAAACTAATGGACATAATTTAGGAATGTTTACCTCGCATGGATTATCGTTGTTGGCCTAGACGTTATTCTTTGTTCCCTAAGTCGCTTTTTACTTCAGCATATTTACCTTCATGAATAGTTTCAGCCAAATGTATTCTTAATCTGATATTTTCATGATACTTACTGGTATTTTTCCTCCTACACAACTGTAGTATAATATATATATAATACAATTTCATGTATGTAAACGAAAAAGTACTAATTCATCACGCTGTATTCTTTTTTATACGAAACTCATTATAATTAGTGAGTGTGCAATTTTCTTAGCGTGTATTTGATGAATTAAGTTTTCTTTTGTTTATCATCGTGATGTCTTAAGTTTTTTGTTAAGATACAGATGAAATATATCAGCTATCCTATTTTACAAGGGTGTTTGAATGTATATACATTTATTATAAAATATAGCATCGTTGAGTTAGTATCTCGTAGCACAAGTTTCGAACTTACTTTGAGGCTAACTTAATCTGTGTAATCTGTCCCGTATATATTTATTTATATCTTCTCATAAATTCACAGAAACATATTTACATGAGAATAATTTCAATGTATCCAAGACATTTTAATTATTTGTTAAGTGAACTCTATCTAAAGAAGAAGAATCTCTAAAGAAGCACGAAAGCAGAATAAATGCAGTGGAAATGAGAGCGTTAAGGAGTATGTTGGGTGTGAAATTGAGTGACCGGATAAGGAACAGCGTGATAAGGAAATGTTGTGATGTGAAAGAAGATGTAGTTACAGGAATAGAAAAGGGTATGTTGAGATGGTTCGGTCATGTGGAGAGGATGAATGAAAACAGGTTGACTAAGCAGATATACATGGATAGTGTGGAGGGAAAGGTCGGGGTGGGAAGACCTAGACGAACATATCTTGATCAAATATAGATTAGCACGATATATCAAATACATATATCGTGCTTGTGCACATCTAGTGCAGTTTAACTTTGATCCATTATTTGTTAAATTCCACTGTTAAAGTTCCGGAGGTCAGGCGGGAGTCGTTTCGTGGTAGCTCTTTAGAGAGATTTACGACAGGTGGTAGAAAAATATTAAAATATATAAATATTAATATTAAGTAACAACGAATTAATCGCGTGCACTGCTAAAATAAATGCTACAGACGCTACAAGACTTGCATCGTACAACACGGTTGAGCTATCGCACATTTTAGAATGTAAAAATATATTCCTAGGCAACCTTGCACATGAAATACTTGCTGCAGAATAGCTACATAAGTTGGGATAATTAATCTTACATTGTTGTATTGATTTTAACCGTTATCGCGAAATGTGTCACGGTCACACTTTGTCTTCCTACTTTAGCATGCTGTGACACAATTTACACTTACTCATAATCTACATCTTATCCAAAATTGTAATAAGCTTCACATTTTTTAGAACGAAACAATTGACTTTTATTTATTGATTTTTTTTACATACATACATACATATGGTCACGTCTATATCCCTTGCGGGGAAGACAGGGCTAACAGTCTTGAAAAGACGGAATGGCCACGTTCAGCTATTTGGCTTAGTGATAGAATTGGGATTCAAATAGTGACAGGTTGCCCATCGCATAAAAGAAGAAACCCAAGTTTTTAAGCGTATCCCTTAGAAGCCTTTTACGACATACATGGGAAAAAGATGGAGTGGTCCTATTCTTTTTTGTATTGGTGCCAGGAACCAAACGGCACACTTGCGATTTTTTTTTTAACATTTAATTACATCTTTGAATGGAAGTAAATTAGTATTATCCATATCACGGGTACAGATTTTAAATTATAAGACCAATGAATTAAAATCACACCTTCTAGCCGGCTATAAAACATGCTTTACTGAAACCACAGCTAGTATAAATGCTACCAGACGCTTCAAGAAGTACATCGTATACGGTCGAGCTATCGCACATTGTAGGAAAATGTAACAATATATTGCGGAGCACCCTTGCAGTGGGAAACTTGCTGCAGAATAGCCAGGTAAGTTGGGAAATTTAATCCCACATTGTTGGAATTATTTTTAACAGCATCTCGATATTATGTTTAAAGTTTAACTTACGAGTTTAGTTGGAAAGAGCTGACAGTTTATATTTAGCTTTACCTATAAAAAAAACTGTCCGCGAAAAAAGTATAATGCGACGCGAAATTTTAAATTCTGTTACATTTGCACTTGATAATCATTATAAGTCTGTGTTCTGCATTATTTGTGCTAGTTAATTTTCAATTGTCGAAGCAACAAACCTTTGCTATGTCCATTGAAAAAAAAGTAAACAATATTAAGGATTCAATAAGCATACTAAAAATAAGTCAGTACGAAGTTAGGCAGTTTGCAAACTTGGATTGGATTCAAGATTGGAAACAATTTTTCGCCGCCGTCGTGCCTCGCCTTCCTGCGTATCTTAAAATACTTTTGCATATTTTAAGGTCGGAAAGAATACTCTTTTCGCTTTAAGGTAATTGTTCTCGCTTTTCACTGGGGAAAATTGTATCTTAATTTGCGTTATTAACCGACGTTCATCTTGGGGTAAACCCGGGTTCTTATAATGACCGCGATATGAAAGCTTCCCACTTTTAGACCGTTCTCCTCTTCTCTCCTCAGTCGTTGAGAGAGAGAGAGACAGAGTGGTTGGTTCTCCTCTTGACAGAGTGGTTTTGGTTTTATGATGATGCGTCTTCTTTGGATAATGCAGCCCCAGCGATGCGCCTCCATTTGTTGCGGTCTTCAGCGTTTCGGGGTTTTTTAGACTGTAGTTAGTTGCAATATTGTCACTGACGCTGACATCTGTTATCATTTTACAAACATGACCATACCTACATATTATTATTATTTAGCAATAAAGCTGAACATGGCCTATCAGTATTTTCAAGACTGTATTTTGTATCCCCCGGGATTCATTATTAAACCAGTGACTATTCTTATAGTTAGAACTGAAATGTACAAAATGATATGCGATAAACGAATTGAAATTGAAAGGTTATAGACGTGACTATATGTATTTATGTTTCACTGCGTCTAGTTTCATCGTTGTACGCTAAATGGCCATGAAGGAAACATTAGAAAACCGCAAATAATTCCTTCACAATTATTCCCAACTTACACTAGGTAGTCGGGCGAAAATAACCTTTATGCTAAAGGAAGAAATACCAGGCTATATTTAGATATAACGTAAGTTATTTCATGAAACCAGCGTAGCAGTAAGTAGATAATTTCATGAAAATACCGTGGCGGTTGATGTTCTGAGTAAATGTGTAGCGGTTGTTCGAAAATTTTATTACATTTCTGAAATCCTATTAACTAGGAGGTAGAATACAGTAACTTTGTATAATTTTCAACTCTACAGCAATACTCTCTCTCTCTCATACAGACACTCGAAATATTTAACCGATCTATATTATTAGATACTTAAAGTTATTCTGTTTGGTCAGCTGTTAGACTGGTAATAAATGCTAAACGGCATAAAGTCCGCACTTTGTACATTTTTTGTGCAATAAAATTTTAAATAATATAAATAAAATTCTTTCACCGTGACAAAGTTGCATTATGTGCGGGTATTTATTTATTTTATTTTTTTATTTCAAAGTTTATTGCAATCAATAAAATTTGCAAAATGCGGACTAAATGTGTGAGGGTGTTATAGAAAAGGTATGTATAGAACTGCAGATTCAGCTATTTAGATTTTCAAATCCTTTCTAGAACTTTATTGTTCCTCACTGTTAAAGTGTGCAATAAAGAGTTATTCATTCGCCCAGATGCCAGATATTGAAGATCCCGGAAAATCATAAAAGCAAAGAGAAACGCAATAAGCTAGTTTTTGTACGCATTACCGCGGCGATAAAAGTTATCCTCGAATAGAAGGAGAAGTTTAAAAGTCAATTTTCATGATGAAACTCAAAGAAAACAGTTTTTATTTTAGTTTGTTTAAAGAGGACACTGATAAACTGACTAACTAATTAACTCACAGCCGAAACCGCTGCGTTAAGAAATTAGAAATTTGGCTTGTAGGCTACATTCAGAGAGGATTTCCCTTAAAAAAAATTATCATGCGACTATCCCTAATAAAATTGGGACACTTGGCATCTTCCAGTACCAGATTTCAGCTTTGTAGGGCTCTCATTTTTTCATTTCTTGAAGGTTGTAATACTCGAAGCGATCCAAACAGGTACAGTACCTACCACGCGCACTGCCGCTCTTGTGAAAAGTACCCCATGTCCTTTTCCATACTCCACACTATATTTTTATGCAATAATTCATGAAGATCGGTTCAGTGCTTCAAACGTGCATAAATTAAATGCCTGCTGAACCGAATTAAAGAAGCATGTTGAAAAATTTAAGTTTTTTTTTTTAATTTTTATGAAAACGACTCATATTTTTAAGTCATAAGTGAACGACTTAAATTAATTTCACTGGCTCACTGGAAATTAAGTCCGCACTCGGCTTATATGTTTAAATTGTGTACCGGCTGTGAAAATATTAAACTCCATGCCGTCATAAAAAGCTTGAGTAAGGTTTGTGACGTGTATCGCACGGGTTAACTTTTAAAATTAAAGTTTGATTTTTTAAATTTTATTCTAGTATTTAACCCTTGGTTATATTTAATAAAAACTTGTTTTACAGAAAATAAATTTAAAAAATATTATGAGAAAGTGTGTAGTGTAGTATAGTGTTTGAGTCCTATATGTTTTAATACCTTGCAATCCGTAACAGTACTCGTATAAAATCTGTTTTGCATACTTCTTGATCTTAATGACAGCCATAATAGTTACTGATTAAAATCTTACTCTCATGGGCTAGTCAATAATGGACAAGTGAGTGCTTTTTCAGGATTTATAGTCTAAAATAATAAATTGTAACCAGCAGTCATAGTTAATTATACAAAAAGAGTAAAAATTTTACGTCCTAGAGGCCGCCCGCGACTTCGTCCGCATGGATACCCTATCAATCCCGCGGGAACTCTGGGATAAGAAGCCTATGTGTTATTCTGGGTCTTCAGCTACCCACATACCAAATTTCATCGTAATCGGTTCAGAATGTTTTTGCGTGAAAGAGTAACAAACATCCATACTACATCCTGACATACACATAAACTTTCGCATTTATAATATTAGTATTATAAACGTTTGGACTCCCACCAAAAAGTAAAAAAATAACACCCATGACTCGCTCGTTTTCACCAGTTCCCATATTACTTTATTCCGCTCGAGAGATGAATGTTTCAATTTATTTTCCTAGAGAAGTAATAAGACCTAAGGGGACCCAAATGAATAGTAAAAAGCAATAGGGTCCCATACATTATGCGCTTACCTCCCATTACTTGGGTTCGGGTATAAATAAAACTTATGAGTACGTGTCCACTAAAGTTACCCATGAAATGAATGCTTATATCTACTTAGTAATATTCATTTCCATTTATTTTGAACTAGCGACCAGCCTCGACTTCGCATGAGTAGCATCTATTTAGAGAAAATCCTCAGGAAACCCTCTTTCCAACATTTCAAACAAAATCTGTCCACAACTTTCCGAAATTGGCGCATACAAAGAAGGAATTTACTCGTATAATATGTATTTTTTTGGCCGATATTAGTTTTTATTGGCTAATTCGTTGGTATGAGGCGTTTTTTTTTAATCTGCGGGAGTTACGCTTTTTCTGAAGAAGGGTTTCTTCAATCGTAAATACGTCCAAAATTTAAAGAAATAGGTTGAATGAATTTCTGCATAGGAATTACAATTTTGGATTGGGACAGCCTTCATATGTGTATAAAAAAAATCAAAAGTAAGTAATGTTAAGTACTTATATACAGAATATTATACTGTAGCAATGACAGAGAAAAAGATAGAATGTGTTTACACTTACTTAAATCTGTTTACTTCAAAATCTCGCTAAAGATAATTTCCTCATGTTAATGCTATCGATTATGCTCCAGGTTCAACAATGGCCTCTTCCGGAATGATGACGCTTTTGTCCCGTGGGATTTACTCGCCGGCTGATGCGTGTGGATGACAGTCATTAGAGCCAAGACAATAGTCTTGACTATGCCATGGTTTGAAGATTCACGCCCGTATTTTGAGATGACGCAAATCTTAACATTGGCCCTTGGACGTGGTGGCTTACCTCTCTCTCGCTATATAAGAAAAACTAAGAATTGGCCAACATCCCTGTTCATAACTTTTTAAGAATCTTAGGGGAAAATGTGTTACATACCTGACCATCTCATAAAAAGCAAAGTCATATGATAACGTATATCTGCCCGTGGACCTGACTATACACAATAGGTTTGATTTAAATACCTCTATAAGTTCAACCGCTGACACGTAACCGGGTCTGACAAGATATGGATTCCATTTCCCTACCGCTATACACTTCAAAGGGTTTATATTATTCAGCGAAGCACATAATCATATATCTCCACTGTAGTATAAGAGCTTGGTGTAAAATCTTTATCAAATCCAAAAAACAATGGGAGGAAACATCAGTTTTTATCCAGTGCGCCATGTGATATAAAAAATGCAGTTTTCTCAAAATTTTTATCACTTTATGTGTACATGCTAACATTAGGGTTCCATTAGATATCTTTTGCGGAGATAAGATAAGGGCTGATTCATATTTAAAAACCGCACTTACTTTAGGATCATATGGTAACGGGCGGACCCTGGGGTCTTCTCTAGAGAGGTTGGGATGCAACTGGGCTTCTTCCTCCAGGCGGTATTAGACTTCAGGAGTATAATAATATCATTTATAAGAATATCCGTAAAATCCAAAAAATATTATTTTTCCCAGAAAATCCAATTTTGTCTCAGTCATATCATAAAGACATGTTCCATATTTCTGTAAAGTAATTTACGATTTAATAACATTTTACCGGCACCTACCTCTTCGCCTAAGATACGTATAAACAGCACATTAAGCGTTATGTGGGATTTAGCAGATTTTCTTTACCTGGGTACAATTGTATTTACTTATATTTTGAAGAGATCTGTATAAGTTTCTTTGTTAAAAATTTATTCTGGTTTAATTCACCTTGCGGTTTTTGGCACGCTTTAAGAGTTAGGTAGTGGATTTCTCTTAAGTCCAGGCAGAGAGTAACTATGTACCTAAAGGTAGTTCACAAATGTGAGATGAATTGCTTCAATCACAATTCCAGGCTCCAATAAACGGTTATGTAACACTCGAGACATAATTGCGGCGCAGTACAGATGAAACAGCACAGAGTCCAAGCAACAAGGTAATGCGAAATATGTTCGCCATAAAAAGTAATTTTTTGTATGATTTTTTTAGTTGTTAATGTTCAACGGTAATAGAGTAGTAAGTAGTCAAATGATGATCTGACATGACGAAGTATAACCAAAATATTAGTGTCATAACATATATCCGTAAGAAGTGCCTTGTAGTGTGAGACACTTTAGGGAACAAAAGAGAACAAATGAACAATAATAGGAATACCTACTCCATGACGTTAAAATATCGTTTCATTTGTTTTGTGCCTGTAGCACTGTCGAATAAACATTTTATCTATCTGTCTTTCTAATTCTATATAAGACATCAAACATTCGAGACGATTCGAGACTTTAGTCTAACTTATTTGTGATATGCGTGGTATCTATATGAATTCTCCTCCGTGGTCACAGCGTCCCTATTCATGAAATGCAAATAGTATCCGTTAATAATTCAAAGTCCCTCTGTTCAGTATCATTACAATCCAAGCCATATTAATAAAATGCAAATCGGATTACATACATTTATGAGCCAAATACAAATATCATCAAATTATATCTAGTGGACAATGTGCATTCGTCCACGATTAAGATGTAAGATTCTCGCACTTACTTTTAACGTATTTTCGTACAAAATGATAAAGTCATTTCACAACACTGTAATGTTATGATTTGGGAGGGATATATTCCTATAAAAATTTCGCAGAGGCTCACTTACTGAAATAAAACCCACCTGTTACCTGTAATTGATGACGTAATCTGGTGTAATGGGAAGTTATGCTGGCGTTTTTAATGGAACGTCTTGATGCGTATAAAATGAACTTTTAAGGTGAAGAGAATCTTTAGTAGTATAATAAGTTAACATAAAATCATATAATCACGTCTTTATCCCTCACGGTGTAGACAGAGTAAACAGTCTCGCGTCACGTCCAGATTTATGGAACAATAAAAAAATTGAAATTCTTTCTCCTTTCCAGTGAGGCGAAGATGAAACTGGGACTAACGTCGGGGGATAATGCGAGGAGAGTCTATGGAAGAGATGACGGAAGACGACTAAAGATTTTCCAAAAAAAAAACATACAAGCTCACTCTCTCTTTTATAATATTAATTTGTAAAGACCTTTGCGTCAATATTATGTTTGAAATTTTTGCATTGAGCTTCATTTTTACAAAAGCATTTGTAGAAGGAAATTTTCTTTGACGATTTACGTTCGCGCTCGGTCCTTTGTGAAGCGTTTTCACAAACTACTATTTTAAAGATTGTGTGTTGGTTGGTAGGTCTATTCACTTTGTATATCGAACTTAAAGCTCTTTGTTAACTCTTGTTATTTTTTTTATTTTGTTTTGTTACTGACTCAAGCTCTGGCCTATGGAGTTGAGGTGTTTGATGTTAAAATGGAATAGAATAGAATAGAATTATTTTCAAAATTGGATACAAGGTATCACTTATTGACGTCACATAACTTAAATTTAATTATAAGTACTACCGCTTCCAAAGCGCATGTGTAGAAAAAGCGGCGGAACAAACTACACTGCAGTATTTTCATCGGACGTCAATTTACAAATATAGATCTCTTAAATCTAAATCGTGGACGAATGCACATTGTCTACATTAAAAAACATGAATGAATGTAGAACTAATACTACAAACTGTTGAATAGTAACGTTCGCCTCACATCTCCGGTCGTGTAAAAAAAAGGGAGAAATAAACACACACAAATACACTTTTACATTTATAATATTAAACTAAACTTTCATTATGCACACAAAATTTTCGCCAAGATTTTCAATAGGCGAAAAGTGACTTAAATCCATACTAATAATATCATACGAAACCGCCAATCTTGCATGAAGAGAGTTATGAATGTGGATGAAGCGAAGGAAGTATGCAGAGATCGTGGCAAGTGGAAAGAGGTAGTCTCTGCCTACCCCTCCGGGAAAGAGGCGTGATTTTATGTATGTATGTATCTAATAATATCATGATCACGTCTTCATTCATCCATATCCATATTCAGCTGGCACATATTAGGTTTTCTCACTCTACCAGACTAGCATGGAAGCTTGCACACGTGATAAAAGTGAGCTTAGTCGCCTTTTACGACATACATGTAAAATGTAGTGTCTCTTCCTATTTTAAAGTACCAGAAATTCACACGAACCACTAAATTGTTCCTTAGATGAAACGAAAATGTTGAACAATTTTGACAATACATTTACGTGAATGTTATATTTTTCCCGGCGCAAATTCACGTAAGTAAAAGGAGGAAAATCTCACGCAGTACACGCCTTCAATTCCGCACTTCCGCGGCTTGCCTATAAATAAAGCACCTGGAAATCCCGATATATCGTAAGCCCCTATATATACACTTATTCCTTGAATTTGCGCCTCTGAAGATAGAATCACTTCGTCTTATTGCTGTTTTCTCTTATTGATTTGTTACAAGGTCATTGTAAGGAAAAATGGAGATGTGTTTTATAAATTTACATACATTTAAATACAAATGGATATAATCACTTCTGTATTCAGAGCCAACAGTCTTGATATGACTGAAACTTAATGATGGAATTGAGATTCAAATAGAGACATGTTCCAAGGATTCCAAGTATATAAGCCTATCCCATAGTCACCTTTTAACGACATCCATAGGAAAGATAGATGGTTTTTCAAGAAAAAGGGATAGGGTAACCTTTCTCTTAAATAACCATCTATTAAAAATACCTAATCTACCTGTGCGAAGCCGGGGCAGATCGCTAGTAGGAAATATATAAATGACACCTTTATAATGGGATAAGTCCGCCATTGCAAGTGATTTGATTCTTTAATAACTATGTACTTACTATTTTCTTTTTACTGTGTGTTTTTGATTTCTATGCAATAAAGATATTACAAAGAAAAAAAGCAAAGAATCTTTAATTCACGCAAAGTCGTGGGCATCAACTAATCCCTTTTAATCGGAACAACGTTTTCTTAAATAAGCTTCAAAATAATTACCTTACAACGGTAATCCGAATAACTAAGGTCAAAGGTTGAGGGATTGAAGATTGGCAGAACCAAATCTATTTTAGCAAACACACTGACAATCTTAATTATGGTAAATCGTTATCTCTAATCTTTTGTAAGAAGTTATAAATGTATATGTAAATTTTTTTAAAGGACTTTGACCTTTTAAAGTCTTGATTATTATTGGATTATGATTTTTCAACATAACTCTTGACTTAACATTTGGGCTTATTCGATCTGTGTGGTCCGGTATATATTATTTATTGTTAGGTCTTAGATTCGAGTCTGTGACCCAAGAATGCTTTGTCGGGTTAGGATAAATAAATGTAAGTACTTGAGGTTATAAAAGAGGTTTAAGATTGAGACGGGTTTTCATTTAATTTACACAAGAATTTAGACTCTGTGACGGTAAGTTCCATAGTTATCAATTCATACTAATAATTAATTATTAAAAATGCGAAAGTCAGCCAATCAGTGCATCTAACGCTTTCACGGAAAAACAGTTACACCGATTTAGGTGAAATTTTGTATCAATTATTATCTACGGTTAATGGTATCTTTATAAATATAACTGGCGACTGCGCACGGGTAACATTTATACATTTAAACCTTTCTCTTGAATCACTTTCTCTATTTAATAAAATTGAATCGAAATAGGTTCGTCGTGTAATAGTTTTAAAGATCTAAGCAAACACAATATACATACAGTGGGACAGACGCGGGAAGCGACTTTGCTTTATTCTTGGAAGTGATATATCTGGGCTACTTTTTTTAAAAAAGGGCAAAATCTATAGTATAAAATACTAGTGGATTGTCACCCTAACGTTAAATGCCGTAGTGTTGACATCCCTATACGATCGACTGAGATAATAGGATTAGCCCCGAGCTCCACATCTGTCGTCATGGACTTTTGCCAGTACGATAATAAAACAAAATGGCGGATTAATGACCTTCTTAAGTACATTTACCTACTAACAATAGGTTTTTATTTATTTATTTAAATTATTAAACCTTGCTTATTTAAGTATGTAAATAAAGTTTTAAATAAAACAACAAAGAAATTACTTATTGTTATTTATATATAAGAGAAGGTCTTTTATCCGCCATTTTGTTTTATTTTCGTAAATTACGCAGATTATTCGCACTCTCTGTATACTTCTTTCGCTTCATACATATTTAGGTACTCTTCATGCAAGCTTTGCGGTTTCGGGTACTCTAACCTGACCTTTTGTCAAGCCGACATTAATTTGATCAAGGCATGTTCGTCTAGGCCTTTCCATCCACACTCTCCTTGTATATTTGCTTAATCAACCTGCTTTCATTCATCCTCACCACAAAACCAAACCATCTTAGCATACCCTTTTCTATGTTTCTATATCTTCTTATAAAGGCAATTTTTACAATAAATTATGTAAATAATTATCCAGGTAGGAGCTATTTAGGTTCACAACAGTTTCAGCACTTGTCCGAGCAAGTAATTAAGCAAGTCGAGGGATTTGCAAAGCCTCCGTGCCGAGTGGCGAGGAAGTGAATTTTCCGCTTGACTGTACCAAATTGTCGATTACTACGGAACTCCTTAGAGTATGACGGATTAATGTTGATTATGAACAACTAGCTGTTACCTGCGGTTTCCCTCAAGGTTGTTAAAGGTATTCACTAATTAGTGAAACTTATTGGATTTTGAAATTGTTAGTTATTATAAAGTTAGCGTATACATTTATATGATTTATATAATGCTATACATCTTTTTCTCACCACCAGACATTAAGGAATAGGCGACTGTATATACTCGACTGTACAATATGCCAAAAAACGAAGACGTCAAAGAACGTGCCGTGGACCTCAACCCTCTCTTTCCCATGCATTTCGTAAATGGCGACTAAGGGATAGGCTAATAAACTTGGCATTCTTCTTGTACACTTTTTAGTAGGATAATAAACTTTTTTTAATAGGCTTTTGCACTAAAATTTTCACTATGGAACCAATCTCGAAATTACGAAAATAAAATCAGCTGTTTCATACGATTATAATTGCTCATGCACACAGACGAGCAATTACAGGTAGGTACACACCTTTTGTATGAAACAGTTGTTAATATAAACTACTTTATAAGGATTCTTATTAATTAAAAATAATTCTTCATACTAAACAATACAGTAAACTGCAATAAGATTAGATTTTAACGAGAACGAAACCGTCTCAAGTATTTCTCCCAATTTACTGCAAATTTAATCACCTGAAATGCCGCCCCTTTACAACGAAGGAGCTGAAATCTTTTATTTCACGGCGCTAATTGGAGAGATGCCCAGTTGGATGGGCAAAGCGAAATTGCAAACAAGAATGTGGAAATTGAATGGCTTCCGTTGAAATCTACACTAATATTTTAAAGATGAAAGTAATTTAATAACAAAATTTCTTTTTTTTTAAAGAAAAATGTTTAGCAGTCGAATTCCAAAATCAACCTAATACAAGGTTGAGCTGAGCACCTGGCATATAAGTTGACCCTAGAATTTGTCATTTTCCGAGATGAGCAGTGTCAATTTAAAATAATCTTCTGCACAGCGACGTACGTAAGAACAAGTAATTTCAACCAAAATTTATAGTATTTGTTTTTTTATTTAGGTATTCCTAATATATATTTTTAATCTGTGCTCAAAACATTTTATTGTGAAAAAAAACATGATAATATCAGACTTTCTAATTGAAGTAACTACATGCCCCAATCCTGAACTTGCACAAAATTCTTATCTCCGTCAAAATTAAGTGTAACTCCAAGAGGACATTCCAGTAATTAAATAAAAGACTAGGGAATTTCTGCTGATAAGAGTTTAATTAAAAGTTGGGTCTTAGCGCTTACCCATTGAATAAAGTATAATGTGCTACTATGGAAAGGAAGATTAGAAAGAGCGCTGTTGCCTTTTTTAAAGATAATTACGTATACTTAACTATGATAGTACAAAATCGATGCTTTTATCGTTTTAAAAACCATTATGAGTAGCGAGGTACGGCAGGAGGGTTATGGGTAATTATGTCAAAGAGGTAGCTGCTCTTTCAATTTGTATAAGAGTTGCATCATAGTAGATACTGACTTGAAAGATGATCTCATCATAATAAGCTATTAAAACTCTGGTTCTGGAAAACTTGCCTCTCTCTCTCTCTCATCAATGTGTACCTATTCATAGTTCGGAACCTAGCATTCGCGATAAGGCAAAATTTGTGTTCAAGTCTTTAAAAAAATATATATACTATGAATCTCCTCTAAAGTTAATGCTAGCTATAAATCTGGCATAAAACTATAATTGCTATGCAATTTACACAAACAAGTAAACTTATAATCAGTGGTTTTGCTTCCAAAACACATTATAAACTTGTCCCTTGAGGTATGAAACTCCTAAACATTTCAGTTAATTCGGTTAGACCTGACAAACAAACAGACTAGTCACGTCACGTCTCTGTTATCTGATAACGCCATGTTCGATATCACGTGTCGGAGCACTAACTGGTAGATCAGGGTTCACATGTGACTGATATTGAATCACAAATATTATTAAAAATGCGTAAGTGAGTTTATTAGTTTGTTTGTTACCTCTTCATGGGTTATCTACTGAATTCACCTTCTAAATATCACGTATATATAATTTAGAGTTTGGACAAGTATCTATATAGGGTAGGGTAAAAACTATCGTACTGTGCCGACCCTACGTAGAAAATGAGAAAAGGTAACGACAAAGAAGAAGAAGTATATAGGGTACCTTTCATCCCGGTAAAAACTACAATTCCCGTGGGATTTGCGAAAAACCTGTATCCTTTTGTAGGTGGTGATAATTTCGTCGCTTTTTTTTACTAACTTTCAATATTTTATATATTTTTTTAAGGTTATTGAAGACAAAACCAAGGGAAGTGTGTCAAATTTGCCAAGGGAAGCGTTTTACGCTGAAGATTTTAGTAATGTCCAGTATTTGTTAGACTGTTGGCTTTGTCTACCCCGTAAGGGACAAAGACTTGACTATAATATGTATGTATGTAACTGACGAATTACTTGACTTTGGGTGTTGCGTTATTTTAGTATACTTATAATATACTAGCTAATAGTTGACGGAAAAAGAAAGAAAATAAATTGTCCAGCGTTGGAATGCCGCCCTGACCAGCCCTTGAATCGATAATTTTTATCCATCATTAGTCTACACTCGTAGCAGTTCACTCGATAAAAACCGCTCAAGAACCAACGTCCAATAAATTCTACTTTCCGCGCTATATGTGAACGTCCGTTCACGAACAAAACCGCCCTAATCAACGGGCGTAAATATTCCGCCAGCGTCCGCGGTATCACATGAGAATTACACAAGCGTGCGGTTTTGTTATATCCAACCCGTTTAGCGAAATTTCACTAAAAACCGAGAATACACACAGTATATTTAACCTGTATCAATTAAGCTTGTAAGAGACAGCTTTATCTACTCCCGACCGCCTCGTAATTATTCTATATCTGTCACTTCCTCCAAATCTGTGGAGCATGACAAAGTTTAAGACATACTTAAATCATATCTTCTCTCTCTTTCTATCTCTTCGGTCTGAACATGGTACCGACGGTAAGTCTTGAGATATATCGCTATATTAATTTGAGAATAGCCCTACTGGGTATTACAATGTGATAAGAGTCCATGAACTAAAAGTTCATATTGGCATACAGGCATTCGAATGTCTAAAACATACATTAAATATGGTCTGTTCCCAACAGGGGTAGAGACTATATTTTCCACTCCTGTGTAGTTTTAACGTAACGACAGTTTTAGAATAAAGGAATTCGTAGTTTCTTTGTACTGTAGAATCTTATAAGTGGATGATGTCATTTTCTGCTTTAGAAGCGGCAGTAAACATAGTTTTTAGTAATTTATTTGACGTCATCCAATGTTGTGAAATCAAAAGAAATAACAATTATTAAGTGATGTTGTGAAGTGTCGATAAAAGTTTGAATTTAAATTTGAATCGATAAAGTTAATTAAAGTGTCTAAGTTTGGTTAATCAGGATCATTTTTATTCGTGCCAGAAGTTCGACTGTAACAGAATACACAATGCTAGTCACATAGTTTTTATTCCCAAAAGATTAGTTTCTAGATTAGCATTTTAATTTAACCGTTTTGTTCAAAAAACATGTCTGATTCTAATTTGAATTCAAACGAACTCCAATTTTCAATAATAACTTAAAAAGAAAATCATAATTAGTGTTTTTTTTTATTTTGCGGGTCCATATTGAATAAATTCTTTGTCTGATATGAATGTGATAAATAAAGTAAATATATTTTATAAACAAACGAAAAATACGTAAATACTCAAACTTATTGTAGACATCAACGTTTAACTAGATGATGTTATGATCATATATTTTAAGTCAATTTAATTGCCAATCTCCTGTTTGGTTTCCTTCAACCAAAAGGTTGACTGGAAGAGATTGCATTAGCGATAAGTCCGCCTTTGTACCATCTCCATCTGTTTTGTGCTGTTTTGTATGTTTTACTCTTATGGTGCAATATAGAGTTTTATCTATCTAAGTCTATGAATTAGCAATTTTCATTACTAACCGGCCATAAAAAACCAAGTATAGAGATGGAAAAATTTGTCAAAAAAATATTTATCATAATTTTCCGTAACGGTATACGGTTACAATAATCCACTTTTATTAGAACTTCGATTCAGTGCTCTGAAAACATAAGTATCT
This sequence comes from Amyelois transitella, assembly GCF_032362555.1. NCBI lineage: Eukaryota > Metazoa > Arthropoda > Insecta > Lepidoptera > Pyralidae > Amyelois > Amyelois transitella. Next base: position 2,183,395 of record NC_083513.1, on the reverse strand, counting down.
AACTCCTAGTGAGTCCTACCTAATTCAGACTTGCCTGGAATACTAACTAGCCGTCCAGTTTTCATTAACTAGTCAGGTGGAACATTGACTTGCAAATGTAGTTATCATGTCGTTCCGTTACTATTGTGGCTTTGGGTTTATGAGGAAGTTTAAGTAATCAATTTCATTCATTCATTTAATAACGTCTATATCCCTAGCGGGATAGACAGAGCCAGCTGTCTTGAATGATTGACAGGCCACGTTTAGCTGTTAGGCTTAATGATAGAATTGAGATTCAAATAGTCACTATTTGAATCTCAATTCTATCATTAAGGTTGCTAGCCCATCGCTTATAAGGAAAACCCAAGGTTATATATATACATACAAAAAATCACGCCTCTTTCCCGGAGGGGTAGGCAGAGACTACCTCTTTCCACTTGCCACAATCTCTGCATACTTCCTTCGCTGCAATGAAAGCTCGGCGGTTTCGGGTACTTTTGACCTGACCCTTTACCAAGACGTCCTTAATTTGATCAAGATACGTTCGTCTTATATATATATATATACATTAGGTTATTAGCCTATTCCTTGTCGCCTTTTACGACTAGAAATAAATTTCACGTAAATAAAATAGCAATAGAATGACTTGAATAAAGCTTAAAAGGAATTAAGGATGTTTTAGTATACGCATGGGATAAAGTCCATTGGACAGAGCCAATAATCTTAGAGTCGAAGGCTTTCATAAGGTTCAGAATGTGACAGCACTTACCTATTTCTCTCCTACCAGCCCCCGCAGAACGGCACGCGCGACGCCATTTTTATCGCGCGGAAAGTTAGCGCTGTATCGCTTATATGATGAGGCTTATATAACTTTTATATGACGCGAAACAGAACAGCGGTAGTTTAGCGGGGTAGCGGCATGAATGCAAACTGAAATTGCAATGAGATAATAGCTATTTTGAGTGATTTTACAAAAATATATATACAGATAAAAATATATTTACTTTATTAATATTGTTGAATTTAAAATTTTAAATTGTTGTTTGTGTCTATGTTGATGTCTAACTTGTTTATTGCAAAAAAATCTGTTAGTGTCATTTTTGTTAAAATAAAACTCATGGTTATTTATTCAAATCTCGTTTATTTACAACAAATATAATATTATTTTGTGCCTTTGTACATAAATGAATTTTATACAAATTGGTCACCAATAATGCTAGTATTGTAATAGAATAAAGGTTTTATTTTCAAGGAATTCAATTAAACCCCTTTTCACTATTATATATGTATATTTAGCCTTTACTTTACGATTATATTTTATTTTTAAGAAGGCAACAATGTATAAAATACTGATGACTTAAAAATAAAATTATGTGAATAGTATGCTAGATGTGGATGAAGCGAAAAAAGTATGCGGGGATCGTGGCAAGTGGAAAGATGTAGTCTCTGCCTACCCCTCCGGGAATGAAGGGTGATTTATGTATGCATATATGCTAGATTGACATATACGGCAGGAGGCTCTACATATCTTTCAAATGGTAACATTCCCAGACTTGCTTCAATACAAATTTCATGCGATCCCCTGCTCGGCGTTCACGTCACGCACTGCCGAGGCCGGAATAGCAAACCCTTGCAAATGTGTTTTTGTTTGCATACATTTGTATTGGATTTTGGTGTAAATTGATCTTATCCTAGCTTTTTTCGATTCGGTTTTTTTTATCTCGGCAATGCGGCCGTGTAGTTCCCGGCATTTAAGAATAGGACCACTCAATATCTTTACCATGGATGTCGTTATAGTCATTACACTAGTTTCGAACTTATAATGCTTACTCAATCTGTGTTATTTGTACCTTTTATTTTTATTTTATTTTACTTATTCACTAATTTACTCGTTCACTTTTGAAAAAGCTGGTATTTGAATATTTATACCAGCTTTTGCAAAAGATGCCATTTATTATCAATATGAAGAATATTCTACCTACAATATATTATAAAATTCCGACGTATAAAAAAGTAGTAAATGAAACTAGATCAGCAACCTTACAATATTGCATGGAAATTGTAATTTTATGGGAACAAACTGCAATTTTATAATATCACAGCATAATAAAGTTGCTACTTTGATCATACTATGGTCTAACATTGATGCTTCTAAAACTAGATATAAAAAATTAGTTTAATTTAAAAACATTACATTAAAAATTATTTTGGTGGTAGACAGAGCTTGTAGTATCAAAAAGAATTAAGATGTGTTGTACCGAAAGTTGCACTAGATACATATGTCTATACCCTTAGTCGTCTTTTACGATATCCATGGGTAAGAAATGATCCTAAAGTAAAATTACAAGTTTTGCAGAATTACTATTATGTGTGGTAAAACTCTAAGCGTAACAGATAATACTGATGTCATTCACATGCATACATAAATTCAAGTCTTTTCTCAGAGTGGTAGGCAGATATTACATCTTTCCACTTGTCACGATTCCTGCATACCTCTTCCACTTCATCACAGTATATTTTAAACACATATACATATAGACGCAAGGGATATCAAATAATTTATACTAGAGGCCGCCCGCGACTTCGTTCGCGTGGAATCACTCCTGCGGGATAAAAAGTAGCTTATATGTTATTCCGGGTCTTCAGCTACCTACATACCAAATTTCATCGTAATCGGTTCAGTAGTTTTTGCGTGAAAGAGTATAAAATATCCATACTGACATCCTGAAATACTCACAAACTTTCGCATTTGTAATATTAGTAGGATAAATTAGATGAAATATTTTGTTATTATATTTTACCGTGTGGTTCCCGGCACCAATACGAAAAAGAATAGGACCACTCCATGTCTTTGGTCCATGGATGTCGTTAAAGGCGACTAAGATATAGGCTTACGAAATTGGGATTCTTTTTTTAGGCGATTAACTAGCAACCTGCCACTATTTGAATCTCAATTCTATCATTAATCCAAATAACTGAACTGATCTATCAGTCTTTTCAAGACTGTTGGCTCTGTCTACTCCACAATAGATATAGACGTGACCATATGTATGTATGTATGTAAATATTTTATAGATATCTTTACTATTTATCAGTCAGAATATTGGGATTCCGTTCAAATGCTGGAAAGTACCAAGAAACTGCGGGTTAGCTGGCTGTAAGTAAAATCGATAGAGTTCAACGCGCTGTAAATATTGGTTTAGTTGTTATATAGCTTCGAAGCGAAATATTGTTTCAGCATTAGTTATAGCCATTGTCCGTGTAATCATATACATACATCACGTCTTTATTCCTTACGGGGCATACAGAGCCTTTATTCTCGCAATGATTAAAAGGTAACTGTACGCCTTAGTGATGGAATTGGAATTGGAATTCACATAGTGACAGGTTGCTATACCATCGCCTAAAAGAAGAATCTCAAGTTTCTTAGCCTATCCCTTAGTCGCCTTTTACGACATCCATAGGAAATAAGTGGAGTTGTTATACCAAGTGCCGGAGCCACGTAAAGACAAGTAAAAAGCGGTAAAAATAGTGTATTCAAATGGCAAACAAACAAAAAGGCTTATTTGAAAAACTTAAAAAATAAGTGACAAAATAAACCTAAAGCTAAAACAAATAAAATTATATTAATATAGATATTTAATTTAATAATTATGTATAATAAACCATATGTGTCTTCAAAATAAGTAAAACATTAGCCAACTGGTTTGAATTGTATCAAATTGCTAACAAATTAGAAATCTAAAAAAAGACTTAAAACATAAGTGACAAAATAAACCTAAAGCTAAAACAAATAAAAAAAAATATATATAGTGTATAGAAAATTCTTTGCATTTCCACAGTACCTAAGTACATAATCCATAAGATCTAGGCAAGACGAATTTCGGCCACAGTTTCAGCTGCTGCGCAACACGCTTGGGCGCACTTAATGTTGTACAACAGGCGTCCTAGAATTCTCAGATGCGTTCTGTGTATTCGAGTTAACGTTTAAGGAGCTTATCCATTGCTGCCAACATTTGAGAAAGCATGTAGAAATTCTAGTATGAAATGCACGCGCATAAAGTGAACATTTAAGGAGCTTATTCATTGTCGCTCAACATTCGACAATGCGTTTTGACATTCTGTATTTTGAAGAGAATAAAGGGGTGTTCCGTTTTTTAAAGGAAAATTTCACAGGTTTTTTTAAAAAGTATAATTTTTTCTAGGATAATTTATGTGCCAATCTTTTGGGGACTGTGTGCTTGTAAGAGACTGGTACTTCCTCGCTTAAAAATTCCGGTCTTCGCAAAAGAATGAGTTGCTTCTTCCTCCTGGCTTAAGTCCCGGTTGCATCCCCACCTTTCTGGAGAGGAATCCCGGGGTATGCCTTTGACAATGGATCCTGGATTGGGTGAGTCAGGTTTTTATACGAAGCGACTCTGGTCTGACCTCCGCAACCTTTGCAGGGGAATCTAACCCGTATTGGATCGATCATGGTTACACATCCAGTCGCCTGAATGTGCAGGTTTCTCCACGAGGTTTTTTTCGCTCTGTATGAGCACCAATAGTCATTGGTACATGGGCGAGGTGGGATTCGAACCTGTGCCTTTTGTGCCACACGCATTTTAACTGGGCACCTTACCGATTCGACCACCGATGCTATAAATGAGTTGCTATCGGATAAAAATACTTAAAAACTATCCGTCCACCAGCCATGGCTCCACCCACCTTCCGGTTATACGAGCTGAATCAAGTTCGGAGTGCGCTAGTCTCGCGTTTGTTCTCTGACAGTGCACTCTTTTTTTGACTCCCTATAAAAACTTAATAGTGCCATATTACTTATGAATTAAGAAAATAAACTTTAATGTTGCAGTGGATTTGTGGCTTAAACGAGTTGTTGGCCAATGAACATAAAGTTTTGTATAAAGTTAGTGCAACTCCCAAAATACTTTTCAAAACACAGAATGATACAAAAATGCATTATTTGGGCAATTAACAATTGTTCCCGGTTTCAAAAGAAACAACCTCATTTTTTCAGTACCTACATGTTACAAAAGATGACAAGGATAAAACATAACCAATTAAACATTTTCAGACTTAACATCTACGGCATTTAAATATGCCAAGGCAGGTATTACAAGGCTTGTTCAATTCCTTTATTTTAATGTTATTTTTTTTATCCAACAAAATGTATAAATAAACATAAATTAAAAACTAATTAAAATAAACTAACCCTAATTATAATTAAACCTAATCTGAATTAAATTAAACAAATTAGTAAATTTATATTATGTTACAATTCTAAAATAATAAAAGTCAACATTTCCACTGTGTAAACACACAAATTTAGATAAATCTTGATAAAGGGCGGTGGCAGGAGTGACAAATGACTCCATCACACGGTCAGGGAAAAATATATGGTGATTGTAAAAGCTACTACAGGTAGGAAGAGTTTTTAAACTTTTTAAATTGATTTTATAAAATCTAGTCTCCGCCTACGGCTTTGATTGCATGTAAATTGTAGTCTGTGTTTATTAATTTAATGTTAAAGCTACTACTGTAAATATTAATTTTAATACATTTAGTACTACTTTCATGGATGAGTGTAATAAATTTACTCAAATACTTTCGGATTGACTACTACTACATACAGGAAACAGAGAAAATTTCTAAAAACAAGAAAAAAAATTAAGGTTTGTTTTTGCTTTCAGAAATTTTCTGTTTCCTGTTCTAGAAAGAATTACAAAAAAAAATAAGTCATGTCTTTTTCTCAGTGTCTAACTATATTTGTACCAAGTTTCATCAAATCGGTTTAGTGGTTGAAGTAATAGGTAAGCAAAAACCTGAACCATATTTTCAAACTAATTTTCTGGCGAACAGTCTGAAATCGTTATATTTTCGTTTCGTTTTAGTTTATTTGAACCGTTAATTCAATTTTATACCAGATGCGGAACTGCGAACTCTATCGTACCGTATATTATTTTCATATTTCGGCCGAAGCAGACTATTTTAGTTTTCCTACGATACTGAAGCACTATTTCATGAAAAATAACGAGTTTTATCGGGTCATTCTAACACGCTTTTATCTCTAAAAGGTCTACTCAGTCGGCAATCTCAAAAGACTTAATGCATAACCTTAAGAATAAGCCAGAATATAGGATTGGACTGAGCTTTATAATTGCTGAGAGACATTTTACATGCTAGCCCAGAAAAAACCCAAGTTAACAAGCCTTTCATTTCATTGTTTTTTATAAACTGCGAGGGAAGAATAGTAGCTGGCACACTATTTTCCTTATGGAAGCTTTCTGACCTTGACCGTGTGGTTCCCGGCACCATTAGAAAAAATAATAGGACCACTCCATCTCTTTTTCATGGATGTCGTAAAAGGCGAGTAAGGGATAGGCTTATAAGGCTAGCAACTAAAAAACTAAAAATAGTGACACTATTTGAATCTCGATTCTGTCGATATTAAGCCAAACAGGTGAACGTGGCCTATCAGTCTTTTTAAGACTGTTGGCTCTGTCTACACCGCAAGGCTATAGGCGTGATTATATATATGTATGTATGTATGGAAGCTATTATGATATGTGATATTCTATAATGTATTATTTTAGTGTACAAAAGAGTAGTCATTCATTCATTTAAACTGGGCAACTAGGTGCCCCAGAATTTAGTGAACAAACCGAAGTAATATCATAAGTCAACAAATCCACTTCAGAGTTTGTACACGTAAATAAATCCGGATGAGGGGCAGGTAGGGTTGACAAGTGACGCAGGGCTGCACGCCGAATAAGTAATAGCAAGGATATAAATCACCCAGGTGGGTTTATTCTCAATGAAAAAAAAGTATGATAAAACATTTTTCTAAAAGCTAAAATTTAATTTTGGATTAAGTGTCGCTCTACATGTTGTTCTTCATGTTTACCTGATTTACCACACACCAGTGCGGCCTCCCCCTAACTTTGACGTTGACCGTAGAAAAGAGGAGAAATAAAGCGAAGACATATTACCAGTACCACCTAATTAAAATATAAGTAGGATACGACAACGGAAAATCTCGTTCTAGTATGTACCCGCGAACGCGAACTAGGCGAATTACTCCTAGTGCGCCCTAACACCACATATGAATCCTACATCAAATCCTTCTTCAAATCTAGCGATTTAAACTATGCGTTGATATGTTATTCAATAAGCTTATCACCTTTTAGGACTGGACATGCAACGTGGTATGTATTGACCGCGTTATAGTTCTACCGATTTGCGGTAGATGGCGTTATTTCTTTTATCAAATTCAAATTCAGAATAAGCCCATCAGGCGCTATGGTGAATGCCAGCAATTGAATAGAATTATGACGAATTATGGCGGGATGCCATCCGGTTCGCACTGCTTTGTGATTGGTCGTGAATTTGTATGAGTTGAATACTGGAGAAGATCTGTATAAAAGGCACGTAGTTATGATAAATGATTTCGATCTCATTTTAGGCAGTTGTCGATTGCATTCTCGGTCCATTTCAGATCTGGAATCTATGGTCGTTTTAAAAAAAGATTTTTTTTAATGGTTAAGGAGCCCGTGGGGAACTTTTGGAGAATCTATGGGCGTAATCCGTCATGACGAAGTCCTTTGGTACCTTTTTATGGTAAGATGGAAGAAAAAAAGCACGTATTATATGTAAAATAAACAAAATAAATGTGGTGGAAATGCAGTTAAAATTGAGTGACAGGATATATGTGATAAGGGAATGTTGTGATCTGAATAAAAATAAAATAACAAGAAAAGAAAAGGGAATGCTCAGATAGCCAAGCTTTTGTCACGGAGGGAGATACCCTGACATATCAACCCTGGATCGTGATTATTAATAAGATTAAATAAATATTAAACTAAGACAAACATTCGAAGAATAAAAAAGAAGCATCCTCTCTTTTGTGCTGAGGAAAAAAAGTAATTAACTGGGCATTTTAACAATAGGATATTTTGACAAATGGACTTAATATCAGTTTGTCTTTTTAACAATTTGGTTTTAAGTCACCTGGATGTTCAGACCACTGGACATTTTAACAAAAGGACATTATTTCCTTGGCATTTTGACACATTGGACATTCTGCCCTTTGGGCCAACATACCCCGGATTGAAAAATACAAACATCCAAAATATAATAAGTATTGTAAATATAAAAAGTGCCGTGTGGTTCCCGGCATCAATAGAAAACAATAAAGGACCAGTCCAGTCCATGGATATCGTAAAAGGGATACGCGTATATAATTGACATTCCTCTTTTAGGCAATGGGCTAGCAATCTGTCAAACAACAACAGTCATCGAAAGACTGAAAGCTGAGCGTTCAGTCTTTTTATAAATGTTGGCTCTGTCTGCCCCATAGGGAATATGGACATGATTATATGTTATGTTATATAATATAAAAAGTACATAAGAAATAATGGCAAATGCAGCCCCATAGACTCAGGAAAGACTAGAAAATAAATATGTACTTACTTATTTTTGATAGCATAGCATGACTTTGCTACCAATTTACAAAGGTGGTTTCTATCAGAACAATACCTCAAATGGACCACGGAATTTATCATCATAATACTATACGGATAGTAATATTGTGGATGACTCGTTCTGAAACCGTTTCGATTCATTAATTCCACCTCAACAATAAATGTTTTCATCGACTGTGTTTCCAACTATTTAGGCCTCATTAATTTATCACGGTTGCTGAATATTAAACCGCGATTTAAATATGAAATTTATTATTATGCTTTTATAATGTAAAGTACTCATATCTATTGATCATTTTTATTGAGTGGATTTAGAGTAAATGTTATCTTTATAGGTAATACTGAGGACTAAGGGATAGATTTATAAACTTGGGATTCTTCTTTTAGGATATGGGGTAGCAACCTGTACACTATTTGAATTTCAGCAGTTCAGCTGTAATTCAATGAATTGAAAGGAAATAAATAAAAAATAACTTGCTTTTAGTATGGATTTGTATAATTTCGTTGGTTTCGGTATTATGGCCGTGACACGCAAGAATATACGCTATATCATCGCCATTTTTGGTGAATGAAGGCCACATTTCCCTTCTTTATTTTCCCGAGACCCTAATCCATTTTATTTTGATGAAAAGTAGATAAATTGACTTGGAATATTATGGCAAGCGTGTGTATAAAAAAAGCGTGTGTAATGCAGTTGGACTGGATTTATCAACTTTCGCTGTAGGATTTCTAATGCAATTACAAACTTAGGATTCTTCTTTTAGTAGATGGACTAGTAACCTGTACCTATTTGAATTTTAATTCATCAATAAGCCAAACAGCTGAACGTGGCCGTTCAGTCTTTTCAAAACTTCTGGTTATGTCTACCCCGCAAGGTATATAGACTTGATTGTATGTATGTACCTACACATTATATAAAAGCAACAAATAAGTATGACGACACATCGTTCAAAAAGGCCTTCCTATTGTCTTACTTATTCCGTTTTCTTTGTATGTAAGTAGCTCATTTTCGGTTATGTGGAAAAACCTTAGGACGGATTTCGCGAAAGGTAAGACAAATGATGTCATTATGAGACAACAGGAACAATTTTGTCGACACACGATAAATGGCACAGATAATATTGGCTTGTATCAGATAAGAAGAAGAAGAAGAAAAAAATTTTACATCAAATACACATTATGTAACATTGCAGCTAAAAGAGACATCTTCCTCCTGGCTATAAGTCCCGGTTGCATGTTCACCTTCCTGGAGAGGAGCCCGGGGTATGCCTTTGACCATGGACCCTAGATTGGGTGAGTCAGGTTTTATATGAAACTACACCTAATTACGCCCAAAAATCCTGAGCGCAAACTACTCCTAGGTTTGGCATGGAAATTATATGCTACGTACGCGTCTGCCATTCTTCATTTGCATAAATTTACAAACTTTCCCCTGGGTTTGACGCTTTTAGAATAATGTCTAGCAGAATATTTTCTTTCGCTTTTCACAAAATAATGTTCGTGTCCCTTGGGTACATACGTACGTAGAAATTGAAGCTGTGAATTTGCAAATAACGGAGTTTGGATGAGACCAGTCGACCGTTGAAATTGGATGAGCAAGCAATTTTAAAACAAACTAGGATTTTTCGGGGTGGTAACATTATTCATACTATAACATCAGCTTTATGTAATAGACGCCCGCTGCTTTATCCGCGTAAACCCGTGAAAATAACCGTCAATTTTCGTTCCCAAGGGAATAACGAGTAATTCACTCTACGTGCATTTTAAGACCACATAAGGATCTATCTAAATATTGTTTTACTAACTCACACCAAATTCTCTCTTCGTAAAATGATTGCATTATGCGTTAAGGCCGCATTTTGTACATCATCTTAGCATAAGTTTTAGGATAACTTATTTTTTTTTAATATGTGCAATGAAGAATGAATTCTATATATCTACCTGCCAGTCGGTCTTATGTTTATTGTTTATATTTTTGGATACACTTAAAAATATAAAATTCTTTCATTCATATAATAACGTCATTGTGGGATAGACAGAGCCAGCAGTCTTGAAAGACTGGCTGGCCACGTTCAGCTGTTAGGCCTAATGACAGAATTGAGATTCAATTAGTGACAGGTTGGTAGCCCATCGCCTATAAGAAGAACTCCAAGTTTCTCCCCTATCCCTTAGTCGCATTTTACGAAAAACTTACTGTACTGATGTAACCGATAACTTACCGACAGTGAAATTACGGCATTTGTTTTATAAAATGTCAATCTGGCGTTTAAGTTTTTCCATTTTAAAAACAGGCACAATAATCAAAGATTTCATGAAGGCCATGTTTACATGGGTGGCGTAATGATAGTGACAGGTTACTAGCCCATCGCCTAAAAGAAGAATTCCAAGTTTATACGCATATCCCTTGGTCGCATTTTACGACATCCATGGGAACGAGATGAAGTGGTCCTATACTTTTTTTTATTGGCACCGGGAACCACACGGCACAGTTCATGGAATTTGACTAACATAACATTCCAAAATAAGCTGATAGTGAATAAAAAACAAGTCATATTTTGTTACAATACTCATATCATCATATATTTATGAGTTGGCTACCGTAGGGGAAAGTGGTCACCATTCGTACGCGGGGCACATTCGTACAGTTAGTATAACAGAAATACTAAACGAGGCACAAACACGGCTTTGCTTGTGTGCATAGACATATCGGCCGGCATGTTGCTAGCGGATTGTCGCGCCAGTCGCATTACAGTGTATCAGCTGACAAGACGTAACGTGTTTTCGCGCACGGTGAGTAATTTTTTTTACCTAAATGTAATTCGTAATTGTAAGTAGAATTGTTATGTTTTTGATAAAATGGTGATGTTTAATCAATGTTAACATTGTTTATTTTGAGCTTTAATTGTTATATTTCTCATACTAAATTAGAATTTGTATAAAGTTTTATTTTAATTTTGTGCAAAGGCATGGGGTGCATTCGGACATCCAGACAGGGGGCACATTCGTACGGGTACGAATGCTCCCCTTTAGATTTTATCAACTACCAGTATATTAAAATAAAATTTTTATGAAATAAAATATAGTATTACCTTTTAAAGTATTCTTTTTAAAAGGTACCTAATACTATCTATATATTTTTTTTTTATTAAGTCGACCTTATAATTATTTTTTTATTGCAGAATCATGGTGCGAAAAAAAGACTTCTGTTGTCTATTATGTCGGAAAAATCTCAGTCATTATTCGGATACAGAGATGAAAATAAGTTAAGTCGGAAGAAACCGGGATTATCGTGGTCCTTCATTTTCCCCGATATAGAAGACATACACACTGTGTATATCAGCGATGTCGCCATGATCTTCCCTGATCCTCAACCACGACCGGGCTGTATCCAGAATGGCTAGAATTTTTACTTTTGTAGTTAATTTAAATAATTATAATGTGCAATAAGTTCCAAAGTAACAACCAAATGTATAATTATCAGTGACCGATTGAAGTTCTATTTTTGGCCGAAGCCGAAGCCGATTAATCGGCTATCGCCACAACCTTCGGCCGAAGCTGAAGCCGCCGCCTCATGACTTTCGTAACAGCTCGTTCAATCTCGACGGTCGCTCGGACCTTTGGCGAAACCTTCGGCTTCGGTCGGGTTTTGGGCCGAAGACAAATGTTTCGCCGAAGGTAGATTTTTGGCCGAAGGTGGCCGAAGCCGAAGCTTCGGTCGGACACTAATTATATACTTTAAGTTTAAATTGTCAAAGACTGTTCAACGATGTTATACAAAATGATTGTAAACATCTCATTTAGACTTAGAATTATCAATAAGTAAACTAAGGATGAACGATTTTATTTTTGTTATTTTTCTAAAGAAAGATTTATCGACTATGAGTCAAGTCACAAGTTATTAAGTTAGTTCTTTGATAAATAAATATTTTTTATAATAAATAATAAAAATTTAACGACTTTAATCGGCATTTTAATTTCCTTTATGAATCTACCCCATGCTGTACGAAAGTACCCCGCCTACTGTACGAACGTACCCCGTACATGGGGTACATTCGTACAAATATCTTATCATAAAAAAATGACTATAACCCTTTAACCTTTTGACATAAAAGTTTCGAACTTTTTTATAACAAACTACAATATATTTGTTATACTTAGGAACATAAACTGTATAAATTCGGCAATTAATCATAAAGTAAAAAAAAAAAATCTAAAAAGTGTACGAAGGGTAACCACTTTCCTACTATCAGTTCGCTTGAAACATATAATTTACATAACAGGTTTGCCCGATACCTAACATATAATTTACATAATAACTTCCTGAAAATATATTGTTTCGGGGCAGTATATCGATTTGAGATTAACTACTCTATTTTATAGTGCCTTAGTAGTACAACTGGCCAAGTGCGTACATACAAACATAAAATTTAGTGTCGTGTGTCGTAAAAGGCGACTAAGGGATATTAATTTGGGATTCTTCTTTTAGGCTACGCAACCTGTCACTTTATATAAATCTCAATTCTATCATTAAGCCAAACAGCTGAACGTGGCGTATCAGTATTCTCAAGACTGTTGGCTCTGTCTACCCCACAAGGGATATATACTTATATTTATGCATGTTTGTATAAAATCACGCCTCTTTCCCAAAGGGGTAGGTAGAGAATACCAAGTGCCTATCGGGCCATAAAATGTATGCTTTGTCAAGTAGAGAAAAGTAGTTCTTTTAAAACGATAAGCTTTTATCCTGTAGAGATTTGAATTAGCATTAATTCCGCCAAATGTGTTATATATTTGTACTTTGTACAATAAACTTTAAATAAAAAAAACATTATAAAATTCTGAAAAAATCGAGTAAAGAATGTCATTTGGTATTTTCACTGCGGGATAGTTAGTTAATTAGCCAAGTAAATTAGAAATTTTCATGAATGCCTTTGCGCAAGTCATTTACTATTGTTATACTTTCACCTAATTTCAGCAAAATTTAATCAGTAGTTTTGACGGTACGGCGATGTCAATACTTACATAAAATCACGCCTCTTTCCCGGAGGGGTAGGCAGAGACTATATCTTTCCACTTGCCAATATTCCTGCAAATTTGTTGATTGGCATATAGATAGTAAACTCGGCAGTAGCTTAGCAAACCAATTTTCTCCAAAAAAATTATATTTTCAACTGTTTATAATATATAATGTAATGAACCTAGGTATTATATCTGTGAGGAAATGTAATTAAAACTTCACGTAATTATTTACATACATTTATTTATTCTATTTAATATATCTATGTAATAAACTTCGTATCAGAGCAACGTAATAAATTTTTTATAACACATACACTTATATTAAGAGATAAAATGACTAGAATTTAATGAAGAGATAACATTCATACAATTATAAAAAAAGATGAGATTTTCCTCACAAGCGGAATAGCTCTTATAATGACATTAATATTTAAGGACCGATCATATTAAGTTCAAACATTTCAAGGCAGAATCAGACAAAAGTTTTAAGAAGTAAGAAAACAGTTACGAAGAAAGACAGGCAGAAGTTATCTATGTAGATACAGAATTATCGAAACAGGAAATATTAAGAGGTTAGGTGACCTTAAAATTTGTGTACTTAATTTAATTGGACCTAATAATATGAAATTCATAACCTATAATTACAGAAATAATATCTTTGACAATCAAGAAACGAAAAATTTTAAGTGCATTACATATACATACATTTAATTCGGGTAATATTGAGATGAGTAAGAATATGAATTATCAATTAGATATGACTACTAGATATGCTATTAATGGCAAAAGTGAGTTTATTCGTTGTCAAAAGATTAAATCCTAAGGACTTGAAATGCTAGTTAATATTTGAGCGTTAAAATGAAGTAGGTAAAATTGTAAGTCGATTTATTAGAGAAGTCAAATGCACTATTCTGAACACAGACACACAAATTAATTTATTGGCCTCAAACCTTATGAAACTTTGAAGAATATACACAAGCCATATTAATGTGTTTCTTAAGAGACCTCCAAACTAGATTTAATAAATTTTCGAAAAACTACATGATCTGTGAACAATGTGGGATGTTCGGAGATAGAAATGATAAAAATTACGTAAGATTTATTCTTGTCTCATATTCTTCATTTGTAGATCATATGTTTTTAGGTATAATCAATTACACTTCGATAATTATGGTTTGTAATGAACACAACTTATGGCCAGTGCATACTCTTCCAAAATTGGTCTCGGCTCTCTTTTTGGTCTTTAGACCATGAATCCGAGATTGCATAAATCTAATTGGAATGATGAGACGGAATGCCCTGAGGGCGATTCTTTCTCCCACATTCAGTGGTCTTCGAAACTGCTTTCAACAATTTTTTAGTATTCGCTTAGAAGCTAGTCCTGCCAAAAATAAAATTGCCGGCGGCATTCGGATCTTCAGTGGAGAAGTACTCCTTCCATAATTCTTGGAACTCTTCCCACGAGACGCTATTTTTGCCCTGTGTAATAATTGCTCAGTGAATATCACATACATAAAGTGGTTAGGTACTAACGTGGTTACTGGCAGAATAGTAGAGCTACTTAATATCTTCCTGTAAGCTTATTAGTTTCTGATCCAACTTTCCCAACCAGCGTAAAGAGTAAAGATCTAAATATATTTGCTCCATTGTCCATAACATGCCACAACAAAGTATGGCTCTGGAAGGACAAATTCGCTCTATTTTACCGAATATCTAATAAATACTAATGATGCACTAGACTTTCTTTTAGAAACCACTCACAGGGATCAGGTTCGTATGGTAATTTTTAAGATAGCTTATCTATTTATGTCTAATCTATCTGTAAATATGCACGGTCGTATGGAAGTCGTAATGATTTTAAACGTTAAGGACACAAATAAATAAATTAATGAGTGGATCAGATATGTGTTTCATTCATTGCCATAAATCTCTTCAAAAGAAGAATTTAAAGATCAGCCAAGGAATTAACCATGGAAATTTCAAACGTAATGTGTAAACTTTTTGTGACACTGCGAACTCCGGAATATCTCAAACTTTGGCGGTGTTTCATGTAAATGCGACATTTCATAGCACTTAAGTTAGAAATGTGAGCTCGGATGGCGGTATTCATACATTATATATGTAAATTACTTATTTCTTGTCAAGTTGTTTCATCCTGGACACACAGTTGTCGGAGATTTCGATGTTAATTGCCACAATTTTTAATAATTGTAAGTTGATGAATTTACTTTAATTCGGAAGCATGGGATCTTTCTTAAATATATTAAGCTGATCTACTGTGTTTTTGGCAACAATATTTGAGGTATTACCTATTTGAAGAAATATATATATATATTATTATCTTAAGTTTCTTCAAGTGGCAAAATATTATGTCTAAAAGAAGTAACTAATTTCTTACAATTTAAAAGGCAATAAGTATATAAACATCGAATTGTAATAGATTAGTAACATCTTCTCTTTCATGTCGATGATTCAAGACTTAAATTCTATCAACCTGCTTTTTCCTACTGCACGACTTTAAATCATCAAGTGTAACATCGTCTCAACTTACCTTAGCCATCTTTGTGAAGGCCACCTTACACTCCTGAGGGTCGATGCCGTAGGAGGAGCAGACAGTGGTGAACTCGTCAGAGTCGATGGAGCCATCAGCGCTGGCGTCCTCCAGCTGGAACATGAAGTGGCAGTACAGCTGCTGCCACTTCAGTGCAGCTGATGGGTTGAGGGCGTAGTCGTTCCACATAGAGTTCCATTCTTCGACGGATACCTGCAGAAAAAAAAAATTAAGTCGTTGTTTTCACGCGATGATATAGCGTGCCCAAATCACAAAAAATATAACTTGTTATATTTTTTTGTGATTTGGTCACAAGTATCCAGCATAATTTTGAATTTCATGATTGGGTTAGTTCTAGATTTTTTTTTTGTTGATATTGACTAAAATACTTATATAGGGACAAGTTGCATAGATTGAAATTAAAAACAAGTTAATATTTTGCATATTTTTTTGCATATAGATAAAAAGTTGCTATGAATTTCATATAACATCGTATACTGCAATTATCTGTAGGATCACAATTAAGTCAGCGCAAGGCAGAGCGTTTTTATTAGATTCAGTCTCGGAAAATGTATTTTTCTTGTTTTGAAAATAAACGACGTAGTTTTCAACAAGAATAATTCAATATCAAAATACAGAGCAAACAACTGATCCTTCTCTACTGTTCATTTAGTTTATTTTGTTTCAATTGTAGCATAATCAAGATTTTGACTGAAAAATAGCATCAATTTTTATTCGTAAAGGAAAATTCCAGAGCATGATTGGACGATGAAACTGAATGGGTTTCCTTATAAGTATACTAGCTTTCCGCCCGCGGCTTCGCCCACGTGTAATTCGGTTATATACATAGCGTATAGCATTTTTTAATGATCTCGACAGGGCTTTTTCTTCCACAGGCTGAAATCTTGTTACAACTGGAATTAAATATAGCCTGTGTTACTCAGGGATGATGTAGCTTTCTAATGGTGAATGTTTGAAATCGATTCAGTAGTTTCGGAGTTTATCGATTACATGTGTAAACAAACAAACATATAAAAAAATAGATTGTTCCTCTTTATAATATTAGTATACATACAAATCTATATAGAAAAAGTAAAGCGAGACAAAATCATCGTCTCAAAAGAAAAAAAAAAACAGGATTTATAGGACGAAGAGGCCTTACAGGATTTCCTTGTAAACAATATTTTTCATAGAAACATTCAAACATGGTAAATAGGGTAAAATAGGGATTTAAAGGCGTGATGTTATTAATGTTATGCATGTATGTACATAATTATGTATGTTATTATGTATGTTAAAGAGACGACTGAAAGTTGTCATACAAAGTCTTTTTTTTTAAGGATAAGGATAGGATGGGAAATCATCAAATGACCTCTCCCGCTCTGGGTGGAACGGAAGGGAGTGTCAGACTTTTACTGACTAAAACCCACCTCGTTCCTTCAGTTGCCCTTTGCGTTCCGGGGCCACGGTATCTCGTTAGAACTTTCCCGCAGCCCCGGCTCAGTTTATCCCGTTTCCCCCCCTTGGGGGTTGACATTTCAAAAATCCCTTCTTAGTGCTCACTTATGTTACTAAAGGAACCTCTGTTCAAAATCTCAGACTCCTATACCGAGCGGTTTCGGCTGTGCGTTAATAAATCAGTCACCCAATCGCACCCCCTAAATCACGATTGGAGGGTAGTTTGAAAAAACTTATAATGTCAAACATATTTACTTGCCTATGTACGTGTTCATGCCAAGTTTCAAGTTTATAAACCCAAGGAATAAGATTTTTCATAGAAACGTTTTTACCCCTTTTCCCCCCCTTGGGGGTTGAATTTCCAAAAATCCTTTCTTAGTGCTCCCCTACATATCCCAAGGAACCTACATTCCAAATTTCAGCTGTCTACGACCAGTAGTTTCGACTGTGCGTTGTTTGTCAGTCAGTCACTCAGTAACGGAAGAGTTTTATATATATAGATGTATATTTTTTTTCATTACCATACTTTGCCCGCTTAGCTGTTTAATTTGGGAGTGGGGTTAAATTTTATTTTTCATAACATAATAAAACATATTAACACGTCTATATCCCTTGCGGGGTAGACAGAGCCAATATTCATCAACAGACTGAAAGGACACGTTCAACTGTTTGGCTTAATGATAGAATTGAGATTCAAATAGTAACAGGTAAGCACATCGCCTAAAAGGGGAATCCGAAGTATATAAAAGAGGAAGCCTATCTCTTAGTCGCCTTTTACGAGATCCATGGAAAAGAGATGGAGTGGTCCTATTCTTATTTCTATTGGTGCCGGGAACCAGACGGCACATTATTTTTTCTCTTTTTCAATTCGGTTTTATGGTAAATCCACCAATAATGCTGTATAAATTTTCCTTAACTAATAAAAATTCACCTCGTGTAGGTACATTATGTATTTATGCCCATTAGCTTTGTGCTAAGGGTTTAAATTTATGTAATATCACGAGTCTGATATATTCGGATACTCTTATTGCTCGAAAAGCAAGGTTTGATTATATATTCACGTCGTAAATAGCTTCGTAAGAACTTATAAGACCTCTTTCCGAACTCAACCCTTGAACAGGTTATAAATTTACATACTTCAGAGTACCTATGTATCCGATTTTGGAGATGATAGAAATACAATACATACATATAGTCACGTCCATATCTCTTGCGGGGTAGACAGAGCCAACAGGCTTTATGATTGAATTGAGATTTAAAAAGTGACAGGTTGCCAGCCCATCGCCTACAAAAAGAATTCCAAGTTTATAAGCCTATCCTTTTACGACATCCATTGGAGAGATATGTAGTGTTTCTATTCTAAAGTGTCAGAAACCACACGGCAGATAGAAATACAACTGTGATATAAAATGGTAAGTGCACCACAAAATTTCATCAAATGCTTATCCATATTAATCATTTCATATTTCGATTAAGTTAAATACATCCATGTGAAAGCCAATATACCGAACTCCAACTATTAGTTCAAAATGCAAAAGTATTTTTCTAAAATGGTTACCTCTTCACACGTTATCTACTTAATCAATATTCTTGACATTTCGCGTAGGTATACATACATACACAATGAGGGGTCTGGAGAAGGACATAAGTTCCATTCGTAAAACTATAATTCTTGTGGGATTTGCGTTAAACCTGTGTTCTTTCAAAGGTGGAGCTAAATTCGGCGAAGCTAGTAAAATCTTTTATTCGAATACTAAATTATATTTAATTATTTTTCGTCGCATTTGCTCTCTTAATATACTTAGAAAGAGTGTGAACAAAAGTGCCCGAGCTTTTATTTATGAAAAAATGTGGACAAAAGTGGCCGAAATTTATTGAGCACGTTAACACACTCAGCGTTAATACGAGACCGTAACAATAAGGCAGTTACTCGGCAAAAATGGAAAGGTCGCAGTCACAGCGCCAATTTATCGTAACAAAAAGCACGCGTAATTAAGCAGGGTGTTTGCAGAACCTGGGCCGGTTCACAGCGGGAGCATAGAATGAAAACGGGACAGAAGTGTCACGATATGTGTAATTATTATGATGACGGCCTCTGCGGCGCAGCGGTAGTAGGCTTGTCTGTGACACAGGAGGTTCGAATCCCAGACCCAGCCCAATTAGAAAAAAGTTCGTTTCTCATCAAGCCCTGGCCGGGATTCGAAACTCAGGACCTAAAGTGACACAGACAAGTGCACTACCGCTGCGCCATTTAGGCCGGCAATATTAAAATATTAGCAGGATAGGATTATTGTTACACTCACACCGGCAGAAACATCAGAGGAAAGAGAAATATACAATTACTCATTTGATATTCAACACAAAAATATTTAAGGGCTTTGGAGGTTAACAAAATAGACGTTGAAGTGAAGCCATGGAGTAGGAATTATGAACATACTTAAAGTATATACAAAATATGTCTTCGTAATACTACATTCTTATCAAGAATGCTTGTCGGTTTAAGGTACTCTTGTCTTGACCAAAATCTCATTCGATTCTTTCGAAACGTTCAAGATTTGATCAAGGTAGGTACCTACGTTCACCTAAGTAAGTCTTTCTAAACTGACGTTGCTTTATGGTGAAACGTACGGTAATACGTTTTCATAGTACCTACGTTGATTAAACCGGTAATTTTACGCAGAACAATAGAATTTACACAAAAAGAATTGTATGGAACAATAATAACAAAAAGGGCCATACGTTATTTTTGCTATGTTTTTTTTTTGAATATCAGTATAAAGGTTGCAAGCTTTTGTGTGCTCCTTATTTATTTATTTACTTATTAAAAACGTTTTTGCCAAAAAAAAAGTGTACAAAAGGCGGACTTAATGCCGTTTGGTATTCTCTTAGTCGACCAGCTGACCAAACAGAAAAACTTTCAAGTTGGTAGTGCGATAAAGTGCACATGCTTATACATACAAGATACATAAAATAAATTATAAACAGCAATTTACACAAACTTTAAGCATGTAATACTTCTGAAGCTTTTGTCTACCTTTGTGCAAATTATCATAAAAATCGGTATTAAATTTACCAATTTGTAACAAACAAAGAAACAAAAACATAAAATCGTCTTTTTATAATGTAAACATTGTGAAATTGAATTCTTTGGCGATATTTTGATAGAATGGTTGTAAGGTATCAAAAAAAAAAATACAGTAAATTAAATGACATAAATTACCTGTCCATCTTTGTTGGAGTCAGCCCTCTTACGAAGACCATCCCAGATCTTGATCATGATTTCGTGGGTCTCTGCGTATTTCGCATCACCAGGCATCCAACCCCGAAAACAGCAGATTTTCTATACAAAATATCAGAACTTGAATAATGGTTTATAAAAGACTAATAATTAAAGAAGGAATGTACTGTCTACACAAAAGTTTATAGGACACAAAAAAAGATCAGCTCGAAAAAACGAGATATTAAACTAAAACCTGGATAGATAGAACACACATGAAAAACTTCTTATTGAACTTAAGAAATATTTGCTAATACAATTGTGTAAAAAGTAAAACCGCCTCTAATCGATATCCTCCTTTTTGAAGTCGGTCAGATTTCTAAAACCTTCTCTTAAATGTAACTTCACTTTCCTGGAAACCACATTAAAATAGGTTTAGCGAAATGCGAGATAATCGCGGAAAAATATACAAGTACATACACATTTTTTTATGATAACTATACGAGGTAAGTAAAAAGTTACTGAAATAAAAAGAAAGACTCTCTTGTCTTAACCCAAATGAAGCGATTGCTATAAGCCTAGCTATATTTTATACAAAAACTGATAATATCTTACTTATATACTTTTTATACTTGACGAAGAATATAGATTATTTAAAAAAAAAGTTGACCAAAATAAGAGAAGGAATGTGCTCACGTTAAAAAAGTTACTACGAGTGCTTAGAGAAACCAAATATAGAACCATAGATTCTAGAGTCTAAAATCAATTAATTACTTTCTTACTAAATTGACTATTTACCTCTATAGCCAGTTCAAAGTCTTTTCTCTCTATTGTGCCGCTCTGATTGACATCTGAAAAAAAAAACAAAAGTAATTAAACAAGGTCCAATAGATGAGAAAACTAACAAAGACAAATTGATTTACCGAAAAACACATTGAACACGTAGAGAAGCTTCTTTCGCCTGAATTCCGAGAGGGACATTTTTAATCTGTAACAATAAAAAAAGAATTAAGTAAAAGAAAAACAGGTTTATTTGACGGAGCGAAAGAGGTTGTTTCTCCTTTTTATTTAACATACCTACAACCATCGACGTAGAAAAAAAGATAGACGGAGTGTGGCTTGAAAAAAAGTGCAGCATGGAAATGACGGCGTTGTACGCATGTTGAGTGATAGCTTAGCTTAAAACTTAGCTGACGCATCTATGACATAACGGCCGACTATCACAATATTGGTCAGAGTGTGCGTGAGGCGTGTATATAAACAGTGTGTACATACTTAATTTAAATTATTGCTTTTATATTGTGTAATGAATCTATCATGATATTTATTTACGTTTATACTAATACCTACCTAAATTCCGGTTAATACATATTTTTTGAATAAAATGTTTTTATTTATCTTACACAGTTACCCGCGTCCTCTTTGTGACATGTTCTCTGGCATATATCATGGTCTAAGCGGGACCCATATCAGAATGAATTGTTATGTTTGCAGGTGAGACATGCCACAAATATAAATCTCTGTTTAGAACGGGTTAATAAATATTCACCTTTATTCACAACAAGAATTAGCTATTGCTTATTTAGACGTTTCGCTTTGTTTGACATTTGACTACTCAGTTCAGGAGGGAAATGCGTGATACGTATCGAGGTACAGGTTCCTTGGTGACTAAACCTTAACAGTTTAGCGCTTTCTAAGTAAGCAGCTTTATAAATGTGCTGTGAAAGCCACTATCTGAAGCGCCCATACGTCGTACCTCTACTTCACAAACAAAACGGAATGGAATAAAAATACGTTCAATACAAATGGAGTCGATGAATGGAGGGGATTGCGATGCGGAACGCAATTGGTCGAGATAATAGTTTTGTAGCCGCTCCATTGGACGTCCCGATAGGTGGGATTACGCGTTTTGTTGTAAACGTACGGATGGGAAAATTAACAAAGACAACCTTTTAGTATTACGGCACAGCGAGGAAATATTGCCGCCATCTTCTGTACTTCGCTACATACTTTAATTAAACTCACAAGGGAACAAAGTATATCTTTTCACTTGTCACGATCTCCCCATACGTCTTTCGCTTCATTCACACTCTCTTCATGCAAACATGTCGGTTTCGGGAAAGTAGAGCGAAAGAAGGCACAGGTTCGAATCCCACCTCGGCCATGTACCAATAACTATTTTCAAAGTTATGTACATTAGTTTGAATACTAACCGATGCTCTTACAGTAAGGGAAAACATCGTGAGAAACCTACACATTCAGGCAACTGGGTGTGTAACCATGATCAATCCAATACTGGTTAGGTTTTCGTGCAAAGGTTCAAGGAGGTCAGATAGATGTCGCTACGTGTAAAAACCTGACTCAACCAATTCAGGATCCATGGTCAAAAGATGCAACCGGGACTAAAGCCAGGATGAAGAAAGGTACAGATGGGAAAATTATAAGAAACATTGTTTATTTGATTTGGTTTGAAGTCATGTTCAGAAATTTCAAAGGTGTTAGTGTTAGGTTAACTATTATTACAACTAAAATTGTTTAAAACTAGCGGCCAGTCACGGGTTTACCTATGATACACACATAGCCTATAACATTCGTAGATAATGTATATACCATATTAATGATGAAATTTTTTTGATTACTGATTCCGTATTTCCGAAGATTAGCCCATACAAACAAACAAACAATGTAGTGAGTAAAAGTTTGTTTAAAAGATTTATACCTTATATTATTTAATAAAATAGAAATGGAGCGTTGAAATAAATGACATCACAACGGAATCACATTTATCTGAATTATAACAAAACCTGATTTATTTGGTGCTCAACGGTGGCAATAACAATATCGTAAATTGCGTGTCTAGACTTAGGTTTCAAAACAACACAGCCCTACTAGTTACTAGAAGCATATAGATTTGTCATGTTTTAATTTTTAACTGACTACAAACAAAATGACGTGGCTGTCTCTGTTTCATTTTGATAATTTTTAACAGGATCATTCGGCCAATTATAAACCCATTTTTATTACATATTTGGTTCTTGATTAAAAGGATACCTACAATATAATTTCGGGATGTAAATATTAATTGCAGGCAAACGAGAGGAAAGATAAATATCAATGGAGCTGGTAAATAATTTGTGCGGACTATACAAATAATTTCAGCTCATCGCTTTGGGCTGTTTGCGGTTGGATGAACTGGCTTCGATTGGAAGGTTTGTTCCGTTTGGCTCTTCTGAACTGGATCCTTAGTTCTGAAACATAACAGAACAAGAGAGGCTTATGGCCCGAGCTTGACATAATAGCCTCTTAAATATTTGTGCATTTTTGACATATTTTGTACAGTGTGTACATATTTTATTTCATCTTTATTTTATTTGACGAAATATTCATATTGAAATAATTAGCTCTACATTAATTCACGTTTTTTAATGTAGACAATGTGCATTCGTCCACGATTTAGATTTAAGAGATCTATATTTGTAAATTGACGTCTGATGAAAATGCTGCAATGTAATTTGTTCCGCCGCTTCTTATAGCCGTTTATAGCCCTCTAGCCTTGGGATATCCCATTCACTCCAGTTATGTACTCCATGAGATACTTTTGCAAGCGTTTTAAATTTTTGCTTCATTTTGTAAAGATAAATCACTACATTTAAAACCATCAGGAGAAGCATATCTGTACATCCATTAGGAAAAGTGATATTCAATATATATTTATAATTGCTTTATCAGAGAATGCCTTGAAAGAAAATGTTATGAGAACCGGTAATCGTCGATAAATGAATTTGGAGTAAGCAGGAGAAGTCTGTATGGATGTGGAAGTCAATTCAAATTCAAAATTCAAAATTTTTATTCATTGTTATAGGATACTACATATCGCTTAATAATTGTCGAAATGTTTGGTTTCACAACATTGGTTGACGTCAAATAGTCTCTGCCTACCCCAATGTGAAACAGGCGTGATGATATATATATGTATGTACATCAGAGAATTACTAAATACATAGTAAATGTGTTCAAGAGAACCAAGTGGAACAAAACAAAACAATTCAGCCTATGAGTGTATTACCTCGGTCAAATACCACAGCAGCAATTACGATCCACGATGCCAATTAGTGCAACAATTTCGTGAATTTGTAATTTACCGTGAATTTACTGCCCAAATGAGGGCTGTATTTCAGGAAAAGAAATATGAATTATATACGTACAATGTGAACTTTTTAGGTCTGTGAGACTGATTGGGCAGTTGAAATTCTTGGAAAAATTATAGCACACCTCCTTTATGGCCATAAAACAGGACAAGTACACATCATTAACAATAATTCGCTTATCGAATAAGTGATGGTTGGAATAAACACGATCCAATAATAACACACATATAGTGTCGTTTACGTCCCTTGCGGGGTAGACAGAGCCAACAGTCTTAAAAAGACTGAAAAGTCACGTTCAGCTGTATAGCATTATGGTGTAATTGAGATTCCTATTATGATAGATTGATATTCCTATAGTGACTAGTTGCTAGTCCCAAATTTTCAAAATTGACATCGTCAAAGAAAACACTGCAGTGTAATTTTTTCCGCCGCTTTTTCTACTCTTACGCACTTTGAAAGCAGTATCATGTAATTATCAGTATTATATGACGTAAATTATTGATTTCTACGTCGCATTTTCGATAAATAAATATTTTAAATTAGCACATCTGAATCACGAAGGAAATTAAGATTCGATTTCTCTCGTAGTTATTTTAGTTAACTTACGCTTCACATATTTCAGTATTAGAATAGTTTTCAAAGGAATTTGTTACTGTCTAAACTAGATATAAAAGCGGTTACAAAGGGGTGTTTGTGGTAACGCCTTTTGAATTGTAAATTAGGGCCAAGGATTGTGGTCTCTTTGTGATATGAGAATCCATTATGGCCAAGTTCGTATGTTAAATTAATTATTTTATAGCCTTAAGCTAGTAGAAATATCAATATGAAATTTCCATTTTAACTAAAGTAAGTATCTTATCAATTCTATCAGTAAGTCAAACGGCTGATCGTGGCCTATCAGTATTTTCAAGACTGTTGGCTCTGTCTTCCCCGCAAGGGATATAGACGTGATTATACGTATGTTGTTTGGCTAATAAACTTGGGATGATTCTTTAAAGCGATGGGCCAGCAATCTGTGACGTACTAAATCTTAATTCCACCTTAAGCCGTGCAGCTGAACGTAACTCACTTTCTTTTCAAGACTCTGTCTACCCAGTAAGGGATAAAGATGTGATTATATGTACGTATATAAAAAAGGTTTTTCTACTAGAAATACCTTTACCTTCGTCGTGTCATATCTGTCTATATTTTGGCTTAATAGCTTACTATAATTTGTGAAATGAAATAAATCTAAATCCACCTGGCGTATGTCCTGATTGCGTTCAATTGTTTCAAAAATGTTCTATTCAATTTCCAAATTTAAAGTTTTATTATAATATTATGTCACACTTTTGGTTTTACAACATTGGTTGACGTCAAATAAATTACTTAAAACTAAGTTCTCTGCCGCTTTCAAAGCGTCAGTGTAGAAGAAGCGGTAACAAACTGCATGCAGTGCAGTTTGTTACCACTTCTTCAATAAATTCAACTTCACAACTATCCAACTTAAAATAAAACTGTGACTCGAATAAATTTTTGGAATTAATTGACTTCTATGAAACTGACTGACTGACTACTGATTGGCATAATAAATTATATTATTTTTATTAATCTCAAATATCAAATAAAGTAGGGGGGGCTACCATAATACAAAACGTACAAAAACCGATTGTTGTAATTTAAGTAGGTTTAGAAATCTGGTTTTTCTCTAACCTAAATCGAGAGTTTAACAATCAATGTCCAATATATGGCCTAATAAAACAGCACACAATGTTTTGTAAATAAATTCTGGATATCTGGACAATGTCGTTGAAAACAATAAAATTAGTGTCGTGTGGTTTCCAGCACTAATCGAAAAAAAAGATAGGTTCACTTCATTTCATTCCAATGGATGTCGTAAAAGACGACTAAGGGATAGGCTTATAAACTTGGGATTCTCTTTGCAGGAGTTTTACTAGCAACTTGTCACTGTTTGAACAAAAATTCTTTCATTAAGCCAAACAGCTGCTGGTCGCGTATTAGTCTTGTCAAGACTGTTGGCTCTGTCTACCCCGCAAGGGATACAGACGTATTTATATGAACGAACCATAAAAATATTTTCAATATTCCATTTATATAATAAATTTTCTTTTATGAAAAATTCAATCTTAACACTTATCTTTTCTTTATTTCCGCTTTTTGAGTTAATCTCACAGTTAAAAAGAGATAACACATATCACCAACGTTCGTAATAAATAGTCCCGCAGGTCGCCCGAAAATTCCCATACATAAAATCACGCCTCTTTCCAGGAGGGGTAAATTTCATGACATTACATCATACAGGGTACATTTCATCAATAAAATTCTCATGTTTGCAAAATACATATTACACAATTCTAAAGCCAATTTTTTTCAAGTACCTACCGCGAGCGACGTGAAAAGCACATTATTATTAGATACTGAATCAAACATTTACATTCAAAATTTCATTCATTCCGTTCTTTCAATAGCGAATCTCGGATAGTATTCACATGTATTCAATACTAGAGTACGTATACCTACGTGATGAGATTAATATTTAGATACAGTAAAAGGTTTTAAGCCCCTCGGCTAAAAAGTTCCCAAGTTACCAATGGAAAAGTCAAAAAAGGAAAAGGTGCTTTTCTTTTTTTGACTTTTTTAAATCGTTTTCCAAAACAACAGTTGATCAGGTGGCACACTTCAAGTTTGTGTTTTCTTTGTTAACAGAAAAAAATCAGAAAAACATTTCATGAAAGTTGTATACAGAAAGCGTGGCTAGTGGAAAGACATAGTCTCTGTCTACCCCTCTGGGAAAGAGGCATATTATGTTAGTACTTCATGTAGCCATATTAGCATTGATTTGTATATATTCATTTATATAATCACGTCTATATCCCTTGTGGGGACAGTGCCGGCAGTCTTGAAAGCCTTATATGTGATGATAGGTCACGTTTAGTCAGGACTAATGATAGAATTGAGATTCAAATTGTGACAGGTTGCTAGCCCATCGCCTAAAAAAGAATCCCAAGTTAGTAAGCCTATCCCTTAGTCGTCTTTTACGACATCCATGGGAAAGAGATGGAGTGGTCCTATTCTTTTTTGTATTGGTTCCGGGAACCACACGGCAAAAAACAGGATCCCAAGGTTATTAGGAGGGTAGACCCTTAGTCGTGATTTGTATATTCTTTATCTTAATAAGAATTACTGTAATATTTACAAAACGTCAGTCAAAACACGCCACAGGTGCGTCCCCTTCCATACTTGCCACAATTAATTATTCAGCATCCTTGCTAAGGTACCGAATGTTTGTAATGTGTCAATTTGAATAGTAAATTAGTGACGGAATTAATTTATGATGTGTTTTATGTAAAGAAGGGGACTACACGAGCGGAACTGCGGCAAGAAGTTAGTTACATAGAGATGAAGATAGGTATAGTCTTTTTCCGCGTATTTGGTCTAAGTTTTCAGTCTTTTAATCCACAGATAGAATTTTCATGCGGTTTTAAAATGTATTGCAATGATTGCCGAAGTTAAATTTTAACTAATCATTCCATTTACAGATTTCTCTTGCTTCCTACATAGGTACACATTTACTCCTTTAAAAAAAAAACATTCTCGACAATTACGCGTACTTTTAACAACTCAGTTTTATTTAGCTCTTCAAATCTCGATGTGGCCTGCCCTGTACTGCTTATACAATAGTTGGCTTCACTAAACACACTTTTACACATAAATATAAAGATTTTCTATATCTTCGGTTTTCAATGACTGTTCTATTTTTGTTACATTTATTTTATTGTGCAATAAAGAGTTTGCAAACAAACAAACAAGATATCTGTTCCTATTCGGTTTGTGGCGAAATACTTATACTTCATCTCCTTTTCTCAAGACATGTGTTATTTGGCTCTATAACGTTTTAGAATTCCGGCCCTTTCCCACTTTTTCAGTCCCTTATCAAATATATTATTATACATAATTTCTGTTTATATAAGTTATTCGGGTCGGGATCGGTACGATTTAATACGATTAAATAAATTTGGAACAACGATTCTTTTTTCGTTGTATCGTGTTATTGTGGGCTTAAAAGAATGACGTCACAGATTGCTAATACGGATAAGCTCATTGTACTGTTTCATGTTTACGGCCAAAGAAATCGTTGTTAAACAAAAACAAAAGCAGGATTTATCGTATAATACAGTTTTTATTTTATTTCAACATCCCTTTAATAATATCTCGTTCATCAAAGCGTGTTCCCAATTGTTTTTACAGCTTTTGGCTTCAAAGCTTGGGGCCCGGTAAAGAAATTTGGTTTAGCCATTTTTTTATAGACTTAAATGGTTTTTATCTGCGGCTACGCACATTGTTGTTTATCATAAACATCACGGTATTTTTACAGGGACGAAATTTACCCTACGACATTTTTTGCACTTCTAGCTTATGGCGAGTAATGAAGTAGGTAAAAGCGACTGAGGGATTAACTAACATTCTCATTTATAATACTTAAAATAATACTCCTAGATGCGGCTCGCTTCTTTAGGAGGATCCTGTTTCTGCAGACCTTACTAGCAGTAGCTTGAGTCCTTCTCCACTGTAGGTAGTGAACTTTATAGATTTTTTTTTAATTTATATGAATATCATAAAAATAGAAAGTATGGTATGAAAATAAATGAAAGAATAATAATACCTATTATTTATTTAGATAGCTCAGTTATCCGACAATTAAAGATTTTTAAGTTCTCATCGGAGAAATGTCTTCGGGAAATGTGACTAACAATTAGTGCATCTAAAACATCAGAGGCACGTCAGTATCAGGCAGATGGTCAAGCGAAAAACGGATAGATTTAGTAATAGTTAGATTGAAAAACCATGATACCTATAAAATGTTAGAAAACCATTTGTTTAAGATCATTAGGTAATAAAATAACGCTTTATTTACACCGATTAATTAAAATTAAGAGGGAGGAAGGCAGAGAACCACTCTTATTACACTTGCCAGTGCTTTGGGCTTATAAATCCTTACTACAGTTATAACATTTAGTAATACACTATTGTTCATTAACACAATGTAATTAAGTACGCTTTAAATCTGAACACACTGATTAACCGTTGTTTGCGCAGATTTCCTGAAATATTTTAGCCAATTAATATATGCTCGCATGGGAAAATTTACTGATAAAATGGGGTCATTAATTACATACATAACATAAAATCACGTCTATATCTCTTGCGGGGTAGACAGAGCCAACAGTCTTGAGTATACTGATAGGCCACGTTCAGCTGTTTGGCCTAATAATGATGAATTGAGATTTTAAGTTTATAAGCCTATCCCTTAGTCGCCTTTTACGGTATTCATAGAAACTATATGGAGTGGCACCAATAAAAAAAAGAATAGTCATTACTTTCAATTTAATCATATTTTTTTTTATATAATGATTGCGTTAGTACATAAATGTTTTAAATTATAGGTTAACGAACGAGAAAATAGGAATAATACAAGCAATTCCAAACTGCACTCGAAATCTGCACATTCAGAAATCGGAATAGGTAATATAAGCAATTCCGTACTGCACTCGAAACCTGCACATTCAGAAATCGGAATAATATAAGCAATTCCATACTGCACTCGAAACCTGCACATTCAGGCAACTTAATGTGTAACAAGAATCCCTTTCCAAGTTCCCTTGCAAAGGCTGCGGAGTTCAAATGGGAGTCGCTTCGTGTAAAAACCTGACTTCACCAAGTCCAGAATCGAGGTCGTAAAATTTGGGCTCCTCTCCAGAAAGATGAGGATGTAACCGATACTAACGCCAGGAGGAAATAGAAACGAATAAATAAAAAAATATAGAGTTTTATGGAGAACGAAGTCGCGGGCAACAGTTCATAAAACATATAACGTCCAAAGGTAAAAACAAAATCGCAGATCATTTAATTTATGGACTTCTTTTTTTTTAACACAGATTGAGTTAACCTCGAAGTAAGTTCGAAACTTGTGTTACGAGAAACTAACTGAACGATACTATATTTTATAATAAATACTTATATAGATAAACATGCAAGACCTACATATCTATAGACA
Organism: Amyelois transitella; assembly: GCF_032362555.1. NCBI lineage: Eukaryota > Metazoa > Arthropoda > Insecta > Lepidoptera > Pyralidae > Amyelois > Amyelois transitella. Next base: position 2,152,488 of record NC_083513.1, on the reverse strand, counting down.
TTAAAAAATGGTAAGAAAAACTTAAAATTTCTAAGTTAAAGTTCTATGAAAACCAAACTGATAATATCAAAATTCATTTAAAGTTTTTGCACTGAAATGTTTTAATATCCATCTGTACAGAGATTAAAAAGTTTGAAACCTCATGATAGCTTTACAAGATAGAAATAAGTTTATTTAATTTTTCAATAATTTAATTTAGCCTTTGTGCAGAACTTTCGAACATTGAATAAAATATCGTGTTAAATTGTTATACAGCTTTTAATTAAATTATTTTAAAACAATTTAAAATGTTTACGCATTTAATACACTCAAAGAATTTATGAAATAAATTGTAGAACGAAATGAACAAAGGACCAAAAAATATGATAAGTGAATTAAAAATTTATGCCGCTTACCTTTTCCATTAATAAAATCAGTACTTAATTACTATTATTTTGTGATTTAGCCGAAGTTATTTTAATTAACATAACGATTCTAAACACATATTAATTAAAAATGAAGTCAATCTTGCTTTTCATCGAAAACAGACATTATTTATTAGTATTACGATATTTTACGTTAATTACGAAGGAAATAACAATTTCTGGGTAATAAGTATCGAAATTGATTTTGACTTCAGGTCAAAATCAATTTCGATACTTATTATTATTACCCATTTATTGTAATTTTCATTGAAATTAAAAAAAAACAGTACCAAAGGAACATTACTAATAGCTGTATTGGACGGGAACCACGATTAGCTAATTTGTTTTTAATTAATACCAAGAATCGCGGTTGGTATTTCAGCCAGTCTTATTCCGCGTAGAAAAAAAATACAATTTCGTGCTATTGGTTTATTGCAAAGGTAGTACTAATTTAATTTTCAATTCTTACCCTCGTTACTAAAATGATTGGTTAGGTATTTAAATTAATGTATACAAATAACATATGTAGTTTTAGATTCTTTAATCAAAGGTATCAAATAAAAAGGTTTGAGTAGGAGATGTCTGCAGCATTATGACGATATAGTATTTTTTTTTAATTTCAAACATATACCTAATTACTAATTGAAAATAAAGAGGTAGTTAATATTGGTAAAGCCAGTTTATTCACCACTAAACCAGACATTGCATATTAAAAATGCAGTTCCGAATACAAATGAAACAGTTAACGGAGAGTTAGGCCGAGTCATTAGTGATATGACTGCAGGAAATGAGTTGGGAGTCTATCTTCCAATCAGTGCTATGCAATTTGGCCACGTTCTGATGTACCGTATGGTTCCCGGCACCTAGGAATTAGACCACTCCATATTTGAAGCACATACGTCGAAAAGTCTAAGGGAAACATGTTTTGATTAAGTTTGTGAGATTTATCAAATAGCTCTTTATTCAAATATCATGTCTTTACCACTTACGGCTTAGACAGAGTCGACATTTATAGGATATAAAAGCCACGTTCAGCTGGATAGATTGATAATAGAATTGACATTCAGATTAAGTCGAAGACTGTTAGTCCATCACCTAAAAAAAGAATCTAAGCTTATTAAGTAAGCTAAAAGAATTTGATATCGTGCCATCGGACTATCAAAATCAATTATTAGTTGTATAAAGAATCTATAGGTCTTATAACGTATCGAATATTAGCTACTGACATGCAACGTCGCTAAAGAACTGAACTAAGGTTTTACGTGCCATCAGAGATCAAACCTACTCCGACTTTAGAGTTCGGAATATTACGTAGGTATATTATTTGCCGTGTGGTTTTCGACACTAATAAAAGAAGGAATAGGACCACTCCGAATCGTTCCCATGGATGTCGTAAAAGACGGCTTAAACATAGGCTTATAAACTTGAGATTCTTCTTTTAGGTGATGGGCTGGCAATCTGTCACTATTTGAATCTCAATTCTATCATTAAGCCAAACAGCTGAACGTGGCCTCAGTCTTTTCGAGACTTTCAAGTTAGCTTGGCTCTGTCTACCCCGCGCGGTATATAGACGTGATTATATGTATGTATGTGCGTATATTATTTCGATAACTCTGACTCTTGTCGATAAATTCTAAGCTTAACGTTTTTCACTATTTCAAAAATGTTAATTTTTCTTCGTTATATGAAAAAATAACAGAGAAAGTGACATCTTTATCCCTTAGATAGACAGAGCTTAAGCTGAATGAAATTATGATGGAATTGAGAGTCAGAAGTAGTGACAGCTCTTCGTCTAATAAAATAAAATGTACCCATACGAGTATGTACAATACATACAATTTTTTCGTTGCGATTTCTATGCAATAAATAGCCGCATTAATACAATACTAAAAACTCAAAGACTAGAACTTATAAAACCCGATCAGCGAAAATGCGTTTTATTTCCAACAATTTATTATTTCCTTTTCATAAATCAAAAAAGAAAATTTACAGTTTCACAGCACAAAGGCAATAAATTTTTTAAGGATATTTCGCGCGATAGCGTCGATTCTTTTACGCCTGTCGAAGGCACGTCACATTTATTGAATGGGATTCTGAAAATATAATCCAGACTTAAAAAACCGGTATGATTCAATAAATTTTTGTTAGTGCATCCCAGCTGCTTTAATAACCGTGCAGGTTGTAAAAGTTAATAAAGGGGTAGGCTAAAAGAGATGGGCTGGCGAACTGAATCCAAATGCCATCATTAAGTCATTCAAATGAACGTCAGGACCACGTTCAGTTGGATGACTTAATGATGGACGTTTTTTAAAGACTGTTGGCTCAGTCTGTTCCGTAAAGGATAGAGACGTGATGTATGTAAAACCTATCTTAAAGAGTCCAATATTCAATATAAATTTTTAATACAAAATTCATATGGTGAGTTAAGCAATATACTATCTCAAAGTTAGGATTCGGGATAAGTTATATCGGACAAGTTAGACAGACGTGCAATGAGCTTCAAAAAAGCTCTTAAAACGAGAGTTACTTGATACATATAAATAAACACGCCATTCCTGAAAGGCCGTGTGGTTCCCGGCACCAAATACAAATAAGAATAGGACCACTCCATCTCTTTCCCATGGATGTCGTAAAAGGCGAAGGATTCTTTTTAGGCGATGGATTAGCAACCTGTCACTATTTGAATCTCAATTCTATCATTAAGCCAAATAGCTAAACGTGGCCATCCAGTCTTTTCAAGACTGTTGTGACTCTGTCTACTCCGCAAGGGATATACACGTGACCATATGTATGTAAGTATGTACAACTAATAATTGACTTTGATAGTCCGAAGGCACGATATTAAATTATATTAACTTAATAAGCTTAGATTCTTTTTTTAGGTGATGGACAAACAGTCTTCGACTTTATCTGAATGTCGATTCTATTATCAATCTATTCAGCTGAACGTGGCTTTTATATGAAAGTATTCCTGAAAGGGTACGCAGAGACTCCATCTTTTACACTTGTCATCCCTGAACCTGTTTGCTTCTTTTATATTATAAGCTCTTATGGTTATTTTATTGTACAAATCAGATCAATAAAATTATATAATCCTGTGGCGTTGGCTAAATTCTACTCTGGAAGTTATCTATGTACCAGAGATAACGTTACCGAAAGGAGTGATATTACAAATACATCAACCACGTCTTTTTCCCTTGCGGGGTAGACTCAGCTAAGCTAACTTGAAAATATTTGAAAGGTCACGTTCATCTCTATGGATTAATACATACATACATACATATGATCACGTCTTTATCCCTTACGGGGTAGACAGAGCCAACAGTCTTGAAAAGACTGATAGGCCACGTTCAGCTGTTTGGCTTAATGATAGAATTGAGATTATTTATTGAATTGATATTCAAATAGTGACAGGTTTCTAGGCGCTGTTGCTTAAAATTACAATAAAAGATATAAAAATAAGAACTCAAGCTAATACAGACGCAGAGGTGTCTTTTTTTTTTAATACAAAATTAATTAGGTACAGAAGGCACTTAATTAAGGAAAACAATAAATTTTAATACCTAATCTATGGAGAGATCTCTTTCAGTCAACCGGCTTATTAATTACTTACATCCTTACTTTTATATGTATTTGGTTGTTTCTTTATAAAGTATTTATTAAATATAGTATCGTTGAGTTGGTATCTGGTTACGAGTACACAAGTCTCGAACTTACTTCGAGGTTATATCAATCTGGGTAATTTGTCCCGTATATATTCCCGTTCCCGTAGAAATTTCAGGAAATCCTTTGTTCTCCTCTTACATAAGGAAACAACAGACTAAATTTCAAATCTCAGGGTCCAGTAATTTGGATAATAAGTCAGTCAATTGGTCAGTTAGACGTGGGTCCTCTTTTAGATATTAAATAAATTTAAAAAGAAAATCAAGGCTCGTATGTAATATTCCATGGATACACTTATTACAAAAGAAAAATAATTTTCCTTTGAACCGCACTGTAATAACTTTTAATACGTTCTTAATTGGGCATAATAGAGGGTAGTTGGCTTACCTTTTGTAATTACTTGTTACTTATAAGGCTTTAATCGTTTAGCTGGGAATTCTTTCATAATAAAACTTAGTAAGTTTGGTGTAATGAAAATTCGTTTTAAATTAATTTCGATTAATGTCTTTTTTCGAAGAGAGAAGAGACTTTTTTTTCACTAGCCTTAATTCTCTGCATACTTCCGCAATTGTTATTTTGTCATAATAATACAGTGTATTTTTTGGAAAAAAATATTATTATTTTTTATTTTAATCCACTATATTGCTACTGATAAAAGCTTCCTTCTTACATTATAAACATGTAAATATAAGTATAAATATAATAATTTATACAACAACCATTATCGTGGAACAAAGAAAGCTGTTCAGCTGAAAACTTATCAGCACGGCTTTCATTATTTCTCTTCAAATTCATTAGAAAATCAATCAATTTGTGTCCAAAGTTCAACGAAAATAAATGTTAGTTTCGCGAAACAGCTAAATCATTATAATACAGTAGATAGGTAGGTATAGAAAAGTTAAAAAATGTATTGAGCAGTGAAAATATTCCTTAACAGCATAATAACAAGGTCATCATTTATATACCTTATGTATACTCTATTGAATGCTGAATGTAAATATCGTTGGTGCACATTATTAAATAAATAAAAATAATTATATATTTCTTCCCCACTATCTTTTCTTAAAAATTTTAATCTAAAACGATGATGGCTTACCAAAGTTCACATGTAGTTACAAAGGACTTTTAGTCAACCGTTGTAATTTTAATAATTATCAATATCTATTTGTATTTCTTTTTTTTTTCTGTACGAGAAAGATATTACTATTAAACAAACTATGAAGATAACTTGAGAATAACTTGAGATAACAGATTAACTGAGGTAACCGAATACCGAACTGTTTTTTAAATACAGGTATGATGAATAATTCGAGGGCACGTTTGAATGAAAGACTTGTGAAAATAAGAATGTATCCACTCACTCGATCGATGAACAACTCGGTTGCTGAAGGACCTGGTGACAAAGATAAGGGAGATTTTAATATTCATCAGGAATTCGGTAAGGCTGACTGGCAACTTAGAAAAAAAATCACATGATTACTTTTTTTTTTATTTAATGTACTAAGAGCTTTTGTCTCCAGAGTTCAATAAAGATTTTCCATTCTCCTCAATTTTTTTTTCTTTTGTCTTAATTTTTTTAATTGTACCTACACAAAGAAGAACTTACAGGAGCAATAGTACAAAAATTACAAAGGTGCTACTTCTTTCAATAAAATTTTCTTCCAGTAGACAATTTCCTCGTTTAAGTATATTTTTGAAAAAAAAAAATGACGCTATTAACATTATCTGGCTAAAGTTCTGTCCTGCAGTACGCTATCATGTAGGTGTTAAAATAGGCAGGCAATATAATAAGGGTGTGCCCTGGTTTAGAGTTAGACAAAAACAGGTGATTTACTTAAAAAAACATATTTATTTTTATTTATTATCTATATAGTAAGTAATAAATTGTAGTATAAAGTAAGTAGCGTAGTGAAAACTTCGTCTGCTATTATGTAACCTGTAGCTTTAAATATAATAATTATAAATATGTAAAATAGTAACATATAGACATTCGCTTTTAAAAGCATTCATATATACATAGATCGGTCTAAGATATTTCTAAAAATATTTTCATAGAGTACATACAAAAACTGTACAGTGACTTTGATAAAAACCTTGCAAAACATTGCACTTCCTTTCTTGGGCAGTCGAGCAAAATGCCCAACCCATTTTTATTATGTAACACATTTACATACAAAAATTGTATTTAAAACACAGAACGTTGTCAGATCCCCAATGTTTTTATACAAATGTTGATTTTATGGTAGCCTTAGGTAAATGGCACAGTTTAACATCACGCGACTACAAAATATGACATTAAATATTTTTTATTGCTGTGAATGCTTTTTTTTATTGCTACATTTTTTTTAATTGCTACCTTTATGTTTTTAATGGCGTTGGATGATTATAATTGTTTTTATAGTATTTTATTAAAGCTCTTTATTTGTTTGAAAATCGCAAGGTAATTTAAATTATAATTGAAAGAATGTTCAAAGTGTTCGAGTAAAAGTAAGTTTTTTTAATTTTTTTACAGCCTTTGAACTTTGTTTTTGCGATTGTTTATTTAATTCATCGTCCTAATTTTATTGGAAACGAGCTCTGTAATCTGGAAAAGTATTTTCTTCTATATTGAAAAAAATACATCCGCAACCCACATGAATTCTTCTTTTACAACTTTTAATCTCGAAAATCTTGATCGGGACGAGGGCAAACTTTGTAAAGTTACGAACTTCGCAGTTCGAATACACTCGAAACTCTGGCAGTCAATATTTAAATTTATAAAGTAAACACGGCAACGACAAAAAATTTAGAAAAAAGAATATATTAAATAAATTTGAAATAAGAAATTAATTATTTTGAAAATAGAACACTATACGTTTAACCCTACCTGCGAGCGTCTGCTAGCTGCGGGCGTCTGGACTCACGGCGGGACGTATAATGCCGTGCCGGGCCGAATTCGCGGTGCCCTACTGCTGCAGTTGCAAAGAACCTGGAGATTGATCGCTGGTCCCAGCCCCTGGGATGCTCGTATCATTTTCGATTTGAACTGGTTGAGATTCGAAATTTAAATTTATTTTGTGACCTGAATAAAAATGAAAAATTACATACCCTACATAGGTAGAGAGGCTCTTAAAAAAACTAGTTGGAGGATTTATTTATATAAGAATTTTCGGACAATTTTAATTAAGTACCTACTTCTATTTCATCTTCATGTTAATGTTTAAAAAAGGACACTGATGAACTGAAAAAAATAATAAAAAGCCCAAACTACTGAGTTAACTATAGATTCAAAACTTTTCAAGTAAACTCCTTTTTCCTGCATTCCCGCGGGAAGGGAAATGACGGGTTTCTCCGTTTTACGCAGACAGACTTACTCTATTCAGGAATTAAAATTTCATTTCATGCTGAAAACCACTAACGATTTCCTCATAGTTATTGTGACCTCATTAGCGTTCAGTTTTATTGGTGACTAGCTCTTAAACGCAACTTCGCTCGCGTTAATTTAGCGCCACCTACAAAAAAGCGATTAATTTAGCGCCAAATACAAAACAGGCTTTTTGCAAATCCCACAGGAATCCCAGATTCTTAATATTTATTAATTTTTTTAGCAGAAAACCCTTGAAGAAATAACAAACAAACAAATAAACACACTTTCGCATTTATAATATTATATCAAATGATTTTTTTAATTAATTATTATAGGATACTACGAGTATCATATCGCTTAATAATTGTCAAATCTTTTGGTTTCACAACATTGGTTGACGTCAAATAAATTACTTAAAACTAAGTTTACTGCTGCTTCCAAGGCGTCAGTGCACAAGAAGCGGTAACAAACTGCACTGCATCATTTTCTTCAACAACGTCAACTTCACAAATATCCAAACTTAGAATAGAATGTGGACGAGAGAATACATTGTTCAGATTAATTTATTTATATAAGATTTTAATAATAAATAAAAAAAAATATATGTTTTTTATGACTTGCCAATTTTAATTAGATTTACGTACAGAGTGTACTGAATTTTGATTAAGGTTGAAATCAAATAAAGCATGTACTTACATACATATGTACTTAAAGTCAAGCGTCTTTCCCAGGTAAACTCACAATTTCACTTGCAAAAATCCCTTAATACTACTTTTTCTTCATTCACATTCATCATTATTTTCATGCAAGCTTTATTAAATACATGATGATGATATTATGAGGTGTCGTAGCAATTAAAAAGGAATGCTTCTGCTTTCCCCTCCAGAAACAGTCATGATTTTATGTATATATACTATCTTATATTCATAAAGAACATGAAAATTAAACTCACTTTTGTTTAAACAAAGTCGGTTAAGCAAACTCCATAAGTCGCGTATGTACGCTAAGCACAAACTCGTTAAACTCTTGTTGTGTCAGTGCTTACATTAAAATAATTTAATTGTACCAACATAACAGTAAAAGTTTTCGGTGTACCGAAAGATAATAAAGAACATTGTTGAGGGTTAACATGTGTTAGATCGTTAAATTGTGACGTTGCAAGTGAATATGTTGGCCTCTCTTTCTTTGCCGCTCTCTTCTTCTCATAATAAGTATTCTTTATTTAAACTTCTAATTGGTTTCAAAACTTATAGTTGACAAATATACTTCTTGCATATAACATGCAATGAAGAGATATGACATTGTTTTTAACCGACTTCAAAAAAGGAAGGGGTTCTCAATTTGACACTTTTTTGGTAATTATAAAAATCATAATTCTGAATATGAAAAATTGTTGCTGATTGTCCGATTGCATCGTTCTTAAGAAAATAATGTGTGGTTCCTGACACAATAGAAAAAACAGAATAGGACCACTCGCATCTCTTTCCCATGGATGTCGTAAAAGGCGACAGAGCGATGGGCTTTTAACTAACTTGTATACTATACTATACTTAACTTGGGATACTTATTAAGGCGATGATCTAGCAACCTGTTACTTTTCGAATCTCAACTCTATCTATTAGTAAGCCAAACGGCTGAACGCGTGGCCAATCAGTATTTTCAAGACTGTTACCTCTGTCGATCCCGCAAGGAATATAGACGTACACGTATGTATATCTAAGGCGAACGACTTACAATTTCAGTAGACATATACACAGTTATCACGCACGACCTAGGACAACCTTTTCGTAAGGCCCGTTAATAAATAACAGACGGTAAAACATTAATCTTGCCTTTTCCAAGGGTATGTGTCTAAAACATGGAATATACCTCTGGTTCCGTATACATTTTTTTACATGTACTTACATAACATTTATACTTACATATATTTCAGCACGCCTCTTTTACGGAGAAGTAGGAAAAACTATATATTTTCAGTTGCTACGAATCCCGGACATACTTTGAACACGCAGGACTGATTTTCAATCCAACTATAATCATTTCAGAATAAGACTTAATTTAAAAAGAAAAACCGCCGATCTTGCATGAAGAAATTTATGAATGTGGATGAAGCGAAGGAAGTATGCAGAGATCGTGGCAAGTGGAAAGAAGTAGTCTCTGCCTACCGCTCCGGGAAAGAGGCGTGATTTTATGTATGTATTAAACATACATACATAAAATCACGCCTCTTATATTATATATGTAAAAAGAAAAACAAAAGACGTATGCGTTCATCTTCCAAAAATTTCTACTTACACTCGCCTTGTATGTTTAAGCCTAATACTATCCTAACTAATATTATAAATGCGAAAGCGGGTTTGTTTGTTTCCACTTCACGGGTTATCTACGAAATTACTCTTCTTGAAATATTTTAAAATTCAAAATGTTCATTCATTCAAAAAATTCATTATTAAGAGTCTGGAGAAGGATATAGGGTACCTTTCATTCCAGTAAAACTAAAGCTCCCGTGGAGTTTTAGAAAAACCTGTATTCTTTTGTACGTGGCGCTAAATCGTCTCTTAGGTATGTATTTACCTAGATGGGACTAATTTCACGCGAGCGAAGTTGTGGTTAATTTTGTAAATAAAAGTGATGAAACATACAAGTGATGATCAAAAACACCGTGGAACTATCGATTCATATAGGTAGTTGCTACTAGAATTTTGATCAGTGCTACAATTTATATATATAAAAAAGGCTGTATTAATTCTTTATTGTATGTTTAAGTACTTCAAATATTTTTTAAATAGATAGCAGATCAAAATAACTGAGACAGGAGCAGGTTGCTATTCTAGCCTACAAGAAATACGCGTTTTATAACGGGGTAGCCTTCAGAGGTAGACAGAGCCTAGTCTTAAAAAGTTTGAAAGGCCACAAGCAGGCTTCAGTTATGATTCAAATAGTACAGAGTCGCATTTTAATAATTTAATCCAAAAACTTGACATTAAGCGAAAAATCTTGTCGGGATACTTACAAAATTAAGATATTTTACGTCGGCAATTACGGTGAGTTATAACAATATGGCGTAAATGGCCCGACCCTTGGGATAATTAGGCATTATATACTTTTATACCTTCACCTTAATGCCCCTATTTCAAGGAGTAGGGTTAGTGACGTGATTTAGATTTGGAATGTTGGTATCGATAGATGGCTAGGGACAGTCTCATTTGAAACGAGTCACGAAGATTTGAAAACCTTCTTTTTTCAAATAATTTGTTCTTTATTTTCAAAGTCTATTTACTGATTGTTATTGCTTTTGAGCTTTGGACCAAGTGATATCTTATAAATTTTGTAACTGAAATGCCAAATTGATAGAAAATAAATTAAAGTAGGTTACATATTAATTCACAAGAAAAATATCATCATTACCGGCGTGAAAGAAAAGCGTTCCATTCCATTTTGAATATCCGCAGTGTAACGACAACACAATAGTTTGTTGCACCAAGATACGTGTATATACGCACAGCTTGTCAGATTAATTAGCAATTTATATAATAATTTGTTACTTCCCACAGCTAATGTCAAAGTATATGGCCGTGATGGGAAAGAATACCACATAAAGACATTACTCGATAGTGGTTCACAAGTCACATTAATAACTTCCAGAATTGCTTTAATATTAGAAGTTTAACCCCCAACGTAAAAATGTCAACATAATCGACATTGCAAATGTAAAGAATAAAAAGACTGAAGGTCGTCACATTGGTTCAATGCGATAGAAAAGTTTATCGATTATCGATAAAATTTCTACTTAAACGTCACTAATAGTTAAGAGTTTGGAACTCGATAAAGTTCCAATTAGTGGTGGGAACTGTTTGCAGGCTGCGCTCCGTGTATCCCGACTGCCAAGAGTGTGTCGTATATTGGGTTGTAAATCTACTGAACACTATTAAGCTGTAGCTATTGGCGTGAATCGCTTTAATACGAGTGATAAAGGGGATTGTGTGTGTGAACTGCCTGCTAGGTTTGTGCTATAGCTTACGAAATTGTGTATTAATTTCGTAAGCTATAGGCTATACATACACATACATATGATCACGTCTATATCCCTAGCGGGGTAGACAGAGCCACCAGTCTTGAAAAGACTGATAAGCCACGCTCAGCTATTTGGCTTTGTGATAGAATTGAGATTCAAATAGGGACAGGTTGCTAGCCCACCGCCTAAAAGAGGAATCCCAAGTATATAAGCCTATCCCTTAGTCGCCTTTTACGACATCCGTGGGAAAGAGATGGAGTGGTCCTATTCTGTTTTGTAATGGTGCCGTGGACCACACGGCACTACACGACGCTATAGGCTATAGATTACGGCAAATATTAAGTAGATATATGAGTACAAACCATTGTTATTCCGACTTCTACTATAAAACACTTGTGTTAACTATAGCTATATTTTTTTAAAGCTATATAAAACAACACATTAAGAAGCACTTTAAATTTATCTTTTAGTTATATATTTTACTCTTTGTTCCTTACGGGGTAGACAGAGCCAACAATCTTGAAGGGAGTGAAAGGACACGTTTAGCTGTAAGGTCTAGTGACAGAATTGAGAATCATATAGAGAAAGGTTGCTAGCCCATCGCCTAAAAGAAAAAAAAAGCCTATGTTTATGAGTCTGTTTTCTTACAATATGTTTATATTATATACAATACGTACAAAACTAATGTGTCGATAATTCCCATAAAAGATTCTCTTAGGGTGAGGGAAAAACCTGCACATTCAGGCAACTGGATGTGTAACCATGGATTCAATACGGGTTATGTTTGGCTGCAAAGGTTGTGGAGGTCAGATGGGAGTCGCTTCGTGTAAAAACCTGACTCACCCAATCTAGGATCCATGGTCAAAGTCATACTCCAGACTTCTCTCAAGAGAAGTGAGGTTGCAACCGGGACTAAAAGCCAGGAGGAATACAAAACTAATGAAGATAAGTTAGATATTTTTATTATATTTGTCAACCTGTTTTGTTATTCCAGACTCGTAGAATTGGCACCGACAAAGTTACGAATAAAAGTAATATTCTCGCTGTTGCTTCTTGATTTTCTTTGTCTTACAGGACGGGAAAACCTTTCATTTAGGAAATGTAAGTATTGTACATTTTTCTTGGAGTATTACTTTCATTGTTTGGAAAGAATGACAGTAAAATTCTGTATTTTATGTATGTCTAAAGTTTGTATTAAAGAGGGTCCCGATATAAGCATAAATAGGGGTTCCGTTCAGTTTTCTCTATCTATATTTTCTCTATGCTAAGAATGTCTTAAACTTTCTCTTCTTTTAAGAAAAATATCTTCTCTTGGCGAACGCGTATACAAAAGTCGATACATAAACAATTACAAATATTCAAAATGAATTTCAAATTCGACTTCATACTTGTTATATTCCAAGTTTGAATTATGAAATTTGCGGCCTTTAAACTAGAATGCTTACAATTCAGTGGCTTCGTTAATTCTGCGCAGACGTCCATTGCAAAATAATTGGGGGAATAGTCACGATTCACGAGTTAGTGCTGTTCCATTGCACCTGTGTCTAATTGTTTTCAAAAGTGCCTTTAGTAGTGCCGTGTGGTTCCCGGCTCTTTAGAATGGGACCATTCCACACCTTCAATATGCTATGCCAATGGACGGAGCGATTGTTACTCATAGGGATTACTTAGGAATAAACCCAAGCAACGGATATATGTATTTACTTTTTGATTTTACTATCTTTTATGGTTTTTCTCACGTTCACCGAGCACATTTGATTTGCGAAAAACAATAAAGTGTAAAATGCGCTAAAACATACGCGTGTAGGGGGTGCCAAAATCGCGCGGGTGAATATGCGGGTAAAAACTAGTGGTTTATAACGCAGAAACATCTGTACATGGTTGTCGGCGACCGAAACCTTCTAACCTGTGCACCTTGGAACGAGCACGATTTTATATCTAATCTGTTCAACCACCAACGCCCTCAAATACTAGAATATTAGGTCTAGGTCTAGAAATACTCAGATATTAACTCTGAGCTGCATTTAGGTACACAAAGAATGAACGGGAAATGGAGCGCAGAGAACGTGCGCAGACTAGTCTGAAAGACGTTGGTCAATATTAAAGGAAATTGAAGCCTTAGAGATGCTATTTACATGTCTTTATATTACAATCGGTTTGAAGATGTGTGTATGTATTGAATTTTTACTAGAGATTTCTTTTGAAATTAGTAACACCTTTGTCCTATTTATATACGTATGTATTTTTTTCCTCTATATTTTCTGTGTACAGGTTTTTTGTGTTGTTTTGTTTTATTTGACTTGATTAAACAATAGTTAAGAATATTTTTCTATTGCTCTTACAAAAATTACAATAAGAATAAATAAATAGTTTGACTTAAAATTTTTAAAAATAACACCACCATTTAAAACATACTTAGTATCTAATAAAAAAAAGCAATATTTTAATTTTAATAACCGTTAATTTAAAAAAGAATTAGAATCTGTCAAATCGAGAACAAATTATTTTAAAAAAACAATATTATTATGTATTCCACAATAAAAGAAATAAAAAAAAAGGTTGAGAATCTGTCATATCGAGAACAAATAATTTTGAATTTGAATATGGAATAATAAATAATGACGTCAATCTCAACCCTCAATCAACCCGTCTTATAAACCCGTCCGGCCCGGATCAGCGCGGTCGAATACATCCATAATAGGATTCCCGGTTTAATTCGCTAATGTAATTGGCCCAGTTGTTCGAATTAACTAATAAAGTTCCAATCAAGGGAGACTGGCAGATAAGACTTCAATATTTATAGGTATTTATGAAGGGGAATTAGTAAAAGAGGATCAAATAAGGACGAACGCAATGTGTAATCTATCTATACTAATATTAGAAAGCAAAAGAGTTTGTTTGTTTAAACGCGCTAATCTTAGGAACTACTGGTTCGAATTGATAAATTCTTTGAGCAAAGAAATAATGGAAAATGTGAAAAAAATGAACGAGGTAGCGGGCACAATAAGTAATTAATATATATTTAATTAATAAATTCTTATTGGTCTCTTATAACCATTATTTATTACCTAAGCATTGTAGAGACGCAAATGGTTTAGTAATAACTTTGTCAGCTGAGTGATATTACCAAACGAAAATAATAAAGCACATCAAATTAAGTTACTTGTTGTAGTAATGACTTTTAATATTTTTTTGCTGAAGTTATATTCATCTATGTATGTAGGTCTTTCCCTTACAACGTTTCCATGTACGTTCCCCTTTGAATTTGATCAACGTGCTTTCATTCATTCTCCTTCCATGACCGAACCATCTAAGCGTTCTTTTTACCTATCATTATATCTTATTTTATATTACAGTACCTGAGTGACAGAGCTGTGCTCGGTGGACATCAGAAAAACCATAAAAGATAGTAAAATTAAAAAGTAAATATATCCCTTGCTTGCGATTAATCCTAAGCACTCCGCTTGAAAACCAATCGCTCCGTCCATTGGAACAAAATTATCGTGGCCTAGTGACCTTCATATATGAATTAATATCTCCTATCTCGAGTCAGCTGGAGGAGATTTCTTTTGAAATAAGCAGAACCTTTTGTAATTTTGTTTCTTGTGATTGATTATCAGTCTCGATGTTTTCTGTGTACATAAATTAGTAAATAAATAAATGTTTTTTGAGTGAAAATAAGAGAAAAAAAAATTCTTGGACGTAGGACATAAAACCAGATCGATATTTCACCCCCGTGTGTCTTTAAAATTTCAAAGACATCGTTAGAGCCGTTTTCGAAAATGCAAGTACAAGAATATATTATACAAATATTGCTTCTTCAACAGTCCCCGCTCCTCTTCAGAATTGATGTAAACTGGACTATACCCAGGAGGAAGATGAAGATTTTTCGTTTAATAATATCAGACAAAGCATAGAATAAGGTTAGGCGTACCCCACCTTACCCCTTTATGTCTGTTAAGATATTACTAAAGCATTTGTTATATCGCCTGTTCCAATTTAGGCGTTGGCAAATGAATGCCATTTTTTATGACCTTGCCTTGATTTATTTACAATGTCAACGTGATTTGTGTCTTCTGCTGTTAGAAATATGGACACAATTTATCATTAGGCGAATAGTGCTGTTTATCTAAGCAATCGCTGATATTAAATATGATTTTAGGGTTGCGTGCACAACCATACATTCCTTACTTCTACAGACTTGTCAATTAGTTTAGCCACGAGATTGAGTCATAGCGTAAAGTATATAATTGAAGGTTTTCAGAATAAGGATTTGTTGAAATATATCACTTGAATTGAAAATTATTTGTCGCATATTATTCTTCCTCAGTTGCATCTTTACCTCTCAGGATGGGAGCCCGGGTTCTGCTTTGACTATAATCCTGAATTGAGTGAGTCAGGTTTAAAGACAAGACACTTCAATCTGATCTCCGCAACCTTTGCAGGGCAAGTTACCAGTAACCTGAATGTGCAGGTTTTCTCACGATGTTCATGCATCGGTTGACACTCTAAATTTGTAGATACATAACTCCGTATACAGTGATCAGTACATAGTTGAAGAAGGATTTGAACCTGTGTCTCCATGCATCACTCATTTTAATCGGGCACCTTATCGTTTCGACCACTGACGGTCAAAAGGCCTGCTGGTTCAAATTAATGAGTTTGAAAGGAATGTTCTACAAAACTGATGGACAATCGTTAATCTTAAAAAAAAATATTAGGTACCTACTCAAAATTTCAAAAAGTTTCCACAATTTTGTCATATCAATGAATATTCATCTGCTTTTGTAAGCGTCGAAATGAAATTTTTAAATTCAAATTCGTTAGCCTTTTCTACTCTTATTTTGCATGTCATTCTCAGCTGTTTCAAAGCTTCAGGGTCTTAAAAAACAGAGCAAATTGCAATTGATACTTTTTTATGTCTAATAACAGTATGTGCAATATATCTTTTCTTCTTTAGTATGCTTTACATACATATGGTTACGTCTATATCTCATGCGGGTTAGACAGAGCTAACAGTCTGGAAAAGATTAATAGACCACTTTCTTCGATAGCTTTTTGGTTTGAAAGCCTAAGGAGATCTTTGTAGGCTAGGCGACTAAGAAGTTGCCTTATACGACATCCATGGGAAAGAGATGGAGTGGTCCTATTCTTTTTTGTATTGGTCAGGTCTGGGAATCACACGTTATACAATTATGACTTATCATGACTATAAATTAATTATTGAAAGTATTTTTTAACGAAAAGACGTATCAAAATGGTACACAAAGTTTCATAAAGTACTAAAATTTTGAATATATGTATACATATATATATATTTCACGTTATATTATTATATTATATATTTCTTTTTAAAGAATACATACATGATTTTATTTTAAAAGTTAATCAAGATTGTTTTATTGTATTTCAGTACCCAAAGAAACGGTTTCTACAGACTATACTTCCCGACAGTCGTAAAATAAGAAATAACTGAACGAAATTATTTTAGATTCAGGATATTTCAGAAATATTATTCAGTTTTATAAATTAGCATATTGTATCTCTTTTCACTTTTCCTTAGATTTACTTAATCTGAAAATATGAAACAAATTTATTACTTTTGCGCCTTATAAAACAATATTTCCATAACTCATAAAACGAGGCCTTCTCCTGAGAAAATCGTTCCCAGAAATTTAATCAGGAAAGTTGAACCATTTTTATTCGAGAAGTTTTCGTTTGAATTTTTTGGAAAATTGTTTTTTTTTGTAATAGTTCGAAATCTTGTAGTCTTCTCATAAGATGAACCACTCGCCAGGGGCGTTTTGCAATATTTTGTAATGACTGCAGTGTTAGCAAATTATATGTATTAACACCCTGTCTCAGAAAAGGTCTACCTCTTTCCACTTGCCACGATCCCTGTATTCCTCTAAGAAACAGATCAAACAAGAGTTTAAGGTCCTTTTAACCTGAAATTTCATCAGAACTTCCCCGATGTAAAAAAATATATTCGTCAACATTTTAAGTTGTAAAAAGCTGTAAATTTTCATCCTACTGTAGGTCGGATCAAGACATTGTAAATTCTCATGTTTTTTTTAAATCTTAGCGATTTTCTTTAAATACTTAAAACGTACCAAGTCTTTTCACGATTGTTGGCTCTGTCTACCCCGCAAGGGAAAGAGACGTGATTATATGTATATATGTATTTTAATTGTTATCTTAAATGCCAAAGTAAGTTAGAACTTAAAGCTCCGTCACTCAACATCGACCAGGAGCTTAGTAAAGTTTAATTTACCTAAGCTTGCATGTGCTTACTCACGAAACTCTGCAATTACGTCAAAGTTATTTGTTAAGAAACTTACATCATGCACACACCATATATGTCTTACTTCTATTCGGGATAGACAGAGGCAACCAGAAGTTTAGCTAGATGATGTATACGGAATTTAGATTTAGAAGAGGTGAAAGATCTCGTGTTTTTTTTTAAATGCACAGGAAGTAAAGCAACTGTTATATACTAAGCTTTTTCTTTTTTTTATTTTTAATTATTATAGTGTTTGCATTACGCTTGCGGTCTCGCCCGCTTAGACTATAAAATGTACCGAACAATGTGATGAAGAGAAACCTATGTTACTCTTGAAGGTCTATTCTCTGAGTCAAATGTCGTTAAAATCGGTCTAGTAGTTTTTGAGTATATTTATTTATTTAAAACTTTATAGCACAAAACAAATGTACAAAAAGCGGACTTAATGCCGTTTGCCATTCTCTACCAGTCTACCAGCTGACAAAAACAGAAGAACTTAAACTTCTTTTCTTTTACTGGTTTTATTTCTTTACATTATTAATATATATCTTTGCATATAGTTATTTTGAAAACGTTGGTAAAATACTTATATACTTTTGTGGAGCAATTAATAAAATATTTTCAATATGACGCCGACAGCTGGCGTCCATTTTTACGCGATCTGGGACAAACGAGCTATTGCGTAGTCAATATTGTTAATGTTTTTCTTCAAGTAACGCATTGCATCTGCACTTTTTTTGGAAAGCCATGGGTCCCCCTTTGTCTTTGATCATGGATTGGGATAGTCAGGCTTTTTCAACTTTGCAAGGGAATTAAATCCTTAATGGATCGACTTTACAATTGTTTTCCGAATTCCGAATGTCAGGGTATATCGCTATTAGATTATTTCTTGGTTTTAGAAATAAATTATTTATCAAGAACGGTTTGTTAAATCCGTTTTAATGAAAACAGTCGTCACACAAATAAAACCCCGTTTTAAAACTTTTCATCGTCGGACCCATGAACGAATGTATAGTTACGTTGAGTGGGGAGTTCTAACTTTTCGATAATGGGTGAATTTGAATAAATAATAAAAGATGTAGTTAGCCTCGAAGTAAGTTCGAAACTTGTGTTACGAGATACTAACTCAACGATATTATATTTTATAATAAATTCTTATATAGATAAACATCCAAGACCCAGGCTAATCATAAAAATTGTTCGTTTCTCATCATACCCTGGCCGGGATTCTAACCCGGGACCTCTGGTGTCACAGACGAGTACTCTACCGCTGCGCCACAGAGGCCGTTAATAATCACAGCGTCTAATCGATACAGATACATGATACATCGATAGGCACATAATGAATACCAAGTTTATAAATAAACCTATCCCTTAGTTGCTTTTTCTGACATCCATGGGAAAGTGATGGAGTGGTCCTATTCTTTTTTCTATTGGTGCCGGGAACCACACGGCACACATAATTAAAACGGCACATAATAAGGGCTTTAAGATAAATTTTCACCCTGATACTTATTATATACTCATGTTAGATGTATACTGATGAATACAACAAAAGTTTAAATAGTCGCACGTTTTAGTCGCACGACTGCCTTAACCTTAGTTCAGAAACGATGATGTGGAAAGATAAAGATAACTGTGGTAGTGATTTGTCGACAATTCTAGTTCTGAAACTACCACATTCTCAGTCTTTGTGTTCTCAGGTCGTTTATTTTAGTTCTTGAGGATTGCCATTCTTCTAAATTAAACATTATCTTTTATGCAATACTCTAGATCTATTTGTCATCGGTATTATCTAACATATTGGTCATTGTGAACGTGGTTTAAAAATATATAAATTTGTTTATATATGTTATTAAGGAATCAACGTTACTTTGATTTGTTTTTCTTACGGAGTAGACAGAGCCAAGTGTCTCAAAAAGACTGAGAGGCCACGTCAGCTCATAGAAATGAGATTTAAATAGCGACAAGTGTTTAATTCTGCCATAAAGTTATTTAGCTAAATGTAGCCTTCTGTAATTCGATCCTGAAAACACCACGAGGGATTATAATGTATGTATACATACAAACGTATAATAACGTCTTTATCCCTTGCGGGGTAGACAGTCTTGAAAGACTTATAGGCCACGTTCAGCTGTTGTTTGGCTTAATGATAGAATTGAGATTTAAATAGTGACAGGTTGCTAGCCCATCGCCTAAAATAAGAATCCCTAATGTTCGAGCCTGTCCCTTAGTCGCCTTTTACGATATCCATGGGAAAGAGATGGAGTAGTCCTATTCTTTTTTTTTTCTTTTAGTGCCAGGAACCACACGGCACGACCACACGGCTAAAATGTGTATTTGTACATATATTAAAAGAAACACAACCTTTCCGCCGTACCGTACACTAGTCGTGTGTTAATAGAATTACCAATCTTCAACGAGATGAAAAATTGCTTTTGAAACTTCCATTTCATTTTCGCTCTACAAATATAAAGGTCAGTTTACACTGAGAAGAGTTTTAAAGACACTTCTTCCTATCTTCACTTCTTTGGAAAAAAAGAGGTGATAAGTATAACTCTCGGTTAGGTCAGATTTATACACGAAGCAACTCACATCTAACCCTCGCAACCTTTACAGGAGAAACCAACCCACTTTGTTAGCATGGCAAATGCTTTATTAAGGTAAATGAATGTATCTTTTCCCTTAGTCTTGAAAATACTGATAGTCAATTTTCAGCTATTTGTCTTTAAGATAGAATTGAGATTCGAATAATGAATAGGTTGGTCGTCTAAAAGAAGAATCCCAAGTTAACAAGCTTTTCCCTTAGTCGCCTTTAACGACTTACATGGGACACAGATGGAGCGATCCTATTCTTTTTCTTTTGGTACCGTGAACCACACGGCGTAAAATTTGATTTACTCATTTAAAAAATATCACATCGCGTCTCGTATCAATGTAAACTGGCCCTTAAACGCCACAAAATGCGACACAGCCAACGAAGACTCGTTCGTAATAAACTTTATACAACTTCTTTGGACACACGTACCAGTATTTATGTTCTTTACGTGACGTGCTGAGCTGACGTCACGGAAGTGGGAAATGCTGGGCTGTGGCGTGCCCTAGAAAGCAAATTGGGTTATCGGAACATCTATTCTCAGAATGTTTGGAAAGCATGATTATTGTAGGTACTTACTTATTTGGGCCGAATTAAAGAACAGTTTTGGATATGACAGGTGAATGTTAAGATTAATTAGATGGTCTTTTTGTGTAAGTCATACATACATACAAATAATGACGTTCACATCCCTTGCGGGGTAGACAGAGCCAACAGTCTTAAAAAGACTGATAGGCCACTTTTTAAGACTATTCTTATAGTGACAGGTTGCTAGTTTGTCGCCTAAAAGAAGAATCTCAAGTTTATAAGCCTATCCCTTAGACGCCTTTTACGACATCCATGGGAAAGACATGGATTGGTCATATTCTTTCTTTTCTAAGACATACGTATAATCATGTATTTATCCCTTACGGGTATCTGTCATGCTTCAATTATTCAATATTCTTCTTTCTCCTGGTCACATACTCACCTCTCTGGAGAAAACCTGGACTGTTCCTCTGGACCATGATTCTGGATTGGGTAAGTCAGGTTTTTAAACGCTTAAAATCCCGTCCAATCTGTGCAACCTAACCCATATTAGATCATGATAATAACTACACTGGATAAATATGCTTATTGTCTTAGTTGCCTTTTACGACTTTTACGAGAAACATATAAAGTAGTCCTATTTTAAAATGCCAGTAGCCACAGAGCACTGAGCCCGCATATTTATTTGCGGGGTAATCGCAAATCTATAAGCCTCTCCCTTAATCGCCCTTTGCGACATCCACGGGAAGGATATGGAATTGTCCTATTATAAAGCGCCAAGGCACGTAGTCACCAAATTGCAATTTTAGGTCCTTTTGTGGCAGCTTTTTGACTTCTTAAGCAGGTTAATAGCCACTAAATGGTCGGCCTCGAAACCCTTGGAAGACAATTCTGTTGGCTTTGTTATTTTCATTATGCCTAAAACGAATTTATTGTATTTACCTACTTGGCTGTTCTCTCCAAAGGCGATTACCTCGTCCAGGCTTAAGGTAATTTCGTTCAATTAACTTAGAAAACAGTCGGAGGCACAAAATGTATTTGGAAGGCTGATATACATACATACATTTTGAATAAAATAAAAATTGTTTATGTCATCTTTCAGAGGGAGATGTGGGAGTTAGACTATATATATGATCAGTGTTAACCTAATAATTTGTGTTAAACGTTAAATCAAACCACAAAGCTAAATTAATTCATATTAACTTTTAAGGCTAATAAACTTAGGATCCTTATTTAAAGGGCAAATGCTTGCAACCTGTCACTATATCCTTTTTTTTCTTCCTTTTTTATAAATCGTTTTAATTTAATTTGGTTTTATTGATAAAATAAATTATTTCAATATAATTCACTATTTTAATCACTTTCAGCTAAACTTTCAGTCTATACTTTTGACTCTGTCTGCTCCGTAAGGGATGAAGATGTGATTATATGCAAGTATGTTTGGTTAATAAAGAAGTTCATGAAGTATATAGCAAACATTCTAAACCCATTGTGTAAATGTGAGCAAAGGAAAATGTTCTATAAGGTCTGACATGAAAATTACATGATTGGATTGGATTTTCCCTTTACCTCTTTTGTTTCCGGCAAGACTTAATAAAGCTGTGTAATAAAGTCTTACATTAACTTTACGGTAGTTTTGCAAATTTTTTTAACCAGTTTTTATTTGTTCGACAAACTTATAAGTATGTTTATCAGCGGTTATTTTGGTACAAATGGAACGAATAGGTACAAACATACATATTTTTTGTAAAACACATGTTACAATTTATTTTTTAGGCTAATAAATTTGGGATTGTACCGTAAACCGTAGATTGGGAGGGTTTCCAGGAATTCCCACGGGAAAATTAACGGGAATCTCGTGAAAAATAAAGAACAAAAGGAAAGTCAAGTTTGTAAATTCGTATAAAATTTCCGTATCAAATTTTATGAAACGTATTGTAATAAGTCCTCACAAACTCCCCGGTTATAGCGACAAAACCCTTTGAATGCAGAAACCTGTGTCACTCTATTCTTAGCCATTAATTAGCCTACTTTTAGAACGAGCATTTACGGGTTAAGTGAAACGATGTAGCAGTGTAGTTTTTAATAATGATTTTTTAAAAGTATTTTTTGTTAAATACAATTTATAGGATACTAGCTTATTCCTCCTCTAGGATAAATTATGTATTGAAACAAATCTTTTACTAGACTTGCGGGGCAAACAGAGCCAATTATCACAAAGATCGAAGGCAACGATGAGCTGGATTGCATCATTAGATAGAAACATATTGTTAGTTCATCGCCTAAAAGAATCCTTACTTTATTAGTCTTTCCCTTGATCGACTTTAACAATCTGCACCTGATATACATATCTATGTATGTGATTTTATTATATTTTACTGTTTATTTTTATAAAAATAAATATTTGTTGACAATTGTAATACAATTGTCTTATAAGTATAAATATGTACTGCGTATTTTGTATTTTTTCTCTCATGAGAAAATACACTTACTCTCGAATAAAAATATTTTTTATCTCTTCATTTAACCAAAGGCACGCTTGAAGAGATTTCGAAAGTTCCAATAAATTTCTTCGCCCGACTGATTTATTGAATAAAGATGGAAAATTTCAGTGTTTTTGTCGTGAGCCAAAAATGTAAGAATAAGACTTTTAAAATTTATCTAAATGTGTTAGTGCTATATGGTAATCAGATAGACAACTCGAAATAACGTGTTCTATTCCGTACATTATCCATAATTATCCAATTATTATTAAAAAAATAATAAATTATTTTTTCTTAATATATTATTGTGCCGTGTGGTTCCCGACACCAATATAAAAAATAATAGGACCACTCCATCTCTTTGCCATGGATGTCGTAAAAGATAGTAAAAAAAAGAAAATATTTGAATCCCAATTGTATCAGTAAGCCCAACAGCTGGCCTATCAGTATTTTCAAGACTGTTGGCTCTGTCTACTCCGCAAGGGATATAGACGTGATTAAAGTATGTATATATGTATGTATTCTTTCTTAATTTAAACGATTTGTGAATCACAAACGTTGCCTTTGACTATTCCATCGCCTATCGCGTTGCAATAAAACAAACCAACTAACTCTTCAGCTTTATAATATTAGTATAGATATACAGTACGAGTCTTAATGTACTATGACTAGAAATATACGGCAGTCTTCAGGTAGCAACGGAATAACACAATTAATCGTGTACATGACGGACGGTTTCTGTAATTGGAATCCGCCAGCGGAGATTGCAAATGTCGGATGATATTGTATACACGCCACAAAACAGCCGCTGTGGCGTAGCGGTAGTACGCTTGTCGGTGACACCGGAGGTCCTGGGTTCGAATCCTGGCCAGGGCATGATGAGAAAAGAACTTTTTCTGATTGGCCTGGGTCTTGGATGTTTATCTATATAAGTATCTATTATAAAATCTATAGTATCGTTGAGTTAGTATCTCGTAACACAAATCTCCAACTTACTTCGAGGCTGACTCAATTTGTGTAATTTGTCCCGTATATATTTATTTATAAAAGGGTAGAAACTATCTAGTGTGACACATTTTTGGGATGGGTTTTTGGCCTTAGATATCTTAGATTTCTTTCCCGATGCAAGGAAATAATATTATTGAAAAAGTAACATATTTTTAGACATTGCTGCCATAAAAGGAATTTTCATGAAGTAACTCTAAACCTATCTTGTCCTGATGTTAACGCAAGGGTGAAGAATCTAGATCTTTGTTTAAAGAGTACGTTTATTTTTTTTACGAGGAGTGCATGGATAGTTTTATATTTTTTTTTTATTATTCGACTTTGTAGATTTCCATGCGATTATCGTATGGAAATCTACAAAGTCGCTCACTTAATATCTATATATAATAATAAATAAATCTTAAAAAGATAGATAGATAAAACATTTATTGCACCATAAGAGTAAAAAATACAAAACACCACAAAAGAGCCAGATGGTACAAACGCGGACTTACCGCTAATGCAATCTCTTCCAGTAAACCTTTGAGTGGAATGTGGATCGTAATACGATCTATTTTGTATAATTCACTATGAATTAATTAAAAGTCCCGCTCCGGATTTGGAATTTTTTTTTTCAAATCCCACAAGAACGGGTTTAACAGAAATTAAAAATAAAAATAGAACGAACGAAATGTGTCCAATGGGCCGTGAAACTTGTTTTGCAAGAATTTTCTGGAATTGACTTTTGAATTATTCATCAGACTCTTCCATTAAAGCTGTCAGTTTAGATCGCAATAAAAGAAATAATGCTGTAATCCTCGTTTCCATATTCCAATTTCGAAAAAAATACAAAAGAGTATTACAGAAACATTTATAATGGCAATTTTTTTTGCCTAACTTAAGGTATACCCCAATTATATTTTTTAATTAATTTACTTTGACCACTATGTAAAAACTAAAACACACGAATGCATACCGTCTTTTATCTTTTTAGTAACCCTCATTGACACACAAATATATTTTTCTTCTTTACGCGGGAACGGGTAGAATGGTGGCATTCAAATGCTTATTTATCCCTTAATAGAATTTGTGACGTCATGACAATCGTCAGACGCCATCAGCCAATCACAGCGAAAGAATGTGACGCGCTCATCCAATAGCGGCGAAAGGTTAAAATTTTCTTTATACACATGTTGCAGAAATAAATATAATTTCCAGACTTACGGCAGTAAGTCCGCCTTTTGTAAATTTTATTTTGTGCAATAAAATTTTAAATAATTAAATAACACCTAGCGGAAATCTTCCCTTTTGTGGCGGCTAAGCCCGAATCAAATCGCTCACTACATATTCCAAGTCTGAAATAAAATAAAATAAATCCTTTGATATTAAAAACTCTTTAGAATCACAGCAGCTGGCGCATCTAGTAAGTGACTTTCAAACTATGATATGATGTTAACTGATCGTATATATCTGAGTTGTTAACGAGAGTAAGACCGCTCCATCCCACACATCTGTTGCAGTTTGTCGGGTGAGTAATATGGAGGGAACTTCCGCAATATGAACAGAATTGAGTATAAATTTCTCCAAATTATAGGGAATAAATCACGAAATAAATTGTCTGTTACATACATACGTAAATCACGCCTCTTTCCTGGATCAGTAGGCAGAGATTTGTCTTTTAACTTGCCACGTTCCCTGCATACTTCTTTCGATTCATCCACTTTCTGTTATAATTAATGTAGATGAAATGGCTACATTTAACTGTTAAATCCATTTAATTTCCATTAATTAACTTCTGAAAAGGTCTCTTCAAGCATGATGATTCCTGATCGTGATAAAATCGTAAACATTCCTTCAGCTATGAGAGCTTAACAATACGAAGTAGATAAAGAGGTTTTATTGCTGTTCGTATTTGAAAAGACGACGTCGTAAATTTTATGAGGAATTTACGAATAAAATTATCATTGATTTTCTTCCATAAATATATATAATCACGTCTATATCCCTTGCGTGGTAGACAGAGTGAAACAGTCTTGAATAGATTAAAAGGCTATATGTAGGTGTATGGCTTAATGATAGAATTTAAATTCAAATAGTGACCAATAGGTTCCTTTACAAGGTTAATTGAAGTTTTTTTTCATTTCCTCAGTCGCCTTTTACGACATCCATAAGAAAGTGCCGGAAACCATATGGCCCTATTGTATATTATATATAATTAAATTACTTTCTGGCTTTAGATAGCACAAAATTTAGATATCCATGGAAATTAAGAAAGTCAGCCAAAATAAGTTTAGTAGTATAGTACCTACTAAAAAAATAAGTAAGTGTCAGAACCTAACTTGCCGACTACAGTATGGTGGTCAAAGGCGAAGCCCCAAAAAAGAAAAGACGCATAAAAATTGGAGAATGATTATATAGACTGAGACATAACGTGTCAATCAGAAAAAAACAAAGAGAAAATGCAATTTGTATCAATTAAACACATTTTTATTAAAGTGCTTACCTGAACAGAGTTGTGAATGTGGATGAATCGAAAGTAGTATTTAGCTATCATTGCCAGTGAAAACATGTAGTCTCTGCCTACCTCTCCGAGAAATTAATCTATGTATGTATGTAACCATGAGCCTATGTAACAATTATTTATTGAAATTCGAGGCACTTGCTAGTACGGACTCCAGAAAAAAATTTCCAGCTGTTACAAGCTACTCTGACAGGTAGCTCTGACAGGGCAAAAAGTCCAAAATGGAATGTTCGAGAATTGAATCTGTCACCAACATCTCCCAGTTAAATGAAATGCAACTGGAATTTTCAAACCATTTGTTTGTTTTTTATTTTCAATTCCATCATTAAGCCACACGGCTGAATGGCCTTCCAGTCTTTTCGAGATTGTGGGCTCTGTCTACCCCTAAAAAATAGACGTGATTATATGTATGTATGAAAGTAACCTTTTAAAGTCAACTGCACAAAAGCTCATGCATGCTATTGACTTAGTTTTTTCTGAAGTTTTCAAACAAATTTTCCCACGAACATGAAATACCTTTTCTCGTTATATTTTTGCCTCGTTTTAGTTTATTGGAACCGTAAATTCCATTTTATATTAGCAGCGTTAAATTTCAACAATCATACAGTATTAATTTCTCACATTCAATTTTGCCCGAGGTTTCGTTACCGTGTGAGTTTTCAGAAATGAAAGTCTTTGTTTATTCTTCAGATCTAATTCTTACTTTAAGACCCGGGCCAATCAGAAAACAGATTTTCATTAAGATCTCTGTACCTGAGACCTGAAATAGAACCTGGGACCTTGTGTTATACAAGCATACTGCCACTGTTCCACAGAGGATGAAATTTCGACAAGAGCAACGTCCCAGAGCAGTTTATACCACATCTTCGGTGCCCATTACTCACCATTCACCAGCACGAACTTACAAGGATCAAACTTCGAATGTCTTGAAAAAGGAAGATGTTAGGAGTATCCATAATCTTCGAATATGCATGAAAAGAGTGTGGAGGAAGTGGGAGATGTCTGTAAAGATCTTAGCAAGTGGAAATCCATAGTCTCTGCCTACCCCAATGGGAAACAGGCGTGGTGATGGTATGTATGTATCCTCAATTCGATCAAATTATGTTCGTAGGTATTAATAACTATTATAAATACATAACTAGTGCTTACATATTTAAGCTCTTAGACATTTAGAACTTCCTAGAAGTCTGTGTTGAAGCATAAAGTGACTTCGAAGTGGAGTAATAGGCTATTACGACCACTCGAGTTGGCAAAGCCGTACAGCACTTGAAACTGAGATTTTTTTCAAAAAGTATTCTGTGAAAAATTCCCCTTTTTTAATCCATTTTCTGGAAGATTTTTTATTAACTTGTACTTTCATTACTGCAAAACACCTTAGTGAAATTGATAGAAATAAAGAGAAGAATAGTGTGAAAGTGACGTGTGGTTCCCGACACCATTAGAAAAATGAATGGGACCACTCCATCTCTTTCCCATGGATGTCGTATAAGGCAACTAAGAGGTAGGCTTTTAAACTTGGGATTCTTCTTTTAGGCGACGAGCTAGCAACCTGTCACTATTTGAATCTTAATTCTATCTTTAAGCCAAACAACTGAGCGTGGCCTGTCAGTCTTTTCAAGGCTGTTGGCTCGGTCTAACCCGCAAAGGATATAGACGTGTATGTATGTAAAAATGAAATATCATGTAGACAGCGCGTGAAGGGCGTCAACCAAATTGAATCGACAGCCTCTGTGTCCCAGCGGTAGTATGCTGTTCTGTGACACCGGAAGTTCCGGGTTCAAATCCCGGCCAGGGCATGATGAGAAAAGAACTCTTTCTGATTGGCCTGGGTCTTGAATGTTTATCTATATAAGTATTTATTATAAAATATAGTATAGCTGAGTTAGTATCTCATAACACAAGTCTCGAACATACTTCGAGGCTAACTCAATCTGTGTAATTTGTCCCGTATATATTTATTTTTATTTTTTTAATTAAAAAAACTTCATACTGGTGCATTGAAAACAATTTTAGTATTTGTACCACTACACACGTCCCCAGATATTACTATGGTCACATTCGCATTACCGTTTACGCTGACGTTATAGCGTTATGTGGTGATCGTTAAAAGTTATGAGTTTTTAAACTTGTGCTTACGACCCGATGTCAAGGAAAGATCTAAATGGTGACCTAATAATAAAGGGTTGAGATTATAGTTATTATTAAGCCATTCAGCTGACCGTGGCCTTTCAGTCTTTTCAAGAGTGTTTGTTGGCTCCGTCTACCCCGCAAGGACGTCACTATATGCATGTTTTATTGTTAAATGTTCGTCATAATTCTAGCTTTTTAGTTTTTGCTTGATCTACAGACAATAATGTTGTTATGCAAACTCGTCCGTTAATAACTTAAAATTGAAAAGTTTGGATGGTATAAAGTAGAACTCATGCGAACATAATTATATTTTTGAAATTGTGGAATCCCAAAACCTGTTATTTGATTTGATTGATTTTAATGTCTCTCAAACTCTTATTCTATTGACAGACTCTATACACCTTTTAAATTTTATAAAAATCTGACGGTTGAGGTTGAAATGATGACGGAAAGTTATCGCCTTACGAACATGCATACGAACATACAAAAATGTATTTCCGCCCCAAGTTGACCAATCAAGATCGAGTTGTATTCAAAAACCATCACCAACCCAAAGGAACTCAGTTATATTTTATTTCGTAGCTCCGATAGGAAACCGATCGTTTCCCCGGGAAACTGCTAGGAATAATTTTCCGGTTAACGTCGAATTTATTCATGTTGGTACAGGGTTTCGCGCATAGAATTCACAATATTATGAGACTGCAGAAGTGGTAATTATTGACATGGATCAAGTACTGGTAAGTAAATGTGTCATCGTAAAGTTGCTTTTATTTGTAGTTCTAATGATAATCGCCGCCATTATCATATCTGCATATCAATTTCGGCCTTTATTTCACAGCTGTACGTTACTACGCCAAAATTGTGTAGATTTCTACAAGTCGATAAATCACTCCATGCTACGTAGTTTTAACTAAATTTACATTATTTTTTCCTGACTTCAATCCCAGTTAGATTATTGCTTATTTAGAGAAGCCCGAGGTGCGGATTTTTGGCTAAGATCCAGGATTATATGGGTCAGGTTTTCACTTGAAGCTTCGTGTGAAATCCTGACTCTCGTGTGAAAAATTCTAAGCCTCGCAATCTTTGCATAAAAACCTAACTCCTATTGGATCATGGTATACTCTGTACTAGACTGACTAAATGGCGACTAAGGGATGAAGCACTTATCTCTTAGTCACCATTTAGGAGTATGGCATTTCTATTGCCTTATATTATTCCAATTTCTATGGTTCTGCGACCGTCAGGCACGCAAATATTTACATTCCAAATGAAGCTGGACAGATGTTATTTTCTGTGCGGACGAGTCGGAACTAAACGTTCTGCGTATTTTTGAACTGCCGTGTGGTTTCTAACACTTAAAGATATCACCACTTCATATCTTTCCTATACATGTCTTAATAGGCGACAATAATAGTACATTTATTTAGTGCAATTTAGCATTCGCTTCAATGCTTATCGGAAAGCGAAAGAAAACATACCGTGTACTTGCTGTCTCTGTTCTCGTGCAGTTATTGTATAAAATCAATAGAAAAATCATGAGAAAGGTTATTAAACTTAGAATCTCACTCATCTCAATATCTCACTGAAGAAGGTCTGGTAACACATGATACTAACATCTGAATCTCAATTCCACCATAAACCGTCCAGCTTGTACCTTGGAACTTTTGATTCTTGGCTTTGTCTACCGCGTTAGGTATAAAGGCGAAATGTTTGTATGTATTTTTAAATTTATTAGATGTAGTCTCTGCCTACCCATTTACATCGTTCCACTCTATGTTTGAATACATGTTTTTGAGAGTATACGTTCAAAGTTGACTTCTACAGATTATCAGAGGATAATAGGAAAAATAAATACAAACGATCACATCTATTTCCCACAAAAAACGGCTGAGACTAAATCAATCCACTTGTTACAATTTCTGCATATTATTTTACTTCATCGTCATTTATCAATCTTTCACCAGTTAAATCAAGTCAGACAAATATTTTAAGTTTTTTTAGAAATTCCTACGATATCGAAGCCCCTAGGAAAAGCCTATGGAATTCACAACATATTATTTTAAACTTACCCTTTAAATAGGTCAGGCTGCGTGATCTAGATGTAAATAAAATCAGAAGATACGTCGGATCTTTGCATTTATAGTGCCGAAGGGCACTGAAGCAATTCCACCGAGTTATACTCGTAGAAATCTAAATAATAAAAGACAATAGAAATGACATATTGTATTTCAAAATAGGAATAATGTGTCATTGGCTTTCAAATCAGGTACATTTCAGCTCATTTGTTACATACATTATATCATATACCTATCATAAGAGGTAGGCAGAGACAACCGTTTCAAAAGACTGAACGGACGGTTTATGATAAAATAAATAGTGACAAATTGCTAATGCATCGCCTAGAAGATGGAGTCCAAGTTTTTAAGCTTTTCCTTTGATTGGCTATATATCTATATGTACGAGAAGGACAAAAACTGGCACACACTATGTTTTGTTTTCGTTGTCACAGCATGAGAGCTTGCAATATTCCTATTACCTTAGTCGCTTTTTACAATATCCACGGGAAAGAAATTGAGTGGTTCAAATAGCTACATCTACAAGTACTTAGCAATTCTACGGTCTTATATTATTCGTAATTCTATAGTTATACCAGAATTTGATGGAGTGTTGTTAACTTAATGGGCAATTAGGGGTGGTTTACAGTGGCGCCTGTTGTTCTTCTAGGTACTTCTCAGATTCATTGACCTTTAAAGTCTGTGGCCTGGAACCTTTAAATGTTTTGAGATGGACGTTAAAATTGCTATGGTGTTCCTGATAATAAAATCTTAGCAATAAATTCATGAAAAGCAGCCTTCATAAAAGCAGGTTGGTGGAGTTTGTATACATACTCGTGACCAAAATGCAGGCCTGTATTTGCCGAAAAAAATTGTATGGCGATTCAAAAATTCTACATTAAATACGGCCGAATTTTAAGGCACGCTATTAGATTCTGAAGATTGTTTGACCTATTCTTAAAAATTAATGTTTACGAATTTATGAAACTACTTACGTATATTATAGTTTTAATTTATATTATATTATAATATATTTATATTATATTATAATTTATATTATAGTTAAAATTTTTACGTATATTATAATTTATTTAATTCATAGTTTAATATTGTTCTTGTCTTATGCTGTTATTCTTTTGAAATAAAAAAAGTGAAATAATAAATTTATACTTTTTCTTCTATGTATGTTTTTTTCTTATCATAACAGACTCTACTGTTGGCCAATTTCATGCTTTACAATTCAAACTTAGATTCGAAAGTTGGAGTCTGGATCGACCCGATCGCAGATTTATCTATTAGTGAAACAAAAGTTTCTGCTACTTTATAGTAAAAAAAATAGAATAAATAAAATGAGAATAATTATACTAAATTATAATTTATAATTATATAAAAAACATATTATAAATTTAAATTATAATTTAAGTTTATAATATGCACTCACCGTATAAGCATTGATAAGCATTCAAAATATAGTTAATTTAGAAGTGTCATTGGTTACTTGGCCGTAGTTGTATTTTAATCAAAATATTTCTCTGTCATGACGTATATCTTTCTAAATTTTGAAGACATTTAATATATGTACGTACTTAATATTATCAACCACACAAAGGATACAATACATTTTCTATTTGTACCGGGTAGCGGTACAAATACAAAATGGAAAAGAACTCTTTCCCATGGATGTCGTAAAAGGCGATTAAGGGATAGGCTTTTAAACTTAGAATTCTTCTTTGAGGCGATGGGCTAGCAAGCTGTCACTATGTGAATCCCAATTCCATCATCAAGCCAAACAGCCGAACGTGGTCCTTTCAAGATTGCTGGCTGTGTCTACCCGGCGAGAGATAAAGACGTGAGTATATATATGTCTGTATGTTTACAAAGGATATCTTTTCTCTTTCAACTTTCAATTCAAAGATATTTTCACACACACAAAGCTTAACAAAGGATGTGAGTAGAAAACTTGAGATGATCAGCTCAGATATAAGTTGGCAATGCTCCGATCAAACAGAAACGCCTCGGCGAGATAAACTGCTAACTTTCAGAATAGGACGCCAAGTTTCAGTGTTGTAGAATCTTCAAATGGTCGTATCGAAGATTAGGAACTAAATTTCTTAAACTACCCCGGCTTTAAATGACTAGGATATAATGATATATCCTGACAGACATAGATTATTAAACAAATCACAGAGATAAGCGCATACATAGAGACAGAAAATAGTTGGACTTTATATAAATATGTAGTGATAGTGATTAATTGGAATATTGCACATACATACATATGTATATCCTATCCCTTAGTCGCCTTTAACGACATCCATGAGAAAAAGATGGAGTGGTCCTATTACACTACGACTTAATTTATTGAACAAAAAAATAAGTATTCAGTATCGTTTAACTTATTACTTTTAAGGTCGTTCAGAAGAATTTACGAGAAAATAACAATTTAACATATTGACACTAAGACAGCAGCTCAATTTCTTTAATAAACAAATGTTTCGAATAACAATTTAGTATTATTATTAAAGTTTTCCTTCAAAGTCGTTCCTTAAACTATAGTATCAAATTATTTTGAATGTAACTTATTCACTTGGGCTTCTTCATTTAGGCGATGGGCTTAACCTGTCACTATTTGAAACTCAATTCTATCATTAAACCTATCAGTTGAACGTGGCCTATCAGTCTTTCAAGACTGGCTCTGTCTAGCTCTCAAGGGATATAGACGTAATTATATGACTGAATTTAAATGTAACTTTAGCTGAACATGGCCTTTCAGTCTTTTCAACACTGTTAGCTCTGTCTACCCCACAAGGAAAGGCATAAATGGTTTAACTATAAAAATCCCATTTATATTCATAATTGTGTTGGCTTCTATTGACCCTAAAAAGACCCCTTATAATTTTTTTTCTTAAATATCTTCAATGTTAGTCAGTTACAGTTTTATTATATGTAAGTATGGATAACATTAACCAAGTCTTAACCCGTTCACATTGCAATATATCATTTCAACATAAACAAATGATTGCGCGTCCAGCCAACATCTTTTTCCCGGCTGGCAGTTGGCACGCCACGCCAGTCGTGGTCTGGCAAAATGCCAGTCCGAGTTCATTTTGTGTACTCACAAAAATTTCAACGACGTCGAGTTAGCCTAATGGGTTTAAAATTAGAGGTGAATGAAATCAGTGGTCCGAGATTTCGCTGAATGAACTAGAAGCCTTTTTCCGTACCTCAAAATGGGAGCGGAATCTTTTCAAAGGACTATTTTGTTGGACGTCTCCTATTTTTCCTTGCGTAAAGCTACATATAATTACGTCTATATCCCTGGCGGGGTAAACAGTGCCAACAGACTTGAAAAGACTGATAGGCCACGTTCAACTTTTTGGCTTAATGATGGAATTGAGATTTAAATAGTGAAAGGTTGCTAGCCCATCGCCTTAATAAAGATCCTGTTCTTTTTTATATTTTTGCCACACCACACGGCACTTTTAATATTATTTGATTAAATGTACCTTTACAATTTAATGAATAAAATACGAGAATGTTTCAGAAAATAACATTCAGACTACAGCAAAATAAAATGTAAGTCAATTTGTTTGACCCGCGCACGAGTTAAAATTTCCTGAATTTCCTTTTAAAGTTTGAAAACTAAAAGTTAATTACAACAAAAAGTACAGTTCTACATTAACGTTTCGGACTCGTAGAATTCACTACATATTTATAACTAGCATTTTCCCTCAGGTTCGATTCCAAAAGTGTGAGTGATAATTTTGAAATGTACTTAGAAATCCGAATATAAACGAAAAATCAGTTTAACTTCTGTTTCCACGGAAATCCACTCTTAATGCACCCCTAGACCATAAAAGAAATCTCAAAGTCAAATTGACAAGCAGTTTGAGTTGTGCGTTATTTCTTAGTTAGTTAGTCAATTTGTAACGGAAGAGTCTTATATAAATATATTTCTTAATTAAATTTTTCCTCCGTGCTATATGCTTATGTCATGGGCACCAATAAGAAAAGAAAAGGACCACTCCATCTCTTCTCCATGGATAAAAAGGCAACTAAGGGATAATCTTATAACTTTGAGATTCCTCTTGTAGGCGATGGGCTAGCAACCTGACACTATTTTAATCTCAATTCTATCATTAAGCCAAACAGCTGAACGTGGCCTATCAGTATTTTGAGACTGTTAGACTCCGTCTGCACACAAGGGATAGAGACGTGATCGTATGTATGTATTTTCCTAAATAAGATTACATGATATATCATTCGTAGGTAACGAGTAAAAGGCGAGCAAGGACAGTGATTATGATGGAAATTGGATATATTGTTGTGATTCCTTTCCTTCTTGGTGAGGATCAGAGCAAATTGATATCTATAGTCTCTGCATGCCCCCGTATTATGACATGAGCGACTTCGTTGCTATCCCGCGAAAATCTATAGCTGTTTCGCTTTTTATTATGATGTAAAACGGGACAGTGATAGTTTTTAGCGCGATAAAACGGCGTCGCGTGTGCCATGGTACGCGGGCAGGCGTGTTGATGTATGAAGGTTAGCCAGACTGCATAATGCATTGGTGTCGATTGTACTTTTATATACCTATAATCAGTTATATTTTTCTAAAACATTAAAAAAATAATTCATTTGTTTAAATATAATATAGATTTTGTGATAATCCTTTCACTTTATATAAAATAAAAGTTTGAAAAAGCTCGTTACAAAAAGCTTCGTGCTGACAAACACACTAATCCAAAGTCTTAGTTTTCGAGATTCACCGCCGCAGGAAATGTCACGTAAACTGATGCATTTTTAATGAGCTTTCGAGCTTTCCAGTAGGGTTGCAACGATATATCGAAAATTCGATAATATTGATAATATCGCAGTTTTAATACCGAAATTTTACAATCTCGATTTCATTTAGAGAAATCGGTTAGTATAACAGTGTTTAAGATAAGTTTTATTGAAAAAAGAAAATCTTCAAGGGAAGGGAGTAGAAGATTCAGATGAGGTTTTTTGGGTGATTCACAAATTAATACATAACTGCATTAATTTGTATTTCAAATATCGAAATACAAACCATCGATATTACCAATTATTGATATTTCCATCAATTCTACGGTAAGGGAAAACATCGTGAGGAGACCTGCACATTCAGGCAACTGGATGGGTAAACATGATCGGTCCAATACAGGTTTGGTGGTCCTTGAAAGGTTGCAGAGGTCAGACGGGTTGTTGCTTGGATTGCTTCGTGTAAAAACCCGACTCACCCAATCCAGGATTCATGGTCAAGGGCTTACCCCGGGCTCCTCTCCAGAGTGGTGAGGATGCAACTAGGACTAAAGCCAGGAGGAAAAGGCCCCTCCACAAGACATTTCCATCAATTCGATAAAATTATCGATATAAGAACCCGCCTTCCATCCCTACTTTTCAGTCGGGTCAGTCGGAATTCACCACAAACAGATAAATAAGGCTTTCACTTGCAAATGCTTTGTGAAAACGGATTGCGGAATTATCTTTCAGGTTCTGAATATCATGTGATTGAAATTAATTCTAAAATGATTTAACTAGTTGCCGCAAGCAGGTATTCTCACGTTTAAATGGTAGCTAATTTGCTATTCCGATGGATAAGTCGTAATGTTACTATAAAATTTTGATAAAAAATATTTTTGACAGATTTTAACATTTAAAATTCATGAATTAACAGACCAAAACCATTCGAAAGTTATCGCGTTATAAACATACATACATAAATAATGTACTTTCGCTTCAAGTTGAGGGGTAGACGTCACTCACTTCGTTCACTTGGTCAATAGAGCCATTTTAATTTAAGAGTTTTTTCGAGGCTAGTTTGATTAAAAGCCTAGAATAATATTTTTTATTTATATACGAAACCATACGAAAATTATACAGATAGAGAAACCTCAAAGTACTACCTAATGAATGGATGGATTGGATTAATTACAAAGTTAATACTACTACTAGTTTAAATATAAGACGTCTTTTATTTATCCTTTAAATCCTCCAGAACACATGTATCACCCCTTAATTCTTTACAGGATAGACAGAGCCTGTAATTTTAATCGATTGCTACACCTACATAAAGATCTTTTTTCTTGTCGTAAACCTGCTGCCACCTATTGGTTTAAAAAAGAAGTATTTAATAAAAATAAAGCATAATAAGCCAAAAGAAAACCACCTTTGAAATAGTATCACATATTTCATGGAAGATGGCGTTGGGTTGTACAACATAATAAAGTACCCACGCCACCGTTGTATTTGCTACGACGTAGCATCCCGTAGCAGTCCACTTGCTACGCCGTAGATGGAGCTACGAAGAGAAGAAATCAAGACTAAAAAGTTTGTTTTCAGTGACGTTTCAGCTGTATTTTCAAGAAAAAGTGAAAAATGATTTTTTTTCTTTCTATTGAAAAACTTAAACTTATAATGAAATAAAAATGTATAATCCTCCTGTTACCTAAAAAGCCTGATTTGAAACCAAAATAAACACGCCATACACAAATCACGTCTTTATACATACGAGACATACGACATACGAGACACACAGAGCCGAGAGGCTTATCAGTCTTTTCAAGACTGTTGGCACTGTCTATCCCGCAAGGGATATAGACGTGATTATATGTATGTATCTATAAATAATAAATACACGGCAACATATTTTCTATTAATTCTTGTGATACCGTCTCTCCAAGCCAATAATAAGTTTAATCAACATTTTTGAACGATAACCTTTTAAATCGAAGTTTAATCTCTATAACAGCGAGTGGACGTGCCTCGTAAAACCTGTATGCGCAGTTAATGGCGTCTCATTAAACCTCCAGTGTTTAACCTTACAGTTAATAGGAACCCACGAGAGCAACTCTTAACTCTAAAACTTAGAGATACATAGGTATGTTTCAACCACGTTTCAGTTTGTGCCTGTTCCCTTAGTCGAATTTTACGATATCCATGGGAAAGATATGGCCCTATTCTTAAGTAACAGGAGCAGCACGCCACTTTTTTTAACATTAATTTTCTTTTTAATATTGTGCTACAAAAAAATAGCGATATTTCGCACGGAATTATCTCTTTTGACCATAAAAATTACATATATAAAAGAAACATACATTAAGAATATGTTGAGCAAAGACAGTCTTATCGCTAAGCAATCACTTCCAGCCAAATAATCTGAACGTGGATAAAAACAAATCAACATTTCAACACAAACCATACTAACGACGTACCTCTACGTCCAATGAGACATTTATACATGAATCAGACTTAAAATACAAGATATGCGCTGATTAATTTTTAATTAAAAGCTGCAGTTCGAATTCTATGAACATGTGCAAAGTGAAGGACTGATTAACATCCATTGATTAGTTTCTGAATGGAGTTATATGTGGAAAATTTGTCTAAAATCCTAATTAATCCAGTTTAAAAGATTCATTATGAACTTTTATTTATTGGAAAAACTAACCAACTATTTGTTTGTTAAAATAAAATAATGAAATTTAAATTAAAAATTTAGTTAACTTGGGATTTTGACTTGAAGGCGATGGACTAGCAACCTGTCACTATTTAAATCTCAATTCAGTATTTCAGTGGACGTGGCCAGTCTTTGTAAAACTGTTGGCTCTATCTACCCCGCGAGGGATATGTATGTACGTGATTATATGTATGTATGTTTAAGGTTAAACTTAAAAAACCTAAGCAAGATTTATTTCATTTAGGAATTTATTATATTTATATAAGGAAATATAATTGAAATCCTTCCTAAGTACTAACATTGTTAGCAAAAATTTGTGTGGATGTGTTTGTTACTCCTTCACTCAAAATCAACTTGACAGATATTGATGAAATTTGGCACATGGGTAGAATGTAAACTGAACAACATAATAAGTACTTTTCATCCCGAAATTCCCACTAGAGTGAAGCCTATAATGTATAAAGACAAACATGTCTCCTAATTGATTTTATAGGTGTCTGTGCATTGTACTTAAAAAAATAAATAAATAGTTGTGATATTCCTACTACGTCCACTACGTCCTTTTCCTTACAGGGTAGACAGAGCTAATAATCATAAGTTCCGAAGATCACATTAAGTAGGATGCTGTGGGCGAATGGCTTAATTATATAATTTAGATTTTAATAAGGGAACAGATTGCAATCCATTGCCTTAAAAAAAATTGAAATTTATAAAATGCGCAGGAACAGAAGCAGTTGACACATGTTTTTTTTTTGGCATATTACAACATTAAAGCGACATACGAGTAGTAATGCGTATTTTTTATTCCAAACCTTCAACATAATTTTATGATGTCACACGATATTAAGACTGGTTATAAGATAGTCCTAACGACCCAACTATTCCCGACATATTTGACAAGAACGTAATTATTTTGGTTTAGTGCTAGTTAAAGCGGTCTCGTAAACTAATGGGAATAATTTTTTATTTTGCATGTAGGCGGGAATTGTAGATGTAATACTTCAATGGCATATCACTTTTTATGTATGAATACAAGCACTAGCCACCGCGTATACAAGGTGATGTACCGATGACTTTACCCTGAATAAGATTAGTGCCATGTGGTTCCCGGCACCAATAGAAAAAGAATAGGACCACTACATCTCTTTTCCATAGATGTCGTAAAAGGCGACTAAGGGGAAAGGCTTAGAAACTTGGGATTTTTCTTTTAGGCGATGGGCTAACAACCTGTCACTATTTGAATCTCAATTCCATCTTAAAGCCAAATAGTTAAACGTGGCCTATCAGTCTTTTCAAGACTGTTGGCTCTGTCTATCCCGCAAGGGATATAGACGTGATTATCTGTATGTATGTACACATTAGTTTCATTCC
Organism: Amyelois transitella; assembly: GCF_032362555.1. Classification (NCBI taxonomy): domain Eukaryota; kingdom Metazoa; phylum Arthropoda; class Insecta; order Lepidoptera; family Pyralidae; genus Amyelois; species Amyelois transitella. Next base: position 2,112,630 of record NC_083513.1, on the reverse strand, counting down.
TAACCGATGCTCTTACGGCGAAGGAAAACATCGTGGGGAAACGTGCACAATGAGACATCTGGATGGGTTACCAATTTGCAATATGCGTTGCAGATTTACAAACGGTTTTTACAAAAGGAGGTCAAAGGAGGTGAGGATGTAATCGGGAATAACTAAGCCATCATCATCATCAGCATCATCTTCTCCCTCCTGGCTTCAGTCTCAGGCTTTAGTCGGTTGCAGCCTCACCACTCGGGAGAGGAGCCCGGGGTATGCCTTTGACCATGGATCCTGAATTGTGACAGCTATTTAAATATCTTCTTTATAGGTTCTTAAAATTTAAGTATATCTTTCAAACAACATAAAGAACATAATGATTGTAAATCTTACAATTGGTCTTTTCGAGATTGTTAGCTCTGTGTACACCGCAAGGGATATAGACGTGATTATATGTATGTATATTGTGTCCTATCCTCGTCGAACTAGTTTGATCATTTCCTAGTTGTGGTGTGTGGTTCCTGGCACATTTAAATAGGACCACACCACATCTTACCCACGGATGTCGTAAAAAGCGACTAAGGTAAAGATTTTGATTCTTCTTGTTGGCGATGGGCTAGCAACCTGTCACTATTTGAATCACAATTCCATCATAAAACCACACATCTGCACGTGAGCTTTCAGTCTTTTCAAGACTTTTGGCTCTGTCTACTTCGCAAGGGATGCAGACGTGACTATTGTTTGTATGTACAAGATCAAAATACAGAGCAAAGGAGATTACTTGACGCTCGTCCAGTGCTCTGTGCTTCAAGCAATGTCAACAGGCAGTCATTACTCGTGTCGGTAATTTCACGCGCCGAAGAACAATATAAATGAAATGCTTACACAGAGAGTAGTACAATTGGCACGTATCATACTACCAGAATTTAATAACTACGATTGATATCGCTATTTTTGGAGTTACATATTAGCACGTCTTTATCCCTTACGGGGTAGCCAGAGCCCACGGTCCCGAAAAGACCGAAAGGACACGTTCAGCTGTATGGCTTAATGATGGGATTGAGATTCAAATTGTGTGACAAATTGTTAGCCAGTCACCTTAAAAAGTTCCCTTGATCGACTTTTACAATATCCGAGGGAAGAGAAGCAGCTGGCACTGTTGTATGTTTTTTTTCGCTATCAGGCCAACAAGGACAAGATACATATGCGCCTATGCCCTTATTCGCCTTTGACGACATCCATGGAAAAGAGACTATGTGTACTGTACGTAGTCTTAGTTTTGACTTAAGTACTATAATATTTATGAATGTTGTGTCTACTTATAACTATATATTGACGGCCTCTGTGGCGCAACGGTAAGGAAACGCTTGTCTCTGACATCCGAGGTCCCGGGTTCGAATCCCGGTCACGTCATGATGACAAACGAACTTTCTCTGTTTGGTCTGGGTCTTGGATGTTTATCTATCTAAGTATTTATTATAAAATATAGTATCGTTAAGTTAGTATCTCGTAACACAAGTCTCGAACTTACTTCGAGGCTAACTCAATCTGTGTAATTTGTCCCTTATATATTTATTTATTTATAACTTGGGGTGCAGACTAGAATATTGAGTGAAATATATATATACATAGGTGTTATGTAACCTTTTGGAGAAACTAATAAAAAAGACCTCTCTCTCTCTCTCTCTCTTCAGCCCGTCTCTACCCCTTGGGTGTAGGCCTCCTTCAAACTACGCCATTCATCGCGGCTCTGTGCCACTTGCATCCATCTTGTCCCTGCTATCTGTCTGATGTCGTCGTCCCAACGCATCTGGGGTCTCCCTCGGGGACGTTTTTCACCCCATGGTCGCCACTCGAGTAACCGTTTGCTCCACGTATCGGTCTTGCGCGCCATATGACCAGCCCATTCCCACTTCAGTCTAGCCACGCGTTTGATAACGTCAGTGACTTTGCTCTGGTGCCTCAGCCACTCGTTTGTTTTGCGGTCCCGCAACGTGATCCCAACCAGTTTTCTCTCCAGTGCCCTCTGGGCCACACTTAATTTATGCAGTATGTCCTTGGTGAAGACCCAGGTTTCAGCACCATAGGTGAGAACTGGCAGGATACATTGGTCGAAAATGCGTGAAAAAAGACCTATAAAGACATAAACAGACAAAGTGAACAGCCTCTGAAACATTGTGTACTTCAGACAAAATTGCACATGCACATATATTACCGCCCGCTTCAAATGATGACGTCGGAACCACTCAGTGCTTTTAGTCTGAGAGATCTGAGTAACTATCACTGACTGACAGCTAAGCAGTACAGTTAATTCTAAGCTAGTATGTATTTAAATAAACAATATAAATATAATATACTACATACATATACATAATCACGTTTATATACTTTGCGGGGTTGACAGAGCCAAGAATCTTAAAAAGACTGATAGGCTACGTTCAACTGTTTGGCTTAATGATAGAATTGAGATTCAAATAGTGACAGGTTGCTAGCCTGTCACCTAAAAGAAGAATACCAAGCCTATCCCTTAGCCGCCGTTTACGACATCCACGAAATACAGCATGAGACAAGTAGGAGATGTTGTCTTGTTAAGTCAAGAACCGTGATAATAATGCGACGTATTAAGATAATGCCGAAATACGTAAAATGACGAGCTGTCAACTAAACCGGGGAAAGAGATAGAGTGATCCTATTCTTTTTCTAAAATATATACTAATTGAGCCTTATATACTTGGGATTCTTCTCGTAGGCAGCGGGCTAGCAACCTGTCGCTATTTGAATTTCAACTCCATCTTCAAGCCATACGCACGTACGTATGTACGTACGTATGTACGCTGAACGCAGCTTTTCATTCTTTATGAGACTGATCGCTCTATTTACCCCGTATGGGACAAAGACGTGATTATACGTATGTATATATATAGGTTCTTAATCTCAATTCTGATTTTTATGCGTCTATGAAACCTACATTATTTTTAAGTAATAAATTACAGGTAGATAAATGTCCGCGATAGATGTAGTCTCTGCCTACCCAATAGGTAGTAATAGGTTACTACATAATCATTTCGAAGGAGGCAAAGAAGAAAATTGACTTGTGTTGAATATAAAAAAGAATCTCACTCCATCTCTTACCCATGGATATCGTAAAAGGCGACTAAATAATAAGCTTACAAACTTGGGATTCTTCTTTTAGGCGATGGGCTAACAACCTGTCACTATTTGAATCTCAATTCTATCATTTAGCCAAACAGCTGAACGTGGACTATCAGTCTTTTCAAGACTGTTGGCTCTGTCTACCCCGCAAGGGATAAAGTCGTGATTATATGTATGTATGTACAATACTTCTTCTTAAATATATTATATTTTAATATATCAATTTCTTGTCTGTGGAGTCAACACACCCGCTTAAAAATTATAATCATTTATTCTTCGTAAGTTTTAGGAAATCATCTCAAATTGACCTCCTAGATCATTCTATAGAACCTGCATGCTAAATTTTTTATCTAAAGACGCAACCTTTTGGACTACCCGCGATATGCTAGTTATATGTTTAGAACTAAAAACATCCAAGATTGAAAAAAAAATTAAATAAAAAAATAATAATAAAAAATATCATTATTGTAGAACACGGCACGAAGAAGAATTAAAAAAATTTATTCGAAAAAAGAAAAAAAATATGACTATTGTCATATTTTATACCTACAGTTTAGTACCTATGTAATACGGTTTATTTTCCACCTACGCCTCTCCTATGTGATACAGCCCTTAAGATAAAGGGTAACCAATGCTTGTAGTATATAAAGCGAGGCTCATGTTGGCTTTAACTAGACACCTGTTTGAGGCGGCGGCGGACAGACGGACAGATTTTATGTGAGTATTTTTATATATATAATTGTAAGCATAATATTTTTTTTTATATATATGAAATGTGAAAACTTAATATATTGTGGAATTTTAAAAAGTGAAAAAACTCAGTTTAAATTAAGTTTTATTTACAGTGTAAGTTAAAAAAAAAACATATGTCATATGAGTGAACTAAATGATTTTTAAAAAAATACAAAATTTATTAATTTTAATCTGCGTTGCGTTTAATAAATGCGAGAAAAAAAAAATTATTATTTCATATAATTAAACTTATCAACATTAATACAATATTAAATTTTATTTTATTTTGTGAGGACATTTCTTTTTTTTAATAGAGAAACAGAGAGATTAAATTTTAAAAATGTTTTCATAAGATCACTACGTTATTAATTTCCCACGTAAGCAAAACTAGATCAACCAGCTTTTCAATAAAGTCATAGTACCTAAATATTACATTTATTTTATTTTTATTTATTAAAACTTTATTGCGCCTATATAATGTTAAATATAAATAAATAGGTGGCTTTGAGGCATTCTATAACAGTTGAATATATATTATTCGGGATACGTTAAATGAGTAATATATATGTAGATCTACTGTTAAAAATTTTGTGGCAATATATATACCTACCGATTTTTATTCGGAACTATAAAAGATAATAAAATTATTTTGGGAAAATTGGCTTCAAATCGGAGACAATTAAATTTATATTAATTTAAATATATATTACATTTACATTGTTATACTCACGCCATCGTTATTCGAAACTTGTGTCGAAATTACTCGAATTTAAAACCACTCAATAAAGCCTCAATCGGTTTACTGTCACAACTTCACACCAATGCATCACCATGTATATGTCTCTTAAATTCCCGATATATCCATACATACATACTTCTTAATGTAGTAGGAACATAAATAAATAAACAAATACATATATTTTAGCAAGATTTTTTATATTTAATTTTAATAACAGAATCACCCCACATAAAGTTCTCTGACAGGCCCAATAGTTGACTGGTAGATAATAATGCTTCTAGCATTTAGTCCGCCAGTAGTTGTGCTGTACATTTGTTTTTTGTGGACTAAAGTTTAAATAAATAACTTAAAATAAACAATAAAATAAAATATTCTCTAATATTATTCCAAGGGGAAAAGCAGGTTACTTCCTGCTAAATTGGGTATTAGTAATATCTTCCTTGTCTGTTGTTTGTTCAAATTTAATGTAGGTAAGACTGATGTCTGTCAAAGGGTTTCCCTTATATTGTAAAAAACACAAATAAAAAAATAAAAAAATTACACGTATTAATCTATTATCGGACTGATGGTACACAAGATGAGGTCTAAGGTGATTCACGCAAGCTCAAATACTGCACAATAATTTACCTATAAGTGATGTATAAAGTTATTTATTTAAATTAAATTAAAACTCAATTTCACTGAGCAAATGTTTTAATTTAGACTCATGGGAATAGAGTAGGTAATAAAACAAAATCTATGTCCAATTTTGGTTATCAACGTGTAAATATGTTTTTACCCAAATTCAAATGTAGCAGACATAAGATTTTTATTATAATGTTTCATAGATATATACATAACATATAATCACGTCTATGCGGGTATATTGCGGGGTAGACAGAGCCAACAGTCATCAAAAGACTGTCTTTTAAATATGTAATTAATTATGTCGCTCACATTTTCATTTAATTTTCGTTCGCAGCTACGCTGGATTACAGTGTTAACTGTTTGATCCTGATATGCCTACCTATAATGTAGGTTACTGCTAAGTTTGATCCGGATCCGTTTAGTGGATTTTACGTTAGTTTAGTGGAGTGGACGTGAAATAGTAACATACAAATTGTCCAAAATTCAAAAAATTCTAATTACAAATTCAAAATTTTTATTCATTATTATAGGATACTTCATATCGCTTAATAATTGTCAAAACCTATGGTTTAACAACATTGGTTGACGTCAAATAAATTTCCTCAAAAAAAAAGTCCTTACTAAGTATACATAAAATCTTTGAATATCTATAATCTGAAGTATGACAATACCCACATATATATTTTGATATTTACTATTTGCGATTCCTTTTTAGGCGATGGTCTAGCAACCTGTCACTATTTGAATCTCAATTCTATCACTAAGCCAAACAGCTGAGCGTGGCCTATCAGTCTTTTCAAAACTGTTGGCTCTGTCAACCCCGCAAGGGATATAGACGTGATTATATGTATGTATGTATATACCTATTTCTCGTAGATACACGCTTTATCATACTCCTAAGTATGTTTATGGTCATACCATCTCTCTCTGATATTGCAGGAGATCCTATATATTGTTTTGGGACCCACACGGTAAGAGCGAGCAGCTTATAAATGAATATTGTAACATGCAATAAGCTTTTCATTCCGTAATAGTCTCATAGGTCAGTAAATTGCAGACGAAACTAACCTAATATGAAATTCATTGGCATTATAGTTGTAAAACACTCTGTGGAAATTGTTCAATTAAGTCAAGGAATCGAAATTCATTCATATAATCACGTCTACATCCCTTGCGGGGTAGAGAGAGCCAGCAGTCTTGATAGACTGACAGGCCATGTTCAACTGTTAGGCTTAATGAGAGAATTAAGATTTAAGTAGTTACAGGTTGCTAACCCATCGCCAGAATCCTAAGTTTATAAGCCTATCCCTTAGTCGCCGTTTTACAACATTCATGGTATAATTGAAAATGAGTTAAAATACTCGTAATTTTTTGCTTACGACGACAGTAGATATGATTAGGAACTTTCTCCCCTCATAGAAATATGTACAAGTCAGCTTTCCATGGGGCAGGGAGAGACTATATCTTTCCACTTGCAACGATATCTGCATATTACTACTACAATTCATCCTCAAACCGGTTGCGCATAAAGGCACCGGTTCGAATCCCACTGCGGCCATGTACCAATGACTATTTTCGAGATTATGTACCTACATTAGTTCGATAACTAACCGATGCTCTTACGGTGAGGGAAAACATCGTGAGGAATCCTGAACATTCAGGCGACTGGATGTGTAACCATATAATCTAATACGGGTTTGGTTTACCTGCTAACGTTGCGGAGGTCAGATGGGAGTCGCTTCGTGTAAAAACCTGCCTCTTGGATCCATGGTCAAAGGCATACCCCGGGCTCCTCTCCGGAGTGGTGAGGATGCAACCGGGACTAAAGCCAGGAAAATTAAGATAATATATATATTGCAGTCATACACTCCTTCAGTAAGCGCGTTGTTCGATTACAACCTTAATCAATCATATTAATGATTACATTTCATTCCGAGGATTACTGGCATCGAATAAATATCCTTCCTAATACATTTTTATATACTTGTAACAAAGTCTCCAAGCAATTACTCCCTTCGTCTCGTCTGTGGTGTATTTATTAATTTGCACAAATGTTTATATATTTATTCTTTATTGGAACAATTACAATTTGTAAAGTAGAGTAGGTGAACTTAATGCTAATAGCATTATCTAACAATCTACTATTGGGTTAAGCAGAGAACCTTTGTTTGGGTGATAATAATGTATAATAATCATACTTTCTATACAATATATACTATAAACCTATAAATTAGACTACACATAGTACATACATATACATATACATATATTTGAATATAATGTTATTCATCTATCACAAATGTTTATCTTGAACCCATTTAAAAATTAACTATTTTACCTTTAGGATTCTTTTTATATAACAACTAACTGTGCCCGCGACTTCGTCCGCGTGGAATAGTTATTTTGGGCATCATTGAAGCCCTCAAGGATGAATAATTTTCCCCATTTTTTTTTTTCATATTTTCCATTATTTCTTCGCTCCTAATAGTAGCAGCGTGATGTTATATAACCTAAAGCCTTCCTCGATAAATGGTCTATTAAATACAAAAATAATTTTTCAATTCAAACCAGTAGTTCCTGAGATTAGCGCGTTCAAACAAACAAACTCTTCAGCTTTATAATATTAGTATAGATAGGTTCCGACCGATAGACCGTTCAACCCCCGCAGCATGTTACGGGCGACGCCGTTTTTATCGCGCGAAAAACTATAGCTGTTTCGCTTTTTATAATGACGTTAAACGTTTCAGATAAAACAAGGGCGATTTTAAAGTTATTTTCTCAAGATTCATCAGGCTAAAAAAAAGTCTTACTACTTACATAGCGTGACAGAAAATTTCGAACGTTTAATTTTTTTGGTCTCGCCGTAACATGAACGAATTGGTATGGATATTTTAAACCCTAAACTTGTTAAGGAACTGACACAAAAGCGTGTGTGTGGTCACTGGACCTTAATCCCACTCGATAATAAAATAAAATAAAACTACCTACATACATCGGGGGAGTTACAATATATTTTTGCAGGTATGAATTTTCAGCTATATTATACGTGTATTGTGTCCCTTTTCGCCTAAAGGTATTTGTTTTTATACCATCATGTATTTTTTCCACTACAAGTTTGTTATTTTTTATGATTAGGGTTCGATAAAAAGGAAATATTCGTTTTAAATATTAATTACTTGTGATCTGCCGTGTGGTTTTTTTTTATATTTTAATTGTATTTTATATAATTGTTTATAGAATTAAGTTCCGGGAATCATTAACAATGAAATTGAGATTCAATAGCGACAGGTTGCTGACCCATCACCTAAAAGAATTTTAATCCCAGTCTGAAAATAATCCCTACTATAAATGCAAAAGTAACTCTGTCTGTCTGTTATGCTTTCAAGCCTAAACCACTGAACCAATTTTGAAGAAATTTGGTACAGAGATGGGATTGACCTTGATGAAGAACATTGTCATTGGAAAAAGGGGAGGAAGGGTTAAAAGAAGGGATGAAAGATTGTCAATGAACTCATAAGGCGAACGAAGTCGTAGGCTAAAGCTAGTAAGAAATATTAACGGAACCCTCATTGCATATTCGACTCGCACTTACTCAGTTTATCCACATTGAAATAGCTCATAATGTAACATCATAATGTAAGCAAAATATTATTAAAATGAACAAAACAGTGATATAAATGAACTGACAAAAAATATCAGGGTGTAATTTTATAAGAAACTAGTTTGGTCCCTGGCTCTGCTTGCGTAGTTACCTTTTATTTTATACTTTTTAAAAATACGTATTACATGGATAATATTATTATCTGACACGCTCGAGAATGTCCGGAGAATCATTTTTTACATTCTTGAAAATCTATATCCGCTCCCCCCACCGATAAAACAGTATGTATTAAACGACATTTTTTTCTTCTCATCATCTAACCTTCGTAACCAAATACCTATTGGACATAGAGACCTCTCTATGACGCTCCAGTAAATCCCAATTGAGCCTCGTGAGCTCCCCTACTAATACTAATACCGTAACCATAATCCAATACGGGTTAGTTTCCCGTAGCAAAGATTACTCGTACGAAAGTCAGATGGAAGTCGCTTTGTGAAGAAACCTGACTCACCAACCCTCATCATGGTCAAAAAGATGCACCCCGGTCTCCAGAGTGGTGAGGATATTACCGAGACTAACCAATGATCCAATACTAACCAATGAGATATCCAATGACTGTTTTATTTTTGTTATATTTATTTTTATGTGCAATAAAGAGTCTACAAACAAACAAACTAACGGTTGCGTCCCCACTACTCTGGAGAGGATCCCGGGGTACGCCTTTGACCGGGGATCCGTGGATTGGGTGAGTCAGGTTTTTACTCGAAACGACTCGTAGGAACCTAACTTGTATTGGATCATAGTTGAACCTCGAGTTGCCTGAATGTGCAGGTTTCGGTTAACATTCAAACTAATGTACATAACTTTGAAACTAGTTATTGGTACCTACATAGCCGAGGTCGAATTTGAACCTGTGTCGTTATGCGCATCGCGCATTTTAACCGAGCAACTTACGGATACAAACTTGTTGGATATACCTGATAAAATCTTTGATCATAAAATAAGGAAAGTTACAGACTTTTAGGTCATGAAGTAACAGTATCAGTTGACTACATTACAATAAATGTTGGCGATATCTGTAATCATCTTATCATGGACGTATCTCTAAAGAAAAATGAATAAAAGATATTAATCGGCACAAAAGATTCCAATACAATGTATAAGCGACAGCGTTTGCTGGTCTGATAAGGTCACTGGGTATTATTTATAAAATCCATTGATTTTAAATAGACATTCTTCAACAACTCGAACAAAACTTATGAGCAAATCGAGAATGACTTAATTTACATACATATAATCAACTACATCTACATCCCTTGCGGGGTAGACAGAGCCAACAGTCTAGAAAAGCCTGAAAGGCCACGTCCAGCTATATGGTTTTATGACGGAATGTTTGATTTGCCATGCAAAAAATCGCTAATCATTTGTAAATCGGACCAGGTTCAGCAGCGTTGGTCTGAACAATGCATTTGCATGTCTCCTACCGGCGCAGACAACCAGCAGATATGAATGGCAATTCTTATTTTTAAACAACCTGCGTAGGGGCTGCTATTTTTATGACTTTAAAATAAGAAATATAAACGTATAATATAAATACGTACGTCGAATCATATCGCAGCCATATGTCAATCACTATCTGAGATATGTAAATTGTAAAGTCAATCAAGGGAATGCCTTATAAACTTAGGCATCTTTTATGTTTATTTGAATCTCAATTCTAACTTAAATCCAAATAGCTAAACGTGGCCTATGAGTTTTTTCAAGACTGTTGGCTCTGTCTACCCCGCAAGGGATATAGACGTGATGATATGTATGTATATATGTTCTTTTAGGTGATGGATTAGCAACCTGTCACTATTCGGATCTCAATGTCTTTCCAAGACCTTTGTCCCCGTAAAGGATAAAGACGTGATTGTACGTATTTACATTAGTTCAATGCTAACTGATATGCTCTTAAAGTGAGGGAGAACATCATGAGAAAACCAGCACATTGAGGCAATTTGAACCATGAATCGATATGTGAATTGATATGTTAGGTTTCCCTGAAAAATTATATTATAATTTCATTCATATACAGTTTTTGATCTGGTACGAATTAAATTTTTAATTCAGATCCCATAAATCCGTCTCATCCCTTAGTCTGTGTTTAAATTACCAGTAAATGAATCGTGCCCAAGCCGCTAAGACTATAATCACACTACTACTGTAAGCAAAATGTTTACATTGAGCTTAGTATTCTGTAATTAGAACTATGAAATTTATAATTAGTACTGCTTGCATGAAAATATTGACGAATGTGGATGAAAAAAAAATGGTATGCAGGGATCATGGCAAGTGGAAAGATGTAGACTCTGTCTACTCTTGGGGCAAACACTTATCATTATAATGATGAACTGTCACTATTTCTATCAAACAGCCAAACAGCTGCACGTGGCCTATCAATCGTTTCAAGTCTGGCTCTGTCTACCCCGCAAGAAATATGGACGTGGTGTATGTATGTACATGATATATGTATGTATATATTATGATCAATGATCATTATAATGTAAATATTTTTAACATTTAAAATGTAATGTGGTTACGTGGTCCATTTTTTCATTGGATGTCGTAAGATATATTATTTAGTTGTTCATTGTTTTCTCTCGTGCAGATTCAAAATTAATTAAGGCGATGAAATATCCACCTCTCAGTGGCATTCAACTCTTATGACTATTGGCTTTGTCTACCCCGCAAGGAATTAGGAGGTGAATGTGTGTGTAAATTGTTGTTTTCAGTGCCCATGTTATAAATAGGAGGTTATTTAAGTTACAGTTATCAAAGGTATATCAAAACAAGAATTTTAGAACAGTTGAATGTTTATTTACAAATAGTATTTCAATCAAACCATTTGACATTTCCGTAAAGTATAATATTAGTATGAATAATATAAATATAATATATAACATACATACATAGATACATATAGACACGTCTATACCCCTTGTGGGGTAGACAGAGCCAACAGTCTTTAAAAGGCTGATAGTGTACGTTCAGCATTTTGGCTCGATGATAGAATTGAGATTCAAATAGTGATAGGTTGCTAGCCCATCGCCTAAAAGAAGAATCCCACGTTTATAAGCCTATCCCTTAGTCACCTTTTACGACATCCATGGAAACGAGATGGAGTGGTCCTATTCTTTACTTAATTGGTGCCGGGAACCACACGACACAAAACAATATACTAAATAACTATATTCGTTCACAATTACAGAATGCAAGAAATAATAGCAGATGAATAAGAACATGAGCTTAATTTGATTTTAGAAAAATAAATATGATAGTTAAAAATAGTGTCACGATGCGAATATGACTGTATGACTCGATATATTTCTAACAAGATAAGTTTTACATGGATAAAATTGCATATGAGAGTAACTAATAACAGTTTCAGTTATAGAGAGCGACTTATCAAATTACTTCCTTTTAAATCAATTTTTTTTCGTTATCAATTATTACATAATAGAGATATGTTAAAAATTAGCGAGTTGGCCCGGCTTAAAGCTGGTCTTGAAACATTCTTATTTTAGTTCCTTTTCTAAAATGTGTCTGGGACGCGTATTACTGGTATCCCGCACCGGCCGGCCTTCGCAACAAATTAATTCATTCATTTTAATTCGCAACAACAAAACAATGCATTACTTCGTAAGCAAAATAATAAATTCATAATTTTTATTCATTATTATAGGATACTTCATATCGCTTAAAAATAGTCAAAATAGCAATACAAAAAGTCATAATACCACTGAGTTTTAAGACTTTTTGTATTGCTGCAACCATACAAACACATCTGTTTTAGGATTCATTTTTTAACATTCTATTGTTTTATTTGTTTGTGTGTGTTGCCGTAAAGTGCCATGTGGTTCCCGGCACCAATAGAAAAAAGAATAGGACCGCTCCATCTCTTTGCAATGGATGTCGTAAAAGGCGACTAAAAGGTAGGGCTTATAAACTTTGGATTCTTCTTTTGGGCGATGGGCTAGCAACCTGTCACTATTTAAATCTCAATTCTATCTTAAAGCCAAATAGCTGAACGTGGCCTATCAGTCTTTTCAAGACTATTGGCTCTGTCTACCCCGCATGGGATATAGACGTGATTGTATGTATGTGTGTTAAAGCAATAAGTTAATGAATTATGTTTCTATTTTATATTTGCATTAAGACTAGGGAGTTTCATTTGTCCGTTCTGTAGCATCTTCAGTTTAAAGAAGCATAAAATATTCAGACGACGTCAGGGCAAGTTTTTCTTACGCCGATCCCTGAAGCACGCTCTCTCACGGATCAGAACTATACTTACTCTATGGTTGCATTTGAAGTCTGATAGTTTGTGGCGTACTCTATAATTAGTTTTGTTCAGAGAGACTTCTTAGGCAAGAGTGGACATTTCAATCAGTTCGAGTACTTAAATATTAGAATTGTAAAATTATTAAAAAATTAATAAACGGGAAATTTATTTTCCTATAGTATTTGATGCTACTCTTTTTCGTTAATATAATTAGTAATATACAATCTCTTTTCTGTTTGTTCAGAATGTGTCATAACTGGCCAGTTATAAAAAAATTTAAATGCGGATTGGATCTTCTTTTTGCAATGCTAAAACAAGTAAATACGTTAAGACCGAATTGTTATAAAATTATTTTTGTATAAGTTTCAATGGCAAATAATAGCAACTGATATACGATTAATTGTAAAATAATTTATATACCAAAATTTCGAGTCTTGTGATCTGTGTGTTTGTGTGTGTTTAAAATCTATCAATAACCTTAACAAGAACCGGTAAATATTTTGACTCGCAAGTTTTATTTATAAAGAAATTAATAGTATCTCAGACTAACCAATTGTTATTTTAAAATTTGCAATATTTATCTATTCTCTGTACTTCATAAACACTGCATAAAATTACGAGGGTGTACCTCATTCATTATTTATGACTTGTTTTTGCTAAAAGGCAACAAATTTGTTAGTGTTTCATAAAACAAGGAAGCTCATTTTGAGAGCTAAATAAATATCTTAACATGGTACTTTTCTAAATACGGCACCGAGCAATCGAAATTCAAACCTTAATTTAGTGCTCATTATGATTGAAAATTAAAAAAAATAAAGAGATGGCATTAGCTTCTTGGCGGGAACCTTAACTTCATTTGCTTTTTATTCCATTTTTTTATCATCAGTCATTTAGAGTGTGAGTGGGAGTGGTGTTAAAATACCGGCCTTAACTAAGGACATTCCTCCTAGCGGAAAATCAATAAATAAAAAAAAAATAGCAACCGATAACCATCTCATAGCTACCAAGCAAACGTTTATACATTCAATTACGTCTTTATCTCCTATGGGCTGCTCAGAGCCAATAGTCACATTTCACCGGACGCCTTTATTTTGAAATTGCGTTTCAGGAATAGCTATAAATAAGCCTTTTAGGTATTTCGAATCTAGCCTCCAAGTCATTGGTGAATCTTGGGTTCCTCTCATGGGAGCTGAATTAATAACATAATGTTTATAGTCAACAAATAAATAAGAATAAAGACAGACCCAAATTACAATAAAGAAATAATTGGTAGCAATAATATTTTAGAATAATATAAATATATTTTAAGCATTAGCTTTTTGTGAAATTCGCATTAGTTCGATAAAAACACGTATACGTAAAACTCTACGTTCCGTTCCCACGCAAAGAGTGGGAAAAGTTATCGAAGAAGAAATTATGTACAGTCAACAGCATATCAAGTTATCTTTGAAGGAACGCGTATGACGTATATAATATAGGCGAATTAGCTGTGAATTTAAGAATTTTTATTATTGTTGAATTTGAAACTTAATCTTTCTTTTTCAGATAAACAGAACAATGGATAGGATAAGCTGCAGCAGAAGGGCGGGACCCCGGAGCGCGCCCACGGCCTGGGTTCTAGCACTGCTGCTGGTCATCTGCCTTGCTGAAAGCGCTACAGGTATACCCTTCTACTTCTTAAACTCTTTACAGAGAGGTCGTAGTCGGAAGAAGATGAAAGAGCCAATGGATTGAAAAACCCTGCAAAGAGGACTTGAAATGGAACTAAATGGAAATAGAAATGTCGGAAAAATGAGACTCCAGGCTTCGAAACATAGCAGCGGAAGGTGCAACTGGAAACTCGAAAAGATGAGAAAGAGAGAGGAGAAGAGTGAGGGCATGGTGGAGGATGACAATCAGGAACAAACAGTGTAATACGTCGACATTCTTGCCGGACTGATAAACTTAAGCAAAGAAGCTAATTATGTTCTTGTTTACGATTTTAAACAATTTGTCTTTGGCAAGCATGGGCCATGGCGTGGTAAGTCCTGGCAAGTCTTACTCTTCTTAAACTTCCTTTGGACAGGTTGGATGGTGTCATGCCGTTTTTAAACTACTCTTCAACTCAGCCATAACTGGCACCTTCTTCCCACGTTTCTTTTCTCCAGGATTATTTGCTGTAGGTATACCTTACTTATCCGTTCTTTGCATCCAAGTCGATACAAAAACTATCACCAAACAAATACATCAAACACAAATATCAAACACATATTCATTCATTTAGTTCTCGTAAAAACCCCGCGATTAATTCAAGTATTGAATAAAGGCATTTAAGGCGTTGAAAAAGTAACATACGAGTACAAGTAACAAGTTGCCACAGTAAATGATGTCAAAATAAAAATAAATGAAGAAAGAATGCGTAGGCGACTATTACAACTCACACCTAATGTTTGCTGACGTAATATCACTTTTACTAAGAAAAATGAGTTAAGCCACGCACTATGACTTCAAAAATGATAGACTGTGATACATACATTACCTTTATTACAATTCTCAAGTATTATATATTCTTTGCGAGTTAAGAAGTAAATTAAATCTTATATTCTGCAAATTGTAAAAGGCAATTAAAGGAAAAGGGCGTATAAATATGGGATTTTTCTTTTAGGTGATGGGTTAGCAACTTATAACTGCATGAATCTGAATTTTATGACTAAGCCTTCAGTATTAAGCTTTCAGTATTTCCGAGACTCTTGCCACTATCTAATATATAAATACGTGATTATATGTATGTAAATATGTATGTCTTTTTATACCTTAACACTCTCCAGGGAATGCATGGGCAAAAGTTATAAAGTTCAAAATATCAAGTCACGTAACATAACGACCATTAGATTTGGCCAGTCGCGGAGTTTCCTTAACTTCAAAATGTTTGGACACTTCGTGGACACTCGAATTCGATAAATAGTTCACCAAATGTTATTTAGTTTTATGACATCTGAACATAGTATAACAGGTCGAAATTGTGATGAAGTTAACAAACTAAAATTTTGACTAGACATGTTGGGAATAATTATGAGGCACATATTAACATTGGCATTTTGCCAAAGGCACCTTTGTCATCATTTTTACTATTATAAATTTCTTTTACGTTGGATTCAGGTCGATTCTTAGTTCTAACGGAGCGAAGTGGCAATCATTGGGGGGGAGGGGGGTCTATGTTCAGCAGTGGATCTTTGTGCATCTTTCCCATGGATGTCGTAAAAGGCGACTAAGGGATAGGCTTACAAACTTGGGATTTTTTTTGGGCGATGGGTGAGCAACCTGTCACTATTTGAATCTCAATTCTATCATTTAGCCAAACAGCTGAACGTCGCCGTTCAGTCTTTTCACTGTTGGCTCTGTTTACCCCGCAAGGGATATAGACGTGACCATATGTATGTAGGTATTGTAACGATAATGAAGTTCTGTAACCATACGGCATACCATTCCATCAAGTATATTCCAGATAAAATTATCAAAATCCACTATTTTTGTTATAATACTTATAATTAGGTTATATCGTCTGCCAGTACAGTCATAAATTCTTCTGTTTGCCAACGATATTAACACCCATTTTAATGGTGTATATAAAAACGGCCGGTCAATATTTACCAACATAGATCGATTTAGCCAAATTCATGACCTGGGTCAATCGGAAAATTACATTTTTGACATGGATTTTACTTGGAATCAAGCACAACGAAAGCGGCTGGCAAATAGCGCTTAATCTTGAGACAGAAAAACATTTTAACCTCAAATAGTTTTGCATTTCGTAGGTAAACGCTTACCATTGACAACTATATTTTTTTACCTTTAGGGCGGCAAACAATCGTACGCTCGCTGCGGGCATATTTTATTGGCTTTATGTACACTTAGGCCTTTTGTGCCTCATCTACATACATACATATGGTCACTCCTAAATCCCTTGCGGTGTAGACAGAGCCAACAGTCTTAAAAAGACTGAATGGCCACGTTTAGCTATTTGGCTTAATGATAGAATTGAGATTCAAATAGTGACATGTTGCTAGCCCATCGCCTAAAGAAGCATCCCAAGTTTGTAAGCTTATCCCTTAGTCGCCCTTTACGACACCCATGGGAAAGAGATGGTGTGGTCCTATTCTTTTTTGTATAAGTGCCGGGAACCACACGGCACTCGCCTGGCCGCCACGTGCCTCGTCTAATTTGAAGTTAATTTTATTCTAGTATTCATGTGTAAGAAAGATAAAAAATATCATCAATAATTCAATCATGAAACTGTACCATGGTATTAGTATCAACGAACGACTTTAACTTTTAAAATTCCTTATTTAAATTTACTAAATAAATTAAAACATGTGAATGTTTGTATGAAAAACAACGTTTGTCAAACATGGATCACAAACAGAAATAAATTTATTCACATAACATTATTTAATTGCTAGAAAATGAGATGAGACTAAAACAAAAGACATTGTCAATTATCAAATGAACACAACATTACGACAACAAACAAAAACAGTACATTTCTTTCGAAATAATTCATCTTGAGGTTAATGTGAGATGAAAATACATAAGTCTTGTTTAATGAATTTATTTTCAAGCAATTAAGTTTAAATTTCTCTACTCGTACCTTTGACGGCCTCTGTGGCGCAGCGGTAGTGCACTGGACTGCCACATATTAGGTCCCACGTTCGAATCCCGGCTAGGCATGATGAAAAATGAACCTTTCTAATTGGCCTGGGTCTTAGATGGTTATGCTTACAATATAAATAAATATATACGGGTCAAATTACACTGATTGAGAAAGCCTCGAAGTAAGTTCGAGACTTGTGTTACGAGATACTAACTCAACGATACTATATGTATTTTATAATAAATACTTATATAGATAAACATCCAAGACCCAGGACAATCAGAAAAAGTTCTTTTCTCATCATGCCCTGGCCGGGTTTCGAACCCGGGACCTCCGGTGTCACAGACAAGCGTACTACCGCTGCGCCTCAGAGGCCGTCAAATATGGTGTCGTTGAGTTAGTATCTCGTAACTCAAGTTTCGAAATGACTTCGAGGCTAACTCAATCTATATAAGTAATTTGTCCTGTATATTATGTAATACCTATGAGTATTCCCAGTTCAAACCCTATGCAATTTTTTTTCGAATACGAAGAAGATTGTACTACAATTTCTGTATTGAATGCTCGTGTATATAATTTTGTGTACATAAATAAATAAAAATAAATAATAAAATACTAAATAAAAGAACACAAATATTGTTTCGGGTTCCGCATCCAAAATGCAAAAACGGGACCCATATAGTTGTGTCCAAGTTACTGTTTTTAAATCGGAAGCTATAGTTTCTGTCAGGTTGAAATTTAGTATTGCAATGAAACGCTACAAAATTATACACTTTAAATAATAAATAATAATAAAAAATATACAATTATACGCTGTCCCGGCAAACGTTGCTCTGCTATATAAATATTTTTTAGTATTTATTCGGCGATTCTCAGACCTACTCAATATGCTCACAAAATTTCATGAGAAACGGTCAAGCCTTTTTGGAGGAGTACGGGAACGAACATTGTGACACGAGAATTTTAAATATAAGATGATATTTAGAATACAGGAGCTACCAAATATGTTACTTAAGGTTTGCACGGTACCAGAGGATAGATTGCATATGTATTTTTGTTATGAATGTCCTCTACATTTTACTACATTACATTGAACTTTATTTTATTATGACAATAAGGTTTACGTTTCTTTATTTCTTTTTGTTTTGTTACTACCTTTTACAAGCGGTTTTTATAGCACACATTATAGTTTAACTCAAATCCTACGGAAAGAACAACAGTGAAAATCAGTTTGTATTTTTTACAATTTATATTATTTATGAAAAGTTATTTCCATAATAAATAAAGTTATGAAACCTATACCTCTAATTTGCTTAAGTAGAATTATTATCAAAGTAAATAATTAATGAAACAATATTAAATTGTTCATGGGAACTTACTACCTATCGCCTCTGTTGCTGAGTAATTATATTATAAATGCGAAAGTAATTTTTTTTGGTTTGTTTGTTATCTCTTTACGCGTTATTTACTGAACTAAACTTGTGTGTTTGTTTGTAAATACTTTATTGTACATAACAATTTTTTTGTAGTACATAAAAATCTTCTTGAAATTTTGCGTATATATAATTATCTGGAGAAGAACATAGGGTACTTTTCATCCCGGTAAAAAAAAAATATGTGGAATAAGCGAAAAACCTGTAGGTATCCTTTGGTAGGTGGCGCTAAATTAGCGCGGACGAAGCTGTGGGTAAAACCCAGTTGTAAATAATAAAACAGCAGAAACAAAAACTATGAAATAAAATGTTTCTTTTGAAATAGTCATTCTCGAACTTTCTTTGCTCAGCTCAATTTGTGTAATTAATCTTGTAAATCTAAGTGCCAAATGACTCACTCTTACAGAGCGGAAAAATATTGTGAACCAACATTCAGATAACTGGACAGGTACCCTATGCGAAAGTTTTTGAGGTCAGACGGGAGTCACTTCGTATTAAAAGCTAACTTACCCTATTTAATCGTGGTCAAAAGGCGCACCTCACATTCCAGCCAGAGAAATAAGGATATCGTGGCAAATGGAAAGAGGTAGTCTCTGCCTACCCCTCCGGGAAAGAGGCGTGATTTTATGTATGTATGTATGTAAATAAGGATATAACCAAGCCTTACGCCAGAAAGAATTCAAAAAAATTACACAAATGTAGAATACAAATAAATGCGTGAAAACATTTTAATATGGTCACAAAGGTCATGAACTTCCTAGTAAAATGCAGCGGTAATGCAGTGCTAACTAGAAAATTGTTGTGTCGCGAAAGTGTTGAGGTAGGTCGACGCACGTCATGCCACAGAGTTAATAAAATTACTTCAGGACTTTTTTTTTAATATTTTTAATGTAATTTTCAAGACTGGTTGGTAATTATTATAATTGGAAGTATTTTTTTTTATTGGAGATTTCAAGGATTTACGACAGATAACTTATCCAAAAGGGACACGAGATTTTAACTTAGTGTTGGTCATAAAACGATAAAAAGTTATGTTAATCATAATATTATTCTTATAGAACATGATAATTTGGTGGAAATGCTATTAGAAGTAATGGTGATTAAGGTAAAAATTTGCTTTGAAGAGTAGGGGTACGCTATCTACACATTAATTTATAGTTTTGCACTTACATTGTAAGAAATTATTATGAATTCTGTAAAAAAATACATTGTGAATTCTGTAAATAGAAATTATTAAAAAGAAAAATGTAACAGCGGGTGTGTAACCAGCTTGCAATAAAAATGTCCATTATAACAATAACAATTTTATAAACAAAATTCAGTTTAATACAGAAGCAATTCCTCATGACAATAAGGTATCATTTTAAAAGCCATTTATCCGCATGTGGCCGGGCGTAGAACGAATATCATTAAGACTGGCTCTTTCCGACAAGAGAGTGTAATATCCTCTATTTACCGAACTATAATGGTAACGAGAATAACAGCCTTTGATGGAATGAGTTGAGGAAACAATTCGTTTTTCATTTCGTTGTCGAGAGATAATATGGGAAATTTTATTAAAAAAGAAAATATTCGAATTGATGTATTTTCTTCCTTTTATTTTTTTCGGCTTTAACGTTTTGAGTATGTTAACCAGATTTTAAATACAAAATATACAATTCTACATAATTTATTTTTACACATTTCTTAAAGAGAAAATTTTTAGAATGTTATTTTTTAAAATCTTGTAAATTGAATACGCGCATTGATGATAATTTTTTTCAAAATAATCGACGTTCGATTCTTAAACTTTGTCTTGTTCATCCACAGAGCAGAGAATTAACAGTAGGGGCAGCAAGTCTTCTAACATAATTGAGAAAGTCAACGGCTGGCGGAGTCAGCGAGGAGGTATGTCGCATGGTAAAAGAGCATGCGCTTATAATTGTAAAAAAAAAGAATACGTAAAAGAATGTTATTTGAATTGTCGGTTACTTATTTTCGCGCCATTTTAAGTAAATGGAGGCTGTATAATAGATGCGTTTTGTTGCACGAAAAAAGTTTAATGATGTTTTTTAATTTTAATGTTATTTTTTCGAGCTACATAAAATAAAGGCTATAAAAATAGATTATGCTGCACGACTTATTTAATTTTTTTACTATAGGTACATACCTATTATTATTTGTTTTACATTCAAATAGGGGAAAAGTTCATCAATATTTTAGCATGAACTATTTGTTGTATATACATAAAACAGAAAGAATATGCTTAATATATTGAATAATATTTCCATACATAAGAAAATTTCAGTTATCACATAATGTGGCATTTCCATCCACATAGACAATGTCAGAATGATATCACCAATATTATTTTTTTATGTTTCAACACGTCAATTATAATGACTACGTTACTTACAAATCTATCCACAATAATTATTTTAATAGGCCGCCTCTACGTTCGTTCTCGACTCTGCATTTTTTAGCTATCAAATAATGACCGCATAACGCGATGTGGACATGCGAATTGTTACTAAGCATGAGTTTAATTACTTTTAATTACGGGTGATTGCAACTGTTGCTTTCTACGGAATCGCCCCTTAATAAAGTATTCAGTTCTAAGAAAAATAATAACTTTATAGAGTGCACTGTCAAGGCTGATTTCAGCGTAAAAATTAGTATGTAAATGACTCTTTTCTATTTATTAAGTTTTATCGCACTATGCATCTTGTTGGACACTCAATTAATTTTGTAGTTATGCACAACTAGTTTTAATTGTCATATTTTAATTTTAATATAGGCACCTAGTTGATGTGAAAGTTATTACGCACCATAAAATAATCAAAAACTTTTCGATGTCCAATAATATACAAAATACTACGGTTAGTGCCATAAGGTTTCCGGCACCAATAAAAAAAAGAATAGGACCTCTGGACCTCTCCATCTCGTTCCAATGGATGTCGTAAAAGGCGACTTAGAGATATGCTTAGAAACTTGGGATTCTTCTTTAAGGCGATGGGCTAGCAACCTGTCACTATTTGAATCTCAATTCTATCATCAAGCCAAAAAGCTGAATATGGCCTATCAGTCTTATCACGACTGTTGGCTCGGTCTACCCCGCAAGGGATATAGACGTGGCTATATGTATGTATGTACTACGGTTATAAAACCTTCTTCAATTTACTGTAAAGACAGCCAAGAAAAAATAGAGGTTAAATTAAGTACTTATTAGCACAACACAAATTGTAAATGTAACATAGGCAAATGAATTTGAATAAAAAGTACCGGGCACCACACGGCACAATAGAATTATCATTGACAGTACATTGTTTCATAACGGTCGGTATAAGTCCTGAGGGAAATCTAGCCGTTTTATCTGGATTTATATATCGTTTGTTAAAGCGTGTGTTTGCCAATACAAACAGAAGTCTGAAATATGTGAATATAAATAACAATGTTGTTTTTAACGTACACTAGAGTAAGCCGTCTCGTTTCCGACATGAATAAAAAATAAGGATCACTCCATCTCTTTCCCATGGATGTCGTAAAAGGCGACTAAGATAAAGGCTTATAAACCTGGGATTCTTCTTGTAGGCGATGGGCTAGCAAACTTTCGCTATTTGAATCTCAATTCCATCATGAAGCTACTCGTATAGAGCTGAACGTGGCCTTTCAGTCTCTTTATGTATGTTGGGTCTGTCTACCCCGCAGGGATATACACGTGATTAGGTATATGTAAATTTAGAGCCCTGGCTCTGC
Organism: Amyelois transitella; assembly: GCF_032362555.1. Taxonomy (NCBI): domain Eukaryota; kingdom Metazoa; phylum Arthropoda; class Insecta; order Lepidoptera; family Pyralidae; genus Amyelois; species Amyelois transitella. Next base: position 2,089,683 of record NC_083513.1, on the reverse strand, counting down.
TCGCGTAATACCAAAATTTACGTCTTCTCGTTTCCGTAGAAATTACAACAAAAAGCAGCCTTTGCCCTTTTCTAGGGCCTATCTATTTTGAAGTTTCATTAAAATCGGTGCTTTAACATAACAGAGGTAATGAATAGACTTACTTTCGCAATAAAGAATATTAACTGATATAAAAATTACTATAATCATATCAATTAAGCGCCACTTCCAAAATAATACAGGTTTTTTTTGCAAATAACCACGGGAACTATATTATTTACCGGAATGAAAGGTACACCCCGAAGATCCTTTTCCAGATTCTTAATTACCTATATCTACGCGAAATTTCAAGAAGATTGGTTCTGTATAAAACGTGTGAAGAGATTACAACCACCAAACAAACTTACTTCGCTATGTAAGTATCGATATACGAGTAATATGATAATTATGTTGATAGGTTCAAATTAAGATAAATTGAACCTAGAATAATAGAATTCTAACCTTGTATAATAGAATTACATTTTTAAACTGTTCTACAGTTAATCATACATACATACACATATGGTCACATCTATATCCCTTGCGGAGTAGACAGAGCCGACAGTTAATCATTGCATCTTATTTATTTAAACTTTATGTAGGTACCTAAAATGTATAACAGGTGGACTTAATGCCACTAGGTATTCTCTGCCAGTCGAACTTTGGACCAAATTGAGATCTTATGCATTAAAGGTAAATTCTATAGCTTGCTAATGTAAGTGCCGTGTGGTTCCCGGCACCAATGCATAAAAGAATAGGACCACTCCATCTCTTTCCCATGGATGTCGTAAAGGCGACTAAGGGATAGGCTAACAAACTTGGGATTCTTTATAGGCGATAGGTTAGCAACCTGTCACTATTTGAATCTCAATTCTATCATTAAGCTTAATAGCTGAATGTGGCCAATTAGTCTTTTCAAAACTGTTGGCTCTGTCTTCTCCGCAAGGGATATACACGTGACCATATGTATGTATGTATGCTATAGTAACTGTAGGTTTATAGCGCAGGAGTTATGGTGTGTGATACCATTACTGTGTACTCTAACTAATGCTTCCTCAGCTTTACGTCTCCGGTGTTGCCAACTCAATTATGATAGACTGTCCACTGGTTTGATGACATATTTAATGGAATCCATGTGTGCATTTTCCTACCACAGATATTGATCGGAATAGAGGGTGAATGATAATAGAGGGTGAATGATTTTTATTCTACTTTATTTTTTTTTATCTTTATTACTTTTGTGGTTTTTTCTTAATTTAAAAAAATGTGTACTTTTTTATTACTTAGTTTTTAATGAAATATATTTACCCTTTAACGGTTAAGTAAGAACAATCCAGGTAAGAAGGTACATTCAAACCATTACATACTTTATTTATACTTTTTTCTAGAGCGGAAATTTTCAGATGAATTTTGTTTGTGTGGTTAATAAAGTAATAAAAATCTTATTCAAACTTTGATACTACCTGTGTACTTATTTATTGACTACAAATTTGCAATTTTAGATATCTTTTTTAAATGTGTACACAATAACTTTTATACTTAGATTTTCACTGATAACACATTGAATGACCGCTTTGCATGAGTTTTCAGTACATTAGCAAAAGGCATGGATGGTGCATTATACTTATTGTTCTACAATTTTCTATACTTATATGTACTTTACAGGAAAAACCTGGTAAGTACCCTTATACTACATGTCCATCATCAGAATTGGGTCTTCACATCACTATAGTTTCCAACAACGTTTACCTGTAGACCGCCGTGACCTTAGGCACATACATTACTATCTTCTTGAATAATTCATTCATATAGTCACGTCTATATCACTTGCGGGGTAGACAAAGCCAAAGTCTTGAAACTGGTAGGCCACGTTCAGCTGTTTGGCTTTATGATAGAATTGAGATACAAATATTAACAGGTTGCTAGCCCATCGCCTAAAACAAGAATCACACAAGTTTATAAGCCTATCCCTTGAATAATTACTTTTATTAGTTGTAGCAGTTTAGAATTCTTGTACTAAACGTCTTTGTACTAAGCTATTAGATCAGATATTTACTCTCTATTGGCTCTCATATCATTGCGTATGTCTGATTGCATTTGCTCTTTGCTTCAAATCCTATGATCTACTGAGTCTATAAAGATATACTCGTAAGATTATGAACTAAAACATAATATGATTTAAAAATGTCGATCTCTCTTTCCCTCTTTCTCTCTCCCTCTAATTTATTTCCTTTTGGATTCTTAATTTAGTACATTAGATCCTGGCACGTTTCGATAAAGTTCCTTGTTCATTGTTTGTCGTAGAGAAATCCTGTGACTGGAGATACTTTCTAGTTGTGTATTATAAGCAATTCCGTCATTAAGAAATACAGCTGAACGTGGCTTTGTCTACCCCGAAAGATAAAAGGCGTCATTATATAAATGTATGTGTATAATAAAATATAAAAGTTAAAATGGCATGGGAATTCATTCATAGACGTTCAGATTGTGAAAATTTACATACGAGTATTTATTTTAATACCTACAAAAGCTAACTGAAAGTTGTTAGTTATATAATTTGATGGGACGCATCATACTGAAATAATAATTGAAGTTTTAACAGTTTACGATCTAAAACTAACATAACTAAATTCAAATGACTCCATTCTGACATGTTTTACTAATAAAATTAAATTTTGTTTAATTTTCAGGTTCGTGTTTAAGTTACGGACACTCATGTTGGGGAGGTAAGTTTTTAAATTTATATTTTAGAATTATAAAAGAAATATTTATAATATATCTTAGAAATCTTAGAAATTGAGAAGATTAAATTATTATTCAATTTTATATAGAAATTTCTTAAGATGTGTTTTATACAGATTGAAACTTCATTCCTTATTAAAGTTAGTGGCGTCCTGGTGAAAGGTCTGATCAAGAATATTCTAAACCAAATATTTTACTTAAAGACAGTAATTAATGTGCATACATACATACATACATATGATCACGTCTATATCCCTTGCGGGGTAGACAGAGCCAACAGTCTTGAAAAGACTGAATGGCCACGTTCAGCTATTTGGCTTAATGATTTAATTTTATTTTTTTTAATTAATGTGGATTAAGCGAAATAAGTATGCAGGGTTATTTCTTGGTTTGTATATGTATTTGTACATGTTTTGGTTTCACGACATTGGTTAACGTCAAATAAATTACTTAAAACAAAGTTTACTGCCGCTTCCAAAGCGTCAGTGCAGAAGAAGCGGTAACTAACCGCACTGCAGCATTTTCTTCAATACCGTCAACTTGCCAATTTTCCAAACTTGTAATTAGAATAGAAATATTGACGAGAGAATACGTCGTTATGATTTAATTGAAATTTGAAATGAAATGTCGTAAAGATTTATAGTCGATCCAAAAAACATAAACAAAATTCCCCCCTATCATACAAAAATAAACAAAGAATAGCATTTTGTTAATCATATGCAATAAGTAACGCATTATTGCTGGTCTAGTATAAGGTAATAAAAGCGGCCGTTATCCCGGGATTAAAATGACGCCAATATTAACGATAGCCGCCAATGACAAGAACGAAACGTAAACAAATGTATGGGAATAACATGTGGGTATTTTATACACGTTTAATCAGAATAAACAGATTTTCCAATATGGCCATCCATACTCTCTATCTCTATCTCTCTCTACATACACATACAAACATACATACTCTCTCATATTTGCGTATTGCCAGTTGCATTCTCCGCCACTATGCATCAGGGCCTTAGGTCAGCTTCCTAACTTTTTGTCCATTCTATACTGACTACTTAACTTTGTGATTACTTTTGTAACGCATATACTCAAAACCACTAAACCTATTTTAATGATATGAATTAAAAGCAAAACAGCGATAGTTTTTCGCGGAGATAGAGTTAGAAGAGTGAATAAAGTGGTTTCAAGCAACGACTACTATTCTATCTATTTCTATAGATATTATAGGTGGTGAGTAAAGGATAAAATGACTAGTAATATTTTTTGTTAAAGATCATCATTATTGGGGCTACGAGTACTTACTTATTTAATCCCAAAATTATAATAAAATATAGTTTTTGTCAGGTAAATCTAAATATCTCTGATCTTACAGACATATAATTTTATGCCTTACTGAGAGAACACAGACGTTTTAGAATATTTAAATTTGGAACAAACGTTAACTAAATTCAAATTGGAAGTTCGGTATTTGTTTGCGCATGATAATCCAATGCTATTGTTTTAAATCATTTTTGCGAAATGCCCTGTCTATAGCTATCAAAGTCTTCATTGACTTCTTAAGGTTTAATATTCTACAAATTCATATTTAATAATCAAAAGCTACTTAAAAATATGCTAAACTTTACTCAAATTGTAAAAAAAACATTTAGTGCCGTATGATATCCGGCACAAGAAAGTAGGACAACTCCATCTCTTTTCCATGAATAAAAGACGACTAATAAACTTAGGATTCTTCTTGTAGGCGATGAACTAGCAACCTGTCACTATTTGAATCTAAATTCCTCTATAAAGCCAACAGTCTTATATAGACTGATAAGCCACGTTCAGCTGTTTGGCTTAATGATAGAATTGAGATACAAAAAGTGAAAGGTTGCTTGCCCATCGCCTAAAAAATGAATCCCAATACATACATACATATGGTCACGTCTATATCCCTTGCGGGGTAGACAGAGCCAACAATCTTGAAAAGATTGAATGGCCACGTTCAGCTATTTGGCTTAATGATAGAATTGAGATTTAAAAAGTGACAGGTTTCCAGGCTCATCGCCTAAAAGAAGAATCTCAAGTTTTATAAGACCATACCTTAGCCGCCTTTTACGACATCCATGGGAATGAAACGGAGTGGGCCCATTCATTTTTTTTATTGGTGCCCCCACACGGTAACATTCAAGTTACATTCATATAATACGTCACTTCCTGGTTTAATATATGTTTTACAAGTTGTCGGTAAAATTATGAAGCTTTGATCATTATTTCGTCAAATTCCATAACATCTACCTACTTCGTGACACAAAGCGTTATTATATCAACGACCAAAATTACATATCATATCATTATCGTGAAGTGCCAATGATGGAAGCTTAGATAAAAACTTGAGGGGGTTATATCAACATACATACATATAGTCATGTCTATATCCCTTGCGGGGTAGACAGAGCCGACGGGTTTGGAAAGACTCATTCATGGGAAAGATATGGAGTGGTTTTTTTTTAAAGTGCTGTAAACCACACGGCACAGTGATGTTACTTTGTGTGATTATAAATAAACAAACATACATACATAAAATCACGCCCTTTTCACAGTGGGGTAATCAGAGACTACATCTTTCCACTTATCACGCATCTCTGCATACTTCATTTAAATTTATCCTACTAATATTATAAATGCGAAAGTTTGTATGTCAGGACTTCAGTATGGATTTTTGTTACTCTTTCACGCCAAAACTACTGAACCGATTACGATGAAATTTGGTATGTGGGTAGCTGAAGACCCAGAATAACACATAGGGTTTTTATCCCAGAGTTCCCGCGGGAATGATAGGGTTTCCATGCGGAAGTCGTGGGCGGCCTGGTGGCTGTTAACTTCTCCATCACCACAGAAATTAATTTGTTAAGATATCAAAGGTCACATGATATTAATAATTACATACGTTTCAATACCGCTCAAAAATAATGAAGATTCACCTTTATTAATAAAGCAACGCTTAGCTGACAACTTTAAGTCGGCGGCATGTTAATGAGTTAATAAGATTTTAATTAAAATTAGGGAATCGTATGGTTCATATATCACGTCTATATCCCTTGCGGGGTAGACAGAGTCAACGGTCCTGAAAAACTGAAAGGCAAATGGCTCAAAGATGGAATTGGGACTAAAATAGTGACAGTTTTCTATCTCGTCGCCTACAAGAGGCGGAAGTTTATAAGCCTAACCCTTAGTCGCCTTACACGATATCCATCACCACACGGCACAACGGCTCGGAGTTACCTACTTAATGTACAAACCTGATTTAACTAATACTGGATCATATGATCAAAAGGTCCACCTGGTAACCAGGATTATAACCTGAAAGATAATAATTATCTATTAAAAGCACTTTAGAATTATGACAACTCCGTCTGCCCTGGATGTCGTAAATGTTGACTACGGGATTAACCACTGTCACTTAGTGCAACTATATACATATATCTACATAGCTTGTTTTGACTGGCTAACCCTTGTCTGTGCGGGTAATTTTACTTAGGTACTGTACAAAATGTAATGAACATAAATGATGCAGAGTGACTTTGAAGAAAACTTACTACAAAGCCTGAACTATTGTAGGTATTAAACTAAGAAACTTGACGATCGCGTGTTTCGTTCTGTGAAAATAATAGCGTTAAGTAATCCATCGGGTATAGGTTACTTTGACTTTACGCCAAAGTAGGTACTTACAAAAAGCAGTGATTAAAATTTCATACATACATATTGTCACGTCTATATCCCCTGCGGGGTAGACAGAGCCGGCAGTCATGAAAATAAGGCCACGTTCAGCTGTACGGCTTTATGATGGAATTGAGATTCAAATAGTGACACCTTACTAGCCCAAGTTTGTAAGCCTATCCCTTAGTCGCCTTTTATGACATCCATGGGAAAGAGACGGAGTGGTCCTATTCTTTTTTGTATTGGTGCCGGGAACCACACGGCACGTTAATAATTTTAGTTAGGATATTCTATGATTTTGAGGTTTTATTTGAATTGTTTTTTTTAGCCCACGGCAAAAGGTCCGGCCGGCCGCCGGTGAGCGCTCCAGATTGGTACCTCACTAGAATGCTACGCAAAATGGTGTCGTCTAGCAACGAGCTTGTAAGTACTGTTTTGGTAATTTTCCAGCGGAAGAAAATATTACTAGTGTTAAGATTAGTAAAAGAATGCTAAGATTGTTTGGTCATGTGGAGAGAAGGAATGAAAGCATATTGACTGAGCAAATACATATACTAGGTAAGTGTGGATGGAAATTTTAGAGCGGGAAGGCCTAGACGAACCAACTTTCATCAAATAGGGAACTTTGTAGCGAACAATTATTATTGATGTGGATAAAACGAAATTTTCCTTTTCAGTTTCCTACCCGGCATTTGTCCCAGAATGACGATACTAATGCCATCTTCCAAGTGGAAGTGCCAGACGATTCACTTGCTCCCGAAGGAATAACGTAAGCCTTCCTGTTTCGTGAAAATTCCGATAGATGGCGTTGGCTTATATAAGAACCATTTTCGTGGTCCGGAATTTTTGTAACGAGAAAATTTCAATAGATGGCGTTAATAAGAATATTTTTCTTAATTCGCTGGAAATGTCAAAAGATGGCGCAATTCATCCCAAATTTTTAATTATTTAGTTTAACTGTATTTGAAGCTATTTTTTTTTAATTATTTCAGCGCAAATGAAGATTCATCAATAGATAATAACCCAAGGAGGAATGTGGAAGCTAAACCAATGTTAGACGACGAGTTACTAGCAAAAATAAAGTTGTGGCAAATGATGGTAAGAGATTAAAAACATTTACTTTAAACTAACCAAATGTTTTCATATCCAGTTTTATATTTATTTTGCTAAGAGTGTTATAGTGCTCATTGTCATATAATCTCACTGAATTATGTGATTACTTAAAACTTATATAGGTACCTTATAGGAAAACTGATCTAGGGCTCCGAAGGGTAACAACGTTGAGTAATAAGAAACACGTTATAAATAAAAGATAGATTAGGGCAAAAATCTGTATATTTAGTGATTCTTGTATACTTAATTGTTTATTACTCTTTTTAAATAAAACAAAAGATGTATAAACATAATTTTTCCTCTTTCAGAAAGAAGCATCAGAGAAGAAATGAACATTAAAATAAATTAACCAAAAGTACTGACGGTTTGCCGCTTAATTTTATAAATGTTGATTTGTACAAGACTAATGTTTGTTAATGTTTGATTAGTTAAATACTCTAAATATAACTGTGTATACTAGTCAATTGTAAGGCTGGGTTGCAATTGGCAATGTAGCTTGTAATATATAGAATAGAGTTATACGTGCCATTTCATGTTCATTTTGCCTCTTGGCCGGCGCACTATCGCGCATACAGATTTTAGAAAAAAAATGTAAAGAGACCTTTTTTGTGGTTTTTTTTATTTTGTTATAAATTTCAGAACAAAACGGACTATCTCCTTTTCTATATTTCTTAATTCCTTCTAAATTTTTTAGTACTTACCATATTATTTTAAACATAGTAATGTTGTTACTTTACTCTTCACTGTTCTGTTTTTGAATAAAAACTTTAATTCAAAATATGTGTATATTTTACGATAATCTAAATAACTGCGCAAGAGTTGCGCAATAATTAGTTAACTAACTAGTCAATCGCCATGTATACGGTTATGGGAAATAAAATGCTTATGCTGGAATTTTTGTTTTATGTAAAAAATATATATTAATGTTTAATTTTCATTGTTAAGTGTGACCCTGGAGAATATAAAGAAATTCATAAGTAAACGATTTGTTTGTTTATAATTTTTCAAACTTATTAATATTAAATAAGGACAAGTATAAAAAGGCTACAATGAGCAAGTAATGAGTGTGAGTGCACACACACGTGCAAATACTACCTCGGCCAAAGTACCAATGATTTTTTTCTTAGTTATGTACATTAGTTTGAGTGCTAACCGATACTATTTCGGTGAGGGAAGACATCCTGAAGTAACATATACTTACATTCAGGCAACTGAATGTGATACCATGATCCAATATGAGTTAGAACTCTGCAAAGAGTGTGGAGACCGGATGAGAGTCACTTCGTGTAAAAACCTGACTCACCCAATCCAGATCATGGTTGCAAAAGGCTTTAAAATGAGCGAGAGAGAGAGAAAAACACGCTAGAATTTGCCAAACTCAGTTCAAAGTCAAAAAATTACGTTCAACACTTACCTAGTCTTATCTCTGTACATAAAATATCTTTATACCCCAAAAGGGCTCTCAGCCCCAAAACTTTCAGCTCTTAAAGTAACAGTTACTGCATTGCCGTTTCACCCTGCACTAGACCTCTCATAAAAACTATACAAAACAGTTTTACGCTCTCACGAAAGGTCAGTTCTCACTAAAAGCATTGTAGCTCGCTGAGGTTAGAGGTTGTTTAATTGCGCTAATTTGTGTCGGCTGTGGGCCAAACAGAACAAGAAATGTTAATGTAGCGGGAGCGATGATTCGGCTCGACCGCCAAAAAAGGGAAAATCTTCCGCCAGGCTAGGTGTTATGCCTAGGGAACCGCGGCTCCGACGATATAGTGTCGGAGGTTGTATATATCCTTCAATCCGTGAAATCTTTGCTTGCGCGATTTAGGTTTTACGCTGTTTTTGATTGATAGCGTCGCCTGATTTCATTTTTTATTGTTGTGACTTGTGGCGTATTGATGTCGCCACATAAACATATGTTAAAAACGCCCCTTTATCTAAGTGGACGACAGAAACTACAACTAGAAATATGATACAATTAAAACATTACTTTATATACCGATTCTCAATTACATCATAAAGTTATCCAGTCATCCAGTTAAACATAGTCTTCCAATATTATGACTTAAGTATAGGTATCTCTGTTTCCTCCGTAAGAGATAAAGACGTTATGTGTAAGAATGGGATAAAGCTAGAAAATGCGAAGTGTGTGTCTGCTTTAAATAAACATAGTCGCGGCGGTCTTATGATTCTTCTTTAAGGCGATGGGCTAGCAACCTGTCACTATTTGAATCTCAATTCCATCTTTAAGCTGAACTTGGCTTTTTAGTCTTTGTTATACTGTTGACTCTTTCTACTCCAGAGGGGATTTCCCGAAATTTTCGCGGGTAAAAAGACTATGGGATATTTCGTTTTACGAGGCCGTAAATCGCTCGTACTCAACATGGAGTATACAAAATATCTCGTGGACAAAAACGCTAGAAGTTTTTGACTTGCGACATAAATGCCTTCGGGACCTATAAGAGAGATGCTTGACCGCTGAATATATTTAACTGCCTGTTGCATTTAGTCACTATAAGGCTAGTGCCCAAAATTTTAGTTGTCATAACCAAATAGATTTCAAACAACAGTTTAAAAAAAAACAAAAACGGCACCAATGCGTTACTTCTCTTTTCCACTTAAATTATTTTTAGGTGCAAATGTCTGAATTCTCTAGGTTTCAAAATTACATCAAAAACAATACAAACATACATACATATAATTACGTCTATAGCCATTGCGGGGTAGCCAACAGCCTTGAAAAGACTAATGGGCCACGTGTTGCTGTTTGGCTTAATGATAGTCCTATTGAGATTCAAATAGTGACAGGTCTCTAGCCCATCGCCTAAAAGAAGAATCACAAGTTTATAAGCCTATCCCTGTGTCGCCTTTTACGACATCCATGGGAACGAGACGGAGAGGTCGTATTCTTTTTTTATTGGTGTCGGGCAACACACATCAAAAACAATCATAATTTGCAAAGATCGATCAATATTTTCAAATTATCATCATCAAGAACTCGCTTAACAAGTAGATATAGGTATATACGATACACACAGGTAAACTGACAACCTCCTTTTTTTAAGGTGGTTCTGATAAAAATAGTTCAAACTAATGGTCCGCAAGCACACGAATTCATTCTCAGTCCAGACACTAACTGTTCTTTAGTGCCAGTGACGTCATAATCTGTCTTTTCACAAATAACGCATTGTCCAATGTTAGTGAAAAATTACCTAACACTACCGATGTCCTTTCAGTACAAAACCCGCTATTTTTAGAAGAAAATCGTTTTAACTAAACTATGAAAGAAGCATTCGAAATAAAGACCAAAAAAGCGCAATAAGGTAAAAAAATAATATTTTACTTAAACCAATGAGCTTGCATGAAAACAATAATAAATTAATGTGAATAAAGCGAAAGGAATATGTAGGGACGTGGGAATTTTAAAAGATGTATCTGCCTTTTTCCAAAAAAAAGAAGAGTTTTTTTTGTTTATGGGTATATTTTTATTTCTGCCTAACCATTTAGTATTGCGTTGACGACGTGATTTCAAACCCTATTGCTTACTTTACCCCTGGAATTCTCCTTTTTGTATAGACATACGTTATTATGAAGACATCATTGATAGCAATACATTGCTATGGACTGCCATCTTTTGTAGTTGCCTATCCCAAAATATTATGCGATGAGGAGACGATCACTTCCTTCAATAGTGCCTGTTCCTACTAAAAGTATAGTGAAGCCTGGTCCTCAATTTGAGTTAATCACAGCTGTGCATATAGCGACTCCCAGGTGACCACCTCTGCAACCTAAGTAGCCTAACGCACCCACATTGGATCATTGATAGCCCCAGCGAGAATTGAATCAGGGCATCATGTTTTTATTCGGGCACTGTTTACTATCAGATTCCGTATGGGCTAGTCATGAAGCTACGATGCTTGAAGGCCATAAACATATGTAATATTTCTTAAAGTAAACCATTATAAAACGCATTATAAAACGCAATATTCATTTTAAAACGCGTTCAAAATGAACTCAAAATATTTTAACGCCATCTAGTTACGAGTATACCTTTTATATTTAATGTCTACATAGAAACTAGCGCCTGACGGCAAACAAAAGAACACTTCTTCATACAAAAATAAGGCACCGTAATTGTTCGGCCAACTACGGGCGGCGACAATGATGTTAACGCATTCTCTTAATATTGCAGAATGCGTTTTATTCCGATAAAGGTACACGTGTAGGTACTGTTCTTATGAGATTTTAAATATGAGTGAGGCTGTATGCAAATGCTAGTCACAAATCAAAGCGGTCGCGAGAGTCGGGTGTTTCAAACAATACCAATGATAAATAGCGCGAATGGTATTTACCGGTTAAATTTAAGATCTAAAAAAAGAATACCTACCAGTATAACAGACCTTCTTTGTTCGGAAAATGAGTAAACAAACCTGTTGAGAATAGAAGCAGAATAAATGTAGATTGTGAATCGCTAACATACATTCATATAATCACGTCTATATCCCTTGCGGGGTAGACATAGCCAACAGTCTTGAAATCTAATACTAATATTATAAAGCTGAAGAGTTTGTTTTGTTTGTTTGTTTGTTTGTTTGTTTAAACGCGCTAATCTCAGAAACTACTGTACCGATTTGAATAATTATTTCACTGTTAGATAGTCTATTTATCGAGGAAGGCTATAGGCTACATTTTATCCCGGATTTCCTACGGGAAACGTCAACAATGCAGGTGAAAGTTGAATGAGTCGGCCATCTGCGAGCTTTCCACGCGAACGCTGCGCAAACCAACAAAGATATAGTAAAACAATGTACTAAAGATGTGAAGTACTCATTTTTTGCCACAAAAAAGTCCGCGAGAGCATATATCTATCTCTTAAGGTTTACTTACAATAACCACTTTTATGTTCATTTTTTAAGATTATTTTTTCATTATAAACATAAGTTATTTTGAAACCAATTTTCTTTAATTCAGTATTAATCCTTATCCAAATAAATATGTTTATTACTTTCGGCTTCTCATGTAGACTAAAATTGCCATTTACAGTATATAAATCAGACGAATAGGTTTTGAGATATAGTCGTTATAAGCAATTTGCAGCGAAACATTTAATACGGCGAACCAGCGTTCTTTCGAATACGCGTGTCCGCCTAATTAGCAGCTATAATTGATAAAGCCGAGGAGGATGTTTGCAAAAATAAATATGATGCCCAAAATAACTATTCCACGCGGACGAAGTCGCGGGCACAGCTAGTGATTGATAGGCGACGTTCAGCTGATTTTATTTTATAGCTATAGATTTGTTTATCACTAGTGTTTAAAAATTATGTTTAGCTTTCTGGTTTGTTTGCTCAAACCAGTTGGCTAGTGTTTTTTAGTTTGATGACTCATATGTTCATGTGTATGTTCTTGTGTGTGTACTTCATGATTGAATTGAGATTATTTCAATATCTGTCAATAAAACCCTATTTCAAAATGGACGTTGACTAACATAATACGCTGCTAACTAGCCCGATCTCGCAAATATGGGCTATTCATCTCACATGGCGATACCCATTTCAAATCACTTTTGCCAATAAAATTCTAATGACGCACGCACTCCAGTGGTACGTGCTATATTTTGGCGATATCGCTTTCGCTGCGTAGGGTATCCATGACATATACATACTTATACTTAGTCAAGATTTCCGTAACAAATAAAAACCGAAAACAACTGGACCGATTTTAATAAAATTTGGCTCAAAGATAAACTAAACTACTATTACGTCAGGATATTCCCTAGACAATGAAGCCCAGAGAAAAAGTCTAGTTAAAAAGTGTGGATGTAACTAGAAACCGATGCATTTATTTTGTTGGCTAATACATCGCATCACATATTAATGATGCCCGGAGATACATAACTCTGACGTTGAAGATAATGTAGGATACTTTTCACTCTCAAACTGATAAATGCCAACCTAGATAACATAAGTGAACACGAAGGATTTTTGAATACCTTTATTGATGATCTAAAGTTGTGAATTTAAACTTAACGTCGTAGGTCAAAATCGATAAAAATGAGTAATACCTTTGGGCATACAGTTCAAATTCTATCTTGGCCATAAACCAATGACCTTTTATTTTGTTACGTATAAAAGTTTACGTTTTAACCGATTCTCATTTGTTGAGGGAAAACATTGTGAGGAATCCCGTATATTCAGGCAACTTGATGTAACGATGCAATATGGGTTAGGTAACACTAGATAGCTCATGTAAAAACCAGACTCATTTTATCCCTGACAATGCTCAAAAAAGGCATCTTGGACTCCTCTCCATAGAGGTGATGATTTAAACGGGGCTATGATGAAGAAGAAGGAAGTTGTGAATTGGGGTTGTCAAAGTGTCACACATTGCCAAATATCCAAACCAACAAGAACTCAGAATAACACACACAATCCTATACCCGAACTTACATTTGGATTGTTGTGCTAACCATTACATCACTTCTATACCTTCCTCAACAAATATCTAAACCAAGAAGAACTCCGTTGAGCACACTCATCTTATAGCCGAATTCACAACTGGACGGTTGCCCTAATCGTAAAATCGTTTGATCTGAATGGCTCGTCTGGCTGCAGTGCAAACACTGTAACGATGCTGTATCCGTGTCATTTAAATTGCAGAATCGCGACACTCTGCCGCTGATTCGGGATCAACACGGAATTAAAGTTCGTGGAATGGAAATACCTGAAATATTTTTTTTATTATTGATTTTTTAACATGGAACTATTATATATAAAGAGGAACTACTATATAAAAAGCCCGAAGCCGGTTTGTCCGCAATAATTCTCATATTACGTACACACAAAATGCATATGGATGGTGACTAGTAGGAATTATTAAAGGGTATAGTTAAAAATTAAGGGCTGTAGGTAATAAGTTGTTATTATTTAATTGCTTAAAAAGCTCTAATTGAAATCGTCTAACTTACTCATAAAACACATAATAGGCAAATAAAATGGTCAAATTGTGAATTCCTCACTAAGGAGAACGCAGAATGACAATGCAGTGAATCAAGTAAATAATAAAGCTATAAAGCTTTGAAGAAATCGATACAAGTAAATTCACGTAAAGCCGACAAATTCATAATTAAGACGTTTTACCTGAAAAATAAAACGTGTATTAAACATACTTACCTTATTCGAAGCCTAATAATAAAGTATGAGAGTTGCCATCGCTTCCTTCCGTTTCCTATCCCTTTCTTTCTTTGTTTCGCTGTCTCTTTCGCACTATCCACCACCACCAGCAGCAAGCGCCCCTAGTTTTGCGCGCTTTGATTTTCTCATTACGTCGTTGTGCCACCAGGCAGAATTAAACTTATTAGGCTTCGAATAAGGTAAGTATGTTTAATACACGTTTTATTTTTCAGGTAAAACGTCTTAATTAAACATCTTGACCGTTATTCGAAGCCTAATAATAAAGTATGAGAGACGTGTTTGTTATCGCCTGGTGGTGGTGGATGACGTCAATGTGATTACTGAGCTGTGTAATGGTACATCAACAAAATTTAAAGTGTAGTGTTGCAGTAGTACTGTAAAAATATATATACATGTAATGGGGTTCAAAAATCACTCATGGATCGCTCAATAAAAATAATAATGATATTATTATATGTTATATTTTGCGAACAAAATAAATCAAACTTCAAGTATTAAATCAAACTGATTCAAACAACTGCGTCATTGTGCTAGTAGAATCAGTAGACGGTTCTAGCACCTTTCGGCAGTAAAATTTTTGAAAGGTTTTGGCTGATCTCCAATTACCTCTTTCTATAATGCTTTCCAGAGGAGCATTATCTAACCAGCTCCTGGATGCAACTGTAGCTCTAAAGCTTCCAGCCGAAGCTTCAATGCCTGATTCGCGTAATAAATGCTTGACCGTTATTCGAAGCCTAATAACCAACCAGCTATAATACATCGTGTAGCGGGTTTAGGTTTCCCTCTGGTCGATATAAATAAATTTTCACAATTAGCAATAGTTCTCCTCTCACGCCCAACGTCAATCAGTCTTTAAATGCCAACCTGACTGGGGATAATCAACAGAGTCAGTTTTCGAACCAAATATTGGCATTAAAGTTATTGAATCACCGGTTATTATGCAATTATTCGAATTAATACGAAGTAAGGTTAAGTCGTGCACACGACGACCAGAACAAAGTAACAAAATAGAAGCTGTACACTTAGAAACAACATATAAATTATCCGTGTCCGAATTAATTTGCGTTAAATGACTTTTTACTAAATCAGTATTCCAAATAGGTGTTTGGAGTCTTTTGGTTTAGATAAAGAGATGGACTTTAAAATGCGTTTAACAAATGGGTGTCCACTCAAACGTTCCCCTGATTCCGGATCACATAAAGTAGAAACTACGGATTTATGGCATAAAATAGTGCTATATGAAAGAACCTCATGCTGATGTAAATACGCTAAAAATTTTGCAAGTTGGACGGCCCAGTGGCCGTGATATAGAAATATTATTTGTTTGAGCCCAACGACACCATCTGGTCCATGCCGGCTTATGAGATTTTATAGTGGATGGTCTCCAGCTTCTGAGAAGTAAAGAACGCTCCTGGTCGGACCAATCCTTTAGGTAATCACGCCACCCCTACATCTCCAAACTTCCAGGCACATCTGCGTTACCTTCGGAGGAGTTAATCCGGTCGTTGCATCTATCAGGACTTCTGAAAGATTTCTGATGGTCCATGGTGGGTCCTTGGACCTCGACTTTAGATCGGGCCTCCAAAACACCTGCTCCCATCTCGGGGCCACGATCAAGTATGTGCCTCGGCATGAATTCAGGTGCTGTAAGATTTTGGGTATCAAAAAGGGTGGAAGAAACACCCAAGCCAGTGGGTAATCCCAACTGTGGGACAGAGCGTCGTGAAATTCGGCGTGCTTGTCCTGGTAGTCCAGTGTACAATACATGGGAACTACCCGAGTGATATGGGAAGCAAACAAATCTATCGTGGGTGTCCCCCATTTTGTAAAAATTAACTGTGTGGCTCGAGGTAGAAGGTGCCACTCGGGTATAGCTTGATACCGGGATAACTGATCTGCTTCGACATTGTATAGTCCGGGGATGTGGTGTTTATGTGATGAAAGTCAACAGTATGGTTTATGTGATGAAAGTCTAAAAGTCTCAATATTTTGTGGGTCAAATCTAGTAACTGCTGAGACTTGGTCCCCCCTTCGTTTCGTAGATAAGAAACTGCAGTTTTGTTGTCGCACTGCAAATGAACGGCTGCGTTGAGGAGACTCTGACCATGCTCTTCTAACACTTTGAGCACAGTTAGAAGCTCTTTGAGATTGCAATGTAAGTGCTTCTCCCGGACGGTCCAAGTCCCTGACAAATAGTGATTGTCTATTTGTGCGCCCCAGGCATGGTCTGACGCATCTGTTACTATGTAATGAGACGGATAAGGAACGTGTATCCGTGAGCAATCCTCTATGTGGCTGAGCCACCAAAACATCTCCACTAAAACATCGTCGGAAAGTGGAATATGGTGTGTCATATTCTTTGAATGGACAATTGTGAACTTCTGCAAACGTCGGGAATTCATTCTCCCCCGTGGTATCACGAAACTGGCAAAGTTCATTATTCCCACTAAGCTTTGTAACTGCTTGAGGCTGGCAGTTTTGTTTTTGACGAGATCGTTGATCATGGCCGTCAATTTCAAACATTTCTTTTCTGGCAGCGCTCGTCGGTGGTTCCGCGCATTCCACAATATTCCAAGATACTCTACTTCTTGGCATGGCATCAACATTGATTTGTCGTAATTCACTGTCCACCCTAAGTGATTTAGAAGGATTAATGTCTCTGATGCCTGTCTTCTCAGGGTTTGAGGGTTCTGGTTCGCTAAAAGATAATCGTGGAGATAAACTACTACTCTTATTCCACGTTCCCGAAGAATCTGGCAAACCCAATTGCTCAACGCAGCAAACGTCTTTGGAGCCGAACTCAAACCGAAGGGTAGACAGTTCATTTCCAGGAGTTGTTTTTGGTATACTAGGCGTAAAAATGGCCTGTGTGATAACGCAATTGGCAGGTGGAAGTACGCCTGGGACAAATCTATTTTTATCAACCAATCGTTTGACTGCAGGAAGTCGGGTATTTTGTGAATATTTATGAGTCTGAACGGACTTGTGTAAATATAATAGTTGAGGGTCTTCAGGTTGAAGATTGGCCTCATTGTTCCATCGCTTTTGGGAACTAAGAACATACGGGAGACGAAACTTGGCGAGATCGTGGGAACCACTGATAAGACGCCTTCTGATTTCATTTTCATAATGATAACAATCATTTCCGTCGAGGGTGGTGTAATGTGCCGGCCTTCTTTTACATTTGGTATATGAAGTGGAGGATTTTGTAAAAAAGGGATACGGTAACCTGAAATTATCTTCAGGATAAATTCGGAGGCACCCATTTGCCTCCACCTTGCGAGGTAATATTGTAATTGGCCGGCTTGGAAGGGACTCGGTGAGTCAACGACTTCCTGTCTTACGACCTCGCCTGTCCCGGTGGGACGAGGGAGAGTACTTCCGTGTGCGGTTTTCATTTTCTCGACGGTAGTTTGTATGCTTACCGCCTCGACCACGAAATGTCTTTTGTCCATAATTACTGCTGCCACCAGCTTTAGACGGATGAGAATGAAAATGATTCTTGTTGTCAATCTTTTTAGATGTCTGTGCAGAAGAATTCCGTTGAGCAGACGAGGATGGATCGGGTTGCGTCGCAAAAACGCGATCCTTTTCACGGGTCCAAAAAAAAAAAACGGGTCCTTAACAGACGCCAAAATAGTTTCCCTACGCTGTTGAATAATTTCTGCTCTATGACCGCAGACCATCTGAAGAGCATCGTTACTTATTTTCGAAAAATTTACCAGTCACAAAAATGTCCTGGATTTTTAAAAATATCTCATTGTAAGATGGATTTGAATTTTCTTTAGCCCAACCCAAAAAGTCGCGCAAGTCGTTTTCTAATTGATCTTTTTGTTTAATAAGGGCGAAGCTCAAGGAAGCAAATGCCTTGTCGGCATTAACAAAAGTACGCGAAGCATCATAACGCCTAACTTCATAATTTATCTCTAACTCTGTAAATCCTGGCGAATGACGGTAACGTTTTTGAACGTCTGAATATCTAACGTTCCTCCGATCGGGGTCATCGAATCGTTGAATAGATTTCAAAATATCTAAATAGCCTTTTGGTGTTTTAAGTACATCAGGATCTTTTATTGTAGTACCAAAAGACAAAGAGATCAGAGGATCTGATTCCAAATCGATATTTGAAACACATTTGCTGTCGTAAAGAATGCGACTAACATTATCGTCGATATAGTCATTGTTATCTTGATAGACAGAGTCATATCTATTTGAATCTAACCGGTTTTTAATACCGGCCACTTCAGCAATTAATTTCTCTAACTTATGATCAGAATTACGAAAACGCTTACGTGTACTCCTCCTGCTTGCGCCTCCCGAGCTGCTGCTACTCGAACTAGAACTCTCATACCGCTTTCTTTTTCTCGTTCGCTTGGGTTTATCAACACGATTTGTATCTTCCGGCACTTCTCCATTTAATTCACTCATATTTTAAACTAAAATGCGTATAAGAGACAGAATCAATACTTTATTAATAAACTTTAATTATTTTTCCAAGAAACAAGACTCAACTGGCACTTAAATCAATTGTCTAAAATAATTTTCACTGTAATATATGTATGTGGGGTGGCACTACGTCAGTAGGCTTCCCCGGTCAAGAACTGGATGTCGTAAAAGGAGACTAAACCTTTTGTTCAAAAGCAATTGACCATCCAAATACACTTCTTTAAATCGTTTTTAAAAGGATTTATTAATCTACCTTCAAAATAATAATTTTGCTAAAGCTCTTAACAAAAAGGGATACACATACCTGATATTTTTTCAAAAAGTATAAGTATAATATGAACAAAAAGTATAACCAACCAAATATAGCACAGGTTTCCAGGTACGTGTTAACGGGTCGGAAACAACGGCGTCAATGTGAAAATCAAAGCGCGCAAAACTAGGGGCGCTTGCTGCTGGTGGTGGTGGATAGTGCGAAAGAGACAGCGAAACAAAGAAAGAAAGGGATAGGAAACGGAAGGAAGCGATGGCAACTCTCATACTTTATTATTAGGCTTCGAATAACGGTCAAGATGTTTAATTGACGTGCATTGTGAGGGTAATAAACGCGTGATGTAACGGAAGAAAAATTAAATATCATCAATAACTATTCTATTGACTCGAATTCGACGGCCTCTGTGGCGCAGCGGTAGTGCGCTTGTCTGTGACACCAGGGGTCCCGGGTTCGAATCCCGGCCAGGGCATGATGAGAAACGAACTTTCTCCGATTGGCCTGGGTCTTGGATGTTTATCTATATAAGTATTTATCATAAAATATGGTATCGTTGAGTTAGTATCTCGTAACACAAGTCTCGAACTTACCTCGAGGCTAACTCAATCAGTGTAATTTGTCCCGTATATATTTATATTTATTTATTTATATATTTATTGACTACTATTTTGACAGAAACAGTGTTAAAATTTAAACCTTTTTTTTACAATTTTTTTAACAAAACATCTTTTATTCGCGAAAGTTAAAAAACAAAAAATTATTAAAATTAAAATCAACCTGCCAGTATATGAGAATTTGCACGAGAAATTCTAAATTCGAATTTAAAATTGCATGGAAACGTAACTGACATGACAGTTATTGCCGGCCACATCCAGGTGGCAGACGTGTGTTTGAACCACTCCTGTAAATTGAATTTTTCATCGTCCGATTACCCGTTATAACTCTAAACGTTTCGTGAGCCGTACACTACATTCTGATATTTACTCATGCATGATCCGTTTTCACCTTAAATGTGCGCCGAGATTGCAATGATCGAGTATTTGAGATCGGATTTTTTAATTTTTTTAAGGTATCTACAACTTAACAACAGTCTCAAATCATAAATTGTATTTACGAAGATAAATATTAATAAAGAGGAGGTCGCAGTGTTTTCAGAAAAAAGACAAGGACTGCTTAATTTTTTTATAGGCGTCTTAGGAACGTAAACACAAATCACTTCTGTATCCCCTAAGGAATATACAGAGCCTGACAGATCTTTCAAAGGTCACCTTTAACTGGATGGCTTCATAGAGATTTAAAGACTAATTTTAGCATTAAATAACTTGTGTTTTTGTATTTTTTAATACTATAATTTATAACAAAAATGCATACTGACTTAATGTATAAATAAATCGGCGAAAAATTGCAGTTTCTGCTATCATCTCTGACATTAGTGGATAAAGGTTGTGACACAATGAGAAATAACGTCCTTATACCGCAAGCTTATTTATTACGTGTGCTATAGAGAAGTTCGTATACACATACATAAACAGGACTATATCCCTTGCGGGTTAGACAGAGCTAATAGTCTTGAAGAAACTAAAGGGCCACGTTCAGTTGTAAGGCTTAATAAGTAAATAATTTAAGAAAAATGTGTGTTCTGGATATAATAACAACATTTACTATATAATTCAATGCATTAGCGTGTCCCGATTTGTAATAATTTGGTTTCTAAATGCAAGATGGCGGACTTTGCAGCTCTTCGTCGGAATGTGTCAAATATTTTTGCGGGTATTATGCACTCAGTTCACGGATTAAGCGAAAAGAATTTCGAATTTTATTTCTGTATTATATGTCTTTGAAGTTCTTATATTTTTCGATTATTTTATTTTAGATTTAAGTCATTCTTCATCTTTTTCCTGCCAATTGCATCGTCACAACTCGGGGGAGCCCGAGGTGCGTATTTTGATCATATTCCTGTATTGTGTAAGTCAGGTTTTACACGAAGCGAAGACCGTCTGGCTCTTTTGCTTGGGAAACTAACCTTTATTGATTTGTGGTAAAAGTTGCAGTAAATGAATGCTTACATAAGTATTGGAATAAAACTTCAAGGTGCATGCCTTGAACTTTGTATTTGTTTTCGTTACAAGGTTTAAGAAATTAAGAAGGTGATTGCCTATCTAGAATCTAGAATTACGGTCAGGTTAGTGTTTTTATTGAAAATAAAATTTAATTTATAACAAAACAAGATAAAATACTTATGATCAGAGATGTCATGAGGAATCACAGGAGAATTACAGCTGAACCTTTCAGTCCTTTCAACGCTGCCAACAGCGTCAGACTGAGCCAACTCTGTCTACCCCGTTAAGGATTGGAAGGAGACGTGACTTTAGACTTATGAGAAATTACTTATAGGAAATTTATTTTTTGATTAAGACATTCAAGATTGTTTATCTTCATTTCTACTGACCTAGTGTGGCTACCTTTACGAATAGACTATACATAATATACATATATATTGTTATATACAGTTCAGTATAGAACAACCCTAAGCAAGTAATTTCCCCCAATGAACCGTGTAAATGCCGCCATCGCAGTAAATACCGGAAAATGAGCGACGGACGGCCGTACGTAATACATATGAGGTCTTATCATCGATTTTTTTTAAGAATAAGTACCATTTATATATGTTTCTAAGGAGAGTAGAATAGGTCTCTCTTTCTTTTTGTAGTTTTCGTAGAAGACTTTCAAATGAGGGAATAAAAGCCGTTTGGATCCCGGTATTTTGAATAAAATCACTCCATCTCTTGAGGTTATGAAGCAACCAAACGTTTCAGCAAACCAAATTTGTGGCGGTAGCAGCTCATTCATTTCATTCATCAGCAAAAGCGGGACCGGACGAAGTTGTAAAGAGAGAAACTCTTCAAAACTTCATCTCATCAAATTGAAACACTGAAGAAAATATAGAAAATTTAAAATTCTTTTCCTTTTTTTTAATTTTACATTCTATGCTCCAACATACATTTAATTTTAACTTCGCCACCAGACTAGCGAGGAATCTTCATGAGACATAAATACATTTAGTCACAGCTATATCGCTTGCAAGATAGACAGAGCCAATCGTCTTGAAAACTGAAAGGCTACGTTCATCTGTTTGGCTTAATTATTAAAATTAAGCTTCAAATGTGACAGGTTGCTAGTCTATCGCCTAAATGAAGAATCCCAAGTTAATAAGCCTATCTTTAATGAGACATCAGCGTAAAAATATTCATTTTATTATTCAACTAAGGATAATGCGTCTTTCATATAACAAAACATTTAAACCACATCCCAAGCAGACTAAAGACATACCATTCGAGTTTATTATAGTCATTTTGCGAAATCTGCATGAAAATGCCGGGATACTAAGAACACAGGAAAATGTTAAAACATTGGCATGGCGTCTTATTATTTTACTTAAACCCCTAAGTGTACTGTAACAGGGTTAATCATGATTTTCTCACATACTTGAATTGTTAAGTAAGTGTTATAATTCTAATTGTTGGGGAAAAATACGTAATTATAGTAGGTAAGTTCGAGACTTATGTTATGGCATACTTACTCAGCAACACTTTATTTCATACAAGATAAACATTTAATATCTGAGCTGCCGACCGCGATCCGATCCGATTAATACTCGCAACTGCCGCGGGAAATGAATTTTTCCCGCGAGAAAGGAGTATTTCCAAACTTATAATAATGCATCTAATACTCTAATTAAAATAAAAATCAGGCCAGTAGGGCGAGCTCTGATCAGTGCACTATCAATGTTTGGGCAGCTGAGAAGTTAGGACCCAGGGTTATCAGAAAAAGTTCGTTCCCATTAATTCTCCCATTAATAATAAATTTTCTCATTTTGTTTATAGGTTGATAATGTTACTTTTTCCTAGCACCTATTTTAAAAACAGAAAATTTTTACTGATCTTCTTAAAGATTGAAGTATATTTCAATTCAACAGTATCTTTTATTCTCATCAAGAATTATTGTACTTCAAAAAAGTCTACACGATGATCCCCTGGCTTCAGATAAGTCTGATAAAAAACTCTTAAACTACATCATGACTTGATTTATAGAAACCGGTTGTTTAAGTTTCGCCTTAACTATAAAAGTTCAACTTATCTGCCTGTGTTGCTGATGGACGTCCCAACACTATCCCACTGCCAGTACATTTTTGTGGTTACACTTCACGGAAAATCTATGAGACTTTGCTTAGTAATTTTAATATACGTCTAGACATATTACCTAATATATAAAAGAATAGTATATCATGGAAAAACAAAATTGCATTTACTAAAAAAAAATGTATTACTAACGCCAAAAAATTTAAGATAACATAAAATAAAATGCATTAGTTTCTAAATAGATTGATATTATATATACTTACATATATTATATATACTCCCAGTATTAATTAAAACTTTGGCTTCTTTTTTTAGGCTAACAACCGTTCATTGCTTAAATCTCAATTCTATCATTAAGTCATACAGCCGTACGTGGCTTTTCAGTCTTTTCGAGACTGTTGGCTCTATTACCCCCGTAGGGAATAAAGACGTTACTTAAAGTATGTACAAATAAAATATCGCAGCAAAACTTACGTTAATAAAAACTGAAATTAACTTTATAATTAATGAATAAAAAGGCTATTCAAACGAATAATCTGCATTACGTACCTACTAGTAGTCATTATTTTTATTACGATAATGGACCGACACTAAAAGCTGTTTATTAAATAGTTAATAAATATTAATATAGCATCGATGCACTACTTTTTTTAAAAATCCTCTTTTAGATATAAAATTTTAATGGTGCCTTATACCATTAAAGACTTTAAGTATTAAAATTCTAGAACAGATATTTCTTTTGCATATTTTTTAATACTTAAAGCATTATATTAAATAGCCTTATTTTAATATTTTTAAAACAGAAAACACCTGAGAGGAAGCTTAATATTATCAAAGTTTTTACATTTTTACATGTAAAACCTTAACTAATGATTACCTATTTTTTTCTTATAGAAAAATTTTCACGATACCTTTGTCTTGAGGATTCTTATGAAAAAAAGTCATTGTATTATTATATATATGTAAATTTTTATTTATTACCTATTATAAATACCATATTATGTATGTTACAATTACTTTTTGTATAAAAATACTTGGCTTGGGGTAATAACACTATCAGCTCTGTCTATTCCATAATCCCCTATGGAATCATAGGGGATTAACACATGATATGTGTACATGTGTATTAATAGCATTAAAAATGCTGCCGAAAATATGGTTATTGTAAGCCTATTGTTTCAGTAAATTAAGGCAAGCACGTGATTATAAAAGCCAGCTTAGCTGTAAAACGTACGCTAAACTTTGTTTCTGAGTGACGATACCATTCCTAATGGACCTTCTCGTTTTGTTCCTTGCAAGAAACGAAAGAAGTATGCAGTGATCGTATCAAATGGAAAGATGTAGTCTCTGCATACGTCTCCGGGGAAAACGCGTTATTTTATGTTAAAATTACAAAGGTAAACAGGTACATAAACAAAGTTAATTTGCTTTGATATAGAGAAATAAGTACACAATCTTTTGTGGGTATTCAAGAAATATTTTATCACCGGTATAGTTTGTTGTTGAAAGAAAAATGAGTTTTCACTTATATATTTTGATTTTTGCATTCATAGTAATTTTCCATCAGACGTTCCAATTTTCCGCTCAAAAATTCGTCTCTCCTCTCACCATGGGTCTACTGGAAGAGATTTCTATTGAAATGAGTAGCGCCTTTGTACTAGAATAACTGTATTAAATGCTCCTATTTATAATTTTGTTTACATAAATAAATAAAATACATTTATTTTCAGTTTGATATTGTAGCAATGTTATCTGGATCATTTTTGTTTTCACAGGTAACGGAAAGGTGTCCACAACGCGTGCAATAAATATTTATTTTTCACTTAAATTTTGTCTATGAAAAAAAAACATCATAGTGCATTTTTTGAAAAATAAAGAATGTGAATTTGGCACCAACTTTTTTTTAAATTATTAGTCTGTGGTCACAAAAAGCGTTAAAGGGACCATACCAATGTCGCCTGTCGCAATGCTTGTTGAAACGCGGATTATTTTTGAATGAAAACCTTAAATTGTTTTAGGGATCGTGTGAATGAGTCTGTGATTTACTTTATGATACAATGTTGGGTTATTTTGAGATTATTTTCTGAATGTTTAAGTATAAAGAGACGTTGAATATGGGCTTTAAGAATACATTAGTGGTAAGTATAATATTTATCAGAATTAAAAAAGCTTATCAGTAAACCAAATCGACTGACGCCAAGAGAAAGTCAGTTGAACTTTAGTTAGTCAGTTAAAAGTTGCCTAAATAACATCTCGTATATTTTTATTTTTGTATGTTGCAACGAATAAACACAAAAACTACTGGACTGATTTTAAGAAATTTTTCACAGATATAACATAGACTTCGAGGAGTGACATAGGGTACTATTATTCCCACGGGAGCGAAACTCCGCGCTAAAGCTAGTAAGACATATTCTTGGAAATTCCCACGGGTTCGACGCCCCGGGCCAAAATCCACTTACAATATACTCATTTCTTCAAACAATTCTTCAGGGAAAATCCATTGAATTCCACAGTTATAACGAAAAGAAAATAAACTTGACACTTTTGAAAAGAAAAAGAGTGTTTTAATTACAACAGCGCAATACGTGACTCGAACTCGGCTAGAAATATTTCCAACCGTTAACTGATTTAGAAAGCTTTAGGGACTTTTAGAACAGTCTCTCATAATACTATACTTACTAGCTCTTACTCGCAGCTTCGACAGCGCAAATTTAGCGCCATCTACACGCGCGAATTTAGATTTAGCGCAACTGACACCATTTATTTTTAAGTAAGTTGATACTCTAAGACTACTAGTAAGCAAATTTAGCGCCAGCTACAAAAAAATACAGGTGTTTCCCAAATACTGGGACTATACGGTAAAAACTAATATTCCCGTATCACCTTATGTACTTGTCCATACTCTTATTAATTTAGTAAATATGCGCAAAATATTTCAAGAAAATTGGTTCAGTAGATAGTGCGTGAAGAGGTAATAAACTTACTTTCGCATTAAAAATATTAGTTGAGATTGGAATTGGTATAGGGCTGATGGCATGTTTTAAAACGGTATAAATTACAAAAAGAATCCCAAGTTTATGAGCCTTTCTCTCAGTCGCCTTTCACAACGTCCATGGGAAAATATGACTATACTAAAGTGAAACCATATAGCACACCAGGAACCACACGGTACGATGATCAAGATGATGATATCGATATACATACAATATAATCACGTCTAAATCCTTTGCGGGGCAGACAACGCCAACAGTCTTGAAAACATTGATAGGCCTCGTTCAGCCGTTTGGCTTTATGATAGAATCGATATTCAAATGGTGACAGGTTGCTAGCCCGTCGCCTAAAAAAAGAATCCCAAGTTTACTCGTATTAAGATATCGATATAAATACATTTAATTTAAAGCTACAAATAAATACGATTCAAAAACTCTATTCATATGAATGAATGATAACTGACTATACCTTGTCTCGTAAATTATATCTATCTTCATTAGTTATGTTACTATTTTTTTCTCTTTGTTCTCATACTAACGATACGTTATCAAAATATATACGCTCTAATAATCTCCATCCATTTTGCAAATAACTTTGTTTTATCTTGAAACAAAATGTTTTGTCTCAATATGTTTTTTTAGGATTGAATAGTAAAGATAAAACGTCGTTACGTTTGATATCAATCATTATAATAAGTACGTTGTTTGCTTTATGTCAAAATTGAAAAAAAAATGCCATTTTTTACACAACTAGATAAAAACTAACAATTTTGTATTTTTCATATCTTCAATTATAGATATAAATATTATGCAGGACAGCTCACACAGATTGAGTTAGCCTCGAAGTTACTTCCAGATTTGTGTTAAGAGATGCTAACCCAACAATACTTTATTTATTTCATATTATCTATACTAATATTATAAAGCTGAAGATTTTGTTTGTTTGATAGCGTTAATCTCAGGAACTACTGGTTCAAGTTGAGAAATTCTTTTTGTGTTGAATAGACCATTCATCCAGGAAGGCTTTTAGGCTATATAATATCACGCTGCAACTATTACGAGCAAAGAAATAATGAAAAATGTGAAAAAAAAAACAGGAAAATTTATTCATCCTTGAGGGCTTCAATGATGACCAAAATAACTATTCCACGCGGACGAAGTCGCGGGCACAGCTAGTCTTCTACAATAATTACTCATTTTGCCATCAAGCAGTGAGGCGCAACGTCCATTTTGATTCCAAGTTGTACACGACTGAACAATTTCCTAGATAATTTGAACCTGCATCTCAAACTGGGGGAAGACTAGCAAACTTCCCAAACTATTGATTGGTTTATCGGTTACCGACTGAATTGGCGAAAGTTATTATTTATCCAACACGATGCACCAGCTTAGCTTTTGAGGAAAGTTGATAGAAGAACAACTGAAGACAAACATTTTATTTATTTTGGAGATACGAGTATATTAGGCGATGGGCTGGCAACCTGTCTCTATATGAATCTCAATTTTATCACTAAGCCATATAGATAACATACAAACATAAAATCATGCCTTTTTCCCGGAGGGGTAGGCAGAGACTACGTCCTTCCCCTTGCCACGGTCTTTGCATTTCTTCTTTCGCTTCATCCACATTCATAACTTTCTTCATGCAAGTTCGACGGTTTTGGGTACTCCTGACCTGACCTTTGGCCAGGACGCCCTTAATTTGATCAAGGTAAACATGCAAAATCGTCACCTTTTAGTATTTTCAAGTCTGATCTTGAGTCTGTCTACTCCTTAAGTTATATAGACGTGATTGTATATGTGTATTTATGTTATTTTTAAGAAATCTGTGGAACTGTGGTAATCTCAACTTGGTAACATATTAATTTTCTAATTTTACAGGTTTCGTCGTGAGTTTGTAATTACCGTAGCAATGAAACTACTAAACGTATCTCAGAAAATAGTCATTTTTTAAGGGCCACAGTAGGATTTGAACCTATATAACTCGCTTTTTATCCTCGCCCAACGACGCTCAGTCTTATAGGCCCCTTCTGGACATCAGCCATGCTGCATGATTTTTATCTCGTAGATTTTTCCAAACAAGGTACAGAATAAAAATAATATAATCCATTATTATATATTTATCTAACCATTTATTAATACTCAAATTATTCACAGAAACAGTCATTTTCTACTACATTTCTTTATTTGATGGTAAACTTACGTTTAGTAGAATAAATACAACATTTTTTTATTGGAAACCAAATAATTCACAAAGATACATATTGTAAGGAAGAAAGGGGTGTACGCAGGCGCAAGACTTTTCAATGTTACACTAAATTTCGCTGTACTTTTGAATTAATAATTTTACGCAATATTTTTGGTGGTAAATGCGTTCTGCGTATGTGTATGCGCATGTGTATGTATTCTGCGTATGCGTTCTATTTTATATTTTGAAACTTTTTTTAATACATCAACCCATCGACTGCGTACACCTGTTAAAGATAACTGTGAAAAATAAATATAGCACAGAAAAGCATTAATTTACAAAAGCGTAGATTTTATACAATTTATAGTAAGTGAAGCCAGCCTTCAGAAAACGTAGTAAATTATTACTTAAAAGTAATAAAGACGTATCTATGACGTAGATATTAAAATGTGACACCATTAATTGACAAGAAATTTTCGTATTTTAATTTTTACTTATAATGTTATTATTTAGACGATTTAACGACTTTGCTTTTGGGGGCTTGTTTTTCGTATACTAAAATTCGTTGAAAGAAAGCCTGAATTTAAATATATATATATATATATATATATATTAAAAATAATTTTACAACTCTCTTTTATGTTTTATCCATAGCTTAATTAGAGGGTTAAAATGTTCAAATCAAAAACTCTTTTTAGAAAAGGTGTACCTACATATGGAAACATTTTCATTTGTAGCGTAAAAGCATTGACCGAATGAAATTTCAATTAAAAAAGAAAGATTGTATATCTATGACACAAAAGGTGCGAATAAAAAAAAATATCAACGTTATATTTTTATACAGAAATCAAGCTCCCAATTTATGTATTGACAGACATATTTTCTATATAAGTAACGGATTGTATAACTTTATAAGAATTTAATTTTACAAGTTTTCAATAAAATAACCGTCGTCGTTTTGCTGTGGCCGCCTGTAGTTGTCCATCTGCGAAAAACAATATTAAATTAATTCTTGGAAGACAAACGCAAGTTTTTTTATAGAATAGTGTTGAAATAAAATTTATGTTTTTCCCGTCTTTGCGTAATAATTAAAGGTCTGGAGAAAGAGATAGAGTAAGTACCATTCATCCCAGTAAAAACTATGGTTACAGTGGCATTTGCAAGAAACCTGTATTATTTTGCAGGTGGCGCTAAATTCGCGCATGTAGGTCTTATAATACATATGTATGTACTCGTATATCTACATTTATAAATAAACTAGCTTTTACCCGCGTGAATTTAACGCCACCTGCAAAACGCGACTTATTTAACGCCATGGACAAAAAAGCGACGAATTCAGTAACACCTAAATAAGACTGCAGGATTTTCGCAAATCTCACGGAAATTATAGGTACCTAGTTTTTACCGAGATGAAAAATACCTTATGTACTTCTCCAGACTCTTATATTTTTTTTAAATAAAGATGGATATAATGATGAAATTATTAATAACATCATTTTATGGATTAACAAATAATTATTAAAATGAACTCAAATTAAAACTAAAGCTAAAAAGAAGACTCTTAATAATATAAACGTCATATTTCAAGAAGATTTTGGATGGTGGCGCTTATAAATCATCTAAATTTGCTCCTGTAGATGGCGCGTAATTCGCGCGGGCGAATCCCCGGGTAAAATCTAGTTAAGTTATAACTAAAGTGACCATACGTCCCGCTTTCGGCGGGATTGTCCCGCTTTCAGGCTGTCTGTCCCGCTGTCCCCAGCGAAAGCAAAAATGTCCGGCTTTCAAACAAACCAAATTTTTATACTTAATTTATATCAACATTGCACTCAAATCTCGCTGACGAGAACAGTCAGTCAAAAATACTAAATGTACAGGCAAAATATTTTTAATGTTTTATTATATGTATAGATAATTATTTATAATTTACTTATATATGGAGTATATAGTATAGTTTTTTATTTACTTATGTACATATTCGGTGAGCGTCCCGCTCTGACGCAAAAAAAATGGTTACGTTAGTTATAACTAACATGGCTTAGACGGGCCACGAGGTCATCGGAGCTCGGAAGCTGGTAAGTGCCATTAATAATTCTTACCCAATGCTGCACGATGTTCCTCAATTTGAACTTCATCACGTCCCGAGCGGCGTTGTCATCGTACAAACCTAAAATTGCATATTAATTGAGAAATGGCCGAGCGTTTGGATTGATAATTATAAACAACATATATACATTTTTTTACAGGATTAATTACATAGATTGAGTCAGCCTCGAAGTAAGTTCGAGACTTGTGTAACGAGATACTAACTCGACGATACTATATTTTATGATAAATACTTTATATAGATAAACATCCAAGACCCAAGCCAATGAGAAAAAGTTCTTTTCTCATCATGCCTTGGCCAGGATTCGAACCCGGGACCTCCGGTGTCACAGACAAGCGTACTACCGCTACGCCACAGAGGCCGTAAGCCGCAAGGTATATAGACATATAATCACATCTATAAACCTTGCAAGGTAGACGGAGCCAACAATCCCGTAATGACATGCCACGTTCAGCTTGAGCAGCTTAGTTAATAATGGCGTAATTATAGCAAACTCACAAATGTATAAGTTCTCAATCAATTTGGCTACTAAAATTCTTTGCCATATAATACAGTAGGTCCTATTCTAAAGTGCCGTGTAGTTCCTGGAACTTAAACATCACTCCTTCATTTTACCATGGATGTCGTAAAAGGCGGCTAAAGGGAATAGACACATTCATCTACTGCAACTTTTACTATAAAACAATATGGATTTGGTTCCCCTGTAAAGGTTGCGGAAGTCAGACGGGAGGTTAGTACCTGACTTACCCAACATATGATCGTGTCATAGGAGTATCCTGGGCTCCTCACCAGAAAGATGACCAGAATGATGTAACAGGGTCCAACGACCAACGCCAATTAGATTATCGGATCTCAGGTACCGTAGTTACCAGAACTTTTTCCATCTATTTCATTTGTGTGATACTGACCTACGGCCTATGACTGACGGATCTAGTCTTCTATGGGTATTCTTTTCTTACATACATAAAATCAATCCGCTTTCTTTTAGGAGTAGACGGAGACTAAATATTTCCACTTGTCACTATCCCCGTCTACTTCTTTTGCTTCATCCACGTTCTACACTATATGCAAGTCTTTTCGAGACTGTTGGTTTGCTCTGTCTACCCCGTAAGAGATAAGGACGTGATTATATGTATTATACAGGTCAACTGTACCCGAAACTCGTCGGTACCGGGAACAGTTGACCTGATTTTGCCACAGTAAGAGCAATCTTACCTCCATCTCTGACGGGTATGATGTCGTCTCCCGGAGGCAGGACGCCGCTGTACCCAGAGTGGGGGTATACCGGGTGGGGGGCCGTCTCCTCTTGTCCAGGCTGGTGGCGAGCTATCATCTCAGGACTTGTCTGTAGAACCAAAAAAATATACATCTAACCAGAATACGCTTACACTCAGCGCACCTAGACCACATAAATTTGACCACACAAAGGTTCTCTGCTTAACCCAATGGTAGAATGTTAGATAATGCTATTAGCATTTAATCCGCCTATTGTACTCATATAATTTTAATTGTTACAATAATTAATAAATAAATAAATATAGTAGTACTACGTGTCAAAATTAAAACCTCTCGAAACAGCGGTGGACAATGTCTTTTTATATAGATATACAGTTATGCTATTATTTATATATATAAGCCTATCTTCCATCTTCTTGAACTCAGCATGAACATGCCGCATTCTTCCTTTTTTGACCATAACCGATCTTCAATATTCTACAATCAAATTTTTAAACCATTTTCTTTCTTACATACATACATACATATGGTCACGTCTATATCCCTTGCGGGGTAGACAAAGCCAACAGTCTTGAAAAGACTGAATGGCCACGCTCAGCTATTTGGCTTAATGATAGAATTGAGATTCAAATAGTGACAGGTTGCCAACCCACCGCCCAAAAAAGAATCCCAAGTTTGTAAGCCTATCCCTAAGTCGCCTTTTACGACATTCATGGGAAAGAGATGGAGTGGTCCTATTCTTTTTTTGTATTGGTGCCGGGAACCACACGGCATTCTTAAATGGAAAAAATTAAAGTACTTTATGGAATATCTTACATCCATAGCGGAATCCGATCTCTTTCCGTGTCCTCCGAAGCAAGAGTGTCCAAATGCAGAGCAGCCTCCTGGAATAATCAAATAAGATAGTGTTAATATTGCGAAACCGGTATACTAAACACTTCTTTCAACTCTGAGAAATGTTTATTACATACATACATACATACATAAAATCACGCCTCTTTCCCGGAGTGGTAGACAGAGACTACCTCTTTCCACTTGCTAAAAAATTTAGTAAATGTTTTGTATACCCTAGATATTACCCTCAATTAAATACGGGGCTGCTGTCTAGTTTTAAGAACTTTTAACCTTTTTTTGTTCTCATGTAAGTGGATTTATTGTAATCTTTACATACATACATAAAACCACGCCTCTTTCCCGGAGGAGTAAGCAGAGACTACCTCTTGTAATCTTTTATGAGAATAAATTCTTTAAACCTGAAATGAGTCAAAGGTTTTGCGGTGGCGACTAAATAAATATTACTTCTTGAAGATATACATAGTTAGGTGTCATGTTTTTCTTTCTCCTGGCGATAGTCCGGATTACGTCCTTATCGCTCTAGAGAGGACACCAGGTTGCCCCATAAGACCATGAAACCTGGATTGGATAAGTCAGGATTTTACACAAAGTGCGGGTCAGAACTCGGCAACCTTTTCTAGAAAAGCTGACCCATTATTTAATCATGCTTAAAGCTGCAATAAAATGATGGGCCTATGCCTTAGTCACTTTTAAAGATATCCACGATATGTAAGTATATATGGGTCAAAGCATAAAGACTGAACTTGCCATAAAAAAGTCAATGTTATAAGATATAGCGAGCACAAAAAATGTATTAACGAGTATGTTACAAACATAATCAACCGTAATATAATCTTATGATTTCAATCTCTATGCTCTTTAAGGAATATTTTTAAGTGGACGGTTTTCGAAGACCACCATAATATAATTAATTGTTAAATCCTCAAGATAATGGATACTTGATAACATCGTTGTTATCAAAATTATATCAAAAGGTCAAAATGTGGGGTGACATCAAAGGAAACTTCGAAGCTGAGCTACTATATATAGTATACATGTTGTAATCTGTAACGGAGAAATTATAATCAAATTCATACATACATATAATCACGTCTATATCCCTTGCGAGGTAGACAGAGCCAACAGCTTGAAAAGACTGATAGGCCACGTTCAGCTATTTGGCTTAATGATAGAATTGAGATTCAAATAGTGACAGGTTGCTAGCCCATCGCCTAATAGAGAAATCCCAAGTTTAAAAGCCTATCCCTTAATCGCCTTTTACGAAATCCATGGGAAAGAGAAGGAGTGGTCCTATTCTTTTTTCTATCGGTGCCGGGAACCACACGGCATCATCATCAAATTCATACACGTTTAGAAATTCTTTATTTATGCAGGTCATTTCTAAATAATGATTAGAAACATACATTTCATTATTTTGCAAGCTTTAATTATCTACATGACAACCAAAAAGGTTACCATGTAACCCAAATTTTCGATGGCCGTTACAAGTCAAAGGCAGCCTTGAGCCAATCCAATATTTTTCCATTATGACATGACACTCGTAAACAATCACACCAATATCTTTTGTGGTACACATTCGCATAAAGGCTCTGACACACATAACTATTTTATGTCATCAATGTAAATAGTCATTAATTACATAGGTTTATTTTTAACTTTATATTTTGCCAGTTTATGATTTTTTCGTAGTTACATTAAATATATATTTGTTAGGTATATTTACAAAATAAGTTAAATATTTTCTTAAGTTTGTTCTGATGGAATTATTAAGCAGATAACTTCAAATTATTGTTGAAATTTTTAGTTCATATGATTGGGTTGCAAAATATTTATGAAAATATTATATGACCTGATACTGCATCCGAAATCGGTTCCATGGAGGGACATTCTCAGTAATCTGAATATTTCTTCGGTGATTTGTAAACTTGTACCATGAATAAAATTTAAGAAGAAACTTAATTATATTACGAATTTTGTACATGTAAATTTCCTTTCGAAGTATGACATCAAACTAATTTAATTATAAAAAAAATAAACCTAATTGTATCCATAAGTATGTTTATCAGTAATGACTAAGGCAAGAAAATTCATTGCTCTTTCTTAGTCACCGATTTTATGAAATAATCGGTTGTCTGTTAAAGCTTTTATTTAGATGGTGAGTGATCGAAAGCAAACATACAAATTGACTACTCATTCACATTTTAATAGGGTGGCATCATGCTTCCTTAGTCATTGATAAAGTTAACAATAGGTCTGCTGTATCACTATTGATGAAGTTGAAAGTAGGCCGTTGCAAAGGGTTCTATGACCAATCGTTGACTCCTACGCTTAAATGGCGTTGTCAGGTTGGTATAATGTGCTAAATTTATTGGTGATGCCTTTTTATTTGAAGTTTCAATGATGATTAACGCTATTGTTAATTGATATTGTTTGGTTTTTCTTTGACGTGTGACTAAGAATTACCTGCTTACAAAAACTTTTGAGCATGAGAATAGCATGTAGCACGTTTTAGGAAGTGCCTATCGATATTGGTCTAGTGTCCAATTTGCAATATGTTTAATTCTCGATTATTCCAAATCGTGATTGGTACTTTTTTTTTCACTTTTAAATATTCAAGTAATTAAAGTATCTAGGTCATTTTACTGACCTGCTATTATGATCAGAAGAATAACTTAATTGTTAAACCATTGTCAATTGGAATTTTTTCAAGGCAAGAGTGAATAGGGACTATTGGAGATTGCGTGCACCACCTGCCTCATCTGGCTTACCACCACTCACAGGTAGATTGAGGCTAAGCGCACTCAAATCTATTATAAAAGAAATCCTATCTTATATCAAATATTTTTGTCCTATAACTATATGTTTAGTTTAGAGAACAAAATTTATAGATAGGTCCGTTAGGTTATCATATGACCACACCATTAAAAAGTGAGTGAATTAAAATGATATCTTTATAAATAAATAAATATATACATAAGGGACAACATTACATACATAGATTTAGTTAGCCTCGAAGTAAGTTCGAGATTCGTGTTACAAGATACAAAGTCCACGATACTATATTTTATCAAAATCTTGCCTATTCTACGAATATTGAAAAAGTTTTTTAAAACAGCAGAATTCAAAATAATTTTAAGCGAATCGCATTGAGAATTTACCCAATCGATGTTTTTGTAGGTCAGAAACGGAACGTGGACGTTTGTTCAGCGTGTTTATTCGTTTGCCCCGACGTACCTACCTACCTACGTTGACTTAGCAAACGTCATTCCTTGTTGGGCATGCTTGGATACGGTAAGCCTAATACATCTAATAAGCTTGTAATACATTTGATTCTCAGCGTGCAAAATATTTGAATGATTTTCATAGAGATTT
This sequence comes from Amyelois transitella, assembly GCF_032362555.1. NCBI lineage: Eukaryota > Metazoa > Arthropoda > Insecta > Lepidoptera > Pyralidae > Amyelois > Amyelois transitella. The sequence goes on along the minus strand of NC_083513.1, from coordinate 2,053,314 downwards.
TTCAGTTACTTATTAATTTTTTATTGAAAACTAGTTTTTGCACGGGGCTACGCTCTCGGAAATAACTAGAATCAAAATAGCCTATAAAACTTCTTAAGAAACCTTCAGGAGTTTTATCTAGGCTACTTTGCCAAATATTATTTAAATCATGCCCGTGTTATTTCCGTTTTTTCAAAAAGTATGGAATTGAGTGCGTTTAACCTCAGTTTGCCTGATGGTAAGTCATAATGGATGGTAATTAGGTCTGAAGTACTAATAATACATTGCTCAAATAATACTCTTTACCATTTTATTCAGACAGGTTTACTAAACCGACTTAAAAAAATGAAATATAGAAGGTATGCAATCAACCGCTATAAAATTGTACAGTATGATGATAAAAAAAACTATTCATTCATTCAAAAGTCCTTAATACATACTTTTTTATGACATATAAGTACATGACATTGGCAGGTGAATGAATTGCTGTTGCATTACGCAAACAAGATGGGGCACATGAAAATGTCATAACATTTTAACACCCCAATTAGTGGAAAGTGGGTAAAATGAGATTTTTTATTTGGCCATTATGCGACTTACTGACGGACTCATATGGGGCTTTAGTTTTACAAAAAAAAAATCGTAACTTTAATTGTCCATTTATGTGATATATTGATTTTGAAAAAAAGAACAATTTTTTTTTAAATGTATCACCTGTATAATTAGTACTTGTGCAACGCTTAATGAAGTCTTATGATCTACAGAGCGAGCATCCAAAATTATTAATTTCAGATTATATACATACGTATAATAACGTCTATATCCCTTTTATTGAAATCCAGTCTCCCCTTTTTTTCTTTCTTCCTTTCACTTTTCTGATTATAGGCGAAATAATAATCGCTCTCCATATTGTATCCTGTTTGTCTGTCATTTAGAAAACCTTCGTTAGTGGGAATTATCTAAGCATATAGGTCAAGCCGGCATTGTAGGTCAGGAAGTCAACGTGAACCAATATTAGAATTAATAGCTACTAAAAGTGCTTAGTTATTAAATTCACATCAAAATTACTTTCTTTAACCCTAAAAAAAAGAAAAATCTTGTTGTTGACATATTATGATCACAATCGTGGGTCAAATAAGATTTTTACAAGAAGCGACTTCCATCTGACCCAGCAACCTTTGCAAGGACACCTAACCTAATGATCATGATTGATCTAGTTGTTTAAAGATCCAGGTTCTATCAACATAAAATAAAACAGAAAAAATTATTTTGCCCATGACCGCTTTAGGACATAAATCTCTTAACCACCTTTTTTCATTTATTAAGTTAACTTTAACGTTCGACTACCGACGCTCACATACATACATATACTCACGTCTATATCCGTTGCGGTGTAGACAGAGCCAACAAACAGTTTTGAAAAGACAGGACAGGCCACCTACAGCTCTTTGTCTTAATGATAGAACGACGACGCTCACGCACTTTTATATATGCAAAGAAAGAATATAAAATTCCAGATGCATAAGAAACATTTATGCAGAGATAGTGACTAACTGCGCTCATTTATATCCAGGATGAAATAAGATTCCCCGGGACAGGACAAGATTGCCACGGATCTTACAAAGTTACACTTGTTTTTTTAACTTCATGACAATGTGTTTCTTTATTATAACAATAACAATTTGTAAAGTAAAATATAGCTGGACTTAATGCTTAATATCTTTATCTTCCAGTCTACTACCATTGGGTTAAGCAGAGAACCTTTGAATGGTATTCTTCGCTAGGTGCTAACATTATGTCACTGATAGCTGAAATTGAGATTTGAGTGTCAACGATGAACATGGATTCAGACTATTGTCTCTATCTACCCCGTAAGGGATTAAGACGTGATTATTATTATTTTAAAGTGAAGTTAAGTTTCTTCTTTTAGGCGATGGGCTAGCAACCTGTCATTATTTGAATCTCAATTCAATCATTAAGCTTAACAGCTGAATGTGGCCATTCAGCCTTTTCGAGACTATTGGCTCTGTCTACCCCGCAATATATATAGATGTGAATATATGTATGTGTATGTTAAGTGAATAACGTCAACAGTGAAACTGCGTTGGTTGTATCATAAGCTTCAAATCTCGCCTACCCAGAACAGCGTGGTACTCGAATCCGATTACCACTAACTACTAACGAACGCAGGCGTGCCTCTAAATTAACCGGCTATTTTTGATACGGCCCATGTTATAAGCTTATCTCTCACCTTTTTGTACCTACTCTTGGTTGCATCCTCGACAACAATGAACATAATAACAACAACATAATAATAAGAACAGTATCGTTGAGTTAGTGTCTCGTATCACAAGTTTCGAACTTACTTCGAGGCTAACTCAATCTGTGTAATTTGTCCCGTAAATATTTAGTTAATGATTCGAGGCGCGGGGTACGCCTTCCATTTTTTTTTCAGTTAGATCAAAATATCGAGACTAAAGGACGATATCATTAGAATATTCCGTACTTCGGGACAGGCCGTATAGTATACACAGTGTGGAAAGGAACGCATTTTTTTAATTTATATTTGAAAGTGTATCATTTTAACTTCCTCCTAGCGACACCGAGTCCTATGACACAGAGCTTATAAATACGATCCCGGATTGGAAGATAGGTTTTCACACGAAGCGCTTGCATAAGTGGTACACAGTGTGGGTTTTAGCACTCTCCAATTATCTCCATTATGGGTAGCCTATGACGTCATCAATAGGGTAGTCCTTGTATTCTACTTCAAAAATAAATCAATTACCATAGTTAGGACGCTACATGGGACATAGTTAAAACGTCAACAATAGGAAATACGAGTAGTTAAAAAGTGGACACGGTTGGTATGTTAAAACCATTGTTCAAATTACCTTTTTCAAAGGCTAAAGGCTTATTCGGGCTTGCAACCTGTCACTTTATATGAATCTCAATTCTATCAGTAAGCCAAACAACTGAACGTGACCTATCAGTATTTTCAAGACTGTTTCCTCTGTCTTACCCGCAAGGGATATAGACGTGATTATATAAATGTATGTACCGTTTTTAACATATATTTTCTATGGCGGACTAATCGCAGATTTTTGACGTTCGCTCCCCGCTCATCGCCTATAGCTTGTACGTATCTCTTATTATGGCCACAGCACAAACGTCGCCTGCCTTTCAGGTTGCTTGCATAACTTGTTTGTGATCCCACTTGTAATTGAGTCAACATTTGGTGAACGTTCGAGCCTTTAGCGGATAGAGGATGAATAGCCTTACGCTAGGGTGGTGACATCCCTACGCCATAATACATACATACATAAAATCACGCCTCTTTCCACTTGCCACGATCTCTGCATACTTCCTTCGCTTCATCCACATTCCATCACATTTCGGGTACTTTTGATCTGACCATTTACCAGGACGTCCTTAATTTGATCAAGATACGTTCGTCTACGTCTTCCCACTCCGACCTTTCCCTCCACACCCTCCTTGTATATCTGCTTAGTCAACCTGCTTTCATTCATCCTCTCCACATGACCGAACCATCTTAACATACCATAACTAGGCCATAATAGGTAACAAATTAAAAAAAAATTGTCTATTTTTTGGAATAGCTTTTTTTTTATTATTAAATAATATTAGATATTATTATACTTAAGTTATGTTTAAGCTCGGCCGAAAGTTTAAGTTTTATTGGTAGTAAAGTATTTAGAGCAAATTAAAAATGGATAGGCCATTTAATAGAAAAAATATTTTTAAAATGTATCTATCACAAAAAAGCGGACCCCAGGATGCGGCGGAGGGTCCAACTCTTTAACAGATGAGAGAGACCAAAAACATCCTATTATTTATTCATCATATTCATCCTATTACACCAGGTCCAACCAATTCAGGTGCATTTTTGCAAATGATTGAATGAATGAAAATTTGAGTCTGATTTCTCTGAAAAATAATAATTTGCATTAACTACCGCATAATCCTTTTGGCTTAAGTCTTTGAGGTTTCTTCTGCCTAGAGTGGAATCCAGACTCTACCTACGGGCACAATCCTGGAATCAAACGTCAGATTTTTACACGAAGCAAACCCTCGTCTGACCTCCGCAAAGCAAGGTAACCTAATCCATTAATATCGTATCATAGTTTACATTCATTTCCCTCATATTTTAACCACAATGGCAAAATTCAAAAACCCATGTTGCGAATAAAAACGACTAAAATCCCAAATTCCCAACCGGTATGACAGGATGAAAATAAACGTATGAATAATGTAGACGGAGTCAAAAAAGGGTTCTCTTAATGAAGGTAAACAAATTAATTACAAAGGAAAATAATGTCTCTTAACGAATCTATCAGAACTGGCTTTAGATACTTAGTCACGTCTATATCCCTTATGGGGTAGACAGAGCCAACAGTCTTGAAAAGACTGATAGGCCACGTTCAGCTATTTGGCTTAATGATAGAATTGAGATTCAATTAGTGACAGGTTGCTAGCCCATCGCCCAAAAAAAAGAATCTCAAGTTATCATATCCTTTAGTCGCCTTTTACGACATCCATGCGAAAGAGATGGAGTGGTTCTATTCTTTTTTGAATTGGTGCCGGGAACCACACGGCTTATGTGGCGTCCTGTGTGTTTAGATACTTATGTGGCGATAAAATCTCCTTTATACAAAATTTCTCTAAAAGGCTCTGTCATCCCTGCAAGGGATATAAACGTATATATATATATATTTGTAATTCATTAAATATTATAGGATAGGTCTACATTTTTGTAACATAATACTTCAAAAGTTACTCAAGGTTCGGCGAATCTTGTTGACTTTGATCACCTCTGGGTGACCAAAGTGGAATAATCCAAATTTATCGCGTTGCGTCGCGTTTGAAGAAAATTTTAAATGCTGCTCAACTTGGCAGTTTGACCACAGAGTTCGATTCCCAACACTTTTCCACTTTTCTGTCATTTCATTTGTTTTTAAACTGCGGTTTTCAAACTCGCCGCTGCTTTCAACAGTTTTCAAAGTTACTTTGATATTTATTGAGTTTGAGCAAACTTGAGTTTGTTGACATTTATCAGTGCTATTTTTGTAACAACTTGCTATAATTTCCTGCTTGATAGATGCTTTTTTATTGAATTGTTGGAGTTGAGATTATAAGAAATTGAAAGATTACTAATACATCGCCTAAAAAAATGATTGAATTTTACTATCTGCGTGGTCAAAGGTTACGGGAACATATTTTTTTCGCTACCAGTCATATGGAGTATAGTGGAGTTTATGTATTAGGAAAGGCAGGTAATAATTAATGACTTTTGTCTCACTTTCGTGACTTTTAAAATATTTATTGCCTACTGACAAAATACACTCATCGACCTCTGCCTCTACATAATGCACCCCTGTTTTAAAAGTTTTCGTAACAAAGTTATGTACAGATAACATCACATGTTGTGATTTCCGCATTACAGATGAAGATAAAACACGATGTATTGTGCGTTTGCCCTGCTGAAATTAAGCGAAAAAAAAGCAAACATTTTTGGCGGGAAACCTAACGTCATATTTTTTTTACCTTGTAATAATAAATATTGTGTTTTCTCGACTACTAACTTGCGCTCCATCAGTCACATTTGTGTATATGTGTAAAACAACATGAAATTTGGTATACTGTGTTATAAAAAATATATAAACCTTAAAATCAACTAAATAAAGAACTTATCCTTCCCACGGACCTTTATGAATATGTTATCATTGTTTACTAAAAACCCCTTCAAAACTAGACAGTTGTTTTAATTGTAAAAAAATGTTTGTGTTCCACGAAAACAATTCTTTCCGAACGGGAATTTTGCCATAAAATAATGTGAGGGTTGAATGTATAATTGAGTCATAGTTCCGACGAAATCGAAAAACTTGTTTTAAGAAATATTTTGGTATAATATTTCAGTTTAAAATTAGAATTAAAATGAGTTTTGATATGAAATAGTGATGTGCCAGACAATTTCATCTGAGAAAGAGAAGAGATAAGTTCAATTAATAATATTTTTGATATTTAGAACATTGTCATACACCTCAATAACACTTATAAATAAAGTAAAAATGTACAGAAGTGTAGAAGCGGAGTTTTGTCTCATTTCTTCAGTTCTTCTTTTGCTTCTTCTTCTTTCTTAACATTTTCATGTTAAAACTCCTTATGTAAGGTCACAATCATACGACTTACTTTAATAGTTTTAAACGATCTAACGTCTTTATTTTTTACCTTTGGATTCTTCGTGATAAATACATACATAAGAACTATACCCCGCAAGGGATATAGACGTGATTATATATAGTATGTATTATGTAATATGATTTATATTATAGTATGTATACCGGGGGGAGAGCGTTAGCAGATTTTTTTTTAATTGTGTTCAGAATTGCAGAGAACAGCCTTGTATATATTTACGATGCCATAAACTAACCCTAAAGGTGACCAAGCTTTTCTTAACACTACGCGACACGGTGCATTTTGTAAAGCAGATACAGTTTAAAATGAAGCTCTGATAAAAATAATGTGTGCACTGTGAACTTTACTTGGTGTGTACTACACTTAGTCTTTTTTTATTTCTTGAATAATGGTGCATTCACATCTGTGTTAATCTTTAATGTGTGATTTAAATCTCAATAGTCAACAAGCGAAGAACAACACAGTTGCTCTGAACATCTGCAAATTAGTGAATATTCCTTAGAATCAACATCGGTGTTGGCTTAAAGTTCTTGTATCATTGTTTCCGATGCCAACTCGAGTACGTCGGGTTTCTTATACAAACAGTTAGTAGTTATTCTTAGAGTTTAATTGTTTTGTTAATGTGTGTAAAAGGTGAGAACATGAAATAACATTATAATTTTGAAAAGAGTAAAATCTTTGTCAATAATGAAGATAAATTTAAGAGTACCCAAAACCGACGAATTTGTTTGAAAAAATTTATAAATGTAGATGATGCGAATGAAGTGTGCAGGGATCGTCGTGGCTAGTGGAAATACGTAGTCTAACCTAACCTAACCCTCCAGGAAATAGGTTTAATTTTGTGTATTATATATATTATACGTATGTATTATACATAAAATTATATACATACATAAAATTAAGCCTATTCAAAATAATGTCAAGTATAATAAACCATAGACCAAGACTCTAAGCGACAATCTTTATCCTATGTGACTTTAATTTATGTTGTTTTTTTTTTTTAATATTAGAATAGGGTTAGTTTATGGTTTGTTGTCTTTTTTTGATGTGCTAGTAATGAACTATCAATGATGTTACCTACTTAAAGGGAACAATATTACATCAACATTCTATTAAATTTATACAATATCCATTGGTCAAATCGTTAAACCAAAGGCTGCAGAAGGCTGTTTAAATGTTTATTAAATTAACCCTTTTCCTACATTCGTATTCTATAGAACTTTATAAAAACAATTATTACAACAACTGTATTGAAAAAGTTATTGAAATAATTACACCCGTTGATTTATTAACATTTATTGTTCGTAACGTTTCCTTTAATCTAAAGAAAGAAAAAGTTTAAATTAGTAATTAATGAGAAACTGTAAAGCCTTCCGCTTATCTCTAAACTTTTGATAATCGTGGTTATTTTATGAGTCAAAGGGTGATCAAAAGCTATTGTGGTAGAAATAGACAAGAGAAAGTTAAACGAGGTGTAATTAATAAAAAAAAAATTCATAAAAAAAATACAACAATATCAACCTAGCCTGAAAAGCGGTTTCATATTAATTTTAAATTTTTGATCGCAATAAGTGAAGATATTTGTTTAGAAAAATAAAAGATCCGATACATTAATGAACTCCAGACTAGGCTAGGCATGAATAAAAAAAACTGACGGCAGTCAGTGAAATATTTAAAAAAAAGGTATTATTAATATATGCACATTTTATATGACACTGGGCCGTGTGGTTTCTGGCACTAATAGGAAAACAAGAAGAACACACCATCTCTTTCCCATGGATGTCGTAATAGGCGACTAAGGGATAGGCTTATAAACTTAGGATTCTTTTTTTAAGGCGATGGGCTATCAACCTGTCACTATTTAAATCTCAATTCCATCACTAAGCCAAATAGCTGAACGTGGCCTATCAGTCTTTTCAAGACTGTTGGCTCTGTCTACCCCACAAGGGATATAGACGTAATTAACGTAACGTGACAGATTCCGCTTAGTCTTAGAGCCACGTGATTATATGTATGTATTTATTGAAACAAAATTTTTGTTACGTGTCAGATTTGGCTTATCCCTTAGTCTTCGAGCGACGTAGGTACTCGTACTTACGTTTTGCACTAACTCCGTGTGATAGAACTAATATTGCGACGATTGCGACTAGTACGCAAGCCTGTGCCATTTTGTACCTGTAACAATAAAAATATATATATAAGTAAATGGGCAATGCAATTTTTGACATTTAAGAATAGAACAACTCCATATAAAACAAAGGGCGACTAAGGGATAGGCTTATAAACTTGGGATTCCTCTTGAAGGCGATGGGCTAGCAACCTGTCACTATTTCAATCTCTATTCTATCATAAAGCCAAATAGCTAAACGAGGCCCTTCAGTATTATCAAGACTGTTGGCTCTGTCTACTCTGCAAGGAATATAGACGTGATTTTATGTATGTATATATTTATTGTAACAACTAATTAGAATTTTATTTTAATTTATTTACATCAATTTGTGCCGTCAATATTAAATCTAAATCGTGGACGAATGCACTACTGTCTACATTAAAAAACGTGAATGAATGTAAAACTAATTATTTCAATACGAGTATTTCGTCAAGTATGGTTTAAGTAAACAGTGATTAGAAGACCATATACTACACTGTATAAAAATTGTTTATTACGCTTTTTAGAGGTTATAACAATTTAAACGGTACACAAAATGTGTGTTACCTTAATGGCTTATAATGATCTCCCTTGGGTGAAAGAGTGTGAGTGATGGACCATGTAGGTTTTAATTAAAACATACCTACATGGTGTTTTCGTGAATAGCCCACATATTCAAGTGAATATCGTAAATATATTTTTATTAACAAATGAAATTACAAAAATTATAGACATATAATATAAAAATACAAACAACAAGATATCTAATCTTGATACAAACAACAATAAAATTTACATACCTACATACAGTCACGTCTATATCCCCTGCGGGGTAGACAGAGCCGACAGCCCCGAATAGACGCTCAACTATTCAAATTAATATTATTAATAACAAAAAAAATGAACACTAAATTTAATTCAAAAATATAATACCTTCATTATTAGTTGGGATTGGGTTTACTGCAAATGTCACTCAAAAAATGAAGAGCGTCGGCGGTTCAATGGGTAAGGTGCTCAGTTAAAATGCGTGATGCACAGAAAGGCATAGGTTCAAATCCCACCTCGGCCATGTACCAATGATTATTTTCAAAGTTATGTATTAGTTTGAATACTAACCGATGCACTTACAGTGATAACAAAACATCGTGAGGAAACCTGCACCTTCGAATTGGATGTGAAACTATGGATCCAATAAGGATTAAGTTTACCTGCAGAGGTAGCGGAGGTCAGATGGGAGTCGCTTCGTGTAAAAACCTGACTCACTCAAGACAGGATACATGGTCAAAGGCATACCCCGGGCTCTTCTCCAGACTGGTGAGGAAGCAACCAGGACTAAAGCCAGGCGGAAAAAGTCAGTCAAATAAAGTGGAAAAATTAGTAACACTAACACCCTGACACTTACGGAGTAACTTTTAAGTCCATAGTAAATTCTATTTGTGTCATCAGTACTAATACGTACGAATCAAATTTTAAATACTTATGGAGGTAAATTACAACATTTTAACATATTTGTGCTGATTGTAGCTCTAAAAATATCGCCTTTCATTAAAAAAAAAAAGAAAATGTGTTGACTGAAATATTGTGGTTTGACCACGCGAAGCTTAAAAACATCAAAGTTGATATCGATTGTTCAATTTATTCTTATTGTTTTCATCAAGCTCCGTATCAGACATTGTAAGGATTCGAACTTCAAAGGGAAAGCCTAAAAAATACTTAGCTATAGGTCTATGGTGCGAATAGAGAAAAAAAATATAGATAGATAAATAGTTAGATATGTAGATAGATTAGTTCTACATTCATTAATGTTTTTTTTATGTAGACAATGTGCATTCGTCCACGATTTAGATTTAAGAGATCATCTATGTTTGTAAATTGACGTCCGATGAAAATGCTGCAGTGTAGTTTGTTCCGCCGCTTCTTCTACACATGCGCTTTGGAAGCGGTAGTAGTTATAATTAGATTTAAGTGATATGACGTCAATAAGTGATACCTTATTTTGAAAATAAATCTATTCTATTCTAGATAAAACTCTTTATTGCACATTAAGAGTAAAACACACAAAACAGACAGAGATGGTACAAAGGCGGACTTGTCGCTAATGCAATCTCTTCCAATCAACCTTTGGGTGGAAGGTAACCAAACAGGAGATGGGCGTTGGCGCAGAGCAAGGTAAATAAATGTTTGAACATAATAAAATGCACACAGAATATATATCTATAAATAATACATATAAATACACAATAATACGCATAAATACATAATAATAACATATACTTATACTTATAATTTTGAATCATCTTTTTTTATCTTTCCGGTGACAGGTTCCTAGCCCATCGCCTAAAAAAAGAATCCAAAGTTTATGAGACCATACCTTAGTCTTTTACAGCATCCAAAGGAAACAGATGGAGTGGTCCTATTATTTTTTTTTCTATTGGTGCCGGGAACCACACGGTTAGAATAAATCCAATTTACTTACCATTCAGTATTAATAATTCACCTTACAAAGTGCGATCATAAAACATGCAGTCACTGCAAACATTGAACTAACAACTTAGTTCCTCAATATTAGTTTAGCAAATTGACTTAATTGTTTTACAACGTAACTTATTCATGGGTGACAAACTCTGACATGATTATATTGGTGAAATTAAATTGTGTTTGTAAATCTTAATAGGAAGTGATTGTGCTCTATTGAAATGCCCGTAAAATCACAAATGTGTTACAATTAGGTTTATTAATAACTAGTTCTGCCCGCAACTTCGTCCGCGTGGAATAGTTATTTTGGGCATCATTGAAGACCTCAAGGAAGAATAATTTTCCCCGTTTTTTTTCACATTTTACCATTATTTCTTCGCTCCTAATAGTTGCAGCGTGATGATAAATAGCCTAAAGCCTTCCTCGTCCTCTAAATAAATGGTCTATTAAACACAAAAACAATTTTTCAATTCGGTCCAGTAGTTCCTGAGATTAACGCGTTCAAACAAAGAAACAAACAAACTCTTTAGCTTTATAATATTAGTATAGATAGGCACACATTCGCCGTGTGGTTTCCGGCACCCTTACAAAAAAGGCATAGGGCCACTCTATTTCTTTTCAGTGGATGTCGTAAAAGGCGACTAAGGGATATGCTCATAAACTTGAGATTCTTTTTTAGGCGATGGGCTAGTAATCTGTCACTATTTAGATCTCAATTCTATAATTATGCCAAAGAGCTGAATGTGGCCTATCAGTCTTTTCAAGACTGTTGGCTCTGCCTACCCAGCAAGGGATATAGACGTAATTTTATGTATGTATGTAGGCAAACATTCATCTAGTATAAATTTCCAAAGCAGTTCTGGTTCTGCTTCTTGGTTCCCAAGAATATTGTAAAAGTTAATTAAGGGAATTTCTAATTCTACGTTTTTATAATTAGGCCTTATAGCTAAACATGACATTTCAATGCTTTAGGCTCTATCTACCCCTACGCCCTACCTGTATTCACGTAAATCTCTTACGAGGTAAACAGATCCAACAGTCTTTAAAAACTGTAAAGCCACGTTCCATCACGTCCACAGATAACTTTAACCTACATCAGCGTAGCTAGCATTACACCCGCGACGTCGTTTTTATCGCGCGATAAACTATTGCTGTCCCGTTTAAAAAGAGAAACAGCGATAGATTATCGCGCGACAAAAACGACGTTTTTAAATGAATAGCGTGAACTTTTCATGAAACATAATTTAAAATTATTTCGACAAGCACACAGTAGTGTGGCACAAGAGGACGTTCCCTTATAATTAAATAGTTGTAAAAGACTCATTATACGAAATAGAAACTAATTAAAATCCGCTGAAGACTTCAAGTAGGTTATTTTCATTTCTACATGGCCGCTAAAGTGAAACTTACTTACATACATAAATTAAAAAGTTATAGACGCTTATGTCTATACTTTACGATATCAATTTAAGCAACAGATCATGATCTTCTGATCAGATTCTTCGCTATCTTAATCGCTATTTTTATAAAGATACATACAAACATATAATCACGTCTATAACCCTTGCAAGGAAGACAGAGCCAACAGTCTTGAAAATACTGATAGGCCACGTTCAGCCGTTTGGCTTGATGATAGAATTGAGATTCAAATAGTGACAGGTTACTGGCCCGTCGCGTAAAAAAAGAATCCTAAGTTTATATGCCTATTCTTTAGTCGCCTTTTGCGACATCCACAAGAAAGAGATGGAGTGGCCCTATTCTTTTTTCTATTGGTGCCGGTAACTACACGGCACATAACTTATATAGTTATGTTATTATTATCTATTTGTTGATATATAGTTCAAACACCCCTACTAATTTTTTTAAGCGCATAATCATTATTATATACATTAAAAATATGATAATAAAAAATGTATTAAATGAATAATATAGACTTTTTAAATAAAATATAATTAAAGTTGTTAAAAGTTTCTGAAGAAATATCTTTTCATAACGTAACTAAGATAATGAAGCCAAGTTTTTCTAATTTTCAAAACTGTTAAAAATAAATGTTTCGTTAAATTCAGAAAAAGTTGAATTTTCAGCAAAACTTGATTGGATCATGGTTACATTACACATTTATTGATATATATAATTACGTCTTTATCCCTTGCAGTGTAGACAGAGCCAACTTGAAAAGACAGAAAGGTTTCATCCAGTTCCATCCGTAAAAGTCAGTCAGGGAAAAGGTTTCCTTAATTCCGCAGCGAAACCGCAGGTAAAATGTATATTATTTGAATTTTGTAAGTACCTCTTGCTAAAAAGTACTTAATCGACCTCAGCCTCTAAGATTAAGAACAATAGGTAAATTTAAAACAATATCCGAGATTCACGCTAAAACAATCTGTCAGGTGTGAGAATCTGCACACCGCATCGACAATTCGATAAGGCCAAACCTATACTAACACCAGGATTAACTCGTAACATAATCAGAACGGTCCACAGGGAACAACTAAGTTACACAGTCGTACGTCCGGCGTTATCTCGACCAGTTCACTTGACCTGTGTTGCCAACTCCATGCCCTTATATGTCAGTGCATTATCTGCATTGATAGGGAAAAAATACAAAATATAGCCAAACGTGAACCTTGTGTTACTTGTTGCTGGCAATACAAAATATTTTTTTTTTTGTTTTTTTTTATTATAAAATCAAGCGGGTAACACCTTATTTATATAAAATCCAAGTGAATATAGGTAGATATTAGTTATTATCACCAAAATTTTGTAAACAAGCAAATTGGGAAAACTAATATGTTGACAACAAAATAATTTAAAATACAAAAACCTATATGATTTAGATGATTTGATCGATGATTTTGTATTTCATCTAGATTCGAATTAATTATTTATTATATTGGGCTAGCTCAATGTGTATAATTTGTAGATATTACATATAATCACGTTTGTATCCCTTAAGTTCCGAGTGGTTCCCTGCACTAGGACCATTCCATCTGTATGCTGTGGATGTCGTAAAAGGCGACTAAGGTATAGGCTAATAAACTTCCTTTAAGGCAAAGAGCTAGCAACCTGTCGCTATTCCATCATTAAACCATTGAGCTGAACGTGGCCTTTCAGAGTTTGCGACACGATGAAGACATGATTATATATATATGTATCCCTTGAGGGGTAGACAAAACCAACAGTCTCTAAGAGACTGAAGAGCCACGTACAACTAATTTCTCCCATATATTTATTATTTATTACTAATTATTTTTATAATAATCGAGTTGGTAACACTGTCTCCTTCTAGTAACGTCATAATATCGAAGGTCAGGCTAGGCTGGCCGTTAGTACCGGCAAAATCAGATTTGTGGATATATGCATCCGTGGCTTCCTGGCCGTGTGGATTAGGTGCATTTTATTAAATTTATTATTTTAATGAATACCGATAAAATGGAAGTGTTATGTTTTAATATTTGATGTGTGATTGCATTTTTCTTCATGCTTTCAATTATATGACATGCCCTTAATGCCAACATAGATAAGTGTAATGTCCGCTTTCTGCCTGCAATATAAACACCCTGCAATATAAAACATTGCTATTTAATTTTGTAGACTAACACTCATCCTGATAAGACTAATAAATGCGACAGGACACATGTAAAATCAATTTATTTAACTTGGGCATTCTCAAGGCAAGAGTGAATAGGCACTATTTGAGCTACCGTTCACCACCTTGAACCACATCTTGCTTACCACCAGGCATATTTAAGTCAAACGCACTCAAATCTAATATAAAAAAAAACATAACATTATTTTACTAAAAGTGTTAATAAATTGAACGAACGCATTTTTTTTAAGAAACATGTATAAAATGGACCAAAATTGAAAATGCTTAACGTATTTAATTGGACCAAACAATATCTACGTTAGTATTTTCACACCATACGGTCCCAAATTGAAAGGGATAATTAAGGGCAAGCAAGATACTGTTGAAAGGTTATGGTTAAACCGGTCGGAAATCTACGTAAAAGCATTAAAGTAGATCTGTTAGTGGGTAAGGTTGTTTATGTAAACATATTACGTCTTTTAACCCTGGTGGGATAGACAGAACTTATAGTGAGACATGAGGGCTTCTGAGATAAAGTGATGGGTTGCTAGCTTATTGCATAAAGAAGAAGAATTTCCCTTGTATGTCTTTACTGTCAGAAAATGACATATAAATCGATAATTATGTACTTAGAACACAATATTTTTCTATTGATTTTTATCTAAGAACTTAATTCCGTTATATCAAGTTTCCGTACAAAGTGACTTTAGCTGATAAGTAAGTAGGAAGTTACGTTTTCACGAGACGGCAAACAATAAATATATTTTTCGTATGAATTGTACAAAAGTTTTGATGCAAGATTCCAGGAAACTATTTACAATCTGTTACTCCTTTTTGCTTCCAAATAATTAAATTGTCTACATTATTATTTAATATACATTATAAAAATTAAGTACAATAATTAAAATACAATTGTGCGTAGTAAATTTCGCCCGTTTTCCTTTGTGATCCTCTATGATCTCCGAAAAACATGCATTGTAATTTTAGCTAGTCTACAAATGTATTGTAGACACATTTATGGCACAAAATATAACAAACAACATTATTGTTTTGTCAATTACTCTATATACATTAATATAAATAAATAAATATAAATACTCGTATATTATCCACTGATTTTGTTGTTATTTGGAAATATTTAGAAGAGAGAAATTAATTTCTAAATAGAAGAAGCGCAGAATGGAACTAAGGAAGTAAAAATTATTTGTTAACTTATTAGCTAACAGAGCTGATAAGAAGACGATGAAATATTAAAAAAAACCCCGTTAAGTACACAATCCTGGTCCCTTAATTAATATAAACGTGTATATTTTTAGAATTAATAATCTCAATTATTTGTAGACAATCAAATATGACGCGATTTCTTCCTTGACAGAGTTTACTTTCAAAATTAATTTCTAAATTTAAAAAGAATCAACAAGAAAATCGTCTTCCTTGTCTTCGATTTAAAAATATTACCTGAAAATTATAAAATTATAAGAACTTTTTATTGCTACTGACATCTTCTAGACTTTTATTTTTATTATATTATTTTATTTTTAGTGCCGTGTAGTTCCCGGCACCAATAGAAAAAAGAATAGGATCACTCCATCTCTTTCCCATAGATGTCGTAAAAGGCGCCTAAGGGATAGGCTTGTAAACTTGATATTCTTCTTCAAGGCGACGGGCTAGCAACCTGTCACTTTTTATGAATCCAATTTTATCAGTAAGCCAAACAGCTGAACGTGGCCTATCAATATTTTCAAGGCTGTTGGCTATGTCTACCCCGCAAGGGAAATAGACGTGATTTTATGTATGTATGTATGTATATTTTTTATGCAAAAGTTTGTGGATATGTGGATTCATGTTTGTTAGTCTTCCACGCAAAAACTACTGAATAGATTATTATTAAACTTTGCAGTAATATAATTGGAATAACAAGTTAAATTTCATAGAGTATAGCATCGTAGAGTTGGAAACATTTTATGTTAGGGCAAAAACTTCAAGATTTTTAATTTCTCTACAAGCAACAAAAGTGTAAGGTTTTAATTAAACTACTCACTGGTTATAAAAAAATTTACCGAATTTCGTAATCACGATTATTCTATATAGTTTCAAACGAATAATGGACTTGGAAGGTATAAAATGACCTTTAACTAAATGAAATAATGTAAATGACATTCTGCGGTGAGTTAACATATTTTAGGCGTTAATTCCATTACTTACGTCTTCCAGCGGCAACTCGGTTCGCCATAAATTAATGGCCGGCATCAATAGAGGGCCACATTGATTCCAAATTCAAATTATATTTTTTATCAGGTCAGTTAATAGACATAAGTTAAGCAATGTTTTTTTTTTGCAATTTACAATTCTACTTTTCAAAATAAAAAAACATTTCAATTAAAAATGATATAAATTGCATATTATACATTTTATTAAGTATACGTTTATAAAATAAATAAATTAACACTCACCTCACTTATAATTTCAATTCTATAAATTTCAATCCTTTTAAATAAATTTTGATATTTTCATAAGTGCAATTTATATTTAACAAAAAAAAACTACTTTTGTATTTTTATTTGTAAGTAAGAGACTGAAAAACCATTAAACAAAGTATGTATTAATTTTAAGACGAACCGGCCTAACTAACTTTCTTCTGTAAAATCCTAAGTATGAAGTGATAGATACCAGTAAATTCTAATTTTATATGGGCCTATAATATACGAGTAATTTTTCTTTACAGCGTCGATGATCGATCGGTCATGAAACTAGAAATATGTTCCGCTCTCATACAGGCAGACACATAGTCATACAAACAGTCGTTTTTTGCATCGGGGGTTAAAAAATGCCCTCATAGGTAAGTATCTTTAGTCATCAATCTTCCTGTATTGTTCTTATTTATGCATGTATAAAAATATTGTATCTTGAAAGGGTGTCATAAATCTAAATGAAAAAACGTGATATTCTCTTAAAATCGTTTACGATCCAATCTTCGCCAACATTGGCTGAATTATAAACGCATCACAATATAACATATGGATTGATTTAAGCTGATTTTTTTTAAGGCAAGCTAGTAAGATCCAGCCCTAAAGTAAGTTCAACGAGATGTTCTATTTGCCGTGTGGTTCCCGGCACCAATTAAGAAAGAATAGGACCACTCCGTCTCGTTCCGATGGATCTCGTAAAAGGCGACTAAGGGCTTAGGTAGATAGTCTTATAAACTTGGGATTCTTATTTTAGGCTATGGGCTAGCATCTTGTCACTATTTCTCTCTCTCTCGAATCACAATTCTCTCATTATGCCAAACCAGCTGAACGCGGCCTATCTGTCTTTTCAAGGCTATTGACTCTGTCTTCCCCGCAAGGGATATAGACGTGATTATATGTATGTATGTAAAGATCAATTTTTTTCAACTACAGCCAAGACCCAGGCCAATCAAAACATTTTTGAATGTGTTAAAATGTCTTTTTTAAATCAGCCAAATTTATATACAAATACAAGTGAAGCCGCGAGCGGTCGCTAGCATTATATAGCTGAAACCCGGAAGTTTTAAGCTCAGTACTTGCAAAGGCTTAGGCTAAAACAATTATAAGTTCAATGACAAAGTGATCCCTTGGCCTACATCAATGACGGATTTTGGAATTGTTAAAACATTGTTAATTTTGATACTTAACATACATACATATTACGCCTTCATCCTTTAAGGGGTAGACATTGCCAAAAATGTCGGCAATACATAGAAAAACTGTTTAATGAACCAAGCACATAAAAAACCTTAAAATACCGAAAGGCCATCCCGAAATTCCAACAGGAAGCGGAATAGGTACATGGGAATTTTGTTTTACGCGGGCGAAGTCGACGGCGTAAACTTGTTATAACAAAAAAAAATAATACAGCTAACGCACTGTCAAAAAGTAATTAAGTAAGTATAATAGGCTGCGGTGCATTTATTAATTTTTCACCAAAAAATAACCCATGGTTAAAAAGTTATTACCAAAGCTATTATTTTCTCTTTCATTGTTATATCATTACTAACGACCCCCCGGCTTCGCACGGGTGCAAAATTATAAATGTTATTATACATAAAAACCTTCCTCTTGAATCACTCTACCTGTTACAAAAAACCGCATCAAAATCCGTTGCGTAATTTTAAAGATTTAAGCATACAGACAAACAGACTAAAATAGCGACTTTGTTTTATACTATGTAGCAATTAGATTTAGATTATTTTCTGGCTTTAACTACTTATTTATATGTGTAATATTATTTTTATTTTCTCTTAAATTTAAAACTAAAATAAACTAAATATAAATTCAAATAAATATAACTTAATGATTATTTATGTATTGAAATAAATCCTATGCCGTGTGGTTCCCGGCACCATTACAAAAGAATAGGACCACTCCATCTCTTTCCCACGGATGTCGTAAGAGCCGACTAAGGGATAGACTTGGGATTCCTCTTTAATGTAAATCCCTGCCAATCTAAGGTCTGCCGCGCCGATGGATGCATGGCTAGGGGCGAGCCTAGTCTCGAGCGTGCCACTTCCGCCATGGGGTTGGGCGACCCCCAGGTAATGGCTAGCCTTACCCTGGCATGCGGGGCTCTGCTGGGGCGGACAAAATTTTTCCCTAGCGTCTCGTGGGAATCGCATTATGAACCTTAAAAAGCATATAAATGGCGGCGATGGTGTCCGCACCCCATCACGTCTCGTTCCCGGCGGGAGCGGTATGCGGTCTGCTGAAAGCCGCTTTGCGACGATGAATGTAAGAGGAGGAATGAAGGATAAGATTGAGGAAGTATGCCAGATGATGGATGAAAGACGTTTGGATGTGTTGTGCGTGAATGAAACGAAGCGGAAAGGATGCGACGCGACGCAGCACGGCCCTTACACGGCGTATTGGTCTGGAATTTCCAGTACCAGCCGAGGCTGTCAAGGGGTCGGTCTAATTCTTTCTGCACGAATGGCTGAGTGCGTGAATGAGTATGAGTGTGTCAGCCCTCGTCTTCTATGGATTAGGATGAAAGTTGGAATCACTCGGATCTTCGTTCTAGGTGTTTATGCACCTTGGGATGTGGGTTCGAGGGGTACAACATCAGCAAAAAGCGAAAACGAGGAGTTCTGGAATAGTGTAAGAGAAGTATTGAAAGTTACCAAGCCAAATGAGAAGATTATTATGTTAGGTGATTTTAATGGATGGGTGGGTGTAAAGCGTGATGGATATGAAAAGGTGCTTGGTGCGTTTGGTGACGAAAAGGTGAATGATAATGGAAGAAGTGTATTAGAAATTTGTCTAGAGTGGGATCTTTTTGTGTCGAACTCAATGTTTCAACATAAAGAGATCCACACCTACACAAGAGTGGAAGGTATTTTAAAAAGTATGATAGACTTTGTGATTGTAGATGAAAGATTGAAGAACAAAGTGCTGGATACCCGTGCATATCGCGGTGCTGGCATTGACTCGGACCATTTACTGGTGATATCCCGGATAAGGGGTATCTTCAATCGCTGGCGGCACAGGGTAAGGGAGCAAACCAGCGCTTTGGAAAGAGTAAAAGTGGAAAATTTGCAAGATATGGATGTAGGTAAGAAGTATATTAATAGACTGAAGGATGAATTTGAAGATTTAGATGAAATGAGCGATATTGAAGATGGATGGAAGGAACTTAAAGAAAGAATTGTGAAAGTAGCTGTTGAAGTGTGTGGTGTAAGTAGAAGAAGGAAAGGAAAAAATCACAAAAATGCGTGGATGAGTAAAGATGTGCAAGAACTTGTGCGATTAAAGAAGAAAGCATGGCTGGATTTGTTAGCAGCAAAAGCTAACTTAAGAATGCAAGAGGTTATAGATGAAGATGTGAATGAAGCACGTAAGGAATATAAGAAAATGAAAGATTTGGTTAAGAAAGCTGTGATTAGAAAGAAAGAAGAGTATAAAGAGGATTTTGATAAAAGGCTATCAGAAGACTTTCAGTCAAATCTGAAAGTATTCTGGAAATCCGTAAGGTCAGCCCGAGGAAATACTATAACCAGAGAGCTGACTAGGATCAGATGCCAGGATGGTAGCGTTGTGAAAGGAGAAGAATGTGTACTAAAGATATGGAAGGACTATTTTGAAAGTTTATTTGAAAAAAAGGAAGGAAATAAGAAAGATTTCTGCTATAGCGAAGAAAAAGAGAATGAGATGGAAGGCGAAATTGAAATGTTCGAAATTGTGGAAGCACTTAAGAGTATGAAAGCGGGAAAGGCTGCTGGGTGTGATAGAGTGTCGGTCGAGATGCTTAAAGCAGGAAAAGGCGTAGTAGCTAGTCAGTTGTACTGCCTTTTCAATTTGTGTTGGAGAAGCGGCCGAGTACCAAAAGATTGGTGTAAGGCTGTTATCGTGCCACTTTACAAAGGAAAAGGGTCACAGCTGGACTGCAAAAATTATCGTGGTATAAGCCTGCTTAGCGTCGTCGGCAAATTGTATGCTAAGGTATTGATTAATAGAGTCAGGAATGAAACTGATGACAAAATATGGGATGCTCAAGCGGGATTTCGAAAGGGAATGGGATGTACTGATCAGGTCTTTTCCTTGCGGTGCATAGCCGAAAAGTTTTTGGCCAAGAGTCAAAAAATTTTTTGCACATTCGTAGATCTGGAAAAGGCCTATGACAGAGTTGAGAGGAATGAATTGTGGTCAGCACTTTCTATGCATGGGGTGAGCAGTCTCTTAATACGAGCACTGAAATCCTTATATGAGGATTCGAGTGCTTGTGTCAGGATAAACGGAGCGCACACTGAGTGGTTTAAGATTGAGAAAGGCGTTAGGCAGGGATGTGTTGCGTCACCGTGGCTGTTCAACCTATTTATGGATAGCTGTTTGACAGATTTGAAAGAGTCTAAAAGTGGATTAAGGATGAATGAGTTACTCGTCAAATGTCTGCTCTATGCCGACGATCAGGTTATACTGGCGTCATCAGCGGAGGAGTTACAGGAGATGGTAAACTGTATGCATGAAGCTTTAAAAGAGAAAGGAATGAAAGTGAACGTAAGTAAAACTAAAACACTGGTTTTTGAAATGGAGAAAGAAATGACAGCATGTAATATTTTGATTGGAGGAGAAAAAGTGGAGCAAG
Organism: Amyelois transitella; assembly: GCF_032362555.1. Lineage (NCBI taxonomy): Eukaryota > Metazoa > Arthropoda > Insecta > Lepidoptera > Pyralidae > Amyelois > Amyelois transitella. Next base: position 2,031,808 of record NC_083513.1, on the reverse strand, counting down.
TGAAAGAGTTTGTATATCTAGGATCAAAGTTTACATCAGATGGCAAGTATGATAGTGATATTGAAAGGAGAGTGAACGCGGAGAACATGGTGAATGGAGCTTTGCATGCCTTTATGAGCAGTCAGAAACTATCCAAAAAGGCTCGACTGGCTGTGCACAGGGGCGTGTTGGTCCCGACATTAATGTATGGGAGTGAAAGTTGGGTATGGCAAAAGAAGCATGAAAGCAGAAATGCAGTGGAAATGAGAGCGTTAAGGAGTATGATGGGTGTGAAATTGAGTGACAGGATAAGGAACAGCGTGATAAGGGAATGTTGTGATGTGAAAGAAGATGTAGTTACAGGAATAGAAAAGGGTATGTTAAGATGGTTCGGTCATGTGGAGAGGATGAATGAAAGCAGGTTGACTAAGCAGATATACAAGGAGAGTGTGGAGGGAAAGGTCGGAGTGGGAAGACCTAGACGAACGTATCTTGATCAAATTAAGGACGTCCTGGTAAAGGGTCAGGTCAAAAGTACCCGAAACCGCCGAGCTTGTATGAAGAGAGTTATGAATGTGGACGAAGCGAAAGAAGTATGCAGAGATCGTGGCAAGTGGAAAGAGGTAGTCTCTGCCTACCCCTCCGGGAAAGAGGCGTGATTTTATGTATGTATGTATGTAAATAAATCCTACAAATTTAGGGACCTTCCCTAAATAAATATTGATGAATTTGGAGCAAAAAAAGTATGCAAGTTAAAAGATTACTCAGACTACGAGTACCAATTTAATTGCGTATTTGTTTATACCTTAATAAACAAAAATAGTCTCACTGAAACCTCTTACGTGGAGTGCGTACATAAAGCATTGTTGTACACTTTTTATGCTATGTTTTACGTGCGCTGTAAATTTATTATGACGCCATAATAACAATTGCTGAAAGTGTGCCTAGTGTCACCTCTAAACAACACGAGTGTCATAAAATATTAACCAGGGGTTGTAAATCTTCCTTTTTAGGGAAGAAATTCGGACATTCGTTTCTGCACACTCTATCATTATGTCATTTAGTCTTCACCTCTCTGGAGAGAATGCAAGGTCCACCGACGACCATGATAGTAGAATGAATAGGTTCAGTTTACACTAAGCGACTCCCATCTAACCAACACGAACTTTGCAAGGGAACCTAACGCATATTGATAATAATAATATAAGAAGAAAATGCTTCAGTGCGGTTTGTTCTCGCTTCTTTTGCACTGACGCCTAGGAAGCGGCAGTAAACTTAGTATTTAGTCATTTATTTGACGTCAACCAATGTTGTGAAACCAAAAGATTTGACAATTATTAAGCGATATGAAGTATCCTTTAATAATGAATAAAAGTTTTGAATTTGAATTAGATCATTGTTACGAATTCAGTTGCCTGAATGTGCTGGTTTCCTCACGATATTATTCACCATAAACTCATCAAAATCAGCTATCTACGGATACAGTTTTTAAAGTCAAATTCCACTGAAGCTCCTTATGTTTCTCTCACATCCTAATAATAATATTTATAACTATTCACCGGAGGTCCCGGGTTCGAATCCCGGCCAGGGCGTGATGAGAAAAGAACTTTTTCTGATTGCCCTGGTTCTTGGATGTTTATCTATATAAGTATTCAGCCTGTATAAGATAATGCTATAAACCTAGACAATCAGTACAGTTACTTTGTACACAACTGCTGTTTACAACTAATATAAACCAACAAACAAACACACGGTAATTCTAGTTTATAGAGGTAGTTTTGGCAACTAATTCTGTAAATGTGTTTCAAACAGTGTGACAAATTTTGTAAAATTATGTGATCTGCTTTAAATAATGTCTATGTGCCGTGCGGTTCCCGGCGTCAATAGAAAAAAAGGAACCCTACATCTCTTACCCGTGGATGTCGTAAAGGGCGACTAAGGGATAGACTTGTAAACTTGCGATTCTTGTTTACAGCGATAGACTAGTAACTTGTCACTATTAGAAAATCAATTCTATCATTAAGCCAAACAGCTGAACGTCGCCTATTGGTCTTTTCGAAACTGTTGGCTCTGTTCACCTCAGTTAAGTTTGCTTCAGCCAACTTATCATGTGAACTGATCGGTTTTGACCTGACCTTTCACCACTACGTCCCCGAGAGGAAGAATGAACCTACCCAATTTAATCAAGGTACCTTCAAAGCCAACATAAAGCCTGTAGGTGAACCGAAGGAAGTATGCAGAGATCGTGGCAAATGGAAAGATGTAGTCTCTGCCTACCCCTCCGGGAAAGAGGCGAGATTTTATGTATGTATGTATTAGGCCTGTCCTATTTTATGAAAGTTAAACATGGCCAGTGCTGAATTGGCACAAGCGTAGGAGTTGCGTGTCTAGGAGATGAAAATGCCCTGTATGTGAAACTCTCGTGGCAGCCATCATTTCCGTGACAAGACAAAATGCATGATAACCTTCTACGTTAGTACAGTCACGTTTTGCGGAAACCGACAGACTATCTGAAGAACAAATATCTTGCCATGGACCCAAGTAAGGGGCAGGCCGAAAAAGATATTTGCGAGCCAATGGACTTAAATGTTAGGACGCCGAAAACCGGACGAAGTGGAGAGAGAAAAGTCGGAAGCCGGACCCCGGATCCCGAAGCGCTTCAGTAGGGTACGACCAGGATAATGTATTCTCTTGTCCACATTCTATTCTATGTTTGGATATTTGTGAAGTTGACGTTGTTGAAGAAAGTGCGGCAGTGCAGTTTGTTACCGCTTCTTCTGCACTGACGCCTTGGAAACGGCTGTAAACTTAGTTTTAAGTAATTTATTTGACGTCAACCAATATTGTGAAACCAAAAGATATGACAATTACTAAGCGATATGAAGTATCCTATAATAATGAATAAAATTTTTCAATTTGAATTTGATAACTAGGCCTTTCCCACCGAAGTCAACTTTCCTATTCTTTCTTCTCCTTCCCCTGATGTAAATCTCGGTTACATCCTCACCTTTCTAGTGGCTAGAGGCGCCTTTACGACCACGATACTAAATTGGGTGAGTCAGGTTTCTATACAAAGCGACACCCATCTGACCTCCGCAACCATTGCTGGAGAATCTAACTCACATTGGATCATGATAACACATTCAGTTGCCTGAATATGCAAGTTTCCTCACGATTTTTTCCTACACCGTAAGAATAACTTTCCTATTCTTTATCTATGATTAAAAACACATGAATGGAAACATTACCATTGAATCCATAACACGTACATAAGTACAGGCAAGCACTCAAACAAATTGTCTTTGCATAGTCGTATACGAGGCATATATTACCCTGATATTCGAGAATAAGGACACATATATCGATTATACCCGTTATTTTTGGACGGTCCATTCATTTCGCACACTTTTTACATTTGGCCGTAACGTATTTTAGTCTTTTGAATTCAATTATTTTTGTCTGCCGTTGTGTTTCAATAGAGAGATATATATGTGTCTATGGCAACATCTCAAATGTCACACGCCACTAAGCCTATCACGTGAATGCTAAATCGCGCAAGCAAAGATTTCACGGATTATAGCATTTACGAGTATACAACCTCCGACACAAAATTGTCGGAGCCACGGTTTCTAAATCTTATAAAATTTAGATTCTTCTTTTAGGCGATGGGCTGGCGATGGGCTGGCGATGGGCTGGCGAAGGCTAGCAGAATTGAGATTCAAATAGTGACAGGTTGCACATAGTGACTGTCACTATTTGAATCTCAATTCTGTCATTAAACCATACAGCTGAACGTGGCCTATCTTTTCACACTGTTGGCTCTGTCTACCTCGCAAGGGATACAGACGTGATTATATGTATGTATGTGCTTTTTAACTAGTCGTTGATTCTGAGATTAAAAGTAATTAGGAAGTACTACGTGGGTGGGAAGTTGTAGTTGAGACAATAAGTAAACAAACTAACTTTCCCATAATTTTGTTGAAATTTTATATTTCCATAAATAAATAAATACCTATATACGGGACAATACAATGATTGAGTTAGGCTCGAAGTAAGTTCGAGACTTGTGTTACGAGATACCAACTCAACCATACTATATTTTATAATAAATACTTTATATAGATAAACATCAAAGACCCAGGTCAATCAGAAAAAGTTCTTTTCTCATCATGCCTTGGCCGGGATTCGAACCCGGGACCTCTGGTGTCACAGACAAGCGTACTACCGCTGCGCCACAGAGGCCGTCAAATTTCAATTCATCGTTCGTTATTTGCAATTGACATAAAATGACTTGACTGACACACTCAATGCATAACCGAGACAGCAGGATCATGGATTTAAAACTTTCCAGTACGTGGTCGAGGGGTGCATTATTAGATTTTCCGTTTTTATTTCCCGAAATTCCCCCATGAACGGAAATTACCGAGATTTAACGCAGGTGGAGTCGCGAGCTACAGTTTAAATATACAAGCGCGAAGAGTTGATTTATTGTTAAATATGCACTATAGATGTTACGTATATTTAAGCCCTTTTCGGACAGGTAAAAAATCATAATGGCCGTCCTTACACTTTTCAAAGACTTACAGGGCTCAGGTGTATAACGACAGAACATTTTTACGAGTCTATTAGAAGTATTGTACTTTAATTATTATGTTCTTTTTGTTTATTTTTAGACAGCAATCAATTATACTTATTAAAATTTTAAATCATCATATTTTTTTTGGGGATTTCTCTTTTTTGTGAAAATATAAAAGTATTTATCCAATGAACACCATAATACAAAAAATTAATTAATAAACTAAATTTTACCCGTAGCTTCACCCGCGCCAATTTTGCGACACCATCACGAGCGAATTTAACGTCACCTACATGCGCGAATCTAGCACCACCATTTAAAAAAAACACAGGTTTTTTGCAAATTTCACAGGACGAAAAGTACCATAGTCCTTCTCCAGACTTTAAATTATACCTATATACGCAAAATTTCAAGAAGATTGCTTCAGCGTGATGATAAAACAAACAAACAAACTTACTTTCGCATTTACAATATTAGTTGGATTACGCTATTACAGAGAGAGACAAATATAGAATCATCAACACATCTCTCTCCAAAAAAATCTTCTAAAGCAGCATATCATCACAACTTATAACACGAATGCGTAAAACGAAACTGTTGGGATTCATTTAGCAATAAATTCTCATCTTGGGATACATCTCGCGATTAATTTTGTGTTTTGCGTTGGCTGGCAACCGTTTAGTTTTTGTTATAACGGATCGTGGTGAAATATTGGGTGAATAACTTCATATTTAACGCTCGCATGATAACATTTGTCTACATTTCGCATTCGATAGGAAATAATATAAAATAAGGTTCATGCTGGCCTGGTACCAAAGAAGAATCATACTATGTGACAGTTGCTTCTCTTCCCGGCTTCTTCTTTCTTTCTGTAAAAGTGAATCAAGGGGAAGGCTTATAAACTTGGGATTCTTCTTTTAGGCGATGGGCTAGCAACCTGTCACTATTTGAATCTCATTCCATCATTAAACCCTACAGCTGAACGTGGCCCATCAGTATTTTCAAAACTGCTGCCTCTATCTAACCCGTAAGGGATAAAGACGTAATTAAATGTATATACCTAAGTTTAATTTTTGTTGTTTTAATATAATTTTCTCTTTCTTATTTATTTTTATAACTTGTTTTGAATACTTAAAAGGGTTTATTACAGTAATTTCAGTTAAGAGCAGGAACCCTATCGTAGACCTTAACATGTTTTTATGATTCCTCACATTTTATTTCTCACATTCAAAATCTCTTTACTATTTATTTATTTTTTTGCTTATGAACGTTAAAATGCCGTAAAATTTACTGCATATCTTCTTAACTATTTATGTAAAACAATTGAATCGACCGACATATCTTAAATTATACTGGTTCTGTGCCGTGTAGTTCTCGGCACCAATAGAAAAAGAATAGGACCACTCTATCTCTTTCCCATGGATGTTCTACAAGGCGACTAAGGGATAGGCTTATAAACTAGAGATTCTATTTTTAGGCGACGGGCTAGCAACCTGTCACTTTATATGAATCTCAATTCTATCTGTAAGCCAAACAGCTGAATGTGGCCTATCAGTATTTTCAAGACTGTTGGCTCTGTCTACCTCGCAAGGGATATAGACGTGATTATATGTATGTATACTGGTTCTACGAGAAGATAGATATTTGAAATTGGACATGTTAGTTTTATATGTGGTCTAGTCCCTGCATTTTCCAAATTTCCGAAAATTAATGACTATTCTAAATGAGAAACGACGAGCGTTCGCGGGCTGACAAATAATAATTTTTAATCACATTAAGATAACAAAATTTCCGCTCTTTCACAATATCGACAGGGATCCTATAATTATATTAATTGCTCGTAATAATATTTCTGGGAGTCATTTATCACGGGCGACGAGCAAACTTCCGCACTTTGATTTCGGCTTATCCAAAACGACTCTAGTGAAAATAGTCTGGGATTTTCACGCTTTTCTAAAGAGTATTTTCTTCTCCCTCCTGGCTTTAGTCCCGGTTGCATCCTCGCCACTCTGGAAAGAGAGCCCGGGGTTTGCCTTTGACCATGGAACCCAATCCAAGATCCATGGAGGATGGGAGTCATTTCGTGTAAAGGAAACATAGGAAGTGACTCCCGTCTGACCTCCGCAACCTTTGCAGGGGAACCTAACCGGTATTGGATAGATCATGGTTACACATCCAGTTGCCTGAATGTGCAGGTTTTCCCTCACCGTAGTTTGGTTCTAGGGAATATTGTAAAAGGAATATGCTTCCCTCAATTCATTTATGCACACGTAAAAGCTAAAGTAAGTAGTGCCGTGTGGTTTCCGGCACTTAGAATACACCACTCCATATCATCCCCATAGATGTCGTAAAGAGCGACTAAGGGAAGGGCTAATAAACTTGGGATTCTCCTTGAAGGCGCTCACTTTTTGAATTTCAATTCCATTATTATTCCATGCAGCTGAACGTGGCCTTTCAGTTTAACCCGTAAATATATGGATGACTCAATCCCTTACGAGTAAATTTAAAATAAGATATTACTTATGTTTACTCGTATAGCATACGTACCATTTGGTGTCAACAAATCTAGTTCGGTGGTAGAGAAATTGGTTCTTTAAATCTTATCAATCAAACTCCAATAGAGTAAAAGGAATCTTTTTTTCTTGTGCAAACTAGTTTTCTGTGTGCCAAATCTTGTAAATAGGATAAAGCCTACATTTCTGTCAATGAAAGTTATGTTCGTTTTAAGCCCCTTCAAGGAATAGGTGTAATTATTTGTTCGTTATTTTGTCTTCATCATTGCAACACGTAAATAATGAACTTATTTTTAAATAGAAAGCTTATATTGTGTTGATTCGTTAACTATACTTACAGAAATCTTAGCAAGACTTAGCAATTCGAAACTCATATTATTTATAAACTTTAAGTAAATTAAGTGAACTCTTTTTTACCGTGTGACATAATATAATTTGATTTCTTACTCGTATAGGTCATTGAGCCACCTTCTGCCACGACATGTCTAACCATTTATTTTATTATTAAACATATTGAACTGATTATAATAAAATTAATATAAAGAGTGCAATTTTTCAATTTATCTCCTAGCAAATAACATTCATTATTGCTACTACGAACTTTATTGTTTACATACCATTCAAATGTGCCTTTAAAATAGTTTTTAAATCAAGAAATTAAGTTTCCAATTTTAGAAGTACAAATAAAACTGAAAAGTAATTTAACATTGACTATCTTGAGTTACAATAGACCTCTTTATTTGAAGTTTTGGGAACTTTTCGAATAACGGTTCACGGAGTACCTTGGCACTGCCGAATCGGTAATTTCAAGACGAGGTAATTGCTAACCGATGATAAGGTCACGATAGTCAGTGCCATGGTTATGTGCCGTGTGGTTCCCGGCACTTAAGAATTGGATCTCTGCATCTTTTTCTAATGAGTATCTTAAAAGGGGACTAAGAATCATGATCCATGTGAGTAAGGTTTCCCTGAATAAGTTGCTGTTGAACTTGAGCCTCCGAATCAAGGCAAGCGCGACGCCGTTTTTATCACGAGAATAATTATCGCTGATGCTTTTTATTATATGACATGAAACGGGATGGCGATAGTTTTTCGAGCGATGTTAACGGCTTAGCGCGTGTCATGCTACGGGGCGGGAGTCTGTTCGTGTAGAAACCTGACTTGCCTAGTAAGTTCACCTGAATGACTGAGAGCCATAAATAAATAGGCTAGCTATGAATTTTGAACTGACTTGAGACAGCAAACTTTGAAAATTATTCGACCTAACAGTAAACATTTTACGTCCACAAATATTACAACCGTTAATTACCCGTTTACATATATATAAATGCTTAAAATCATGCCTTTTACCGGAGGGGTAGGCAGAGAATACATCGCCTTACCACGATTTCTGCATACTTCTTTCGCTATCCACATTAAAAACCTCTTCATGCCAGGTCGGCGGTTAATTTTTTTTTTTAATAAATTTTTATTTGTGCCGTTTTGTTTCCCGTATTTTAAATTAAGAATATAGAAGAAAAATATTACTCGTTATATAAAATAGTCCTTTAAATAAAATTGGCATATCTATTCTGGGCCCGCTTTTGGATTTCAGAAATCAGAAGCATTCGTAAAATATACATATTATCACGCATATTTATTTATATGCCTTGAGGGGTAGACAGAGCCAACAGTTTTGAAGTGAGTCTTGAGTGTACACTGGAGGTGTACACTAATTGAGGCACAATTTTATTGTTTTTTTTATGTTTACAAAAAAATAAATTTATTTACTCTTTATTAAGTAGTATATTCCCAATAGTACTCTCAGCGATTTTAAAGCATAGCAAGGTCTTTTATGAAACATTTCACTGTACACGATACTGATTCTGTAATGAGTTTACAGTCGCCCTCTTCTACATCCAATAATCATTTATCACTTACATGCTGTTAAAAGGCCAAACAGGTGAATGTGGCCTGTCGGTCTCTTCAGGACTGCTGGCCCTGTCTACCCCGCAAGGGATGTAGACGTGACGTTAGTTAGTTATTCTTGTGAATAGAGCTTCATTTTGCAGATTTAAATTCAGATGAAATATTCATAGGTTAATTCGAATTTAATTTAAAAGTTTTCAAAATTCACTATCTTCACATTAGGCACAAAGAAAATAAAATTTTAAACTTTTCAAATAAATCATTTTTTTATTTTAATTTAAGTACTTAAAAAGTTAAAAAATTGGTCGAGTGTTTACCGATCAAATAAAAGTTAATTTTGTGTTAATTAATCAAAACTTAATCTGTTATTAATTCGTCTTAGGTAATTAAAAAACAAATTATTTCCATAACACCTGTACATTTTTTTACTAGTTGCAGAAAACGAATAAGCATTTTTATAAAGTTAAATTAATGTACCTAATTGTATTTCTAAATAACCGTGATTATTAAAATTCGGTTAATGAAAAATAATAAAACCGTTATTTTTTTTTTCTTTTTTATTCCGTCATAGGTCTGTTACAAAAAAGTTTAAAGTCACAAACTATTTAAAACACTTTAAAAGTGCCAAAAAAGTTTTTAACTAAAAAAAAGAATACTTACAGATATCCTCTTGTGACACTCCGAGAAAAAAAAAACCGCGATTCGAACCCACTACCCGATCGGTTCAATATGAGCACAAGGCCCGGTGGTACCGCTGGAGTGCGCTGGGTCGCACCACGCATCCCCTTTTAAATGCTTCACGTAGACCTCATCGGCTACTAGACACGGCAATGCGTGGGTTTTGTGACGTCGCTTTTGTAAATGGTAGATAAATAGGTTGAGTCATGTGTGGTGATGGTCTTAAGAACGTACGTAAGGTTATGGTAAAAAGGGGTCATGTGTAGACCTAAAGGTTTTTAGTCTTGTTGCTACTGTCACTGTCTGCCACGTAAGTTAGTATAATTTTACTCTGCTTAAATATTTTCAATGCTTGCAAATTGTTTGTGCTTAACTTGCTATAACGAAAGAAACCACCATAAGGATTACATAAATTTCTACTTAACTTTAGATTCAAATGATCGTTGATTTATCTAACAAGAGCGAAAAAAAATATAAGTCTAATTAATTAAGAAAGAACGGATTAAAAATGTATACAAGAACTAACCAATACAGAAATCAAACTCTCAAAATACGTTCTAAATTTAAAGTTTGTTCTTTCTATACGCTTCATAGCTCTATCTGCCCGCCCTACGCTCACCGGCCACTCGCAACACAGATTTGAACCTCAACAGTGTGCGACAGGGACAACACTATTGCACCCTCGTGTTGTCCCGCTCACGGTCAAACTTTACGAACTATTTTCATTGGTCCCATGAAGTTTACTCCTCATATTTGCAACTAACTAGCTTTTTGCGCAAAAAGGTGTATTATTAGGGTAAGGTTGCTTAAATCGTACCACCGCCTAAGTCGTACCCCGGTAATTTCTCACTTGATACACAAAAAATGCACCATCTGATGACATTTATCTGAACTATTTAGTCAGGCAAACAAATTCAAACAAGTGGAACGCTGCTCGGCTTCGTGAAACGAAGATATTTAAAAAGTAAGTATTTTATACGTATTGCATTACAATTTTTGGCACATTTATAAGCTATTTATGGCAGGATAGCGATAGTTAATTTATTTCTTTGACAATGTCTATTTAGAGTGCGTATCTAGCAATAGTTTAAGCATACTCAAACATGAGATATTTATAGGTTTTGTTAGTTGTTTTAATTTGAAATTCAGAAGTCCCCTCTGCTTAAGTCGTACCTGTGCTAAATTCCTTAGTCGTACCGGTACGACTTAGGTTTAAAGAAAATTATTTAACAATTAATTTATTTTTTTATCAGGTTATAAATACTACATAGCATGAAAAAGATAAAATACAATACTTGGAAGCAAGAGGATATGGACCAGGCTCTATAATAGAAGCCAAGGAAAATATAAAGAAGAAGAAGAAGCCTGTACTAGATATGAAAAAAATCAAAATAGAAAAAGGAATTAATAAAAGTATTTAAAGAATTAATAAAGAAAAACAAAAAAATAAAAGCTAAAGCATCATGGTTATGCCAACTATGTAAAGAAGATCGCAAAGAAAACATGATCCAGTGCATAAAATGTAAAGTCTGGATACATGACCTATGCGCTGGTGTAGAAAGTAGTACCTACCATTAAAAAATATATTTGTGATATCTGTGTTAGTAAGTAAATTCGATATTATACCTTCTTGATAACCAAAACATGTTTCAAGTGATCTCTTGTTATTCAGTATTATTTCTATATAGTTTATTATGACTTCATTGAAGTCTATTTTCTAAGTACGACTTAGGCTATAGGTGGTACGAGTTAGGAACTGAGGCGCCTTAGTCGTACCGAAAGCAGGTTTGTTAAAATTGTTAATTTAACTATTTTGATGAAAGATTTGTTAGTGTCTATAAACGTTGATGGAAAGGCAACTAAATAAAGATTCGACAGATGTAAGAAGTTGTGTTTAATTTCAATTGTAGTAATAATTAGAGTAACATTTCCTTAGGGGGTACGACTTAAGCAACCTTACCCTACTGCATAATTTTGACTTGTACATCTTTTTGCATGATCAATGCTACCGATCATGATTTGAAAATAATTTTGTTTGAATTTTCTTATAATTTTTAACACACTGAGATCTACGTAATAAACACGAATCTTAATTTAATCCGTCATAGGTTTGTTACAAAAAAGTTTAAAGTCACAAACTATTAAAAAAGCTTTCCAAAGTGATAAATATTAACGTATTTTTGTTGATTAACCAGGGATCAACAGCATAGTGCCAAAGGGAACATATACCTGACGTATCAAGTTATTAAGTCCGCAATCAGTTGATTGTCCAGCTTTATTGAGGAAGCACTCCAAAGCTTTTAATTACACATGTAATTATGACACGTGATGCCACGAGAGCTTTGTTTTTGAACGAGCTCTCGCAAACAAACTGTCGCGGTGTGGAAACGTTTCTTTCTCGTGTTTTGGATGCGATTGTTTGCATAGAATCTTGGATTAATAGTTTCAATTATCCTTTATTTAATATATTTTTTATTTATAACATACATATACATATATAATCACGTCAGTATCCTTTGCGGGGTAGATAAAGCCAACAGTCTGAAAGGCTACGTGTGTACTAGTGACAGGTAGCTAGCCCACAAGAGGAATACCAAAGTGTATAAGCCTATTCCAGAGTGCCGGAAACCACATATTTTTTTTTTACTTATTTTTAGAGTTTGTTTAAAAAAAATACTTTTGGAGCTGCTCTTGTTGCGTACAAGCTGTTGCGTTCGCTAATAAAAGGTTATTCAATTTCCATGAAATTCTGTATTTAATTAAATTTGTATAAAAAAAATACTGTAAAGATTAGTTTAATAAATAATGGATATCGTAAGAGGCGACTAAGGGAAAGACTAATGTAAACTTTGACGTCTTCTGTGGGCGATGGGTTAGCAACCTGTTACTATTTTAATATCAATTCCATAATTAAGACATATTGCTGAACGTGGCCTTTCAGATTTTTTAATACTTTTGGCTCTGTCTACCCCGCAAGGGATACAGACGTGACCCTATGTATTTATGCATATGTGGAACCCACGTGTTAAATTTCAAAACTCATAAAACTTTAAAAGTGGCCATAAAGGCTTGCGACTTCAGCACTATCTACACCGTCAAGGAAAAGACGTCTCAAAAAGAGTCGTCTTATTGTAAAATATACATGGCAGAGTGTACAAATCTTATAAGTCTGAGAAAAAGGAGTAAACTCCCTTATTTTGATGCAAAACTTGAAACTTGACAAGAGTTTTCCTTGTTCGTATCTAGTTTTATGTAAATTTTGCCTATTTCGAACTAGGTTTAAAGTGTTAAGTCTCGGTTAAGTAAGAGCATTTTAAACATTTGCTTTTGTGATGCTAAATAGAAACACAATAAGAAATAATATTTGTAAGTATGATTAAAAAAATATACATACATACAGTGACTTTTTCATAACCTGCGGGGCAGACAGAACCAGCGGTTGCGCTAAGCTTGATATGCTACCTTCAGCTGTATGGCTTAATGATGGAATTGAGATTTAAGTAGTAACAGGTTGCTAGCCCATCGCCTTAAACAAGAATCCCAAGTTTAATCTTACTCGCCTTCTACGACGTCCATGGGAAAGAGATGGAGTGGTCCTATTCTAAAGTGCCTGGGACAACACGGCAAATTCGGAAAAATGTGTATTTAAGTAAATGAATATTTCGTGATTTTTTTTTTAATCCTACCTCGGCCTTGTGTCGTTGACTCTTTTTTTAACTTACATACCTACAATAGATTATTATATATATGTACATATAATAAAAGTGGGGTAGGTAAGTGAGTAAACACTTACTTCCGCCCACAGTTCTTATATGTTTATGATAGAATGATTAACTGGACGGTTTTGAATAAAACAAACTATATATGTTTACAATAAACATAAACATATGAGTGTGACATGTTAGTAATGCATTTATAATATTAATAAGAATGCTATCGTTAGATTCAATATCAACGCAATTCAATTAAATCGTTTAAGATATAAATACGTACTGAACAAAGAGTCTTTGCAGTCTTAACTACCACTTATAGAAAGGTGCCAAAGAATTCTCATTGTGTGAGAGTGAGCGACTCTAAATCTTACTTAAATTAAGTAAGTACTTAATGTTACTTGTATATACATACATACATATGGTCACGTCTATATCCCTTGCGGGGTAGACAGAGCCAACAGTCTTGAAAAGACTGAATGGCCACGTTCAGCTATTTGGCTTAATGATAGAACTGAGATTCAAATAGTGACAGGTTGCTAGCCCATCGCCTAAAAGAGGAATCCTAAGTTTATAAACCTATCCCTTAGTCACCTTTTACGACATCCATGGGAAAGAGATGGAGTGGTCCTATTCTTTTTTATGTTACTTGTATATAGCGAACTAAATAAAACAATGCTAAATTTGATTTCTCCTGCGGTGTCAAAATATAGATGAATTTTATTTTTTTAATATTTTAAAAGTTTTGCGAGGTACATGAGATGGTTAGTGAATAATACCTTTATCTTTTGGTAATACTAGTTCCCTTGATTTACATAGTTTTTCAAAAAAGTAGAATTTTTCTTGCCCTTGTACTTTTAATGCCAGTTGTAGTATTAATATAAAATAAAACCGTTCAGAAAGTTTTGCGTAAAATGTTAATAAGTGAACATCAAAAGAAACTTTCGCTTTATAAATATTAGTACTTATAAGTAATAAATTACGATGATGATGTGATGATATTCAGCATAACTTTAAGACTGGTACTGGTTTCATACAAAATTTAACGGCTGAACAGAAAGTATGCTTTTGAAGCTTAGCAATGCGCACTCTAATTTCGTTTTACCTCTATCTTATGTACATATTGACAGTGTCTTTTTTAAACAGAAACAAGATCGTGCAACAGAACACTCCGTGCATTTAATTGCAACGTAGCAATAGCATTTCCGTATTTTCCATTACAAATATTGATACTTTCATACTTTTTACATGAATATTAAAACTTCATTCTTTTGATATTTATAAGTTTAATGCAATAGGCGGATCGAATATCAACAGCACTTCTTTCCCGCGCAAATCTAAGGTCTCTAAACCTTAATGATGGAATTGAGATTTAAGATAATGACAAATTGCTAAACCAAGCCCCGTGTGGTTCCTGGCACTTTTGAAATAGAACTATTCCATATCTTCTCAATGGATATCGTAAGAGGCGACTAAGGGAAAGACTAATTTAAACTTAAGTTGAGTTGCACACTACAAATGATTTCCTCAGGCTTAGTAGGGAATTCTAATGGCTATCCACAGTCTGAAAGCAGAATTTTAAGGCAACATTTTTGACAAAATATGAAGTAAAGAATGTTAAATAGACAATTAAAGGAAACAAAGAAATTTATTTTCTTTCATGCTGGTTCGATCTTATAGCGAAGATAACATAGCGTGTGTCAGGTACTTTTGATGAAGATAGTGTTAAGATACATTTTTTTTCAAATATTGCTACTTGTTCCAATTTTAAGTTGAACAAAAAAATATTGCAATTCATCTTCACCACAAATTTCAGCATCTTAATAATGCAAATCTCATTTCCGCTTACGGAATATTTTAATATTTTGTTGTAATAATTATACTTTCTCCCTTCAACAAATGTTTCCAATTTTTGTTTGTTTCTTTAAGATGAGTTGGTATATACATATATATTTACAATATACAGTTGCATAATGAAACGGTAGCAACGAGCCTAAATCTTCAAAGACCTTTTAATAACTACGTAAGATACATGTTAGCTATTGATATACTCGTAGGTGAAAGTTGGGTGTGAACTATGGGAATGAGGCGTGATTTTCTGTATGTACGAGTATGTTCATGTTCATATATATCTATTGATTTATATTGTGGCGACATATCTACGCCACAAGTATCAACAACCAATCACGACTTCTCGCTGTTTTTGACTGATAACGCCATCAGTCAAATCAAAAAAAAATCAGTCAGAAAAGTCTAAATCGCGCAAGCAAATATTTCACGGATTGGAGCAAACAATAACAACAACCTCCGACACAACAGCAGTTCCCCAGGCATCACATGAAGGAAGATCTTCCCTTTGGTGGCTGTCAGCCGAATCATCACCCCCGCTACATTATCATCCTCCTGACGTTAGTTTCTGTGTCAGTTGCGTCCTTCTAGGTCAGTCCTAGGTTTTAACACAAAACAACTGAATTTAAGAAGAATAAAAGAGATACCCAGAACCGTAGTCACAGGTAAACCGCGTCTCCTCTCCATAGATTTTATGACATAACTGAAACTTGTGCCAGTAAAAAAATAATTTACATATTAGCAAACAAAACACCCTATAGAAACCGTTATATAACCATGAGAGTTTAATACACATATGTATGTTTTATTAAATAAAATACTTAACCAAAAATCTGTCTCTGCCGAGAGTTCCCGTAAAAGCGGAGGCGGGAATAAAACCCGGATATTTTGCACTTTCCCGGCAAATTTGCATGTCTCTTAATATTAATAATCCCCGGAGGCCGGTCGTAATGCATGATAATTGTTGGCAGGACTTGCGGGTGTAAAATGTCCCTTTAAAATCGCTGGCCGAATATTGAATTACACTTGGGAGATTAAGGATATTATATAAACATTTTTGGTGTGAAATGGTGACCAAAACCTCTGATCATTATTATATTTTCTTATATAAAGAAGAAAAACGTATGTGACTGTCGGTGTATAAAAATTAATCGATGGTCATCTTATTAGAAAGATTACGTTGGCGTAATATAGAGCAAGATATCTGCGAAGGTGGAATACCTATAAAATAATCAAGCTCATATTATTAGGTTAATGACAAACCGAATTATTTTATAGTGGACTCTTTCTTAATTTAGTTTCTTTATGTCTTTATATCACCTACTTTAGTATTTTTTTTTCTATATTATCACACTTTATTATCACACTTATTCTATATATCACACATGCAGAATTAAAAAAAATTACCGCCTTCATGTTGGCTAAGAAATCTTGAAATGACATAATGACGTCTATAACGGATGCTGTAGGTAAGTTACCGCAAAAAGAGGAGCGAAAAATGTTTGAAAAAGACCCAGGGCCCCAACGAAAGGTGTAAATGCTGGTGTTGAAAAGGGAAATAAAAAAGTAAATGTACAAGTAGTCAATTTAAAAAATAAATAAATAATAGAATAAAACAATTACAAGTCAACTTCGTATTCCGAATTTTCAGCAATTTCAGCAAGAGTTGTACCTTCAGTACTGGTCGCGATGAAAGCCATTCTCCTACTTTTGATCATCTCCTGCAGATCCACCTTCTGCATCGTGACCCTCACCAGATCCTTCAATATCTTCCTGATATCCTCGTCCTGTGATATCAGGCTTTTTATGTTATCTTTCGTGAACCCAAAGTCTCGTCTCCCATTGACCATTGGTGCGGATGGTCTAATCTTCTTCTTTCTTGTTCTCAAAACTTGGGGCTGTTCATACAGCTGCCTCTGTTTCTGCATCCTTGGATACGGCTGTAAGTTCGGATGCATTTGGTTTCCGTAGCTGTTCAGCTGTTCAGAGACACATGGTGCATTGTTACAACTCATGGCACAACACATTTTTGGGTATGGACAAGACGGTCTCGAGTCAGATAGCCTTTCGATCTTGGGTGAGCTGACGGTGCTGGAAGGTGGTGCTGTGGTATGCTTACAGTCCTGATAGTAGAGAAGATTTTCGATACTCTCGCCTGATGATGACTCCCTGTGTCTCCTCGGTGTTGCGTTTCTCGCGATGGATAATAGGAGGAACTTGAAAAGAAGTGAGAAATGATTAGCTTTTGTCCGTGAAACTTTTTTTTTGAACTCTTGTTATGCTTATAATTCAGATTTTAAGACTTATCTCAAAGAATCGTCTATTCATTTTTGTAACATACATACATACATATGATCACGTCTATATCCCTAGCGGGGTAGACAGAGCCACCAGTCTTGAAAAGACTGATAGGCCACGCTCAGCTGTTTGGCTTAGTGATAGAATTGAAATTCAAAAAGTGACAGGTTGCTAGCCCATCGCCTAAAAGAAGAATCCCAAGTTTATAAGCCTATCCCTTAGTCGCCTTTTACGACATCCGTGGGAAAGAGATGGAGTGGTCCTATTCTTTTTTGTAATGGTGCCGGGAACCACACGGCATAACATTTACATTTGTTAAAAATTTGCTTCAAGCAACTGGTCTTTGGGCACCATATTTAATAATCTTTCTACATTCGTAACGAACCTGGATACTCCAAATTGAACGAACGGGTCTCCGAATTCTTCAGCTACGATTCGCCAATTCTCATTCATAAATTGAAGAACAGCTTTTCCAACTAAAAGGGCTTCCTTTAAGCAAGTTTGTAAGGCTGTACATGACGCGACAACGTAGCTATGGTCCGTGGTGGAATTCTTCATCACATCACGTAGAATTTGCGGCCATTTGCATCATTTTTGTAATCTTTTAAATATATCATCATCTCACTTGCATTAAAGTCTACTATTACACCATCATGTACAGGTCCATTAATTGAAATAATTTTATGACTCAGTTCTCCGGTACCTACGCGAAGGATGACCGAAGCAATACATTTAAAATTAAAAATCCCTCAACAAGAATTTACATAACGTTCTATATTCTATGACTCATGCCTTTTTATTGGAGTCCCATATTGGGGAAGTCGTCACAAAATATTTGTAATCCGACATTTTATGTCGGCCGCTATGAAACGAATTCCATCAAGCATAACTAAAAATACTTTCGACAAATTTTCTGTTCATCTGTTCGGGAGCTACGATGCCACAGACAATCACGTCAAGATTATAACACCCTGTTTTTTTTTGTAGGGTGTTGTTAAAGGAAAATAGAGAAATACATTACTTACAATTTGCACAATCATCGTTTCTACTCCAGAGTACAGCTAATCGCAACACCTTGAACATTCCTTATCAAATACAGATTTGCACTGAGGAAATGGCTGAAAATTGTTTTCTAAACACTCACAACAAATATTTTTCTTTACCACGTGAGTGGGTAAAACTTTGTATTTTCATCTGTTGTTTCTGTTAACATACCTAATATAATCTCGTTCATATTCTTCGGGGGTAGACAGAGCCAATAGTCTAGAACAGAACGAAAGGCCACGCTCAGGTCTATTGCTTAATGACGGAATTGAGATTCAAATAATGAACCATCGCCTATAAGAAGTATCCCAAGTTTTCCCTTTTCCTAAGTCACCTTTCACGACATCCATGGGAAAGATATGGAGAAAATATAAACCTTATTATATACAAGTCTAAATAAGAAGTTTATTTGTCATACATCGAAAATCCCCTGAAAACAGGATTTTATTTCAGGAATAAAATGTACACTATGTCTTTATCAATACTTTTTAATAAAATAACTACATATATAAGTATGCCTCTTTGCGTAGGCAGAGACTACATCTTACCACTTGCCACGATCCCTGCGTACAGCTTTCGCTTCATCCACATTCATAACTCTCTTCATGCAAGCGTTGGCTTTATAAGGTTTTATTTAACAAAATATGTACGTTAAGCGGTATATTAGCAGTTTATGAAATCTAAATGATAGATTGTTATCTATCATGTTATATGTTGATAAAACAAATAGGCTACCATATTTATCTACACCATTATCTATTACAACATAATAACACACAATCCACTTGAGTTATGAATAAGAATATCATTATAAAAATAGACATTAATATTTACATACACAGAAATCGAAATAATATTAATCTTATACATTTGTACATCCATACCATAAAATCACGTCTTTTTCCGGGAGGGATAGGCAGAAAGATGTCTGTCACTATTTTTCTCTCAATTCCATCGTAAGTTTATACAACTGAATGTGGCCGTTCAGACTTTTCATAATTGTTGGCTCTGTCTACGGCGCAAAGGATATTGACGTGATAATATTTATTTATGCCTTTTTATATGCAATAAAGTGTATACAAAAAAATTATTAAACACCGAAATTTATTGCGTGTACGCAGCTTTCCGTTGAGCCTTCCTGTACTTGTCTACTTGGTCTAACACCCGTCTGTACATAGGCAGGAAAAACTTATCATTAGAATAGCTCGCCAGCTTCCTCTCCATATAGCCTAGGCATTGATGGTACCACCAGGGTAGCACCAGGTACTGTTCTGCCGGTATTAAGGATTGCTTTTCGCAAAATGATTGGCTAGGTATTTTAAGGTTAGGGATGTCGGCTACTCTGAAGTTTTTGGGCAGCATCGGAGCTGGTCGTATGGTGCTTCGCCTCGGGACCCTGTTTGGCAGATATACTGACAGGATTGCCGGCACACACGCTAGTATAGTAGCTAGTATCTGAAAATGATGTTTTTTTTATTTAATTTCAAAAAAATATGTTCACAGAAAACATAATTATAGTAAGTATAATAGAAGAAACAGTATATAGGTTCTTTTTTGTTCTCAAGATATCTCTATCAGCAGAACCGAGACAGAAGTCATGATGAAAATATTTTGTTTATATTTTTTTATGATTTTAATACAAGATAAGTGATCATGCAAAAAAAATCATCAAATGAATCCTTAGTGCCCAAAACAAGACAATGGACGAAGTCGAAGGAATTCCACAAATAATGTTTAAAAAATTATTTATACGATAAAAATATCGCGAGGAAACCTGTACATTGGTGCCCGGTGACTGGATGTGTAACCATGATCCGATAAAGGTTAAGCAATGTTGCAGAAAACCTTTTTAGCGACTCTGAACTGTTACTCTGATTTTGAAGATTAAAAATGTATGTCGGATCTAACAAAAGAACTTTATAGTTCGTACGTCATCAAAATCGGTCAAGTAATTTTTGAATATTCACAATTTCGTTAAAACTAAAAGTATTCACGAGGTCTCAGTTGACGGTGAATGCTTACTATTAATTATATTTATAACACTTACAAACACAGCCTTCATCATCACGATCCTCCAAACTGCTAACCGCTTTACAATTTGAAAAACGGCTATTAATTAAATTATGGCGTCATAAAAAAATACAATTAATTTGATCTACAATTTAAAATTAGTTTTTCATTGGATATTAATTTCAGGATAACCCTACGAAGCCTATTTATTATGCATTTGTAATTTTTTGTGCCGTGTGGTTCCCGGCACCAATACAAAAATAAGAATAGGACCACTCCATCTCTTTCCCATGGATGTCGTAAAAGGCGACTAAGGGATAGGCTTACAAACTTGGGATCCTTTTTAGGCGATGAGCTAGCAACCTGTCTCTATTTGAATCCCAATTCTATCATTAAGCCAAATAGCTGAACGTGACCATTAAGTCTTTTCAAGACTGTTGGCTCCGTCTACCCCGCAAGGGATATACACGTGACCATATGTTTGTATGTATGTATGTAATTTTATAGTATTAGCATTCGCATCCGGCTCCACCTGCGTGAAATGTACTTTCCATTCTTGCCACACTAAATAATAGAAGTGTATAAAATGGCAAGAAGATCGGTATAACTGAGAAGAAGTAACAAACGAACAAATTTACTATAAATAAAAGAATATAATTATTTACTAGAGGCCGCCCGCGACTTCGTACGCGTGGAATCAATCCCGCGGGAACTCCAGGATAAAAAGTTCAGCTACCTACATATTTTTTGGGTGAAAGAGTGACAAACATACATACTGACATCCTGACATACTCACGAATTTTGTATATTTATAAGACGGTAGAATTAATACTGTACTTATAATGACCATAGCAAGCGGAATGGACCATCAAGTAAAACCATAGACTATAACTCAGTTTATTTTAACTTAGTCGAATAGGCCTTGTGTTGCCTTCATTGACGGCCTCTGTACCGCAGCGATAGTACTCTTGTCTGTGACACAGGAGGTCCCGGGTTATAACCCCGACCGGGGAATGATGAGAAACGATTTGTTTCTGATTGCCCTGGGTTTTAGGTGTTTATCTTTATTAGTATTTATTATAAAATATAGAATCGTTAAGTTTGTATCTCGTAACACGAGTTTTGAACTTACTTCGAGGCTAACTCAATCTGTGGTCCAGTATATTATTATTTATTTGTTTTAAAGGTAGTCGAGTAAGTTATCAACTCGAATAAATGCTTGTTGTAATCATTTAATATCAACTACCTAATAACTAATAGGATAAAAGTACCGTTTCCAAAAAAAAAATTAACAAGGTTATTCTCTATTTTTTTGGGACCGTATCAAATAACGATCTTCTTTTAAGGTCTCTCTTGTAATCAAGAATCGCTTTCAAAGTATTCATAAACATAGGATGAACGGTACTCGATGATGTTTTCCAAAACGGTGGTGGTCTCCTCGTCACCAGCCACTTACAATAAAAATACCACCAGGGAAGTGGTAACCACGGGTGAAGTATTGGTTTTGTGAGTTTCAACTTGCAGATCTCCTTCGTAGGCAGTTCCAAACACATGTGGCTTGGTGTTTCGGTACATTCGTTCGTTATGAAGTCATAACCCGGTTTGAATGGAAGAATAAATGGCCCCCAATCCCTGTGGTAACACTGGCAAGTTATGATTTGTAAAAATAAAATTCCAATTTTAAATCTCATTAGTTTGGTCGTACAAAAATTCTTCGATTGCGTTCTCAGCTCCTTGTATTGTTTATGTTTGATTCATCTTTTCTTTTTAGTTCATGTTAAAACTTAGCTAACGCTATTCAATAAATCAAAACATTCAGTATTTACTTGAAAAAATTTAACATTCTTATGCAAAAGTAGTCCTTGAAATATTGTTACATTTTATTACGAAACAACGATGCGTAATAAAATTCAAACATCATTTCAATTTCAATAAAATAATATTTAAAATAAGTTAATCTTTATAAAAAGTCATACTTCTCCAAAAAAGATAGCTGCAGTCTTTGCCTACTTCAACGGGTAAGTGGCGTCATTTTATCTCGTAAATATATCTGTTAAGTTAGTTAATTATATAAAAACAATATTGCTATTTGTGTAATGATGAGTGTTGTATTTTAAAAAACAGAGACATTATTACGGCGGCATCGTGTCTGACCACAGATT
Source organism: Amyelois transitella (assembly GCF_032362555.1). Taxonomy (NCBI): domain Eukaryota; kingdom Metazoa; phylum Arthropoda; class Insecta; order Lepidoptera; family Pyralidae; genus Amyelois; species Amyelois transitella. The sequence goes on along the minus strand of NC_083513.1, from coordinate 2,009,082 downwards.
AAAAATTAAAAAGTTATAGACACTTAAGTCTATACTTTACAATATCAATTTAAGCAACAGATCATTATCTACTTATTTTCTACGCTATCTTAATCGCTATTTTTATAAAGATACATACATACATAAGTATATATACATACATACATACATATAATCACGTCTATATCACTTGCGGGGTAGACAGAGCCAACAGACTTGAAAAGACTGAATGGCCACGTTCAGCTATTTGGCTTAATGATAGAGTTGAGATTCAAATAGTGACAGGTTGCTAGCCTCTAACTACCAGACCAATCCCAAGTTTATAAGCCTATGCTTTAGTAACATTTTACGACATCCTTGGGAAAGAGGAGTGGTTCTATTCTTTTTTTTTATTAATGCCGTGTGGTTCCCACACTTTTTAATCTAGCAGTTTGTTTTTTCTAATCCCTCGAGAGTTCGCACGGGAAATGCTAACAGGAAAAGTTTTTCATTTCAAAAGCATTAAAATAGTAACATTTATTATAAAGCAACGAGCACCGGCAGTGTGCGTCCGACTGAGCCGATGCCTCTTGCATTCTCATTAAAATAATGGCTTGCTTTATAAATGAAGAACAAACGCCCTTCTTTAGTTGCGCTCGAGTATTTTTCATGGACTGGTGACACAAGTGTCCCGGTAGCGTTGCACGCGCGACGCCATTTTAATCGCGCCGAAAACTATCGCTGTCCCGTTTTACGTCATAATAAAAAGCGAGACAGCGATAGGTTTTCGCGCGATAATAACGGCGTCGCGTGCGCTCGTTTGATTTAATTAAAGTACTTCATAAGTAAGTTTTGCGTGCTACAATTTCGAGACCACTTCGATCTTCTTGACATCAGGTGAAACGCATTTAAATTACCAAAAAAAAATCTATTTTGGTCTGATAAAGTGTGTGTTCTATCTGTGTGGTCTAAAACATTTTTTTGAGTAAGTTCTCATAGGTTCCACACTCCTGACAAAAAACACATGGCAAGGTTTTTCCTAACAGACACAAACTATTTGTAAATTGAAATAGTATCACACAATATTATTAAAAGTACTGTTACGCTATCCTAATTAAAAAATAATGGGGTAAGAAACCTTTTAACAAATAGACAATAATTTTCTTTGCTTCCTTAAATGCACCCGTACCTATAACATTCGGGGGTAGACAATAGAAACCATTAAGTTTGACGTAATTCCGCTAAAATCATTTTTCATTTCTATTATTTAGCTGTAAATACAATCGAAGCGATTGACTTGTTATACGGGAAAAATAAAGTTACAACAAAAAAAATTATAAATTTGTTTATTTGCTTATTAACATTACCTACCTTCATGCCTAAATTCACATTACAATTTACTGCAATTGAATAATAGCTTTGTGTAGTTATTTTCTACATTTCAGTTTATACTCTTTATTCCAGTCAGAAACATTTGTCGACATTTTTATTTCAACTTATATACCTAAGTGTTACTTTACTTAATATTATTAACGTTTTTGAAGAAATCTTCTAAGTATATCTATTATAGTAAATTTCTATTACCTTACAGAAATAAAGATAATAATATATCTTGATACATCTTTTTATCTAAAATATAATTCCAAAAATTAAATATAATTAATAACAAAAGTAATTCATTATAACATCAGTGATTTTGCTATTCTCGTGGCTATTAATTTATTTTAAAATGTATTATCAACAACAAGACGTAAGTATCAAGATTGATTACCTTTCTGTCAGTACTATATTATATACCGAAATATACCGAAAGCAATGGCGTATAGTTTGTTCTGCCGCTTCTACACTTGCTGATTTGCACGGTCGCAGCCTTTTCTCAATTCTTATAAATTACTTACTTCGAGGCTAACTCAATCTGCCCGATCTGTTCCATATATATTTATTTATTTATAATTCTAGCTTTAACTCGCAGCATCAGCTTTAATTAAACGCCATCTTTAAAAAGCGAAGAATTTAACGCCATCTACAAAAAGCGACGAAATTAGCACACCCCACAAAAAGTAAAAATTAAATGCCACTTAAAAAACGATGAACTTAGGCACCACCGTCAAAATAATACAGATTTTTCTCAAATCCCACTGCAACTATATTTTTGACCGGGACGAAAGTTACACTATGTCCTTCTCCAAACTCTTACTTATAGGTATTTGTGATATTTCAAGAAGATAAATTCAGTAGGTAACCCGAAAAGAGGTTTCAAACAAACTTACTTTCACATTTATAATATTTCTCGGGATTTTCTTCGACGATCGTCGTCATTGTAATTTCAGTGGCAGATATTGAAATGTATTATTATCCATAGCACACAGGGTAAAAGTATAAACAGGGGTAAACAGGGAACACTGGAACGACAGGAACCATTGGCGGGAGAGGGTTGATGATGATCACAGCGCTATGTATCCTTCCCGTCATCATAGTCATCAATATGTATATGACAATTATTTTTATTCGCATAGTTATCTACAAAAAAATTGTTATACAATTATATTTTGTTTTCATTCTTTTGGTTTGTCTAAAATTCCACTCCGAATTGTACCAGACTCAACGGTACTCTTTGGATGTAGGTATATAGATATATATTTGATATAAGTAGGTAATTATGTTATATATTTCTATCAAACATAATATCCTCTTATAAAGAATATAAAAAAGTTAAACATACATACCAATATATAACACGAATTTATCATACCTTATATACTTTATTTAACGGAGCAGAGCCATTTATAAATTTATCAGATTTTCCCTTGTTTTACATACCTTATTAAAACATTTTTTTTTAAAACTCTTCTTAAATTAACTGCACGGAAACAAAACACATTTCTTTAATCAATAAAGTGTATTTTGAAATAAAACAAGGAGATTGTGATGTTCACGTGAAAGCAATTTTCCATTTTGATTTCATTAAAACTCACGTTTTGCGATAAGTAAATATAAGTAATTAATCGATATAAAACTAAAACTTGTTGCGAACTGATGGGCTAGCATAATGGCATGCGCGATAAACTATCGCTGTTTCGCTTTTTTAGTATGACGTGAAAGGGACAGCGATAGTTTATCGCGCGATAAAAAGTCGGTATTTTTTTATATGTATATTTTCTTTCATTAAATTTCATACCTTTGTTATATTTCACGTATTTTTACTAGACACAAGTTTAAAATTTGAAGGCCCCATTAGCGTTTCTTAGTAGTAATGGCGTGGTTAGATTGTTTGTCTGTATGTACACGCTTTACTCTGGAAGTTCCGGACGGTTTATAATGAAACTGTTTTCCCTATAAAGGTAAAAATCCTGGGCAAGCCTATAAGCTTTTAAAAGTGGAATGACTGATAGAGAATCATGATGGTCTAGTTAAAATATAATAAATATAAAAATGACACCTTCAAGATTTTTTTAGTCTGGTGAGAATTTTCTATAAAGTAATTAAAATCATAGATTTGGTACATCTATTACGGCACCGTTATGATCCAGCTAACTTTATTCTTCAATCCGCTAGTAAGAATATCCAAACGTTAAATCCATAAGTTTAATAATACTTAGATCTTTAATCATTTCCTAAAATCATTTATCCCACAAGAGAACGACTAACAAAATTGATATAATAATAAAATTTCCAAAACCGCCATTAAAGGCACTGATGATGCTTTCAAGCAATTAATTAGCAAATCTACTTATCTTAAATTCACTTATTGATAACTCTGCCTACGAATTTCCAAAAAAAAAAGATGGAGAAATCTTATTTAATTATATTTACTGGGATAGGTCCCAGTAAATACAGGTAGGTACATATAGTTTATTTCTTTATTTTCTTAATATTGAGAGGTAATGCTTTGTTAACGTTCGTGAATAGCTCGGTAGTAGTAATCGCTATTTTTATAAAAATAAGAAAATTTAAAACATAGAACTTCATGGATACATATTTTATTGAAAATACTTAACCTAAATAATTATTAAAGAGTTACTACATAGTTTCCTTCGAAATCATAAAAAAATATCAGCAAAATGCTAGTCCTAAAAATTTGCAGTGAAATTATCCATAAAGTTTTTTATGAAGCACATTTTTTTAATATTTAAATATTTTTTACTCCAGTATTTTAGACCGTATTAACATGTTTATTTTTAAAATAAGTAAAGTAACATATGAACAAAAAAACTTCTTGTTCTACCTGTTTTTCATGTTGGGAAGAATTGTCAAACTGGTTTTAAAGTAATGACGGATTTTTACTTAAAACTTATCATGGTGAGGTCTTTGACCCTTTTAATGTGATTTATTCAAATCAAATACATTCATGGTCTCCAAGATTCAAAGTTAATTTACATTTAAAATAAATTATTATTCGTAATTAAAAAAATAACTTTATTACAATAAGTATTAAATTTTGTTAAATATTTAATGCATTCCTTTTTCTTTTAAATTTTTGGAAACTATCTTCTACTTCATAAGTGCATGTGAATTTTGACAAAATTTGTACCTACAGTATGAACATAACTTATTACACTATTTGACATAATATTTGTTGAAATCATAAATTTTAAACTTATTCATTTTTTTTATAATGTAGACAATGTGCATTCATCCGACTCCGTCGTACAGAATTGATTAACATCGACCACATCCATAAAAAAAAAGGTCGTAAGAGATCTTATCTTTTAATATTGATTCTAGACCTCAAAAACCATAAATTTTCAGAAGATGAAAGTGGTGGGGATCATCCCTTACGTTTAATAAATAAAACGTAGCTCCGACAGTGTGAAATGCCCCTTACTTTGAAGAATGCCTGGTGCAATAGATAACGGAACTCTATTAATAAAAATCAAAGGTATTTGTTTTTATTACGGGACTTCATTAGTGACAAATGGATTTTTTTTCTACAAACTTATGTAATTTTAAAGTACAAGTCTGCGATGATTTGTTCATATGTATGAGTATAAGTATAAAGCTTAATATGTATTGTATATTACTGATTTCTCTTTCATCCATTAATGTCAAAATTTAGGATTCTAAAATTTATATAGGCAGGCATTTTACATACTTGTAAAAATATTTGCCTGGACATGACGCCTCCGCCAAGGGCAAGTAGGAAGGACAGGGGGAAGAAATCATAGCTTGGCATGGCTGAAGATGATTATAATCTTATGATTATATGACAAAAATTGCAGAATCCAAAGTATAGCGGTGGAGAATGCAACCGGGAACACACCAGATAAAAGATACTAGATAATAAATGACGTGTTTTTAACTTCATTAAGTAGCCTATATCGCTTTGTAATAATTTATGTTAAATTATAAACAAAAACTGCTCACATCTAAAAAAAAAATAGTGTACGAAAATTCTCATTGTAGGTAAGTATTCATCGTCTTTTCCCACGTGGTGGCTGACCAATACCAAAGTATACCATCAAAAACAAAAGCGGCATAAAACCGAATGAGAGCATTACGAAATCTGCAACAATACCGAATCTGCATATTGCCTCACATTTAATGCATACAGAGCACAAATTGGCCATGTTTTTTGGATCGAATCAACCAAAGAGGTTGCATGGATAGATGCGCAGAAAAAATACTGAACATTCATTGTATCTACACCGCGCATGCTCAGCGCGCGTCTTCGCGCGCTTTTTTGTCCGCGCCATATTTGATTTTCAAATTTCATCTGATAGGAAGTCAAATTAATTTATTATTTAATTAAGGAGACTAAATTAAACAAATAAAAATAATTAAGAATATGCTACAATAATGAATTATTTTTATAACAAACAAATAATATCTTACTTGTAAATATGGTGATTTGTTTAGAATTATATGAAAAATGTGATAATTATATTGTAAGTGGAAAAATAGTGACTTTTAGGAAATGCAAAAAAAAATCTATTTTCAACGATATAGTGTATGCGGGTTTGCTAGTGTTTTTTGTGCCATCAATATTTTGTGATACAGGTACAGTAAATTAATTAACGTGTTTTTTAATATATTTTATCTAACCTTACGATAGTTTTTCAAAAGAATAATTAAGTATATAACTATGCTTTACACCGACCAAATTTTCAGAGTAACTTCGGAGACTTTATTTCTTTTCATTCATTAGTCAGCTTATAGTTCAATTTTGAATGGATGGCAAAAAAATTGTTTTGTCGCGTCAAGCCTTACGGTCGGCTTCCTGACCCGTTCTGGGAATTGATGATGGTTTAATTGTTACTATTTTTTGTTCTTCAGACGCCTCCTACGACAGCCAAGAACGTAACCACGAAGTTTCTTTTTAACTCTAGACGCCACATAGTACTTCATGTGATAGAAATTCGTGTCTCTTTAAGTTTTCCGCTAAAATCATTACGTTCAGAGGGGAATTGCTTTTTATAATTATTTTCTGGACCCTAGTCATAGGCTGTGCCAGAGCTCCTTCTCAGAAAATTCCTTTTTATAAATTACCTAATGGATACCGACATGGTGTGGAATTTCAACACATTGCCTGAGAATTTTTCTTTTAAAACTATGGGTGCGTACAGTTAGTTTGATAATTTAAACGTTAAGACACACCTCACTAATTTTTTAAAGTAACTTTACAAAACTATTATCTACTTTAACTAAGAAGATAAGTAGGTATACTAACTAAAAATATTTTTAAAATTAGTGGAACCTAAATTACCTTAACGATCTAGAAAAAGATGGTAATCATATTGCTTAAGAGTCCAAACAATAAGATTACCAAAATGAATAACTATTGCGATATTTATGCATTGCATTGCTGCATCAAAGAACAAATGTATACATGCATATTTCTCATATTACACAAGTAATTAACAAATCTTATCTGTTTGTCTTTGTAACTAGTTATTTCTATCGCTTGAACACTGATATTATACATACATACTACTCTGTCAAGAAAGTAGCAGGAAAAGATCAATAATACACAAACTGTTTGTTATTCATCCAAATTTATTTTATCACCTTCAAAATATGCTCGTTTAGAAACGATACACTTACGCCAACGAATAATCCAATCATCAAAACATTTTTTAAACGCTGTATCCGGAATTGAGGTCAGTTCTCGCCGCGAATTCTCTTTTATGTCTTCTACCGATTGAAAATGGGTGCCACGAATTGGTAATTTGAGTTTAGGAAAAAGAAAAAAGTCGGCTGGAGCCATATCTGGTGAATATGGTGGTTGCTCGATGGTATTTGTTGAGTGTTTGGTTAAAAATTCGTTCACAATGATGGCCTTGTGCGAAGGTGCATTATCATGGTGCAAAATCCAAGAATTTTCTTTCCACAAATCTGGCCTTTTTCGTCGGATTTGCTCTCTTAAACGCCGCATAACACTCAAATAATATTCCTTATTTACCGTTTGACCTTCCGGCAAGAATTCCGAGTGCACAACACCGCGATAGTCAAAGAAAACAGTCAACATGACTTTGACTTTTGAACGACTTTGGCGTGGTTTTTTAGGTTTCGGTTCAGTTGGAAGGCGCCACTCCGAAGCTAGTTGACTAGTTTGCATGTCAAACTCGTAAACCCACGTCTCGTCACCAGTAACAATGCGTTTCATGAATGTTGGGTCGGAATTGACTCGTTCTAGCATGTCCTCAGCGACTCTCATGCGATTGAGTTTTTGAAAAAAATTCAGGTCTTTGGGACTAGCCGAGCGGCAACATGTTTCATACCCAAATTATTAGTTAAAATGGTACGAAATGGTCGACTCGTGAGATACAGAAATTTCGGTGGCTATCTCTCTCAAAGTTGAATGAGGATTTTCAGTCACTATTTCTGCGATGCTAGCTTCACTGCACTTTTGCGATGTTAACTTCAGTTGCAGACGTTGATGGCCTGCCAGAGCGAGGCAAATCTTCCATCACATCTCGACCGCTTTTGAACGCTTTGTACCACTCATAAGCACGAGTTTTTGATAAAGTCGATTCACCGTAAGCCTTCTGTAACATTTTCAGTGACTCCGAACACGATATTCCATTGGCAATGCAAAATTTAAGACAAACTCTTTATTCGATGTTTTTATCCATTATGAAATTAGCAATACACACTAGATATGATATAACTAAAAATAGCACTGTATTTAATGTAAACAACAGATGCAACTCAAACTCCGCGCCAAAATGGAAAACAGTTGTGCCAATCTAACAACAACAAAAAAAACAAAAATTTGAATTTGGAACCATAAATAAATAATCCATTCCCGATACTTTTCTGACTGAATGTATGATCACGTCTATATCTGAAAGACCGAAAGACCACGGTTAGCTGAGCGGCTTAAGATGGAATTGAAATTCAAACAGTGACAGGTTGCTATCGCCTACAAGAAGAATCCCAAATTGATTAGCCTTTCCGACATCTATGGGAAAGATATCGAGTAGTAAATTCTTAAGCCAAAAACCACACAGCAAGGCTGATCTACTTAACTTTTGCGGGGGAACCTAACTCATAAACCTTCTTCACTACATAGCATCCCCATGTCTGTAATAATGCTAAGATCTTTAAAACATACTACACACGAATTTTGATGTAGTTTTTTTTTTTCATAAATAGTGATTGAAGAGGATGTTTTATATGTAGGATAACTAAAAGCTACCCGGCCGAAGCCAAGCCGGAGGGAGTAGCTAGTATTGAATAGATGATATAACTTTGTATAAAACTTAAATATAAAATATTATATCAAGGCACACGATTATGTGGAGAAAATAAAAAAAATTAGAACCATTTTTTTAACAATAAATTGGTACTTAATCAAATACATAATTATACTCAATAAAATTTCCTTATCTTCCCGAACAAATCTTACAATATGCTTTAAAAATTTAGTAGGTACAGAACAGAAGTTCCAACAATACGGAATCCGCATCATCCGCTAATTATACACTCACGAAGGCACAGCTACGGGGAGCAACTAGTCTAAAACATAAATAAAGACATCGTCATAACTTTGGATACACTTTCACACACACGCGATTGTTGGCCCTACAAATTTTTCTCGTCTCGATCCGGAAGGACGACCACGGTAATCGATGCTACATTTACTCGATTACTCAATAGATTTCCGATGCAATTGTTCGTAACGATGCGATTTATCTGATTATAAAGTATACTATTTGATCTCTAACTACAGAGAACTACACACACACTCTACTTAACTTCACCTACAAGTTAGAGAGCTGTGACGAGTAACAAGTGCATATTAAGGGCTAGTTTTTGGTATACAATAACATAAAAGGACTGACAACCTAATTCCTATGGCGTTACTAAGGCGGCATTTTGACGGCCTCTGTGACACAGCGGTAGCGCGCTTGTCTGTGTCACAGTAGGTCCCGTGTTCGAATCCCGGCCGGGTATGATGAGAATTTAATTTTCTCTGATTGGCCTGGTTTTTACTGTTAAAATAAACCACCCATATTTAATAAATGCTAGAGCTTAACCATTAGCTGGAAATAAAAGACGAGTCCACATTGAATCCCATGAGTAATAATCATTTCGCAAACGATTTTATGGTAATAAAAAATAAACTTTAATAGTTTTAAATTGAAGTTAATTTCTTCATTTATATATATCCGTATTTGCTTGACATTTTTTATAATAATTTAAGTGCGTTTGAACTCAATTGTGGTAAGCAAGATGAAGCCTAACGTAGTGCAGATACGAGTAAGCTCAAATAATCCCTATTCACTTTTGCCTTGAAAACCCTCAAGTTATTGGGGAAGAGAGAATAGACTTACCTAATGATAGAATTTAGATTCAAATAGTGACAAGTTACCAGCCCATCGCCTAAAAAAAGAATCCCAAGTGTATAAGCCTATCCCTTAGTCGCCTTTTACGACCATGGGAAAGGGATGGAGTGGTCCTATACCTTTTACTTTTGGTACCGGGAAACACATAACACTTTAATCCTTGATCCTAATATTTTATACATAATTTTATGGTATCATTTTTATAAGTAAATGTTATACAAAGACCCTTTATCAACAAGGAAACAAAATTATCATAAAATTACCATTTTGAAATAAACCACATCAGAACGACTCCAGATCAGCGTGTAAGCAATAATCAATTGCTTATTAGGTAGATACCTTTGTGGCAATCAGGAAATTCATAGCTTATCCATGTTGTAGGAATGTAGACAATCTCTTCTGGACTTTTGTTTGTGACTGTACGGTCAAAGGAGGTTCACCTTGGTCAGATCTGTCTTGACTAGTTTCTTATTTATTTATTTTCTATTTTTAAACGATTTCATAAGGGCACTTATATGTGCTGTGTTGCATATATGGCAAAATAACATGCATTATTTTGTCACCATTTTAATATAGTTTTAGTCATCTACATTACAAATTATTTAAATCATGATTTTTGAAACTTTCAAATATTGGAAAAGTACGTTTCAATACCTGTTGTTAAAGATAGATTGTTTATAAATATAAGAATCCCTAATAGTGTGGAAAACAGACTATATTTTATTTAACTTTACGACTTCATAAAAAACTAAAAAAGACGAGCTGTTTACGATAAAAGAACTTAAGTATAACAAAAACACTCACATTTTTTATTACATACATATAATCACGTCAATATCCCTTGCGGGGTAGACCGAGCCAACAGTCTTGAAAAGACTGTTAGGCCACGCTCAGCTGTGTGGCTGTTAGTCATTTTTTTTTATTGTTCTGTAATATCTACGTATATATGTTTTTTACAAACATACATATATAATCACGTCTTCATCCTTTACGGGAAAGACAGAGCCCACAGCCTTGAAAAGACTGATAGGCCAAGTTCAGCTGTTTGGCTTAATGATAGAATTGATATTCAAATAGTGACGGCGGTTGCTAGCCCATCGCCTTAAAGAAGAATCCCAAGTTTTTAAGAAAAAGATGTTGGTGATTATGATGATGATATTGTTTTCTTTAATATAAAAATAGATGCTCTTAGTATAATAAACCACTTTCTTGGTCAGTCGACCGACGAAATCAGCGACCATCTTAATTCTTACCGCCATTTTACTTTCACTTACGCAACTAATTTTACCATAACTGAGGTAATTTCATTTTATTTTTTTTATTAGGGCACTGAATCATGGCTATCACAATTATGATCATTATTGTTGCAAATAAATACATATCTTTCTTAATGGGCAGTTACTTAGGCCTTAAAAACTAAACTTTTTAATGACCTAACTTAACAATAAAAGAATAAACTACAACGACGTCGAAAAATATAAAGGTATACATTACAACTCACATTTTAGAGTTCTCTGTGCAAGGAAGCCCAGAACACTTGTATGGAAAAATAGATTTATTACTTGCAAGTTATGGTCAAAGACCAATTTGTAAATAGTCCATATCTTGGAAAGTGGAAAGAGGTAGTCTCTGCCTACCCCTCCGGGAAAGAGGCGTGATTTTATGTATGTATGTACACACATATCTGACGGCCTCTGTGGCGCAGCGGTAGTGCGCTCGTCTGTAACTCCGGAAGTCCCGGCTACGAATCCTGACCAGGGCATAATGAGAAACGAACTTTCTATGACTGGCCTTGGTCTTTGATGTAGTATATAAAAGTATTTATTATTAAATATATTAGTATCATTGGGTTAGTATCACGTAACACAAGTTTCGAACTTACTTCGAGCTAACTCAATCTGTGTAATTTGTCCCGTATATACATATGTATTATATATTTATACAATCACATCTTTATCCCTTACAGATACATACATATCTAAATATTACCACGTTTCCATACCTTGCGGAGTAGACAGAGCCAACAGTCTTGAAAAGAATGACAGGCCACGTTCAACTATTTGGCTTAATGATAGAATTGAGATTTAAATAGTGACAAATTGCTAGCCCATCGCCTATAAGAAACATCCCAAGTTTATAATAAGCCTATCCCTTACTAGCTTTCTACGACATCCATAGGAAAGAAATGGAGTGGTCCTATTCTCATTTTATTGGTGCCGGGAACCACACGGCGCAACCCTTACCGACAAACAGAGACAATAGTAATAATGAAGACATTCAGCAATTCAAAAAAGCTTAATTATGGAATTAACATTCAAATAGTGGCAGGTCAACTAGTCCATTGCATAAAAGTAAAGTCTCAAGCTTATTAGCCTTTCCCTTCATCAACTTTTACAATCTGGTTCATATTTGGCCTTAAGAGCTCTAATAACACTAAGTGTGTAATGATTGTGAAAGTACTTAGTAATATTTGAATTTGTTCATCGTTGGGTCATATTTTGGCAATCGGCCTTATATCTATAATGTCAAGGTGTTGCTTGCGAGATGTGAACTATAAATAACTTCTAATTGCCATGTGGGTTAACGTGTATGAGAAAGGAATGGCTGAGCAATGACGGCACCACAGAGCAGGGAACATCACATTCGTAGGTTGATATCTGCGGCCGGCTTACCAAAAGGAATAATAAGTATATACATTTAAAAGTTGCTAAGAAAAGTAACTGATAATTTACTTCCGACAAACCACGATTATATTGTAAAAGTGAATCAAAAGAAAGAATAATAAACATGGGATTCTTTTTCTCCGACATCAAAAGAAAAAAGAATGGGACATGTAAAAGGCGACGAAGGTATAGGCGTATAAACTTGGGATTCCTCTTGTAGGCGATGGGCTAACCTATCACTATTTGAATCTCACTGCTGCTGAACGTGGTCTTTCAGTCTTCAAGGCTGCTGGCTCTGTCTACCCCGCAAGGGATAGAGACGTGATTATATATAAATATGTTAATAATATGTATGGGCTAAGCTGTCTCTCTCTGAATCTCAAGTTTTTTCAGGTTTTTTTGACTCTGTCTGTCCACTTCACACAGACTTGCATATTTAAGGTATTTATTTTATTTATAAAACACTCTTTTACAATCTTGTAAAAAGAGCGATCTAATATATTGGCAGGCGTCGTACCCCGGGGCGTACTGCCTTTTTTTTCTCTAAATAACGTCTACGCCCGCATCTTTACTTACGAGATATTAGTATTCTTGACAGAGACGAAGAAAATAATAGTTTTCTAACACTTTTTCAAGTAAAATTCCTGTCAAAATTAAGCCCGGGATAAAAACGCCAATTGCTGATTGACTCACATTTTTTATTTTTACTAGGTACTTACTATACTATACTATAAGTACTTACTTATAATTACTTACATGGTAGTCAGCCAACAGTTTCGAAAACACTGAAAGGCCACATTTTTCGTGGTTACAGTCTATTTATTAAATTTTGACTAAAGAAGTAAAAATTAAATCGTACTTCAAAAATTAAAAACAAAAAAAAATGTACAGACATTATTTGAGGCAGATACTTAATTCCCAACCCTCTAGTCACGATAGCATGATCAAACTTTTCAACAACAGTAAAAAAATTATTTTGGATAAATAAAAGTAAACATAAATAAAGTAGTCATTTTGTTTTTATAAGTTGTTTTAGTTTTCGTTATTTCAGATTAATTGTATAGTTCCAAATAAGAACTAAGTATATAACCTACTGCTAATCTACCTACAAGATTTTTTAAGAAGATTACAAACAGACACGAATACCACTTTATTTGTAAATAATTCTGGAAATTGAGAATCAACGATACTTAAATGGCATAAAAGGTTTCGTCCAAATTAGATTTTTTTTTATCCATCAGCCGAACAATACAATGTTTATCAAGTATAATAAAGAAAAGGTCTTGGGAACCTACCAATGGTCCAGCATTGTATTTAGGTAACAATTTACATTTAAGTAGGTGTATTTTATATTTGGGCTTAATTGATTGAGAAAATGCCTTTGTTTTAAATTGGGTTTCAGTACTTGTATATCGTGTAACATTTAGTCTAATGTCCTAGGTCAGTATTATTTATCTATTTTTATAGGTACATCATCACTACATATTATTATAAAGTAAGTAAGTATGAACTAATCTCGGTAACTTATTGTGAACGATCGTTTCTGTTTGAAAAAACTGATTTTAAACTTTAACGTTGCATTTAACTATTTACAAATACTATATAACGTACCTTTATTTTATCTCAGACGTGTCAAATCATGTTACAAGTAAGGTACGTTACGTGCGCGTTTAATACCTGTAAAAAACATTAATAGTACCAGTAGTCCCAAGGGTTACCATTATAAACCTACTATATGTTACTTGGGATGTTACGATGATCCGTGATCACGAATAGCACCAGCAGTCCCAATGGTTACTAAAACCAGAGACTCCTTCACGTTTAACTGTTTGTAATATTGGAAAGAAGGTTTTCTGGAAGGAACAAAATAGTCAAACATCTTCGTCTATTGATATTTATAGGTCAATTTTATATATTTTTACAGTGTATATCTCCTTTTGTATCAATACTAAGTAACAATTACATGTGATGCCGTGTACATCACTGTTCGTTTAGCAAATATACAATAATGCTATCTGTAATCATCTCTTTTGTATGGTATCTATTCTATTAGCATTGTCCAATGGTATATAGGGCGTGAAAATACCAGATATTGTTAATGTAGTTATGTGCTATTATTGTCATTAATTTCACTTATAGTGTAGTGGGTATAGGTGATGTTTATAACAGAATTTATGTGTAGTGGATTCAAGTTAAATATGTTTTAATAAAAAAGATTAAAGATTCAGATTTCTGATCCTGACAGCCCATTAATCATATTTGTGAAGTGGCAATACAATATTTACTATCGCCTTCAGTTCGTTCATAGATAAACTACGTTTACGAGTAGTATATACAGGGAATACAGAGCCAATAGTTTCGAAAACTCAAAGTCCCGCACAGCTAGAAAACTCAATGATGTTAATTATTGAGTTTTAGATATAAACTATAGATAATAGCCTAAAAGAAGAATCATAAGTATAATACTTTTCCCTTTATTGATTTTTACAGTATGTTTGGGAAAAGAAACAGTTTGTTCACATTATCCTTTTTCTCCACTACCCGACCGACATAAATGCTTGCACTAAACAATTCAAAATCAATTTTGTGGGATATCTCGAAAATAAATTGTCATATATTTTAATTTCATAACATTACTAAGTTGACATAACAAAATTACTTAAAACCAACTTATTAAATAAAACTTATTTTCATTTCAGATCTATACAAACAACTTTCCTATGACGATATCTATAACAACACAGAATATGCCCAGATCCGATACCGTCCGCGGCCGTACGACCTTCCAGACTTCTACAACCAGATCTCGTACGAAGAGAAGGGAAACTCTTTGGAGGTGTATAGGGAAGGCGATGGCGGTCAGAGTCAGCTGTTGGTGGGGTTCGCGAGAGACCCTTTCAGGTATTCAGTGCCAGAGGAGGATTACTTAAATGGAGTTCGGTAAGTAGATTCTAGCAAAGCACATTTGAAATATTATAGAACAAAAGTTTATAAATATGTACCGACAAAATCACAGATTGATCAGTAACTCCTAAATTTCCTTTTCCCAAAATGACCGATATCGAACTCGGGATCAACCGAAGTTTAAAAGATTTCTTTTTCTTGTTTTTCTTCTTCTAAGATTCAGCTTTTCAGCCAGTACTGCATATTGACGAATGAGGTTAGTTTTTTTTATAACGGTCTGTTTGTACAACTCCTTCAACCCGTTTATTTTTCACCAGACACGCAAACCTTCAGCCATACACCAGAGGAAAGCGTGGCGTCTTCCACTTGTACAACATGATATTCTGCGCTACCGGCTGTGAGCCGCTCATATATAAGGGCTACGGCTGCTACTGTGGATTCCTTGGCTCGGGGAGACCTACCGATGGCATTGACAGGTGAATTAATAGATATTAACAAAATTATTATGTAGCTTATCAGCAGGGCTTCGGTCCGGTGGAAATTTCCAGAAAAAATAGCTAATGCTTCTCCAGAAGTTTTTATCTCGGTGTCAAATATCTTCAACTTCAGTCCAGATGCTTTTCAGTGTATTCTTTACACACAAAAATACAAAGTAATTTTCTTTTTAATATTGGATAGGTTCCAATCTACTGGTGGCATTAACAGGTAAGAAGTAATTTGGAAATCCCCAAAACAAACCTTAGCCTCGAGCTCTACTAGGCTCTAAACTAGCCCATATATTACTATTATGTATTACTTGCATTAAAAAAAATATTATTAACATTAACTGAACAAGAGAAACAAAAAAAAAGTAATCACAGAGAAAAAAAGATTTTTAACAATATTAACATTCCAAATCCAATGAAGAAGAGAAATGTGAAAAGATACATAGTTCCATTCAAATACTTTTTGTTGGTAACTTGTTGCATATAAAAGAAAAAATCTTCCATTGCAATTAATTTCCAAAAAAAAATCTCTTTTTCCCAACTAAACTACACTAAGTTACGAAAAGTCTAAAGTCACTAAGAACAGTCATATGGACACTATAAAAAAAATAACAAGCTACCTATCCCTTAACAAATTACAGATGCTGCAAGATGCACGACGAATGCTATGATAACCTCTTCTGTCCGTTCTTCACCGTCTACTTCCAGCCCTACTACTGGAAGTGCTACAAGGGCCAGCCCCTCTGCGCCCGTGAAAACTACCACACCCAAAACCAGTTCATCAATGGATGCGCAGCAAAGTTGTGTGAATGTGACAGAAAACTAGCAATGTGCTTGAAGAAATACGCATGTCCCAAAAGAAGAGCGCTTTGCACGTCGTCACCGTTGAGACTTCTGCAGAATCTTTTGATATTTTGAATGTTAAAATGTCTGCTAAATGCAGAAACAGTCTGTTACGGCTGTGCAGCAAAGTTGTGTGAATGTGGCAGGAAAATAGCAATGTGATTGATGAAATATACTTGTCCTACAAGAAGAGCGCTTTGTACATTGTCACCGTAGAGGCTTCTGCAACATGATATTTTGAAAAATTTAATATGACCAGGAGATTCTACCACACCCAAAACTTAGCGAAAATCTTCCTACAAACGAATAAAATTTTGGGAGAAAAACTAGAGCGTTAGTAATTGCCATTGTCAGTCGCTGCTGATGCTTTCGCAGAATCTTTTGATATTTTGATTACTGAACAATAATTTTCACAAAAATTTGTCGACTTTATTTCGCTATGTTTAACTAACATATGATTTATGCACGAAAAAGAAATAAAGCCTTTGAAAAAAATATTTAGAAGTGTAAGGCATTTGCAATGCAGATATGATAACACTATTGATTCATGAAATAAACTCAAACTACGATTTACCAAGTATTCGGAAAAAAATGGTAAAAGTACCAAAGTCATGTAAATATTTTAATTATAATAATTAAACGAGTATGTACTTTATATAGATACTTACGTTGTTTCATTTTAGATCATTCTCATAATGCCCCAATAATAGATTTTCCGAACCAATGATTGATACCTAGATTCTAAATTTACCACTAACTTTAGAATAATCGTAACTATCCAATGGAATATACCAACCAATAACTGCCATTTATATCTGCTATCTGTGTGTTATTGTTTACTTGAAATCTTACATGCAGAGTTATCCTTATGCATATAAAGCGTATTGGGTACCCATTGTGAACTAGTCGAGTAGAAACGTTTCCAAAACCGATAATGGACGGAGCTGATGAAACATTTCAAACAAAGCATTGATAAGCTACATATCCGAATTCGCATAAAAGATAAAGGTGAATGAAAAAATTCTGAATAATATGTGAACATACATACATACGTCAAGGCTTTATCCCTTGCAGGGTAGACAGAGCCAACAGTCTTGAACAGACCGATAGGCCACGTTCAGCTGTTTGGCTTAATGATAGAATTGATATTCAAATAGTGACAGGTTGCAAGCCCATCGCCTAATAGAGGAATCCCAAGTTTATAAGCCTATCCCTTACTCGTCTTTTACGACATCCATGGGAATGAAACGGAGTGGTCCTATACTTTTTATTTATTGGTGCCGGGAACCACACTGTCAGAATACCAAAAATTAAAGAGAACCCTAAACTGACGACGATGCATGAAATGATTGATGAATGTGGACCAAGCTAAAGAAGTATTATGGATAGCAAATGGAAAGATGTTGGCTTTGCTTACCCCTCTGGGAAAGAGGCGTGACGTATAAATGAATAGTATGTATCACAGCGCCTTGCATTCTTATGATCAATCCTATCGCATGAGGGCTATGTAGGGAAGTGCTCGGAACGTGTAACAGTCGTAGCTTTAAAAAATATCTGTGCAAACATAAGACTATGAATTTTACAACATACTCCTACTGCTACTTCGGTGCCCTTTCCAACAACGGTACTTCAGTGTCAATTAGGTGCAGAAATTTTATGTTATCGTTCTCCGGGCAAAACACATTTTAGCTTTAACCGATAGACCTTAAGTGTTCTAACATGTTTACCCTTGGTGGTCACTTGGACTTGAAGAGTACTTCTTCCTCCTGGCTGGTTCATCTCGGTTACATCCATACCTCTGGAGACGAGCCCGGGAGTCACCTTTTGACCAAGGCATGAAGAGAACTGTAAAGACTTTATATTTACATTTTTGGTGCCACGACTTGCATGCATATTTCGCATGTACTTGTATCTAGCGCGCGAGAAATATCCATTGTTTGCGATACAATAGAAGAATTAAGAAGTTAACCAGTCGTGCGTTACCCTTTAGATGTTTTTTAACGATGAGCTGTTGTGTAATAATTAAGATATCTAGTGTTATGACAAGCATACGTATGAAATATTGTCCATATTTGTAAATGGCCTTTTAAACGTCAGCCAAATCTTCGAAATAAATTAAGAGCTTAAAATTTTTGCTCTTGTAACTGATCGCTCAATTGCATGGAATAGTAAAAAAATCATGGCTAAAAAGATGGTTTGGTCCGGCGAGCTTCCATGAAGAGAGTTATGAATGTGGATGAAGTGAAGGAAGTATACAGAGATCGTGGCAAGTGGAAAGATGTAGTCTCTGCCTACCCCTCCGGGAAAGAGGCGTGATTTTTATGTATGTACCTATGTAAAAAAAACATTTCATTAGTTTGGACAAAACTTTGTTTGTTTTGACATCTCTGTGCAAAATGGTAATAATTTTTGGGTAATAATACCTAGAACCGTTACATTGCTTTCCCATGCGTGTGGTAAGATATCATGTTAATTTTATCAAGATAAGTTTGATATGGTTATGAAATGAGAAGACTTTTCGGTACCAATTTAGGGTAATACGCGTGACTCTAAAACCAGTTCCCTAAATCATAAAGAATTGTCTTTTTTGTAAAATCCGATTTACCTAAATGAGCCTCAAAAATAGTGGCACGAACGAAGTAGCAGTTTATTTCACAAACAGTAAAGCATTTGTACTCATGACTTACCTGGGAGTTGGATATATTTATATTAATCTTAACAACAATTCCTTCACCTACCAATATTCCATCCTTCCATGGTTGACTGTTCTTTAAACATAGGACTGATTTCCTCTCCATCTATGGCACGTAATTATACCTTATTATTTTAAGATTTTCACGGAAGAATAAGTTCCTTTCCTAGGTATTATAACTGAGATTGTCATTGCGTGTCTCACGATATGAGGATCAAAGGGTCAAATGTGCTAGTGTGGAACCGGGAAATACGTAAGGAATTTACTGTGTGTAATTTTTTAAACTATGGCATTATTTAGACTCGTTTATATAGGAATTAGTTATATATATTTTTCCGATTAACCGCTGTGGTTACACTTCATAAGTGAAGTGAAGGGACAAATTTACATTTGGAGAGAAAATACATACATACGTATCTACATAAAACCATGTCTTAACCCTTTACGGAGCAGACAGAGCCAAAAAGTCTTGAAATGACAGAAAGGTCACGCTTACCGGTTTAAGAATTTGTCTGTGAACAATGATAGGTACTCGTACCATCCACGCTAAAGGGTACAAGCATGAATATTTTTTAAGTAATTAATTGTACAAAGGATACAAGTCGAAAAACACCATTATAGCAAAATTAACAAGTTACAATTGAAACATGAATCAAAAAATCATTCCATAAATGATTACGACGAATCGAGATTTAAGTTGTTTAAAATACCTACCTAAAGAATCGTTAAGTTTTCCTTAAACCATAGCACAAAGCTTTGCACATTTGAAGTAGGCTCAATCTGTGATATTTTTTGTGTACAGAGGTATTTTGCCTATGATAAAATAATTTCGTCTTTTAAGTTGATAACTACCTATCAAGAAGAAAAAATAAACATCAAAGTAAGTAATTGGCTACATATGAATCTAATGCAAATGCTATCAGCCAAATTACACACTTTTAATTGCTTTTTTTTTCACGAATTCGTCGTGTAACTATCACTGTACTTTTTTTCTATACGCGATTCAAATTGACAAAAGAAACATTGGACGTAAGTGCCATCCTAACTTCGAATTAATATAATACATGCGAAAGTCAATTAGTTTGTTTGTTCGTATCCTCTTCAAGAGTTACTCTCAACCAATCTTCTTCAAATTTTGTATATATAATAAAGAGTCGAGAGAAGAACAAAGATACTAATTTTTATCTATCGAAAAAACTATAGTGCCCGTGGGTTTTGCAGAATACCTGTACCTAATTTTAGTTGGTACCAAATTTGCGCGGGGTAACCTGTATTCTTTCTCATATCATACTAAACACAAAGGTCTTTCCTTTGTGGAGCCTATTGACCAAACTAATAGCTTATATACAATTAGTTGAAAGCAGGTTGACTAAGCAGATATACAAGGAGAGTGTGGAGGGAAAGGTCGGAGTGGGAAGACCTAGACGAACGTATCTTGATCAAATTAAGGACGTCCTGGTAAAGGGTCAGGTCAAAAGTACGCGAAACCGCCGAGCTTGTATGAAGAGAGTTATGAATGTGGATGAAGCGAAGGAAGTATGCAGAGATCGTGGCAAGTGGAAAGAGGTAGTCTCTGCCTACGGGAAAGAGGCGTGATTTTATGTATGTATGTATGTATACAATTAGTAACAATTAAAATAGTGTTCTACGGAATTTATAGGACATTATTTTATTTCTAGATGTCAGCCAAAACAACGGTGCTTCTAACATGTACCGTCAGCATGCTCATCATCTCGTGCATTGCCCGGGAGAGCTATGTATGCAACTCGCGAAGAACGGATACCAATACTACAAAACCACCCTGTATTAAGATTGTCTATGGAGAACCGCCAGCGGGGCACACACAGCCATCCCTCACGGGAGGCACGTACCCATACTATTGGTACTACCCCTATTATTATTATTGGTACCCCTACTATTGGTATTGGGGTTAATTTAATATATTTAATGTGAATTATTGTGATTTGTTTTATTTATAACATCGCACCTGACCAGTGTAGAAGGAAGATCAGAATAGCTAAATTATGATTGGAAACTAGTGTTGGCAACATTAATAATTATAAATGTTAAAGCCTTCTATTGAAAAAGAGGTCCTCATTTTAACAAAAAAAAAAAATATCCTTGGAAGTCACAACGGTCTCAAAAAGACTGGAAAGTCACGGTCAACTGGATAGCATTATAATTGAATTGAAATTAAGTATTTCAGTTAGTAATAATCAGAAATAAAATTCAACATTTGATTTTGATGAAGATATTTTTTCTCCAACATGTCTATCTCTCATGCGAAATAAAATACAAATGATAGACCGTACAGATTTTATAGCTAATTTCAATTACACAGTTTCAAATTAATTAGTCACAATTATTATTTTGGTCTTCTCTTCATTTCACAAAGACCAACGACAAAGAACGAAGGTAAGTATCGGTACTCACTTAAGGTTTAAGAACCTACTGTCTTTCAGATACATTGCCCAATTTAAGAGACCGATTCAGGCAATCCTTATAACAAAACCAAATCATTGTGTCTCATGTAATTTTAGGCGACGGGCTAGCAATCTGTCTCTTTATGAAAATCAATTCCATCATTAGGTAAGCCATAGAGCTAAACGTAGCCTTTCAGTATTTGCGAGACTGTTGGCTCTGTCTACGAGAATATATATCTATGTAAATTCATCATTCAGGGTCTTCTTGGCTCTAATTTTAAGAACACTCAGTATTACTAACTTAATAATAATAATAGGTAAGTATATGGTGTATGTATTACCTATCTGTCTTCATTATAAACTACCTATTAACACTTTCTTAACTTTTACCTACGCAAATAAATGGCGAATGCAAACTTTAAACCCAATTTCTTTTTCAGATGTCTGTTCTATCACTTTTATTAATAAACGCATTTCTCATATTATTCTGCTACAGCCAAATATTAAATCATACGGAATGCGAGAAAATTTTCAAAGATCACGGGATATCCCCTCACAGAAGACTACATAAAAAGCCAGTGGAACACTTGACAAGACGGCCAGTAAGATCTAAAGAGGAACAGTTAGCCATAGATTGTATAGCCTATATTTTTGGTTATCCACCTTATGACAAGAAAAGCTTAGGTACTATAAATAAATCAGTATAACAAATGACAATAAGTTCTTATTAAAAATACTTTTTTGAACTGATTCTCATGAAATGTGGCAAATAATTATTTATTACATTAGTTCTTCTTCAGTCGTACACTCCTTACTGAGTGATCATGGTTATTTTAATTATTATTAGGTGAAGTTGACCGATGAGTTGGTGAAGTCCGCGGCAAAATGTTGGATGCAGGTAATATCTTTACTGCACAGAAATATCGATACAAATGCTGGTCAAGTTTAAACATCTAAGCACAGAGGTCACAATAAGGAGCAAAGTACACATTAATGTGTGTTTTGTGTACAAATGTATTGACCCCATAAGTTGCCTTACGACCTTCCTGGTGTATATCAAACAAAGTACCTAAGCAAACTCTTAAATCGCACTACATTAGCGTGTTGCAATCTGTTTGACAAAGATCATTTGTCATTCCAACAAGTAAATGCGTAAGTACATAAGTTCGTCTATTAGGTACCTCTTTACAGCTGAACCACTGACCCTGGTCATCTCAACTAATAACAAATGCGAAAGTAATTTTGTTTGTCTGTTATCTCACCTAAAAAATCTTATATATTATAATATCTACGAAAATATACTAGAAAAGCTACGAATGAGTGGCCATATTGCGAAGAAAGCGTCGTCACTTTACTTTGCACGTTCGACTTGCCAGGTCTGAAACGTATTAGGTACCTAAATAAACTTACTTCAGGTAGGCCTACGTGTGTCTGAGAACCAAAAATTTTTGGGGTTTCTCCACAACGTGTTGTTAATACATACATACATATAGTCACATCGACAGAGCCAACAGCCGAAAAGACTGATAGGTCACATTCAGCTATTCGGATCAATGATAGAATTGAGATTCAAATAGTGACGGGTTGCTAGCCCATCGCCTAAAAAAAGAATCACAAGTTTACAAGCATATATCTTAGTCGCCTTTTACGACATCCATGGGAAAAAGATGGAGTGGTCCTATTCTTTTTTGTATTGGTGCCGGGCACGGGACGTGTTGTTAATAAATGGACTTTTAGTACAAACCGACTAGTGCGTTATCGGATAATTAAGGAGATATTGTTGAATAATCAATTATATACTGCTTAATTTGAGCACTAAGAATAATTAATTTATGTGACGCAACAGATTTTAGAAATAATTAATTAAGACATTGTCAGTGTGGCGAAAAGGATATAAAAATAATAGCAATGTATGAAACTATGTTCCACTCTTTTTGGTCCTGAGCGATGCTATTCCCGCAGATAACTCTTAATTTAACAATATCACCACTTTCTGAGTCCCTTCTCTCTTCATCCTCACCTCTCTAGAGTGGAGAGAAGCTCTGGGAGAGAGAAAGAAGAACCATTGACGATGACTCTGATTTAGGTGATTCAGGTTTCTTTATCTGACCTCCACAACCTTTGCAGGGAAACATATCAGATCATGATCTCACATCCAGTTACCTGAATGTGCAGTTTTCCTAACGATCCAAAACAGACATAACAAACCTTAGGATTAATTTTAAAACAAGAAATTCTCACGAGAGCGAAGCTGCTGGCAATAAAAAATAATATGTTAATAAAACAACAGATTGAATTCGGAAATTCGCAACGACAATAAGTGTGCAGAATAATTTAGTTTTAAGTCTGATTCAACTTTAAAAACATTATACTTTAACGCGAGCTTAACATCCACACATTATTTTTAACTGGAACAACCTACTAAAAATACAAAAAACTAATTCGATTTCATTCCTTTCCCCAAAAGTATTCTGCCATTTACAACTTCATCAGTGGCTGTCATCAGGTAATGTTGCATGTGTTAGGTCGTGACAACACGTGTTTCATTGTTGGGATTGGCCTGATATACCTAGGAATAAATTTCACAACTACATAAACTAACGATATTAAAACAAAGATCATTAATTCAAATTAATGTATTTACATCCTTCTTCAAAACTTCATCCCCAATAATAGTAATAATATGGATAGTAATAATATGGGTAATAATAAGAGGATCCAGAAGGGAAATAGTAAGTAACACAATCGTCAGCATCCTTGCTTTTTCGAAGGGCCGACTTGGAGCCGGTTCTGAGTGCCCTGGCGGCGCTCCTGAGGGTTTTAGCGCATTGCGAGGGGCTTCTCGCTTCACTCTCACATAGTAACAGTAATAGGCAAAGAGTGCACGTAACAAATAATATAATTGATCGGGCAGACATCTGTAATAAAAATAAATATAGGGAATCATGATTTTAGTAGTATTATGAATACTTATTTAGTAGTATATAAAAAAGTACGACGTTTCTGAAGGTAAAATGGGCGCTATGCGTTATGCACTCAGCGGCGAAAGCGCTTAGTTGGCAACACTGGTAAATAGCTGAGTTGCCACGTCAAAAAATATTCTGTTTCGTAAGTGAACTTACGTCAGGTACCTCCTGTCTGGAACCCCAGAATTTGGGGATTTTCTACACAATAAGCTCTTACTAAGTTCATTTGTTTTATATACCGACTCGTGCGTTATCAGAAAATTAAGGTGATATTGGTGACCAATCAATTAACACTGTTAAATTTGGTCAGGAACGATATGTGATTGCGGCAAACGAATTTAGTGACACAAGAAATTAATTAATAACGGTATTAAAGAACAAAAAACCTCATTTCCATGTACGAGAAACTGACTTCAGAAAAACTGCGAGAAATCTGAGTCGCATACGGTTTCCTGACCGTTATATTGTCATTAAATTATTTTTTGGTTTAACCGACTAATGGTAAAACTAAAAATTAGACTGGGCTTCACCATAATAAATGTCTCAAGAGCGTAATATTGATTTTCGAACCGTATTAAATAATGATTTATTAATCATAATATTATATGCCTTTTATACTAATGATGATATATCCTCTAATAAAATGTAAAGCTTTTACTTTTTACTTTTCTATTATTTTAACATTTCTTTTATATTTTAACGAAAATCCACTCCACATTTCTCAGCAAAAAAGGTCAATTTTCAGCTTACCTACTAATAAAGGCAAAAACTATGTAGTATATGTACCATACGTACTAAGTAATCTGTCAGTTAGTCACTAACGCAAGAATATTATTAATAATAAAAAAAAAATATCTGCACTAATCTCAGATGTGGGCGAATTTTGGTCTTGTTTGAAATGTTGTAAAGAGGGTCTTGAATAATTTATATCTATAAAAGATACCCACCGGTGCAAAGCCGGGATGGAGCGCTAGTTATCAATAAGAACACCGTCATATACAACTCTATATAAAAAAAGTTTCTTTAGACTATTAATCTACTTTATTATTTTTTTAAACCATCAGTTGCCCGAACTTCGCTTCCGTGGTAATCACAAACTTAGGGCCAACGAAAAATAAAAAACATTTTAAATATAAACATAAACATATTATATTCCGTCAACAAAATATATATTTATATTCTTATGTACAAACTTTGTAGTATTTACAAAAATTTCACACCACCGATGATATTCACGGGCCTGCCTTTATACTTCTTCGAGATATCGGCTTCGATCTGTAAAAAAAAAACATTTTATTTGAAATGAAGGTTACTCAAAATTTTACTTTAAATCTTCAACTCTGTGAACTCTATTTGTCACAGATCATCAGTTATTGCTAAATACTCTTTAGACTTTTACAATATAATCGTGATTTCTTTTTCGAAGGGCTACCCATAGTTCGGTTTCACACCAAAAAAAAACCTTTATTTTAAAATCTTTTATTTATCTATATGACTATATACCTGGGCCTGTAGTTCCCTAGTCCTGTCCACGAGCCTGGCGAGCGCGGGTCGCAGCTGAGCCGCGCGCGCCGTGCTCAGTGCTCGCTGCTCGCCCGAGCGCGCCGCCAATTTGCTCAGTTTGTCGCAGAGCGCTAGTTTCTGCTTCAATTGGGCCGTTAAGACGTCTACGTATCTGTAAAGAATATAATTTACGTTTTGTCTCAACTTTGCTGAATAACTATTCCCTACTGACTGAGTTTCTCACTAAAGCCAATCATGAATCTCAAAGCATCCTAACCAAGAATTAATCTTTGTTTATTTTTATTCAACTCATATAACATCAACTCATTTAAATCCGCCTATTGTACTTTACAAATTGTAATTGTTAAGTACAATAAAGAATAAATGAAAAAATATACATCATATTGTCTTTATTTCAAAAATAATCGTAAAAACTCGGCGGTGTGAGACGTCATTTCATCATCCCCTGACGTTATTCCCATTATGTCCTCACCTCTTTGGACCCCAAGGTCAACCATGATGCTGCAGTCAGGTTTGTACACAAAGCGAAGAATAGTTTTGATAACTCAACCTAACCCACTTGGATCATGGTAAATGCTGCAGCAGATGGTAGTTCTTATTCCCTTAGTCGCCTTTTACGACATTCACCACTTAAAGCAATGTTGAAAAGTTTTATACTACTACAACCAACTAGTTACCTGGGTGAATGTTTCACGTTATGAAGGTGGTTGACCTCTGGCGCGGTGAGGCGACTAGAGGCGACCTGGACAGAGTCCAACATGGCCGTCAACGCGGCCGCACTCTCCGTGGGCAACTGCTGGATCAGGGAGAAACTCTGCTCGTTCGATGTGTTCGTTTCGTATAGGCGCATTTTGAGGAATGATTCCAGCTGAAATGAAAAAGTTGAATTCTAGTGGCAACTTTCAATAATTCTCTACTCTCTTGTTTAATAATTTAATATGTAAGTACGTATTATTTTTATTATAACTGTATGTTTTCGCAATAAATACATATACAACACATATAAAACAATCTTGCATCACATCATCCGAAATATAGAAGGCTTTTAAAAGTTATTACATTTCAAGTATAAAATATTGATTTTTTCAGTGGATATGTATTCATTAAATAAAAAGCATAAAAAGGAAACCCGAAAACACCTAAATATGAGAAATGGCACTGCCGATACGAGAAACAAAACACAGTAAATGAGAAACATACGGCATATTGTGTTTCTCACACAATTCTCACTGTGCTTACCTCCAGCAGTTGATCTATGACCTGGTTCCTGGTCGCGGGGTTGTCTAAGAGAGTGAGGGCGTCCTTCCCCCGCGCCACCCCACCCTGCACACCCTGGTCCTCCACCACAATGCCAGACTCTTCCAAGGATATCTCCGCTATGTTCGCTGATAGGTCCTGTGAAATTCAAGTAGTGAGAAATGAAATCTGTTTATACAAACAAGCACATCAAAGACTTTTGTTGTAAGATAACAAACATTGTCACCAAAAGATTGATATAAGCCCTATCGAACAGACTGAAGAAGATACTTAGAAACTTAATTTGTAATGTTTGAGATAATATAAAAGTACCTAAAAATGTTTACAGCTTTTACGGCGAAGTTATTTCGGCTCGAAATAATAAGGGCACTCCATATGTAATTTTTTTTCTGAAAACAATCTGTTGTAGTTGATGGACAGCTGTTATGTTATATGTTTTATAGCTTAACGTATAAAAGCTATCATACCACATTCTCGGCTGGCGCTTCCCCGATGTTCCCCCAGTCGATTTCCGCAGCACCATCGCCATCACCAAAGTCTATGGCCCCGGTGTCTATGGACCCGAAGTCTATCTCGTTGGAATCACCAAAATCTATCTGCAAATAAACTTTATTTTTGTCAACATACAATTTCCTGCTCGACTTTCTTATAAGTGAGTATTTGACACTTAAGAACTATATGTACAAATACTGTTAGTGTTGCCATATTCGATGACGTGTTGCAAAAAATTGCAAAAGCGTTAAGCTTTGCTTTTTTTTAAGGAGGGAATGAAACAAACAAAATACTCATACTCACTTGATCCCCCCCACCCTGTTCTTCATCATCGAACTCGATATGTACCGGATCGGGCTCCACACTCAACGGGGGCTCACCGTAGCTCCACTCATAGACTGTGGTATTGCCATGCTGAATGACGTATTGCAATAATGGCAACACCTCCGTGGCGCGCTCACCGAGTATATATTTTGTGAATGCCGTGTAAAGTTCTATCGCTGGGAGTAGTGGCTTGAGAGATTTACCAATCTGTGAAAGAATATTATATTTTTTTCAGTTTAATCAATCTTAATTCTATATACAAGTCGGGCTAATTAGGTATCTCTTGTATATTTTTTGTGTTAGTATATAATTTCGTATTTACAATATGTATTTTATAAATAATTGTGTGGACGCCTGTCACCATTTTACTATGGGACATAGGTAGTCTTCTATCTATCTCTATCACTTTTCTGTTCTTTAGAAATACTGAAACCTATTGTTTCTTTTGCTTATTATTCCTATATCTTTTCTGTGTACATGAATTGATAAATAAATAAGTCTTTCTAGAAAGAGATATAACCAACACATGTTAAGTTGGAATTTTCATGAAGAAACTAGCCCTGAAAAGTATTTTGGTAAGTTTCTTGTTTTTGTATAATTCTTGCTTGATTATTACTTCAAATATTGTTTTTATTTTTATAAAATATTGTTGTTTTCTAACAAAGCCTTCTATCAATATATTCTAACAAGTAAAAGGGTACAAGATAACAAAGCCAAAGAAAATAACTAGTTACATTCTCTTTTAATTAGAATTCTAATACTATATACTCTTGATTGCACCACAAAATCAAAATTCAAAATTTCTTTATTCTTTACAAGGGTTACTTAAGTTAGGTGAGACTCATCTCTAAGGTTCATTTTAAAAAAAGTTTACGGCCTCTTTGGCGCAGCGGTAGTAAGCTTGTCTGTGACACCGGAGGTCCTGGGTTCGAATCCCAGCCAGGGCATGATGAGAAAAGAACTTTATCTGATTGACCTGGGTCTTGGATGTTTATCTATATAAGTATTTATTATAAAATATAGTATTGTTGAGTTAGTATCTCGTAACACAAGTCTCGAACTTACTTTGAGGCTAACTCAATCAGCGCATGAAATTCTTACCTTATCATATATTTCGGGCAACTCCATCAACCTGTCCACGAGTTCCCGCTTGATCTTGTTGCCCTGGATGCCGAGCTGCTTGCACAGACTCAAGAACTCTGATTTGCTTGAAGCTTCATTCTTTAAGTAGTCAGTGTTTTTCTTTTCACATTCCTGGCGATATCAATGAAACATGTTGTATTGCGCAATAGAATAAAAATATTGACTGAAAGGCCATGTTCAGCTGTATGGCTTGAGAATGGAATTTAAAATAAAATAGTGACTGCTTGCTGGCCCATCGCTTACAAGAATTTCAAGTTTTTTAGCCATAGTACTGAGAACCACAAAGCACAATAATTAATAATATAAAATGGCAACAAATCTTATTAATTGAATATGAAAGCTTTTAATGCTACTATTCTTTGATTTAATAGAAGTAGATATAATTAGATTTAAGTGATGTGATGTCAATAAATGATACCTTGTATGCAATATTGACAATAAACCTATTCTAGTTTTTTTCATGCTTTAAAATTTACTTACAACTTGTAACTGTTCCTCTTTAGCAATCTGTTTCTTCAGCCCGGGAATCTCATAGCTTATATTCCTGACCAAAATTTGAGCTGCTTCAGCCAAATACAAGTTTTCTTTTTCATAACTCTTCACTACATCTTGCCAGTCCTTCATTCTCTGGGATCCATATCGACCAAAGAGGTTCTTTGTATCTGCTTCTGTCTCTTTAAGAATCTCTATAATTTTCTGGCAGTGGAAGTAGTTGATGTAAGTGCCTGGTAGTAAAGGAAGAAAAAAATATTACAATGTCAAATAGTAGTGCTTAAGTTGAATGTACAATTTTATATTATTTTTAATTTAATAAATGTATTTATAATTATTGTGTGACCTCTGCATCATAGATCATCTTCCCACTCTTCACCATTTGTGGATCATAATAAAAGCTGCACTAGATGTTGAATGTGGCTATAAATCAAGTCTTGTAAATTGGTCATGGCCAGTGAAATATGAAGATACCAGCATGCTACCACAGCACTGCGGAGGCTGATTAGTGTCATAAGTTTTTAAACAAGATGCCAACATGTATGTCTCTATTTGAATCTCAATTACATCATTTACACATACAACTGAGTGGCTTACAGTAATATCAAGACTGTTGGCTTTGTCTTCCCCGTAAGGGGATGAAGATGTGTATGTATGTATCGAATTAAGATCTCACCTGACAACAAGGAAGCAATGTCATCATGAGCAGGCATGTCCTGAATAGCGTTATTTATCTTTTCTCTTACTGCTATGATGTTTTTTTGCCATTCTTTATTAACATGTCTTCTACTTACAAGCCAGTCTTGCAGCTTTCCAATATTAATGTCGATAGGAATGTTACTTTCCTAGAACAAAGTTACAATGAGAATTTTGTGGTTGGTAGAATGTCATTTTTACAAGAATATTTAAACAGAGATTTGCGATATACTTACATCCATTTTATTGAGGTTTTTATTTTTCCGTGCCTAAAATTTATCCAATTTGAATTAAACTTAGGTTCTCAGATGTAAACATTGACGTGTCAACACACTTAGCGTAAAAATGACGTAACGTTATTGTCAAAGTCAGTCTGAAGTGTCAGCAAGGCACAGAAATAAAAATTTACATAGGTTCTCGACTGCCCAAAATATAAGGTATCATGTATTTAGAAAAGAGGCTCGGTTTTTTTTTAATACTTAAAGATATGTATAGGTACCATAATCCATTATCACTCATACTTCCTTAACTCGTACTGGATTTCATGTAAGTAAGTACATGGTCATTAACGTTTTTCACAGTAACTGTAAACACAATAACAAAATGATAAATGTTATTAAACTAACTGCTGCCTATATTCGAGATAGGACGCCAAACCGTGTCATATCTGTGTTGATATGATATCTAACTTCACAATGACAACAACCGAGTTCCAACGAATTCTTATCTCTGTTAGTATTACCTCGACTGGATCGATAAACATACATTGTATCATATGTTAAACTTAACATTATACCAAATTTGAAAAAAGTTGGATCTTGCGATGTAAAAAAGTTTCTAGTACTTACATACTCATAATGGATACTCCGTCAACATCAAGAGAGTAAGTGATTGTTTTCGTACCTATTACAAATGTATCCAAGAAAATAAGTGGCACGTTTCTTTATTAAAGGCCAGGTAGGTACTGAGATAAATAAAAAAAGAAAGGCAAGGAATGAGATCGCTCTTTTTACCTATTACCCGAGACTACGCTCTCGTGCTAATTCCTAGAAATCAAGTAGAGGTAGTCTTCGTTACTTGTAATAGTCTTCTCATCCACCGTGCGGAGTAGTTCATCCATTACAAACAAAAAAGCCAATATTTATTTAAAAGTAGTTCAACTAAATGTCTTTCTTGACTCTTGTTTTAGTATACAATGGAATACCACGTTCAGCTGTGTCTTTATGATGGAATTGAAACTCAAATGGTGTCAGGTTGCTAGCCCATCACTTACAAGAGGAATAAGCCTATGCCTAAATCGCATTTTACAATATCCATGGAAAAGATATGGAGTGGTTCTATTCTAAAGTACACCACACGGCACTGAGCATGGAGAGATTAAATAATTATGAATGTGCATGAAGCAAAAGAAATTCAGGTGCGTATCGTGATAAATGCGTAGATAGATGTAGAAGATGTACTATCTGCCTACTTCTACCGGAAAAATAGTCGTGTTTTAAGGTATCTATGTATGTTCTGTGCTTAGTTCACTTGAATAAAAACCTATTAGTATACCTCTAGGTTTGGATTAGAGATATACTAATTTAGCATAGTGGTTTAATTTAAATTACGGAGCACTCGGTAAAATCAAAGAAATTTTATTTTAAATTACATATACGATGAGAGGCAAAGACTTGACATGAAAGATAAAACAAAATCAATCAAAAAAATAGAATCAATTCAAAGATAAAATTAGAAAAAAAAACCTCTAAATCTCTAAAGAGGTTGGTCGCTCCAACAAAACCATTGTGATTGTCAGTCAAGTAGGTAAAGTCAACTTCAAAAAGTTAGGTAAGTAGGTACTACTTTACATTTTGACGTTTATGGAAGTTGATGAAACTTTTGTTTGTTTTGTTTTTCGATTGGACTAGTTTTCTGGTTTAGTAACGATATGAATTTTTAATTAAATCTGCTGCTACTTTGTGCTAGTTTCTGTAGGTAGGTATGTAATTTCTTATGGCATACAGTGAAAAAGTTTAATTTTTGGTCTTAAACTCTCTCTTGTTTGCGTAGATTCGTGTTCATTCCACTTTTGTTTATTTAATTTATTCAATAAGAAGTTATTCACACACACCTTCCTAGATACTGACTGTGGTATCAGCACATACCTACTTTCTAGGTAATAATGTAGTACCAAATCTTTTGTGCAGTTAGTAGGTACATATGTCCCAATAAGAATAAACTCATAAATATTTGGAAATCGTGAAATTTACAGATGCTACATTTGTTTCTTTGTTTGTGGTCTGTTTCGGTCGTTCATGGGAAATAAATTCTGAAAGGGTAATAAAAAAACCTTGTTGATATTGTCTATGAAATGATTTCGTCATTGTTAACAAGATATTTGAGGTATGTATTACTGTAATATTTCAGATTACAAACAACATCTGTGACTGAGGAAGCTGTGCTCACAGTGGACGTCACCAAAAATGTGCTTGTAGATTCCATGACAGACCTTCCGGAAACCCTTATACCTCCAGATGTAATCATGTAAGTTTTGAAGTCATATTATGTACTGGGTCTTCGATGTTTATCTATCTTAATATCTATTGTAACATATAGTTTTGTTAAGTTATAAAGTTATAAGTCTCAAACTACTTAATCTGTGTTATTTGTACCGTAAATAATTATTTATTAAAACTATAATAATGCCTCTTCCCCAGAGTGGTAGGCAGAGAATTTGTATGTTTTCAATTCAATTATTTATTTCAATAGGTCTGGAGGAGTTTGTCAATGATTGATATGATTATCATCCTACCTTTCAACAGGAACTTGAGATACTTCCTTTTGGACAAGTCTCAAGTATTTACTCCTAAATCATATTTTTACTTTTCAGAGAAAATATATTTACTTTTCAGACAAAAAAATATTTTCCAAAAGTTACAATAGTGCCATGTGGTTTTCGGCATTTTAGAACCACTCTATATCTTTCCCATGGATGTCATAAAAGGCGACTAAGGGGTAGGCTTAAGATCTTGGGATTCCTCTTGTAGGTGATGGGCTAGCAACCTGTCACTATTTTAATCTCAATTCCATCATAAAGCCGTAGAGCTGAACATGGCCTTTCAAGTCTTCTCAAGACTTGGCTCTGTCTACCCTGCAAGCAATATAAAAAGTAAAATTTTCCCAAAAAGTTTATTTCCATAATATAATTAAAAAGCTATTAATAATTTTTCCATACCAATTACAATAATTATGATAAAAATTTGTAATTCAATTAGTTTTACTAACAATAATCTGTAGTGGCTGGTGGAACGATGAAGTCTCTGCCTACCCCTGTTCCGGGAAAGAGGTGTGATGTAAACCCGTGCGTTAAACAGGGGCCTTAGCAATTCAACCACTGATGACCATTTATTCTCCTCTATCTCTCTTTAATCTAAACAATCAGTAATGTAATCAATCAGTGTTTTTACATACATACATACATAAAATCAGTGTTTTTACATTGTAATTAAAAAGTATTCTGTCTCTCTACAGGTCCACGGAAAGTCATGTAGAAAATGAAGAAGACTCAACCAAACTTAATCTGGCCTATGAAAAGTTGTATGAGGTGCCGAGAACCATAGTGGAGAGGTTTTCAGACTATGTTATATATTTGGATCTGAGTCATAACAAAATCACGTAAGTCATAAAAAACATTTATGTAGATACTATCATAGAATTAGAGATGACTGTTTGTTTTTTTTACACTGGCTGATTCATTCAGTCTATTTTTTGTTTGCCTTTTTGAGTACAGTCTGGATAGAAACTTGACCCGCCTAAGTGCGCTTGTGTGCAAATACAATAGGTCTCGGATTTGAATCCCGACCAGGCCAGGAAAACGAACAAAATAATCAGCAATGTCTCAAGTTTTTAGATTATAGTCTATGACGTATTTGTCTCCATTGAGATTTTTAAGAACAAACTCCGGTGGAGTTAACTTGGATTTAAGAAGAAGAGATTTTTAAGTTTGCCAAAATATTTTTAGGGTGAACACATTTGCAAGTGTTTGCCTTTTGTGCTTTACTTTTAATTGATATCCTTTTTGTCAATATTTTTTTACAGCAACTTAGATGCTTTGGTACACTTCAAGCACTTGACATCTCTCATAGCTGATGATAATCCTATCACAGAACACTGTCTGCTACCTCCGCTACCGAAATTGCAACTGCTGTGGTAAGTTGAATACATATAATCCAATTAATGTACTGCCGCGCTTTTATAAGTCGCATCGGCAATATTCGACAGCGCAGCCTACCGCCGAATCTAACCGAATGAGAACTCAATCGAATAACAACCCTATTACAACCATATCGAACTTAAAATCCAAAAACAAATTGTGTCTTGCTATCTCGCTCATAATAGTGGTACAATAGCGGACAGTAAATAGGCTACTCAAATATTTGCGCGCTACATAAAAATTAGACTTCTAGATATATTTTAACAATATTAAAATTGGTACAGCTAGGAAATGAAAAGGTTTTTATTAGACTGTTTCTTACATCAAAATTTAACACAAAGCACTTCTAAATATATCCGACCACCAATCAGCTAACCCGCTATCGAACTAGGAATGAACCTGTATCACGAAGGCGTAAGTTTTGCCGTTAAAATCATAACATACAGATGGACTTTCGCATTCAAAATATTAGCATTGGTTATATCGACGTTATGTCTCTTAATTGTTCAGGTTGAACCACTGCAAGATCGCTTCCTTGTTCCCGTGGGTGGGGAAGCTGAAGGAGTCCTGTCCGAATCTGAACTATCTATGTCTGATGGGGAACCCGGCCGCGCCGAGCTACCTCAACGGAGGCACTTACTATGAGTCCCTGCAGTATAGGTCTGTGAAATGTTTCAGTCTTTACCGTAGCGTAAGTTCATACCGACACGAGACACGATGCCGCCGAAAATTAAGTTTATACAATAATATAACTGTTTATTGCACCAAAATAAATTACAGCAAATTCGCATGTAAGTATTAAAACATGTGCAGTGTAGTTCCCGGCACCAATATAAAAAATAATAGGACCACTCCATCTCTTTCCCACGGATGTCGTAAAAGGCGACTAAGGGATAGGCTTACAAACTTGGGATTCTTTTTTAGGCGACAGGCTAGCAACCTGTCACTATTTGAATCTCAATTCTATCATTAAGCCAAATAGCTGAACGTGGCCTTTCAGTCTTTTCAAGACTGTTGGCTCTGTCTACCCCGTAAGGGATATAGACGTGATGATATGTATGTACTCCCATCTCTTTACCATGGATGTCGTAAAAAGTTCGTAAAAACTTAAGATTCCTTTTTTAAGGCGATGGGCTAGCAACCTGTCACTATTTGAATATCAATTAATTTTAATTTCAGACTATTCGTCATATCCCAATTCCCATCACTGACCCACTTGGACGACAGGAAAGTGACCGAGGACCAAAGACAAGAAGCCCAAAGACTGTACAAGCCTCCGTTCTTGGAGCGCTTCGTGAAATCCCGCAACACAGGATTCGGCCAGTTAGTACACACATCTGTCACTTGGACCGCCGTACAAAATAAATTATCCACTTTGTTAGGAAAAGACAGAGCTCATGAAAGGAACCTTTTGATTTAGATGTAAGTATTTTTGGGAACAAATACCACGACTTTGACATACTGTTGGTACCGGTATCAAAGGTACCAAGTAAAAATATCATTAGTTTCAAAATGTTACTTGAAACGGTGTCAATTAACGATAATGGCATGAAATGTGCAAAATTAACTTTTTGTTCCCCACTTTAACACTGTCAAGTGTAATTTGTTGATTGAGGGCTACCTGAATCAAAGGTTATAAAGGGTTTATTTAAAGAAATTAAGCCATACTTGGCTAAATTATGAAAAATGACAAAAATTAAATAAACAAAGACTCTCTATACTTTATATGAATATTTATTTTAGTCAAGTAGGTTTACCTACACAGGTATTTCATATATCATAATAAGTAAGTCTTTAATGTTATCAGATTATATCGTTCATACAGAAAGGTACCTAATATCAACTCAGTTAAGTTGTTTTTTACAAAAATCTTTTCTAACGTAACGAAAAATTGTGCAATCACACTAAGAGAGCTTAATGTAAATCAATAACTTAACGAATTTAATAATCTGTTTAAAAAGACTGGCGATTTGTACAGTAATTTAAAGTTATTTGTATATAACGATCAAATACCTACAATATCACATTTTAATATTATTAATTTTTATACCATATTTTAAGGTTGTGATAACATTATCCATCCATGTTTATAAAAACCATTCATAAAACAAAATATTTTTACATTTTTTTCTAAGTATATGACAATTTATTGTGATTATCATAAAGTATACCTAGTAAAAATATGTTAAATTGATATAAACAAGTTATAACAAATATATACTTTTTGGCACTAATAAATATTATTATTCATTATCTAAGTATGTTTTTATTAATGGTAACGCGTTGTTGAAAAAACATTGCCAAAATATCTATACCTACTAATATTATAAGCTGAAGAATTTGTTTGTTTGTTAGTTTGTTTGTTTGAACGCGCTAATCTCAGGAACTACTGGTTCGAATAGAAAAATTCTTGCGTTGAATAGAGCATTTATCGAGGAAGGCTTAAGGCTATATAACATCACGCTGCAACTATAAGTAGCAAAGAAATAATGGAAAATGTGAAAAACAAAACGGGGAAAATTATTCATCCGTGAGGGCTTCAATGATGCCCAAAATAACTATTCCACGCGGATGAAGTCGCGGGCACAGCTAGTATAAACGAAATATGTATAAATAAGCGCACTACAAGAGAGAAATACAACGCGTACCTACTTGGTGATATGTTATAAATTTAAACAATTTTCTTAAACGATAACGTATAATTAGCCCCATAATTTTGTGGTCCTTCGAGCCGGATAACCTTCAATTACTTTAGTCAAACAATGAAGGCTGTTTCCAAGACGTCAGATCGACGTAAGGTATAGAGATGAAATCTTCACAGCTATACTTGGGGTTGTACTGGGTCTCGGGTTCGAACGCCCGCCGCTGTACGTAGTATACTCTGTCTGTGTTGTCGCAAATCAGCCGTGCCATAGACGCTTTCTTTATTTGTTGTAGTTGTTCTGTAAATATAAAGTAAATTAAGTTATATAATTACTGGTTTCAAAGATTGAGGTTTGTTTAAGATAGTGAGAGAAACGGTTACGATACATGCTTTGAAATGAATTGGCTTTTTGGAAAGGATTTGTTTTTGGAAAAATGTAGTCTCTGCCTACACGTTGCCGGGAAAGAGGCGTGCGTGATATATGTAGCCTTGTGGGGTAGACAGAGCCAGCAGACTTGAAAGATTGACAGGCCACGTTCAGCTGTTAGGCTTAATGTTGGAATTGAAATACAAATAGAGACAGATTGATAGCGCATCGCCTATTAGAAGAATCCCAAGTTAAGCCTTTCCCTAAGTCGCCTTTAACGACAACCTTGGGAAAGCAATGGAGTGGTTCTCTTGCTTTTTATTAAATAAGTGCCAAGAACCATACATACATAAAATCACGCCTCTTTCCCGGAGGGGAAGCAAGAGACTACCTCTTTCCATTTGCCACGATCTCTGCATACTTCCTTCGCTTCATCCACATTCATAACTCTCTTGATGCAAGCTCGGCGGTTTCGGATGCTTTTGACCTGACCCTTTACCGAGACGTCCTTAATTTGATCAAGATACGTTCGTCTAGGTTTTCCCACTCCTTTCCCTCCACACTCTCCAAGAACCACACTGCCAATAATCGTAGAAGCGGTCTGTCTTAACCATTTTCACAATAAGGCAAGGTGTGACAAAAGCTATGAACTTAGTCCTTCTTCGCTGTTACATCCTCGCCTTTCTGGAGGAGGAGCTCGGGGTGCGCCTTTACGACCATGGATCCTGGATTTGGTGAGTCAGGTTTGCAATCTTTGCAAGGGAACCTGACCCATATTGGATCAAGGTTACAGATTCAATTGCTTTGCAGGGTTCCTCACGATGTTTTCCCTTACTTATATAAATAAATAAATAAATATATACGGGACAAATAACACAGATTGAGTTAGCCTCGAAGTAAGTTCGAGACTTGTGTTACGAGATACTAACTCAACGATACTATGTTTTATAATAAATACTTATAAAGATAAACATCCAAGACCCAGACCAAACAGAGAAAGTTCGTTCCTCATCATGCCCTGACCGGGATTCGAACCCGGGACCTCCGATGTCACAGACAAGCGTATTACCGCTGCGCCACAGAGGCCGTCAAATTTATATGGAGTTATAACAGTTACCTGAAGTGAACGAATGTGGCATCTCAGCGTTGTCATAGAAGAATCTATCCCCGACTCTTGTCCTATAGAACTGCTCAGCCACAAGGCACTGGAAGGTGTGCCCGAGAACTGAACCATGGACGCTGCGTTCCATCACCCCACCCACGAAGAGGTCGACGTCATCCACGCTTTCATACATCGTGATTAGAGCGTTGATGCGCTGAAATCGATGATGAAAATTAAGTCGAGTGATCGATTTGATCAAGTAGAAAGGATTTGTAAATATCAAAATAGGACCCTTATCGAAATTTGTCCACTTTGTTGAATGCGTTACAGCATTGTTTGATACGTAACAATATAATTTAAAGACTGGACTGAAGACTAACAAGCTGGACTCGAACCGCCGCATCTAAGTCAAATACATACATACATATAATCACGTCTATATCCTTTGCGGGGTAGACAGAGCCAAGTCTTTAAAAGACTGGTAGGCCACATTCAGCTGCCCGGCTCAATGATAGATTTGAAATTCAAATAGTGACAGGTTTCCAGCCCACCGCCTAAAAGAAGAATCCTGAGTTTATAAGCCTATCCCTTAGTCGCCTTTTACGACATCCATGGAAACGAGATAGAGTGGTCCTATTCTTTTTTATATTGGTGCCGGGAACCACACGGAAAAAGTCAAATTGGAAGAGGAATATGTTCTACAGTGGAAGCTGATGCACAAAGAAGAAGAACAGTACTGCAACTAACACAATGATAAGGGTGCTCTTATAAAAAAATACAGACTTACATCTTGAGTCATTTCCCCTGCAAAATCTTGGAAAGTGCGTGCTTTGGTCAAACCGCAAATTTCTCTGGAAAAGAAAACGGTTACGTATATGTTGTACCAACTGGTGTTTACGAGAAAAATCTAAATATGTTAAAGAGGACACTAACTGACTGATTGACTAACATGTCAGCCTAAACTACTCGATCTAGAAATTTGGCATTCCATAAGTCGTCCAGTTAATCCGTGGAACTTAAACTGTTCCTTCACCTGTATTCATTATAAGAAGCGATGCCATGGTCTCTGCCCCTCTGTATATCCATAGCGATTAAATCCAGGCCCCAACTGTTATGAGACTTGAACAGAAGGTTTGTGATCTCAGCTGTAAAGAAGGGGTCATTGTCCGATGAAGGCTGGGCTATGATGCCTCGGACGATGTCGTCGAATGACTCCGTGGAATACTCCAAGAGACCTGGGTTGAAGTAGTGGTCGCTTAGCCTGAAAGAAATGAAAAGGCATGGATAATAAAATTGCTGATTATTAAGCCGTTACCATGTTTTGTATATTCGCAACATTGGTGACATCAAGGTTAGATCAACATATTAAAAGGATGGTTTAAAGACACACAACCAGAGCATCTAGTCACAGATGTATGTCAGTAATCTTTCTATATTTGCGAGTACATCAAAGGCAAAAGCCAATGCATCTAACTCATCTTAAATTTGCTGTATTAAGCGACCTGTACGAAATTATAATTACCAAATTACATATAATTATAGCAAATCGGGTCTAAGAATAAGTAGAAAGTTTATGTGGATTCCTCCACCCCTATTGTCTATCGACAGCGCCATCTAATTAATTTGTCAGAACTTATTAGGAATGGACATGCAACGTGGCCGTGCAAATTAATGCTTGTGGTTTCACAGATTTACACAAGATGGCATTGATCTGGATTTTACCGATATGCACTGTTTTAATATTCTATGTATTTTCGATTCCGGTCGATCCTTTGTGAAATGATTCTGAAATTAACATGCATACAACGAACCCACGCTCCTTTTATTTTCTGCTTTTATAAACCCTCTAAATGCAAGAAATTGCTTTGCGATTCTTTACCTAGAGGCTACGTGGAACACAAAAGATAATGTAGGAGCAACTTCATTCACGTGATCAAAGCTAAAAGAAAATCTTGGTTAACACTCTTACTTGTATACATACGCCGTATGATAAGTCCAGGGTAACGTCATGATGGAGTCAGGAATCACGGAGTGGAGGCTCCTGAAAGCAGCCGCTGCGAAGCCGTTGATGACCCCAGGGTTCACTTCCTCACTGTAGTCGTGGCTGTATAAGGTTGATGGCACGATGCGGTAGTAACGAAAGTAGTTCTCTCCTGAAATGAAATTTAGGAAGACCAAAAAGTGTTGGGAGTTCATCGAGTGTATGTTGATGGTATGTTGTTGCGTACAGTTGAATAGAATAGATTTATTTTCAAAATTGTATACAACGTATCACTGATTGACGTCACATCACTTAAATCTAATTATAACTAGGTAGGTACTACCGCTTCCAAAGCGCATGTGTAGAAGAAGTGGCGGAACAAACTACAGTGCAGCAACAGTTATTTTATGGTAGAACTTTTACCATTGCTGTGAAGAAGTTAATAAACTGTGTTTGCCGCTGTAACTATGTATTTGTTAAATATTGGTATGTTTAAAAGTATACAATCTCAGAATACAGAGACTACAAGCAATCTCTGTTTCTATGGATGCTATGATTATATACTATCATTATGTTTATAAAAATTGGTTCAAACTTATTAAAAAAACCAATTGTTAAGAAGATGTCATTGACTTTACAATTTTGACGACTCTCGAAGCCAGCATCTTCAATTCATAGTTGCTGATGAAAATGGCTTGTTCTATCAGATAATTATGCGCTTTCGAGTCAGATTAAAATAATGACGTGTTCGATTATCACACCACCCTTCGCCTAAAAGCCTTAGGTACCTTGCTGTTTCCCTTACCGAAGTTTAATGGCAGCCATTCCTGGTAGGTGATATGCTGTATCTCTGCCACCACGATCCTCCTGGCCTCTTGGTATATCTTCTCGTCAGACCACAGCGGGTTCATTGAACCCAGGATATCGGCCACTCGGTTATGCTCTCTGAGAAGCAAAGTATGTAGTAAAGCCAGGGTCGGCGTTTGGTTTATACGGCCGTCACCTGAAAATGAAATGAGTAAGTTGTACATCAATGTTGTTTAGTTTTTTTTCCACCACTGTCCATTTCGTCTACGATTCCTATCTTTTGGTTGATTCTTAACGTGGTTATTAACAGTTGGATGCATCTTCAGACTTTCATTTGAGATCTACTTACACTGATTTTATAGCAAAATATCACAAAATATTTTTATACTGAGTTTTAACCCCATTTTCTTATTCAAATTCAAATTTTTGCCCCCTTCAGTCGTTTGCTGAGCGTCGAAAAGCACTCGACCCAATATCTTCTCAATTTCCCGCCATTACTCGCGATCTTTGGCTCGTTATAGATTTAAATGTCAAACTATAAGACTAGGTATTCATACACTTTTAACAAATTTTTACTTATAATTTTGAATCTTACCCGCCAAATAACAAGGCTCCGATGAATTCCTCAAGTCACAAACAGCAGCCTTATCCTTCACTGTTGGCAAGAACCCTCTGACACAGTTTTCCCTTGTCTCTTGCCGTAGCTTTCCACCGACTTTGGTGCGGAGTCGCGAAGCA
Source organism: Amyelois transitella (assembly GCF_032362555.1). Classification (NCBI taxonomy): domain Eukaryota; kingdom Metazoa; phylum Arthropoda; class Insecta; order Lepidoptera; family Pyralidae; genus Amyelois; species Amyelois transitella. The sequence goes on along the minus strand of NC_083513.1, from coordinate 1,966,598 downwards.
AGCTTTTTGTCAGATCCGTAGATAGGCGACCCGTCTATGAAACTGGTGACTGTGTTCATCTGAAATTGATGGAAATTAAAGTAATAAGTAGATAATGACGTTTCTAAAAGATGTACGAGTATCAGGGTTAACCGTGGAAACCTGCCAAATCATTTCACATTGTGCAAATTACATATTTAACAATACAAAACAAAATATGCTTTTTACTTTCTGGTGATAAATATGATTGAACGACTCATGTATCAATTCTCAGCTGTGAATCACCACAAAGCATCACTATAGATTTTACTGAAGGACACATTAAGACGAAAGATTTCAATCAGAGAATCTTAATTTATGGCTAGTTCATCGGCACGTATGATAGTTTAATCGCATCAATTCAGTTATCTGAAAATTATAATAAAACAGAGTTAATTTACCTGCTCAGCGTACCCCAAACTGCAGTCGTCTCTCGGAGTTGTAACACTCCTCACGAAGTTCAGGCACTTGATGCCGTGGTAGCGGTAGAAAGGGTCGTCTTCAGGAACCGCAATGGGAATACATTTATCGTTCTGCCACTCTGAGGGCAGCATGTCGACGCCATCACCAAGACAGCACTGGATGCCGCCTTCTGCTGAATATACAATATCAATTTAAGGTTTGTACCTATTAATGATGATGGTTTTATGACTTTAATTCTATCATTAAGCCAAACAGCGCCACGTGACCTATCAGTCTTTTCAAGCCTGTTAGCTTTGTCTACCCCGCGAGAGATATAGACGTGATTATGTGTGCTTGGTATGTACATAAAAAACTAACCTTTTTTGTTTCAAATTTCTTATTTTGGTCTACTGCAAACTGCTTTGTTCAATCAATGTTAAGGTTTTCTTAATCTTGAAAATATGTTAATTCCATTTCTGACCATAGATTTTCCCAATGAAAAAGGATTAAACGTTTTAAAGAACACTGTGTGCGCCTTTGCCTATGCGCACTTGCTGTTGCCCAAAACCCCATTTCGTTTAGGATTTTTTGCCTTCTGCTTCCAATAAGGCCATATCTTTATCTCTATCTCTCTAACTCTGCATCATTCTACCTGCATTCTTATGCTTGAAACCCGAAAGCCTTTCACCAGTGGTCAAATATAGAAAACTCACAAGTGACTTCCATAACCCGCATCATCATATCATGTGTGACGTACTGGCCCCACTGCATGTTCATGTAGTTGTGACCCCGGCTCAGGATTGTCTGGTCGGAGAAGAGCCGTGTGGACAACGAGCGAGGGTTTGGAAGACCGCGGCCGCTTCGGGAGACCGGCATCGCGTATATACCTGGACAGGTATGATAGTGAAGGTGATGTTCCTGTTCTTACGCGTGTTAAATTTTTGGAACTTTTATGAAACTACGTTATGATTATGAGTAATGTTTCTTATAAAATTCAAATTATAAAAAATCTTATTATAATGAACCACGCCAACACATTGGTCTGTTATACAATCTGATCAAATAAGATACAAAGAAACGCATAAAAACTATCTAGCCATGAAAAATGGAGAATTTTACATTCTATTAAATACGTCCTTCTCATCTTGGCGTGCTCTAAAATAGCCTGTCGGAGCTTGTAGTCCATTGCGAAACTACAATACTACTTTGTAACACATACTACCATACAACTTTGTAACACAAGTTACGTTTACTAATCCGACAATGGTGACAAACCAGATAAAACCGGCTTTGTCATAGACCTAACCTTGACACATTCTATGGGTAAGACACAAGAGTACAAATCTATATAATAGTATCGCCAACTAGACCGAACCTATAGCAACGCACCATCAGCATACCGTGGCGTGGCTATCCTCGTGAACGGGGCTCCTCTTCTGCCCCAGCCGGGCCTCCGAAGGTTGTTGCAGCTTCCATCAATGCTCCTGTAGTTGCTGCTGCTGCAGCTGATTCGGAGCGGCTTGCAGGTGGAACCGTCCCGCAAGCGGATGACTTGGTGCTCCAGAAATGACATAAACGTGTTGGGAGTGACGTTTGAACTGCGATTGGAAAATTGTTAAAGAAGACAGTTTCTGTTGGGGGTATAGCAAGAATGGACCTGCCTCTGTAGCATGGCACGAGCGACGCCGTTTTTATCGCGCGAAAAACTATAGCTGTCCCGTTTCGCGTCGAAAGTCAATAAAAAGCGAAATACTACGGAACGCTACGCTACGCGATTCGTTACGTGAAAGAGCTACATGAGTAGTAGTAGAGTTAGTGAAGAGTTAGATTGAAAGAGCGTGGCATAAACAAGGCGGTTTTCATTAGGTATCGGGACTTATCCTACTATCTTAATTTATTTAATTTGACTATATATTTATGTAATTTGAATTTGATTATATAATTTGACTTATCCTACTTATCTAAATTTTAATAATTTCAAATATTTTGAGTGAGTCTGAGTTTAACAAATTAACTTTTAGTCCTCAACTAAGTTTTAACAATTAATATAAAGTCTGTTGTATTACCTAGAACAAACCTTCATCTGCATAACTTTAGTCGCCGCCAATATTTCCTGCGACGCTTCTGACGCCTGCCTCATGTCGGCGGGCAATTCCCCGCTGTAGAAGTGCAGCATGGCCGGGGTGCATGATTCCAGGGTAATTCCGTTCTGGACCAGCTGTTTGCCCCGGTTTGAAGACTGTCTGGTCAGTTCACAACCGCACCGCATGCATTCGGTCACCAGATCGGATGAAATTGGTTCGTCGTCTGTTAAGTTTTTATTTGTATAAATGCCGTATGGCTAAAGTCACAAAATGTTCATATTCGTTTATGAAAAATTTATCCGTGTAATAAAATAGATTTATTAAAAAAAACGCTGAATGAAATGTTTTTTAAAAACAACGGTCTTTTTAGTCTATATTTTCAGATCGGCTAGCAGAAGGGTAACTAAATAGGTATTGTTTTTTCATAAACAAATTCCGTGTAGGTGAGAAAATAGATTTATAAAAAAAAACTTGAATGAAATGTTTCCTCAAAAACAACCGTTTTTTTACTTTGTATTTTCAGATCAGCTAGCAGACGGGTAAATGTTATTTTTTTATTGGTTTTGATTATAAAAGTAGGTAAGTAACTACCTAACTATTAAGATAAATACTAGATATATAATATTAAGTTAGTTTATATTATTAGGGGAATCATATTTACTTACCAACAGAATGTGCTTGAAATAAATCCTTTATCGTGGAAGTCGTTGCTGCCAGCAATGGACATACTGCTGGTAGTAATTCCTCTGTCAAAAACTCCAGCCCAGTGCTAAAGCATCCACTAACTATAACTGTCACACAACATAGCAACAATAAAATCACTAAAACAGTATAACTTCCACCAAAAGAAATTTTCAGGCGCATCATTGGCATTAATCAAAATGAATTCGAGTCATGTATACGTTGAAAAAATCTTTGCGCATGTTTTCATTAAACTAATAGCCGTAACTGCGAGATACCATCGCTATTAATCTAAATAATTAAAAAATAAAAAACTGCGTTTCACGGTAGTTTGAAAATGGAACTAAAATAACTCTTTTTTTTTACTATCGCAAAAGTATTCATCTAATCAAGTCACGTAGTAACAAATTACAAAAATAGGTGTTTCAATGGCAGTAGTTAATGTAATATGAGTTTTATTTGTTTTCAATAAGCTTTAATATATTCCATCTATTTTAATATCAGCGTAGGGCTGAGTTTCACAATACTCCAGAAATTGCGTTACATCTGACTTCATAATTACTAAAACCGATAACGCATGTATTGCACTTGTACCTATTGTTTATACAAATATAAATAGGTACCAAATACTATATTAGATAATCTTTGGTATTTCAAACAAATGACTCACGGTCCCGGCACTTATTGGGTGATTTATCATTATCACCGATGTTATCGATAATTTAGATACTTAGTAATACCTAATTATGTAATAACAACAATGACTCATTCTTCATTCGGGTGGATTTATATTGTAATTTTTGGAATAGCTAATTGTTGAAAGATTAATCGATAAAAATGACGATTTCTTTGCGTTATCTATGTGATGGTCTAGCCACAAATGCTCGATACAGCTTATTTTTTTTTTTACTAATTTTTCATTACTTAGTAAACAAAAAACTTTATTTAATAATGTTAGAGTACTGAAGTACTTTATACTTTAATCATTTCATATACTAATGTTATTATATATGTTAGTATAAACAAAATTATTATTGTAATAAAAACAAAACATCTAAAAAAAGGATAATATTTTATTAACTAAATAACAACGTTTGTACGTACAATAGACTTTACTACATTTCAGTACTGATATACTTTAAAATGTATTATCAATAACAATACAATTCGAAATGTTTGCGAAATAAAAAAAAATATGTTATCATACCTAAAATAAAGTTGTAATCTTGTTGTGACTTTGCAAAAAGCAGTGGTGAAAATTTGTACTTTTTTATTTATTTCCTTAATTAACCCGTCGAACGTACATAACCTATTACATAACCAGTGCGTTTAATAATTAATTGTATGGTTTCATATTTCCTGTAACATCTTGGTGTGATCCCACATACCTATCACACTTGCATTTGTTTGCCGAACTAACTTGTTTTCTGTTTATAAATAAAAAATTCCTAATATTCTAGCACTAATTTATAACATTGATAATTAATAATATCAATAAACCTGCTTATGTGTGTAAAACATGAAGCTATAAAAATATTTACATAGTGTTAAAGCATTAAATTAAAATTATTTTGTACAAAACTGAAAATATTCTCGCTGTTGTCGTGTTTTTTTCTGATGTTTTTAAGAGGCAACTTATAACAAGTTAAGGAGTTAATTGGAGCTTCATTCATTAATTTAGTCCGTAAGGTTTTTTTATTTGCTGGTATATTTTGTACGTTTACTTATGATTATTTGATCAAATATAATCATTTTTCGTCGTATGTAATTAAACTCCATTCAGCCTACAATAATAGCTTCTTCCTTTGTAATATTGTAAAAACAGTCTCATAACAACGTAATAAATTTATTTAGAAACTTTTACCTACGCAAACTCTGACAAAGAATTCTTTTTATTTTTTTCATGTAGTATCGCGTAAGCTGCAATAGTCAATTAAAATAATAATTGTGATAAAATACTTTACAAACAATATTTTATTTCTACTCGCTAGTGTCTCACAAAACTGTGTTCTGTGCTTAAACTAAAAACACGCACTTGGCTTAGTTATAACAAAAATGGTACAAATGACGGATTTTATATGGTAAACTCTACTTCAAGCATTTTTTGTCCGTTATAAATACCTAGATAAATATTAATAGTACGATACCATCAGGACAAACCTTTTTTTCCGTTAAGTTCCTTTATGCACCGTTACTTTCACTGACCTTAACATAACACATTTAACAATAATTAATTATTCATATATTTTACAATAGCACCACTACACTACCACTGTAAACTGAAACCCAACTGTCTAACTTTCACAAACGTCTTGAACACGTAATCCCACAACTTACTGCTGATACCGAATGCTGAAACAAAAGGGTTGCATGAAGAATAATTAAAAACTTATAAAAAAAATATCGTTTTTAAAAAAGAAGAAAAAAAAGTACAACAGTTCCCGCCAACCTATATTATCATCACCCACTCGATTGACAGATAGAAAACGCTCAAGGATTTTAATTATTTTGTGATCAAGTTTTAATAAGACGACATCTTCTGGATTTTTTTCTCGGTCGCTTCCTCTCCAGGAAAGAGTCCAGGGTCAGCCTATAACCACAATCATGGACCGGTTAAGTCAAATAATTACTTCATTCCTCTCTCACATCATATAAAGCGTAATTAACTGACTAGGTACTGATAGAAATTAATTCAGATTTATTTTTAAATCTATAAAAAAAAATATTTTTATCGGATAAAGTCAGTAAGTGTCTAGTGTGCCCTTCCTTACCTTTATCATGATTGACAAAATGATGGTTCGAGTGATACCTCTTCATCGAATACAAGTAGGTGCCATCTTTGGGTGACCCGTGGTGCACGTAGTAATGAATCATGTCGTAGGTCAAGTAACCTGGTCAAAACCAAATGTACCATGAGTAGATGAAATATGTGCACTGTATATATTAACCAGTTTTAACCGCAGATTAGCCCACGGCAATTAAGCCCCATGTACACGCGCGAATTTAGATGATTTATAAGGGCTTTTATGCCTATAAGTACTATTTATTTTTAATTAAGGCCCTACACTCGCGAATTTAGCGTCACAAACAAAAGTCTTAATTTTATATACGCAAAATTTCAAGAAGATTGGATCTAAAAAAGTTAAATATACAACCAAACTCCATTTCCTTCCACTCTGAGACTGACTACAAATTGCTTTCTTTACTTATGGAACCGCCTTTGTACTGTTATCTCTAGTTTTGATGCCGTAATTATTGCACTTTTATGATACGTACAATAAAGCGTATTATCTGTGACTTAGCTTATTTGCGAGTCTGCTCACGTAAAACGTAAAATCCCCTTGTTTAAAATCCCGCGGGAGTATTGGAAATTTTTCGCTCAGTCCGATCACTAAAACCAAATTTAAACTAAACTATTTTTCACTAAAGTAAAATTTGAACCCCAGAAATTTTACATACATACCTACATAAAATCAGTGCCGTGTGGTTCCCGGCACCAATAAAAAAAAGGAATAGGACCACTCCATCTCGTTCCCACGGATGTCGTAAAATGCGACTAAGGGATAGGCTTATAAACTTGGGATTCTTCTTTTAGGCGATGGGCTAGCAAGTACTATTTGAATCTCAATTCTATCATTAAGCCAAACAGCTGAACGTGGCCTATCAGTCTTTTCAAGACTGTTGGCTCTGTCTACCCCGTAAGGGATAAAGACGTGATCTTATGTATGTATGTATGTATACATAAAATCACATCTCTTTTCCGGAGGGGTAGGCAAAGACAGTTTCCAGTTGCAACGATCTTTGCATCTTTCACTTCATTCATTATTTGTTAATCATTCACACTTTATGACTAAGTAACGAATGAGTTTATTATACCTAAATAAATAACGCTAATTGATAATTTACATTCATACGATAATTATAGGTAGGTACACATTGATATAAACAATATCTACCTTCGTGAGATAATCAATGAGATTTGACGAATTCAGATACTCCACTGTTTTTGTAATTGGTCGAAAAGTTTGTTGATTTTCTTTCTTTCTTTCTTTACCTATTATTACTGGACAATATGTTCATGTTTTAACTTCCTTGACCTGATCGTGGCTCGATCTTTGAGCTTACAGTTTCTGTTTGCCATAAAATTTGCCCCGCGATCTAGACATTTAGCATTGTAACCTCGATGTCATAACAACTAACACAAATGTCGCGGTTAAATGTCTGTTTTATAGCATACCTTTAAGTATTTATGTTTCGTGAACATATTAGCGACAGTGAGCAAATAATTGATTTATAGGTAAGGAGGAAATCTAGTTCAGATTAAATGACACTTCACATCGTTATTGTGTCAGAGTTTATAATGTTGGACATTGCTACTGGCAAAGGGCACCATAAATCTTACGAGTAGTCTGAAACTGTTCTCAGACGATAATGTGGTCGACGACAAAATTTTTCGTCCTCAGAAGTTCAGTCCACTAGACGGTATACTTTTCTATCGACATACATTCATATAGTCACGTCTATATCCCCTGCGGGGTAGACAGAGCCAATGGTCTCGAAAAGACTGCAAGGCCAAGTTCAGCTGTATGGCACACGCCTCCTTCTATCAACTAGACATAAGAATCATTTGTGTCTTCAAAACAACTAAAACATTAGCCAACTAGTTTGAATTGTATCAGATTGCAAACAAACTAGAAAGCTAAACAATGACAAAATAAAAACAAATAAAAATACTAAATGTACATATTCTTCTTAATCCAATAACTGTTTTGTCATTTGTTATATTTATTTTTATGTGCAATAAAAAGTTTACAAACAAACAATAAAAAAAAACTAGACATAAGATCTTTGGCACTACCGCAAACAATAAATTAATAGTCGCACTTATGTAGTTTTCAACCTTGAATGAAATGAAGAGGCGACGTTTATAGGTCCAATGCGTATTCAACAATTATAATAAGTTATTATAAATTGAAGATGGAATTCGCTATGGAGGTCATCGTAAACGTATATTTAGACTTTACCAGTTAAATATTGAATGAAATTGGACTAATCAATTAGTGATGCGTCATGGGCCGTGATAGAAGCTTATTTGGTAATGACATACATACCTACATATATATGGTCACGTCTACATCCCTTGCGGGGTAGACAGAGCCAACAGTCTTGAAAAGACTGAATGGCCACGTTCAGCTATTTGGCTTAATGATAGAGTTGAGATTCAAATAGTGACAGGTTGCTAGCCCATCGCCTAAAAAAGTATCCCAAGATTGTAAGCCTATCCATTAGTCGCCTTTTACGACATCCATGGTAAAGAGATGAAGTGGTCCTATTCTTTTTTGTATTGGTGCCGGGAACCACACGGCACTGCCGGTAAACCACATGGCACTGCCGGGAACCACACGGCACTGCCGGGAACAACACGGCACTGCCGGGAACCACACGGCACTGCCGGGAACCACACGGCACTGCCGGGAACCACACGGCACTGCCGGGAACCACACGGCACTGCCGGGAACCACACGGCACCATTTTTTGCAAAGTATACATACCTATAAGACCTCCGGTTAACTTGATGACTGGATAAGTGAAGACCATCTGCAGAGGCGTGTATATGATGCAGGTGAGGACCATTGCTGCCACTGGGGGAAACACCTGCCTTAGCCCGTCGAATGGCACCTGATTGGACAATAGTACATAAATACATACATATGGTCACGTGTGTCCCTTGTGTGGTAAACAGAGCTAACAGTCTTGAAAAGACTGAAAGGCCACGTTCAGCTATTTGGCTTAATGATATAATTGAGATTCAAATAGTGACAAGTTGCTAGCCCATCGCCTAAAAAATAATCCCAAGTTTTACAAACTTGAGATTATTTTTTAGGCGATGGGCTATCCTATCCCTTAGTCGCCTTTTACGACGTCCACGGGAAAGAGATGGAGTGATCCTATTTTTTTTTGTATTAATGCCGGGAACCACACGGCACTGGACTCTTAGACTGGTCTTTAAAGATAAATGTTTGCTTTGCTTGTCGGTAAATGAGGTAACTACACGAAGCAACTTTCGTATGTGCAGTCTCCTTCTTCAAAGCCTTGTTTGTTTGTTTGTAATATCTTTATTGCATAAAAATTTACACAGTTACAAGAAAATAGTAAGTACATAGTTATAAAAGAAACAAATCACTAGCCTTCTTGTCTAATTCACTCGTCAAGAACAAATATTCCTCATTCCCGCCGTTAATCAGGTCGAAATCCTCACTTCTGAGGAAGACCGCGGGGTACGCCTTTTAGCCAAGATCCTAGATTGGGTAAGTCATGTTTTTACACGAAAGACTCCCATCTGACCTCCGCGACCTTTTCAGAGAAACCTTTTCCATATTGAATCATGATTAATCAAATATTTACATTATACTAGTATTTCGCCTCAACTAAAGCGTTATATATTTTTTATCTTAGAGTTGCAGGCATCTGTGTATATTTATATTAACCTGTGTTTTTATTTCTGTTTTTCTTTTTCTTATGATGCATTAAAGAGTTTATCTATCGATCTTAATGGTTTAAATAATAGGTCACCCTGTAATCTCGATTAATAACACTTACAGCACAAACGCTCTTCGAAATTAACAAACTCTAAAATTTGCAGTATCAAACCATCTTGGATCAGATCACTGCCACAAACTGCTTAACAGAATACTTAACATAGTCTCGACTCACCTTGTGATGCATCCCGTGTATCAAGAAATGTATCCTGATCATGGTCACTGACTTCCCAGGGTTACGATGGAATACCCATCTGTGCAGCGAGTACTCCAATGCCGTCCAGATACCCACACCGCATACTACGTGCAACAAGTACGTAGAAAATAATATAGAGTCCTTGGGGCAGGCATCTGAAATTTTAAAATAAATTTTAGAACGAGAGATCTATGACGTAGGTACATACAATTGTCACGGCTTTTACCCTTACGGGGGAGACAGAGCCAACAGGATCACAAAGACTGAAAAGCCACGTGCAGGTTGTTTATTGATTTATACAACTGTACGTGGCCTTACAGACGTTTCAAGACTGTCGTCTCTGTCGTCCTCGTGCGGGATTAAAACGTGACTATAGGTACATATGTATGTATGTTTTACAATCATCCTACTAATATTATAAATGCGTAAGTTTTTGAGTATGTCAGTATGAATGTTTGTTACTCTTTCACGCAAAAACTACGAACCGATTACGATGAAATTTGGTATGTAGGTAGCTGAAGACCCAGAATAACATATAGGCTACTGCTAGGCTTTTTATGTTATTCTGGGTCGGAATTCCCGCGGGATTGATGGGGTTTCCATGCGGACGAAATCGCGGGCGGCCTCTAGTATCATATAATGTCATAAGTAAAAAAAAAGTGCATTCATAGTTTACGGTTTACTTTCCTTTTATGGCGTTCCTTTATTTCGACTGATGATAAGCTGTCATTATCGAATGGGTAATCTTTTACACAGAATATGCGAGTAACGTGTAATTTTAAATTACTGTCCCCTAGTAGTTGGAAGAAGGGACTCTTAATTACATATATGTATACCTACACAAAATTTCATTAGTGAATTAGATAATGCGTGAAAAGAAAACAAACAAACAGTTAAACTTACTTTCGCATTTATAATATTAATCCTGATTTTTTTATTTTTTTATTGTTTTTTTCTTTTTCTACTTAATCTCTGTAGGCGTAGAGTATAGATATAAGTATGTCTAGAGTATCCACGTAGTCATCGTTACAAGACCCAGTATTTTATTGCTGGTGATAAGGTGGTGAATTGCTCGTTCACACAAGGTCTGTACACAAATTAGTATGGGAGATTTCTTATGTCCAATTTACTTATGTACATACGTGCTCTATCCGTCTATAACGGGGAAAACCCCTTTGTCTTATGTAACATAGGCGACTGACATTGTCTGATGTGAATAAAATAATAGAGGGTTAAAATAATAGCTTTACAACGAACTTTGCAACGAATAAACTCAAGAACTACAGGACCGATTTTACAAAATTAAACACAAATATAGAATAGACCTGCTGTAGTGAAAAGGCCACTTTTTGTGCAATTTACCACGAAAGAGAAGCCCCGCGCAAAAGCTGGTTATAAATGAACAAGCAATTTATTTGCATTCTTGATTCATATCAAGATTATTACTATTCTAGATTTTGCATTAAAATATGATGAATGTGTGCAAAGAAATATGCAAGGATTTTGACAAGTAAATAAAACTAAATAAATATATACGGGACAAATTACACAGATTGAGTAACGAGATACTAACCCAACAATAATATATTTTATAATAAATACTTATATAAATAAACTTCCAAGACCCAGGGTCTTGGATGTTTATTCCCATCAAGAAAGAGAAACCACCCAATTCACCAAAACCCAATCAGAGAAAGTTCGTTTCTCATCATGTCCTGGCCGGGATTCGAACCCGAATAGGCAGCTCTCCCTGTTTTCCCAACAGTTGACCCAAATCTGAAAGATGACATCTCATTAACAAAAACCTTTATTAAAAAACTAGAGGCCGCCCGCGACTTCGTCCGCATGGAAACCCTATCAATCCAGTGGGAACTCTGGGATAAAAAGTAGCCTATGTGTTATTCTGGGTCTTCAGCTACCTACATACCAAATTTCATGGTAATCGGTTCAGTAGTTTTTGCGTGAAAGAGTAACAAACATCCATACAAACTTTCGCCTTTATAATAGTAGTAGGAAGTAGTAGGACTAACCTCCACACGCAACATACTGCCGAAATTGCGTTACCCCGAGGTACAAAATAATGGGTAACCAGACCATGGGTACCAGGAACCAGGGTGTGAAGGTCATGCTCTCCAAGATGGGGCTTTCGAAGAGGCGGCACTTCCTATAGACCGGGCTGTTGACCCAGGTGTCGTAGTCAGGTGCGATGGCGTCCAGCTGCCGTAAAAGAGGCTTGGACCAGTCGAGTCGAGCCTGAAAAGAAAAAAATAAGAACATACATACATACATATGGACTATATCCCTTGCGGGGTAGACAGATCCAACAGTCTTGAAAAGATTGAATGGCCACGTTTACTTATTTTGATAATTAAATGATAGAATTGAGATTCAAATAGTGACAGGTTGCTAGCCCATCGTCTAAAAAAAGAATCCCAAGTTTGTAAGCCTATCCCTTAGTCGCCTTTTACGACATCCATGGGAAAGAGATGGAGTGGTCCTATTCTTTTTTGGTATTGGTGCCGGGAACCACACGGCACTAATATAACACAATAAGAACATCAGTTTATAAATATTTTTCCCAAGAAAACACAAGCAAAGCAATCGCTTTATGTACCTACAAATCTGTTTATGACACACCTATTGGTGCGGATACAGATAAGGAAAGAAAATTAATTAAAATTAACTAATTATGACTTACATTCTACATGTTTACTTTGACAATATGCATAAGTATGTAAGGAATTATATTTTGTAAATGCTACTGGCGTCATGGCGGTAAAAAGAGGATTTTCGGTTTTCGGTGGCTCCTACAAACTTTTCCCAGTTGCACCCTTGGTCATAAGCTCTCTTCCTTGGGAATGTTTGAAAGTAGATCCTTTTCGTTTTTTTGTTATTCTTTAGGCGCCTTCTACGTAATTTACAAAAAGATTGAACGGTTTTTATGCCTCTTTATTCCGTTAACTATACTTGATCGGTAATATTGGTAGATCCTTCGTCGACTGTATTTGTCTCAGATATTCACAGAAAGAAATTACATTGAGAGAGATCTCTCAAAATAATCTCTTTCTATTATATTTTTTTTTGTAGGTAGGTAACTATTTTCTAATATACATAAATACCTAGATATAAATCACCTATATCACTTGCGGAGAAGCAGAGCCAACAGTTTGAAAAGATTGATACGCCACGTTCAGCTGTTTGGCTTTTTATTGCACACTAACTTCATTATCAAAGAAGGTTATTAAGGGTTTGAAATTAAAATTGAAAGTGACAGGTTGCTAACACATCGCGCAAAAATTCCAAGTTTAGGAACTTTACGACAATACCAACATACTTATGTAATAGCTGTGCTATCAAGTAGTGTGGTTTCCAGCATTAATAGAAAAAATAATAGGGCCACTCTCATCACTTTTCCATGGATATCGTAAAAGCTGACTAAGATATAGGCTTCTAAACTTGGGATTCTACGGGCGACGGGCTAGCAACCTGTCACTGTATGAATCTCGTATGAACATTGCCTATCAGTCTTTTCAAAGCTTTGTCTACCCTCGCCTGGGATATAGACGTGATTTTATGAATGTATAGATATATGTATGTTATTAATAATCATTTATTTGATTATAAACTATGCGCGTAACATTCCATCTTCATGATTGTGTTTTTGGTGCAATAGCATATTATCAGTCTAGGTAAATCGCACCGATATACAATTGTTCCGTTCCTATGTAATCGAAGTATGTGACAGATTATCATGCTGATAAATTTACATATCCACATTGTAAACTGATAATTTAATTTTATTATCAGTACTAGCTGTGCCTGCGACTTCGTCCGCGTGGAATAGTTATTTTGGGCATCATTGAAGCCCTCAAGGATGCTTCTTCCACGATTTTTTTCACATTTTCCATTATTTCTTCGCTCCTAATAGTTTAATAGTTGCATCTAGACGGTATATAGCCTAAAGCCTTCCTCGATAAATGGTCTATTCAATACAAAAATAATCTTTCAACTCGAACCAGTAGTTCTTGAGATTAGCACATTAAAAAAAAACAAACAATATCTTCAGTTTTATAATATTAGTATAGATAAATCTAAGTGCCTATTTAAACTAAAAAAAATATTCTAATAGAATTATAACCAGAAATATGTACCTACAACTTACAAAAGAAAAAGAAATGAAAATAAAGTTGAAACGCCTGTGCAATACTGTCTTGCCGTCGTCGGGTCTTCCCATACTCCCTTAGTGGAGTCGGAGTAGATTGGTCAGGGCTTTTGGCCCCCTTCAATGGCATCATCGCTGCCTACGACTGTAGGCAGGTCGATGGGGCGGCCGTGACGGCCTGGGTCTTCACGTCTTCATACACTGGGAGTTCCCATCAGCGGCGGCGTCGTCACTGGTTGATGTCGTCAGCCGCAAGGCAGCGAGGGAAGGGTTTCCCCCGACGGCCCGGAGGGAGCGGAGTGAAGCGGCGCGATGCCGCGCAGGTGGCTGTGTGATGACGCGTCCGCCCTCTCGAATATCTAGGTTCTCCCACTTCAAGTCCCTGAGCATCGTCGAGTTCCTCACGTAGCGCGGGGCTCCGACGACTGCTCTGAGATTTTGGTTCTCTTGGGCTCTGAGTCTTCTCCTGTTGGTCTCAGAGCAGAATGCGTACCACGCCGGGGCCGCGTACGTGAGGCGGGATCTGACGTACGTTTGGTAGATCCCGAGCTTCGTCCTCAGGGGGAGGCTGGAAGAGAGAACTGCGTGAAGTCTCCCCTGGCTGCCTTGGTCATGAAGCTTGCGCTCGCCTCCCGCTCCTTTTCTACCCTGCCGCCGCTAGCCGCGTCGAGCGCGGCAACCGTTACGCAAAAATAATCCATATAGCATGATTCAGTATTTACGCGCGATGGCTTGTTAGGGTATTTTATTTCATGTATAAGTTTGGTGTTTCTATACCGATTTCGATGATTCTTTTTTTATTGAATAGGTATTTATATTAATTTTTAAGAATTATGAATGAGTGTGAGTGTTATTGGTATTATAAACATCAGAGTAAAGAAATATAATCAGAAATCTCCGAATTGCTAAGCTGTTAGGAATTACATGTGTTATTGTGAGTCAACCATAAAAGATAGACTTATGCTGTCTTGGGATATTTTTTTCATAATTTTATGTAGAATATTTCCCATATACATGGTTTTGCTGCATCTTTAACCATTAAGGCTGCACACGCGACGGAAGCTTAAAAAATCAAGTAGCTTCTCCCGTTTTCTCAACATTTCCTTTCACTGCTCTTCTCCTAGTGATTGTAGCATAATGAAAAGTATACTATAACCTGCTCAGGAGTATGAAGAATAACTGTACCAAGTTTCGTTAAAATCCGTCAAGTAGTTTTTGTTTCTATAAAGAACATACAGACAGACAGACAGACAGACAGACAGACAGACAGACAGACAGACAAAAATTTTACTGATTGCATTTTTGGCATCAGTATCGATCACTAATCACCCCCTGATAGTTATTTTGAAAATATATTCCATGTACAGAATTGACCTCTCTACAGATTTATTATAAGTATAGATTAATGGTGGCCCGAAGCCTAAGATTTCATAACACGCATTTCATTTCATAGCTTTTGGAAATGTTACGAAATTTCCACCGTGATTAACATTATCGAAGTGGGCTTTCAATTTTTTTGGATCTGTTGGCTCTGTTCACTCCGTGTAATGGATAAAAACGTGATAGATGTATGTATCTGTGATCCCGGTTGCACATCTTTTGATATGTTCCTACAGAGATTGTTTTATGAAATATCTTTTACTTATGAATTTTTTTTACACAATCTTATGTGACCTCGGCATCTTCTATATGCGAACCTTATCCAATCCATATTGTATCATGGTTACACATCTAATTGTCTGAATGTGCAGGTTCTTCGCGTTGTTTTTCTACACAAACACATTTCTACATAATCACGTCTATATCCCTTGTGGGGTAGACAAAGCCTGCAACCTTGAAAAGACTGATAGGCCACGTTTAGCTGTTTGACTTTTTATTGCTCACTAATTTTACTATCAAAGGATATCTAGTGACGTTATCACGGAATTGCTGATACGATGCGGCCGGATAGGAGTGCACCTGTACGGTGATTCAGTCGCGTATCTTCCAAATTGTTTTATCAACAAACAAGAGAGCACCCGCGGCTCCACCCGCGTAATATAAAAAAAATTGTAGCGCGAGCGATGATTCGGCTCGACCGCCACCAAAGGGAAGATCTTCCGTCATATCCATTTTCCATCTATGCCGTGTGGTTCCCGGCACCAATACAAAAATGAATAGGACCACTCCATCTCTTTCCAATGGATGTCGTTAAAGGCGACTAAGGGATAGGCTTACAAACTTGGGATTCTTTATAGGCGATGGGCTAGCAACCTGTCCCTATTTGAATCTCAATTCTATCATTAAGTCAAATGTCAGTCTTTTCAAGACTGTTGGCTCTATCTACCCGCAAGGGATATAGACGTGACCATATGTAGGTATGTATTTTCCATCTAAAAGAGAAAATTCACTGTTTTCGCTCTGCTTGAAATCAGGTCCTGTCCTGCCTCAGTTTTAAGCTCACCCATTTTTTTCTTTACGTGGGTTTTTTTGAAGCTTTATCTTGCTTCCCATCCGTCAGATTGTGATCTATCTAACGCAGACAATGAATAACTCTAACGCACAAAATTTATTAATAATAGAAAATATACTTGGTAAGTTTATGAAACTGGTCTTATTTTATTTATAGCGCACTATGGTCCATATATAAAAAATTGGCACGAATAGATGTGAACTATTGCATAAAGAACCCTTATTTGTTTGTGAAGAGAAATCAATTAATTAATATTGGTATATATACATATGTGCCGCATTGGGAATAGTACGCAGGCAGGTACTTTCTTAATTGGTAAAGTGATTGCCCAAATATCGACGAAGTTGGATAGGTAGTTTTGTAGATTAGGAAATCCATAGGGGAAATTATAAATGGTTATTTTCGAACAATAACTTACTATCACTGATCATTCGGTTTTGATTGACAATAGTAGTATATAAATAAAATAATACTGGTAACACCATAAACATTAAAAATGGTGAAGGTCGATCAACTGATGTTTTAGTGTTTAACAAAAACCAATGATGTTTCTATTCCCGCCAAAAACTTTCAGACAGTGAAAACAAAAAATTGACGCAGGTATAATTATATGCCGCAAGATTCCCAAAACGGGACTTTTACTGAAAGCTAGTTCTTATTTTTTTTTAATTATCCTTACATATAACACATATAAATACAATATACATATTATACAAAACCCCTCCCAACAACCTTCTAAAAAAAAAATGTGTTCTGACACTTTAATAAGGTACCTACCTACTGCTACTTTTATTACCGACACGAAGGTACGAACATAAAATCAAGTCTTGCCGGAGTGCTAGGCAGAAAGCACATCTTTTCACTTGCCACGATCCCTGCATACCAATTTTACCTACTTCATCGATTTGTATCTTCGTGCAAACTCGTCGGTTAAACGTACTCTTTTTTTTTAATATTTATATGTAAACTTGTTCATTTGTAACGGTTTGTAAGACAGGCTAGTTGTCACAGAAGTCAAGTTGTGACAACAAAGACGATGCATGCGCGTGCGCCTGGCAGAAACTGGCACAAAGTCAAACCGTGACGTCACGAACCAAAACAGACGTAAACGTCACTAAATAAATTCCGTCTAGACTTGAACACAGGAAATATGTTTAATCGCGAAATAAAAATTTATCCCATTCGGGGTAGACAGAGCGAACAGTCTCGGAAAGGCTCTAACGCTACGTTTAGCAGCAGGATGGAATTGAGATTCGGATTTTATAAAACCGATTTAAGTATGTATAAAGTCAATATAAAAAATAATAGGACCACTCCATCCCTTTCCCATGGACGTCGTCAAGGGCTACTAAGGGCTACGCTTGTAAACTTGGCATTCTGCTTTTGGGCGACGGGCCTTTGAATCTCAATTCTTTCATTAACCCTAACAGCTGAACGTGGCCTTTCAGTATTTCAGTATACTGGCTCTGACTACCACGCAAGGGTTATAGACCTAGTATATCAATAAATGAATTCATGGGCAAAACCTAGTATTAAAAAAAGGATTTTACTAGATACTTACAGAATGGTTGAAGAGGCGTGCCCTAAAAGGACTAAGAACTAATTATTCAGATTTTGTTCAAAAGATACTTAAAATCTTTGTCGTAAAAAGTCAGTTTCACCTAAGCGGCTTACAATGTAGCTTTGAATAGGATATCGTCTATAAAAAGACGCATTTACTTGCAGCTTCGCTCGCGTATCGTGAAACACACATAAGAAACACACTTTCCTATTTATAAAAAGTCATTATCAAACCTCGCGAGCACTATTTTTTAAATACAATGCCTGTTCCCTTAGTCACCTCGTACGACGTCAACGGCAAGATGACCTATTCAAACGTCCCAGGAACCAAAAGAGTTATAATTTTAACCAGAGTTATAATTTCAAACGTCCCAGGAACCAAAAGAGTTTTTTTTTAACCTAAGTAAATCAAATGTTGTTGCCCCATTAACTTGAAAATTCTATTGACAAAACCTTATTTCATCAAAACCAGACGCGGTTTAAAAGAAATCGCGTTACAAACATAACTAAATATAACAAAAATGTATTTTCGACCCAAGTGCATTGGTAGTTTTAAGCATCTAAGTAATTTGGATATCAAAACATAAGAATATTCACTTTTTAATAAATAAAGCACCATGTTCAGGTTTTAATATTCTTCTCATTGAATTGTTTCAGCTGCACTTACAAATTCATTCGAAAATGTAATAGTATTCTATACCTTTATAAAGCTGTATAGATTACGCATCACTTAAAAATAAAAATACCTGGTAAGTTTATGAAAACAGTCCAATGAAAGATTTAGTTCAAATAACTTAACTTATTTATGACATTGTTTAAAAAAAAGGTGTAATTTATTGCCTGATATTAGTTCAAGAGTGATTGAAGTATTAATTACATTTATTCGGGTCGAAATAAATTCCGAGCTCTGAAACACCACTCATAAACTCATAAGTGGTGTCATAAGTGGTTTTTGAATGATGAATAATAAATAATAAGTAAAAAAACAACAGATTTATCACCGTGGGATTAGAATTTGTAAGTTTTGTGTGTGTATTCTCCCGTGTAAATGTAATTTTGTGTTTAATAGACCATTTATCGAGGAAGGCTTTAGGCTATATAACATCACACTGCAACTATTAGGAGCGAAGAAATACTGGAAAATTTGAAAAAAATCGGGGGAAATTATTCATCCCTGAGGGCTTTAATGATGCCCAAAATAACTATTAAACGCGGACGAAGTTGCAGGCACAGCTAGTTATTTATACTTAGTTTGTCTTCTTCTACTTAGTTTGGTTCTAGAGGAAACCATTTTCACTGAGTGTCTTTGAATTCAAAAGATTTTAAAACGCGCAATTTCCATGCACTCGAATGCATCCTACCTGGGTAGGTAGGTTTGTATGTAGATGCATCCGAGTATCAACAAATGATACAGGACAAATTGCAGAGATTGAGCCCTAAAAAACGATTTCAAAACTATGTTATGGATACTATTTAGAAAAACATCGAATACCCAGGCCAATGATAAATTTAATTTAATCGTGATGAACCGGGTTGACCCTCTACCACCACCGCCATACACCGCCCGAAGCTATAATAACTAAGTATTATAGCTCGTTGTGACAATGCCTGTTCCCTTAGTCGCCTCGCACGACGTCAACGGCAAGATGACCTATTCAAACGTTCCAGGAACCAAAAGACTAATAATTTTCATTCCATTACTTTATTGATTTTATTTAAATTTTAATTGTAATAAAAAAAAACAAGTCCTGCTTTTTATCGTCGTGGTACCTAAGCCTGAAAAGCCGCCTAAGTCCCCTACAGACTAATTTACGACAACTGTTGCCTATTATCGTAATGTAATATTAATGCGGTCGTGACTACTCACCATATTTTCAGATAACGTCGGCAGTTAGTCTTCTTTGAGCCCAATATTGCGCGGAATGTAAGGGACCTAACACGAAAAGAATGGTTTTCTTGTAAAATAATACCTATGCATATGTCTACAAATTCTATTGTTTAAAAATATATCATAGATCTAAGACAAGACTGGTGGCTGAAATAAGCAAAACTTGTGAGTCACCTATTTAAAAAAGAGACCCAAAACCATGATCCTGAATCGGGTAAGTCATGTCGAAGCGATTCCAGTCTGACATCCGCAACCTTTGTAAACCCATATTAGATGGCTACACATCTTGATGTGTGAATGTACTGGGTTCTAACCTCACGATGTTTTCCCTAACCGTAAGGTTAACAAACTAATTTACAATACAGACCGGTTTTTATACATAGATATAATTACGTCTTTATCCATTACGGGGTAGATAGAGCCAACAGTCTCGACAGACAGAGACAGACTGAAAGGCCAGAAATCATTAAAATATTTGTCCATTTGTTTGAATTATCTTATAAACATAAAACCTGTTTCAAAATAGCATACATTTTACAGAAAAGGCCTTGTTTATTTGTATGTTAACTTAGGTCATGGCTTTTTGGCTACATACCTACTTAGTTTACATGAAAAGTTCATTGCAAATTTTCACGAACATCATATACCTACATATGAATAATATCGATGAATTTGTTTGTTTCACGGAAATTTTATAACATCTATTTCTGTGTTTCCTCTTGTTTTATTTCAAGTAAGTATTTTGATATCCAAATTATTATTAGGACTATAAATTATAAAAAATTGCAACCTCTCCAAAACAACTAAATCGATCATGACGTGATTTAACTAGCAGGAGAAAAGGTCTTTAAATGGCTATATTTTTGTTACATAAATAGAGAAACAGGCGTTAAAATAAACGAATGATGGTTAGCAGTTTCAATTACAACAACCTTTAATAAGTAAGTATACTTAATATCGCGAAAATGATATTTTCTGATATTGATTTACTTACGTCAATTTTAATTCATTCTGATGCTTTTAAATTAAGCACTACAATACAAATCGCTTGTTTGATTTTGATGAAATTAAACAAGTACCTACCTGTGTACCATGTATGTGTAACAAGTATTTAGATTCTGTCAATATAATTTTTAAATTGTCCCACGGCACGGCAACAAAATAGACTACGGTCATTTCTGAGACATTCACAATTTTGTAAAAATTAAAAAAAAATTGTGAGGTCCAAGTTCGCGCCGAACTACCAAGTAGTTAGTAAACTAAATATACTTACAGGATAAGTGTGTAATATAGCTTAATCTGAGAGAAAAAAAATGTTGAAAGGGCCTAGACTAGACAAACTTGCCGTAATAAAATGGGTACGTTTTGGTGAAATGTCATTTCCATATTCATTTATTTGCCAAGTAAGTGTAGGTACTTAGTCTTAAAATGACTAATGGTTCTTACAACTTAGCAACCTTTTACAGGCATAGCAAAAAGACAGAGCCCAATGTATACCTAATAACATTTTTTAAATTAAATTATGTAACTTAAACAATAAAAATAAAATAATATAAAAGAAAAGTACCCTAAACTGACGAAGTTTACATGCGACGTTAGTGTGGATGATGCAAAAAAATAGGCAGGGATTGTGGCAACTGAAAAGGTGTAGTCTCTGCCTTCCCCTCAGGGAAAGAGGCGTGATACGAGCACGTTGTTATGACGCTTTTACACGCACTTATATCTTTTAGACAACGCTTTAATTCATCTATCTTTTATTTCTTAGTTCTATGTGATGGTGTATCTTCAGAATAACTATCCCGTAGATACATGCATAAAATCACTCCTCTTATCCGGAGGGGTAGGCAGAGACTATATCTTTCCACTTGCCACGATCCATGCTTAACTACTTACTTCTTTCCTTTCATCCACATGCAAAAATGCAATAAAATTAAATCCCATTGGCGGATTTCCTATATTTATGCAAATTTCATTAATTCAAGTAACTAGGTAAGTACCTCTAACTCCTCAAGAAACGCGACCTCCTGCCAATCCCTTCCAGCCTCCCCTTTCGTTATAATCCTGCCGTTCTCACTCACAGCACCAGTCAAATTCACATCCACTTCACTCACTTTGAAGTCACTCAACATGTGATAGGCGCCCGAACTGTGTCCAAATTTCTGCATAGCGGCTAGAATACTTTTCCCTCTGAAATTTTTCAAAGTGTTCACCCCGCCGGGATGGTCGCGTAGAAATTGTTTTATGTCATAATTCGCGCCCGCAAATTTTACATGGAATTGTTCCGCCATGGCGAGCGACTGCTTACGACTGAAACTATTCGGGGACTACGTAAATGATCGTACTACGTTCCTTATCAGCTCCGGTGCGATACGAACAGATGTTGCGGACAGGTACTGATGGATCTCGACAGTGTCTCGCCTCGATTCTCAGGGACTCTCGCCCTTGATGTAATTTATCAGATTTAGTGAACGTAAATAATGTGATTGGAATGATTGTCGTGATTGGTTGACCGCGAGACAGAAATAGAATATTGTGGAATAAAAAATAATTAATTATCTCTCTCAATAAAGTAAATAATCCATTTTAACTCCAAAGCTGGGGCTCCACTAAACTCAGTAGGTACTTATGTCAAAGTTGACAAAAGTTAATCGACTTTCGGTATAAATTAGTCGCCTCCTACGGCAGCCACAGGTTAAAAAATAAATTTTACTTTATTGCCGGAAATCATACTACTTAGATAAAAAAGTAACTAGGTATACCAAAGTAGATTTAAATTTTCAGCTTTTTTTCTCTATACCTACCTTACAACTTTCCTTATCAATGATCTTGTGATAACTTATCCTTAATTTAGGGTGCATAGTACTATAGTACTATTTATTATACTACTCTGTCAAGAAAGTAGCAGGAAAAGATCAATAATACACAAACTGTTTATTATTCATCCAAATTTATTTTATCACCTTCAAAATATGCTCCTTTAGAAACGATACACTTACGCCAACGAATAATCCAATCATCAAAACATTTTTTAAACGCTGTTTCCGGAATTGAGGTCAGTTCTCGCCGCGAATTCTCTTTTATGTCTTCTACCGATTGAAAACGGGTGCCACGAAGTGGTAATTTGAGTTTAGGAAAAAGAAAAAAGTCGGCTGGAGCCATATCTGGTGAATATGGTGGTTGCTCGATGGTATTTGTTGAGTGTTTGGTTAAAAATTCGTTCACAATGATGGCCTTGTGCGAAGGTGCATTATCATGGTGTAAAATCCAAGAATTTTCTTTCCACAAATCTGGCCTTTTTCGTCGGATTTGCTCTCTTAAACGCCGCATAACACTCAAATAATATTCCTTATTTACCGTTTGACCTTCCGGCAAGAATTCCGAGTGCCCAACACCGCGATAGTCAAAGAAAACAGTCAACATGACTTTGACTTTTGAACGACTTTGGCGTGGTTTTTTCGGTTTCGGTTCAGTTGGAAGACGCCACTCCGAAGCTTGTTGACTAGTTTGCATGTCAAACTCGTAAACCCACATCTCGTCACCAGTAACAATGCGTTTCATGAATGTTGGGTCGGAATTGACTCGTTCTAGCATGTCCTCAGCGACTCTCATGCGATTGAGTTTTTGAAAAAAATTCAGGTCTTTTGGGACTAGCCGAGCGGCAACATGTTTCATACCCAAATTATTAGTTAAAATGGTACGGATCGACTCGTGAGATACAGAAAGTTCGGTGGCTATCTCTCTCAAAGTTGAATGAGGATTTTCAGTCACTATTTCCTTCACTTTTGCGATGTTAACTTCAGTTGCAGACGTTGATGGCCTACCAGAGCGAGGCAAATCTTCCATCACATCTCGACCGCTTTTGAACGCTTTGTACCACTCATAAGCACGAGTTTTTGATAAAGTCGATTCACCGTAAGCCTTCTGTAACATTTTCAGTGACTCCGAACACGATATTCCATTGGCAATGCAAAATTTAAGACAAACTCTTTGTTCGATGTTTTTATCCATTATGAAATTAGCAATACACACTAGATATGATATAACTAAAAATAGCACTGTATTTAATGTAAACAACAGATGCAACTCAAACTCCGCGCCAAAATGAAAAACAGTTGTGCCAATCTACAACAACAAAAAAAACAAAAATTTGAATTTGGAACCATAAATAAATAATCCATTCCCGATACTTTTCTGACTGAATGTATAAACGACACGATCTACAAGGCTAGAACGTTCTTTAATCGTTGTATCTGTATTGTGTTTCAATCTGTTAGCGATCAACAATCATCACAAAAAAATATATGTAAGTATATTTAGAGTACCTGAGTAAACTTTATTTTCAGGACCTTATAACATTTTCAAAGTTACTTACTTACTTAAAATAACCATTAAATATGGGATATGAATTCATTCGTCCACATTTCTATCCTAAGTTTGCATAATTGTTAAGTTGACGGTGTTGAGGAAAATGCTGCAGTGCAGTTTGTTACAGCATCTTCGGCTCTGAGGCTTTGGAAGCGGCAGTAAACTTAGTTTTAAGTAATTTATAGGCGGATAACTACAACGCAAAAATGCATGAACCCATGAATTTCCAACCAAATTAGTTACGTACTTGACTTACCTAATAGGTACTTCTGAATCATGGTCATTCTAAGATGGTTATAGATGAACTTTAAGCTCCTCACCAAGGAAAATGCCTAAAAATAGTCCTAGATGGATGATAGTAAATAAAAAATACGAATCCTCTTACCCATGGATATCGTGAAACGCCTTTCAGAAACGCAACTGAGAGTAAGGCTTGGGATTTTTCTTTCAAGGCGATGGGCTAACAACCTCGCTTTATGAAACCGCGTATGTACATACTGTAATGAATAAGAAAAACAAAATAAAGAAACTTGTATTAACGTTTGATAGATGCCTAGATGGAAATAGTCTGCATAATATTCGACACTTACAAGTGCTTTCTATAATCCACGGCAGGTATTAATAGTCAAGACAAGGTCAAGACTCCTATAAATAAAAGTTTGGCACAGTTTTGGGTGGCGCTATGTCTACCTACTTCGGTAAACTTTTGCAGCTATAAGGAAATCAAATGCTTGCGATTTCTATTTTAGAAGGTGAAGAATTTTAAAAATGTATACCTACCCACAGTAAGTGAACAAGATATTATGAAGTGAAAGTGGTACCTAATTCATATTGAATCTCTCAATTCTAAGTTTTATTTGATTAACTGTGTGCGATGCAAGACGACGACAAATTATTGCTATGGTTAGTTGTATTTGTATTGTCTTATTTCTCTGTCTGTCCGCGAATTTAGCATCACCTTGAAAAGAAATATCTACTTATACCTAGGTTTTACCCTAATTTTACGGGAACTTTAGTTTTTGCCGGGATGAAAAATACCCTATGCACTTCTCCAGACTGTTAATTATACCTATAGGTACCTACCTAACAACACACAAAATTTTATGAAGATTGATTTAGTACATAAAATAACGCATGAAAAGAAAACAAAAAAACAAACTTACTTTCGCATTTATATATCTAATTAGTTAGGATATGTAGTATTTTGTCTTACAAGAACAACGTTTACTCTGCCTGACAATGTTACAAACGATTGTTTTAATTAACACCAAATAAGGGAGCTGTAGGTATTTTGTGGATCTGATTCCTGAAGGTAACCGGCAAGGAAAGGATCCTGTCTTACAAGAACAAAGCTCTGTGGTCACTCCGAACGCGTTTTCCCTTGTGGAAACTTCAACCATCAAGATTCTCATAAGCACATCATACATAGGACATAAAGTGGTAACAACGTAATTACGTGGCTGTCTTCAAGGTGCGCTGAATTATAAATGCGGCTGAATTACAAGCTGCATATACATGACGCCGGGTTGTCGGTTGCAAACTGATCAATATTGATTACTTTTTATAGCTAGATTTGAGTTCAAGGCGTTTTTAGTGGCATCATCATCTTCATGTCTTTATTCTGTTAACACTTCTGAGTCTCAGTTCATGTAATATCATCCATTTTTGTCTTTGTCGAACTGTTTGGCGCAGTAGTCAGATTCCCGCCTCGAAATTTAAGGTACCGGGATCGATCTCCATCCGAGTCATTATGATAAACAGTATTTCCGACCGGGATCTGGTATTTTTATCTATTAGAGTATATTTAGGGATAAAATATAGTACTTAACGTTGAGTTAGTATCTCGTAACACATGTCTTGAACTTCGGCACTAGCTCAATCTACATCCAGTATAGGTATATTTATTTATGTCAATTAACTATGCTAATGCAAATGAAAAATTGAATTTGAATTATAAACTATTAATAATCCAAATAGTGACTTTTGTTGGTATCCATCTCATTTATCTTTATTAAAATATCATAAGGTGCAAACTTTATAGGTAATACAAAAATATATAACAAATCATTACCCTGTCTAAGGATACATAGAAATAAAATAAATATTATAAAAACATAAAATATATTTTATTAACATGGTTAATTTCATTATAAAACTTATACCTCCTACTAATAGAATTACATTTTTTTTGTAGACTTTTGGTAGAATTTCACAGGGGAAAAATTAAAACTCAAATTGTTATCACAGATAATATCACATTTTTTCTCCAGGAACAAAATACATGCTGAGGTGTACATGCCTTTGGCTTTCAGTTCATTTATTTGTGACAGAAGAACATCTTCTCTTCTAAGGTTCAGTATTTTCATCATATTTTCTGCATCAAAAGATTTAAACGGACAGCCACCCTCTGAACAAGAAATATCCATGCTCTGTATGCGAGTACAGTTTTGTGATGTGTAATTCTTCCTAGCTCCTTCCAGGCCATACATATGTC
The DNA here is from genome assembly GCF_032362555.1 of Amyelois transitella. Taxonomy (NCBI): domain Eukaryota; kingdom Metazoa; phylum Arthropoda; class Insecta; order Lepidoptera; family Pyralidae; genus Amyelois; species Amyelois transitella. The sequence goes on along the minus strand of NC_083513.1, from coordinate 1,939,757 downwards.
TAATACCATACAGGTATTTTTTCTCGTCTTTATCCCAACTGTGACAACATGTATGTTTTCCGTTTGGATTTTGTCGGTATTCTGCACTCCAAAAATTCACAGCTTCATCCACACTCAAGCCAATATCCTTTAGGAACAAACTATAATAGAATCGCTGAGTGTGAGATAGCCTATGTTTATTACGTAAGTATTTGTGTAAGTTTAACATACAAGGTGGAAAAAATGCAGAAGCTGAATCCACCTCTATGCTTCTTAATTTATTTATTGCATTACTACCATTTTGAAAGCATTGTGTTTCTCTTCTTATTTTAAATAATAATTCATTGATCCTAGGGTCACTCCTGAGTGGTGTTAAGTCTGTATTGCTTAGTCTATATTTCAAATTCATTGAGAATAACAAGACTAAATATTGTCTCCATTTGCCACAAGGCAATAAAACTAACCCTTCTTTTAGTTCAACCTGCCTTTTGGCAATGAAATTTAGACAGTGCTTGAAATTCAATTTTATATGATAATGTGAACATTCATTTAAATGATTTGAGTTGCAAATATGCTGTGCCATATCTTTGAGCATCAAATGTTGACATAAACATTGCAAAGGGTGTATAAATAATGGAGCCATTTCATACTTTTTTATGTTCCTCAATAATTTTTTTACAAAACATCTAAAATCATAGGCAGTGAGTGACCCCAATCGTCGTTTGAATAGTTCCACCTCGCCATTCAATAAAAATTGTGTCAGACCTATACTTTTGTTGAGGATAGCTGCGATACACAGCATAAAGTGACCAACATTATCATAGATACTTCCTTCCACGGTATATTGATTGTATTCAACAATTTCTCTCTTTAAAAGTTCTTGCAAATATTGCAGTCTGCTTGTAGTAATTTCTTCCAATATATGCACCGGCAAGTTACCTTTTACTGGAGATAAATAGAAGAACGACATTTTGACAAACTAATTAATTAGTTTTAATTATGCGACTTCGACTTCATTTTAAGTTTTTCAATTAATTTGTCATATATTTTAACTTATGTATCTTTGTAGAATAAATAATCACAAACTAAATAGAGATACTCTGTATCAGACCGATATGTGCCTAATAAAATTTCTAGACTTGCCCCCCTCTCCCTTTCCCCATTTGCCCAGCCATTGCTGCGCGCTCATTGGGGCTACCACAACAGTCGATGACGTTTAGTTATTTTTTAAATTGCTTTTTATTAGCCCAGGCAAAGAAAACTGATGTTGCGGGCTCACTATAACATAATATAGGTATGTTCAAAACAAAGCGCAAAATAGATGTCAAAATAGATGTCATATTTCTTAATATGAATTAAGCGACACCTTGAAAAGAAATACTTATAGGAATTTCACAAATTTCCCGGGAACTTTAGTTTTTACCGAGATTAAAAATACCCTATGACTTTCTCCAGACTCTTTATTATATAGGTACCTACATAGCAAGCCGTCCGACATAATGAAATTTTTAAAAAGTAATTTACGATGAATTAATCACACCCTTAAATTCGTTTTGGTAAGGAAATACTTCAATACGAAGTGTTAGAAGTACGAATAGGATTTAGGAGTCACAGACGCCCGTGTGAGTAAAATAATCCCAATAGTTATAGACACAAAGCTTAAATAGGGTTTGGCAAAAAAAATACTTAATGGTTTAAGAGCACACACGACTATGACAGCCATCGATTGACTGGTCTTGTAGCGGGTATTAGGTTAAATTTAAAATTTGCATTTTAATTAATATTTAAAGATATTTATTATTTGTACAATATAATATTTAATATAATTACATATATATATATATTGTATTATATAATATAATACAATATATATATGTAATAATAATGTAAGCAGAAACTTATATATTATATAAGTTTCTGCTGAGTCCGGCCCCTAGAATATGGTCCCGTCTCTTAATGGAAGACCTAGCGCCCGACAATTTGAAATCGCGGAGTCTTCTCTGAATTTCGTTGCGTTTTGGTTAAATAGTTTTTTTCTTGTCATATTTTTACCATTGATTATTCTTAAGTTAGTGTATTGTACAAGCAACCAATATATATTTATTTTGTTAATCGTTTTTTTCTTCACTTTTTCAGGTTGCTTTAGTCTGTTGTTTACAAACTTATTTCATGTTAAGTGTCAAATGACACCGCGTATAACCGGGTACTTTAAAATTACGATAATTAACCTGTTGGTAAGAAATATAAATTTCCTATATATAGCGCGTCGAACGCTTCCGAGCAAAATATTTTGAAGCGGGTAATAAGTATTTCGGGCTGAACCCTGGTTTACGTACTTGTTCTTAAAAACCAGGGGTTTAAAGTTAAACCTGGTCTAATATTAATAATCTGTGAGCAATTGCTTGGTTGAGGTAGGGATGGAGATTCATTCCAAAAAAAAGATCGGTTTTTTTCATCAATGCGAATCGTTAGCGTAGGTATCGATTTACAACAAAATCGAAATCTAAAATATCGAATTCTGATAAAGCGTTTATAATGTAAATATAATCTATTTTATGAAAAATAAGATAGATTGCATAATAACTAATCTCTCACCAATATTATCCGTTTTTTAGGTCAGGGAATTCGATAATAACAATAATTTTATTACCATATCAAAGTCAGATCAAGTATGAAAGAAAACATTAATTTAAAATGTATATTACTTACTAATATGTATATAAATTAAAAAGGTTTTTTTTATTTTCCTTGATGTACATAAATATATAAATAAATAAATAAATTACATGATAAAATTAAGGCTCCCAACATCTCATATCTACACATTAAAAAAATCGAAAGACGATTTTTAAGGGTGAAATGTTGATTCACTGGATCGATTCAGTATTGCATATCAGTTTAAAAAATCGATCTAATGGGCTACAAAAATCTATTCTTCGATTAATCGGTCTCAGATAACGCCATCCCTAGCGTTGAGGAAGCAAAGCACAGCAAGTTTGTGCATTGCTTGTTTCTGTATTATTTTCGGAAATACGTAGTAAACCTATGTTATTTAAATGAATCAAGTGATCTAAAAGGTTTGCTACGGACATTATTGTTTGTTTTAACCATTATTGTGATGTGATTAAGTCTTTTTCATTAAAAATCCAATTTGCGTTGTTTATCTGACATGTACTTATGTTGAGATTTCATAAATAGACATTTCATGTCGGGATTGAATTTAAAAATAACATTGGATTGTCGCAAAGGGTCGGGAAGACTAATCCCGCCTGCGCTATGGCATTTCTGGCACTGATGATGCCCCAGAAGATGGTACTCTATACACTCCTGTTAGTTGGTAAGTAGTAAAGAATTGCATTAGCATCAATGATAAAAGCTTATTCTACTTTTGTTTGAGTGGGTTGGTCCATTAAAAAAATTCGGAACCAAATAAATTATACGAATTTAAAATCTATTAATAATATTTTTTACACAATTTGCATAGTTTAATGTGCACTTTTCTTTGTAACAAAAATAACAGATTCTTTGTTATATTTAACTAGATACATTCATTAATTTAAGAATTAATGAAATCTTTGTTTGAAAATGAATTCTCCATTGTGGTCAATTGCTAGTCCATGGTTTTTGAACAATGAAGGGATGATTTGATTTACTTTTTTTAATTGAGCATCCCATATCTAATTTCATGCAACCGGAAGAAGTTTAAATTATTGTCATTTCAGGAACCGCATTGGCTGCCGTACCAACAGAGGAGAATGTCCCACCTCGACCTAAAGAAGGAGGCATAACCACCCGTTATTGTGAATTCTTCAATGGCTCCAAAATCTGTGACAAAGCTGGTATTTGTGTACCGGCACCTCCAGAGAGAGAAGAGTGTCCGCCCACTGAGACAGATAAGAGCAACCATTGCTTTGTGTTGTGGCAATTCAACAATGTCACTAACACCGGAGAACCAAAGTTTAAAGGGTGCTTCCTTGACACAGTGTCTTGCACAGATCGGATTTCAAGCTGTCGTTTACACAACATTAAGCTGCCTCTCCTCCATTGCTGCTGTGAAGGTGACATGTGTAACCAAAATGTTACTTTCCCTGGCTTACAAGCTGTCCTGGCCCTCACTGAAGCTCCCCCAGAAATAATACCGGCATCAGCCTTACCAACAGCTGAAGATGACACCCGAGCGGTTATCATTTACACATTGACTCCATTATTCCTGCTGTTTGCTGTACTCATTGCGTGTTACTTTTTGTATCGACGTCGCAAAGGCAGCTCATTTGCTGAGCTTGCGAATGGTGAGCCATCATTGTCCAGGCCACCATCTGCTGGGGGAGGGATGGAGAATGAAGGGATTGGCTTGGTAGGTCAAGTGACACTGTGCGAAGTACGAGCGAGGGGCAGATTTGGTGCAGTATGGAGGGCTAAGTTGGGGCAAGCAGATGTTGCAGTGAAAGTGTTTCCGTTGCAAGACAAGCAGTCCTGGCTAGCAGAGCAGGAGATCTACCGACTGGCGAGAATGGAACACCCAGATATACTTCATTACATTGGTGTCGACAAGAAAGGCGATAATCTACAAGCTGAATATTGGCTCATAACTTCCTATCATGAGAAGGTAAGATATAGAAATAGAATGTAAGTTATTTAATCACATTTTGGGGTGGAAAATGGGAGTCAAATCATTTTTATGCAGTTTAAAAAAAAATCTATATCTTTTCCAAGAAACTAAGAATAATCCAAAATTGAAACATCAACAGCAAAATGTGACATTGCAATGACTCCTAAAAGAATAAACTTATTTAAAATGCTTAAATGGTTCTATGTATACATTAAAAAATTTCATTACACAATTTATAATTACAAATCTGTTTAACAGTTGCCTGATTAAAACTAGTCAACAACTGTATCAAGTTACAAGTATGTTTCGTAATTTGTTTTCTGAATCACTTTGAAAAGCACATGCCACTAAATATCGATTAGGTACCTCATTAGGCGATTTGAAACTGTAGTTAGGTATTTGTGTCTAATAACAGTAGGTTCACACAATCAGCAATACTAATGTTTAGTATGCATGGTGTTTTAGGAGCAAATTATACAATTCCTTCCTGTTTCCTGTTTCCTGCACTAAAATAGGACCACTCCAACTCTTTCTCAAGAAGGCTAGAGAGCTCGTAAAAGGCGACTTAGGGATAGGCTAATAAACTTAGGATTCTTCTTTTAGCCCATGGGCTATCATACATACATAACAACCTGTCACTATTTGAATCTCAATTCCATCTTTAAACCACATGGGTGATAATGGCCTTTAAGTCTTTGTGAGACTGTTGGCTCTGTCTACCCCGCAAGGGATAAAATCGTCATTATATACATTTTGTGCATTGATGATCAAACAGTTATAGGTGGGTAGTGTCTAAAAAAAGCGTCGCATTCCATGAGGCAATAACTGCTTGTCAAGTTTTGTAGATTACTAATTGAACTCTTAAAGTGAGGGAAAACATGGAAAAAACGGCTAATTTACAGTGGCACCTAGTGTGTACCAGAATACCCACTTAAACCCCTGTGTGTTCTTGCCATTTTACGAGCATCATAGTGAAGATCTTCCCTTTGTGGTGGTCAGCTCAACGCTACACCCAATTAGTTACTGATTAAATTATTGTTGATTTTCCTATTTTGTATACTTACATTTCTTGTATTGACTGTATTATAACCATAAATAAATTCCAGGGCTCACTATGCGACTACCTCAAAGCCCACACTCTAACGTGGGCTGAGGCATGGCGTATAGCCGCCTGCGTCGCCCGGGGTCTAGCTCACCTACATGAAGAGGGAGGGGAGAAGCCAGCAGTGGCTCATCGCGACTTCAAATCGAAGAATGTCCTACTCAAAGCGGACATGACAGCTTGTATAGCTGATTTCGGATTAGCTCTGGTCTTCGTGGCCGGTCGAGGCTGTGGGGATGCTCACGGACAAGTCGGAACAAGGCGGTACATGGCTCCGGAGGTGTTGGATGGAGCGATCAATTTCACAAAGGATGCATTCTTAAGGATAGATATGTACGCGTGCGCTCTGGTGTTGTGGGAAATCGCTTCTAGGTAAGATTAGTTCTTCTTCATCACTACATAGTATAAAACAAAGTCGCTATTTTAGTCTGTTTGTCTGTATGCTTAAATCTTTAAAATTACGCAACGGATTTTGATGCGGTTTTTTGTAACAGGTAGAGTGATTCAAGAGGAAGGTTTTTATGTATAATAACATTTATAATTTTGCACCCGTGCGAAGCCGGGGCGGGTCGCTAGTTATTTTATAAAACATAGTACAATATAAGCAACATAACATCTGTATCTAGGACATCTCTATGGCGTCAATGCTCATGTCTTTCTTGCTCTGTAAAGTCCACGATTACTCGCCAAAAAAAATATGGGGAACACTGAAGCTCTCACTAATCGGACTTTACTCGTAGCTCCACCCGCGCGAATATAGCGCCACGGATAGCGATATGCGGAATTGCAAGAAGATAGCTACAAACAAACAAACTTTTTTCGCATTTATAATTTTAGTTAGGATGACCCCTTTCTCGATAGCTTGTTCATGGCTTATCTTGCGATGACTGCGTCGCTTTTGTTATCTTTATAAAATACATAAAGCATCTTTACGTTTTAGGTGCGCGGACGCAGGTACGGAGCCAAAAACGTTATACCGTCTGCCCTTGGAAGAGGAAGTGGGTTCTCATCCCAGCCTGGAAGAGATGCAGGAGGCTGTTGTCCAAAGGAAACTGCGCCCTCACATCCCACCGCAGTGGCGCCGTCATCCGGTAATTATATATTTTTCTTACAAACATACTAACAAATACTCACATTTATATCTCTTGCTTGTCTATATTTTTCTTGATTAAAATGAATCTGAATTTCGTCATCCATACAGCTGAATGTGGTCTTACAGTCTTTTAAAGGCGTTGGTTTTGTCTAACCCGTAAGGAATATAGCTGTGATTATATGTGTGAAAGAAAATATTCAACGGCCCACAGAGATGCTGAAGATTTTAGACACCTCACCTGAATAACTGTGCCACATTGGTTGTAATAGGACTTTTTTATGAATAAGTTAAATATTAATTAACACAACTGGAACCTTTTGCAATGTTGATGCCAAGTGATAGTTTTAGTGCCATTAAATATTTAGTATTGATCTTGATCAAGTTTTTAACATGTTTAGTCAGGTAATGGATAACAATTGTCTCTATTTAATCCATGACCATTCATCCACAAGGGTCTGTCCGTTCTTTGCGACACGATGGAGGAGTGCTGGGACCACGACGCCGAGGCGCGCCTGTCGGCGTCGTGCGTCCTCGAGCGCGTGACGGCGCAGCGCCCCTCCGCTCCCCCCGCCGCCCCCCACGCCGCGCCCGCCGCCCCCCTCGCCGCGCCCGCCGCCCGCCCGCGTCCCACCGCTGACACCATCCCGCTGCTCATCAACGATTTGGTGGACAGCCAAGTATGCTGACCTGTGGAATTGCCGCTCATACAGTTTGATCTGTAGGTGAGTGTACAGAATTTAAAAAAATGTAAAATAATGTTCCGAACCTTATCATAGAGTAATGTCAAATTTAAGATGGTATTTGTATTTCAATAGTGAAGTTCAACTATCGCCAAAGAATAAGATCGATTTATAATTAAATTTTCACCAATTTATCTATTGCAAGGTGTATATGAACATGTAAAGTTGCATTTGAGTGGATAATAAATTTTTCATAGCCTCATGTTAGTACAATTTGTTCGGATTATATATTATGAAAAATTTTATACTGACTAAAAAGTCACTTGAAATAGGGTCATCTAACTTTATGCCACTACACGCTCGCAGTGAGCTTCAAAAAAGTATCACATACCATGAGTATGAAGGTTTTTGTCAAGGTATAAAACATATTATGAACTTGGAATGTTACATATAATTTTTCTAGTTTAGCCATTTAACTATGTAGCTAATCCATGTCAGCCAGAGTAAGACTCCTATATCCTCAAAATTTCGTACATTGTTTTGCTTTCATTTCCAAATAAATTGTAAAATAAACGATTGATGAAATTTTCATAAGATTTCATAAAATATGTAGTATTGTTATTAGTTTTTAAAGTAAAAAGAAAGTGTTTTTTACTGCATGAAGTGAAATCACAAATTTTACCTATCAGTCTTAACGAAAAAGTCTTTTGTCAATAATAAATTTATATAAATAAATTCATCTTCTTCTTAATAAATAAGAATTAGGGAATAGACATAAATACATGTTTATTTAGGGTACCCCGAAAGTTACATTTGAGAATTTCTGTTTAAAAACAAAATAATTTTTTTTTATTGTTTTTAAAGTCGCCATAGAAACATTTTCTTTCGTATTCATATAAACTATCCGTCCTTTTCATAGGTTAGGCATCAAAAGATTTGGTTGGCCTATAAACGGAGTGGTACCTATAGGCGCTACGCATACCTAACGTATTGATTTGACTTCTTACTATATGAATATAAAATGTGTGTTGTAAATAATTATTGATTGACTATTTTGTTCTTTTCTCTTAGCTCTTGGCTCTTCTTTTAGATAAATAAGGGCTTGTTTCGCATTAAATTTGTTTTCAAACGTTCAATCGCCATGTCACTTTGACAGCTGTCAACTTATGACGTCGCTTTGAAAGTAACGAATCAAAAGGTTTATTAATAAAATTAAAAATTGAATTAAAATAGGTACCCAATGAATTTGCAAGGCGACTTATACTCTCCGAACTTCTCATTTAATCCATCTTTAACCATTGTCAGCACTATTCTGCATCAGTACAAATTAACTCATTCACAGGGACAGTTCCTTAAACTTCGACCTAATTGTCTTAATACTTCTTCTAGTGGCATTACTTCTTAAACTTATTTACTTTTCAATTGTCATCATGGAATGGGCAGAGTTGAGTCCACTTTATTTTATTCAAGGCGTCAATTAAAAACAAACTATGAAAGAAATCTACTGACTTGCCACTAGTTTGCAATACGTCTGTCCGTACCAGTAAACTGTTAGAAGATTTTTGGTAGCATATGGTAGACCGATTTTGACGGTATGTGGTAGTTAGATAGACACATTTATTTCAACATTACTAGTTTACATCGGATGTTAATTTCAATGGAGATTTTTTTAAATTAGAATTGAATTTGGGGTCCCCATTTTTTTTATTATTATAGAGTCAGTTAAATACTCACATAATAGTGTAAATATATTTCGTACGAATGGAATTCAAAACAATTGTTTATGAAAACAGAGACAAATGTGCTTATCTAGCTAGTTGCACAATTCCGACTTTAAATCTATAGCGATAAGGTCCAATAAGATGTAAACATTTCTTAGAGAGACAATTTAATAAGGAATTGCTGTATCAAAGTATTTAATAAGTAATTTAAATATATATTTTTCTCATATTAATTTTTAGTACATTATTTTTGTATAGAATAATCAATTTATATAAATTTTTTGATTTGTTTTTAATGTAGTTAGCCACTACGTGTATTTGCATACTGTATTTTTAAAGCCTTTAAATCGTATTACTAATGATATATTTCTAATACTTTTTTTCAAAACACAATTTTGCAAAAACCATTCACTTCGTTTTAAAGAGATTTCACTATTTGTGAAATATGTTGAGATAAAAAAAAAACAATATATTTTTAATCCATTTAAAGTGTATTTAGCTTCAGTTATTTCATCTTGCAAAACTTGCTATTTTATTACATTTGTAATATTATTTTTAATTTTTGACGTGTAATAATACCTAATTATATCTTCGTCTTAGGGATTAAATATAAATTGAGAGATGAATTCTTTATCGCTGAAGCTATATAAATGTAAATATTAACTACAATTTTCTTGATTGGCCCCCGTTTATATATTTTTTTTAAACTAGTATGACGTCAAAATCATTAAATTGTCGGGTTTTTTTTCTGTGTAAAGATTTCGTTATATTTTTTTTGCATTAGCTTTACGCTTGCCTTACTCTTCAAATCAATAATTTTTCAAGAATCAAGCCAATCAAGAATCTAACTTCTATTGATTTATGGTAATTGGCTTTGGAAACGTAGAACGTATTTTTTTTAAATTAAAGTTTTGATTTGCAGAAAATATTATTAACTGAATGTTGAATTCAATTAATAACTACTTATTAAAATATTGTCTTCCTGCACTAATGCGCTTAGCTGGGTGGTAAGGTAAAGGGGTATACCCCCCCCCCCCCCGTCCATTATAATGGACGGGTCTTGCGAGTCAGTTCAACTTAAAAAATACAAAAATATCTTGCTCTGGTCCGCACTTAGGCCAAGGTCAAATAATAATATGTACGAAAGAGTATAACTAAAGTATGTTGTTGTCTCTTTCGCACATACTTAATTGTTGTTTTTCATCCTACTACCGTAGATCAAACTATGTTTTACTGAAAATAAAGATATTATCCACCATTCACGATAAGACCGGCCCACTAAAAATTCTTATAATGTAATATGTTCATTTTTGAGTAGGTACCTTAACAATAAAGTGTTAATAATCAGCAGGACTGATTTAAACAAATTTATGTACTGTATTCTAGGAAAAAAAAATGTATCTAGGTACCTATCGTTGATCATACCAATTTTTTATTTCTAAAATTTTTCAAGTAACTGACATTTAACGAAATGATAATTTCGGCCTAAAGTCGTACAATAAGTCGCCACTAGTTATTTGGTTTTATTTTGTCAAAATATTTTAGTTTACGATGCGTAAGCATAAGGCCATTAGCAAGACTGCCTTATTTTATTGTTTATTTTTAATTGGCTTTTCTTTTAGTTGATAATAATTTAGCGCTAAATGATATGAAAGCAATGAACTAGTATAGATGTAACACGGTAAGTTAGCGCTTTGTCAGTCTGTTAGTATAGTCGCGTAATTTTAAGCCGTTATTCGAAAAGTACACCCTTAATAATTTTTTTGCCTATTTTGTAAATGGTTTCGTAAATATGTAATAACTTTTAAAACTTAAACTATCCACGTAATTATGTTTTGTAACTTCTTTATTTTTTTTATTATAGTCACGGGGCTATACATTCTCTGAAAATCCTTCAGTTTCATCTCCTCGTGCCGCTCTAGCACTGACGACGTTTCACTGTCAAATAATGATGTATTCATAGCCTTACCAGCATTCTGGCTCAAACATGGCATCCCTTACCTGACGACACTTTTACCGTCTGTTCTTCTAAAAGATCTGTTGGAAGAAATGAGACGGAGAGCACGACTGGACTTACACTTACTGCCCAAAACAGAGCATATTTGAAAGAGGAATAAACCAAATTGGTCAAAGAAGCCTTTTGCTGATGAAATAAGGAAGCCACTCTTTTCACCAAGAACTTACCTACATATGTATGAGTATAATGTATCCTTGATCTCATATTTCAGTATCTGTACAAAAATAAATTTAACCTATTTCTTTATTTAATTTATTTCGATAAACATTTACAAAATAGGCAATAAAATACTATAAATCTACCAGAGAGTACATAATTTAGACGAAAACACTGTTATAAAAATTAAAGATATCATCTACGAAATAATGTAATTTTCAGGAGATATCTAATGTTAAATATGTGGGTGGCACTACTTAGGAGTAAATTATTTGATTCTAAACATTTTTGGAATTATTATGTGTCTTTATTATATTTTTATTTGACAGCCTGACTGCAAAAAATCCTAATTTCGAATTATCACACGTACCCAACCCATATTGTATCGTTCAGTGTTAATCTCACTTTAGTTTTGAATTGATATTTTTGCTTCATCTTGTAATAATCGTTGAAGTGCACAAAATAAATGATATGTCGCATCTTCTTGCTTAATATTTTAACGTGTAAAATCAATTGCAGTCAGGCTAAAAATATCAGTTTTATATCATTGAAAACATGTGATTTATAGACTATATAATACGCATATATCAGAGGGAATCGTTCATTTGATTTCCCTTCGCCCGTGTGCATATCACCACACATAGACTAAGATAAAAGTTGCCAAATGTAAATAGTTTTAGCATAGTAATTTTGTCTAAATATCTATAAGTTGTGAACTCATGCAACGCCAAAATAGAACTCGAAAAATATATCAATTTGTATGTTGCATTTATGTTATTTAGAATTTTGGAATAACTTTTTTTTTTAGTACATGCACGGCCTAATTATGAAAATTGAGTGCCAGTGAGTTCACAACTGCAATGAGGGTTGGGGTGCCTACACACATATCTTCGTTTATAGTCAACGTCTTTCGTTTTATGAATACTGTTAAACGTTTAGAAAACCCCTTACACTATGCGGGATACGATATGAGACTCCCTAATGTATTTTTTTAGTCACGGCATAACCTTGAGCAAACACGGTAGACAGTGTAAAGCCTTTTCATATAAGACCCAAATGCCAGAAAAAGATTCTGTTTAATAAGAATACCTACCCCACAAAGGTATGTGTGGGGCCACCCTATTCCAGTATTGTATAAATGTGTAGTCGGTCTGTAGCGTTTTGTGTAATCGTTCGTCGGCCTCGTTTGCAATCGAGCGCCATCTTTATTTTGTATTTTTTTCTTTTATTAACATAGACGTCTGTTGGAACTTGATGTATCTACGTAATAAAATATATTTTCTAGACAATTTTTTTTATAATTTATCCTTATCAAAATCTCCATCTTTATAAAAATTTTGTGTTATATTTTTTTAAATATATCGATGAGTTTGCACATAAATATAACTGGGCATTTTCAAGAACGTCGGCTCTGTCTACGTAAGGGATATAGGCATGATTACATATAATTATGTATGTATGTTCAAATAAATGCGAAGTTTAAGTAAAACTAGGGGACGGGGTATAAAACGTTAGTAAAAAAGAAACGTTTTTTCATATTTAGGTATATCTTTATTTTGTAAAGAATTAAACGGAAACCAATATTTACATTAACCTATTTACAAGAAATGCAATGGTACCTATGTAAACTTTAAATACCCAAAAAAGCCTTATTTACATAATGCATGAGACGAGTATCGTAAATTTTCAAAGTGTCATTTGAAAATTCACGTTATTTTTATTTATTTTTGAATATTTAAGTTGTCTATTCACGATCAACGAATTACCATTTACTTAAAAACATAAAGTAGACTTAATTCACCCGGGTTGGTCCACCTAGGTTAAATGAGTATACTATTTATTAGGCTTTAACTTGCACATCTATGAATGCAAGTAAATGATTTTTTGACAACCAGTCTCAAGTATATATCCGCCAAGAAGGATGAATAGATGTTGATAGAAAAAAAAAGTAAAAACTAGTATACAGCTACGCGTTTATACAAAAGGGAAGCAAGGTGATTCTTAATTAATCATGTCATAGACGTAGAAAAAAAGGCAGACGGAGTTTTACGATTCGGCAAAATGAAGTCGGCCCACTATACATGCCTCGCGCCAATGTGACAGTTGGCCGCCATTACGTAATAGGTGCGTCACAGATTATCTCACGAATGCAAGTTTTCCGTCACTCACACATGCGTACAATGCCGCCATTACGATGCTTCACTTTAAGCCACGCTGTGTCCGCCTTTTTTCCTACGTCTATGAGCCAAGTGATAACTTCCGTAATTCCTTCATATTGTACACGTATTGAGGATTTTCGGAATATTCATAGAATAAAAAAGCATGGAGATCGGTGCAATGTTTTGTCTGGAAAGACATACATACAAACATTCAATAGTAAAAGTACATCGTATCAAGGGAATCTACAATTTCATAATGACATCACCTAGTGTAAAAGTAAAATTTTTAGACATTACAAATGTCTGAAAGTAGAGTCATCCTGTGACCACTGTCGGTGCAACCCGGCCGAAACGTCAGGAGAATAACGGTATGTTCGTGTTAATTCCTGTTTAATGCATACATTAATTACCAACATAATATGGTTATCATCTAACATATATGAAACCTGCATCGTGTGGAAAATGACACCACCTGCTACAAGTTTATTTTCAGTCGAAACTCATGCTCATGTCGGAGGTGTTGGTGTGGTCGGAGCGGGGGTGGGGCGTGGCGGGGGTGAGCGGCGCGGGGGGCACCGCCACTTCCGGGAACGGGAACTGCGGGATCTCCTCGTCCGCGAACACTGGAACAATGTGGAGAATGGTATACACATATAATCTTCCTCCTGGCTTTAAGCCCCAGTTGCATCTTCACCTCTCCCTCGGGGTATTAATATAATAGAAGCAGGTTTCCTCACGATGTTTTCCTTCACCGTAGGAGCATCAGTAAGTATTCAAACTAATGTAGGTACATAACTTAAGGTACATGGCTGGGGTGGGACTTTTAGGCGCGATTGGTCCAATTCGCGATTGGTCCAAAGATGCAAAAAATGTCCAATTCGCGGTTGGTCCAATTCGCGGTTGGTCCAATTCGCGGTTAGTCCAATTCTCGGTTGGTCCAATTCGCGTTTGGTCCAATTCGCAGTTGGTCCAATTCGCGATAGGTCCAATTCGCGATTGGTCCAAAATCTTATTTTTTAAATACATAAATGGGAAATCACACAGATTGAATTAGCCCCAAAGTAAGAGAGACTTGTGTTATGGGATACTAACTCAACGATACTAGTATTTTCTAGTGCCATAAATAAGTCTGTCTTATTTTTTTCTTCCTTTTTTTAGTAATAAGTAAGAAAAAAAATTTGTTATATTATCTTTAAGGTTAATTTTCTTAACATACTTTTGATTTGATATGTATAATGTATACATAAATATGGTAATCTTTTTTTCTCCCTTATCTTGTGATGAGTAAGAGAAAAAAAAACATATTTTTATCATATTTATGTATATCTTTGAAGATTATTGTAATATCATACGTTTGACTAAAAATACGTATGAATATATAAATATGTGGCCATAGTTTTTTTCCCTTATCTTGTGATAAGTAAGAGAAAAAACGTATTTTTGTCACATTTATTTATATCTTTGAACATTATTATAATTTTGACTAAAAATACGTATGTATATATTTATATAAAGCCATATTTTTTTTCTACCTTATCTTGAGATAAGTAAGAGTATAAACATTTTTTTCTCTTATATATTTGATGAAAGATGTGATGAATGTGTTAAGTTTACGATCATAGTATATTTTTGATTTTTATTGAACTTGGTTCATTTTTTACGAAGTACTTACACAATTATAATTTATAAGAAGCTTGTAACACATATGTGATTGGTAATATGATTATGATAAATAAACAATACATGTACATAAAAATGTGTAATTGTATAATTATTAATCTATACATCTATACCTACTAATATTACAAAGAGGAAAAATTTATATTTTTGTATGTATGTATGTATGTTTGATATGAATAAACTCATAAACTACTGTCCTCATATTAAAAAAGTCTTTCATCGTTGGAAAGATGTTTCACAGGCGACGCTGGGGCGGACAGCTTGTTCATTGTTATGATTGGACCAATCGCGAATTGGACTAACCGCGAATTGGACCAACCGAGAATTGGACCAACTGCGAATTGGACCAGTCGCGAATTGGACCAACCGCGAATTGGACCAATCGCGAATTGGACAATTGGACCAATCGCGAATTGGACCAATCGCGCCTAAACGGGGTGGGATTTGAACCTGTGCCTTTATGCGCATCACGCACACGATGCTCGCTACACACATAGTATTCTAACAGTATATTAGGTATATACGAGTATAACACCATGTATACATATTACTTGATTCAATGTGGAATAGATTCCTTGCATGGTTGCGAAGGCCAGGCAGTAAGCAGTTCCGCCCAAACGCTTGTAATACGCCAGTGTGACATTGCCCTAACAGTTTACGAACCATTTTCATTCCACAAAGACGATTCTCCTTAGTCTTGTACTTTTGTCATCAATATTCAACTAGCAACCATAACTTATGAGAAGTAGGTGTTATATAGTATGTATATAACTAGTACTGTAGTATTAATGTTTCTTAATGTAGACAATGTGCATTCTTCCACGATTTAGATTTAAGAGATCTATATTTTTATATTGACGTCCGATGAAAATGCTGCAGTGTAGTTTGTTCCGCCGCTTCTTCTACACATGCGCTTCGAAAGCGTCAGTAGTTACAATAAGATTTAAGTGATGCGACGTCAACAAGTGACACCTTGTATCCAATTAAGAAAACAAGTTACCAGCGGCGGCAGCGTCCAGTTTGTCCAGAATGGCGTCCAGCAGCGTGTGCGCGACCACGTCGTCGGGGTCGCGCGCCAGCGCCGCGTGCGCCGAGCGCGCCGCGTCGGCCGGCCGGCCCAGCAGCGCCAGGCACAGCGCGGCCGCCGCCAGCGACGCCGCGCGCGCCGGCCGCAGCGCCAGCGCGCGCGAGTGCCACGACAGCGCCTCGCCCGCCCGGCCCAGCGCGCGCGCCGCGTGCCCCAGCGCGTCCAGCGTCGGCGCCCAGCGCGCGTCCAGCTGGGGGTCATGCGGTGCTCAGTCAATGGCAATTGCATCTTTTATTTTTGCTATACAACAATTTAAGGGCTCACCAAAATAGCTTTTGTTTTCCAAATTTTAGTACCCAGTAAAATAAATTAACTCCATATAAATTAAAATCAATCTATACTTAGTTTCCCAAAGTAAAACGTATTAAGCTTCAAAATAAGTATACACACGTCAGAATAATCGTACGTTGTGTACAAATATTCTTTTTGATTGCCAAAATGGATTAATGCTCACCAAATATTGTTTCACTAAAACAGTAACATTGATACCAAAATGTACAGTTCAAATTTGCTTTATTGTAATCAAATTATGTAACCAAAATCCAAAATATATTATGGTCAAGCTAAGATTACGTAATATAAACGTAATATATACGTAAAATATAAAGTGCCATTGATTATTTTTAAGTACAAATTAATCTTATAAGATAAGATTGTATAAGACTGTAATTATTGTGTTCCTTTTGAAGTGCCATTGATTATTCTTAAATTAATCTTATGAACACTTTAATAAAATTTCTGTTTTAATTTAGATTTTTTATTTCCTCATCTACCAATGGTTTGTTTCATTGTATACCTTAGTCATTATCTGTTGCAATAATTGACAACAAAGTAATTATGTAACTGCATAAAAATATATAATTAAATGCATAATGCATTAATTATGTAACTTGTGTTTGGTGTAATCAATATTATATTTGGTATGAAAAAAATATTTGCGGTTGACTGTAATTTTTTCCCTCAGCATAGATAACTAAAATGAAAGTAATAAAATAAAATATTGGTAACATCTCCTTAGCGATAATTTACAAAATTTGGACTCAAATTGACTTTAAAGGTGTGTATTTATTTTTATAGAATGTAATAAAAAGCAAAATAGCTTTATTTCTAGAATATTTTGTGATACACAATTTGGTGAGCATTTATCCGTTATGGCAGGCACTTCGAATTTATTGGAAGTAATATAGGTGCATTTCTGGTAGGCGTTTAAACACAAGCCATTTTTAAGTGCACACTAAAGATACATTAGTAAAGGAATTTTAAATTTGATAAACACAATGAGCTATCCCTCCACCAAAAATGACTCTTCGAATCGATATTCTGCTTTTTTGAAGTCGATTAAATTTCTGAAACTTTCTCTCGTGTGTAACAAACACTTTCCTGAAAATCGGTTCAGTGAAACGCGAGATAATCGCGGACAAACATACATACATACAAAGACACATACACAAACACAACAAACTGACAACCATCTTTTATGAAAACGATTAAAAACAATATAATAATATCTTCACGTCATCCATCTCAGCAACAGATCCCCGAAGTCTCCTGCCGCAAACTACTATAATATCTTTCTCGCTCACACCCGATTCGCTCAAAGCGCTGACGCTATATATCCATGACATTTCACTAAAATCTCATAACATCCTCACGTCATCCAGATCCTTGTTCCCCCTGGCGATGTCGAGCGCCCTGAGCAGCAGAGCCCTGAAGTCTCCTGCCGCCAACTACTATACAATATCCTCCTTGTTACACACCCGATGACATTTCACTAAAATCTCATAACATCCTCACGGCATCCAGATCCTTGTTCCCTATGACAATGTCCAGCGCCCTGAGCAGCAGAGCCCTGAAGTCTCCAGCCGCCAACTACTATACAATATCCTCCTTGCTTCACACCTGATGACATTTCACTAAAATCTCATAACATCCTCACGTCATCCAGATCCTTGTTGCCCCTGGCGATGTCGAGCGCCCTGAGCAGCAGAGCCCTGAAGTCTCCAGCCGCCAACTACTATACAATATCCTCCTTGTTTCACACCCGATGACATTTCACTAAAATCACATAATATCCTCACGACATCCAGATCCTTGTTCCCCCTGACTATGTCCAGCACCCTGAGCAGCAGACCCCTGAAGTCTCCAGCCGCCAACTACTATACAATATCCTCCTTGCTTCACACCCGATGACATTTCACTAAAATCTCATAACATCCTCACGTCATCCAGATCCTTGTTCCCCCTGGCGATGTCGAGCGCCCTGAGCAGCAGAGCCCGGGCGGCCCTGAAGTCGCCGGCCGCGAAGGCCGCCGCGCCCGCCTCGTGCGCCACGTGCGGCTCGTGCACCAGCGCCAGCACGCGCTCCCAGCGCCCCTTGGAGCCCTCCGCCTCGCCCGCTTGGGGCTCTGCGCACTGTGCATACATACGTATAACATATAATCACGTCTATATCCCTTGGGTAGACAGAGCGAACATAGCTTAATGATGGAATTGACATTTAAATAGGTTGCTAGCCCATCGCCTAAAAGAAGAAACCCAAGTTTATAAGCCTATCCCTTAGTCGCCTGTAGGGACACAATATATAAGTGTGAATGTTATGTGACAGCGATTTTGTATGAGAGCGACGAACGAATGACGTGTGGTCAGTTACTGCGCACTGACCCTCACGTGCATACGTAATTTAGATATTGGGAAATTTATTCATTAAATAAAAATAAAATTTAATTATATTAACATAGCACCAATAAATAGAAAGCAATCTGCCTGGTGGTAAGCAAGATGAGGCCTTATTGGTGCACGCATTCTCAAATAGTGCCTCTTCAGTCTGCTTTTCACTAGAATCTAGTTCTTAGTAAAATTCATCTCTCCGAGGCTTTATTTTATTCTATTCATAATTATTTTATTACTTTTTTTTATTTAATTTTTTATTAAACTAAGATATATTTACATTACATACATTAACTTATTACTTGAAAACCTAACAATACTCACGTCAACTCCATGATGTAAAGCGGCTGCTCTGGCGAGGAACTTGGCACTCATGCTGGGGTTGTTAAGCAGGGAACACTCCACACCCACATAGAGAGGGGGTAGGTGGCAGCCGCTCATCAATTGGCTGGCCTGAGGACAGAAACACTCCTCATCTTATTGTCATCCTCCTAAAGTTTGTCTGACACCAGGGACCTTCGAACTTCGGCTTATAGGTGTCGCCACAAGTCCCAAAAATAGAATCACGTGACGCTATAAGTCAAAAACAGCAGAAAGTGTAAATCGCGCAAGCAAAGATTTCACGGATTGGAGCATATATACAACTTCCGACACAACATCGTCAGAGCCGCGGTTCCCCAGGCATAACACCTAGCCTGGCGGAAGATTTTCCCTTTGGTGGTGGTCGAGCCAAATCATCGCTCCCGCTACACGTAAAATTGTTAAGTTTCCTCACGATATCCAACTTTACCCGTACGAGCATCGGTTGGTATGGAAACTAATGTACGTAACATAGAAAAGTGTAATTTATGTGTAGTAGTGAAGGTACCAAAGTAGAAGTATGAAAGCATTCTGCGTTCGTCCGAAGACAAGACCGTCTTGTCAACACTGCGCTTGCTCGGTGCGTGGTAACTTTTTTAAAACCTTTTGGCTCCATCGGCCTGTCTGTTCTACGTGATTTGGACAGAAATATTGCGTTCTAAATATCTATCTTCCACGCCAGTGAGTATTTTTAAGGTTTAAAATCTTCATTTGTGGCGTTGTACACTTTTAGCGATGGGAAAAAAAACGTTAAACTCGCGTCATGACATGTGAAGTGAGGGTAAATTCGTAAGATCATCAACATAGGGAAAATATGTCAATGGGTATGAACGGGCCGAGGGTCTGGTGGGTCAGTCAGAATAAAACCAGATTTTCGGATGTTCAAGGCGTCCTGTCTTAGTCAAAATTCGATTGTCCTTTTTTTTCATTAACTTGTCAGTCAGTTATGTTCAGTTAAAATGTCAAGTCAAAGTGTCTGTCTGTCCGTGGAGGCTGAACGGCCGCTACAGGGTATCAGTTTCATTGGAAATTCAAGTTGTACCTACTACGCCAGCATTCTCTAAGTGCAACCCCTTGTAGGTATATGTTTTTAAGACTTTATATGTGAAAAGTCGGTGCCGTGTGGTTCCCGGCACCAATACAAAAAAGAATAGGACCACTCCATCTCTTTCCCATGGATGTCGATAAAGGCGACTAAGGGATAGGCCTACAAACTTGGGATTCTTTTTTAGGCGATGGGCTAGCAACCTGCCACTATTTGAATCTCAATTCTATCATTAAGCCAAACAGCTGAATGTGGCCATTCAGTATTTTCAAGACTGTTGGCTCTGTCTACCCCGCAAGGGATATAGACGTGACCATACGTATATATGTATGAGAAACGTCTCGGGCATGCACCTGAATGACCTTTATGTACCCCTACCTTGAAGTAGGCGGCCATTGCCTGGTCGTGCTCACTCTCCCGGGCGAAGCTGTGGCCGTACAGCAGCCACACGCAGCCCGCGCCCGGCTCCAGGCACTTGGCTTTGCTGAGGTAGCGACGACAGAACTCGCTTTTACCTGCAGAGAAACAACATCAATCTATTATGTAAATCAGTGGTGTTTATCCGCGTCCGGTGAATGCCATTCCCGTGGGAATTTCGGGAAGTCTTTTCTTAGTGAATTCTAGACAACATAAGGAACCGACACGCTACATTTAAAATCTTGGCTATTTGGGCTTTGGGCTGTGCTTCATCAGTTAGTAATTATATAAACTAGTATTTTTCTCGCGACTTGGTACAATGACATGCTTAATATAGTTTCTTTCTGTTTTCGAGGCATTTAAAAGGTCTTCCTTTGGCAAGAGCCTTACTTTTTATTTTATTCTAATAAACATTGCTTCCCATAGGTAGGCAATTTGGTCAGGTACTACATTGACGCACAGCCAAGAGTTTTTAGATCCTAACCCATATATCAATGCTACTCACCAATTAGATAGTAATTCACTGCAAACCACTAAGTACCCTCCTAAGGGTAGGCGTCTACCAGGGTGTGGGCAAACGAGTACAGCTAGGCACTCTTCTCAAATACCACAATACAGGCGGCCATCACAGCCACGCAAGCCCAGGGTTCAATACAACTAGAATGTATTTCCTCACGACTGACTGATGCGAACACATAATCTTCTTCTAGCTTCTACTGTATCTTCGTACTAACATACAGCCAAGGATCATTAAGATCCTTGGTCATGATAACTCACCAATCAGATAATAGTAACATCCGACCGCGAACCACGACGTCCACTCCTGCGGGTAGGCGTCCACCAAGGTGTGGGCGAAGGCGAACAGGTCGGCGGTCTTCCTGAGCTCCACGAGGCAGGCGGCGCGGACCGCCACGCAGGCCCAGGGCTCCGGCAGCGCGGCCAGCGCCGGCCGCCAGCGCGCCGCGCCGCACAGCCGCCGCGCGCGGCACGCCGCCGCCTCCGCCGTGCGGGCTCGGACCGCTTCTACTTCTTGCGCCATCTGGGGCGAACGAACGGACACAATTTACATTAATTAATTGTTATGTTTTTTTAATTTATAATAAATTAATTAACTTTATTTGTCTAATAGAAAAGGGTATATTAAGATGGTTTGGTCATGTGGAAAGGATGAATGTAAGTAGGTTGACTAAGCAGATATACAAGAAGAGTGGAGGGAAAGGTCGGAGTGGGAAGTCCTAGACGAACGTATCTTGATCAAATTAAGGACGTCCTGGTAAAGGGTCAGGTCAAGAGCACCCGAAACCGGCGAGCTTGCATGAAGAGAGTTATGTATGTGGATGAAGCGAAGAAAGTATGCAGAGATCGTGTCAAGTGGAAAGAGGTAGTCTCTGCCTACCCCTCCGGGAAAGAGGCGTGATTTTAATGTACGTTTAATCTGTCTCTCTCTCTCTCTCAATTCTTCCCAGTGAATGTAGTTATTGTTGTTCAATTATATATTATCCACACTTGGTAATTCACAAATGTTAAACTTACTGGACAATCCATGGTGGGCGGTATAGCGGCAGGCGAGGGCGGCACGTACCGCTGCAACCGCTCGTAGTAGGCCATCCGAACTAATATACCTTCCGCTGAGCTAAGCTGCTGGCTGATCGGCAGTGATTCTATTAGTTCCAATTCTAAAAAAAGAGATTGAGAATTTTAGATAAGTTTATAATTCTGGTTTGATTTTAAAACTGAGATTTAAGGCATTAGTATTGGTCAATATTTAACTCGCTTCGCTGTCGCCACTTCGATCAGCGTCGATGGACAACGAGCTTTAGAGTTTAAAAATTTGACGTTTTTTTTTTCAGTTTGTCATAGGCACAGTTAAGTAGTTATTTAGTTCTCATATTTCTTTTTAATTTTCTTGCTAATCCAATGTGCTTTGCACACGTGGGTCTTATCCCATCCATCCATATCATACATATTTACCACTGTCTTCATTGCTTCTTCTTATATATCTCAACTGAAACAACTTATTGAGATGCAGGTGAAATGTTAGCTATATCATTTACTACGCCACAGGCAAATTGCCCTAAGTACATTTCTTATAACACCTGCATATTATAATATACCTTTTTAATGTATATTTAGTTCTGTATTTCCAAAGTTCTTATAAACAAACAATAAACTTTACATTGTTTTCAAGACAAAATATCAAGTACCTTGTTTTGAAGTAAGCGCATGTTGATCTAGCAACAAATCTAGGGCTTCATAGCAAGCGCAGTCCGCCCTTAGAGCGGAGGTCAGGGCTTCCGCAGCCGCTTCCCTCCTCTCTAAACTTGACAGAGCTTTTGCTTGCCACACTAATACCCCTGCAAGCGCTCTCTGTAAACAACACACATTTTGGTAGATATTTTGTTATTTATTTTAATATGTTTTTTTAATCTTCAGTGTATGTACCAAATAAACAATTTTTCTTTTGTTTTATCAATTTGTTTAGTCAATGTAAAAGGCACTCACTCCACATTCTCTTCTCCGTTGTAAACAACTTGAGGACTTTCAAGGCAAGAGAATAGGCATTATTTTAGCTTGCATGAAACACCTTGGGCCTCATCTTACTTAGATTGAGGTCAAACACACTGTGCCATAAAAAATAGCCTAATGAAAGGCAGCAAAGGGTAATATTTTATGACAAAAAATCTTTTTCATTATTTTTGTCAAATTCATGGAAAGCCTTGGTGATATACATAACATGAAAATAAAATAACCTACATACAAAAATATCAAAATTTTACTTTTTGATAATTTTAATAATTACTTACATTATGTGTCTGGTCAGTGTTCCGAGGCTCCAATAATGCTGGATCACACTCATCAAACATGCTAAGGGCAGTCGCTGGTTCTTTTGCAGTCAGGAACGCTCTCATCACCACTCCAAGGCACAATAAGTGCCTCCTGCAACATTTGATTCAGTATTAAATGGTTGTACACCATGTGACGTTTGGCCAGCGCAAAATAGAAAAAAAATACGAGTTTTCAGAATAAAGCAGACTGTAGTTAATATTTCAGTCATTTTTCATAACAAATTTTAAACAAAGTACCTTTTATGTTTTTTTCGGAGTGAAGATATTAATTGATAAATGCCTACATTTTCTTACAAAATTAAATAACAGAATACAGCAACAGAGTACAGTACATGCTTCTAAAAACATACTTGTGTAGGCCTCTTGTAGTGACTGCATGTGCAGCTCTATGAAGCTCCCCCCGAGCCAACATGGCACTGGCCAAGAGCCAGATATCGTCTCCACTAGCCTGGCCATTGCCGCTACCGGCTGCAGCTGCAGCATCAGCCCAGAAAAATGCACTTGTCCACTGTCCCTAGACAATGAATATACAGGTTATATTAAGCTTGTAAATTGACAAGTATTGGTAAATGGTAGTTGTTCACATATTTAACTTACCAATTCTGAGTACTGTTTTACAAGAGATCGCATAAATTCGATGTTTAAACAATCCATATTAGTAGCAGATTCTGCTTTAGCCATGGCAACTGATGAATGAATTATTAATATGTGAACAGAAATCAACTACACCTACATTTACACCATATAATTATAAATAGTACCTAATTAAAATGAAATTAATTTACAGGTTGAAAAATACATTCGCGCCGTATAGAAATTCGCAATTTGATTTGTTTTGTTGTTGTGATGTTCGAAACGGTGTTTGTAATGTGACAATGACAGTTCCTATTTGTTTTTTTTTCTATGCTGCTTAGACGCTAGTCATTGGAACTTGATCAAAAAATATATTGTTAACCCGTCCAACCTCAAACCGCATAAAAAGCTAACATTTAAAATATTTTCTACACGATATAAGTTTGCAATAGATAGGTATTATATTTTTATAAATAACTTTATTTTTATAAATAAATTTGGTAGACAATATTAGATTTTACACTGTGAGGGTTGAAAATTCATGGTTTATTTTAATAATGTTTTCGTCATGGTTGGCTGTTATGTGGCCCATCTTGGCAAAAAATTACGATCCGTTTTACAGAAAATATTTTTATTCAACCTATCTTTGCCATGCGTGCTGTCAACTGACAGTTTGAATTTTGATGACGGAAAGAAAAAGGTTATAAACAGAAAAATAGGAATTAAGTTAAATTTAATTTATTTATTGTTAATTAGAAAATAATATTATACAGGTGTTTAATAACTAGTTGTACAGCGTTTCATAATCTTTGATTCCTTTTTGCGAAGTCTAATAAACTCGGGAGAAGCAACGTGTCCTAGGTTAGGCCGTTAGCGAATCATGTTAATACAATACTTTAAATAACATGACTGAAAGGAAAATGTGCAAATTCTACAATTTGAACGTGCCTGATCGTCGTTCTGGGGAGGGAGGGCAAGGTGGCCAGGTGCAGAACCATGGCAACAATGAAGAAGATGAGAGGAACTCCGAGGAGTACGCGCCGCCGCCAGTGCCTCCACACGAACACAAACTGGAGTACAGCTATTGGATGTGGTTCTCACGGCGACCCCCCGCCCGCGAGCTGTCTGCCTCCACCACCGGCTATGGCCAGGTCTGTTCACACTAACATCATACTTATGCTCAGTAACAAACCTAGGAGCAAATAATCCAATTGGATTATTTGACTATAGAATGATGCACTATTTGAAAACTTTAGTACCTATTGTAACTTTTTTTACATATGAAAGTGATTGATGTGTAAGGTAGATTAACATAATGTAACATTTATTTTTGATATTTACCATCTTTAGTAGTAGACTTGATAGAAATAACTGGGAACCTTAAATTACCCATAAAAAACCCATAGTTGAAAGTTTATATTTACAGCACATCCTAATGTGTCAATGTTAATATTGTGGTACAATTTCCAATTAGACTAGTAGAAGATCCTGTCCCATGTGTTACAAGAGTGAGTCTGATTGGACATTATTTGACTCATCAGATAAATAGGGCAAACTTTTTTTAATGTTTAATCAGTCAATGCTATATTCACTGTTACTTATAAAATATTAAAAAAAGAAAAAAAAATTGTCAGACCAATTAACATTCATCTTCAAATAAAATTAAGTTTTATTTCAGATTTAATCCAGATCTTTTAACTATTTTTCAGATTGTAATGCATATTAAGTAAGAATGATAGAGTTTTAGTAATAAAGGGAAATGACCAAGTATTCTGTTGTTGCGCCTCTGATAATAATTTTATTCTCATAAAATAATAGGTACAATGTGGCCTTTCAGTCTTTGTTAGACTGTTGGCTCTATCTACCCCGCAAGGGATGTAGAGTTTTTGTACATTAAAATGAGTAAAAAAATATAATATATAAAATAAAAATTGAATCAACTGACCATATTAACTTGTTGCTTTTGAAGTAGCTGGACTATCCTCTTGTTCATTACCCTCAAGTTAGAATAATGATTTTTTTTAAATATTTTTTATATAATCCACTATTTGTTGTGAGGCACTTAAATTGCCTGTGTCCATAAAGTTCATATGAAAAATCATAGTCACTTTGTGATAGAATTTAAATTCAATTTAAAATTGACAATTATACTTCTCACAAACAAATTTGATACATATGTTAATTAAAAAAAATACATTCAAAAACCAATTTACAGCCGTGAGAAGAAAAAGCAACACCTATATAGTTATATACCATATCATAGTTAAAAAAAAAATTAATTAAATTAATTTCATTATTTACCTTCAGTTGATAATATATTTATTCTTTATCGAAACAATTACAATTTGTAATTTGTTTAGTACATAACGAGGGTAATAGTCAATCTCTTTACTAGGCGTTACGTCTGGTGGGTCGGGTGGCCAGCGTGGAACAATAGCGGGGGCTGTACACGCAAAAACATCAAAATTTTACTTTTTGATAATTTTAATAATCAACTTACATTATGTGTCTGATCAGTATTCCTAGGCTCCAATAATGCTGGATCACACTCATCAATCAATCAATCACACTCGTCAATCTCTATTCTAGGCGTTACGTCTGGTGGGTCGGGTGGGCAGCGTGGAACAATGGTGGGGGCTGTACACGCATCTTGCGCGGCCCGCGGACCTGCCGCCGCTATCAGACCTGCACCTCTTCAAACTCGGCATCAAGCCGATGTGGGAGGACCCCGCAAACGTTAATGGCGGCAAGTGGGTGAGTTACAGACTCATATGTCACGTCTTAATCCCTTATTTGGTGGACAGAGTCGAAAGTCATAAGAGTCAGAAGGCCATGTTTAGTTAGATGGCATAATGATGGAATAGAAGTTCAGGTTTGGTTATTTGGAACAAGTTGCTGACACGTCATCTAAAATTTTTTTTCAAATTGAGTACCTCTTCCTTTGTTTAAGTCAGTTGAAAAGGGAAATGAGTTTATTGATAACAAAATGATGTTATTTTCATGACAGTATTTACTCAGCTTCATTGTCATGTGAGTTTTGTGACCGTCGACAAAAACCAGTACTGGTTTTTTCACTTTGTTTTCATCTATCCACTTGGATAGACATTTAGAAATATAATCGAAGAAAATATCTGCCTTCATCCAACCAGTGTCAGATTTACTGAGAAACCAACCATCAGGCATACTATTTATAACATCTTTGGGGGGTCTGATGTACGGGAAAACTACACAGGGAGGTAAAATATCGCCCATAGCGGAAAGAAAAGCTAAAACCGTGACTGCTTCCTTTTCTTTGCCCTTTACTATTTGGTATACATTTTTATATCCTCTGGGCGCTATCACTTTTCCCGTTTTTGGGCATAGCATGAAGCTTGTTTCGTCACCGTTTAAAATTCTTTTGGAGTCCTCTAACACGTCGAGTGCTTGATTTTCCCTTAGATAATCTGTGAGTTTCTCAAACCACTTTATTATACTCTCTTCAGTTATTACTGCCCTTCCCTTTGAATTAGCTTCAGGTGTTCTCATTGAAAACATATTGTTACGTCTGAAAAAAGAATTCATCCACTTCTTGCCTGGTCTTCCATTTACAAACGGGTTAGGCCTGCCGTCTTCTATCATCATA
Source organism: Amyelois transitella (assembly GCF_032362555.1). NCBI lineage: Eukaryota > Metazoa > Arthropoda > Insecta > Lepidoptera > Pyralidae > Amyelois > Amyelois transitella. Next base: position 1,911,944 of record NC_083513.1, on the reverse strand, counting down.
TCCTGGACAGTATTAAGAAGGTTGTCAGGTTTCATCCCGAAACCACAAGTTGCAATCTCTTTCAACCACGTTGCAATTTCTGCTTCTTCTAATTTGTTAAGGACGGAATCTGGACCCATTTTTCTAGGCCCTTCAGGAACTCGTAGATGAAGTCTATCTTGAATTGTGCCTCGAGGAACCCCATGGTTTCTACTAGCTTCTCTAATAGACATGCCATTTTTAATAGCGTCTAAAGCTTGAGTATGTTTCTCTTCGGGGTATTGTAATATGGGTCTCGAAAGAGACATATGGAACTGTAAAAAATAAACAATACCAACAAATTAAGGAAATACTTAGTATTTAAGGTCTTATTAAATTAACCGATAAATTAAGCAGCGTGAGTTACGGATGGCTGAACACTGGATTCACCCTTCCCAGTACTCGGCCGTGGTTTAAACAAAACTAGTTAGGCGGCCGACTACTGGATTTTTGATGAAATGTTGTATGGCATGTTAATACTAAATAAAAATGTGAATTTCAGACTTTAAAATGATACCAATAAGACTTTAATTTAAAAATATGCGTAAATTCCAGTACTCAGCCGGGGGTGGCTGAACACTGGATAAGGTAAAAGAAACGCATACCCAGTAGTCAGCCACCTCATTATTTAAATAACTATAAAGAAACTGTTATATTACTTATTTGATTTTGACGTTAAAAATGTACATCGAGTATATTTTAATAAGACATGATGTAAAAGTTAATAAGAAATCACAATAACTCACCTTCTTCTCGGACACCTCCCACTAAGAAAATTTTAGCGCGCACGCCGCCTCTTCACTCGCCAAGTGACAACGTTGAAATGGAACCCGAATACTATTTCTTGCAACCGCGTGGCGTCATTCTGATCTTCCGAACTGACCAATAAGAAGCCAAAGCCTTTTTCAAAAGTGACCTGATTGGATTATTTGCAATAGAACGCTATTCTTATAGGATATTAGCCGGAAAAGGCTGACCACTGGTGCGGGGCTAACTACTGGTGGCCGTACCCTAGACGTGATTGTATGTACATATGTATGTAACCCAAATTCATGCAAAATAACTTGAATGGGTTATAGTGAAGATAAAAAAAACACCTGCATGATAACACATTTTGTAAACAAAAGTGAGACTTGCATGACTTGTTTACTATTGTAAGATAGTCATTGAATTCAATTTTAATAGTCATTGAAAGAAAGTATAAACTTTAAAATAAATGTACACATCGCATTCTTATTGAATTTTAAACCCATGTGGGGGAGAAGACCTTACCTTTTGAAAAAGAGGTGTGTTCAGCTGTGCCCGCGACTTCACCCGCGTGGAATACTTATTTTGGGCATCATTGAAGCCCTTAAGGATGAATAATTTTCCCCGTTTTTTTCACATATTCCATTATTTCTTTGCTTCTTATAGTTGCAGCTTGGTGTTATATAGCCTAAAGCCTTCTTCGATAAATTATCTATTTAACGCAAAAACAATTTTTCAATTCGAACCAGTAGTTCCTGATATTAGCGTGTTCAAACAAACAAACAAACTCTTCAGCTTTATAATAATATTAATTTAGATTTGCTAGATTTCCGAAGGTTAGCTGAAGCAATATGAATGTTACCTCGAAATAGCCTTACAGTATCCTAAAAACACTTTTGATACGGTATCCTGAGAACTGGTCCCGTGTTCCAGGTGGTACGATTGCGTAAGGCGCAGACGGGGCGTGCGTGGGAAGATCTCTGCATGGCGATGCTCGGCGAGCAATTCATGGTGGGCGCCGAGCTCTGCGGCGTGGTGCTCTCTGTGCGTTTTCAGGTGAGACACGTGTTCAGGCTGTGACCCCAGCAGGCAAACTGTTAGCGGCCGACTGAGCCGCAAATTTGTGGCGAACTGAAATTTGATTTAGCTGCAAACTCAGATCGATTTCCGTGCGTCGCAAGCAAAATGTTAGCCGCTTATTTATGTCGACCGACCCTAAATGTGGTCACAGTACTAATACACCTCCACCGTCGAGTCACGCCAAGGTTCTTCCACCTGGCGATAGTGCGCTGTGCGCCTTTACACCATGTTCAGGGATTGAATGAGTCACCTGTTTTTTATTTTGTTTATTTAAAACTTTATTGAACCTGAAACGTAACATAGCAAACAGATAAATAATCCGTTGTCAATTTCAGAGTGAGAAAATTACACATATTTTTATTAATAATGTATAGACATATTTATAATTAAGAATATCATATTTTTTACCTAACCTTCGCACATCTTTTTACAAGGAAAGCTAACCATTAGATCATAGTTATAGATCTAGAATAGAACCATGATCAAACTGGGGTAGGTCATTTGCAAGGTCACAGAGGATAGATAACTCATCGATCGTTGTCATTGGCTAACCCTGGGCTTCTTTCTAGTGAAGATGCAACCAGAAATAATATGAATAATAAAAATTAAGATTCAACCTAGCCATCGAAGTCTAAAAAAAAGAGTATTTCCAGGAGGATCACCTAGCGGTATGGCACCGGACGGCGTCCGACACACTAGCGGCGTCCCGCGTGCGCGACGCCCTCCGCCGCATACTGCAGCTGCCCGCCTCCGTTCCCATTGAATACAAAGCCCATGGAGACTGCCTCAGGGCTTCCGCCTCGCGCTCCGACAACAACGACACAGACCACACCCGCTCCTAGCACACACAAGGTGATAATCACAGCCCGTAATACGTAGACTCTTTGACCTGATTCATAGCTTTTGGGAATCGATCGGATTTGTAACTTGAAAGACTACCATTTAAAATATCTTTTGAGAACCCAAGATTGGATTGGTAAGATTTTGTTTTGAGAACTAAAGATTGAACTAGTACAACTTCTTGTTTTGACACTCGGTAAAGTCAATAGCACGATTATTAATTTTAATAATAATAATTTACATGAAATCCAAAAATAAATGCGTGACACAAACAGTGCATAAAATGCATTTTTTTGGTAATTGCTTGATCTCTGACAGTTATAATAACATCAATAACATCAAAATATGTTTCAGTTTCTGAAAAACATATTTCCATTGACATGGAATGGGGCTTTACAATTTGAAGCAACCTCTAATTTTTGCTCTTCATTCAACCAACACTACATCCTTTTATCTGAATTATTTTACCATATGACCGGATGATCTCATATTCACCCTGAGAATGGGAATCAAGTAAAACTCAAAATTATCCAGATATATTAATGGAAAATATACTGTTCTCAAAATATTAATGCCACGATTCGGGACATCAGGCTGTTCCAAATCTCCAAATTTGATCACCATATTTCAAAAAAAAATTATATGAATGTTCCTCAAGCTATAAGTATTAAAAATTAAATCATTTTTGTAGATTAAATAATATTCTCGAAAATAATTAATAAAATATGTACCGTCTTTGATATTAATTTGTAGAAAATTTACCGTGAAACTAATTGAATATGCTGTACATAATGAAATTGTTTTTATGTAAAATGTTTGTCGTCTTATAGTGAGTCAGTCAATCTGTAACGAGTTCACACCGAACTGGCCTTTAGAAGGAAATACTGTCAACTTACCCCTCAAGTGAACATTGCTGGTTTTCACGAAGTTAAAATATCTTCAATGTTTTAATCAAATCAATACAATATCTGCTGTATACAAGTGACTTTTTCACATTAATTGTAGCAAATATGAAGCTCAGTTCAATATCAATAAATATTAAGGCAGTTAAGAAGTTAGCGTATGTAATGAAAACTTTTTTAATGAATTAAAAAAAATATAGAAGGAATGGCCATAGAATTCGTTTTTACCTAGATGCGAATAAATTTTAAAATTGACTAAAACTTCGTGGTGGCAGAGGTTAGCAAAGACTTAGTGAAGTGAACAGATTTGTATTACTAATACGGTAACGTTGTGATTATTCGATAAAGATGACAGTGAGTAAAATTTTTATCAATTTTGCATATTATTATTCATAAAAAGTTAAATTATAAGCTGGATTATTTACGTTCAGTTTTGGATGTGCGTGTAGCTTTAAAATACACATCCAAAATTAAAAATCTAATGTCAAAACGTCACGCGCGAGTCTAAAGCAGAGTATAATACACCGGGCCAACGAGCGTTGGCATGAATGTTCGTTGGCTATACACAATTATTTTCTCCATCTTTGAGGTAATCCAAAGTGTTATATACAGATAACGTAAGACATGCCTTGTCAACGTTCGTGAATAAAAGGCCTGGTGTGTACCTGGCTTAAGTCTTAAGAGAATTAGTCATTTAACTTTTTAAATGAGAATGTGAACTGCACTTTAAATGTTCACATCTTCAAATAAACGGTAATGTTTGACTGTTGATTTCTCGCCTCTCCGATCGAAAGTGTCAGTTCGTATAAAAATTAAATAAACAGAATGTCAATAGGCTATCAAGTGTCTCCAATGAGTGCCGCGCCGTTCTCACCAAATGTCGTCGGTTCGAGCGATGTACATATAGTGAAATTGTAATGCGTTGTGTAAGCGCGAGACGTTTGTGAGAACGTGCGCAAGCGCAGCTCCGTTCCCTGTACTGTACAGAATGATTGCTGAAAATAAAGATCAGACTTTGTATACTTCATGTGTGTTTTCTTTTGTTAAATACAAAGCGTGTTTAAGGGTTAATTTATACTAGGGCAGAGTCGAAGCGCATGGAAGCGTCAAATTCTTCACAACTAAAGCGAAACCGCACGCCGCACCAATCAGCCTTGGCGCTCACGCGCAGACGCGAATTCAGAGGAAAGTGCGCGTCTTTTTAAAACCTCAGAAGCAATGCGTGCGTTACGCTGTGGGGTTAAGGTTGAATTTGTTATGTTCAGTTTTGGATAGACGCTTCGATGCGCTTCGACTCTGCTCTAGTATAAATTGACCCTTACAGATTCCCCGCGGAAACGCTAAAACTGGTGCCTAAACTATATTATTTTAATTATATATGTTAACAGCTGAACGTGGCCTTTCAGTTTTTTAAGACTGGGCGGCTCTAAGACAATACATGATGGTTCTTCCAGTATATTATATTTCCAACGTAGTTTGTACACGAAAGTGACTTGAAACATGAATCACCCTAGAAAATAGACTTTCAATTACAGTAGATGTAAATAAAACGATGCATTTCGTTTATACATTTTATTACATTTGAATAACATTTCGAACAGTTCTTTAATCAAACAAGCACTTGTAAAATCAACAATATTTTAGTTGGTATTGCCTAAAATCTATAAAATTCTTGATTACACCATTTAAACGCCCATTTAAAATTTTAAAATGATTTGTGCTACAGGGCTAAAATACATGAGGCACCTTAAAACCGCGTTAAAATCGCCTATATCTATTTAGGCACGTGTAAAATTGATCTAAGGAACATTCTACGCTGAAGGCGTATACAAAACAAAATATACTTTATTGTATACAAAAATAAAAGCTACTAAAGTAGGCTTTCCAATGCAGAAGTATTTCAGAAAATTGTCGTTACAAGTATAAAGAATAAACTATTAAAATATTCTTGACGCATCCTATCACTTGTTAATAGATGAGACAAAAAGCGTCAAGTTTGTCGATACTCAGTCTTATAATTAATCTGCCTTGGAAAGCTATAACAATTAAAAAAATGATTAAAATCAACATTATTTCGTCCACTCGCTCTGAACCTGCTAACTTTTACATTTAGTATGGCAAAGTAGTGGGTCATGACTGGTGTTTATAACGTTACATATATCTTTAGTGAAATTTCGGTATTAACTTTGAATTATGTGATAGAAATAAAAATTTCAAAAGTTGTGATCAGGGCATCAAATTTTAACCTAACGATTTCTAGAATATGCCCCGCACTTTGTCTCTGGGATTACAGATCAAATTTAACAGCTCAGTAAGTTATAAAAACCAGCCTACAAATCAATCTTAATCTAAAAAAAAGCAAATGCTGGCGGAGCGCCCAACTTAATAGCAGCTCGACAACACGCCACGTGCGTGGCTCGCCCGGTGCCGTCCGGCGGTCGGTCTGGGGACTCACTCGCGAACCTCGAAACACTTCCCTTCCGTTTCTTATCCCAAGATTTAAAATGATGAGACCTATTAATATACCCTTCGTTATCCGATCTATTTTTATTTCCAATTTAGAGAAAGAATGAGTTTCGATGTAGGTGAGTAAGGGGGCTGACGGGCAGACTTTAGTTAAGCGGCCACCCGGCCTCGGCGGGCTCCTCGCAGGCGGCGCCGGCGTCGAACTCCGAGGTCCCGCTGGTTCCGCTCGTGGCGGGCGAGGGGGTACCTGGGAACAGGGGAATGTCATTTATGTTGGTAACAACACTTGCTTAAGGGATAGGCGTATAAACTTGGGATTCTTTTAGGAGATGGGCTAGCAACCTGTCACTATTTAAATCTGAACTGCTGAACGAGAGCCATCAGTCTTTTCAAGACTGTTGCCTCTGTCTTCCCAGCAAGGGACAAAGACGTAATTATATGTAGAACATTTGCAAATTTTAAGTCACTTTACAGTAATTAATATTTGCCGGAGGTACGGAGTCTGAAAATCAAATTAGAAAAAGGATTTTTTTCATATACTCTTCGAAATTACACTTAACTTTGTTTTTAAATAAATCATACAAATGGTATACAATTTAAGACTAAACTTGATGGTTCCGTTTGGTTAGAGCTAAAGATTAAAACAGTCCAGTCTTTTCAGATTCTGAGGAGTCTTAAATTCCAACAAACCTTTGAAAACAAACCTTTACTAAACTACCTCTGAAAAATTTAAGTATATTGATAAAAATGTTGAAATGACTCACCCTCGCTTGTACCAAATCCGCCGTTGAACAAGTTCTGGTCGGGCCTGGCCTGGTGGTTGGCGGCGGGGAACACTGGAGGGCCCTTCGAATTCCGCATCAGGGGCTTGTGGGGCTCCACAGAGTGTTGCCACATCCAACACGAGCGGCAGAAGTATCTGATTTTGGAGATATGTTTATTGCACAATTTGCAAATTGGTTGTAGGAATGAAAGAAGTTTTTGCAAATGGGTAGTAAAATTGACTTTAAATATAGTCAACCAGGTTTAAACAGGAAAGTGCGTTAATGTATAAATTCCACATTAATTTAGCAATGCCGTGTGGTTCCCGGCACCAATATAAGAATAGGACCACTCTCTTTCCCATGGATGTAAAAGGCGACCAAAGGATAGACTTACAAAATGCTGCTTCTAGTGTTTATTGTCATGTAAAATTTTTCACTTATCTGTAGGTGAAGCTGTACTGTCTTGCCTTAAAGCTACAATTCTATTATAAAAAGACTTCCAGTCAAAGTTTCAAAAACGGCAAACAGGTTAAACGCTAAAATATCTTTGTATATTGCTAGGTTTTAGAGAGTAAATGAATTACCTGAAGCACATTGGTTCACGGCAGAAGTATGGACCCTGCTGCAGGTTGCATTCCGAACACATCGAGTCCTCCAAATATGGGTCTACTTGTATCTGAAGAATACAAAACAAAAATTTTATATAAATTTCAACGCCGAAACGCCAGCAGATTACCGAGTAACTGTAGAATGTGATGGAAACATTCCTCTTCATCGAATCATTCCTATAGACCCAATCTAGTATTGATTTACCCTTTTCTTTCTACATACATACATAAAACCACGCCTTTTCCCCGGAGGGGTAGGCAGAGTGATATTTATAAATATTCATGCAATTACCAAAGGAAAGCGTGGACACGAATGCCATGTATTTTTTTGATGCGCGCGCATGGGACGCTGCACCACAGATAAACAAGAACATAACTAAGGAGTTTGTATAACTTCTTTGAACATATACATCAGAGTCTACATCTTTCCACTTGCCACGATCTCTGCATACTCCTTTCGCTTCATCCACATTCATAACTCTCTTCATGCAACCTTTGCGGTTTTGGATCTTTCTATTGGGTACTTAATTATCAGATTGTAGCTACTGATAAAACTGTTCAAAAAATTTTTCTAGTTCAAATATGCTCACGTCCCAGTAGCACGATACGCGCGACGCAGTTTTTGTCGTGCGACAAACTATCGCTGTCCCGTTTTAAATCATAATAAAAAGCGAAACAGCGATAGGTTGGGGAAAATTAAAAGAAATGGGGAGCTAAAAATACAGGATAAACATACCTTTTTAGAGAACTTGTCGGTAACAATTTCCACGTATCCCGCGGAAATAGCGCGCACGTACGAGCGCACGTTGTTGAACGTGACGCGGCCGGAGCCTATCGGGTACTTATTCTTGTCTGTGTCGATACCTGTGACAAGTTTATGGGCATTAAAGAAAATATTTAAAACAAAGAAAACAAGAGTATGCAGAGATCGTGGTAAGTGGAAAGATGTAGTCTCTGCCTACCTCTCAGGGAAAAGGGCGGGACTTTTTGTATGTATGTATAACAGAGGAGTTCTATAAACAATTCGACGAAACTTGTATTAACAAAAAATATTTTTATTTCGCAATAAGTGGAGTAAAATGAAAGTTTCACTTTTCAGATAACAAATCTACAAAAATTATAAATTAGTACTTGCAGTAGCACTATTTGAATTTAATTGCTGTAGGATACATAGACGAGAAACCGTGAGAAACTCTTAATGAAATGAACTATAAATTTCTCAGTCACCAAGTATCTGCCGATGTTCATAATAAAAATTACTAAATCCCTTACCAGCATAAACAACGCCTCCGAACAGTTCATTCATGATGTGCGCAAGCGCCGACGCGCTCAGCATGCCGTGCAGGGCTCCCACGAACACCGTGCGGCGCGGCTCCAGGCGGGCCGAGCCCCCGCTCACCCAGTTGGAGTCCGACACCGCCCAGGGGATCACTTCTGCCTGCAATTGTATAAAGGGTTTTAGAATGACCTTGCGTGATCTGTTATATTTCAATGTTTTGCTTTGGGGCCCAGGATAAGTTAACAAGTTCACAACAAGTATTTATTTTCGTCATAACATTCGATTGGTTTGTACGTGAAAATACGGTTTGTAATAGCTGTAGAAGTATTTGTAGATGTATGAGAATAGTTCTAAATTCAATAGATTGGTTGCTATTGCGAACTGGTCAAGTCACAAGTTTAATCACAACCTTGTCACTACATAGTATAAAACAAAGTCGCTATTTTAGTCTGTCTGTATGCTTAAATCTTTAAAATAACGCAACGGATTTACGCAACTGATTTTGATGCGGTTTTTTGTAACAGGTAGAGTGATTCAAAAGGAAGGTTTTTATGTATAATAACATTTATAATTTTGCACCCGTGCAAAGCCGGGGCGGGTCGCTAGTGAAAAATAAAAAAAAAACTGCAGAATGTCCAATCTCCGCATTCAAAATTCAAAGTACCTAAATTAAATTCCCGGCCACAATTGATACATTTTTAAACATGTATTCCAAAATGACTGGCTTTTAACAAAAATAATTAAAAATGAAATTCGTAAATGGAACGCCGACCTCCTTGGCCCGCATCTTGCGCGACACGACCCGGTAGTACCAGTTGTGTCCGTCGCGGCGCGCGGCCGCCAGCAGCGCGCGCACGCGGCGCTCGCTGTCCAGCGTCACGTACGCGAAGCCGCGCGCCGCCGCGCCGTCCGCTTGCCCGGGCCATTCCACACTGCGGGGAAATATAAAAAGTCAGACAAAACATTAGCTTTCCCCATCGAATTTTTTTTATAAAGGCAGACTACGAATTATTAATACTGTCGCTGTACCACATTTTCGAAGTTATCACAAACCATTGGACGATTTTGTCAAACAAATTTCCATAAGTTCTCTCAATTGTCATAAGTATCAGACTATCAATTTAGAAGCGAATAGGTATTTAACAAATAAAAATGTATTCTCTGACGATAGCCTATAGTGTTCTCAAAAAGTTCCTTTTACTTAAAGAACGTGGTGTAGATTACTCATATTGCAAGACTAGACTTTCATAACATGATGGTAGAAACAGGCACTCATTTTAACTTAATTCACGAGTTAAATAATCCAAATGTTCCAAGAACTGACCGCACTGGCTGGAACTGTTTAAGAGCCAGCATGAGCGCCTGCTCCGTGATGTCCCACGGGAGCCCCCCGAGGAACACCTTCGCCGAGAACCCAGCACTAGGATCTGTACAACGAGCGGGTAGTACGCCCGTCCACCTCGCCGGAGACCCCTCGACTGCGCTGCCCACGCAGACAGGGGTTGCACCACCTGCAATATTTACATGTCAGTCACGGCTATATCCATTGCGTGGTAGACAGAGCCAACAGTCTTTAAGACTTGTAGGCAACCTTCTTGGTATACACCATAGCAACGATTGCCATGATGTTTATTGAGAGATGTCAAAAATAATTATTGTCAAAGGTTTTTAATTTATGCGTTGAATAATATAGACATTTTAAACTGATTATTTTCTACTCTTTTCTCCTTTCTACATATTTCCTACACGAGGAAAACGAACTTCCATGGGAAATATATGGAGTGGTTCTAGCTGGAAACCATACTGCACACAATGTCAAAATTATTCAGTTAACTGTTACGAAAAATACGGAATTTATAGAATATGGTGTTTCCGGAAGGGTATAACAATGAAAGCTGTGCTGGCTGGTCCAAAAACATTTAATGTTAATGAGAGCTGTACTTGCTAATTAGTGCTATGAAGTTGCTTTTACAAAGCGTGGATTATCCACGTATTGGCATGGTGAGCCTCATTCAATCCTTAAACTTAATAGATGTCGAAATTTGGAAGCGGCCGCGGCTTTTTCGGAACGGAAAAACAAGATTTGTAGCACATTACTAGAAAAAATATGTGGTATTCGTGGGATTACTGGCAGAGAAAAATGTATCAGAGACAGCATCAAAGCTTGTTAAATTTAGATAAAAGAATTATCAGCCATTTGAAATCCTTTTCAAATATTTTGTCGTGTGGTTCCCGGCACCAATACAAAAAAAGAATAAGACCACTCCCATCTCTTTCCCATGGATGTCGTTAAAAGCGACTAAGGGATAGGCTTACAAACTTTGGATTCTTTTTTAGGCGAAGGGCTAGCAACCTGTCACTATTGGAATCTCAATTCTATCATTAAGCCAAATAGCTGAACGTGGCCATTCAGTCCTTTCAAGACTTGTTGGCTCTGTCTACCCCGCAAGGGACTTAGACGTGACCATATGTATGTATGTTCAAATATTTTGAAGGTATAGTCATGCTTTCAAAACCATAGATTAAGTTACCATAGATAATACACGTGCAGGGAGGAGAGAATGAAACAGATGTACTTACAAAAGGAGGCTCTGCGAGTGAGCGCCCGCTCTTCTCTGGTAGAGCTGGCCTGTTCAGGCGGCCATGGCGGCTCCACCTGCAAATTTAATTTATCTTATAAAAGCTAAACATTTCAAAACTTATTTCACTTAATGATTCAGTAATCAACAAGTAAAAAATACGTTTACGTTTCCGAAACATTTAACCATTCCAATTTGAGATAAAAAATATTCGAATGTTCTAAAGTTTTTTTGGACTAGTGGCAAATTTTACCGAATACATTTGAACAAATAAAAGCTATAATAATCAGTTTGGCAAAGAGGTTACTTAGAAATACAAAACAGCTTTTTGTTAAGCTGAAATTTGGAAGACCAGTTCTCGAGTTCCAAAAGTCTTGTGAAACAAAACAAAGTAATTAACATACCAGTTTCTCAAGACCCTCGTAGCTGAGCCGCACCTGTATGGAGGTCTGCAGCGCACGCGCATTCGTAGCCGGCGGCATCGCCAGGGCCTTCTGAAACACGACCGCTACTAAATGCTGGGACAAGACACTATTCATAGTCTGTTATATCAAATTAAGGACGTCCTGGTAAAGGGTCAGGTCAAAAGTACCCAAAACCACCGAGCTTGCATGAAGAGAGTTATGAATGTGGATGAAGCGAAGGAAGTATGCAGAGATCGTGGCAAGTGGAATAAGGTAGTCTCTGCCTACCCCTCCGGGAAAAAGGCGTGATTTTATGTATGTATGTATGTATTATATCCTGGTATTAATCGTCGCCCCTTTGGAGAGGAGCATGGGGAATAACTATGACTAAGGCTCGGGTAACCAAGGTTGGTAAAGAAATCTAACCTATTGGATAATGAATACTGCCGCTTACCGAAAGAACATCCGTTAGCAATGAAACTAATGTAAGAAACCGAAAATTTATAGCTGTGGAAGCATTTTAACTAGTGCAGAACCCTTTATCCGTTATCCTAATTTTGCTCTAAGATTTTCATAGTGAAAAAACATAACTTATTTTTTTCTTTCTACTATTTAAAAAATTGTATAGAAATTGAACCCACATTTTAATGCACAATCCTAAACAAACATGAATGAAACTCATTACACTACTCTATATTCAGACGAGTAACTTATTCACTATTCGTTTTAAAACTAAAGACAGTCTTAATATAGAATGGTCTAATAGCGGCTTAACTGCTCAGAAATAGATACGTTATGTAGAAAAGTAGCGCTTACTAAAGAGGCGACGAGATCCGTGATGCCCTGCCCTCCGGAGTCCTCCGACCACCCGGCGCCGGGGCGGGCGCTCTCACTGCAAACAAAATACATCACGTGTTCATCCCTTACGAGGTAGACAGTGCCCCACCTCTATTTCTACCAAGGCCACGTTTACGATGCCAATCCATAGCCTTGAAGAATCTCACGTGAAAAAGCTTTCCCTATATTAATATGTCTGCGGAAATCCAAGTACCTATATGTGGTAGGTATATTATGCCTTTCCTATTCCTATGGGAAGTTGCATTAAATAAATGTCCCAGCCGCCTTTTACAACATCAAAGAAAAGAGATGGATAACATTAAATCTATTCTATTCTAATCTTTGAAGTGTAATTCTATCATTAAGCCAAACAGTTGAACGTGGCCTATCAGTCTTAAACACTTGCTCTGTCTACCCCACAAGAGATATGATTATATGAATGTATTGCTTAAAAAATCAAATTGTGTAGAATGGTTTTTGATATCTGTGCAGACAGGACAGATATCAAAAACCATTCAACACAATTTCTGAGTGGCAAAAGTTACAATTCAAACTTACCTGAAGCTAGCGAAAGCCCTGGGATGCCTGGGCGGGAAGCAGTTTGGCGGGACCAGAGAGCGCGGCGTGTGCGCCACTTCCGGGCTACGGGGCTCCTCCCATCGCCAGTCGTCACCGCCCAGAGATACCACGTCCTGGAAATTCTTCTTCATATATCTACTATTTTTGAAGAGGCAACTAATTTAAAAGCTAAGCTGGAACTAATACAGATAGATCCTGGATCAAAGCTGGCAGAATGAAGAGATTTTCAGCAGAGTACATGTTATCTTTAGAAACCCATAACAGACTTTACAAAGGCATCATCATATCTAGAGGCTTTTTCAAGAGTTGATTTAGTCTTTATATACCGGGATGTGTATATAAGCACGTTCGACCCAATACAGGTTAGGTTCCCCTGAAATGGTTGCTGAAAACCCGACTCATCCAATCTAGAATCTCCTCTCCAGAGGAGAATCTTCACCTCTGGAGACGAGCCCCGAGCATGCAACCGGGACTAAAGCCAGGAGGAATAAAGGATAGTGTCCTCTATCTCAATCTTGCCTATAATTTAGTTTTGGTCACTCACTACGTTGGATCTACCAAAACAATGTTTCAAAACAACAATACAATCCAAATGTTCTCCATTTCAGATCAAACAAAAATCCGGTTTCAAGAGATACATATAATCGTAAAAACTAACAGCCGGTGATCGCATCTTATCTACCACAACGTCGGGCTTGCTCAGATAGCATGAAAGCAGCCCCAAAGACATGTTCCGGGTCGCGGCTCGCCGATTACGCCGGTGGCAGCCTACACAAATAATATTAAATTGCCAGAGCATGCCAATACGCGGGCCGCCAAACGCCGCTGCCAAAAGCGCGATTGCAACCAAAAATTAAAGGCCGTACGGAGTTGGCGCTTCGAAAATATTTTTTTTGTAAGTTAGGGTAGTAAGGAGGCTGCATTGAATGGTTTTATAGGTATCGTTGATTTAATCATTGATACGTTTTGGATTGTATCGATAGCGGTAATTATGCTTAATTAGCTCAAGTAATACATTTATGTACATATAATTAAACTCTTGTAAATAAATGACTATTTTATAAGCTTTCAAACCACTTCTATATTAAAGTAAGATTTTTTAAACGAGTCTAGTATTAAAGTAATATAAATTACCAATACTTGAGATCTGCACATAGAAGCACTTCTGCAAGTAACGGCATTTTGCATCAAATCCTTATACACATCAGATGTACAGATTTGCGATTTTAGAGCCTCTTGGCAAGTAATGCAAGCAAATTTATTGCTCGTATGTTTTGTCCGAAATTATTAAGTACAAATGCTGTCTTAACAATGGGTGCTCTAGGGTTGAAGTATTTTAATTTAGACACTTTAACTGCCTTTTCTGGTACTTAAGATTGAATACTAGAACTTGGCACCAGTTCTTTTCACAGAGTATATTAACGCAGATTAATCTTAAGAGATAAATATCTTTGTTAATTTTTTTGTAATTTATACTTTAAAACAAATACTGGCAGATTTTGGTAACTTTTGGCACATGTGTCAGAAGTAACAAACTTATATTGCTGAACTATTCTTTTTTTCAAAATATGCTTAAAGGTCTATCCGCACATAACAGTGCCGGCACGTGCCGATTAGTAACTTATCCGAACATAGAGTCACTGCACGCCGACATCACAGTCACGAGTACGAATAGCTTGGTACAAAATCATTTTTCAATGACATTGAAGTATACGAAACTGTACTGGCCGTGCCGATCAGTAATGTGCGAATCGGCTTGCACTCTTGAATCACTAAGCATCAACATAATCATCCTACCTTAAGCCCGTTCGTACACAAAACTACGCATCCTTCAGAAAGAAAGAGAAGAACAAGTTAAGGATATTTTTAATAAAAAATATGCATTTAATAACGAAATCTTAGCCATAAAAGTTTTCAAAAGAGAGTTGCCAAACAATTTCCATATAGATTATAACAGAAGGGCTAATGCAAACGCAGTAAATGCATAGAGTATTTGGCAGCAGGCTCACATTAATAGCTCTGTGTTGGCAGGCGGCGAGAGCTAGTGACGACACCCGGATGTCGTCGTGGCATTATGGATGGACAAAAACTTATTTCAATGGTTTTTGTCGCGCGTCACTAATTTGGCGCCCAACGTGGTGTGGCGCGTGTTTGGAAAAAAGGATTTGCAATAGGTTTGTTCGCATAAATTAAATAATCGGTGGGTATACATAAATAAGAAAGTTTAAGTTTATGGCATCAATTCGAAATATGTATAAGGAACACTAAGAAATCAACCTTAACGTAAACTTGAATAGAGAAATGCCACAAAGATAGTGGATCAATTGTTTAGTTTGAAATGGTATATTTTTGAAAATTTATTGGGAGAATCTAGAAAATCACGGCTCATTTAAATTTCTGCTTGAATAAGTACAATTTACGAGAAAGTTCCGGTTTGGGAAATGATTTACAAGACAACCGTGCGGCTCTTTCATGAAAATGTGCTAATAAAAAGAATAGATCTAAATGGTGTATGTTACAGGTAATATTAATATGAAATATGAAATATAATATAAATTTAAAAGGCAAGGTAAAAATATTTGTGAAAGACATCCAAGTTTACTTCACAATAGAAGTTAAGTTTTTAAATTTGAACTCTAGCAAGAGCTGGTTCCAGGAAATTAAGACTAGAGAAACAACCGAATAAAATTCACTGAAAATACCAGAAATACGCATCAATGAAACAATGAAAATTACGAACGAGTAGGCAAGAAGTACCGTATTCAAAGTAGGCAATGCATTTATTTTATATCAAACTACCCTCAATTGCAATATGGTTGCAATTTCATAATGTATCCTCACTTTTGAAAAACCGTTACAGGATCTACCCTCAAATTTAAAAAATAAAATAAAAACGTGACTAAACTATGAAATAATATAATTATGATACTTATTAACGGATAACTTGAATCTACTGTCAAAAAATATATAAATACTGAAAAGTTAAATGATTGCAATTAGATTTTTTTTGATTAGGTACTCTTTAAATAATATCCAGAACTTTGATCTACCGTCAAAAAATAATTTTAAAACCTGTAGCCATTTTAACGCATATTTTTTAAGAAACTATGGTATGTACTCACATTAGTACGGTGGTTAGCAGGAGCAGCTGCGGGCTCGCCGATGCTCTGCGCGTCGAAACCGAGGAAGTCTGCCAACGAGCGGCGGTTCTCGTTGGAGCCACCGCCTCTGCGGCTGTTGTCCTGGAAAAAAATGACGTTTAGAAATATTCAAACAGGCTTAAACAAAAATTTTATTCTACACGGGGGTAGAAAATATTCGGGCAGAGATCACGAGACTGGACAGCTGTAGAGATGAGAAACTGATCAGAGTTGAATCAGGAATTTGAGCAACGTTCCATAGACATTATGAGAAACCCCCATCTTGCTTACTATCAGGCAAATTGAGCTCTAACTCAACTAAATTACCATTACAAAAATAGTTTATTCATCAGAAAATTTTAAAATTATCCCACTTAGAAAGAAATAAAAACTACACATTTCAAAAATTTAAGAGAAGATAGGTATGTTAAAAATCTCACCTGATGCAAGAGCGGCATAAGTGCCGCTGAAAGTTTTCCGATGCTCGATATACGTAGCCTGTGGGGCTGATCAACCAGAGTTTCCTCTTAGAATGTTCGCGCGGCGGCGGCGCACAGACGACTGCCGGCTGTACCGCGCGCCACGAAGCACGAAGCCACCCACCCCTCCGCTATCCCCACTACCCACACCCTTCCTACTACAAACCAC
This sequence comes from Amyelois transitella, assembly GCF_032362555.1. Lineage (NCBI taxonomy): Eukaryota > Metazoa > Arthropoda > Insecta > Lepidoptera > Pyralidae > Amyelois > Amyelois transitella. Next base: position 1,895,053 of record NC_083513.1, on the reverse strand, counting down.
GCCCACAGCAACTTTTGTTTCATTGAATCGTTATTTTTTATTTCGATTTTCCAATTTTTTTATAGAAAATAACAAAAATAATTATCAAAATTTTAATTTAGAATATTTTAAGGTATTTTTTGTAAATATGAACTGAGAAAAGTGAAAAAGTAAAATTACTTTGCCGCGTAAATTGTAGACACCACGTGTCAATAGAGGGCGCATGCGTCAATTTGAAAATCGAACAAGTTGCTTCGTTTGAATACTTTTAAATTTTATACGTTTTTTTAAAGAGATTTTCATTAATATTTTTTATACTTTAATTTATGACTTTAACCATATATTTAGAATAGGGGAATAGCTTTGACCCGAAATTATATATTTAGACTTTTGCCTAAGGCATAGCTCCTGTAGGATTTTTGTAAATAGTATCTCAAGTATCTCATGTTACTGTTGTGAGAATGTAGCATACTTTATGCCAAATTTCTCCTCAAAATCGGTCTAGTGGTTTCTTGATTGTAGATTACATCTCACCCCAACCGTACTGGACAAACCTTTCCAAGAAAATAACATACTGACATACGGGATATAGTTTATATATTTTGATGTAAGCGACAAAACTTATATTGAATAGTATTTAACATATCTCTTCCTAATCTCAACCCTGCCCACATTTACATTGCTGGCTCAAAACAAACGTACAGTCGCCTGTAGAGAAACTTGACCCGTATTTTATTTTGATTGCTTAAAGATGTTTACCTGGAGGTGACTGTACTCATAAAATAAAGGGTATAGAAATGAAAAATAATATATGATCAACATTTTATTTAATAAAATATATTTACGCATACTTTATAAATCATCACGAAAGAATACATAGTGACTTAAGTAACGTAGAGACAGACTCTTACGACGCCTTAATTAAATTGCAAAAAAAATGTTTAATACAACGCCATCTTAGTTACAATTTAATTATAATAATTTTGTTAGTATGCTATACAGTAAAAAATCTTATTTACCTTTACATACATTGTAAAAAAAATAAACGTGTATTTATTTCTACATCAAAGGAGTAGATATTACATCTTTCTACTTTCCACGAATCCAGTATACTTCTTTCGCTTCATTCACTTTTATCATTTTCTATGCAAGCTCGTCGGTTTAAGGTACTCTTGACCTGACCTTTGGCCGCGTTCGTCTTGACCTTACTCTTCCAACTTTATTCACGCTAATTTACGGTTTTCGATAAATAAGCATGTTTTGGTAAGTATCGTATATGTACATAGATAATTTAGGGTCCTTCTTTCAAGTATCGTTCTTTCATTGTCTAAAGTATATTTTCGACTTTGTCGGCTTTGAAATAAGATAAGCTACTTCAGGATAAAATTAAAACTCCAAGATATACGCCAAGCCCAGCTTGACCACATTCATAAAGTCTACCCTAAGACTCTGTCTACCCTGTAAGTTATGTAGACGTCCTACATAACTTACAGGGTAGACAGAGTCAACAGTCTTGGAAAGACTAAAAGGCAACGTTCAGCTGTGTGGTTTAATGATGGAATGGTAACCATTATTAAAACAGTGACTATTGTAGTAGTTAGAACAGAAATGTACAGAATGAATTGAAATTGTGATTCAAATAGTGACATAACTAGCCCATCGTCTGCAAGAGGAATCCTAAGATTTTTTGCCTTTCCCTTAGTCGTCTTATACGACATTCATGGGAAAGCTATGGAGTGGTCCTATTCAAAAGTGCTGCGAACCACACGGCACAAACAACTTGGAAGCTTGACAAACGACGAAAAATCTGGTACTTTTTTTTCTCGTGTCGATTATTATTAATTTGAAATGGCCCTGTAAAGTGTTTATCACATGGCTTGAACTGATTGCTTTAACCTTTTACTGCAGCTAGCATGGTAAGAATGATTATACCGTATCACCAATGCATAAGGTTCAATATTCAGTGGTGATTGTTTTATTTCAAAACAATATCTTTGAACCTTATTACAATTGTTTAAGGTCGAATATTGAATGGAAACTTCCTCACGTATTTCCGCGTTTCCAGCAGTATCTGTGGTCGCTTCACACGGCACTCGAATACATTTGTGCTTTCCTGAAAAATAAATTGAGATTTGTTTGAAGAATACCCAGAAATTCTAAATGAAGTTAAGTAAGTAAGTTTCGAACTTACTTCAAGGCTAATTCAAACTGTGTTGTTTGTCTCTTATATATTTATTTATATTATTTATATCGTTTGTATTTTTGTAACGAATAAGCTCATAAACTACTTGATTGATTTTCGCGAAATTATGAACAGATATACCTATGATAGATTTTCGTTATAAACATAGTTAGGTTACTCATTTCTGGAATTTCCCACAGGAGCGAAGTCCCGCGCAAAAGCTAGTTAGAAGCATATAAAATTGTCATCATGATTTGCAATGATGATTAGAACTGGTTTACTAAAATAATCTGGATGGCAGCAAATGGATCATCGCATGACTTCTTCAGTATAATGGCACGCGCGAAATACTATGATTATTTCGCTTTTTGTTTTAACGTAAAATGGAACATACATACATACATATAATTACGTCTATATCCCTTGCGCGGTAAACAGGGCCAACAGTTTTGAAAAGACTGATAGGCCACATTCAGCTATTTGGCTTTAAGATAGAAAAAAAATGTAACAAGAAAAATGTGTAAGTAAAATAGAACAAGGATAAGAAGAAGGATTCCATGCGACAAATACGTCATCGCACGTGCAATGCTACGGCGGCAGTTTGGATCATGGATCAGTTGTTTAAATATACATACATACATACATAAAATCACGCCTCTTTCCCGGAGGGGTAGGCAGAGACTACATCTTTCCACTTGCCCACGATATCTGCATACTTCCTTCGCTTCATCCACAATTAAAACTGTCCTCATGCAAGCTCGGCGGTTTCGGGTACTTTTGACCTGACCCTTTACCAGGACGTCCTTAATTTGATCAAGATACGTCCGTCCAGACCTCCCCACTTCGACCTTTCCCTCCACAAAAACCATTTCCTCATTATTTAAAAATGCAGGATTAAATTACGGTGCTATGCAAGACTGACACGATCCAACTGACATTTATACAAACTTTTGCATTTAAATGTTTAAGTAATTAAACGATTGATTTTTGAAAAATAACCCGTAGTTAGACCTCGGCTTTTTAACTACATGCATACCAAATTTCATTCAGATCGGTCCAGCGGTTAAACTGTGAAAGCGAAACAGACAGACTTTTGGATTTATAATATTACTAGCGACCCGCCCCGGCTTCGCACGGGTGCAAAATTATAAATGTTATTATACATAAAAACCTTCATCTTGAATCACTCTACCTGTTACAAAGAACCGCATCAAAATCCGTTGCGTAATTTTAAAGATTTAAGCATACAGACAAACAGACTAAAATAGCGACTTTGTTTTATACTATGTAGTGATTAAGGGATATCTTACAACATAATCAGTCCTGCAGGCCGAAGACAGGCGCCAGCAGGGCTCCCTGGGGCGCGGCGCTGCGCTGCGGGCGCGGCAGGGCTCCGCGCTCGTCCGCGTACATGAAGGGCAGCCGCAGCACCCAGTACGCGGAGCCCGACAGCTTCGCGGCGCCCGCCTGCGGCACGAACGTGGGCCCGCCGCGCACCGGCTGCGCCTGGCACACGTGGACATTACATTAACGATATCATTGCTCATATCTGATAAGACGGCCTCTGTGGCGCAGCGGTAGTGCGCTTGTCTGTGCCACCGGAGGTCCCAGGTTCGATTCCCGGCCAGGGCATGATGAGAAACGAACTTTCTCTGATTGGCCTGGGTCTTGGATGTTTATCTAAGTATATAAGTATTTATTATAAAATATAGAATCGTTGAGTTAGTATCTCGTAACACAAGTCTCGAACTTACGTCGAGGCTAACTCAATCTGTGTAATTTGTCCCGTATATATTTATTTTGTATTTAAAAAAAATAATTATAAAAAACCTTTAAAACAAGCTTTTATTTAAGTGCCCTAAAAAGATCAAAATAAAATTTTAAAGTAAATTTCTTTAATTCAAATTCAAAATTCAAATTTCTTTATTTTTCTCCACAATCTAAACATGACACAGACTTATAGTAAAAGTTACACGTTTAACTTATTTAAGATTGTGAGAGACTTGTGTCTAAACTAAGCAGAGCTAGTATCTCAGTATATTCATCACACATCACATTAACCACACTCATTTATGATTTTACTAAATTGAAATTGTAATAAAAGCTTGTCGCGATAATTTTCAATTTGTAATTGAAATTGTGTAATAAGGTAGGCACCTACTAAATATGTAAGCAATTCATAAAAAAAATAGCCTTTAGTACAGTTTTAATTTGTCAAGTTTCTAAATCTATGACCTGAAATGCTTGATAAGTAGATACCGATTTATAACCAGCTAGTTTTGACCTTGTCAAGTTTGGAAACAACCTTAGGACTTGAGCGATTATATCCTTAATCGTAGATTCTAATATGATGAAAATAAATAAAACTTCCTCGTCCTGGTGTTAATTCCGATTGCGTCTTCAACTATCCAGGAAGCAGGCCATAATCCTTAATTGAGTAAGTCAGATTTTTACACAAAGCGACTCCGGTCTGTTCTCCGCAATCTTTGCAGGAGAACTTAACCCATGATCCAGTTGACTGTATGTGAAAGATGTTTTCCCTCGTCGTAAAATCATCTTTCTATTTCAAGCAAACATACCTACCTTAAGCGCCATAATATACCCAGCCAAAAGTGATGAAATAAGCAAAGATCAAGTTTTGATAAAGGAAACCTATTTATTTAGACTTAAACAACAAAAACAATTGTAAAATATTCAAACGTACAAGAGAGGTTTGATCCGGAAATGTGTATAAGTGCGTCATTGCTTACTATTTTCACAAGGCGCGGCGCATGTCTGCGTTTCTCTCAACAAAAACTTGGTAAGGAAATAAAAAAAAATCCTCACCTTGGGGTCCAAAGTGACGTGAACAGGAGCCTTGGGCGTGACCACGTGGATCCTCATGAGCTGCGCCAGCAGGGGCTCCGCGCCGCGGCACACGCACGTGCTGTATATGGGCATGTCGCTGGACGCCAGCCGCGCGCCGGGCCCGCTGCCCGTGGAGCCCCCGCCGCTCACTATGGTGTCCGGCGAAGACATCATGAACCTGGTGTCATGAGGTGGTAGCGATTTAAACTCCATAGCTGAGGTATATGTATATTTATTTATTCATTTATTTAATTTTAAACTTTTAAAATTCTCGTTCCCATGGATGTCGTAAAAGGCGACTAAGGGATAGGCTTATAAACATGGGATTCTTCTTTTAGGCGATGGGCTAGCAACCCGTCACTATTTGAATCTCAATTCTATCATTAAGCCAAACAGCTGAACGTGGCCTATCAGTCTTTTCAAGACTGTTGGCTCTGTCTACCCCGTAAGGGATAAAGACGTGATCATATGTATGTATGTATGTATTTATTTAAACTTTATTGCACAAAAAAAATGTACAAAAGACGGACTTAATGCCGTTTGGCATTCTCTACCAGTCAACCAGCTGATCAATCAGAAAAACTATAAGTTGGTGGTGCGATAAAAAAAAATGCATAAATACATACAAGATACATAATATACATTATAAATACATAGGTATACATACATAAAATATCAAATATTTGTAAAAAATGTTCTAGCAAAAGGTCTGGTCAAGAGTACCCGCATTGCATGTAGACACTCATGAATGTGGATGAAGCGAAAGAAGTATGCAGAGATCGTGGCAAGTGGAAAGATGTGGTCTCTGCCTACCCCTTCGGGGAAGAGGCATGATTTATGTATGTATGTATGTAGAAAATGTATATTTGTATTGGCGCTCGTGAATATCCGCAATTTAAAAAGCCTGGTAATCCTACTCACACCAAGGGATTAAAGCCTCTAAAAATAGATTAAAATAAAAACAAAAATATTATACAAAAAAAAAATCGATACTAGACTTTTACTACCAGCATTCGTCACGTGGAAATTAGGGTTCTGCTTCAAACTATGTAAGAGAGAGTGAGAGAGAGAGAGGCTATGGTACTAACCTGTGCCCCCTGGGACACTCGTATTCGAACCCGATGAAGATTTTGACGGTGAGGTGGTGCGGCGCCGCTTTGCCGCGCGCGCGCCCTGCCGCCCCTCGCCACGTAGGAGCTTGCTCCAATCTGGAAAAATGTAGAAAAGTCTAGATTATCTTAAATTATGACGTGTTCACAGTATTGATTACTTTTTTAAATTCGATATTGTATTTGGCATTTGTCTTCTCGCCTGACGGTGAGTGGCGATGAAAACGAAGATGATACATGTCTTTCCAAATACAAGAGATAAAATCCAAGATAATACCCATTTATTCTTTTTTTTTATGTTTGCGGACAGTACTTTTCTGTGAATATAACACCTTTATTTATAAGTTATACCGATGTAAGAGTGTAATATTTGTATGCCGCGAAAATATTTGCACCTATCTATATTTGCTTAGCATAGCGTCCCATTTGAACCTGCGATCTAAACTGTCCGATATTGTGAGCGAGATAGTCCGAGTTGTTTTGTTGGATTTAAAGTTTAATGTACTTTTAATAAAGTTGTTGTTATTTTATTGAATTTTCATTCGGATTGATTGAGCGATAAGTTGCACTGTTCTGCTGAATATTGCCGATGCGACTGGTAGTACTGTACAGAGAAAGTGAGAGTGAGAATGAGAGAGAGAAAGAAAATGGGATATATATGTAATATATATGTAAATATGCAAATATCATGCGGTTTGTGCTGTAACGCTTTAGCGCGCCAGCCGGCGTTAGCGTGAACCAAAAAAAACCCCGTAATCTTTTCTTTCCATACGAATTTCTTTCTCTCTCAATGCAACCCAAGGTCACCTATGAAATATACATGAGAGAGAAAATTCAAACAGCTGGTCTCCATAGAGGCGGCCACTCACCGCACGGCGCAGTCCCAGGGCAGCAGGTAGTTGGTGTGCGGCAGGAAGCCGGGCTGCAGGTGCTCGGGCAGCCCCACGCTGTGCGAGTACAGCGAGGAGGCGCCGAGGCAGACGAGGGAGACACTTCAAACAGCTGGTCTCCATAAAGGGGGCCACTCACCGCACGGCGCAGTCCCAGGGCAGCAGGTAGTTGGTGTGCGGCAGGAAGCCGGGCTGCAGGTGCTCGGGCAGCCCCACGCTGTGCGAGTACAGCGAGGAGGCGCCGAGGCAGACGAGGGAGACACTTCAAACAGCTGGTCTCCATAAAGGGGGCCACTCACCGCACGGCGCAGTCCCAGGGCAGCAGGTAGTTGGTGTGCGGCAGGAAGCCGGGCTGCAGGTGCTCGGGCAGCCCCACGCTGTGCGAGTACAGCGAGGAGGCGCCGAGGCAGACGAGGGAGACACTTCAAACAGCTGGTCTCCATAGAGGTGGCCACTCACCGCACGGCGCAGTCCCAGGGCAGCAGGTAGTTGGTGTGCGGCAGGAAGCCGGGCTGCAGGTGCTCGGGCAGCCCCACGCTGTGCGAGTACAGCGAGGAGGCGCCGAGGCAGACGAGGGAGACACTTCAAACAGCTGGTCTCCATAGAGGTGGCCACTCACCGCACGGCGCAGTCCCAGGGCAGCAGGTAGTTGGTGTGCGGCAGGAAGCCGGGCTGCAGGTGCTCGGGCAGCCCCACGCTGTGCGAGTACAGCGAGGAGGCGCCGAGGCAGACGAGGGAGACACTTCAAACAGCTGGTCTCCATAGAGGTGGCCACTCACCGCACGGCGCAGTCCCAGGGCAGCAGGTAGTTGGTGTGCGGCAGGAAGCCGGGCTGCAGGTGCTCGGGCAGCCCCACGCTGTGCGAGTACAGCGAGGAGGCGCCGAGGCAGACGAGGGACCAGCTGGGGAAGGCCGGCAGCAGACCGCTGGGGCTGTTTAAGTGCAACATGCCGGGGAGGTATTCCGTCGTTGATGGCTGACGGGTAATCACTTTATCTGTAAGGTTACATGGTATTAATCTTGATTGCGTATAACCTGGGAAGGAGATTATATTTGGAGTGGATAAGTAAGTTTATAGTAAGCAATTTGAGTCAGACTTCCGCGTCACTACAGAGGGAACTTTACATAGATTTTTCTAAGGCATCACGCGACATTGTAGAGTAACCGGGAAAGCTGGTAAATGGCCGTCGGGGCTGCCACAGTGTAGCTGCCTGAATACCCTTTGAATACAGAAAGCAAAATCACTAAAAAGAATACTAAAAAGAATACAAACTAATCTGTATTAGACCTAACACAACACCACTTATATATATCCGACACCGGAGACTTATTCTGTCGTACCTAGCCTCTTCCGGGGACATCGCTACAAGAGAACCCCTTGTGCCACTTCATCTCCTTCCCGTGGATGTCGTAAAAGACGACTAATGGAAACCTGTCAATATCTAAATTTCAATGCCATCAACTAAAAGTGGCCTTCCAGTCTTTGAGACTTGACTTGACTATATGTATGTAAAAAAAATACTGAAGATTACAAACTAACCTGTATTAGAGTCTCCCCTGACAGGCACCACATATTTGTCCGAGGCCGAAGACTTGTCCTCGTCAGTGTCGTCCCCGGCCTCCCCCGGGGACAGCGCGTCCGGCTCGGACCAGTCCCCGGCCGGCTCCGGCTCCGCGCCCGGCGCCGTGGGCGACGCCGAGCCGGACGTCCGGCCCGACGGAACGGCTTCTTGGCTTGATTCGCCTTTTAGAGACGCCGCCCTGGAGATGTTACCATACTAAATGTAGTTAGATATCTCTCTCTCTCATAATAGTGTAATCTGGATTACAATTGTAGCAAGTCGCTTTATCAATTTAACTGGTTTTTTTGCTGGTCTTGCAATCAGTCTGACAACTATAAGCAGATTTGTTGCAGTTGATATTGACTTGTGCAGTAGCCTTCCATCAGAGACTTCCTCCAGACAATGACAATATTATCCGTTGTCAAAGTGTTAAAATATGAGTCTTCAGCCCTCACTTCTTAAACATACATACATACATACATAAAATCACGCCTCTTTCCCGGAGGGGTAGGCAGAGACTACCTCTTTCCACTTGCCACGATCTCTGCATACTTCTTTCGCTTCGTCCACATTCATAACTCTCTTCATACAAGCTCGGCGGTTTCGGGTACTTTTGACCTGACCCTTTACCAGGACGTCCTTAATTTGATCAAGATACGTTCGTCTAGGTCTTCCCACTCCGACCCTTCCCTCCACACTCTCCTTGTATATCTGCTTAGTCAACCTGCTTTCATTCATCCTCTCCACATGACCGAACCATCTTAACATACCCTTTTCTATTCCTGTAACTACATCTTCTTTCACATCACAACATTCCCTTATCACGCTGTTCCTTATCCTGTCACTCAATTTCACACCCATCATACTCCTTAACGCTCTCATTTCCACTGCATTTATTCTGCTTTCATGCTTCTTTTGCCATACCCAACTTTCACTCCCATACATTAATGTCGGGACCAACACGCCCCTGTGCACAGCCAGTCGAGCCTTTTTGGATAGTTTCTGACTGCTCATAAAGGCATGCAAAGCTCCATTCACCATGTTCCCCGCGTTCACTCTCCTTTCAATATCACTATCATACTTGCCATCTGATGTAAACTTTGATCCTAGATATACAAACTCTTTCACTTGCTCCACTCTTTCTCCTCCAATCAAAATATTACATGCTGTCATTTCTTTCTCCATTTCAAAAACCAGTGTTTTAGTTTTACTTACGTTCACTTTCATTCCTTTCTCTTTTAAAGCTTCATGCATACAGTTTACCATCTCCTGTAACTCCTCCGCTGATGACGCCAGTATAACCTGATCGTCGGCATAGAGCAGACATTTGACGAGTAACTCATTCATCCTTAATCCACTTTTAGACTCTTTCAAATCTGTCAAGCAGCTATCCATAAATAGGTTGAACAGCCACGGTGACGCAACACATCCTTGCCTAACGCCTTTCTCAATCTTAAACCACTCAGTGTGCGCTCCGTTTATCCTGACACAAGCACTCGAATCCTCATATAAGGATTTCAGTGCTCGTATTAAGAGACTGCTCACCCCATGCATAGAAAGTGCTGACCACAATTCATTCCTCTCAACTCTGTCATAGGCCTTTTCCAGATCTACGAATGTGCAATAGACTTTTTGACTCTTGGCCAAAAACTTTTCGGCTATGCACCGCAAGGAAAAGACCTGATCAGTACATCCCATTCCCTTTCGAAATCCCGCTTGAGCATCCCATATTTTGTCATCAGTTTCATTCCTGACTCTATTAATCAATACCTTAGCATACAATTTGCCGACGACGCTAAGCAGGCTTATACCACGATAATTTTTGCAGTCCAGCTGTGACCCTTTTCCTTTGTAAAGTGGCACGATAACAGCCTTACACCAATCTTTTGGTACTCGGCCGCTTCTCCAACACAAATTGAAAAGGCAGTACAACTGACTAGCTACTACGCCTTTTCCTGCTTTAAGCATCTCGACCGACACTCTATCACACCCAGCAGCCTTTCCCGCTTTCATACTCTTAAGTGCTTCCACAATTTCGAACATTTCAATTTCGCCTTCCATCTCATTCTCTTTTTCTTCGCTATAGCAGAAATCTTTCTTATTTCCTTCCTTTTTTCAAATAAACTTTCAAAATAGTCCTTCCATATCTTTAGTACACATTCTTCTCCTTTCACAACGCTACCATCCTGGCATCTGATCCTAGTCAGCTCTCTGGTTATAGTATTTCCTCGGGCTGACCTTACGGATTTCCAGAATACTTTCAGATTTGACTGAAAGTCTTCTGATAGCCTTTTATCAAAATCCTCTTTATACTCTTCTTTCTTTCTAATCACAGCTTTCTTAACCAAATCTTTCATTTTCTTATATTCCTTACGTGCTTCAATCACATCTTCATCTATAACCTCTTGCATTCTTAAGTTAGCTTTTGCTGCTAACAAATCACTTCTTAAAATCTTGTTTTATTCCTATTTTCTTCTTGAACATGTGTTTTCAGTTCAGGCAGTGCTGTGTGGTCACAGGTAATTTAATATAGAAGCACTCCATAACTTTAATATAGATGTCGTAAAAGGAGACTAAAGGATAGGTTTATAAACTTGGGATTTCTCTTACATCCTTAAAAAATGTGATTTCTCACCTGTAAGTGGGCGTTGAAGGCTGGAACACGGGAAACTCTATGGCTTGCAGTGTCGGACAAGTTCCACATTCATCTGCCGCTTGGCTGTAGAAGGTGTGGTTCGCTTTCCGCACGGAGTAGGGGTCCTCCCTGGAGCTCTTGCTTCGTCCGCAGTTACAGGCGCTGATGTAGCGAACGCCCGACGAGTGCTCTTTGGTGTTATCGCTGTGTGTATAAACACAAACTTTATTCGACCATAAGCAAGGCTCTAGCAGTGAGGTTTTTATATGACTGTAGTTGGTGATAGTAAACTGGTTTGTTTGTTAATTCGGGTGCTGCGGTCTTTATATTTGAAAGAGAAGAATTTTAATCTGGCAAAGACGGTTAGAGTAGAATGGATACCATAGACCCTTTAATCTTAATTTATTTTTAAATCTTCATTTTTAAATGATTTGTGTTGTAGGCAACCTTCTTGCTAGATGCCATAGCAACGGTTGCCATGGTTTTGTTAGTGAGAGATGTCAAAAATATTTTTTATTGTTAGATGTTCTTAATTTTATGTTGAATAATAAAGTGTTGGGGGGGAGTGGTGTTGTGACCTGTGGCGACATCTCTACGCTACTCGTCACAACATCAAATCAAACAACCACTGTCAATCACCGCGAAGAAATTCAGCTATACAGGGTGATATTTAAAACAACTGCATCCTTTTAAACATAGACTATAATACCCATGCTTCTAAGGCGTTTGAGCCTATTTTTATTTAAATGAAACGTCATCATTTTCACATTTGAAAAACCCTCAATAACTACGTCACATGGTTTATTAAAGACCAATACTACAAAAAGAAATTAAAACTAATCATGTAAATAAATGTCTGAAAAATAAATTATTTTTGTAGTATCAAGATCAAGTAAAGTACAGAATTGTCGAGATCGCTCAGCTGAATGAATTGTGTCGTTGACCTCTGAATCTTACGCGTCGCTTTTCCGCCGGCCGGGGTGATATGACGAATTTAGGATCGTGGATTTTGATACTTTTATTTTTTTTCGTACTTTCTAAAGTATAAACCGATATTTTTCTTTTAACGTTTTTAAATATCCTTTAGATGAGTACACTTAACAGTTAAATTTATGCAGTTGAATTAAAAGTCACCCTGTATATACAACCTCCGACACAACATCGTCGGAGCCGCGGTTCCCCAGGTATAACACCTAACCTGGCGGAAGATCTTCCCTTAGGGCCACCTAAGGGAAGATCTTCCGGTCGAGTCGAATCATCGCTCCCGTTACATCACATCACAAATTTCATCATATACGAGTATATAATTAAAAGTTGTGATCATATCTCGTAAAAAGCCTCTTATATCTGAATAAATTTCAAAGTATCTTTTACCTTCTGGTCTCGGTTACGTCATCACCTCTTCTCCTTTCCTCTCCGGAGTGTTTCTCGGGTGTTGATCATTGACTGGATATTACATATGTAAAGTGTCTAGGAAGTACAAAAAGGAAACAGCACTGACTGTTCGGGCAGTATGCAGGGATGTTGCGTGAGCGAGACGGCCTCGCACAGGCTGCGCGCGCGCCACGCGGCGCGGCACGCCGCCGCCAGCCGCGCGCGCGCGCCCGCGCACTGCGGCCCGCGCGCCATCGTCTCCAGCACGCCCAGCGCCACGCCCACCTCGTTATAATCATAACACACATTGCTTACGAGTATAATTCATGTCAGACATAGGCACTTATAGCGTCGGTGGTCGAATATCGCCTCTTTCCCGGAGGGGTAGGCAGAGGACGATCTCTGCATACTTCTTTCGCTTCATCCACATTCATAACTCATTTCATGCAAGCACGGCGGTTTCGGGTAGGTACACTTAACCTGACCCTTTTTAGTCTTAAGTTAGCTTAGTCAACCTGCTTTCATTCTTTCTCTCCACATGACCAAACCATCTTAACATACCCTTTTCTATTCCTGTAATTACAACATTCCCTTACCACGCTGTTCCTTATCCGGTCACTCAATTTCACACCCATCATACTCCTTAACGCTCTCATTTTCAATGCATTTATTCTGCTTTCATGCTTCTTTTGCCATACCCAACTTTCACTCTCATACATTAATGTCGGGACCAACACGCCCCTATTCACAGCCAGTCGAACCTTTTTGGATAGTTTCTGACTGCTCATAAAGGCATGCCAAGCTCCATTCACCATGTTCCCCGCGTTCACTCTCCTTTCAATATCACTATCACACTTGCCATCCGATGTAAACTTTGATCCTAGATACACAAACTTTCACTTTCTCAACTTTTTCTCCTCCAATAAAAATATTACATTCTGTCATTTCTTTCTTCATTTCAAAAACTAGTGTTTTAGTTTTACCTTCGTTCACTTTCATTCCTTTCTCTTTCAAAGCTTCATGCATACAGTTTACCATCTCCTGTAACTCCTCCGCTGATGACGCCAGTATAACCTGATCGTCGGCATAGAGCAGGCATTTGACGAGTAACTCATTCATCCTTAATCCACTTTCAGACTCTTTCAAATCCATCAAACAACTATCCATAAATAGGTTGAACAGCCACGGTGACGCAACACATCCTTGCCTAACGCCTTTCTCAAACTTAAACCACTCAGTGTGCGCTCTGTTTATCCTGACACAAGCACTCGAATTTTCATATAAGGATTTCAGTGCTCGTATTAGACTAGTAAAGTTTAAGAAAGAAAGAAGTAAAGTAGTAAGAGACTGCTCACCCCATTCATAGAAAGTGCTGACCACGATTCACATTTACGACATCCATGAGAAAGATATGGAGTGGTATTATTCTTTTATACCTATGGGATGGTTGTTCAGAAACTATAAATTTTAATGAATAAATTTAACAATAACAATTTTATAATAAATAATATAAAATAAATAATAACATACTTTAAATTTATATCTAATTAAATAATAAATTCACCTTATGAGCATGATGCTGACTGGAATAATGCGACGGCAATCCCTCTGTGTACGAAGCTTGGGCTATGGGCAGCACCTGCAAACGCGCATTAATTACTTTCTTGTACCTATGTTCAATTATTATTTTATGACCTCCCTAAATATGTTTATAAAAACACTTTTTCTCCAAACTAATAATAAAGAATTGTATTTTTTAATGTTTATAACGAATAAACTCAAAAACTATTGGACTGATTTCCACAAATATAGAATAGACCTTCTGTTACTATGACACCGGAGTGTTTATATAAAAATATTTTTTTTCATGAATGTTCCACGGGAACGAGGTTTCTCGCAACAGCTTGTTAGATATACATACATTACTTTTGTGTCAATTTTTAAATCCTACGAACACTACTGAGTTGAAAATGTAATTTATAATGTGTCCATTTTTTGTAACGTCCTACAATCTGAACGGATAAATATAAATAAATATAAACGGGACAAAATACACAGATTGAGTTAGCCTCGAAGTGATTTCGAAACTTGTGTTACGAAATACTAATTCAACAATACTATATTTAATAATAAATACTTATTTATATAGACGAATAGTTCGTTTCTCATAATACCCTGGACCTCCGGGATACGGACCCGGGACCTCCGGTGTCACAGACAAGTGAACCACCACTGCGGTACAGAGGCGACCTATAGACCACAAAATATGTAATGAAATCCCTGAAATAAACATAAGCCTTTTAATATCCACGTTACCTTAGCACATCTCGCTTGTGAGAACCGCACGTCAGTAGCGAGCGCGTCGTACAACGCGCCGCCGCTCTCTGATTGGTCCTCCGTCTCCACGGACAAGTACACCGGTGCGAGAGCTTGGGCCGCCTGGCGCCAAGTTGTTGCACTTGGAAGCTGAAACCAATATATCACGCATGAGTTTCTTGTTGCATTCATCCTGCGTAAGAGTTCGGGGCAATGACACTCAGAGTGGAAAAGTAATTTTACAGAGCGACTGCCATCTTACTACTATATGCCAAATAACTAGGGCGTGCCGTGTGGTTTTCAGCACTTAAGAATAAATCCACTACATACATTTCCCATGGATGCCGTATTGTAATTGAAATTCTGACAGGTTGCTAGCCCATCGCCTATAAGACGAATCCCAAGTTTATAAACATATCCCTTAGTGGCCTATTACGCCATCCATTGGAGAAAGATGGGAGTGGTCCTATTCTTTTTTTATATTGGTGCCGGGAACCACACGGCCAAGTCAAGTAAACTCTTCTAACAACACCCACCTCAAAGAAAGAAGTGCTCATAGCGTACTTCCCCACGTTGTCATCAAACCCGTCCCTGAATGCGAGGTCTATGTGAGCCTGCAGGAACTCCTTGAAGGTGGGCCGTACGCCGGGCTGTGACGTCACGTCCCCGGAGCACCGCTCCACGAGGCCGCGCACCAGCGAGCTGACGTCACGGGCGGCGCTGGCGCTGTCGTCGGCGGTCATGTACACAAACTCCTCGTTTTTGGGAATGGCGAACAGGGATTTTGCACTGTGAACAATTAAGTTAATTATCTTAACCTCTGAGCTGCCGAACCCGCGATCCGATTTACACCCGCATCTGCCGCGGGAAATCAATTTTTCGAGCGAGAAAGGAGTATTTCCTATAAGTCTCAAACTTATAGTAATGCAAATAAAATAAAAAACGTGGCCGGTAGGGCGAGCGCTGATCAGAGCTTAAGCAGTTAAGGCCAGTGCACTGATCAGTGATTAGGCAGCTGAGAAGTTAATCTAAAAAAATTTGTGCCGTGTAGTTCCCGGCACTAATGAATAGGACCACTCGCAATTCTTTTCCATGTAAGGCGTTTTAGGCGACTAGAGGAATAGGCTAACAAACTTGGTATTCTTGTCGGCGATGGGCTAGCAACCTGTCACTATTTGAATTTCAATTCCATAATAAAGCTATACAGCTGAACAACGCCTTTCGGTCTTATCGAGACTGTTGGTTTTCTCTATCCCACAAAGGATCTAGACGTGAAAATCTCTTCAGACGACTTGAGAGTATCAGGAATTAATTATTACTTGTTTCGTAGTAAGAAGTGTAAAGGTGAATCCTTTCATTCACTGTTCCTATCTGTAGATAATTTATAGATAGATATGGCATATATTTAGAAAATATGGTCTAGAAGTCAGACACACCATACATATTTATAGATAGATATGGCATATATTTAGAAAATATGGTCTACAAGTCAGACACACCATACATTAGTGATAATCCTCGCCATTCTCAATATTAAATGCAGTTGGTCCTCTATGGAATATCCTAGTCGCTTGACGGACACTGTGGTGCTCCACAGCGAGGATAGAACCCTACAGAAACAGACTATTGGAGACTTACCACACACACAAAATCACGCCTCTTTCCCCGAGGGGTAGGCAGAGACTACTGCTTTCCACTTACCACGATCTCTGCATACTTCCTTCGCTTCATCCACATTCATACTCTCTTCATGCAAGCTCGGCGGTTTCGGGTACTTTTGACCTGACCCTTTACCAGGACGTCCTTAATTTGATCAAGATATGTTAATCTAGGTCTTCCCACCCGACCTTTCCCTCCACACTCTCCTTGTATATCTGCTTAGACGATTACACACTTACCACACATTAGTGATGATCCTCGCCTTCCTCAATATAAAATACAGTTGGTCTTCCACCGAATGTTCCAAGCGCTTGAGGGACGCTGGGGCCCTCCGCAGCGGGGCCGGAGCCCTGCGGAAGTGGAACAGCAGCCGCGGGCAGCACGAGCGCCCGTGGCTCTCCCACGCGGTGCCGGGACCGATGGCGGATAGCAAGGGCGCAGTGCGAGGCTGTAGTTCTGTTCTGAAATTTGTAAATTAAAACTTATTATTATTAAAAATTACATACATACATACATATGGTCACGTCTATATCCCTTGCGAGGTAGACAGAGCCAATAGTCTTGAAAAGACTGAATGGCATGTAGCCATTCAGTCATTTGCCTTAATGATAGAATTGAGATTCAAATAGAGACAGGTTGCTAGCCCATCACCTAAAAAAGAATCCCAAGTTTGTAAGCCTATCCCTTAGTCGCCTTTTACGACATCCATGGGAAAGAGATGGAGTGGTCCTATTCTTTTTTGTATTGGAACGGGAAACACACGGCACTAAAAAAAAATTCAATTAATTAATACAATAAATTACAATTACGGAAAAATTACACAGATTGAGTTAGCCTTGAAATGATTTGGAAACTTGTAATTTTGATGTATATGCATACTTTATTGAAATAAACATAATATTCAACACCATATGTTAAAATAATCTTAGTTATGGCATACTGCACACTGTGCACAATCTCACCTATAAGCGTCAATAGCCTTAAAAAGCTGCAGGTATCCCAAATCAAACACCGGAGTGGGAGAAGACAGCACCACAATGTGACAGAGGTGGAACAGCAGGGCTATCAACCGGCAGGAGTCAGCGGCCAGCTCCCCTGAAGCCACTAACCAATGGGCTGCATCCGCATCCTTTAAAGTGAATAAAACGTACATACATATATATGTTTAGTAAAATTACTTAATATCTTCCGCACAAAGTTTCTCTGCTTCATATAATGGTAGACTGTAAGATAATGCTTTAAACATGAAGTCCACATATTGTACTACACAAATTGTATTTTGTACAAAAAAGTATAAATAACATGCAACCCTTTCCTAGAGGGGTAGGCAGAAAATACATTTTTACACTCGCTACAATCCTATAATACTTCTTTTATTTGTATTGATGGTAAACTCTTAAATCAATTTATTATCTCTAAAATGATGAGTTAATATTTAGAAGGCTTCTAAAGCAAAAGAAGATTTACACTTGTTTTTACCTTGATAGTGGTTTTAGAATCCTCATCCAGAGTAGCTGCTAACTCAGTGAGCCGCTTGGTATCAAGGTATGTAACAGCATGCAGATAAAGCACTCCACTACGCTCATCCCAAAAACATTCGATGTTATTCTGTAGAAACATTAAAAAGTAAACATTGATTAAGAGGTTACATTAAACTTTGTAAACAAAAAAATATTCAATGTTTTGGTTTTATTGGTACGGCTAGAAAGCAGAAAGCTCTTGAAATTTAACTAAAATTTACCTTATCGCTCTTTACTGAGGGCAAAAGAGGAGTTGTTTTATTGGGATAACGATAAGGTGACTTTCCAATTACTCCTACGACGACTATACGCTCCTTTTTGGAAAATTCTGGTATATCATCAATCGTAAACGTTTTCATTTTAAAAGAGCTTCTTAATTATTCCTTTTTTATTATAAATTTTCTTCTATATAAACCACAGAAAACTTGCTAAAATTTATTTAAATATCAGCACGGCAATGGAAAACAACAACAATATACTCATTTACCCGTTATGGCAATGACATTTCCAAATACTGACATTGCCAAGCCAACGGGATTTTCGATAAAAAAATCAATGTCAAAAAGTGATGGATGTGGATAGTGTGATTAATAATTTTATGAAAATGTAATGAAAATTAATATATTTTAATTTAAAAAACAATATCTCAAAGCATTCCTTATAAGTATTATCGTCTGACTGATCAAATTTTACAAAATGGTAAATAGAAATTTGGTTTGTGGCTGGGTGTGAACAGTGCAAACAAATCGTCATTCTTTATAAATTATCCTACATTATTCTCATATTACAGATGCAATTCATGTTGCTGTTCAGCCGCCAAGGCAAGCTGAGGTTGCAGAAGTGGTATGTGGCGCACCCAGATAAGCTGAAGAAGAAAATAACACGAGAACTGATTACGACAGTGCTGGCAAGAAAACCTAAGATGTGCTCATTTTTGGAGTGGAAAGACGTCAAAGTTGTATACAAAAGGTAGTTACAATAAAAATACAAGCACTCATAAATTCTGCTTTCAAATATATAATGACTTCTGTAGAATTCTTAGTTGTGATTGGGTAGCTTTCTGATTCAAACTGGGGATATCCTATTAATTACAAGTTTCACAAGAAAGATTTCAATGAAAATAATCTGGTGCTGGAATTAGCAAGGAAGATATGGTATTAACGACAGAAATTATAATGAAAATAGTATTTATTCCTAACGGCCCAACCTGGCCATAGGCAGGTTGTGTTTATAGATAAAAACCTTACTTAGAAAATCCTCTTTCTATAATTTTAAACAAGAACAAAATCCGCCCCCATCTTTAGCATAATACACGCATACATACAGATGAAGAAAATATATGTTTATAATATATAGCAATAATTTTTTTAGATACGCATCTTTATACTTCTGCTGTGCGATGGAGCAGGAAGACAATGAGCTGCTTACCCTGGAGCTGATTCATAGATATGTTGAGTTGCTGGACAAGTACTTTGGCAGCGTAAGTATTTTTCACTTTTCTTTTGAAACTGTCTTTATGTCCGACTGCTGCTTTTTCTTTTATTTTTGGTATAGATACTGTATTGTCCTCTTTATAAAATCTTATTTATGTTTGGTAAAAGATTCAAGTTTATAATACATACATACATACATACATACATAAACTCACGCCTCTTTCCCGGAGGGGTAGGCAGAGACTACCTCTTTCCACTTGCCACGATCCCTGCATACTTCCTTTGCTTCATCCACATTCATAACTCTCTTCATGCAAGCTCGGCGGTTTATAATTTCCGTTTTAAACATGATGTAACTGTTCTACATAGCCTTTCTAGTTGAGAATAGTTTTTAATTACACTCAATTTAAAACTTCTTCCACTCAGAAGCTAGTATAAGCAACCACATATCAAGACCTAGACCTAACCCTGCATAGAACTGTGAACATGTGTAGCCCGAGCTTGACATAATGGCCTCATGTGAATTTTTGACATGGTATTGACATAATTTGTAGAATAGAATAGATTAATTTTCAAAACTTATGTACTGTATGTACGAGACATGAGACATTATATTTGTATTGAAATCATTAATATTATTCACTATACATATACATATAATGTAGTTAATGTGCCTTCCTTCATGATTTAGATTCAAGATATCTTTATTTGTAAATTGATCTCATGTAATAAGTGATACCTTGTATCCAATTTCTAAAATAAATCTATTCTGTTCTAACTTTATGACAAAGTAATAAAAGTGAATTTTCAGTGATTTGGGTAGGCATTACTACATTACATACTGAGGCAAGCCAATTAAGGCTTGCCTAGTATTTTTGAAGCTTAAAAAATATTACCTCATTCATGAGTATCAATTTATTTCTTTATTTTCAGGTGTGTGAACTGGACATTATCTTTAACTTTGAGAAAGCATACTTCATCCTGGACGAGTTGGTGCTGGGCGGGGAATTACAGGAGACCAGCAAGAAGAATGTGCTGAAAGCCATCGCGGCACAGGACTTGCTGCAAGAGGTCAGTAGTCAGGATAATGAACTGGTTTAAAATGTTAATATTTGAGCCATGAGCCAATTCTAGACCATGTAATCTTATTACAAGCAACATGAGACCAGCGCACCTCTTATGTGATTTGCCACGTATAATGGCTCACAAACTCAAACAGATTTGTACAATAAATAGAATTTCATGTGAAGTGACAAAAAGTTATAAAAAAGTTTACACATCGGAAATTTTAGAAAAAATATTGATGATGTGCAAAATGTGTAAAAAAAAAACAAAGTTACATGAGCATATATGTTTAGTCTCGATCGACATGAATATACAAATCTTAAAGTTATGTCAAGACTTGGTGGTGCCATGGTTTCTTATATTAAAATCTGTCAAAATAATAAAACAACAACATTTACATGATTTATGTTTTTCTTTAATGGTTTAGGTTAATGGAAATCTCAATTTCTTGTATTCAATGCAATCTCAAATAGTTAAAAGTGCATGCCGTGACCGTATTATAATATGAATATGTGCTCTAAAAAAAATATTAGGTTTTCAATAAATTGTTAGCTTTGTATTTATAACTAAGCTAAAGATTATACTCAATTTATCTGCTATTGTTTCAATTAGGTAGATTTTCTGTGAATCATGACTTATGTCTTAAAGCTGTGTTAAATAAATGTCCATGCTATTCCTAACAAAATTGATATGTGATATAGCATGTTACTTTTGTTTGGAACTAGGTGTTTGGAATATATCTTAACGCAGTTTTAAATTTAACTCTTTTCAACTAGTGGCTTTACATGATTTATGTTTGACAAGAGTTTAGTCGAAAACGTCGAAATCTCATAAATTTACACATTTCAAAAAGCGGGTTTTGTAATTCCTTCGCATTTGTGAATGCTAGTCTTGTATATCTCGATTTAATATGATTACTAAGTTCAGCCCCGGCAGCATGGCACGCGCGACCCCGTTTTTATCGCGCGAAAAACTATTGCTGTTTCGCTTTTTATTATGACGTAAAACGGAACAGCGATAGTATTTCGCACGATGAACGGCGTCGCGCGTGCCTTGCTACGAGGAACAGGACAAATAAGGTACAACTATTCTTATTGAAGATTGTGTTAAGAACACAAAGTAGTTTTTACAATTCAAGAGCAAAAGGAACCTCTCAATTAAATATTGACTTGCGATAGAAATCTGAATAGTAAATTAAATCAGTCATCATACGCATTTAATAATAAAAAGATGATAACGAAAAATTACGAATGTTTCAGCAATTATTAATCAAGCAATCCTTAATATATTTGTACTTTATTTTAAACCACTTTTAACACACTAAATTTATGTTTTTCTCCTTATACTGGCATTGAAATAGACTAATGATAGCAGTAATTTTCTAATATAACATTTCAAAGTGCACATGGTTCAGTCACCAGTAGTATAAATCCTTTTAATTTTACTGTGTTATATTAGGTATGCGGTATCAACTTAGTGAATAGGTATGCGGTATTTAAGAGTATTCTAAATGAGAGTGGACCAGTTAGTAGGTACAGTGGCCTCGGTAGTGCCTTTCGATGTATTAGATACACTAGTAGGTATATAGTATAAGAGCACTGCGTTAGATATATGAAAAAAGACCAAATGCATTCGACATATCAGCCCCCTTATTCACGAAAGGCATTTGTCATCATATCATCTCATTCTGTCTAATATTATGACCAAAATGATAGAAAGAGATAATAGATATACCTTGTCAAGCTTCGCAGATAGATTCCCAGGGCACTTATTCTTAAACATATAAAGAATGTACGTTCGAAAAACGTGTATGGAGAAAACAAATTTTTGTTTCCTCCATAATTAAGACTCCCATTTTTTTTTTAATTCCTTGGATATTGGGCCCCCTTCAAATATGATTAAAATAATACATTTTGATTTCCACTTAAAAACGAATGTGACACAATTCTTAAGGTTCAAGGCACTTTCCCGCTGAAATTTGAACTTCTTGAATCCAATTTTGGCACTTAAATGAAACCAAGTAGGTACTAAGCTAGGTTCATACATTCGAATTTGAATATTTGCCATAAAGAGATACCTAGGCAACTTAAAATAATGTACCGTAGCGAAATAATCTATACAGCACATTTAAGTTAATATGTATTCAAGGTTATCTACATACAACCTTGATGTGCATGCGCATTAATTTAACTTGCAACTTGATATTTTTTTTAATTTCGGGGATAACATTTCGAGAGACATTAGATTATTTATTTGGTGGAAATATAACTACTGTCTATACATATATTCATCACATATTTGCATCAGCACTCCAAATCTTATTATTTCGAGTACACTGCACTTTGCAATTTATAAACCATTATACCTAAAATGTAAAAAAACTACCAAGATTTCAATTTTTTTTATTATATGTTTGTTTTATGTGTCTTTATTTTTATAAGGAAACCTCAATTACATAGAAAAACAAAGGAGATAGTAAAACTAGCCAACTATTAATGTACGAAACTAGCCAGTAGGATGTAATTTCTGACTGACAGTGATGGCCATAGAAAATTTCGATGCTCTGGGCAGGAGTCTAAATCGGCGCCCCGTTCTATTTTTTTTTAATGAACACAAAATTTGTCTCCATATCTGTATTACAAACTAGTTACACTTCATATACTTATACACTTTTATGGAATAAATTACGATGAAAGTAAACTACCGACAAATGAGACATTTGAAAATCAAAATAGAAAATCTGTTTTTTTTTCTGCATATTCAGCAAATTGGTCCTATTGGCTATTGTCACTTACTTGGTTTCGCTGAAATGTGCCTAAAGCTAACGTGATGTTTGATGTGATGTGCATGCTTGCGGGCTCGTCAGGATCTCAACGACGGGTTGTTGCACTGAGCTCGACCGCACACAACACACTCGATACGTTAATCTAACTTCTATTACTCTGTAGTGTTTCCTCTGCTTTTACAGTACACTGTGTAGCTATCGCATGCTGCTTTATTTCTATACCATTATGTTCTTGCATGTAATTATTCACAGATGTAAAGCATGTGACGTCGTTAACAACGAAATTTATATTTGTTTCTTTTTTTTATTTATTAGTCTCAATTATTATCCTCGTTATATTATTAGATACGTTTATTCAGCTTGAGATATCTTTTGTTTTATACACATTTAGTAGATGTACATTGTACATAAATTTACTGTTTTACAACAATCAAAAAATAACCGTAACCACATAATTTAGCGTTAGGCATTAGTGATTATATCAGTCTCAATGATAATTATGTGCAATTATTATTACTATAATTTAGGTTGTAGAAAGTCGTCCATTGTAAAGTAGTCAGTGTATTATATATCTTTCGCCGCTTTATATTTGTGTAGTTGACCGTTTACGATTGTATCAAGAATAATATTTTACCACGAAAATTTCATCTTCATACATATTTAAAAATGTGGAATCGTTATATATACAACGTGTAACGGAAAGGGGGTTATCATACCGAGTACACCAAACGAGTCACCGGTAACAAACAGCCTGGTGCCACGCAAAACCCTAAAAGTTATTTTTTTATTTTAAAATTTTTATTTTTTACAGTCCATTTTATTTTATTTCCGTTACACGTTGTATATATTTTTTAAAGTTCTTGCTTTTCAGTAAATGTTTTTTCATAATTAATGTTTCTGGTAAGATATTATTTTATTCTGGTGATGGTATGGTTGTTCATGCATTTATTGTAATGGGATGTTGAAATACAGTGATTTTATCTGGAATTCTGTTTTCTTGCATGTACCTTATCCCGTCCTTGGCCGTGGCATGATCATACATTAACGAAATCAGGGAAATAATTATATTATAGTATATTTAGAAAAGTCTTCAAATTGTTACAAATATGTAACTATACACTAAACATAAATAAAGTTTATATTTTTGGAATAATTATTTTATTAAGAATGAGTAATTTCAAAATTTTGCACAACTAACATCTGTAAATGTGCA
Source organism: Amyelois transitella (assembly GCF_032362555.1). Taxonomy (NCBI): domain Eukaryota; kingdom Metazoa; phylum Arthropoda; class Insecta; order Lepidoptera; family Pyralidae; genus Amyelois; species Amyelois transitella. The sequence goes on along the minus strand of NC_083513.1, from coordinate 1,870,484 downwards.
TCTTTAAGGTCAGGAATATAATAAATTATTTCTATTGATTTTGTACTGTTCCTTCAATGGTGGTGGCAATGGGTTAACTTCAAATATGACAACTCACAATGTGGATAACATTTGAAGTCAAAAAAATATAAGACCTAACGAAAAATATGTATTTTTGTGATTTACAAATATCTTAATAATGCAGGGACCCAGATAAAATATATTGAACTGCTTGTTTTTATTACTAACAGTGCTAGGAACCTTAATATTCCATGCTTTGGCACAATATAACGTTAGATTTTTCTCATAAATACTAAAAATACCGCTTTCAACCTGCTATCTCATCGTAATATTTGAATCATGATTTAAACTTTATAGGCTGTCGCCAAAGGCACCAAAATTAGTTACCTACATCATAAAATGAAAACGAAAGGAAAATTATTTTTTTGCTCTAGTATTTCTCCTTAGTTCAATAGTTGTTGTATTAGGACGAGACGGTGGATGCGGCGCTACGCGAGGTGGGGCTACTCTGAGGTTGGCGACGAGCCCCCGACAAGAGAATACAGATGACAGATCCTCATACATCGGACTGATGAAAACGAAATCTTCTGTGAGACCTAAAAAAGTAGAACACGGATTTTTAAAGCATCGTCACAATGATCGATTGTGATTGGTCAGATTTAGCACACTCTTCGTGATTGCTTGATAAACTATAATGTTGCTAATTTAGTGAAATTTGCAAGCTCATTTTTTTGTATACTCTTTTAGGTCACACTGGATGTCTTTTTTGTCTGAAAATACTATTTCATACACTTGCTGCTTAAAACCGTTTGATTTGAAAGGCGATTTGATAGATTGATAAATAATGGCCAGAGTGAAGTATGTCGTGTTTTTACCTACCAGGCTAAACCTCTTTCTATGCTCTAATTGTAGCATTTCAAGTCAAGGATTAAAATGAGTGATAATAAAATGTATCGCTGAATTTCTGTAAACTTATTGCAAAATATCACTACAATTTCATGAAAAGCTCTCTTATATTTTAGTAATGATATATTATTCTTGAGAAATAAAACTGGGGTGTTTAGTAGGTAAGCACGCAAAAATGTTATAACGCCGCTATCGATTTGATTATTTGTTTAGAAAATAGAAAAAAAATATTTTTTTTGTATGCTTAGCGTTTATATTAGATGCAATGGATAAAGGAGAGTCGTTGCTCAGCAGTGGAATAAAAAATAATGAAAAGAGATAACTAAATAAATGACTTAAAGTTGCTTAGTATTTTAAGGGAGAGATAAAATATATCGATAAGTTCATAATATAATATCAATCGCTTTTTCATGTATGCAATAATTTAACATCTTAAGTGCTACTAAAACAATTAACGTAGCTGTATTGAAAAACCGACTTAAATAATTAGATGGTGTCACATATTTTTAGCATGTTTACTATTGTATACATGTATCAATATTTTGAAAATAGAGAGAATCAAACCTATGACTATAAAGAAAGATACTTAAAAAATAAGTCTAATTAAACAATTCATTTCAAAAAATCTGTGTTTTTAACCTGACATGCAAGTAAAGCTAAACATTAAAAAATATTAGTGCTTACTCATGTTTTATGATTTGTGCTAGTTTAATATACTTACTAGCCTCAAAACAATATAATATCTACGTATGACATATTAAAAAGTTCTAAGTGATAATGTTGGTCATATGAAATAATTTTTTTGGAAGTAAATGAAAGTGTGAGAGATATCTACTAGGTTTTCTTATTCATGTTATTGTATTTATAGGAAACGAAATAATGTTAAGTAAATTTCGAATTTATATTTCATGTTTTCCATTTTATTTTTTGAGATTTTATTATAGAATTTATTAAGATAAATATTTTAAAACGGACCCGATTGAGTGGTTTACAAATATTTGTGTCATTCCGATAACTTAAAAAATCTTCTATTGTGCCAATAATTAAATAACATTTATTCCAGTATTGATTTATAATTTGATAAGATACTTTATTCCTTTAAAATATTTATTGGCAAAATAAACCATAAGAGATTAAATTCGGCAAAATGTTTGTATTATTTTTAATTTCTAATATATTTTAGGTAGGCCGTATAAAATATTGTACTTTTATCTAGATGTGCAATAATAATTCCCTATTTTAGTGTTTTATCTTGAGAATGATTTAATTTTATTTGTATCAGAATTTTTCCATTGATTTCAATAAACGTTACATGTTATTTAAGTTTTTATTTAATCCCGTACTTATATTTGCATAGCCTTTCTTATATTTTCTAAACTGCAGTCAAAAGCCATCATGAAATCGAAATTAACTTATAGCTCACTTTACTTAACTTATATATAAGTTTTTATTTCGTTTCAACTGTCTGTTTGTACTTCATTTGTTATTATTATTAGTATTAATCAAAACGTGGTTACAAAAGTACATTGAGGTAAAATATGAATTTGCTTTCAATTGAGTAGTCTAGTCAAGTTATTTTAATTCTTATTTAAATTTTAACTCAAAAGCGTATTAAGGTTAACATAAACTTTTTAACTCCTTTTAGTTTATTCTGTTTATTTTTTAAATTTTTGTGATGTAGTATTCGCGCAGCCGACAAGCGATGGCTTTAACGCGGGCACGAGCGACTATGGCTCAGTGGTGACCCTTGTTGCAGGAGGAGACACCGCAGGGCTTCTTCGAGGACCACGGCCTCGGCTAAAGCATCACCGAGACGGCGCCCCATCGACGTAATGATCATCAATAGCCTGCAACGTGGACGTATATTTACGTAGTATTTGTAAGACTTTTCTTTCTTATTTTCATTTAATTTAATTATGTAGTATTTTGTCGATTTATTAACATGAACAGATAACAGCAACTTACGCGGTACTTTATTACGATACTTAATGTTTTAGCTTCACCGTGATCTTAGGGTTCTGTACCTAAAAGGTGAAAACAGGACTCTATTACTAAGCCTGCGCTGTCTGTCTGTCCGTCACCAAGCTTTATCTCATAAAACGCGATAGTTGAAAGCTGAAATTTAAAAAAATTATGTTTTCCGTTGCCGCTATTAAATGAAATACTATAATTAATTTAACTTGGATTTGTTTTTCAGTTTACGGCTTAAACCTTACTAATATTAGTATTACCTACGGGCATAAGCGTTAAGATTTACCGCAAGCGCATCGCCCTCCAGTTTAAGTTATTTAAAAAAAATTACAGTTCTTAATATGCGTTCTGTACATTTTTTCATTTATATTATCTAACACTATATGGAAACCATGTTGTCACCACTAAATAGTAACGAAGATCTGAACAAATGGTATGTTTGGTAATTTCATCTTATCCTTATTATTCTACTTAAACTACGTCCCCATATACGTCCAAATTAACATAAACCTATTTTACAATAGAAATTAATAAATTTAAATGATACTTTTTTTTAAGCATGAAACATTACTGTTGTATGGTTTTGGCCAGTGAACTTAATTAAGAGTATGTTGTATATTTTGCGACAAGGTTGTTTTTCATATAATAATTTTTAAGCACAAATTATTCGAGTAATATTTTATGAACACATATCGTTTAGTTGACGGCAGCTGTAGTTTAGAACTTATATTTTTAAAACTTTAAACATATTTTACCTTGGGTTATTTATTATGCAGCTGGAGTTTTATATCATTTTCGATGTTGAAATAAATATTGGATCTTCCATTCACTTCCAAAACTATTATTCGAAAATTACTATATTTCTAAACATTTGTGCCAAACAATCCTTCATAAATTAAATTATATCTTAATATCTACTTAATTTTTATAAAGTGTCTCCTTACTATGCAAAGTCTTCTAAATCTTCCATATCAAATCTCATATCTGTTTTATAACATTTTCTTTTGTATCTTTACTGTTATATGTATTCCGTGTTGTAATAATAATGGATCCCTATAATTTTTAAATCCGTTAAAGATGTGTATACCAATTAGTTTGTATTCGTGCCCAGGTACCCATACGTAGTGGTTCAGGATTCAATTACCTAAGCCTGAAATGTATTGTATTGTAACAATAAGATATGTTTTACGTCGTTATGGGCCTAAAAAGTGATCAAACGGAGTTCCCTAGGTGATTTGTACACAGTAAGATTTAATATTATTAAATAAAATAAAGTTTTATGAAGTACCTCAATGTTTTATTTATATAAACATTTAAGTATTAAGGTAAAAATATATATATAAATACAGGGGTAATTAATAAAATTCATGGTATAAAATCCAAGAAATATATTTATCATAGTATAAAATTTATCAAAATGGCCATACAACGGCCGTAAATACACATCAAAATGTAAGACTATTCAACAGTCTCCAATTAATACTTACAGCTAACGCCAAAACAATATTGGTAAAAATTTACTTTTTTTATCTAACATTGTGGCGTGAGAGAGTACAATATAAGGTTAAGATTAAATACATGTAAAAATAAATGTTTTATTGTTTATTATTTTTTTCTGAAGCGTGCTCCGCGGGTTGGTTAGAGCCGGTGGGGGCGACGGCGGGGTGCGGCACGGGGGAGGGGTGAGCGGGGGGAGCCGCGGGTTTGGGCTCGGCTGGGCTCTTCTCAGGAGTGGTTTGTTGTAGTTCCTTCTGCTGCTCCTGACTGGTGACCTTGGCGAGGTGAAGAGCGGCGAGGAGAGCGGCTACATACCGACGGAAGTCCAGTTCGATGCCTATAGAAAAGACAAGCATTTATAAGTCAATGTTGAAAAGTTTGTACAGTCAGTTTGTAAGGACTATCATTTGTAATATATATCACAAAATGACTAAATTTCACAACGTTAAATGGTTTTTCTAGTAAACATAGGAGCTAGCCACTTCAGTATTTTTTTCTATCTGCCACATCACTTCCACGTTGATTTTTGGGGCTCCAGGTTTTCTAATCATATTGAAAAGCTTAAATAAGTCTATTATATACCTTCGGTTCTGAGCTCATTGATCTTGTACGCGAGGTTGGCCCAAACCCTGCGAGCGGCCACGGCACTCAGTCTCCCCACAGTTTGTATCGTGTGCAACGTCGGGTCAGATTCCGCTGGTGTGATTTCCGCTGTGGACGAAGGAACAGGTCAGTTATTGTTTTTAAGAATAAGAGTTAAATACAAATAACAGACGACAAAACTTACTTCTTCATTTATATTAGTCAATGGCTATAAAAAAATAGTGTAAATAAACATGAAATTAATGGTGAAACATTTGGCTAGTGGAGTTGTTTTCTTTTTGTATATTAAACGTAAACAATAATAAAAACTTCTTCATAAGGATATAGTGTCTTTTGAAATTTGAAATTGTCACCAGTACACCTGCTACTCAATTTGTATGTAAGTACATAGAAAACTATGCCACCGTATTGTAGAAATATTGGTGGTATACTTTTGTATGTACACTGTACTTACTTCTAAATATGTCTCGTATCCTATTGAAACTTGTAAAACTCATAATACTCACAGCTTGGTTCAGGCTGTGGTCCAATAGCCGGTAAATAGTGGTCTAGCAACTGCATGGCGTAGGAGGCGCCACTGTCGACGCCGTGCATGGCTTTCTGGCCGTATGCCGTTGACAGGAGATCGTTTGCTTTGGCCCAGGACAGTTCCTTTAGGGAGTGGACTCGATGTTCAGCTGCAGCGCGGGCTGTGCATACCTTTAGATAATAAACGCATATTTAGAATGGCACTGAAATATTTGATATATGAAATTCTAGAGCTTAAATTCATGAGAGTTGAAAATTGTCGACTACGACGATCATTTAAGGAACAATTAGATAACAGTTTTCCTTAAAAAGGGGAATGAGCGAGTGAGTATGAAGAGAGCAATGTGCGTAGAGGATGCAAGTGCTTAGTCGGTGAAAATCCATCATGACTGTCTACATGTAACAGGAGTGATAAATTAAAAATGTAAGAAGTTAAATTCTGACGGTTAGTGAACTTTGTTTATTAACATGTCAATTACGTCAATGACTGCTGAATCCACTGTATGGCGTCATTATCGAAGGTAAACAAGTCTGCTACAATACCATAATATTTAGTGAAAGGCAGTTGTGAATATACAAATTCAATTTATTATGGGCGCCAAAAGGAAGTAGCACCTCAACCTTATCCATGATCTAGTGCCGTCACTGCTCTAATTTATACGAATGATGTTGACTCAAATCCTTCGGCAAATTATCAAAACAACAAGACTTACAACCAAAACTGAAAACAAACCGACGTTGATGCGTCATTTCAAAAGTGAAAATCGCTTATGGAAAGCTAAACATTTGCGTAACTCGTGCGTTATTCATACACATAATAAACAGCATATTTTTACATGACTGGCGGTAAGGTGTGACGAAATGTGTTTCCTTACTGATTGTACTTTAGACTCCGCGTAGCCCCGTTTATCCATACAAGTCTATTATGTAGTTAGAAGGAAGATTTCTCTTATATACCTGTTTATTTAAAACCGGTACAACATACGTTAGACCATGATGTTGTTTCGTGCAAATTCGTGGAATTAATTTTTAAATTTAAAAAAAAACCCACTGGCGTCGTTCGAATGTTAGGTAAGCAAATAATTGTAGTAAATAATCGAACATTTCAAATGTTTTGGTACCTATATCTATGTATATGTAGGTATTTACGTCTGTGGCTACTCGGTAACATAGGTCAAATAGTTACGTACTAAACAATAATTTTAATAATTCTCATTTGATATAAGTATATTTTAATTAAGTACCATAATTTTTTACTTTCATTTATCGGCTCTTATAAATTCCCTAATTATTTCATTAGATCCGGTTCATTGTTCAAGTTTTATCATCGCCGTCTGTAATCTTATCGAAGGCGACATCCTTCTTATTTCTTAAGTATTTCATTGTTTATTCCATGTATCTAAGTAATTGGATAAAATTATATTATAATCTGTAATAGAGCAATGATAGCCTTGTTTCCGTGTTACAGACCTTCGTTTCGATTACGAAAACGGATGTTATTCTAACTAGTTTTATTATGCAAGCATTAGACGTCTCAGTCTCAGTGCAATTGTAATTAAAACAAAGAAATGAAAATTAATTGGTTACTTTCTGGTCGAATTATTCAGATTTATTTTAGTTACAAAGTTCTTGAAGTAATGTTAACTGAATCACAATTTTCTTATAGAATACCTTGATCAAAGTGTCTCAAGAATTTTCCGTATATTAGCAATCTCAAACTTTTCCAAACAAACGAAAAAAATTTTAGTAGACACATATATTTTTTATTTAATTGTTTATCTAAAAAAACAAGTGGTCCACTACAAATATTTGTAAGCGTGTTATCATATGTCTTTTACACACATACAAAATGTACGTACCTATAAGTATATTAGGCACATGACGCAAACAAGTGACCTACAATTTGCTTCTAGTATGCACTATTCCATCCCCACTTCGTCCAGTAGGTCGTTGCACTGTCAATTAGTTGGCCTTGCGGTTCTTACAGCCAAAGAATGTTTCAACTAAATTGAGTATATTCTTCTCATGATTGTAACGCATATCATCTTTATCCCTAAAAAGAAAATTGTGAAAGTCTCTCTGTTTAATTCGCTTTCATGGCTATACCCTGAACTCCTAAGCTAAACGTCCCAAAGCGTAACTGGTATAAAATACTTAGCACAAGATCGATATTCATATCCGCATAAGTGTGTACAGAACTTACAACATCAAGGCTTTAACTCTCAAGGAGCAGACAGAGCTTTGAGTCACGCTGTAAGTCTATGATCCCGAATTCGATTCAGAAATGGAATATAGAATAAAGAATATGATAGATATTATTTTGTAGATACTTTATATATCTGCCGGTGTATCACCCGTCCAGAGTCCACTCGATATTGAATTGTTTATTACCTACATGAGTAACTACGTTTACTCATTAAACGTAAACTGTAGACCTTGGTTCACAGTTCAAAAGTCACATTCAGACCACGTCATTCATTCATCCACTCTTATGAAGAAAACTCAAGTATAATCCGTACCCAAGCAAGACTGGCAAAAATGCAACAACTAGGCGCTGCATTTTTTACTCCGCAAACGAGTCCACTCTATATTTAGACGATATTTTTATCTCGAGTCCCGTTCTTGTGGCACATTCCACCGAGCTCCGCTCCAATAAACAGGATGTCTATTATCTCCTAATATTGCGGGCCTGGTAACCCGCACGTAGCACGTTATACAATAACATTTATACGAGACTAGCTTTTGCCCGCAGCTTCGCCCGCGCTACAGGTTTTTAGAAAATTTAATGGGAACTTTAGTTTTTATCCTGTCCTTCTCCCAATCATTCGCGTATACCTATATCATTAATCATATAGGTATACGCGAAATTTAAGAGCGGTTCAGTAGAACTTGCGTGAAGAGATAACAAACAAACCAAAACTAAACTTACTTTCGCATTCACAATACTAGAGCCTGTCCTAGGTTGCACTCACGAAAAGCGAAAAATGCCGATAATTTTATTTCGTAAAATCATCTCTCAGTGCACCCCTCGACCACATAAGGCAAATCTACATAGCAAATTTTAATCTCTAGACCCAGCGGTTTGGGCGGTAGGTGAATATATATATAGAAACAATATTATTTATTGTGCTTCCAACACTGTCTCGTATTGAGACTGTGCCGTCATAACCTCTATAACAATGAACAATTGAATTGTTTTCAAATATTAACACACACGTTTATGAAATATTGTCTGACGATTTGAATTGCTAATAACGCGTCGGTAATTATCAGTTAAATCATGTAACTAATTTAACCTTACTTATATGACCTTGTTATAACAATTGCAACAATATAGAAAGCCTTCCTGTGCTAAGTTAATGTTGAATTCTATTTGATAACAAAATTACTTTCGTTACAAAATGAAAAAGAAAAAGGTATAATCTAAGCCTAAACACAAAAACTATTGGAAAGGCTATGTGAAGTTGATATAAAGGCAATTTTAATAACATTTTATCAGGGGAATAATTTATAATCGTTGCATTTTTTTACATAACATCTCGATCATCGTCACATCTTTAAATTCATTTAAGCATGTGACCACGTGACTTCGAGTCTTGTGACCACTGACCCTGTCCACCGCATAAGTGTGTGTGTGTGTGTGTATGTACTTCATAATCTGCACTAAAAACGTTATCTTAATCTAGCCTGAAATCATGTGATTATGATAGCTGCTGCAGGAATTTTGATGCCTTTAACATAAGTGTCAATAATTCCTTATCTAAATTAATTTGTTTACCTCCAATTATCTGTGATAATCGTCTGATACGCAAGTGAAGAGGGATAGGCAGAGACTACATCTTTCCACTTGCCGTGATCTCTACATACTTCTTTCTCTTCATTCCACAAGGTGATCACTATGATGATATAAGGCTCTTCTGCCTCTTCACCTAAACTGGGCCTTTCACACACAAGACTTTCACTTCTCCAAAGCGTTTAAAGCAGCTATCTTTGCGTCTCCAGCGGCTAAGGGTGTGGTCAAATAAGAAGCTTAGTTCTGAATCAATTAACTTACCTTCGTTACATGAGGCGTTAATCTCGACATGACTGCCTGTTTGGTGGTCTCTATAATGACTTTAGGTTCTTCTGTCACGAGGGGCACCCTCTTCTCCAAAGCGTCTATGGCAGCTGCGATCCTCGCGTCTCCGGCGGCTAAGGGTGTGGCCACATAGGGGGCGGCTGTGGTGGCGGCGAGGGTCACGCTGGCTTCAGCTGTGGATAGCGCCCAGTCGAGGATGGAGTGTACACCTGTGAGAAATAAGTTCGTTAACCTAAAGTTTTAATATTAGGTTGGCTGGAAGAGATCCCAATAACATAACATCTAATCATGTCTATATCCCTTGCGGGGAAGACAGAGCCAACAGTCTTGAAAATACTGATAGACCATGTTCAGCTGTTTGAATTAAAGATAGAATTGAGATTCAAATAGTGACAGGTTGCTAGCCCATTGCTTAAAAGAAGAATCCCAAGTATATAAGCTTATCCCTAAGTTGTCTTTTACCACATCCATGGGAAAGTGCGAAAAAGAAAGAATGGAGTTGTCCTATTTTTTTTCTATTGGTGCAGGGAACCACACGGCTACAGCAGGAGCCACACAGAGATCTCACAAAGGGATGAGTCTGCCTTTGTACTGATTTTACTACTCCTTTAATTAATAGTAAAGCATTTATTTACTTATTTAATGTATGAATGATGAAGCAAATAGGATAGATATACCCATAAGCTTTTTATTTTGTTTTATTATCCAGTAGAAATGTTATGAAGAAAGTCTTACTGGAAATATGTTTTATTCTCATTTGACTGTAATCTAATAAGAATCTATTTTAAAGTTCTTGTACTTTTGTTGTTTTATACCTAGATCAAATTAAGGAATTCTTTTTTACATGCATAAAATTAACTGACAAAATACTTTCAAAATTATCCAAAATGCTTATACATACACATACAGTAATGTTACAATTTATAGTTATAAAGTAGATGAACTTACCCTTGACTTTTGTATAGATGGCTCCAAACTGGCCCACAGCTGCTCCCACTGTGGGGAGTGCCATGGCTTTCTGCACCGACTGTAGCTGGGGCATCGCTGACGGGGATGAGCTCACTTCTGTTGCCATCTGTGATCAATTTATGAATTCTTTATGGTTATAGGGTTAAAAGAAAAAACATGCTGGTCTCTGGAAAATCCTGCAAATTTAGTGGTTTCAAAAAGTTTTCTGTTTCTAAAGTAAGGACTGTAATTCTAAAGAGGCCAAGTCTTTGAGAAAGTTAATTTTGATAGTCCAAAAACTTTGACAAAAAGTTAAGCTCACTTTCATTTGGATAGTAGTAGGTACTGTTGGTACTCTATAACTTTCCAACATAATCAGTTAAAAAATCTTTGTTCCATTAAATGATATTTACTGTCAATTTTATAACACTTATTGGATGAAATAAATCTGAATATAACAGAAATTATACTGGCACACAAACACTGCTTAGTGAAAAATTTAATTTCTAAACATCCACTACAAAAACTAAGCAATTACAACTGCAGTTATTTGAACCAAGTACAATCAGAAACTTTAACAAAAACAAACTTACAATGAAAGAATATTTGAAAGACAAAATGCTGATTGTACAACCTGCGCGAGTCATGACTGTTGTTAACAAATCTAAAAACGGAAACTTACCTCTGACGAAGTTGAAAAACAAAATACTTTCAAATAGAATGGAAGATGCTTGTTTTATCCTTGATCGCTGGTCGCAAGTAGGTAGATATCAAATTACTAGCACTCACAAATAATGTAAAACACTTTAACTCTTTCGACTCGACTGGTTAAACTGGCCAGTTGCTGCGAACACTTGATAATATATTGCAACAAGCCGGTGATCTTTGATCAGCCTTCTGAGTCACCGTCAGCGCGATAATTTAAATGTAAAAAAAAAGTTTTACTTTCGCATCCTGAATCAAAACAAAAAGAGGATTTCTGAACTGTTGACATTTGACATATGCTGCAATGTTGCATGATTTTAGCTAATTTTACCCAAAACAAGATAATTTTTGTTTGGTACATACCTAAAATAGTATTTAAGAAATTTGAACTATAATTTGAATTAACTAAATATTGCATATCAGATTTAACTTTGACAAGTTTAGTTTTGTTGCTTCTAAACCACCTATGGTCTTAGTTGTTGTGTACATGTCACTTTGTATTTATGTGCTATGCATTGTCTCTTTTGGAATTAAAAACAAATTATTGAGGTCGCTGGATTTTTGGTTTAAAGCGAAGATTAGAAATTGCCGAAAGGATTATGTGGAAGAATAGCGAGAGGCGAGAATCTGAAAAGCAGAACACGTACCTTAAATTATTGTTTGTTAACTTTTAAGGCCCTGGCCAGGGTTCTTCTTGCTTTAGGGTTAAAACACACACTTTTACTATTTTTATAAATTGTGCGCGGAGCGTCTATATTTTTTCTTTTAATCTCTGGTTTTGAATTTGAAGTGTTCTATGGCTCCATTCGTAAGTCGTCGGGCGTTTTCGACCTCCAAAGCAACCACACATGCTGTCACTATTGTATTGCGAGTGTAGTTGAAAGTGGTGCTACAATATTATTATGACACAAGATAAAATCACAGTAATGGTGTACTGCCTCAGCAGTAACGACTTTTACATACTTTTTCGTTAAATACACATTTTATGGCAACACAGATCGAATTTCAGTTCAGAAATTCAATTCAATCTAAAAAATCTAAGTTCTAAATTATTCTTTCATTAGTGAAGAATTAGTTTCTACTAGTTGATGCCCGCGGTTTTGTTCTCCGTAAAAGTCACTAAAAAAGCTGACCCCTTCTATTGCCCCTTAGAGGAAGAATTTTTGTAAACCAGTTTTTAAGTTAAACTAGCGTAATATATCTGAGAAAACCGCTTTCAAATCGGAGCAATAATTCATCTCTTTCCTATGTACTTCGGTGACTAAAGGAATAAGCTATTAGCAATAATTTAGTTAAAGGTATGGTACCACACTAAATAACCTAGGATTTAACTAAATTACAGGTTGCTGCCACATTCACCTACCTAGTCTCTCAGAAAAACTGCAGACACACAGTCATGGTGAAACTATTATGGGTTCCTTGTTTAAATACTAGAGAACCCTGAAAAGAAGATTCTGTCTGTATTTGAAGAAATTCTTATCCACTTAATTTTGTTGTAGGTTCTCTTTTTTTAGGTAAGTACCTAGGTTCCAGTAATATTTTTTTGTACCCGATTAACTCGAAAAGTTTAGATATACACCTACTTAGGTAGTTTCTTTGCCTAGTGATTTAATATTAAGTATATTATAGAACTAAATAGGTACATAATATATTTGGACTTCACAATTAAAATATAAATTAGTTAGGTACAATTTTCTTTCATCTCTCTCACAATGTTGTGTGTTGTGAATCATTTGGTTGGCCGCCAAGGTGGCAGGCCAATAGCGAACATCGATCGCATAATTTGTGGAACGAGGCCAACATACTCATAAACAAACATTGGATAGACGGGGACATCTGATTGGCTGACGAACTCAGTACCGCTCCGCCTCATAGAGTGACCGGACGTCAAGATTGCTTACAATTTAGTGCCGACAGAAATAGAATTCTCACAATGTCTTGGACAAATGATGTTGTTCTAGAGTTTTTGGAACTGTATCGAAGAGAACAGCATCTATGGGATCCAAAACATCCGCATCACCGTAATAGAGGTGAAGTTAATAACGCCTGGGTGAGAATACAATCGTCGCTAAGTATAAATTGCGCGATCACCGACCTTAAAAAGAAAAAGGAATCACTGATGACTTCGTTTAGAATGCATTTTAATAAAAAGAAGAAATGCCAGGAGGCTTATCATACGACGTGGTTCGCATATCCTCTAATGGAAAGTTTTTTGAGCGGGAAATATGAATGTGATAGCACGAATCAAATGGAACACGAGGTAAGCTCACTCAACAAACTTAAAAAAAATGTAATTAGGTAATTCGGAAGATAGATTCTAAATTGTTGATTGTTTACAAACATTAGGCAGCATATTTGGTCAAATGTTGCGCCAATCGCGCATGTGTCGAAAATATTGGGAGTTGGTTTACTTTTATTGGTCAAATACTCGGAACTACCGATTCTGTTCTGTGCGCTATGGCGCAAACTCGGAAGTTGGAATTGTATTTATGTGATAAATATGAATAAATATTATTATTAGAGATAGCGAGGTATATGTAGGTATATCAAAGTCAAAGTTTTAATCCTGTATTTTGGGATAAGCAAATGAAGTAGGTACCTATGTACCTACCGGAAATGAATGTTTCATAACATTTGCCGACTATCTACTTTGACTATCTATGATCAATTGTTCGTTAAGTAGGTATGTACTTATTTAAAATAGGTGATTACCTATTAACAGGATACTTTATGTAGGTACTATGAATTATTATTTTTTTAAATCGAAATAATAAAGAAACAGAATTATGTAAGCAAATACTTAAGTACCTACATATTACGGAAACTTTTCGTTTTCACTGACAGAATCAGGATAAACCAAGCCACTTTATATGTGTTTGTGTTATAACAACACCTAGGTAGGTATATCACAAACAAATGCACACAATATTCACATTATTTATTTTCTTTCCAGTTCTTCAACAACGTTGAGGTGTTTTCACATCCAACACCACCCTTACCAGACAACACCACCCAAGCCATGGGCTTAGTAGATAGAAACATGGGTCGTCCCACCAAGCCAGTCTCGTCTATTACTAAAAGCACCATGTCTTATGCGAAAAAGGTTGATAATCCAGTGGCCACGTTTAATACTGGGGAGAAAAGGGATATGGACGAGTATGACTTGTACGGTCAGCTTTTAGCTAAGAAGTTGAGGAAACTAGACGAGCATCAGCGTGACGTAGCAATGCATGAGATAGACAATATCATGTTTCGCGCCAAAATGCAGAGTAGCAACACGCAGAGAAGTTATTCCTCGTCGCCGTCGCCCGTGCCGAGGAAAGTGAGGTCACCTATATTCATAGTAGCCCAACAGACACATCAGCAGTACGAAGATGAAAACACCCCGTTTCAGGAGCACATGCAACCACAGCCACCGTCTTAGATAATGGTGTTTTTGTATTGGGCTATCAGAATATTCACAAATTGCGTTCCGTGTATTTTACCGCGGAATGCAAAAATTGGACGTATAATATTTTGCTGAGCTACTGACAGCGCGATTCGCGTCGATAGGGTTGTTCAAACACTTGATGCGATTGAATATATTATACGATTAGGTACTTGCTTTAAAAATGTAGGTATTTAACAAACTTCGCGCTGAGGTTTGTTCCAGGAAAATGTGTGAGGCGAGTTTTCCCCAAAAGTGATATGTTTAGCTATAACCATTGAATGGAAATTTAAACTGTGATTTAAATATTAGCCGGAACGGACTCCATTCTAACTATCCCGAGCACATGACTATGATTTCATTAGCACTACAGAATCCGATTTTTTCTGAGAAATATTTGCGTTTCCCTCGCTTCTTTTCTTTCTTGTTTTCAACACACCCTGAATAACTGAATGGTGATTTTGTGAAAATTAAACAAAAAATTAGTCATTATTTATGGTTTTATTTTCTTAAATTTTATGGAGTGTCTCCTTTAACCGGTCAAAGTGAAGAGAAGGTGAGAACAAAACCTAGAGCACGTATGAATGGGAGAGTTTCATGCCATTTAGCACTTGCTTAGTAATACCCAAGTTAACCTAGTATGACACCCCTCTTTTCGCGTTGGTGGTTTAAAATATCGGAACTGATTGCCGATAAAGATATAACAATAGGATGCGGATACGTTTTATCTTCCCACACACTAATTATCAATATTTCATAAAAATTGACATATGGGGTGATGTATGACGTACCTAATCAAACTACGAGTAGATAGGATCAAAGTCGCGTAATGTTTGTTAGGTCGTACTGGCGCCGACATCGATGTACTTAATTATTTGAATAGCAGTAGTAAAATTTCCTCTGTCACTGTCATTACTTTCAATAAAGATCACTCAGGTGACCAAATTGGAATAAACCAACACATTAAAATATTATAAGGACCTATTATAAGGAGCTCGCCGCCCAAGTTTTACCATTAGGTATCATCCAACGGCGTTTGTATCTGATGTTGTATACTTCCGCGGGAGGAGCCCGGGGTCTGCCGCCAAGTCACTACTAATTATTATAAATCCAAAAAAATCTCTGTCTGTCTGTTACGCATTCACACCGAAACCACTGAAGCGGTTTAGATGAAATTTGGTACAGAGATAGAGTTGACCCTGAGGAAGAACCTATAAGTATCTAAGATAGTTTTTATTGCGAAAAAAGAGAAGAAAAAGGGGAGAAGACCACGTGGGCAAAGTTGCAGCCATAAGCTAATTATCGATATAATAAGTATTACTCACTATCATAACTTTTACCCCGTAGTATGTACGTTATTTAGAAAAAAAAATAGATTTAGTCTTATATTATTCCGAATTCTGTGACTAATAGCCACAGCATACGACTTCAGAGGATTCCATGACATCAGGTCTCAAAGTACACTGCAGCGGCCGGCGCGACGTCTGAGCTCTGTGATGGCATGTAATTTCATGTCATTGCATCACAATATCATCACGAAATCATGAGTCAAGGTAAGTACCTAAAGTAGGAAGTTACAATGACCTTTAGATTAATCAATACTGGCTTTATCTACACTTGTTTATGTACATGTGGGTTCAAATCCTATTGGAGCACGTGGACCGTATTATGGTACCACAAAATTGTAGATACAGTAGAAACTCAATTAACCGGACTAATTGTTGTTGAAAGGCATTCGGATAATCGAAAATCCCGATAATCGAAAGTATGAAAAATATCGGGTAATCGGGTTTTGAGCATATTATGTAAGTACATATTGTTATACGTTTAATAAAAACAACTAGTTAAGTAATACATATCAACGAAAATCAATGTTTAATAAGAAATTATTAAGAGGTACGTAGGTACGTACGAATAATTTGCTTACAATATGTATTTGGTAATTTGCATTTGGTAATCATGAAATAAAATATGTAATAAGTTTAATTTGGTTTGAAATATTTGGTAATTGTCATTTGACGTAAGCCACTTTTTCCCTTCATTGCTGCTATGTCACGAATTCGTTTCAGCTGTAGTAAACTCACAGTATCACTCTCTGTTTGTTTTTCAAACCACTTGAGAGATGTTTCCAGGGCATGCAGTGCTTCATCATGAGATGGTGCTGTATCATTTCCCCCTTCTTGATTATCTTCTGTTCCATCTTCTTGCATATCCTGCTGTTCATCTCTCTGCAATATGTTTGCTACGATTTCGTCATCCGACATAATATGAAAGCCTTGATCATTACTGTCACAAGTGACCCACTCTTTCATATCATTATCATCACAATCCTGGAATATTTGTATCATTGACAATAGCTCGTCAATATCCTCCAAAATAGAATCATCCGTATTAGTTATTGAATTTTCATTCTGCCGATTAAGTACTTTGTTCCAAGCCTTGGTCAGAGTCTTCCTTTCAATCAAATCCCATGCATCTGCAATCATGTAACAACACTCCTTTAAATTAATTTCTTTAAAAAATGATAAAACTACTTCTACATTGTCTTTATCAACAGATAGCAATCTTCGTAAAAGTTGTTTTCTATAAAGTAGTTTCAATGTTTCAATAACACTTTGGTCCATTGGCTGAAGCAAGGATGTCACATTAGGAGGCATAAATTTTACGTTAAACTTGCCATTTTCTCTTTCTAACACCTCAGCCGAAGGATGGGTTGGCGCATTATCCAATAAAAGTAGTACATTTCCTTCTTTACCAATTTCGTTTTGTCTTTTTTTTACTTCAGGGACAAAAGTGTTGTCATACCAGTCAATGAATATTTCAGAGTTCATCCATGGGCTTTTTTGATTTTTGTAAATTAAGGGCACCCTGATATTTTTAAAACATCTGGAATCTTTTGATTTTCCGATGAGAAGCAAAGGTATTTTATGGGTCCCGGTAACGTTAGCGCAAACTAATATTGTTACTCGCTCTTTGTTAGTTTTATATCCTGGAGCTGAATTCTGTCGCCTAGTAGCTAAAGATTTTGAAGGCAATGACTTCCAGTTTAATCCGGTTTCATCAGCATTATAAACAAAATCTAAGTCATAGTTATTTTCGTCCAAATTCTTCTTGA
This sequence comes from Amyelois transitella, assembly GCF_032362555.1. Classification (NCBI taxonomy): domain Eukaryota; kingdom Metazoa; phylum Arthropoda; class Insecta; order Lepidoptera; family Pyralidae; genus Amyelois; species Amyelois transitella. The sequence continues at coordinate 1,852,706 of NC_083513.1, read as the reverse complement.
AATCATCTTTAAAAGAGTTTGCTGCATCTACATTCGCTGACATTTTTTCACCTTGTATTTCCAATTCTCGAATTCCGTGACGAGATTTAAATCTGTATAACCATCCGTTACTTGCCACAAAAAATTCATCGCCCCCTATTTTTTTATTTAACTGTAATGCTTTTTTACACAGCAAAGGACCAGATATCGGTTGCCCAGTTGATCGTTTTTGTAAAAACCAGCAATACAAAGCGTCTTCTAAAAGTTCATTTTTCGGTTTCTTCATCATTTTCCGATGTTTACTCCCGTTTTCACAATCTAATTTGCAGGTGTACAACAAAATTGAATCGGTATTCTTCTTAATATCACTTATCGTGGATGTACCTACACCATACTTATCAGCTAACTTACGACCTGTTTCTCCTTTTTTTAATGAATCAATAATATTCAATTTTTCTTTAAGCGATAACACCACTCTCTTACGCTTTGACATTTTTAAATATGTATCTAGTCGTGACACGCACGTCAGGACAGAGTAGCAATTGCTAACTAACTAAAACAATAACGAAACGCGTGAGGCAGCGATCGCGGGAGGGGTGATGCCAGTTCCGAGTTTCCGACAGGTTCATGCTTGCATAAATACGACTTGTAGATAGGTACATTTAATGCGGTTTGTCTGTCCGGATAATCGCGAATCCGTATAACTGAGGGCCGGATAATCGCGAATCCGTATAATTGAGGGCCGGATAATCGAGTTTCTACTGTACCTACACTATATAAAATTACGCCTTTTTTTCCAGAGGTGCAGGCAGAGACTGTAGTCACTCACTGAGAAATGAATGTGGATGAAGTGCAGCTCGGCGGTTTCGGTTTCTTGACTTGACCTACATATGTATTAACTCTCCGGGAAAGAGACGTAGGTAATGGAAATATGTTTATGCGGCAAATAAAATAGGGATTACTTAATGCCTATATATTTTTTGTATTTTGTAATCTTGCAGTAAAGTTAGAAATAAGTACCGCCGTTTACAGAGTGTCAGTGCAGAAGAAGCGGTAACAAACTGTACTGCAATATTTTCTTTAACTTTACTTAGTCTAACTTAGAATTAGAATAGAAATGTAAACGAGAGAATTCATTGTTTGATGAATTGATTTACTTAAATGAAATTTAAAATTCAATTAATTCAATTTTTTATTGAAATAATAAAATATTATAATTTTAAATGGAATGTCAAATTTAAATGAATTGATGTACTTACAGAGTGTACCGAATTTGGATTTGAACCTTTTGTTATTCAGGTCGTCATCAAGTCCTTCACTAAGCTTTCTCACAAAGTAAATTCTTTACATAATTACTCTTTGAATTTTTGGTCAAGTAAGTAGATACCGATTCCAGCAACCTAGTATAAAATCCTTAAAAATCGTAAATATTTCTTACGAATGATTTAGTGACTCTGCTAAGCATATGGCATACTGCATGCATGTCGAATTTATGTTTATTACCTAAATTTCTATCAGTTGTTCTTTTTAGAGAGTGGTTAGTAGTAGGGATAGGTTTAAACTCTTTTTTTAAATTCGGCGCTGAAAAACGGAAAGTTTCGTTCTTTATATCATCATATTGACAGTGACATAGTGACATTTTGAAATACTAAGTTACCTATGTCAGCTACTTTACAGCTGAGAATGTCAATGTCAACAAAAAATCATAAACAAAGGAGCAGTTCATGATTTGTTTTGATTGATAATAAATAAATTGTTGGTTTATTTCACAATATTAAAGCAAATTTATATTTTTTGTTTGGTCTTTATCTACGTCTGATTAATATTTCACAATGGCTACAATGGTGAAGGAGAAGAAACGGGAGGTATTTGTTGAAAACTTGCACTTGTTTGTTGCTTGCATTAGTACTTTGTTGCGTAGTTGATTGCTAAAAATTATGCTTATTTCCAGAAAAAGAAAGTCAAAGAGAAACACGTACCTAATAATGTAGTAGCAGCATCGGAACCATTGATATCTGCCAGCATACAACATGTACAAAATGATGTTGAGTATACCACCGAAACAGTTGCATCTTTTGTTGAAAATGTTGATATAACATCTGTCGATATCGACGTAGACCCTAGTATATGTCATGAACAAATTACGAACGTTATATCCAATGATCTTCCACAAGGTATTGAACAAACTGTGTCATATAGTCTAAATTTAGAATTTTCTCATGCAAACACTTCCTTTAGAGTATTAGAAGATAAGCAGTTGATTAGCCATAAGCATAATGAGACTGACATATCAAAGCCATTGAGGGATGAGTACCCAGGTGGCACTTATGAAGACTTAAATTTGAAGATGCAAAGAATGCAAATTCCAGTTGTCCCGTTGAATGTTGAACAAGAAGTCTCCTTGGAGGCACCTGGTGAATATATCAAAGACACCAATATAACATTAGAAGAGCAAAAAGTAGATGTCTCTCAAGATAAAGTGTTACCTTCTGCTCCAGTCTTTGAGGAAATGTCACAACCAGAAAAAACATGTCAGGAAATCAAAATTGATAAAGAGGTTGTAGCTAAAGCTAAATGTATGAGTTTGGAGGAGGCTGTGTGGCTGTTTGGTGGAGAGGCAATTGCGGAGGTTAGGGTGATGAGTGAGCGGGAAGAGGCTATAGTGGAAGTTGGGCCGGTGAGTGGACCTGACCATCCCTTGGTGGACTTGTTGTCAACATTAAGGTGATTACATGCTTGATATGTTTGTAATATATAAGGTGTTATGAACTGTAATTTATTTAAGGCAGGCATTATATACCCATCAGTATTTAATTATTTCCTTGTAAAATGTAAAGAATTTCAGTTAGTAAAGCATAAAAACTAATTCCTTCTTTTACATTTGCGGTTTATGTATTGAATTCTGTATTTTGACATTTAAAAATATTATAATTCAGTGACATTCACAGGAAATCCATTCTTAAAAAAAAATAAAAATACACTTGAATGATTTATTTTATTTTTTAAAAACCAGGAGCTCTCTAATATGTTTGGAAAGGGAGAAATCACAGTTATTGAAGAGTTTCTACGAAGAAGAGAAATGCAGATGTAGACTGTGGACAGTGGAGAAACGGACCTTATATCTCACTGACACGTGTCAATGCGGTGCTTCAGTACAGTTCCTGGGGAAGTATGATCATGCGGAGTTCCAATTGGAGAGGCTGCCGGCTGCTAGGATGAGGTTGACAGCTCTCTTAAGAGATGTGCAAGAGAGTTATTGTCATCATCAACACTCAGCTTTGGTAGCTTTTTATCAGGTATAATATTGTCACTTGTATTGTAGTAATAGCATATCAATTGTGTGCACATACATACATATAATTATGTCTATATCCCTTGCGGGGTAGACAGAGCCAACAGTCTCGTAAAGACTGATAGGCCACATTCAGCTGTTAGGCTTATTGATATAATTGAGATTTAAATAGTGACAGGTTGCTAGCTTAAAAAAAAAGAATCTCAAGTTTATAAGCACTAATTGTGTGCACAACTGTTAAATTAAAAACTCATAGACCACACAAAGCTAATGTTAAGTGACACCTTCGTTACTATAAAGATTTGGGAAGTTTTATTAATCCTATTGTATCTGCTATAAACAATCTAAGGGTAATAATAAACTGACCAGTGTTCAATGTTCAGAATGAACATGTCCTAAGAATTATGGAGGACACTTGTTACAGGTTCCCAAAATATTATGAGTTGCATACACTATTAGGTTAATTATTTCACATTCAAGATTCATATTTACTTGGCAATACATATATTAATTTATATAATTATTTTTTTTTTTACAAAAGAAAGGGATTGGTTTTTACCAAACATATTTATTCATTACAGATAGAAGACTACCTCTCTCACGTTGTAAGAGCTAACAAAAATGAAATGAGAGAATCACTCAGCCTCATATTGCAAGCGTTGAAACTGAGTGACAGTGCGCCCATAGTGTTATCCAAACTGTTGGAGCGGTGGGCTGGCATGCTGAGCTCTGTGCTGGTTGATGCCAGGGACCCGAGGCAGCTGCTGTTTCTGATACATCATTTGTTCAGGTGAGATGACTCGCTTAAATTAATAATGAAATATAAATTTTACGGCAAACTGTGTGCTTGCGTGTTTTGTCCTTTAGTCTCCTTTCACTACATGCGATCAAAAAAGTTAACTTTTCTTAAACAAATTATCTCTCACAGCAATCAAACAAATATGTAATAAAATATTAAATAGACTTGCAGTTATGTAGCGCTGTAAGGCTTCCTGGCAGGGTCGCTATGTGAGGTGAAGACATAAGCTGTTTGCAGGTTGTTGGTTTGAAAGTTGTCCATAATTTATTTTTTTATTTGTTAATTTTTGAAGTATGTTACATATTAATTTTAAATTTTAGGCTAGAGAACAACCACTTTTATAAGTCGCATCGGTCTTATTCTAATCATACCGAATGTAAACTCAATAAAATAACGACCATATTTCAAGCACATTAAACTAAAAATCCGAAAACTGCTATCTTGCTCATAATAACCGACACGTTCAGTTCGTAGGTTCAAAAGGCACGCACTGATAGATAAGACAGGCTGACAGGCTCAAAGCTTTTCGCGTCACACAATCATTTGACTTCTGTGCAGGTGTAACTTAAAAGAGTATCAATGCTCTACCTACTTCTATAGATAAATTTTGTGTTAATTGCAGACAAAGTCGTTCAGTGCGCTGGGCCTCACGAGCTATTCAGCTTAACGTGTCAGACCGCGTGTCCGGCGCGCGCGCACTCGCCGTGCTCGCCGCCATGTTGGCGCGCCCCGCGCCCGACTCCGCTGTCGAGTGTACTGAGGGTGAGTCTTGTTTTTTCCAAGATTTAATTAGAACTATTTGAATTTCGAATTTGGAACAGAACAACGCAAGCGGCCGTGTGTTTAAGAATTCAAGAATTAATAATTTGAATTTGGAACAGACATAGAAGAAGCGTGGGAGGAGGTCCACGCGAGCGGCGGTGGCGGAGCAGTCGATGACGGCGCTCTGAGGGAGAGAGACCTCTTGTCGTTGCTCCGAGCCATTCCTTTGCGATCGCTTGTGGCCAATCTGCTGCTGACACAGGCAGTGAGTATTTATCTCGAAACGAGCAATATTTTCCGTCTGAAAAAATCCTGTTTCTTATGTTTTGACTCTTTATTTTCCATTACAAGATTGTTGTTTGACTACAATTATTTCGACATCGCCCGCATGAAAGTGTTGTCCAGTTTTCAAGGCGCTTCACGTTTGATACTCAACCAAATACACATTTTTTTTTACTTGAAAAACAAAATACTTTCTTTTTATTTATACCATTTTTTTCGTTAACTCGCTCATTTTGTTAATATAATTTTACAGGACATAACCAAAGCCCGCGAACAAGACTTCCATGACCCCACTGGGGGGCACGGGGTACTCCGCGCTAGTAGCGGCGTGCGCGCACTCTTAGCAACGTTTCAGAGCGCTAGAGATGCGCACGCGCATTACCACAGATTGCACAAAATTTTGAGGAGGATAACGGAAAGTGCCTTGCAGGGATTGGCCGGGCTACACCTACTAAATAAGTTCGTATTTCATTTCAACTCATTTCTTTTTCTATTGTTAAGATTAACATAGTGATGAATCTCCATTTCATGTTATATCTAAATTAAAAGTTGCTCTTTATCTCCCATATCAGTGTTGACGCCAAAGCTTATTCCAATAATACTAGTTAAATGGTACATACATACATACATATGTTCACGTCTATATCCCTTGCGGGGTAGACAGAGCCAACAGTCTTGAAAGGACTGAATGGCCACGTTCAGCTATTTGGCTTAATGATAAAATTGAGATTCAAATAGTGACAGGTTGCTGGCCCATCGCCTAAAAAAGAATCCCAAGTTTGTAAGCCTATCCCTTAGTCGCCTTTTACGACATCCATGGGAAAGAGATGGAGTGGTCCTATTCTTTTTTGTATTGGTGCCGGGAACCACACGGCTAGTTAAATGGTATTGAGAACAAATATTGAATAATCGTTAATATTTTAATCAAAATGATTTCATGTATATTTGTTGCAGGTCATCGTACTCAGCAGAGATGCGCACACGCATACCGCCCGAGCTGGAAGCTAGTTTCGCAGCGGGGCTCGCCTTGTTTGGTCAACACGACCTACATCGTATACCGACGACGTTGCTCACTGAGAACACTGCTAGAGAATTCTGCATGGAACTGATGTTTCAACTTCACGGTTGGTTTGTTTGAATTGACTATTATATTTACAACTCGTATTTATTTTTTATTTATTTATAAGGCAACACAACAGACACTAACTAATAAGATACAAGGTTTCTTAATAACTAAAATTGTTCCAACTTAGCATCCTAAACGCGTATGCGCAGTTGCTTAAGCTTAATAACTAATGTAAAACTTGTTATGAGCAAGCAGTTACAATAATAAAGTACTAAAGTTAAAATACTTATATAGTATCGATAAGTTAGTATCTCGGTACACAAGCCTCGAACTTCTTCGACCCTAATTCAATCTGTTATTTCAAATTTTTTATTGATTAGGTATTATAAGACATTTCAATATCACTTAATAATTGTAATATTTTTTGGTTGATGTCAAATAAATAACTTAAAACTAAGTTTACTGTCGCTTCCAAAGCACTGCAGCATTTTCTTCAATGTCCCGTATATAGGTATTTATTTATTTGTAACATCATAGCGCTTCTTTTGCACTGACGCTACGGCATACTATCGGTGCTTCATTTTGCCCTATAGTAAACTCAGTCCGCCTTTTTTTCTTCGTCTATGACGTTATTATTTTTCTAACCAAATATGTGTGTGGGTTGCTCCGAACCTATCTACTACAACATTTCCTCTTGGCGGTACATCTGGTTACATTCTCACCTTACACCACCTACCCGTCGTGTCTGAAATAAATTGTCTATTTTAATAATTATAATAATTAATAATCATATTAAAATAGACAATTTATTTCACACACTACTATTCTAATATGATTATTAATTATCATACATACATATGGTCACGTCCCTTGTGGGGTAGACAGAGCCAACAGTCTTGAAAAGACTAATCAGCCAACTTCAGCTATTTGGCTTAATGATAGAATTGTGATTCAAATAGTGACAGGTCGCTAGCCCATCGCCTAAAAAAAGAATCCCAAGATTGTAAGCCTATCCTTTAGTCGCCTTCTACGACATCCATGGGAAAGAGATGAAGTGGTCCTATTATTTTTTGTACTGGTACCAGGAACCACATGGCACATTAATTATTATAAATATTAATAATCATATTAAAATAGATAGGTGCCGTAAGGTATAGGCTTATAAACTTGGGATTCCTCTTTTAGGCGATGGGCTAGCAACCTGTCACTATTTGAATCTCAATTCTATCACTAAGCCAAACAGCTGAGCGTGGCCTATCAGTCTTTTCAAGACTGGTGGCTCTGTCTACCCCGCTAGGGATATAGACGTGATCATAATATGATCGAGTACATATTATGTATGTATGTATTAAAATAGACAATTTGTTTCAGACACGACTCCACATCAAGTTAACATCTTGGATGTATGCCTCCCGCCATTGAGCTGCGAGGCGCGTGTAGAAATAGTATCCAAAGCGGCTGTATTGCGGTGTAACGAGCACGAGCTTGCTCGGATCGTTCTAGAGTTCTTGATGCAGGTATGTTGTCTTGAGATCCCAGGTTCGAATCCAGTGTGTTTTTTTTTCTTTATTATACTATGCCGTGTGGTTTCCGGCACCAATAAAAGAAAGACCATCCCATCTCTTTCCCATGGATGTCTTGAAAGGCGATTAAGGGATAGGCTTATAGGGATTCTTCTTTTAGGCAGTGGGTTAGCAACCTACCACTGGGCGAGCGGCTAGGCGAACTGAACGTTGCTTATCAGTCTTTCAGACTGTTGGTTCTGTCTACCCCGCAAGGGATATAGACGTGACTATATGTATGTATGTATGTATTTATAATAGGAAGCTTGTATAGAAATAATATCAAAAGCAGCTCTAGTACGGTACAATGAGCACGAGCTTGCTCGGTTTGACCAGGACTTGATGTTGGTCCTGGAGTTGGTATGTTGTCTTGTGGTCCCAGGTTTAAACCTGGGACCTGTGTTTCTTCTCTTTATAATTCGAAGCTTTTATAAAAAATAAGTATGTTGTATAGAAATCATAAAGTGTAGAGAGGTGTCCGATAAAATAGCAGGCACAGGTTCGTTTACTCTTCTTCGAGTTATGTACCTACATTAGTTTGAGTGCAAACCGATACTCTTACGGTGAGTAAAAATATCACGTGGAAACCTGCACGTTTTGGTAGTATTATATTATATTTATTTTTACATACATATATATGATCACGTCTATATCTCTTGCGGGGAAGACAGAGCCAACAGTCTTGAAAAGACTGATAGGCCCCGTTCAGCTATTTGGCTTAAAGAAAGAATTGAGATTCAAATAGTGACAGGTTGCTAGCTAATCGCCTAAAAGAAGAATCTCAAATTTATAAGCCTATCCCTTAGTCGCCTTTTACGACGTCCATGGGAAAGACATGGAATGGTCCTATTCGTTTTTCCTATTGGTGCCGGGAACCACACGGCATTTATTTTTAATTTATTCAAAATATATTTATGTATTTGTAGACTGGTCTTAAGAAGAAGTCGGTTCCCTGCAAAGGTGGTTGCGAAGCGGCCGCTCGGAACAGATTGCCGGACCTTTTGGACGCTCACCCTTACCTCTACACCATCGCGTTACATCTCATTGCGGACATGAGCCTGGGTAAATATATATATGTTGCAGTCAAAACTCTTAACCAGTCAAAAGTACTTTTGACTAGCAACAAAAAAGCTTTTTGGGTGGTTTACAAAAAAAATACCTAACACTCGAAGGGTGATCGCTCGCTGCGCTCGCGATCACCCTTCGAACCTGTCACATGCATGTCGCGTCTGAGAACAATGTCCGAAAAGAATACGACTACTTATTTGTTAGTAAGAGCGCGTACCTGCTTCATGCAGCAACGGTCAAAAGTACTTTTAACTGATTTTGCTAGTCAATAGTACTTTTGACTGGTTAAGTGCTAGTCAATAGTACTTTTGACTGGTTAAGAGTTTTGACTGTGACATATACATATTTATTTACATTATTACCTTTCACTCAAACTTTGACTTGAAGAGATTGTTTTATAAATAAGTCCGCCTTTGTACCATCTCGGTCTCATTTGTATGTATATGTTTGCAAGACACATAAATTTAGCATTTTGACTGTCTTAAATAACAAATGATTAAAATGATTTTTATTTAAAGCTTATATACATATAATCACTATATCCCTTGCCGGAAAGACAGAGCCAAAAGTCTCGAAAAGACCTATATTTAGTTGTTTGGCTTAATGATAGAATTGAGATTCAAACCGCACTACCGCTTCCAAAGCGCATGTGTAGAAGTAGCGGCGGAACAAAATAAGTGAAATTAAAAAAAGAAAATTAAAAATTGTCATATAACATTTTTTTATTATAGTTATATATATACAATTTCTAGTTATATATATGACAATTTTTTTATTTATCGTTAACTATTTTGTGTTCAACAGTAGAAACCCTAGAGGCTTCATGCCTGAAGTACATCAGTGTTGACAAATGGCGGCCCAACACTGGGGAGCTGTTGGTGGTGTTGGAGGACTGGTCCCAACGTTGCCCCTCCATGCTTCAGCAGCTGATGACCAGTCTCACCTACACTCAGCATTGGTGAGTCACCGTTTTGTATATGGTGTATATGATACATACATATGGTCACGTCTATATCCCTTGCGTGGTAGACAGAGCTAACAGTCTTGAGAAGACTGCATGGCCACGCTTCAGCTATTTGGCTTAATGATAGAATTGAGATTCAAATAGTGACAGGTTGTTAACCCATCGCCTAAAAAAAGCCAAGTTTGTAAGCCTATTCCTTAGTCGCCTTTTACGACATCCAAGGGAAAGAGATGGAGTGGTCCTATTCTTTTTTTGTATTGGTGCCGGGAACCACACGGTACGTGTATATGATCTATATGATTGTGTATATGATTTGTTTGTTTGAACGCGCTATAATCTCAGGAACTACTCGTTCGAATTGAAAAATTCTTTTTGCGTTGAATAGACCATTTATCGAGGAAGGTTTTAGGCTATATAACATCACGCTGCGACTATAAGAAGTCATACCAATGATAGTACTTGTAATGACTATTTCCAGTCCTCATCAATGATAGTACTTATCGCAATATTCGTATTGAAATCATCAATTTTATACTTCTTCACTATATTTTTTTTAATGAAGACTATGTCCGCGGTTTATATTTAAAAGATCTATATTTGTCAATTGACGTCCGGTGAAAATGCTGCGGTGTAGTTTGTTACGCCGCTTCTTGACGCGCTTTGGTAGTAGTTATAATTAGATTTAAGTGATGTGACGTCAATAAGTGATACCTTGTATCTAATTTTGAAAATAAATCCTAAATAAATCCCTCTGGGAAAAAGGTAGAGACTACATCTTTCTACTTGCCACGATATTTGCATACTTCTTTCGCTTCATCCACATTAATAAGTCTCTTCATGCAAACTCGGCGGTTTCGAGTACTCTTGACCTGACCCTTTGCCAGCTTGACCATTATTGTATATACTATTGGCTTACTTACAGTGGCTTATCCCTCCAAAGTCAACTGACCTTGGCTACTTGGCTTTGCAACTGGTCTCGCAGCCAACCGCCTTGTGAATGGCGTTGGACGGTATTGAGGAGATTACGGATACACCGCGCCGCCTGGCGATTACCGTTGGACGCCCCGGATCCGGACCCGGAGCCGGATCCGGCGGATCTGTTTGGCACTGCGCACGCGCTGTTGGCTACGTCGTGGGGGCATTCTGTACCGCTGGTGAGTCAATGCTTGTCTGTAAGCTACAGTTTTTGTAATAATTTTATGAGGGTTTAATTTGCGAATAGTAATAATTGATATTTTGGGTTAATCACATGTAGTTGATGATAGATTTCTACCATAGATATAGAAGTATTGATGAAAATTTGCCCTATTTAAATCTGTGATTTATACAGTAAAAACTAATAATATTTGTAATTCTTGTCTGTTTGTTTGTAAACTGTTTATTGCACATAAAAAATATATATAACAACTTACAAAACAGTCATTGGATTAAGAAGAATATGTACAATGGCGGACTTATCCCGATTGGGATTTCCAGTCAACTATACCAATTCTTATTTCGTTAGTTCATTCAAAGTGATAGAGATGTAACTACTTATAGTATCTACCTAGTATGTGAACAATTGAGGTTGGAAAACTACAATAATAAACTAAGATATAAGATATTGACAATAGAATAGGCTATAAGTTCACTCTGCGCCACCTGCTATTCTTTTCTCTGGGTAATGTTTTATTGATAGATATATAGACAAAATTCTTTATGGCACCATAAAAGTAAAACATACAAAACAGCACAAAACAGATAGAGATGGTACAAAGGCGGACTTATCACTAATGCAATCTCTTCCAGTCAACCTTTGGGTGGAAGGAAACCAAACAGGAGATTGGCAATTTACAAGTTATCTAGAAGAGATCGCTTTTAGTGATAAAGTCATCTTTCCGCTATGTTTTTAATACATGATGCTGAATTTGCTGTATTGTATTGTATTGTAAGATGTTCTGATACATCGGCGAAAAGTTGTCGATTTATTGACATCACAAATCTGTTATACATATATTTTTTTAGATATGTGCTCGTGGCGCATCGGCTTTATGTCGCCTGGCTAATGTGAGGCCGTTGGACGCGGCGCACTGTTTGTCTGTCATACTGCTCGCTATGGCTGCATCTCCCGACTCCATCTCTCTTGCCAGCAAGTACGTGTTGTTTATATATTATTTATACACATTTTGCGGTACAATGATTTGGTGAAGGTTCCACTAACGCCATCTTTGGAGTGGAATCCCCACTTATAAATCCCAACTTATAGTATAAATTCGAAAGTAAGTTTATTGGTTTGTTTGTTACCTCTTCATGGTAATATATATACTTATATACTGAATTAATATTTGCATATATAATTATCAGTCTGTAGCTTTCTCCAGACACATAGGGTACGTTTCATCCCGGTAAAAACTATAGTTCCATTGGGAATTGCAAAAAATCTGTATTCTTTTGTAGATACCGTTCATCGTCATTCGTTGCTAAAAAATTTTAGCATTTTGTATCTATCTAGTGGTTGGATAAAATCTAGTAGATTTTGTTTTCAATATCTTTTAAGTACAAACATTCGACTTGTGACAATTTTATACTATGTATGGACAAGATAATGACTTTCCTAACTTTGGTCCAGATTCACGGAGTTCTTCAGCGTAATGGAAAATTCTGGACCGGGTTTGGTACAAAGGGCCCTAGGACTTGGAGGTGTCGACGGCACGCTGCTGCTACAGGCAGTCATGATGGCTCACCTGGGAGATGACAAGGATCCGTGAGTCCATACATACATACATACATATGGTCACTTCTATATCCCTTGCGGGGTAGACAGAGCCAACAGTCTTGAAAAGACTGAATGGCCACGCTTCAGCTATTTGACTTAATGTTAGAATTGAGATTCAAATAGTGACAGGTTTCTAGCCAATCGCCTATAAAAGAATCCCAAGTTTGTAAGCCTATCCCTTAATCGCTTTTTACGACATCCATGGGGAAGAGATGGAGTGGTCCTTTATACACATATCATGACATACATATCATGTCTGTCACCCATACTGGGTTAACTGAATGGCGATGTTAAGCTACAATTTTTTATTTTTACAGGGTCGATTACCAGCTCAATAAATCGATGATGTTACGTACGTGGCTGCATGCTCTGTGGCGCCCCGTGACGTCACCGGCCACCGCCGCGCTAATAGACACCGCGCTGTTGATGTCCAGAGACTTCCATACAGCCATGGACTACGCTATGAAGCTCACGCAAGTAATTGTTTTGTCAGAAAACTGCATTTTCAATGAAACGACTAGATTGGAAAAAAAATAATCTTAAATAAAAACAAAAAAAAAAGATATAATTTCTGAACTTTGACCTTTGAAATAATCAACCTAAGAACCATTTTAAGGGTATATCTCGGACTCTGAAGTAAAACTTCCACTGTAGCCAAATGACAATCGACAAACCAAAGCGCTGTCGTAAAAGCTAAATTTATGATTCAAATAGTGGGATACCATACAATTATCGCTTACAATGAGGCGATTATATATTAATAGTAGCATGACAACAACTTCTCCATAGGGCCTCTACGTGTTGGATTTATATCACCCGTGAAATCCAAGAGTAGAATGTCTTTCTATTAGCATTAAGTCTGGTATTGAACTTTACAAGAGTTTATTAACAGGATTTAACGAAGGACCAAGCGTCGCAATGGATCAAACTATCAAGCAATGCTCCTCAAGTAGTTGAATGCATTCTCCGTGCACTTCTCGTAAAAGAAGAACAAGGGGGAATGTTGGATCGTCTGCTTGACACGCTTCACTTGCAGAGAACGGCCAATGTTAGGATCAATGTGGACGCCGCGTTACAGGTCAGTGTGTTACAGATATAGTATCGTTTTCTATTTAATTTTTACAGGCTTACTTTTGTTACTTATGAAGTCCTCCCTAGACATTGGTAATCTTGACTTAGTATTCAGACTGAATCATAGTACTCACGCAGTAGCGATTCCTCTTAACGACTTCCTTATCGGCTCCCGCTCATAGACTTCTAATACTTCAATATTCAATTCAAAACATAAATCGGCATTAGGATCACTGGCTGTGAATTCAAGTAATTTTTAGGCAGGGACAATGAAATAAATATTATTAAAATTAAGTTCGAATCTTACTCATATTACTAGAGCGAATAGCAGGCGCATAGTGACGCAATCACGCGACGACTCACTAGAGACGACTTACTACTCAGTATCGGCGGTATCTACAATAATAACTCGCGTGAATCGATAAGAATTGCTGGGACTGTATTAGGTTATCGACTCATGTTGCGGTATAGACTCATGTAAATATTTGAGGCCGGATTAAACTTAACAGTTTATCAACAAACTTCTATGCTTATACATACATACATATGATCACGTCTATATCCCTAGCGGGGTAGGCAGAGCCAACAGTCTCGAATAGACTGAATGGCGACGTTCAGCTATTTGGCTTAATGATGGAATTGGGATCCAAATAGTGACAGGTTGCTAGCCCATCGCCTAAAAAAAGGATCGCAATTTTATAAGCCTATCCCTTAGTCGCTTTTTACGACATCCATGGGAAAGAGATGGAGTGGTCCTATTCTTTTTTATATTGGTGCCGGGATCCACACGGCAGTGTGCTTATAAGAACTTATTTATTTATTTATTTATTTACTAATTTATGTACACAGAAAACATCGAGACTGATAAACACAAGAAACAAAATTACAAAGGTTCTGCTTATTTCAAAAGAAATCTCTTCCAGCAGACCCGAGATAGGAAACATGATGGAAAGGGTGACAGGCGTGTACTCCACTCACACAACTAATAATAGACATACATAAACAAATAAGTACATATATAAAATATAATAAAATACATATATAAATACAAAATAATAAACTTACATAAAATATGTACAATATATACCAAATTAGCAAGGCTTGGAAAGGTAATAATTTTTAATTATTTTTTTAAATTGGGACATTGATTTAGAGTCACGTATCTCGGGAGGCAATGAGTTCCACAATCTAACAGCATGGACAGAGAAGGAGTTGGAGAAAGTGGCCGTACTTAATATTAAGCAAACTTATTAAGTTAATTTGTCACTTGCAGCAACTTGGCACGGGGCTGAAGTCGGACTCGGTAGTGATCCATCGCGCGAGCTCCGCCGCTGTCTCCGCCCCACACTCGCACCCAGCTCACCTCATGCTGTGGAGGCTGCTCGTCAACCTGTGGCTGCGCCGGCCGCCTGGCAGTCTGTGAGTCTGTTTGTATTGAACTTGCAGCGACTGGCACGGGGCTGAAGTCGGACTCTTTAGTGATCCATCGCGCGAGCTCCGCCGCTGTCTCCGCCCCACACTCGCACCCAGCTCACCTCATGCTGTGGAGGCTGCTCGTCAAC
Organism: Amyelois transitella; assembly: GCF_032362555.1. Classification (NCBI taxonomy): domain Eukaryota; kingdom Metazoa; phylum Arthropoda; class Insecta; order Lepidoptera; family Pyralidae; genus Amyelois; species Amyelois transitella. Next base: position 1,837,544 of record NC_083513.1, on the reverse strand, counting down.
CTGTGGCTGCGCCGGCCGCCTGGCAGTCTGTGAGTCTGTTTGTATTGAACTTGCAGCGACTGGCACGGGGCTGAAGTCGGACTCTTTAGTGATCCATCGCGCGAGCTCCGCCGCTGTCTCCGCCCCACACTCCCACCCAGCTCACCTCATGCTGTGGAGGCTGCTCGTCAACCTGTGGCTGCGCCGGCCGCCTGGCAGTCTGTGAGTCTGTTTGTATTAGCTTGCAGCGACTGGCACGGGGCTGAAGTCGGACTCTTTAGTGATCCATCGCGCGAGCTCCGCCGCTGTCTCCGCCCCACACTCGCACCCAGCTCACCTCATGCTGTGGAGGCTGCTCGTCAACCTGTGGCTGCGCCGGCCGCCTGGCAGTCTGTGAGTCTGTTTGTATTGAACTTGCAGCGACTGGCACGGGGCTGAAGTCGGACTCTTTAGTGATCCATCGCGCGAGCTCCGCCGCTGTCTCCGCCCCACACTCGCACCCAGCTCACCTCATGCTGTGGAGGCTGCTCGTCAACCTGTGGCTGCGCCGGCCGCCTGGCAGTCTGTGAGTCTGTTTGTATTGAACTTGCAGCGACTGGCACGGGGCTGAAGTCGGACTCTTTAGTGATCCATCGCGCGAGCTCCGCCGCTGTCTCCGCCCCACACTCGCACCCAGCTCACCTCATGCTGTGGAGGCTGCTCGTCAACCTGTGGCTGCGCCGGCCGCCTGGCAGTCTGTGAGTCTGTTTGTATTGAACTTGCAGCGACTAGCACCGGCCTGAGAACACGTACCGTCATACCTATAGACTCACAATCCCGCTGAAGAAATGTCCGAAATAAAGAAATTCGTCTGTCCGTTTGCAAATGAATCTTAACATATAATAGTAAAGAACACAATCTTCTTATATCACAAAGAGCAGAGTTTTATATTTATGGACAGTTTGCTTTATTGAATGCATAGAAGAAGTATGCAGGGATTGCGGCAAATGAAAAGATGTAGTCTCTACCTACCCTGTCGAAAAAGAGGCATGAGTTTTATGTATGTTTAGTCGGACTTTCCCAATTCTCTTGGTACTGTTTTATACTTCCAATGGAATATATGTATAATGTCAGCTTCCTATATAACGTACGATAATTGTAAAGTTGAAGTTATTGAAGAAAATGCTGCAGTGCAGATTGTTACCGCTTCCTCTGTACTGACGCTTTGGAAGCGGCGGTAAACTTAGTTTAAAGTAATTTATTTGACGTCAACCAATGCCGGATACCAAAATACATGACATTTATTAAGAGATGTATGAATAAATAAAATTGTTGAATTTTGAATTTTTGAATTGATTATTGGTATTTTTTACAGGCCAGAATCAACACCGCCTGTCGGTCCTTTATTCTTCAGTGGCATAATGAAATCCCGTACACTATCTTCCATAAAGAGACGACTGCAAGACACCATCGCTTACCACCAAAACGAAGCTACAACTTACAAAACGTTACAAGACTCCGAGCTAAAACCAGATTCGAGCCAAGAAGTGGTCGAGAAACCTAGAGAAAACAAATCGGACGAGTTTCCTGCGTCGTTATCGATTACCGATTTCACTGAATCGAGCGAATCGAGTGACTCGGAAGAGTCTGAGGATGAGTCGAGGGGTGTGATCGTGGTGGATTCGTCGACGGAGGAGGATAAGGATTCATTCCATATGTATTGTTACCACGTCGCTGCTGAAAAGTGAGTATCGTATTTTTTTATTACAAATTTTTATTTATCTATGCCTTAAGGTTAAAACCTAATGTATTTGTTTGCTTCGATAATTTACCGGACTTCGAACGAAACCCTCAGCATTGAGATGAAATTGATGATTCTGTGTTAAACATTGTCCATAATTTAGACAACCATATTTTTTTTATCTTTTGATTTGAGGTTGTTATCATGTAAAATTTTATTTCTGAAATTTGGCTCATTCAGAAAGAATGTAACGACGCAATGAAATAAAGCTTCATGATCAAAATACGCTGTGATGAGAAATATCACAGTAGACTTAATTCCATAGGGGCTAAGTCAAAGCGTCAGTGATCGTGTGATTAAACAATCCGAATTGTAGGCGTACACGTTCCCACGAGGATTCGAATTCCACTGCAGCAAATAACTGTATTCTCAGTTCCTAAAAGTTTAATTAATATATGTTTTCTATACAGAATGCTCCGCGAGTACCTCCGCTGGCTGGAGGAAGGTGACAAAGCTCGGGCGCTTCCTTATCACGCTGAGATATCCAGGTTCATACCCGAACAGGTACGATATCGATATCTCAAATTGCATTGTTATAACTGCTATATAAATCCAGATTTTGCCTCATAGCTCCTGTAATACTCCTTCCGAAAATCTATAGCGTACCTACTATATTATAACTACCGGTTTGTCAAATTTAAGCGAAATCCGTTCAGTGACTCTGATAGAAGTGAGAAACGATAAAACATCCCCCTAGATTAATATTCTTCTTCAGCCCGTTTTCACTCAATGCTAAATATTGGCCTCTAGCAATAAACGCCAACTTACATTAATCTGATAACTATTCAATTTATAAATATTTCGTCTTCTCCATTTTAATAAAACACGAGAAAAATTATCAACCTCATTGCGTACGTCCTGATTTGATCATCCCTTAAGGGATGATCAAATCAGGATCAAATCAACCCAGGGTCTGCTTATGACACAGAACTCAGTTACCCAGGGTTTCTGGAAACGAGATTATCAGAGCTATATGACAGACATATTGGATTTGCGACAACAGGCATTACATGCAGCGTGGCGGCGCGTGATAGCTCAGAGGCGCCCCAACATCGAGTGCAGTTTCCCGCTGCCTACCCCGCCGCCAAACCCCCCGCCGCCGCAGCCAACAGTGTCCCAGAGAACTATTGACAGCATTCTGATGATAACAGACAGGTCCACTCAAAGGTTCGTTAATACAAAGCCATCATTGTAAGGCTCCATTTAAAAATAAAAGAGAACCTAGCTTGTATCCACGAAATCGTCTACGTAGTTTTGAGAATTACAAACAAAATATATATTACTAGCTGTCCCCGCAAACGTTTTGCCATATAAATAATTTTAAAGTAATTTCTAGTTAAAAAAATGGCAAGGATGTACAACCCTTATCACTAAGGGGTACGAAAAATAGATGTCGGCCGATTCTCAGACCTAATCGATATGCTCACAAAATTTCATGAGAATCGTTTCGGAGGAGTACGGGAACGAGCATTGTGACACGAGAATTTTATATATAAGATATATTTTTATATATAAGATATATTTTTCATATAGGGTATTAATAAATCTATAATTACAACATTATCATTAAACATTTACGTGAGCACAGGCAAAATCTTACGTATAACGAGTATACGACCATATTCGAATTATTAAAAAAAATAATATAAAAAATAGTTTATGTAAAAATAAAATACCTATAAGCAATTAAAGTATATAATTCTTTAACAGAAGACGAACCATATCATTGACATCGGCCCTCGGAGACCAGAACGTTTCGGATGCGCGTGCGCTGCTCTCCCTCGTCGACAAACATCTGCAAGTCATCGAGAGATACGCTAGGTATGTTTTTGGTGGGGGTTACGTATGACACTTGTATGTACAATTTATTCATTCATATAGTCACGTCTATATCCCTTGCGGGGTAGACAGAGCCAAAAGTCTTGAAGATACTGGTAGGTCACGTTCAGCTGTTTGGCTTTATGATAGAATTAAGATTCAAATAGTGACAAGTTGCTAGCCCTTCGCCTAAAACGAAAATCCCAAGTTTATAAGCCCATCCCTTAGTCGCTTCGTACGACAGCCATGGGAAATGAGATGGAGTGGTCCTATTCTTTTTTATGTTGGTGCCGGGAACCACACGGCACTTTGTATGTACAAATTTGTACTAAAAGTATAATATTCCAACATATTTTCCATGTTATCATTATGAGAATCTACATCGTTTTACAAAGTGTGAGACTAAATAATGATGAGATGATAACTAAATAAATAGTGCAGTAGGTGGTGCAATTAGCTACATTCATATTTCATTTATACAATTTCTTATGAAAGTATAAAAAAAATTGTTAAGACAGTTAACCTGCACAATGTCCACAACAGAACAGTCTTGTTAATTTGTTATTAAGAAATGTTCACAATTATTATATACAAACAAACCGCTATTAATTCTTAAATAAATGACAGCTGTCAAATTATTATTATTTTTGACGCTTCTACATTATAGTCATAATTCTGTCCTAGTATCATTCTAATCAAGCAATTTTTAAGAAGCGTAGGACATCTTAATCATTGTTTAAAAGTAATTTTGAAGATTAGTCTTTTCCTGTATACACATATATAATCACGTCTTTATCCCTTACGGAGTAAACATAACCAACAGTCTCACAAAGACTAAAAGGTCATGTCCAGTTTTATGAATTAAAGATTCAAATAATAACAGCGTGCTAGCCCATCGCCTAAAGAAGAATCTCAAGGTTTTTAGCCTATCCAGTTATTTCCTCTTACGACATCCATGGAAAAAAGGTAGGTGGTCCTATTATAGTGTGCCGGAAACCACACGGCAAAACAAATCCATGTATATAAATTTGGTTTTATTTGTTTTCACTTTACTTTGAATAGGGAATGGCGGTCAGAAGTGTCCCGTATTACCTCCTTGGACGACAAGTTGTTGGCACTAGTGAGGTCTCTCAGAGTCCCTCGGGAACTCCCGCCCCAACATGTGCAATGCGCTAACAATTGCAAGCCTTGTACGCTTATACCCCAGGTAAGTTTTGTTCTTTCATTAGTTGTACCAGGGTCTTCGCTTGATGGGTTTAGATCCTCACCATTTTGGAGAATAACCCGGGGTTAGCCATAATTGGTAATTTTATTATTTGACGTTAGTGACAGACATATAAATAAAAGCAAACATTATACAAAAAAGATTGTTATAAAAATAGTTCACAACATCCTCTCGCCCTTAAATTAATTTAATCAAATTATTTGACGTTAGTGACAGACATAAAAATAAAAGCAAACATTATACAAAAAAGATTGTTATAAAAATAGTTCACAACATCCTCCCGCCCTTAAATTAATTTAATCAATTTAAGGACGGGACGCCGGAACAAACCTGATGTCTGCACATCTGCCACTCTGACCACCCCATCTCTATCGGGATAGATTTTAGCAACGCGGCCACGCGGTCATTTCTTCCGTGGTAGATAACCATCTGCTATTATTACAACGTCATCGGCGTCAATATGTTCATCCTTGTTTCTTTCTCGTAGCTGCAATGTAGAAAGCACTACACGCACCCATCTGTTCCAAAAATGGTCCGCTAATTGTAAGGCCTTTTTCCACTCTGAGCGACCCACAAATGTATTTTCAGTGAAAGTTGCGATCGGAAGGCACTTTACGGATAATGTTCCTATTAGGAAATGAAAAGGAGTTAAGGTTGTCGGATCATCCGGCTCGAAGGACCAAAAAATGTTATGAAAAGGTGGACTGTATAATTAGATTAAATAAAATTGGATATTATTATGAAAAATCATAAAACTTGTGAACAGACGGTAATTTTATTATTTGACGTTAGTAACAGACATAAAAAAGAAAAGCAAACATTATACAAAAAAAGGTTGTCATAAAAATAGTTCACAACAGTATGGAAACTAATGTACGGTCGCGTTCATAATTGCAGTCATAGTTAGCAAAACTTTATAGCTTGCACCGCTGCTATCACTCACACATTCAAACAAATAACACAATAAACAACAAACGGTGAAACGTTGGGTAATGCGCCATTAAGAAGAGGGTAGTGTAAAAAGTCGACCGCGCAGCGGCCGTCGTCCGCTAATCAACACAGCGACAGCCACACAGCGGAGATCCATGGTGGAACAGTACGAAAATAATGGCTTCATACCAACCAGAATATTTGCGGAACAGTTCGACACATCAGTGGTTACTGTTCGTCGAGTTTGCATCGTGAGGGACTACACCACAGACAGCCAGCAAGAAAGCCGTATTTATCCGAAATAAATAAGCAAAGACGTTTAGAATTTGCTCGGCAGTATTTGGATTTTGACTGGAAAAAAGCGATATTTACGGACGAAAAGTTCGTTTATGTCAGCACAACACGGTAGGCTTCATTTATGGCGAAGAAATGCAACTCGGTATGAAGAAAAAAATATTGTGCCAAATATGGAGTCTGGACACATAACTGTAAATATGTGGGGCTGTATGAGTGCTGCTGGACCTGGGGAATAGGTGTGGATAGCAGGACGCGCTACAGCTGCTCATCATGTGCAAGTGCTGGAAGAAACCATGTTACCAACTGTGCGGTGTATTTATCCGATTGATGATATTCCAACAATATCATTTGTGCAACTGTGCGGTGTATTTATCCGATTGATGATATTCCAACAATATCATTTGTGCAAGACAACTGCTCTGTGCATCGAGTCCATATAGTGCGTGAAAGGTTCTGCCAATTTACATTTTATTTATTTTATATATTAAAAGTACTAATTACTTGGATAGTATTTTAAGGACAGCTTCAATATCTTTTCTTTATGAAAACGAATAATTAAGCTGTAACCTTAATAACAGGAGATAAGTGGATAATACAATTAGTGTAATATACTATATATGTATAGCTTTATATAATCATCAATAATCAATATGTAAATAAAACTATAGGTAAACTGTTTTAATAAAATTTACTAATTTTAATTATTGAATGTTTTATTTTGCTCCCTCTTCTTTAATATTTCTCGTAGATTCCCGTGTTTGAAGACGAAGACACGGGTATTGTAATTCTTAGATATCAGTTAGTTAGTTAGTCAGTCAGTTACTTAGTTCAAATGGCACCTTGAAACATTAAACATTGTCAGTAACACTAAAACCGACAAAAAAAATCCTTGAATAACTCCGGAATCCAAGTAAAGCTAGTTACTAGAACAAGCGAGTGTGAGCAAGCGAGATTATCTAATATATCTTAGATCTCACTTGCTCACACGAAGTAATAAAATTGCTATCCAATAACTTTCAAAGGAACCACTACCTATGTTAGGGTCGTGTGCAGACAAACTTTCAACCTTATTGAAATGACATAAGTCTGGCAGTCGCAGGCTTCCCTCTATAGCCAAATCTTATGCAAATAATGAGAGACGACGATATCTCGATCGACAATTATCGGGCCCAGTTCGGCCATCGTTGATTACCGTCTCTTTCTGTTTTGTTATGTTATATGTCATAGAATAATAAACTGTTTTACTTAGTAATCATTGATATTAAAGACCGTATTCATTTGAAGGAATATTATTCATTTTAAATAATGCATGTGTGTGAATCTAGTGGAACCACAGTGCACGCTATTTTAACCCGTAAGAATTTTAAAACTATGACTGCAGATATGAACGCGATCGTACATAATTTCAAAGGCATAATTGAGGTTGTTGAAATTTAACCATCCGATATAGTAATTGTATGTACAGGTTCGAGAATGGTGTATTTCGACTGGAGTCGAGGAAGGAATCAGAGAAAATCGGTAAGTTTACTCAAAATTTAATCATCGACGTACTATCTTCTTATCAATGGACTCAGTGTCCGGCTGAAAATGTTTCCCAATTATATTCGTCTGTCCGTTCGAAAGAGTTTAAGAATCCTTTAATAAAAAAATCTCATTAATTATGGATATAATATTAAATCATTATGTGCTTTATTGTAATACATTAAGATTCGATTAAGGTATAAAGGTTGTGTACGTAATTATTTTGCAGGCGATCAGCTCTCGCGTCCGTCCGTCGCCTGAGCAGACCAGCGTTGCCTGTAGTTCGAGCCGCGGTGGCGCTACAAGCGTTAGCCAGGTATGTGTTATCGTTTTAGATGTCCGTTATTTTGTAGGGCTTCACAAGGCATAGGGCAGGTATGCGTTATCTTTCCAGACCAGTCTTCTGAGAGGACCTCTAGAGGACCAGCGAGACGAGATGCAGAAGGAATTATTTTCCAAGAAAAGGGACAATCTCTCCTCGTCATTATATAAGCATGTTGTTAATTTCGGTTAAAGTAAAAAAAAACTTATAGTTGATTTACTTCTGTTTATCTGTCGATAAATGTACCGATGATTTTTTATTAATTATAAAGTAATTGTGAAGTTTTTCACAAATGACATTTTTTTATAGGAGTGTGGGAAGCACGGCAACAGCGCGGCGCGTGGTGGAGCGCGCGTGGCGCGGCGTTGCCGCTTGTAGCGGGTGTCTGCCGGCGCACGCCGCGCTCGGGGCGACCTGCCGGAGCGTCGCCGAGGTGAGTGTAGCGAGGAAGCACGGCAACAGCGCGCTGATGATGCAAGTGGAAGCTGAACGCGTTTTGAGGCTAAACGTGATTTGAATTTGGAACATAAATTCGTGAAATTTGATCGTGGAAAATTGAGATTTATGTACGTTTCTTTAAGACTTTCAGCTAATTTAACTGTTGCCTTATTCGTCTCTTTAAAGTTTAGTATGTTACACTACTAATTTTTTGTTAATTTCAGCGTTGGATATGCCACGACAGCGTCTTATGCGCCGAACTCCTCTCCAGCTGGAGTTCGGAACTGTCGAGCGGCGACAGCGCGCTGCGACTGTCGCTGTGCGACTCGCTGGTGGGCGTGCTGCAGCTGCCGCCGCGCGCCTGGCCGCCGCTCTACACGGCGCTGCTGGCCGCCCCGCTGCCGCCGCACGCCGCCTTCAGCTACCTCAGCAAGGTACACTGGTGTCTGTAGAGCTGCCTGGCCGCCGCTCTACACGGCGCTGCTGGCCGCCCCGCTGCCGCCGCACGCCGCCTTCAGCTACCTCAGCAAGGTACACTGGTGTCTGTAGAGCTGCCTGGCCGCCGCTCTACACGGCGCTGCTGGCCGCCCCGCTGCCGCCGCACGCCGCCTTCAGCTACCTCAGCAAGGTACACTGGTGTCTGTAGAGCTGCCTGGCCGCCGCTCTACACGGCGCTGCTGGCCGCCCCGCTGCCGCCGCACGCCGCCTTCAGCTACCTCAGCAAGGTACACTGGTGTCTGTAGAGCTGCCTGGCCGCCGCTCTACACGGCGCTGCTGGCCGCCCCGCTGCCGCCGCACGCCGCCTTCAGCTACCTCAGCAAGGTACACTGGTGTCTGTAGAGCTGCCTGGCCGCCGCTCTACACGGCGCTGCTGGCCGCCCCGCTGCCGCCGCACGCCGCCTTCAGCTACCTCAGCAAGGTACACTGGTGTCTGTAGAGCTGCCTGGCCGCCGCTCTACACGGCGCTGCTGGCCGCCCCGCTGCCGCCGCACGCCGCCTTCAGCTACCTCAGCAAGGTACACTGGTGTCTGTAGAGCTGCCTGGCCGCCGCTCTACACGGCGCTGCTGGCCGCCCCGCTGCCGCCGCACGCCGCCTTCAGCTACCTCAGCAAGGTACACTGGTGTCTGTAGAGCTGCCTGGCCGCCGCTCTACACGGCGCTGCTGGCCGCCCCGCTGCCGCCGCACGCCGCCTTCAGCTACCTCAGCAAGGTACACTGGTGTCTGTAGAGCTGCCTGGCCGCCGCTCGACACGGCGCTGCTGGCCGCCACGCTGCCGCCGTGTAAAGCGTCGGATGAAATAAAAAAAAATAATATTAAAACACTATAGAAAATTTGAATACGCAACAGCACCTCGGCTTTCTAATGTTCAATCTAAACAAGTTATGACTTGTTTAACCAAAGAGTTTCGTTCTGACAACAGACAGTCACTGCCGTGTTTATATAACTTTTACTTTTATTGCAGTTTGACGTGTCACGATGGGCTAGTTCCTTGCCACCAGAGTGTCGCGACGCCATGTTGTCGTCGCTGTGGGACGCCGCCACTCGCTGGGGCGCCAAGCCTGACCACCAATATCATATCCTTCTAGAAGTAAGTTCCTACACGAACCTTACTCCAGACCCTGACTCTTTGGTTTTATGCAGACGAAAAAATGTTTACTTGGGACCATCGACTGACGATAGGTCAGAGTCCTATCATAGAAGTAAGTTTTTTTACGTCATTGGTAGCCTTTCATCACCAGATGGCAGTAAAGTTATGTCAGACGCTTTATGTTGACCTGAAAAGGCTAAGAACAGTGTTGTCCCCTTGCACAAACGACAAACAACATCATCTGAATCTCCGATAAGAAAATAGAACCAAGAAATGAGAAATTTTTACTTTGTGTTCGGGAAGGCATTTTAAACCTTTCTCATCTGGTGGTGATGTTGACTACATCAGGAGCAGGATCGCTCTTTGTATGAGAAACTCTAACACAACAGTGCGTGGTATCAGTAGACTCATTCTACGCCTAATACTGCGTTTTCATTATTATTTTCATCAGCTAATCGGCGTACACACATCCGCACTGCTGTCCAATACAGAACTGTGCTCGTACATTGCTCGCTGCGCTCGGGCGAGCGTGGCGTGTCGCTTGCCGCCGCAGCATTGGACACACGTGCTGCGAAGCGTCGCTATTCACGCTGGCAGTGTGCCTTTAGACGAGGTAATTTCTGTCTCTTTTAATTGATTTTTTGACTATTTTTTTTTTCTATATTCTTTATGACACTAGGTCTTTTCATTTATATTAAATTATTTTTAAGTGATTTGTTGGTTTTGTTAAATTTTCCAGGATACAAAACTTACACATAACCCATTTTTCTTTAGCTTGACATATCTATTTTCGATATTTATGAAAGAGTAAACTGTTTTATTGACTGACTAACATGAACTATGACTCGAAAGTTTTCGCAGACAATCTTAGTAAATTATGTATTTATTCTTTGTCCCTACAACATCAACAGACACGGACGAAACTCATTTTCACGATCGAGAAACACTGAGAAATTAACTTCAGAAGTTTATTCATATCGTAAATTAGATTGGATACTGCTTTTTGTATATATTTTGGGTGGTTATTTTCAATTATACTATATTGACACGACGTATAAATGATTGTTTGTCTGTAAACAGCTGGGCCATCTCCTCCGCGATTTAGGCTGTGTGTGGTGGGAAGCTCGCTCTTCAAAACAGTCGAGTGAAACTCACGAGCTATACTCTTTATACGCTCCTCACATAGCGCAACTGTTGGCAACACTACAGCAGGCCTTCGTCGCGGCTGCTGTAGCTCTCAGCTACGCACCAGAGAGAGGTAACTATATGAGTGAGAGAGAGGTAAATATATGAGTAAAAGAGGTCACATTATGAGCCAGAGATAGGTTATTGTTTGAGACTCAGTTAGGTAAAGGTTTGAGTCAGAAAGAGGTAACTTTTTGAGATAGTGGGGGGAAAGGATCGAGTGAAACTCACGTTATAGTACTCTTTATAAGCTCCTTTCATCGCGCTCTTAAAAATAAAAATAACTCGTAACTTATGTTACGTCTTAAGTCATTGTGTGAAAATCTCTTAAAGAATTGTGCTTTTTCTTTGATTTAAACAATAACTCTTTTACTAGCGGCCAGTACGTAAATTACAGATTGCATTTTTAAACAGTTGTCTCTACATAGGTTGACATAAACGCAATTTAGTTATGTTGATTAATGCACTATTTCAGATAAATTGTGATTCAGTATTACTATTTAACAGTATGCATGTACGCGTGGAGTGGCGCCCGAGAATCGTGGTCTCCGTGGGTACAGCCGGCCACGCATCCGCCGCTGCCGCAGGCCGAAGACATGCTTCACAACTGGGCGGCCGCGTTGTTGCACACTGTACTTGATTGTGCTGGTTAGTATGCAGCCGTGTGTTGGTTGGATTAAGGTTTAACTTATAAAGGTAGCAGTGTGACTGATAGAGCTTAGATTTCTTTGCGCAATAAGTGAAAATCCTACTACTATTATAAAGGCGAAAGTTTGTATGGATGTTTGTTACTCTTTCACGCAAAAACTACTGAACCGATTACCATGAAATTTGGTATGTAGGTAGCTGAAGACCCAGAATAACACATAGGCTACTTTTTATCCCAGAGTTCCCGCGGGATTGATAGGGTTTCCATGCGGACGAAGTCGCGGGCGGCCTCTAGTTGACTTAATATGCATAAATATAAAATTGTTTTTGAAGTTTGTTTCTGTGTATAGGAAAGATTTGACATAAAAAAAATTGTTGATCTGTGTTAGTCGTGTTTACCTATCAATCGTGATATCACTGAGTAACAGTTGATGTTGTTATTCTTGTTACACACAGATCTATACTTTGTTGTTTAATTTTTTTTATGTGATACCCCAGATACCTATTAAGAAAAATAATTCCACGCGTACGCAATATTAGAAGACAGTTTATAAATAAGCCAAAAACTTATGATTTATAAATTAATTCTTACTGTCTAATTATGGCTTATACATTTTGGATTCTTTTCGTAGGGGATGGGCTATGGGCTATCAACCTGTCACTATTTGAATCGAAATTCTATAATTGAGCCAGAGCTGAAAATGTCACCTTTTACAGACTGTCGCCTCTGTCTACCCCTCAAGGGATATACACGTGGCTATATGTATGTATGTATCATTTACTGTTAACAGGTATTGAAGAACATCTACTAGGCGAGGTGTGGGAGTGGGCATCGAACACATACCTATCTTTAGCGACGTCGGGTAACCTGACCGATGACGTCACGCGCGACCAAATGTGGTCGCTGCTGCGAGAGTTGAAGCAACTGTCGTTCAACCGGCCCTGGTTTAGTGCCAGGCATGTCCATACCGCTTTACAGGTAAATTATTGTACCTACGCGTGTAATCTGAAATCTCAATTCTGTGAATGATATAAATCATTACGCTAAACAGCTGAACGTGGTCTTTTGATCTTTTCGAGATTGTTGGCTTTGTTTATCCCGCAAGGGATATAGACGTGATTATATGTATATATGTTTGTAATCTAAAAGAAGATATAGTGACAGGAATAGAAAAGGGAGTATTAAGATGGTGTGGTCATAATGAGAGAACATGAATAAAAGTAGTTTAACTGAGCGAATATACAAGGAGACTGTAAATTGTAATTTGGAACGGGAAGGTCAGGTTAAGGTTAATTTGATATATTAATTAAAATTTCAAAAATAACTTGTATGAAGAGAGTTATGAATGTGGATGAAGCGAAAGAAGTATGCAGAGATCGTGGCAAGTGGAAAGAGGTAGTCTCTGCCTACCCCTCCGGGAAAGAGACGTGAATTTATGTATGTATGTATTTAAAAAAAAATATTTTACCTATCTCTATGTGTTAAACATCACTTTTGAATGATTTTAAACATGAATCATTTTGACAGATATGCCGAGCCCAGCACTCGGAGATCCGCACGTGGGTCGCCTTCACAACGCGAGGTTTCTCACCCAATGTAGCGCTTACACGGAATGAGGCAGAATTAGCGCCACAACTGGCCGCTCTGCTGTGCCTCTTCACGGCACCAAATGTACCTTATGCTGACCAGGTATCTTCTTGGAAACATATAAATTATAAAATACTGACTGACATATTAAAACACGGCCCAAACCGGTGGATTTAGAGATTTTAATTTTGGCACCATATTTTCTTGGCGTGTTTCCCGCGGGAAAGGGAATAAGCGGGGTTTATTTGAAAATTCCATAAGACTAGTATTTAAAAATTGCTCTTAGCTTCCTTCACAATGCGAGGTTTCTCACCCAATGTAGCGCTTACACGGAATGAGGCAGAATTAGCGCCACAACTGGCTGCTCTGCTGTGCCTCTTTACGGCACCAAATGTACCTTATGCTGACCATTTATCGTCTTGGAAACATATAAAATAATAAAATACTGACTGACATATTAAAACACGGCCCAAACCGCTGGATTTAGAGATTTTAATTTTGGCACATTGTTTCCTGGTGTAGTTAGGGGGTGCACTGAGAAGTTCCCGCGGGAAAGGACATAAGCGGAGTTTATTTGAAAATTCTATATGAATAGTATTTAAAAATTGCTCTTGGCTTCCTTCACAATGCGAGGTTTCTCACCCAATGTAACGCTTACACGGAATGAGGCAGAATTAGCGCCACAACTGGCGGCTCTGCTGTGCCTCTTCACGGCACCAAATGTACCTTATGCTGACCAGGTATCTTCTTGGAAACATTTAAATTATAAAATACTGACTGACATATTAACACACGGCCCAAACAGCTGGATTTAGAGATGTGAATTTTGGCACAAAGTTTCCTGGTGTAGTTAGGGGGTGCACTGAGAAGTTCCCGCGGGAAAGGACATAAGCGGAGTTTATTTGAAAATTCCATATGAATAGTTTTTAAAAATTGCTCTTAGCTTTCTTCACAATGCGAGGTTTCTCACCCAATGTAACGCCTACACGGAATGAGGCAGAATTAGTGCCACAACTGGTTCTGCTGTGCCTCTTCACGGCACCTAATGTACCTTATGCTGACCAGGTATTACAGCTTTTAACTTTTATAAATTATTACTCCTTAATATATAACTCGATCTCTGTGACAGCAGGATGGAACGATAATTGTGACGTAGGTGCGAAAAAGACAGACTATAAAAAGTAAAGCATAATTTTTTATAGTCTGTCTTTTTCGCAAATTTCCGTCAAAGCGATCAAGTTATATTTTAGGCACTATTGAGATATTGAGAGAAAGTTCATGTTAAAGCATATTTTAGATCGTTTTGATAAAGTATGCATTTATGGCTGTCTAAACGCTCAGACTGGATATGACAATATGCAAAAAAATAAAAATAATCCTGATTGCTTTTAGACCCTGAAGGAAGCGTGCAGACTGCCATGGCATCGTTTACCAGAGGTGGCATTAGACGAGGCCTTAGAGCGGTTCTTCATGGAGCACTACAACCTCACGCTGAGCTACCACGAAGCCCCTCATTTCAGGTAACAAGGCATGCTTAGTTAGACATAGAATCACGTCTAATTCCCGGAAAGATAGGCAGAGACTACATTGCTACTCTCTCTGCATACTTATTTGATTTCATAACTCTCTTCGTGCAAGCTCATCGGTTTCGGGTATATCGATTTGATCAAGTTACGTTCGTCATTCAAGCTCCATTGTATATTTATATACCTAGCCTATCTATCAAACAGATAATATACTGTTTAATAATAGTTGATTAATAGTCGGCGCTTGTAGGATACCTGACACATATTTTCCTTTCGATTCAAAAATTATGGTAAATAAATTTCAATGCTTTAGAATTTTAACACTTAATGACCTCGCAATATTGGAATATCTAATGCTATTTTTTAGTATACCAAATGATGAAATGTCGCATGATTGTGTGACTACTAAGCCGGACTAAACTACCATGACTATTCTGCCAAGAGCGTAGCAATTCAAAAGAAGAATACTTTAAATTTTTTTATTACAAATACATATTAGGTTGACCAACCGCGTAGATAAGTGATATATCTTTCGCAGAGTGCTACTTAGCGCATGTGAGCTGATTCCAATGGAAGATGACAACGGATTGACGATGCGGATTGACAGTGTGGCGCGACAGAAGCGCCAACGCGGGGTCGCGGCGTGGCAGCGAGCCGCCAGCGCGCCCAAACTGATAGCGCATGCGCCCGCGCACGCTACTGCTGTGCTCCGTACTATCACAAAGATAGGTAATAGCTAAACTCACTCAGACTAGGTACGGATCTGGCATGTACGTATTTACGTACATGTCATGCCGTACCTAGTGCCATTCAAAATTTAATACGAACGTGGACGTTGTTAATTAGAACACTTTGCGACAAAAATAATAAATAAAATCCGAAAAATTATACTCGCCATAATATTTTGTAAATTCTAAAATTACTTGTATTTGTCAAAGAGGAAAAAATTATTAGGCGATTGTAATAAAATATATGTGTGTGTATTATTATTTTTTCTTTTCTCCGCACTATTTAAAATTTTATAAAGAACCAAAAATTAACTTCAGCATCAATTTCAGCGCCGTACTTGGAATCTTCTCCACTTGAGGTGGAAGAGTTGCTCTGCCGCGCCATCCTCATCATGTGCATAGAACCAGCCGGCTCCGCTGTTGTGCCCGTGAGTATAAACAAACATTGCAAAAAATACCTTGGTAGGAATTCATGGATTCGCAGGATTTCTTAGATGACAACGGATCGACGATGCGGACTAGATTCTGACGGGATTATAGAGTATCAAAGTGATTTCAGTTTGATATTTTTCTTAAAATCAGTGTAAATAGTAAGAGACATATAATATGTCTCTTTCTAATAAGTAAAATTTGAAATTTCCAAATTTAATTTTCAAGGCATAAATGATTATGTTTAAAAAGACGGTCATTCGAGATAATTTCTTAATTTGATATTTTTTCTTTTTTTTTCATTGTTTTAATGTGTATTTTTTTTGGTAGGTATGGCAGAAATGGGTGTCAACATGTCCCCCTCGATTAGTGTCTGCGTGCGTGTGGAGTGTCAGCTCTCTCACGGCCCTGGAGCCCTTCGCCGCAGTGGCCGACGCGGCTGCGCGAGCGCTGCTGAACACACAAGGTCAGTGTCTCGTCGTCAGCTAGGACAACATGTCCTCGCCTGGTGGGTGAGCCAGCTCTCTGACTATGCGAAAACGCAAATTAAAACTATGTATTTGAAAACGCAAAACTAACGTTATGTTTATTGATATGTATGTAGACACATATACACAAATACAATTGACTTAATAAATTATACCTAACACATATAAAAATATACAACTCATAAACTAGTACCTAAATATCACTAAAAATAAATTATAATATATATAACTTAATACGATCTCACTTTTACCGTATCGTCATTAAAACAATGCAGTGGAACCATACACGGGGCGTAGCTCTTTATGCCCACTCCTGCGGCGACCGTTGTCCGCGCGCTCGCCAGTCGAAATTTGTCTGAGAGGCAAACGTGCGTTTGCGCATGTTGCGCGCATGCGCTCCGCCGCTGTTCCGCTAGAATATTCTCGGCTTACGCGCCGCATTGTTAACACTACGCTTTGTGACTGTTTTTTCTTCCACCTTTTATTGTGTGTTGGGAACTTTCTCTATTCTCCTTCCGACCCTCTATTCTTCAACTGGTTGTGCTTGTGCTACCAGTGTAATTGTGTATTGGGAAATAAACACCGTGAACTGCAATTGGACTTTTACTTGCCACTGACTGAAGCAGGATTCCTAAGTTGGCATTGCACATAATTACCTATCATCCTAAAGGTATATATTACAATATTTATTTAGTAAAAGAAACATATATATATAATAAGAATTCGTTGATCAGAGAGCGCGGGCTGGGCGGAGATCCGGCAGGCGTGGGCGCGCAGCGCGCGGGCGGGCGCGGCGCCGCTGTGCGCCCGCGCGCGCGCGCACGCCGCGTACGGCGCCGCGGCCGCGCGCGCGCACGGCCCGCGCTCGCTGCGCGCCGCCTTGTTGGCGCTGCTCGCCGCCGATATCAACTTGTGAGTTTGCACTGTATTTCATTTTATTTATTTCAGTGCCGTGTGGTTTCCGGCGCTTTACAATAGAACCATTTCATATCTTCTCATGCAAGTGTAGTAAAAGGCGACTAAGGAAAGTTTATTAAACCTGAGATTCTTCTTGTAATCAATGGGCTAGAAACCTGTTGCTATTTGAATCTCAGTTCTATCATAAAGGCATACAGCTGAACATGATCTTTAAGTATTTTCAAGACTGTTGGCTCATTGTTGGCAAAAAATATAGACGTGACTATATGTATATGTATATGAAACAAAAGAAATGTACAGGGATCGTGGCAAGTGGAAAAATATACCTAGTCTCTGCCTACTCCTCCAGAAAAGAGGCGTGATTTTATGTAAGTATATTGTTTCTCTCACAGCATAGAAAACAGTGTGATAATATCGACATGGATCTGCCTCGCGTGCAGAACAGCGCTGGCCTGCTCTCTCGTGACGGACTCGAACCCGGAGCCCCGCGAGTGTACGGCGGCCGCCACTGCCTTGCTGAGCCGCTGGGCCGAGACCAGGAGGAATCTGTTGAGGCTGGTCAGACAGCAAGCGACGGTGCCGACGGCTGAGTGAGTAGATAGTTACTATTCAATACTATGTAATGTGAAAAGATATCGGTAGAGGGCGCCCCTGTTTCATTTTCTTAAAAAATACTAGATTTTGACTTCTTATTATTTTTTTCTGTAGCCAATTCTGGATTCTTTTTGCTAATATAGTTAAGTAAGTAAGGCTAATTAGTCTTTTTTAAGACATCCATGTGGATAAGATAGATGACAACCTTCTACCAAAATTAATTAGCAAGCAAATAACAAAAAAAAAAAAGAGAAGGATTAGATTTCTAAGGGAAAGAGGCATGATTTTATGTATGTATGTTGTATGTATGTATGTATAACAAAAGAAACAGCAGTGTCTAATTTGACTTTCCAAATGAAACTTTAAATGCAAAATTGTCATTAAAAGAGGCATGGAAGCCAATAGAAAAAAAAACCTTGATAATATAGAAAGGGAAATCTTAAACTCAGTTAAATTAGTATTTTGTTTGGTAATGTCGAGAGGATGAATGAAAGCAGGTTGACTAAGCAAATAAACAAAGGTAGTGTGAATGTACCATGATCAACTCGGAGACGTTCTAGCAAAAGGTCAGGTCAAGAGCCGATATACCGATATACCCGATACCGACGAGCTTGCATGAAGTGAGTTATGAATGTGGATGAAGCGAAAGAAGTATGCAGGGATCGTGGCAAGTGGAAAGATGTGGTCTCTGCTTACCCCTTCGGAAAAGAGGCGTGATTTATGTATTATGTATTAAATTATTTTAATTACAGGCACAGAATACTCTGCAACTTAGCGCTATGCGTACTATCGCCGAACAACGAATCATCCATTCGCGGGTTCGAATCCGCGTGCAGTTCCGTCAACCCCGCTATAATAGGGGACGCCATCGCCTGGGGGAGGAAACCTAGTGTGTCTTTGGTGCCGAGGCTAGCCATGAGGTTCCATCCAGCTCAGGAGGTGTACTTCAAAGAGGAATTGGAGATGGCTGTCGAACTAGAGAAATCTATGGGAAAGTGAATTGGGAAGACTGAAAAAGTATAAAAAAATTAGGTTATCTTAATACTAAAACAAATTTCGTTGGTTTTCGGTTCAGGAGGTAAACTTTAAGAAGTAGTTGAGGCTGGCTGTCGAATTAGAAAATTCTATGGTAAATCGAAGAATGAAGGCTATTTTAAAGATGCTAGAAAAATATATTTACGTTATTATAATCTATATCTTTTCGTACAATACTTTGCTTGCGGCTTCGCTCCGTATCAAACGTATTCTTTAGTTCCTGTGGGAGTTTAGGAAAATGCTTCCAAGAAATATTGTTGAAGTTCAGAGTTTTCAGCGCTTTCGACTTATTATTCTAAATTCGATGATTTGCTTATTTTAGTACCCCTGATATTCAATAGATGGCGCTTTGCCTATTTTATTTTTCCAAATAATTACACAGTATTTTTTTTCAAATTGGGCTACTGATTGTTTTACAAGCGGTCGCTGCAAGTGCAGACCATCGTGTAAAGAAACAAAGTATTTTGAATTCCCACATGAGCGAACCCGGGGGGCATAGCTAGTGATGTTGAGAGTTGCATCGCGCTTTTATTATATTTATATTTTACGATTAAAAATTTAGTTTGGAACTCATTGGAACCAAGGATGTCATAAACTGTAATATTTGGAAACTTGATTTGAGTTTTACAGTTTATGACATGCCATAAAGATTTTTATATATTTTATTATATATAGATTAAACAAAAAAAAAATTATTTTTTCTAATTACAAGTGTGAAAACTAGTCACATTGTCGTTATTGTAATTTGTTTTGCCATTAACTAATCTTACAATTAATTTAAGACTTAATTTAAATCCAGTTACGTATTAGGTATTGCATCACAGTTTTATAAATACTAAATTTTCATTATTTGTTTAGTTTTGAGGCAATTTTTTAGCGTTGTGATATGAAAATTGTTTCCTAAAATATTATTTTAGTTTATTAACATAAAAGGCGGGAAGCTCTCTCATTGGGCGTTCGAGATGAAACGACAACCGTTTAAAGGAAAATTGTCAATGCACGCGGCGCTACGCATGGTGATAGGCTGCGGCCGACGAGGCCGCCAACCTTAGCATAAAAATAGGGTTGGGGAATGTCTGCTAAAATAGTTATGCGCGCTACAGTATTCATTACCACAGACAGCTTAATTTTTTAAATATACCGCCTCTCTAAAGTATTGTATTTGTTTATGATGAAAAGACAATGTTAACCCTAAAAATACTTGTAAATAGAATTACTTATATAATAAAAAAAATATTATTATATGCTCAAAAAGCCATGTCATTTTTATACGAATAAAAATATGTTTCAAAATAATTAGTTTTATTTTTAAAAATTAACATAATTATATAATACATGGCTAGTTTAACATTCGTATGAAGAAAAACATTCTGTAAAATACTTTAAAAAATTATTTCAGTTTGATTTATTAAGTAAATTAATTTACGTCAGTTATTTTTGTATCTTGGCTAAAAGCCCGCGGGTTTGGCCTCAGATATTCCATGTCCATCGGTAGGTATTTAGGAGACGGATCGAGAGAAAATATAAGAAATTCCTATCAACGATTGTAAAAAGCTCCGCAGGTCTTTATGAGTAACAAAATTTGAGTGATGTACAATTGCGAAGCGAGCAAACAACTTGGGACGAAAACACATTTTTTGTATGTACCTATGTTTGTCACGCGAGCACTTTCGAACGTTGGTCTGATTTTTATGAAAATTGTATGTTGGATCTGTCAATGGAATTTTTAAATTCGTGGTACATCAACATCAAAAATTCATTCACATGAAATATTCACAATTTTGTAAAAATTTAAAGTAGAATTCCCGATGTCTTCATTACGTCAGTACCTAAGGTCATGAAAAGTCGGACATTGTCTTATCGCCTCGAATTAGTTTTCCGGGCTAAACCAGACGGTAAAACAGATTCGATCGTATATCATAATATCGATAAACTTATCTGATATATTGTTAGGTATGTCGCGATACGGATTATATTTTATCCCAGATAATTTTCACGTGTACTTATATTTTATTGTTTTTCCTACCGTTTGCCATTTTCAAGTGGCTGATATGATATACTTTATTATGTAATTAGATTTTTTATTACATATTTTACAATAGTATGTTAACTAAATTATTGAGCATTTAAATAGGTAATTACATATTAAACAAAGTAGAGGTTTAAGACTGGTGAAATTAAAAAAAAAAGTTTTTTTTTTTATATATATTATTCAGCTTGCATGAAGAGAGTTATGGGTGTGGTGGAAGAAAGAAGTATGCAACGATCGTCGCAAGCGGATGTTGTCTCTGCCTACCCCTCCGGAAAATAGGCGTGATAATTTTATGTTAGATATGTTATAAGTATTAAACCTACATACCTAAATAATTAAATATTTTTTGATCTACTTCTACATACTGACTTTTGTGCAATAAATATTGAACAAAATAATGCTAACAGCATTATCCCGACATAAAATGTGCTTTATACACATTCTTATCGCTTCTCGAGACTACTGCCTTACAATCAAAATCCATTCGACATCTTCATAGCATCATTTTTTAACAGACGCCAACCGCTTCCCATGGTAATGTATGACCAAAGCTAAGACCGCCGAGCCAATAGCCACTGAGCTAGCTTTCTCGGCACTAAGCCGGCCACCCCACAGCCACCCTTGAGGCAGCCAGCTGACAGAGTGAATGACGTCGAGAAACGCCTTGCTGGTTACGAAGCAAGCTTGTCTGTAGCGTGCGCCGGCGCATTTTGTGCGTTGAGCAGATTGCAAGGATAAAGCGCTGGCGTGTAGCGCTCTTATTGATCTGCAACAAATATTAAATATCTGTTAGATGGCAAAATACATACAATATAGGTATATCTAAATCTATAAAAATTGAGATGATACGGTCCAGGACGTAAAAATTTAGGGCGAGGTCTATGAAGTTACAAGGCTTATTTATAAACTAGTGATTCTTTGCTTAGGCGTCGATTAGTCTCTGAATCTCAAGTAAATCCAGTGGTTATACCACTACCACTCTACCACCAATGGTGACCATTGACGGCTTCTGTGGCGCAGCGGTAGTACGTTTGTCTTTGACACCGGAGGTCCCGGTATCTTTGAGTTAGTATCACGTAAAACAAGTCTCGAACTTACTTCGAGGCCAACTCAATCTGTGTAATTTGTCCCGTATATATTTATTTATTAATTAATGGTCTTCACATGGAGCACTTACCGTACAAGCCCGACGAATGCAGAGAGGGACCAGAACAGCTTATGAGCGGTTCTGGCGTTATAATCAAACTCTTTGGAAACCACTAAGACGCCAGTGTCCATAAGCCAGACCACCTTCTCAGCTTGAAGGTACGCCAGGTTAAACACGCTGCTTGCCACCCCCAGGGAGCCCCATAGGGGGCCATCCTGAAAACAAAAAATAGTCAGTTTTCCTGCCCATTGTCCCGGTTGCATCATTTCTTGGTCATACATCTCATCAAGGTCATACTAGAATCCCAGAGTCCTGCCTGGGTTCTCGTATCACCATGATGCAACGCACATACATATATATAGTCGCACCGTGCTGGTTAGACGTAGCCTACAGTCTTGAAAATACTGAAAGGCCGCGTTTTGGTAGCTGTTTGGCTTTATGATGGAATTTAAATTCAAATAGTGACAGGTTGCTAGCCCATCGATTACAAGATACCATGATGCAATAGTATAATAGTAGATACATTAAGCAAATTTACTAAGGAACCCGCCTGACCTCCGAGACCATGTTAATAGAGGAATCTAACCTGAGGTTATAGCTTTCATCAAAGGTGAATGTTTCACTTAGTTGTTTAAGTAAGAGAAAGAGGAAACGGTAGGTATATTCAAAAGCTGGGAACTAAACAGAGAAAGATAAGCTTTATAATTTTTAAGTATTTAGATAAGGTCCAGTGTCGCAACCAAATAATAATTAGGTATCTATCCTATCTGTAAAATACTAACACTAAACCGACAGAAGTTCGCAGGGATCGTGACCGTGACTGCCTTCTTTCGAGCAAAAGAGACGTTATTTTATGTATATTTAAATACAGTAACTAGATGTTACCTAACTTAGTTTAGTGAGTTAAGGTTAGTGAGTTATTAAATTCTTTATAAATAGTTAATCTTGAATTTGAGAAATTGATGTTACTTTTTTTTAATGTATTACTGTTTTGTTATCAGTAACGACCTGTACCTATATTAGGTACCATTTGTTTCACTTAAGTGGCGCTATTTTTTTTTGGAAACAGATGTTGGTCTTGTAAATAAATAAATAAAAGTATATCAAATACTAACCTGTCTTCCTAGCCCATAAGCTAACAAAGTTTTCAGAGCTACTGCGTCATCGAAGAGGCGCATGGTAGCTCGCGCGGCGCCCAACCGCGCGCTTGCCGCCAGTAAGTCCTTGCGTTGCGCAGACGCACCCCATAGCTTGAGGATGTAACTTGCTAGTGATACTACCTACAAAATCATTGATTAATAAAGAGTGCGTTATCTGTTTGGTAACCTTAAAAACTCTACCTTAGGCATATCGGTATGTAGTCGGCATATTATTTTCTTGACACTAACTTGCTTTAATAATTTTTGCTGCACTCGTGATCAGTGCACTTCCTTATCCTTAAGTCATTTTCTACGACAACAACATCCACAGGTAGATATTGAGTTGTTTTATTCTACTTTGCGAAAAACAAACCCTTTATATCGATATTAGAATTACTTTTCAATTAAAAAAAAAATAGTTACGTAGGTAAATTCATTATCAAGTAATAAAACAAGGATGTATTTAAAAACAAATTAATTAACGTATCATGATGTTATTCAATAAACATAATTCCGTAATCGTGCAATCTTACCTTATCTCTATTCGCATGCGCTTGCAGCAAGTCACAGATTTCGTTCACCACCGCACTCATTCTTATTCACTTTAACAACTTGCCACCACACGAGACAGCCTTATTTTTTTTAATTTAATTAAATAAATAAAAAACAAAATAGGTATAAAAATATACTAGTACGTGTGAAACCACAATTTGGTTTGTCTGATGTATTATGCGAATACTGTATTATTTATCAGGCAAAGATAATTTTGATATACTTGGTATATAAGTAGGTACTTGATCAGGCGCCTGAGGATTATGACGTTTGCGGTAAAACATTGAAGATAAGAAAGAGTGTGACGTAGTCAATTATATGCGAATTTCTAACACATGTGTATGTGGTCTAATTGTAATTATGAAATTAAACAATAGAGTAATTTTTCTTATTTTTTTTTTTTGTATTTTAGTCTTAAATTTATATTAGCCTTACCGCTATCAGCACTTGTTTTAATAGTATTTTTTTCTCCATTTGATACTTAAAAGCTACGGGAACAAAAGGATGAAATCTGCAAAGTCAAAAGTAAATTATAAATAACTAACAGAAAAAAAGTACGAAGTCTGAAAAATTTGTGTATTTTTTATAAATATAAAAATTTATTTCTTACGTAATAAACATTATATCCTGTATTTACAAGGTTTTTTCATTAAAAATAAATGCTGATAAAATATTTAGAAAAACATAACAATCCCTGCAAAAATGGAAGAACACCTCTTGTAGTCATCTAAGAATACTATTTTTTAATTTATTTTACAAATTAAATTCTTGTACTGTATTTTAGTATAAATTTATGAACTTTTATTATAGTTTTATTAAGAATGAAGATCTCGATTTATAATATTCATAAAACTTGACATTAACATCCCAGATAAATCTAAACCGGGTCAAGTTTAGATTTTTAATTATTTTTTTTGCAAATGCAACTATTTTAAGAATTTCTTGGGGCTGCTCATATTATATAGCCTCTCCAAAAGGAAAACTAGAAAAGACTCTAGAAGCAGCCCTTTTCAAATAAGATTTCTAAAACTTATCTCAGCATTGTCAACCAGGGCTCTCAATCATCAGGGCGGGGTTCATCAACGCTTCTTACATATAGTCCAATTTCAAACGTCAATTTCCTGCACCATTTTCTACTTTTTCTAAACTTGATACTACTTAATAGTACCTATTAAAGTCAGTAAAACGTCTTTTTAGCAAAGTTCATTACAGTGCTTTGTCAACAATCAAAGGAGTTACCTCTCTTCTCCCAAAAACATACTAATTATACCCCTTGATAGAGGTCATAGCAACTGCCATTTCCGTGCACCCTCATCATTCTCCAAGAAATATGCTAACTATATCAAATGAAACTAGATTTGATTAGACTGCTTATCCAAACCTATTTGAGCAAACGCTTTTTAGCAAAATACAACGCTATGCCAATAACGGAAGAAGTGGTAGCTATGGCCGCAACCTTCGTCCCCCCAATTCTCTCCCCCCAGAGAAACCCGCTTGGAAGACAGCTGACGGCGTGAGTGATGTCCAGACACTGTTTGGCGGCAGTCACCAGCTGCAATACAAGTCTCACGTCCAGGTTCCGCCTGGCGTCAGCTCCGCCGTCTTCGGAGCAGGTCTGAAGGCAATCCCGGCTCCACCATAGCTGTCTGATTGAGCGGATTGTTCTGGAAATAAATTATCAAGTATAAAACCTAAAGTATAATAATAATAAATAATAAAAAAATATTAAAGAAATATTAAAAAAAAAGGGATAGGTTTATAAATTTGGGAAAAGGAAGAGAAGAACTTTTAGGCGACAGGCTAGCAACCTGTCACTATTTGAATGTGGCCTAACAGTGTTTTAAAGACTGTTGGATCTGTCTACCCTGCAAGGGATATAGACATGATTATATGTATGTATGTAAAAAGTCTTTATTTCTTCCACAATTAGCACACTTAGTACAATTTGAACAAATAAGGTGATATAAGTTTAATCTAACTGAAATGGCGGCAGATTGTGCTACTAACGACAGAGGTATATAATTTTCATTTACCTATCATACAAAAAACATATGACCATAGTAGTAAGTTAAGATTTTAATACAGAAAATGTGAAAGTATAGATTATTCAGATAGGTACATGTATAGTTATGTAATTATCTCTAATGAATATGCATGTTCCAGACTAATTAGTTATGAATTTAAAATAATTATTACAAAACTTGATAGAACTACTTATTACTGGCAGTATTTAACTTTTTTTTGTAACTAATTATTGAAACTTTTTGATTTTATTTTCTTAAAAATAGTTGCTGTAACTTGCTTATGTGTATATATTCTTAAGGTTCTTAAATATTTATACATACATACATACTTATAGTCACGTCTATATCCCTTTCGGGGTAGAGAGAGCCGACAGTCTTGAAAAGATTGAAAGGCCACATTCAGCTGTTTGGGTTAATGATAGAATTGAGATTTAAATAGTGACAGGTTGCTAGCCCATCGCCTAAAAAAAGAATTGCTAGTTTATAAGTCTATCTCTTAGTCGCCTTTTACGATCATCCATGGGAAAGAGATGGAGTGGTCCTATTCTTTTTTGTTTTTGGTCCCATACACCAATATATATTAAATTAAACAGTTATTAATACATTTTTATTAATACTCACTGCAATAATGAAATGTAAAGGCTGGCAGCCCACAGTCCAGTGCTCACAATGTCCAACTTTTCAGCAGTGTCCGGGTTCAGTTTCAGGATCCCCACTTCAAAGAGCCAGCACGCTTTCTCCACAGGCAAAAACAACTGGTCCACCGCATTGGCTAAAACACCTAGTGCTGCTGATGTTCTTGATGATTCCTGAGATAAATAGAGGTATTACATACATAAATATATAATCATGTCTTTATACCTTACTAGCTGTGCCCGCGACTTCGTCCGCGTGGAATAGTTGTTTTGGGCATCATTGAAGCCCTCAAGGATGAATAATTTTCCCCGTTTTTTTCACATATTCCATTATTTCTCTGCTTCTTAATAGTTGCAGGGTGATGTTATATGTATAACCTAAAGCCTTCGATAAATGGTCTATTCAACACAAAAATAATTTTTCAATTCCAACCAGTAGTTTTCAAGATTAGCGGGTTCAAACAAACAAATTATTCAGCTTTATAATATTAGTATAGATGGCATAGACAGAGTGAACAGTCTCAAAAAGACTGGTAGTCCATATTCAGCTGTATGCCTTAATGACTGAATTTAATGGAGGTATTACTTGAATGATATAATTTATGCATTCAATTATCTTTCCTTTATATTTGACATTTTCTATTAATTTATATTTGACATAATGTTATTTCCTACGCCTCAGATGGCAAAGTATGTTTGACACCATATTTTATTGACCACCTCTATGTACACATATTTTTAAGGAATAAATGAATTTTGAATTTTGAATTATTGTATTGGATCTTTCTTTGATTTTTTTATTACAATTTTAAATACATACATGTCTTCCTAAGCCATAGTTGTATGTGTGTCTGATCATGGGTATGTCATCGAACAACCTCAGCATGAGCCGGGCATTGGAGAGCCTTGAGCCAGCCGCTTGCCACGGCTTCTCCTCCTTGATGCAGCCGTACAGCTTAAACGCATAGCAAGCTAACCGCACTACCTGTAACATGCACTTAATCAAAAAATGTATACATACTTATTATAATCACCTCTAACCCTTACGTAGTAGACAGAGTCAGCAGTCTTAAAATTACTTGAAAGGCCTTATGGCATTATGATGGAATTAAGATTCAAAAAGTGACAGGTATAGGTATAGGTGATTTTACAGGTGCTAACCAATTGGCAATAATTATTTAATATTTGTTATTTTTCTTTTGTTATCTCTGGCTTCCATTTGTTTTGTAAGATTGTTTGTTTGATAGATTTTTGTATGTAACATAAAATCACGCCATTTTAACATATTTCCACTTGCCATAATCAATGCATACTTTTTTGCTTCATTCACATTAATAACTCTTTTCATACAAGCTTTGGGTACTTCTGACCTGACCTTTTGCCAAGACGTCCCCTTTTGTTACATTAACATTTAATAGTTACACTAGTTACAATAGTTACACTATTAAATCAGTAAAACTATTTGTAAGTAATGTCAATAAATGATTGTAAATTATTGTGTAAGTAATTGACTGATTTTATATTAAATGTAAATTATAGTATACTGGTTTTGTATTATTGTTATTTATTTCAGCATTTTAGATGGCATTACAAGTACACACAAAATTATTCATTTAAGTTACTTGATTGAATCTTGTTAAATTGTAGAATAATAAAAGTAATAGGTTATTGACTGCCTTTCACATTTTTTGTTTAACCAAGGTTAATTCCGCATTCCTCACCTTATCTCTACCATTGTAACTGTCCAAAAGTTCGCAAATATCTTCGGTTATCGAAGACATAGTGCGCGAATATTAATTTCACTGCGTCCTTTCACTGAATAAATTCCACTATCTGATAACTTATCTATTCGAATTCTGGCCATGCAGTGGCAACGCAGCGAGAGATTGTGCGAATTTACGCTCGATAACTAGCTAAGTTACATTTCTCAAATCTTATTCTTGTAGACCTTGATTTTGAAAGGTTCGTATAATTCAACAAAACAAGATTAAATTGCCAACCAGCTGATTTTGACATTTGACGTATTTATTTTCAAATGATAATGTCAAATTGTTACACTTTTTTTCTGAAACAAATAATTGGACGCAAAGACATTGTTCATATGCAAAATCTCCATCCTGCCCTCAGTTAAGAACAGTGATCCTGCCTCTATCCTGTGGGTCAATCCAATAGCATGGCATAAAATGTTTTTAAATCTGACAATTTATCGTGCGGTAACAAAATTCGTTTTCTTTCCTGTCACTGTCAAAGTCAATTCAAGTCAAGTGTAAATAGAAAAAACAAGCAGATTTATTTTTAATAATATTTCGTGAATAAAATACTGTCTGTCTGTTTTTCTGTTTCTGTTTTGTTCGTTTCGTGCTACCTAGGTATTTGGCCGGCTTGGCCCTCCCTCCGCTTTTATCTGATTTTGCATTGCACTTGTTTGCTATCTGATTGTGAGCCTTCTGAATTGTGGGCTTTTTGACTGTTTATACGTCCTAACATCGAATATATTTTATCCTGACAGTGTGCCAATTAAACAAACACGGATTTTGAGTGCTAAATTATGGTAAGATCTTGGATTCAATTAGTATCTTTTGATTTACACTGCCTGAATTCACTTATCTTAGGAAGTTGCCAAAAATGATTTAAGTCTGATAACACAGCTACCCACTTTTCTATAAATATAATGTTCCCTAATTATCTGGCTAGGTAATTGTAGGTATATAAACATTCTAGTGTGATGCCTCATTTTGGTATGTGAAGAGGCCATCATGAGTGTTTTTTTTATTAATTTTTAGACATTTTTTATGTTTTTTATTATTCTATTTCTTTATATATTTTATTATGTTGCAATAAAAAATACATACAACGCAAAATTTTTTCCTTTTTATCACCACAACTATTTTTTAATAGCCATTTTAGTAATTTAATCATTTTTCATCACTGGTCGATAAGTGATCAATTGTTGTTCAGTATTATTTATATGGCAAAACAATTTGCCGGGTCAGCTAGTTATATACTAAATCTTTTAGATTTGACTCAAAAAAATATATCTTTCTTTAGGCATCAAGTGTAGGTTCTACAGATGGCCCTAGTGGAGAATGTGAGGAGCCTGAAGACTCCTCTTCACCTGTGGCTGAAGTCAGTGAAGGCCTGGCCAATATTGATTTGGAGGTACTTACTAAAATAAAAAATTATCACACATTTGTATGACCACACTGTAGCTCACAATGTCTTAATTTATGTGCATTAGGCATCTTATCCTTGATTGTCCCTTGAAGGTTAAAGGTTTTAGCACACCTTAATTATAACAATAAAGTATATATACTCATGGCTATGGTACAATTCATGCCTAGCCGCTAAAAGTCAGTCTGTAATGGATGATTTTTAATATATATATACTAATTTTATTGGTCGTGTGATATGTTGGTTTTACCTGCTCTAAAGGAACCCCAGGATGAGCTGTCAGCATTCCGCCAGCAATGGCAGCAGGAGTTGGAGTCTACCCCCACTACAGACACAGAAAGAGAGGAGGAAAATAGGGATGAACACAAGATGTCTCAAAGCGATGAAGACAAGGTTACATTATTTTATAATAAGCATGATTCTTTCCCATACCTTGTGGTCAGATTAGAAGCCTAAATTAAAAACCACAAGTTTATAAATTTCCTAAGAAGTTAATAATCTTTCGTAATATTCAAATTGAGAGGTGGATTAAATTATTTTACATCCATATTTCTTCAATTGATATACTTACCTAACTCACGTGTAGTAAATAGTCACACTTTCGTGGAGTTTTACGCCAACCATGGGCAAGAGAAGGAGCAGTCTTATTTTAAAGTGCTGGTCACCTCAAGGCGCGGTTTTAATTAGTAAGGAGGTGTGCTATTTTAGTTTAAGTGACTCCATTCTTGATTTTACCCAAATTAACCCCAGGATGAGCTGTCGGCGTTCCGCCAGCAATGGCAGCGAGAATTGGAGTCTACCCCCACTCCTGGCACAGAAAGACAGGAGGAAAATAGGGAGGAACACAAGCTGCCTCAAAGCGATGAAGACAAGGTACTTAAATTTATCTAATTAGAATCATCCTTCACACTTTATGGCTAGGTTGTGGTTCTTTATTTATCATAATTTTTTCCTTTTCCGACTAAAGGGCACATAACTATCCTACTGATATTATAAATGCGAAAGTTTGTGAGTATGTCACTGTTTGAGTCTAAATTTTAAATTACATAATAAAGTCATACAGCTAAATGTGAATTTATTACGTTTATTACGATATGTACTATTTCTTGTATCTGTGTTATTTCGGCCTTGCAACCTGTCACTTGATATGAATGTTAATTCTATCAGTAAGCCAAATAGTTAATGCTGCTGCTGCTGGTGGCCTACCAGTATTTTCAGGACTGTTGGCTCTGTCTACCCCGCAAGGGATATAGACGTCTATATTATATGTATGTATGTGTAAATTTCAGTGCAATAAAGATATCACAAACAAACAAACTGTTTACTCTGTCTACTCAACAAGGATTGTAGACTGTATGTGTATGTGTATGTGTATACTTATATATTTTTATTACACACATATATACATAAAATCACGCCTCTTTCCCGGAGGGGTAGGCAGAGACTACGTCTTTCCACTTGCCATGATCTCTGCATACTTCCTTCGCTTCATCCATGTTTTTATTGTTTGTCAATAACAGGCGAAATCGTTATTCATGCGAGCCGTGGAACTAGAACGTGGTGGGGATTTATATGAAGCTATTCAGCATTACAAGCGTGCGATGCAGATCCTGCCTGACGTGGAGAGCAGGCTGTACGAGAGCGGGGAGCTCGGAGACGAGCCTGAAGGTAGATGGATACAAAAAATAATAAATAGTTGTCTGTGGTTCCCGGCACCAGTAAGTATAAAGAAAGAATAGGACCACTCGCATCTCTTTCCCATGGATGTCGTTAAAGGCGACTAAGAGATAGGTTTGCGATTCTTCCTTTAGGCGATAGACTCGCAATGTCACTATTTCGAGACTGGTGGCACTGTCTACCCCGCAAGGGATATAGCCGTGATAATATGAATGAATGAATGAAATAAGTAGTGTAGGATCCTGTGCTCATGTATATCACCTTGTAGAAAGGGAGAGTAAAGCACTTATATATATATATATATATATACATGTAATAATAATCGCCTCCAATCAATTTCCTTCTATTAAAGTCGGTTAAATTTCTAAAAAACCTACTCCTAACTGTAATAAACACTTTGTTGAAAACTGCATCGAAATCGGTTCAGCGAAACACTAGATAATCGCATGTACATACCATCCTACATATATATTAGTCGCCGTTTACGCCATTCATTGAAAGGACAGGGAAAAGTATTCTAAAGTGCCAGAAACCACACGGCACGGAAATGAAGGGGGAAATAAACTTAATTTATCATATTGCAGAACAATCAGAGCCAGAGGAGGCCCCGACAGAGAATAACAACCAGAGTGATGATGAGGAATGGATCGAGGGTGAAGATCTGCTGGCGCGGATCCAACGCCTCGTGGCCAAGAAGGGAACTTTTTGTGAACCTGAACATCCTACCAAGGTCATTATTTTCCTCCACTTTTTTGCTATTTTTGTTTTTAAACACCTTGTGTTACCTCTGATTGACATAGAAGGACTAGGCGAACGTACCTTGCTTAATCAAATCAAGGACGTCCTGGTGGAAGGTCAGGTTAAGTGTATCAGAAACCGATGTACTTGTATGAAAAAAAAATGAATGTCATTGAAGCGAAAGAAGTAAGCAAGGATCGGAATGAAGCGCGATTTTACATATGTATGGAGTTAGCATATCAACTGAACACAACTGCAAACAACACGATGCCAGTCTATTTCTCAATCATGGCAGTTCGTTAATATAGCAGGTCGTTAATATACACCAGAAAGAGAAAAGGTCCCAAAATGGAACCTTGCGGTACCCCTATTTTTACCTTAGTGCTTTAGATTTTGTGTTATTTAAATCTACCGTCTGTAATCTATTACTAAGATGTGATTTAATTAGTTCAACCGCAATAGTGTCGAACCCGTAATGAGCGAGCTTGAGCAGAAGAGTTCTATGATCTACGCAATCAAATGCTTTAGTCAGATCCTAAAACACTCCGACGCCAGCTATAATATTTATAATACGACATATCACAACAGCCGACATACCCCAATGATCCTCATACTTTTTCAGATTAAGTTCTTCAAGGGTATTTATTAATAATGTCACTACGGTCAATATGTAAGAGTTCGTATACAGGGTGACATTTAAACAACTGCATCATTTTAAACATAGACTATACCCATGCTTCTGAGCTGTTTGACCCTATTTTTATTTAAATTAAACGTCATCATTTTCACATTAAAAAAACCATCAAAAACTACGTCACACGCTTTATTAAAGACCAATACTACAAAAAGAATTTAAAACTAAACATCTAAATAAATGTCTGAAAAATAAGCAAAGAAATAAGCTAGTAGTATCAAGATCAAGTAAAGTAAAATAAGCTAGTAGTATCAAGATCAAGTAAAGTACAGAGTTGTCGAGATCGCTCAGCTGAATGCATTGTGTCGTTGACCTCTGAATCTTACGCGTCGCTTTTCCGCCGGCCGGGGTGATATGACGTATTTAGGATCGTGGATTTCAATACTTTTTTTTTTTTCGTACTTTATGAAATATGAACCGATATTTTTTTTAACGTTTTTAAATATCCTTTAGATGAGTACACTTAACAGTTAAATTTATGCAGTTGAATTAAAAGTAACCCTGTAGTTAGTTAACCCAACCCACGGGTTAGTATCTCGTAACACAACCTCGAACTTACTTCGAGGGTAACTCGATCTGTGTCAATCTGTCCCGTATATATTTATTTATTGGCATGTGAAATGAGAAGGTTTCTCTCTTAGGAGACGCACATATCGTGTCTGCCCAGCGAGGTGGTGTCGCTGGTGCTGCGCTGGGTGGCGGGCGCCGAGTGCGACGCGCGGTCGCTGGAGCGCGCCGCCGCCGCCAGCCGCGGCTGGCTGCTGCTGGCGCGCGCCGCGCCGCTCTACCGCGACCTGTGTGTGCGGTGCGTATACAGGGGGGGGGGGGGCCGCGGGGGGCGGGCGCGGAGTGCGCCGCTCTACCGCGACCTGTGTGTGCGGTGCGTATACAGGGGGGGGGGGGGCCGCGGGGGGCGGGCGCGGAGTGCGCCGCTCTACCGCGACCTGTGTGTGCGGTGCGTATACAGGGGGGGGGGCCGCGGGGGGCGGGCGCGGAGTGCGCCGCTCTACCGCGACCTGTGTGTGCGGTGCGTATACAGGGGGGGGGGGCCGCGGGGGGCGGGCGCGGAGTGCGCCGCTCTACCGCGACCTGTGTGTGCGGTGCGTATACAGGGGGGGGGCCGCGGGGGGCGGGCGCGGAGTGCGCCGCTCTACCGCGACCTGTGTGTGCGGTGCGTATACAGGGGGGGGGCCGCGGGGGGCGGGCGCGGAGTGCGCCGCTCTACCGCGACCTGTGTGTGCGGTGCGTATACAGGGGGGGGGCCGCGGGGGGCGGGCGCGGAGTGCGCCGCTCTACCGCGACCTGTGTGTGCGGTGCGTATACAGTGGGGGGGCCGCGGGGGGCGGGCGCGGAGTGCGCCGCTCTACCGCGACCTGTGTGTGCGGTGCGTATACAGGGTGGGGGGCCGCGGGGGGCGGGCGCGGAGTGCGGCGCTCTACCGCGACCTGTGTGTGCGGTGCGTATACAGGGTGTGGGGGGGCCTCCCAGGAATTACTATCATGTTAACCGTAGTCTGGTTGTATAGCTCCTAAGTGGTACTTAGGCTAACAGCTACATCTAGCGCGAGCTTTAGATAAAACCACCAGGCGGCTATTGACATGACTGTAGAAAAATACTCATAAATAGAATTCATAAAAGAACCATCGCCAAAAACTACCATAGCCAAGGTTCTGGTAGTTATTGGCGATGGTTATGCTCTGAGCAAGAGGTGTGACTATACTTTCTTAGAGGGGAAGGCAGAAATTACGTCTTTCTACTTGCCGCAATCCCTGCTTACTTCATTCGCTTTATCTATGCTAGTCTGTAATAGTACTAACATACAAAACTATTATATTCACTGGAAAATTATAATGTAGTTCCAATGCTATTTAATAAGTATGTTGCTTTTATCTGTTCTTTTACTTTATGTTAATTTATACATTTATCTATGTACATATGTCATGACGCAGTTTTTGTAAATCTTTCCATGGTTGCAATTCTACTTGTGAAGTCTTGTAATTAGCAATCGCAATATATTATTACTACTTATATATCATATAAATTAGACTGTAAGACTTCCATTAATAAATAAATAAATAAATAAATTTATTACTATTTTCTTCCATTTTGTTTTGCCCTCATGTGCAATTTCATTCATTCATTCACGTTTACATTTACAGAACATGGGGCGTAGAATGCGGCACCCCCCGCGCCCTGGGATTCCCATCATGGCGCGACATGTACATTTCCCGGCCTCGGCTTTTACTGCACGGCTGCTACATCAGCAAGACGACGTACCTCCGCCAGGGGGAGAACTCATTCCAGGATCAATTTTATAGGCCGCTGTTCCTCATCAATTATTATAGATATCTCAGGTATTTGTATAGATTTATTTACTTTTGAGTCTTCCATTTTCTCTTGTCTGTATGTCTGCGCTAATCTCGCAAAGTTGTGGACGCATTTTGTTCCTGTTTGAAATTTTGGAAAGAGGGTTTTCTGAGGAAGGTTTATGTCTATAAATTATACCCGCGCGAAGCCGGGGCAGGTCGCTAGTTAATTATATATAAATGTATTTGGCATAGGCGGTGGCCCCAATAAATTTATATATAATTAATAACCGGAATCAAGACTCGGAAGACCATGATAATGATGATGAAGTTATGTAATGTTCTTCACCAGGTTCTTCCCGGAGGGTACAGTGCTGATGTGGACAACTGCTGAAGAACCGGCCTCGTGCGTGTCGCAGCTGAAGACAAGGCAGCCTAAGGCCAGCCTCGGCATCATGGCGGGCCACTATAGACTCATGGGAGACAAGGTATGTCTAATTGACATGCAAATCACCAGTAAATGAGCGATAAGGTTTTTGTACGGCGTGACCACACATACAAATCGTCAGCAAAGCAGGCTGGCAACAAATAGAAACTACAATAAAATAGAACGACGAAAATAAAAAAAGTGACGATCGTAAGATGAGTTACAGACCAATTGTTAACATATAAGACCCGATTGTATATAATGTTTTTGTAATTGTTTTAACGTAACGTAAATATACATATGGTCACGTCTATAACCTTAACGCCAACAATCTTGAAAAGACTGAATAGCCATATTCAGCTATTGGGCTTAATGATAGAATTGAGATTCAAATGGTGACAGGTTGCTAGCCCATCGGCTGAAAAAGAATCCCAAGTTTGTAAGCCTATCCCGTAGTCGCCTTTTACGATATCCATGGGAAATAGATGGAGTGGTCCTATTGTTTTTTGTATTAGTGCCGGGAACCACACGCCACTAACGTAAATATAAAGTTCTAAATTAGTACAGGAAGAGTTTTAGTTGCATTTGTTTTAACATAATATACATACATACATACATAAAATCACGCCTCTTTCCCGGAGGGGTAGGCAGAGACTACCTCTTTCCACTTGCCACGATCTCTGCATACTTCCTTCGCTTCATCCACATGCATAACATAATATAACATATTATTATTACAATTTGCATGAACACCGCTCGATAACTGATCAAACGTCATTAAATATCCTCGTTGTCAGGGATAGGCTTATAAACTTAGGATTCCTCTTTTAGGCGATGGGCTAGCAACCTGTCACTATTTGAATCTCGGTTCTATCATTAAGCCAAATAGCTGAACGTGGCCATTCAGTCTTTTCAAGACTGTTGGCTCTGTCTACCCCGCAAGGGATATAGACGTGATCATATGTATGTATGTATGTATGTATGTATGTCATTAAATATAACGGTAAAACAACGTTTGCCGGGTCAGCTAGTTAATAAATAAATAACCTATCGAATTGTCCCACAGGTTGTGATAGTAATAAAGAAGTGTCCCGACAAAAAGCAGCCGCAGTCAATCAACTCCAGGTTCCGCTCCAGAAGGCGAGACGCGCCTGAACAGCACGACCAGATCTACCATGTGGTGAGATATACTAGTTTAATAACGTTATTGATTCGATATTATAACGCATCTTCAGTGATTTTTTTATGTGCGCTGCCTTTTTAATTATGGATTTTCCTTTATATTTTGCGTTGACTGGAACATATCCCAATTGGGATAAGTCCGCCATTGTACATATCCTTCTTAATCCAATAACTGTTTTGTATTTTTTTTTATTTCTTTTTAATGTGCAATAAACAGTTTACAAACAAACATTTGTTCCAAAGTCACTATTTGATCTTAATCCTTTCATTAAGCCAAACAGCTGAACGTGGCTTTTCAGTCTTTTCAAGTCTGTTGTCTCCGTTGCGTTGTGGCGAAATACCCCGCAAGGGATATAGACGTGTTTATACGAATCAATCCAATGACTTTAAACATACATACATACATATGGTCACGTCTATATCCCTTACGGGGTAGACAGAGCCAATAGTCCCGAGAAGACTGAATGGCCACGTTCAGCTATTCGGCTTAATGATAGAATTGAGATCCAAATAGTGACAGGTTGCTAGCCCATCGCTTTAAAAAAGAATCCCAAGTTTGTTAACCAATCCCTTAGTCGCCTTTTACGACATCCATGGGAAAAAAGATGGAGTGGTCCCGTTCTTTTTTGTATTGGTGCCGGTAACCACACGGCACATGACTTTAAAATATGACGAATGAATATACTACTCTGTCAAGAAAGTAGCAGGAAAAGATCAATAATACACAAACTGTTTGTTATTCATCCAAATTTATTTTATCACCTTCAAAATATGCTCCTTTAGAAACGATACACTTACACCAACGAATAATCCAATCATCTAAACATTTTTTAAACGCTGTTTCCGGAATTGAGGTCAGTTCTCGCCGCGAATTCTCTTTTATGTCTTCTACCGATTGAAAACGGGTGCCACGAAGTGGTAATTTGAGTTTAGGAACAAGAAAAAAGTCGGCTGGAGCCATATCTGGTGAATATGGTGGTTGCTCGATGGTATTTGTTGAGTGTTTGGTTAAAAATTCGTTCACAATGATGGCCTTGTGCGAAGGTGCATTATCATGGTGCAAAATCCAAGAATTTTCTTTCCACAAATCTGGCCTTTTTCGTCGGATTTGCTCTCTTAAACGCCGCATAACACTCAAATAATATTCCTTATTTACCGTTCGACCTTCCGGCAAGAATTCCGAGTGCACAACACCGCGATAGTCAAAGAAAACAGTCAACATGACTTTGACTTTTGAACGACTTTGGCGTGGTTTTTTCGGTTTCGGTTCAGTTGGAAGGCGCCACTCCGAAGCTTGTTGACTAGTTTGCATGTCAAACTCGTAAACCCACGTCTCGTCACCAGTAACAATGCGTTTCATGAATGTTGGGTCGGAATTGACTCGTTCTAGCATGTCCTCAGCGACTCTCATGCGATTGAGTTTTTGAAAAAAATTCAGGTCTTTTGGGACTAGCCGAGCGGCAACATGTTTCATACCCAAATTATTAGTTAAAATGGTACGGATCGACTCGTGAGATACAGAAAGTTCGGTGGCTATCTCTCTCAAAGTTGAATGAGGATTTTCAGTCACTATTTCCTTCACTTTTGCGATGTTAACTTCAGTTGCAGACGTTGATGGCCTACCAGAGCGAGGCAAATCTTCCATCACATCTCGACCGCTTTTGAACGCTTTGTACCACTCATAAGCACGAGTTTTTGATAAAGTCGATTCACCGTAAGCCTTCTGTAACATTTTCAGTGACTCCGAACACGATATTCCATTGGCAATGCAAAATTTAAGACAAACTCTTTGTTCGATGTTTTTATCCATTATGAAATTAGCAATACACACTAGATATGATATAACTAAAAATAGCACTGTATTTAATGTAAACAACAGATGCAACTCTAACTCCGCGCCAAAATGGAAAACAGTTGTGCCAATCTAACAACAACAAAAAGAACAAAAATTTGAATTTGGAACCACAAATAAATAATCCATTCCCGATACTTTTCTGACTGAATGTATAACATGACTTCAAATATTTTCCTTTTCCGTAATCAGGAATTGGAACTCCGAGACGTGCGGAGCAGGCGCAACTTCCAGCTGGCGTGGCGCGGGTACTCCATCTGCACGCGGCGCGATCAGCGGACCCAGTTCGACATCACGCCGGCCAAGTTCCCGCCTTTCATGTTCAGCGGCGTCAGGAGCTACATGGCAGAGTCTGCGGCGCCGTTGTAGTGAGAGGGAGACGGTAAGTTAAATAAGATACATACATATAATCACGTCCATACTCCTTGCGGGGTAGACAGAGCCAACAGTCTAGCCAACAGTCTTAAAAAGACTAATAGGCCACGTTTAGCTGTTTGGCTTAATGATAGAATTGAGATTCAAATAGTGACAGGTTGCTAGTCTGTCGCCTAAAAGAAGAATCCCAAGTTTAGAAGCCTATACCTTAGTTGCCTTTTACGACATCCATGGGAAAGAGATGTAGTGGTCCTATTCTTTCTTTTCTAATGGTGCCGGAAACCACACGGCACTGAAATAAGATATTATACGGCATATATAGTTCCGGAAACTGGGATAAATATATATTCCAAGGTCCGGGAACGGGAACTAATTGAAAAAAGAATAGGACCCACTCTATTTCCTTCCCATGGATGTCGTGAAAGGCGACTGAGAGATAGGCTTATAAAATTGGGATTCCTCTTGTAGACGATGGGCTAGCAACCTGTCACTATTTGAATCTCAATTCCACCAGTCTCAAAGGCATACTGCTGAACCTTCTAATCTTTTCGAGACTGTAGGCTTTGTCTACCTCGTCGGGGATAAACAGGTGATGTGACAGATGCATTAAGTGATCAAGATTCATAATATATATTTTTTTACTTTATACAGGTAATGCGTCCTACAGCAAACTTTAAGTAAGTGTCGTAATAAATGAATTGTTAGTTACATCAATTATTACAACTGATATGCAATTTGAGATAAGTGTACAAAAATTGTAGATTAAGTATCTGCTCCAGTGCAATGCAAAAATAAGTCATATGATGAAATAAAAGTGAACTATATTTTTACATTTCGGCCAAGCCATTTAGAAAATATTCTGTTAATTTAATATCTTAGCTGTGAATTAATTTTATGGTTTTTTAAGTTTGTACATTGTTGAAACTTCTGATACTTTTAATTAGTGACTTAATTGTTAGACATTTGAAGACATAAATAGATTTTTAACTTAATGTACGCTTATCTTATTTAAGACTTTCTGGCCTTATTACAATACGTTTCCTGTTTAAGATATTAAGAATAATAACGGTTGATAAAATAATTACATCGGCTAAGCGTGAGTCGGGGTGAACTTTTAACAATTCTGTGTATAGGTATATTTTTTGTGATAAATAGGTTTCTGTGTTTTCCTAAGGTTTTCATTTGTATAAATATTAAAAATAATCGCTCTTACATTGCAAACATATTTTTGGATAAGAAAATGAAGAAGATGAAATCCCATAAAAGTAGAACTAAACGTGAATAAAGAATTCTGGATAAAAAGATAATGTATTCTTCCGAACAGTAAGAACATCAGTTTTTCTAAAACTATAAACATGTATTTTTTTTAAATAGGCTGCTAAAGTGTAAATTTAACATAGGTTGACTATAACCCTGTTGTTCAGAATTATTTATGTAATTTATTTTAACTTAACATTTTATTTATCAGTGAAATTTTGCGTATAGGTATTATTACTATTTATTTCAAACATTCAAATACCACTTTTTGATTTAGTCTCGCGCTCAGCACCAGTAATTGTGACAAGTGCTTTGTATACTAGTCTTAAGTTTAATAAACCTCTTGTGAAATTATTATTGTTTTTAAACATTTTTCCTATCTACCCTTTATTTTGAAACAAACTATATTCAAAGGAATTTAAAACAGGTTATCCTTTGCCTTGTCTCTCGATTGTACCATTTAGCCATATAGCTGAACGTGGCTAATCAGTCTTTTTAAAGACTATTGATGCCAACTGTTGGCTCTGTCTACCCAGCAAGGGATATAGACGTGATTATATGTATGTATAAAAATTTTGTCTGCACCCCACGCTTTCGGCAGTTTTGGGGAGAAAAAGTAGCTTTTGAAATTA
The DNA here is from genome assembly GCF_032362555.1 of Amyelois transitella. Classification (NCBI taxonomy): domain Eukaryota; kingdom Metazoa; phylum Arthropoda; class Insecta; order Lepidoptera; family Pyralidae; genus Amyelois; species Amyelois transitella. Next base: position 1,796,666 of record NC_083513.1, on the reverse strand, counting down.
TTTTAGCGGCAACTTGCCGCATCAGTGGTTTGTCCTTTAGTCACCTTCTACGATGCATTCGTCATAGCAATTGGCACAGGTATCTTTTGTGCCGTATGCAGAGATTTTTAGTCACGATAGATATGATTCTACTTTTCCAAATGACTATTAGGTGATATATCTGTGATCGTTCTTTGAGAGTTATATTTGATTGTTGTCCTAGACGTTTGACTTACACTCTCCACGCTGCGCTGATGCTGGAATGGGCAGCCTTCCTGGGCTTGATATTCTTGAATAGAGCGCTGTTTCCTCGTGGTCATAAAGTTTTTTATACCTTCGACAAGGGATATGTTACAGTTGACAGTACTTTCATTAAGATTTTATCTTTATAGTATTAAGTAGTTGCGCCCCGGGGCTTTCAGGACAAAAAGTACATATCTACATAAATACAAATAATCACGTTTATTTTTACCTCTTACGGGGTACCTAAAAATACTATACTGTGCCCTGGTTCGTAGCTCCCTCGAGTATTGCTCCCAAGTCTGGAATCCTCAGTACAATATATATATTGATAGGCTTGAATCAATCCAAAGAAAATTTTTAAGGTACTTGCAATTTAAAACAAAGTGTTTTGATTCTGACTATAATTCTATGTGTTCAAGGTACCATTTTCTGCCATTATATATTCGCAGACAAACTGCCGATATTATGTTTTTAGTAAAAATTGCTCAAAGCCAGTTAGATACTCCATCTTTATTAAATAAAATTTATTTGAAAGTGCCTACTAGAACTGTTAGGTTGCCCACATTTCTATATGTTCCATATAGTGCATGTAAATATAGACATAACTCTTTCTTTGTCAGATCTGCTATTGAGATAAATAAAATAGCTGCCCACCCAGATCTTGATTTATTCAATTCTAGTGTCAATAAATTTAAAAACACTTTATCTCAGGCATGGTTTAATGGTTCTCTCTCTGCAAGTTAGGTGTTCTCCTTGTGTGATATATCTCTTTTTTTTCTGATTTCTCTCTTTTTTATGTTAGTTTTTTCCCCCTAAATTTTTTCTTTCCTTCTCTTTCAGACAAGCTGCTTAGTTACTCATATGCGAGAACATGTTAATGGTCATTTGTTGTTTATTTCTTTGTTTATCTAGTTATGTAAGACTGTTTGTTCTCCAAATAAAATAAAATAAAATAAAATAAAATAGTACCTAGAGTCAATAGTCTTGAAAAGACTGATTGGCCACGGTCAGCTGTTTGGCTTAATTGAGATCTAAATAGTGACAGGTTGCTAGCCCATCGCCTAAAAGAAGAATACCAAGTTTATAAACCTATCCCTTAGTTGCCTTTTACCACAGCCATAGGAAAGAGATGGAGTAGTCTAGAAGTGAAGTAGAAGAAAGGGTTCTTCTGGTGTCGGGAACCACACGTGGTGGTTAATTATACCTAGTCTGAACTAGACTCAAGATCTTTGTTCGCGGTTTACTCTCTCTCTCTCTGCTTAGTTATGTTTTGATAATTTATTTAGGCTTTTATTAGGAAACAATATATTAAGGTTTGTGTCATTTTATTGTCCTATACTTCGTCGAATACGCCCTATGATTCGTATGTTGGTCTCGTCCGGCATGCTGGTCAATAGTGGATGCATCAGGTTCTTAGTCTTGCTGATATATGTAAGCTCAGTTTCGACAAAAATTAATTGTAATTTTCCCCTTTAACATTATAGGTATGTATATTCTATATATTTTTTCAAATCACTTACTCCTTTACTGTTCCATAAAAGGTACTTACATAAGGCGATAAAATGAAAACACATTTATATACATATTCGGTATTTATTTTACACATTTCCAAATAATAATTGTATCACTAAAAATAAAACAACGACTAATGACTATAAAGTTTTATTTTTTTTTTATATATGTTATTTTTTATAATTTATTTACATGAATGTTTTACAATATGTATGAATTAAACATCTACGAATGACTACTATGTAAATGCAGCGAGCGTGTCGCGCGCCGGCCCTGAGCCCCGGGCGCGGCGCTAGATGAGGCGCTCGCTGAGCCAGATTCAGGAGTCCTCGGGCGGGGGGGGCGGCGGCGGGCGCGGCGGCGGGCCGGGCTCGGTGTCGCGGCGCCGCAGCTTGCCGCGCTTCTTCAGCATGGTGGCCTGCGCGGGCGCGCGCGTGAGCGGGGGGCGTCACGGGCCCGCCGCCGCCGAGCCGCCCGCGCTCGAGCCGCGCTTGATTTTCTTCAGCATCGTCGCCTACAAACCGCACAGCTCACAGCGGCCCGACGACACGAGTCACGCCCCCCGCACACTGAGCGACGCCCGCGCCCCATGGGACAAATGTTCTCGGTACTTTTGTGATGATTTTTGAGATGTAAAGAGAGAGAGAGCTATGCGATTTTGCAGGATTTTATTTACGATGTGTGGCCTCTATATTTGTGTTTTCACCCACTCTCCTCTAAATTCTCAAAATTCCTCATGTTACCGAGAATATTTTTCTGAATTTCGCCAATAAGACACGGTAATACTTATTGTGGCTTTTTCAATTTGATTGACTATACACTTATTTTGAAAACGTCGCCGTTCGGTTACCTCTCAATTTTAATTTATTATTTCTTATTAAACTTACTGCTGTCTAAACTAATAATGTATTGGTAACCTGACGACCTGTCGTGTCATAATAATCGGGGCGAGAGCGTCAAGATTGCACGCTTGGAATAAAACTTAGGATCCTTTATTACTTAGAGCTGCACACTTGGCGGTATTCGGCGAAAGATTGAACGATTTGGAACTAATGAACGAATGAGCGTTTTCATTCGTTCGCCGAACGCCGAGTGGCATGAGAGCTAATGGAGTACTGAGTGCTGCGTGGATTTCGGTGCTTGGGCGAACGTGACTCGGGAATTTTGATACAGAACTTTATGCTTCACAAAATATAGCTTTAATGACAGCTCTACATTAATTTTATTTAGTGTCTATGTTGGTCCTAGTGCATAGTTATATAATCCTTCCTGCTGTCATTTTAACCAAGCTATATTTAAGGAAGTATAACACAAATATCCACTTGATCAATCGCACATTAACGAACATGTACACTCCAATTATTCTGGTGTGACAATGTGACAGACTATCTGTGAAATACTGTCACATTTTATGTCACCTTCATGCATCACAGTTAACACAGGACAACAAACATTAATGGCTGTGATCGCTAAAGCCTAGTCTCTTTTTTTGATAAGACTATAAGTTTGAAAAATGTCTAATTTAGAATTTTTAAGGTTTAAGGTTAGAAGTGTTCAGTAATATAATGAATATTGAACTGTTACTAAAACCATTGATTGATCAAGGGGCTTTGCGAGTCTGTTTGGCCCTTTTTGGATCAAATCGAAACGCTGATTTTAAACCTACCTATTTTTTTAGATTTACTTGGTTCTTGAATGAGTATCGATGAGTTAGTATCTCATAACAGAAGTCTCAAATTTACTTTGGAGGTTAGGAAGTATCCCGTAATAAAAAGAAACTTAGTTTTGGGCTAGCTTAATTTGTAATTTGTCTGTATTGACACATCCGAACTTTCATGATTAAAACCAGATCAGCACCAAGCCTCTTTCAAAAAGGAGAAACCTCATTTGGGAAGAATGTTAGAAAAGAGTGACATGGAGAAAATATCTGTAAATATCTTAGCGAAAAGTGGGGAATACATAGTCAAACTATAATTTGTCCCATAAAGGTTCAATCAAATCGATGAAGTTATAATGGTACGGAGAAGAGTACCACGAACCGGCCGAACCAAGCTTTCATGAAAAAGTTGATTGTTGTGGATGTTAAAACGAATTTGGCAGAGATTGGCGCAATTGGACAGATACTTTCCAGATATGTATATTTTTAGTATCCTCCTACACCTATGGGAAACAGTAGAATAGAATAGAATAGATTTATTTTCAAAATTGGATACAAGGTATCACTTATTGTCTTTAATAGTAATGAATAGAAAATCAGCGTTTCAACGTGGTTCTCCGGCGATGGCCATGGTGATCAAAGCGGAAGCAGCTCAGCGCATGCTCGTACCTTGAGAGCAGACTTGAGCACCACCACCTCGCTGGGCGCCGCCACCCACGGCTCGCCGTCCACCTGCACCGGGATCTCGCTCTTCAGGTTGATCTTGATGTGGCCTCCCTAGAAGACGAATTTGAGGGTTTCGAAGTATTGTGCGTACTTACTTCGAGGTTAACTAAATCTGCGTAATTTGTCCCGTATAAATTTTTATTTATTTATGTAGTAATTTGTTGCCCGTGTGGTTCCCAGCACTTTAGAATAGGACCACTCCATATCTTTTACATGGATGTCCTAAAGAAGACTAAGGGAATGGCTAATAAACTTAGGATTATTCTTGTATCTTCAGTCTTGAAAGGACTGTAAGGCCGCGTTCAGTTCAATGATGGAATTGAAATTCAAATAGTGACAGTTTGCTACCCCATGTGTACTGTGTCGGGAACCACACGGCACAACAGGCACACTAGCATAACTCAAAGATATACCTTCATTTAACCTTGGTGAGTGTGTTCAGATGTTTTTATAGTATTTCTATTGGATTTCAAAATAAATATTCCCTATTGTTATCCGGGGTGGTACCTGTGCTATCCGCATAGCGCCTCGCAGTCCCGACTGGATCTGCCCCAGATGGACCACGCCGGTGACGCCGACCACCTCCAGCATGCCGTCCCAGTGGTTCGGCTTGTTGAACTGGTCGTCCTTCTCCGGGCCCCACGGGTTCGCTCCTGACCCCCAACTGCAAGGAGCCAACAGGTATGTCAGGCTGCGGTTCAATATATGTAATTTATTGAACCGCAGCGATATATTTTTGTGTTTGCTTAAGAAGAACATTTGTTTGCTGGCAGAATTAACCATGTTTACTCACCTTAATTGTAAGCAAACACCACACTTCATACACCATACACTCGAATAAAGAATTTGAAATGTTTTTATTCTCTTTCTTTGTAAGTTTCCTTGCACGAAGAGAGTTATGAATGTGGATGAAGCGAAGGAAGTATGCAGAGATTGTGGCAAGTGGAAAGATGTAGTCTCTGCCTACCACTCCGGGAAAAAGGCGTGATTTTATGTATGTATGAATGTATCTCTTTGACCTAAGTTTTAGTTCGGTTAGTTCGTTGGCTCGTATCGCCTATCACCTTAAGACGATAAAAAGTCACTATCTCATAGACCTATCCCTTGTAACTGGTTGAGATAGCATGGCTAGACATTACCCAAATAACTCAGACTAACGCAGAGCAGAGAGTCGTTTCAGATTTTAAGATCGCTGGCTATTCCTCAACAAACGATGAACACACACACATATCACAACTTTCTACCATTCAGTATATTTCCATATAACCAAACCAATATGTATCTTGTATTTATGCATATTTTTTTTGTAATGTATGTATTTAGTCATTATGCATGTGCACTTTATCGCACCACCAACTTAAAGTTTTTTCTGTTTGGTCAGCTGGTCCGTCCGCCTTTTGTACATTTTTGTTTTTGTGCAATAAAGTTTTAAATAAATAAATAAATATTGACCAGAACAGAATTTAGCTGAATAAATGAATTCATAAAGTAAAAATCCAAGAAATCCAGTTGCACACCTGAGTATGTTTAAAATAATAATTCCTTCAACGGCGGGCAGCTCCACAGGCTTTCCATCCACCTCCAGCTTGACCGCTTTGTGCAGGTCCTTGCACATCTTGCGGCCTACCATCTTGCGTAAACCCATCTTCACGTACACGCCTTTATTACGTAACCTGATGGGAACAAGTATCAAATGAGTAAGTAGCACTTCTGTTTTACATTTTAGCTTTCGTCTAGTTCTGAAAGTTGGTCTTATGGACCTCCTCCTTTTTTGAAGTCGGTTAAAAATATATGAATGATCTAGACCAATTCTTCAAACAACAGCAGTGTATTCAGAAATTAATTTTAGTGCAACTATTTTACCAGACGCTTTGTTCTAGGCTAAGGTTAAGGCTAGGTGCATTGTCCTAAGTGGTCAAGTTACCGGTATTTCTGAGTCCTTAGGGCTGAGATTTTTTAAGCCTTAAAGATTCAGAATTCCCAATATATTATTGCTTCTATAGTTTACATAGGACAGCAGTTTCGGTCGCTCTCTCATTTTTAACTAAAACTGGGACACAAATAACTTGAATTCGTTCTGAAATAGGAACCTACTGATTTTTAAATCTAGGTACACAATAATGTTAAAGCTAGTTTTTTTTTACAATTTAAGATCGCGGGTTCACCCGCCATATTGACTCTCACAAATTACCTGCTATTAAACTTATTAGGGTTCTCCTCCCTCGCGTTATGGAAGTCTAGACAGAGGTCCGCATCGATGCCGATCCCGAAATAGTTGTTCATCACCAGGATCTGGGAGTTGTCCTCGCTTTGCGATCCTGTGGACGCGGGATATGTGGTGGTCATGAGAAAGATTGATCGGCTAAATTCAAGGCTGTTGGAGGTGCAGGTTTAGGTTACAGGCTATTATATATATCAGCCATTAGATAGAGTAGTTAGCTTTTATGTTCACGTTCTGCTTTTCATCACCATTATCACGGAGCGTAGGTGGTCGAATAGTTAAGGTGCCCGGCCAATGCCCGAGTATGCGTTTGGGGTTCAGGTTCAAATCCTACCTCATGTGAACAATAACCTAATATACGAAAATATCAATGACTCTTCTGAGTTATATAGGTACATTAGTCTGAGTGCTAACCGACTAAGCTTATGGTAAGGAAAAACATCATGAGAAAACTTGCACGTTCAGGCAATCAAATGTGTTATTGTGATCCAATACGTCAGATGTCAGTCTGTCAGTTGGGAGTCGCTTTGTGTGATAACCAGGATTACCCAATCCAGGATCATTTTCAAAAAGCGCACTGCGGGCTCCTCTCCAGAAAGGTGAGAATGTAACCGGAAAAAGTCAAAAGTACCCGAAATCGCCGAGCTTGCATGAAGAGAGTTATGAATGTGGACGAAGCGAAGGAAGTATGCAGAGATCGTGGCAAGTGGAAAGAGGAAGTCTCTGCTAACCCTCCGGAAAAGAGGCGTGATTTTATGTATGTATGTATGTAACTGGAACTAACGCCAGGAAGAAGAAGAAGTTCAGCTATTTTCATCTAGTAGGTGTCCTTTGGCGAAAAGACTCAGTACTTCGGCGATCTGTTCTGAACTAAATAACTAACCGGGCAACTGCTTGGAGAGCTCCTTGGGCTCGTCCTGCTTGTCCTCGGGATGGAAGACGACCGTCCAGCGGTCCAGGCGGATCTCTTCCGCGTCGATGACGTCGCGCAGCAGCGACAGCGGGTCCTCGCAGCCCGTGTAGCCGGAGCCCCAGCGGAGGACGCGGGCCAAGTCGTTGCCTGGGCATAGGATGGACCATTCAATTAAGAAACTTATAGGTAACAAAGTGTAATTTAAAGATCCGAAATTCTGAACGTATTAATATTTGAGTGTTAAAGTTATCCAGATGTGTCGTTTGAGTGAGAAATGAGTTCTATGAAGTAACTTTAGTGAGAATTTTCTCTTTTTCATTTATTAAAAGATCCGAAATTCTGAACGAATTAATTTTTGTTTAGAATTTTATAGTTAGATGTGTCGATTGAGTGAGAAATGAGTTCGTTAACTTTAGTGAGAATTGTCTCTTTTTAATTTAACTGAGATTTTGTGAATGAGTGAATATTTGAGCTTTTATGCAATTTCAATCTAGTTAGGTTATACAACGGTCCATCTACACAAGCATACCACGAGCATAGCTTATCGAATGTCTCAACAAATTGAAATAGCCGATATTTGCTGATGTGAGAACTACTTCTTTTCTCTCTTTCCGATGGCATCCTCCACAGAAGTGTTTCAGGGCCCAGGGGTCCGCCTTTCGACTTTTCTCCCTCCACTTGGTCCGAGAGATCTACTTATATCATGTTGTAAATAGCTTCAAGCTAATATATGTAGCCCAAAAAGTAGCGACTTCTACCGCAGAATCACAGTCCGCAATCAAAAGATCTTTCATACGAATAAAGGCAGGTATATCGTTTGGAGGAAATAATAAGATCAGAGACATTCATGTTTTCTGATTTATCTGAAAAGTGCTTCGTGAGTTCAATAGATAAGTTTTGTAAAAGAGCACCCCTTTAATCGATATCCTCATTTTTTAGAATCGGTTAAATTCCTAAAACCTTCTCCTAAGCGCAACAAACATTTTTCCTGAAAACTGCAACAAAATCGGTTCAGTAAATCGCGAGATAATCGCGGTCAAACGTACATTCATACAGGTCTAACTGAGAACCGCCTTTTTTTCTTTGATGTCGGTTAGCAAGAGTTCACTGACCGGTCCCTAAAGGTACGATGGCACAAGGTGGGTTGGAGCACTGCGAGTCCTGGCCCACGTTGTCGAGGCACTGCAGCACCCAGCCGATGGTGCCGTCGCCGCCGCACACCAGGATCTTGTAGTTAGGAATGTGTCGGAACACGTATAGCCTGCAATGGGGTGTCAGATATAGAATATAACCTTAATCTTCACCTGGTGCTAGAACTATAATGTAAGCTGGGTTAAGTTCACCATTTAATCAAATTAAAATTAGTTCTACATTCATTCATGTTTTTAATGTAGACAATGTGCATTCGTCCACGATTTAGGTTTAAGAGATCTATATTTGTAAATTGACGTCCGATGAAAATGCTGCAGTGTAGTTTGTTCCGCCGCTTCTTCTACACATGCGCTTTGTGAGCGGTAGTAGTTATAATTAGATTTAAGTTATGTGACGTCAATAAGTGATACTTTGTATCCAATTTTGAAAATAAATCTTTTCTATTCTATTCTAATCAGAGCTGCCGAATCAAGGCCGTATTGTGGTGTTCCGTGCCCATGTCGATTTGCTTAGTCAGTTTTTAGTGTCCAACTTCTTAATGGTCTTCGGCGTGGACATGGCGATCGGACCACAACAGTCCTCTACCGTGTAAGCTTAAGATTTAGCATATAGCTTAAAATATTGTTAGAGAACAAATAAATCGGTGCAGTTATTAAATAAGAGTGATTTATTCATCATCCCGAAGTTAGTTCACATAAATAAGTCTCTCTACACTATATTCGACGAGGTAAGTTCTTTTGTTTTTAGATTTAGTTCCAGATTGTAATTATAACTGGAAATCGGTGTCCTCGCCAGGGAGAAAGCCATATAAGAACCCCACGTTGATAATAGTGGTTTTTGATATGTTATTTGGATTTAGTGGAGTAAAATAGGACTTATGTCCTTCTTTGCATGGTCTTACAAGGACATGTCAGTGATAAAACATTTTTTTTTAGTACAAGCTTTCCGTCCAATTGTAATGTTCTTACGTTCCCGTCTTTTCCTCGTCAACATATGATTATTGGAAAATCTCTCTCTCCGTTAACACTTCTTAACTGTTAAAAAAAAACTATGCAAGCAGTTCTGTCAAAACGTCAAATAATACACCAAGTAGTTTTTAGTAAATAATTCATCAACTTACCCAGGCAAAGGCCCTCCATTCTCGAGGTCGAACACCTGGTAGGGGTTAAGGAGTTTTCGGAAGGAGGAGATGAGCTCGAGCCCCTGACAGCCGCCAGACTTGACGTTGACGAAGACCAGGAGGGGCTTCACGCCGGCCGGCACCATCGAGGGCTCGATACTAGGTAGTAACATCACTACGCAGACGATTAGATTGGTCAGACGTGTTAAGGGGTTTTAAAATTATGTTGAGGTTGGTAAAACTTGTACAAAGATTGGTAGCACGTGTAATTAATGTAAAAAAAGACTTAAAAACAAGTGGCGGTTGGTCAAACATGTGAGTCGGTTAAAGATGTTAAAGTTTAGTAGGACTTGTCATTAATTTAAGGACAAATTCTTACATACAAACATACATACGCTCACGCCTTATTCGTTAAGGGGCAGGTAGAGACTACATCTTTAAAGTGACAATTGTTAGATAAGATAAGATATTAATTTCAATTTAGGCTGTCACATCTGTATTTTAATAGGACAATTTATTTATTTTGGAGAACATACTGTATATACGAAGGAAAAATTAAATGTGTCCGCACAAACTTACCTAATAAATGCTTATCTTCATATTTGGCCTCTCTAAGCGCATAAAGCGCGCGGACCGCCTTACTGGCGTCCTCATAAGTGATCACCATCGACCCGTACTCGTAGTAGATTGGGCCGATTGAGGTGAATTTATTCTCTGGAACAATAAAATAATGCCCAAATGTACTTCTACTACTTTATTGACACACGACACTTCACTGATTTGCAGCTTTCAAATTTTATGAGCACTCATCATGGTCTAAGTTAGTTACGTCTCCTGCTAGCAGATAACAAAGGTCAGTAGGGAATAGGTTATCTTGTAATGAAATGAGGTTTCGACCGCCTGTTCCCGAAATCGGTCAAAGGCAGACCTTGAATTTTTCCCCAAATAAACCGTGACAAAAAAATCCCTAAAACATCAATGAACATTTAGCAAATATTACAGAGGGTACAATATTTTTGACTTGTTATTAGCTCTAAATTGGTGGGTCATGGATTTTGGGAAGTGGTTATCTGCTAAACTTACCGGCACCAAGGAACTCGACCAATATATTCTCATAGTTCCTCTCCGAGAGCCCCGGCGGCAGGGACGCCACGAACAGGGCTAACGTGGGCCCGTGAGGGTCCCGCCTCGGCTGCAGGTAGAACCTGGCCAACTCCATGCGCCGTACAGACTCCCGGGCCAGCCGCACGACGATGCGCCACGGACGTTCGTCTTCTTCTAACACGCGCTCGGATACTGCTAGCAGACAGGGACGGCTATGTTAGTGTCGTGGTTCTTTTTGGAGTGGTTTTAGATCGTTAATAGATTTACGAATTAAGGCTTGTCTTCGTTTGAATAGAAGGGTGTAGAGAATAGATTTCAAATACAATTATGGATTGGCTTTATCTGAATGTTATCTCATCATTTTGTATTCCCAGTTGCATCATCTACCACTATGCTTCGGTGCCTGGCTCCGCTTTCCGACTTGCTTTTTCCATTTTCATCAAATTGAAATAGTCTTTTGTAAATTACCCTATCGAGCCAATTCTATACTAGTCATTGCATAATAATTAACGCTATTGTGTTAGATATATATACAGACAGATTGCACAGATCGAGTTAGCCTCGAAGTAAGTTTGAGACTTAAATTGTGTTACGAGATACTAACTCAACTCAGAGACATTTCGTTTCTCATCATGCCCGAGCCTGGGCCAGGATTCAAACCAGGGTCCACCTATATCACAGACACGCGCAATACCGCTGCGCGACAGAGGCCGTCGAAAAACTATGTACAAGTAATATAAAGTCATTACTTCATATCAACTTACCACCACGATCTAATAAGATCTCTGAACACCGGTAGTCGTGGATCGCCCGCGTGGGATCGAGGCCGAAGCGTTCTAACGCCGCAGACATGAGGTTGGAGACGGCGTCGTCACCGCAGCAGGAAACCGTCACGAAGGTTTCCCCTGCGCCCGCCACTCGGCCAGGGTACACCCGGACTTCGCCGCTACCGGTTTCTGGCTCCCTAAAAGAGACATTTCTTTTATGCCTTGATCAAAGTTTCATAATTTTAAATAATTTTTTTTTTCAATATTGTCATATTATGGTAGCTCTGCATTGATATCAATGAAGCGTGGTGTGGCTAAGCAACCACAATCTATATGGTCAGGTCAAAATTTTCATGATATTTGAGCCGAAGTGATGTAAGTAGTCGGGACGCCATTTTGTGATGACATTTTCAAGAAAAAATCTCTTAAAAGATTCGCAGGAGTAAAGAGATTAAACATATAATGCAGGCTGTCACGGATCACTAAATCAAAAACAAGTCGTCCATTTTCTTCGTGATTCAATTTACCTAAGTAGAACTCATACTAACTTGAAGCGCAGGAACAGTGCAGGTCTCTTGTTGGGCAAGCGGGTGACCCTGGCAAGAGGCGTCGGATCTTTTAATGGCGGTTCGTCGCCAGCCAAAGCGTCGGTGAGCTCGAACTGTTCCGGTTCCCGGGCCACGTGGAAGGCTCGCAGGGCAGCCGACACCAGCTCCTTCTCGTTCCAGTTCCGCCCAACTACCACCGGCCGGTACAGGCGACGCGACCACGCCGCCTCGCCGTCGTATACTTTCACGACTTCTGTTTTGTGGAGAGATTAGTTTTGGTTAAAATTGTGTACTCCTATTGTCTTTGAATGTGACTTGAGTTCAAAAACACTGCATCGTTAATTCGAAGGCGGTTTTGGTATCAGGCTGACACATAATACTTTGCATGCATATGATGCAGTGAAGACATTTTTATGATAGACATTTTCCCGAGGTAGGCAAATTAACTCGAACTGAAACATCCTACAATACTTTAGGACAGAGCAATCACCCTTATAAAAGAAGATTCTAGAAGAAGCCTTGGTACCTTCGTCCCGGTCGTCGGGCGTGCGGTCCCTGTGCTGCTTGTGGTCAGGCCGGTGGTCCTGGTCCGCGGGCGCGCCGGTGGAGCCGCCCCCGGAGCCCGAGCGGCCCTCGCAGCCCGAGCTGAACTCTTCGCTGACGCTTCGAGCTGCAACATCCCGGTCGCTCAAATACGCCCCCCTATCCCCGACTCCCAGTGGAAGTACACAGTCAAAAGTGGCTTTTTTTTGTTTTTTTTTAGATCAATTTCTGTTTACAAAAAGAAACACTTTTTTGCCGGTCAACTGAACGGGTAAAGTGAATTGTGTGAGATTATTGATATACCTTTTTTTCTGAAAATCTGATGTGATCAATAAAATTTTCACTTCCAATTCCTAAAGCTTTAAGAATTACATAGTTCAGCCATGAACCAATGTGGATTGCTGAAGAACAAAAGTAACTGTAGGTAAATATGTTATCTATATTTCGCTACAATTAATTGCTTGTTCTTTTATATATTTTTTTTATAAGTAGTAAACTTTATTGAAAAATGAAACAATTATATTAACAAACATATTTATTTTTGAAGCAGTTGGTTCACAAGGTTAGTGTCAACTTTATTTTAATGGTTAATTTTATGAAGTGTTTGATGAATGAGGTATAAAATTAGACATTGTTTTAATTTCTAGTTTAATATTAGTTTCTATTTATATTCTTAATCACTTAATAATTGCTCTAATAAAATGTTACTTAACAATTTCACCTGTCAATAAAATACTTGTTTGATATTTCATCGACATTGTGAAATGATTATACTTAGGGACACAACATTGAAAGAAATGCGATGGCCATTGGATTTAAAATATTTAAAGAGTAAAATGTATACTTTAAATACCGTTCGAACTTGTAGCCGCAACTCATTTTGAAATTTGTTTCCTTACAACCAGCAACTCGATTGCGTACGTGGAATTAAAGAAATTCAGCATTGCGATTAATTGCTGCAACCAGATTGCATCGTGAAAAAATACTGTTACGCTTTTTTCTTTTTTTTCTAAATGGCCAGTATAATTTTCAGATTCACTTACTTTTTTTTTAAACAATATATATCCATCGCATGACTTCCACATTTAAACATAGAGGACGTAGGTCTCGGTCAAAACCATGTCATATTGTTTTGTCCGAAACGCAAAAGCAGGTACTGGCTTTATGGCTTGTAGCACGCGATATATATTATATGTCCGTATGTATGTTACCTTAGTGCCGTTGGAATACTACATCATGAGTATTCTTGAGGCTAGACGGCGGTGTATCGCGGAGAGAACTTTATAAAATTTTCGTTTCATGAAACTATAAGTTTTGGGATTGCCAATTGGTTTTTGCACTCTTTAAGTTTTTATAATAAAAAACGCATTTTTTTTTCATAAAATTCATTGCAAGTGACTTTAAATACTAGACTTAGCGTTCATGACTTTTATAGTTTCATAAAACTAGGGGTAAAAAATCAAACGGTGTTGAATAGATTGTTGAACTATTTGACTTTGCAGTTAGAAAGTTCCAGAAATTGTCGGCAGTGAGGATGTGTGCTTAGTATTGGAAAGTCTTGTTAATGGAAATAGAATAAATAACCTAATATGTAACATAGAGCATACACAAGCAATAGTCGCCGTGCATGTAAGTCTGGAGTAGATAATGTCGGAAACGTTAACTTTATTAGCTGCGGATTTAATAAAATAGCCTGTGCAATGTCGTGTTCATATAAAGCACAGATACAAAAGCTAAGCACAGAATGAATTCAGTAGAACTCCACTTTGAACTTAATTTTTTAAGGTAAACATTCCACTGAATTCAAATTAGGAGTCATGCAATGACAGAGAACAGCGATGGTACGTGTGAGGTGGTGCAGTGGTGGTGGTACCTCTGGAGTAGGGCGGGGAGGCGCCGCCGTGCGGGCTGCAGGCGGCCGGCAGCAGCCTGCGCGCCAGCGTCACCAGCCGCGCCCCGGGCCAGCCGCCGCCGCGAGGCTCCCGCGCTGCCGAGACACCGCTCACCGCTCACACTCCACCGCCACGCTTTTACCAACACACCCACATGTGCCGCGCGATTCGACAATAACAAACTCTCTCTATTCCCATGTTAAATGAGTCTCGAAAGCGATGGCGACCGCTCCAGAATTTCCACGCTGAAGGATACGCCGCGACGCCCGATACTGATTGAAACACTGAAGGAGGTGAGATAACGCCTAATTACTGTGTCTAAGTACAAGCGAGCGAAGTTCTATCAACCTACGGTAGTAATCTATAGAATTGAGTATCAGACTTAACAAATTTGTAAAAGAGATGATGAGCATAAAGTTGGTGAACGTCGCTTCGTATGCTCCGCTGGACGGTTCTGAGCAGTCGAGGAGTGCGAGCCCTACAAGCGGCTAAATAGAAGCGCCTGAATGGCGGGACACATGTGCGGCCAAAGCGATACGGCGCGACTTCGGCCTACGCTGTGGGACACTTACGGCAGCCGAAGTCCCGTTGCGAGGGCGGAGGCCTGACGTGCACCCCGATGATGGCCTCCATGGGCACCTCCGTGCGCGGGATCGACACCGCCGATGGAGGCAGGAAGATCGGTTGTAGCATGCCGAAGTTGCATTCTTCCGGGATAAGAGCGCGGCAACCGGCGTGACACTGCAAGCAATACTTATGTTGATTTGTGTTTAGTGCAGTTAACTCGGGAACTGTTACTCATACCTGATCATGCCCATCAAGATATGAAGTAGTTCTCAGTTAATTTTTATAGGAAATCGAAACACACGCTGATTTCTCGACCAGCTTTTCACCAGTCACTCACAATTATGAATGCAGGTCGTATCATGCTGTTTCACCAGCTATGGCTGCAGCTGCATACTTGGAGTTGGCGGGCAGGTTGTCTCAAGGTGGTGAGGGTATAGAGGTAGTCTCACCGTGCTGCCGCACCACTCGCAGCGGTAGCCGGTGAGGCACTCGGCCGACCAGCACGCGCGCCGGCACGCCGCGCACTTGGAGTTGGCGGGCAGGTTGTCTCAAGGTGGTGAGGGTATAGAGGTAGTCTCACCGTGCTGCCGCACCACTCGCAGCGGTAGCCGGTGAGGCACTCGGCCGACCAGCAGGCGCGCCGGCACGCCGCGCACTTGGAGTTGGCGGGCAGGTTGTCTCAAGGTGGTGAGGGTATAGAGGTAGTCTCACCGTGCTGCCGCACCACTCGCAGCGGTAGCCGGTGAGGCACTCGGCCGACCAGCACGCGCGCCGGCACGCCGCGCACTTGGAGTTGGCGGGCAGGTTCCCCTCGCGCCAGTGGTGCACGTGCCGCGGCTCGCTGCCGGCGCAATACGTCGCGTTCTCTCTGCAGTCCGCCGCCGCGAAGTCCACGCATTCTCCGTGGACATAGTATTCGCATACTGCAACAGATGAGGAGTAGGGTCACTGACTGTTTCTAAGACTAGCAGAAAAGGAAAGTGCGTGGTTTTATTATTATACGTCTAGCTTTTGTACTGACCACTGGCAATCTTTACAGGCACTGGCCTGGATCATGGAATCAACCTTCAGATACTTTTACATGTATATTGTTTTAGTAGGTACTTGTTGGTATAATCCGTGAGAGAAATTGTTGTCTCTCCAAAAACTATACAAAGCTTCCAAAGTGAATAGAAACAGAAAAAAAATCACAATAAAAAATGCAAAAAAAAGTGTTGTTCCCTAAATAATTGTTATGGCCATTATTGCATTGCTAAACGCATTCTACTCGTAGCACGTCGGCATTCTACGACGTAGCCGAGTCTACAAATTCTCCGTCGTAGCTCGTAGCACTCGTAGCACGTAGCGTCTACGACACGCGTCTGGCATATTTTCACAAAAGGGGTAAAAAAATCTTAGCTTTCTACTTATATTTATAGCTTTACACATGTAGGTACTTTAATAATATATTGGCTAATTTGGCTATACTGTATTAAAATATAGTTACATTCCTTGGTTTACCTTAAGATCGCTACAACAAAAAGTAACATTAGAATAATATATATTATATAAAATGCATTTTCAATATGTGAAATACAGTTTTATCCGACTGCGGCAGAATAGGAAGGTTGTGTTTTTAGGAGAGCTGTAGTTAAGTGTGTTTTGGTAATACGCATTTATGACATACATATATCGATACCGTTTGTTTCTTTGTCGTTTTTTTTTTTAATAATTCATTCTCGCTCAATATTTTGAAAAGCTGAACTAGATTTTGTTTCGTGGTCTTAACTATCGGTAGGCTGCCAATAATTATTCTTATAAAACAATGAACGTGAATACTAATCTCCGGTCGCTATCTAGTAAATATTTTTAAATATATATAAAATGTGCAATGTACGAAGTACGAGGTTGTTTTTGTGGTCTAAGAGGGCATTCAGAGAAGAATTTCCGAAATTCCCGCGGGAACGGTAATTCCCGGAATTCCGTTTCACCCGGGCGTATTTATAAGTTCATATAAAACTTTAAAATAATAATTGTAAAGGTACTTACTCATGCAGTGTAAGGCGGGTAACTCATCGAGCCTTTTCCGACACACCGTGCAGAACTTGCGTTTGTGGTGCGCGGGCTCCGACCAACAGTGGGCCACTGGATTCTGTGACGAAACACAAAAAAATAATAATAAATTAACAATAAGTAATCAACAATAGAATAGAATAGATTTATTTTCAAAACTAGCTTCCCCCCCCGACTCCGTCCGCGCGGATGTCGGTCTTCGCGTGGATGGTTTATTTCTCCATTTTAAGTAACTCTGGCAATAATATCTTATAAATATTTATTGGACCCAAATACGGCATGTTTCGATGTTTTAGTAAGAGAAGATCGCTTAAACTGAACAATTAAGATTAATTTTTTTCTACGTATTTTTCCTGGATAAAAAGTATCCCATTTTATGCCCAGGATAATAAGGTATAATTATACCAAGTTTCATCGAAATCGAACCGTTAGATTTCACGTGATACCTGAACATACAGACACAATTTTTTTTTATCACATGTTTGGGGTTGGTATCGATCCAGTAACACCCCCTGCTATTTAATTTTTCAATATTTTCATAGTACAGAATTGACCCTTCTTCAGATTTATTATATGTATAGATTGAAAACAAGGTATCACTTATTGACGTCACATCACTTAAATCTAGTTATAACTACTACTAATAAGTTTTCTAACCTATTTAATTTATAAGTAATATTTTTTATTTGTTAACTTTGCTGTAAACTATTATATTCATACGAATGCTGTGTTCTCTCATTGAAGGTTGTTCAAATTTAAAAACATATATATATATATAATTATGTTTGACAAAATATCATTGTATCAATCAATTTGCGAACCAAATAAATTAAAAATGTATTAACATACATATAATCAAGTGTCTATTCCTTATTCAAAAAGTGACAGTAGGCTACTAGTCCATCCATCCGTTAAAGTAAACAAAATTTGGTAAAAATAATAAACTATACTTTTTATTACATAAATTATGCTGTTTTTGTTTCCGTTTGTGGCAAATTCAGATAAAAATGTGTCAGGTTATTTGCTAATCGCTTGAAAGAGCAATTGAATGTTAATGAGCTTTTTCCTTGATAGATTTTCACCATAATGCGAGATAAGAGCTAGCTAGAGCTACGTAGCTAGCACACATACATACATTAAGTGACGTCTATATCCCTTGAGGGGTAGACAGGGCCAACAGTCTTGAAAAGACTAAAAGGCCACGTGCTGTATGGCTTTATG
The DNA here is from genome assembly GCF_032362555.1 of Amyelois transitella. NCBI lineage: Eukaryota > Metazoa > Arthropoda > Insecta > Lepidoptera > Pyralidae > Amyelois > Amyelois transitella. The sequence goes on along the minus strand of NC_083513.1, from coordinate 1,778,449 downwards.
ATAGAATTGAGCAGCTGTCGTACAAAAAAGCTAATCTTATAATTCTTAAACAACCCTGAAAATTGTTAAGTGGGTGACCGCGTGCACCGCATAAAGCCTACTTTGGCTCAGCACCGAAGACAACTGTTGCTGGAAAATTGTACCGGGTCACGCCATACGGCGTTGTAAATAACGCTACCGGCTACAGCTTGTGCCGTTAATATTCAGTACAGCTACAATCACAGAAGACTGGGTATCGGCCGACTTAGTGCAGAAACAATTTTTTTTTACAAATTATTCTGACTGAGCTAAACTAAGCGAGTTCGACACTTGTGTTAAAGGATATATATACATACGTACATACATAAAATCACGCCTTTTTCCCAGGGGGGCCTTTATCCCGGATTGGTAGGCAGAGACTACATCTTTCCACTTGCCACGATCTCTGCATACTTCTAATATGTTTAACATACGAGTATAATTATGTTTCATTCACGCGAATTAACATAAATTTTTTGACATCTGTGCACAGGAAAGTTACGAAGCAAATCGAATTGGAAGAGGATCGTGGTGGATTCCAAGAACTCCCAAAGGATTGTAGCACACATATAAGTTAACTAGCTGTGCCCGCGACTTCGTCCGCGTGGTATAGGTAGCTATTATGCCCGTATAATAATATTAAATTTCCCCGTTTTTTTCACATATTCCATTATTTCTTTGCTCCTTATAGTTGCAGCGTGATGTTATATAGCCTAAAGCCTTCCACGATAAATGGTCTATTCGACGCAAAAATAATTTTACAATTCGAACCAGTAGTTCCTGAGATTAGCGCGTTCAAACAAACAAACTCTTCAGCTTTATTATAATATTAGTATAGATGATTGATTGATTGATTACCTTGATAAGGCTCGGCGCCACCCCGCAGCACGGCGTTACCACCTGCCCCACGCATCGCTCGTGCACTATGAAGTTGCACACTGAAAAAAAAGGGTATTGTTATAGACCATTGTGATAGTACAGAGTGATTAGTACCTAAATAGTGCAGTGCGGTTCTCGGCGCTTGAGAATAGGACCACTCCATCTCTTTCCCATGGATGTGGCTAATGATGTGTGAAAAAAGGAAAGCCTAATAACTTAGGATTCTTCTTTTAGGTGATGGGCTAGCGATCTGTGACTATTTGAATCTCAATTCCATTTTTAAGTCAGGATTTCGCAAATTATAAGGCGAACTTTTATTTAGGATCACAGTCAACTAAAATAAGTATACCTAATAGTAATGTGATTTTTATCATTATAGAGAGCCCGTTGATATTTTTATTAGTTAGATTAGTGCTAATTCTTTTGGGTAATAATTGGATAATAAAGTAAAAAAAGCACAGTTATCAAATAAAGAAATAAGTTTTATCCTACTGATTTATCCTTAAATTATTATACCAATTTATGCCTCGAGTCAATTCGACATACGCAGTCTAAACCGACCAATGTTTACGTTATTATGTTTGTTGCTTTCGTTTTACACTTCTCAGAAACATTTATTATTTAATGCAGGGAGGAAAATATTCTGTGTCTGTTTAGTACTTATGATCAACATACGCCTATGCACGCATTTAATGTATGGATCGGTTTAGCTAAATTTGTAGAGATCCGAACGTTAAGACTTTTTTTCATTAACCTTTTGGGTTAAGAATTTGTAAACGTTAAGATTTTTTTTCATTAACTTTTTGGAAATAGTCCCGGTTGCATCGTCAACCTTCTGGAGATACCGGGGGTTTTCCATGACCACAATACTGAGAGTAAGTCAGGTTTTACACGTAACTACTCTCGTCTGACCTCCGCTTATTTGAATAGTATCTAACCCAGCTTGGATATGGTCAACATTTCGAATTTCATATGGCTACCTACATATAAATAAATAAAACTACATATAAGGTGGGAAAGTTATAACTATAAGCTCCATTCCTAATTTTAAGTTGGTCTTAAAACCTAACATGTCGTAAAAGGCGACTAAGGGATAGGCTTATAAACTTGGGATTATTCTTTTAGGCGACAGGCTAGCAACTCGTCACTATTTTAATCTCAATTCTATTCATGTCATTCATTACTTGGCTTAATAGATTCCCACAGGAGCGAACCCCCTTGCAAAAGCTATTCTGTTTATTATATTAAAACATAAAAATTTGACGTGGTGGATCACAGACTATGTCGCCCCCTGCCTAGGGCTCCCCAGCGGATAGCGTGCCGCTTAAGTGCTCGCGTGCTTGCTCTGTGGTAATTCCATAATGATGGGTCGTCGCTCAGTGCTTACCAACGCAGGCTAATGTGATTACGTAGCCCGTTTGCGAATTAAAGGATCAAAATTGTAGGTAGGTATTAATTTTTATTATGCCATCGTTCTTGGGCTTTGAAAAAAGCATTAGTAGTAGTGTCTTTGACTTTTTTTGGGTTATGCATACAAGTCCCATCTCAACAACACGAATTGAACTACTTTTTAGTGTATTTTTGTAGTGTATTTTATGATTTTGACGAAAATAGTTGAAGAGTCAAAAAATTTGTATTTTTCCACACAAATGGAACTGTTTATTATCTCTAACTGCGTAAGCCTAGGTAAATGACTAAATGCAAAACCATAGACAACTTATATTTTTAATTCAATACGCGGCTTACAGGCCATCAGCCTGGCAAGGGCATAGAGTTCGCAATTACGCTCAGATTTTGAACTTGGAACGTAGTGAGCGTTCGGCGCCTCTCTCCTCTACATCTTGGTGGATCGATAGCCGCGCGCATGCTTCGCGCGGGGTACGGGACGGGACGAGTAACCAATGAATACGCATTATAATGTTAGATTAAGATAATTTACAGACCTTCCAAACATATGATCAGATAAATTGTTAATTTTTAATAAAAAAGAAAATTTCTGTGGTTTATAATTATTATTGATTTTTTTATGATGCAACATTTTGATACCGGTCGTCATCTAAAGAACATTATCTATTGCGAAGTTCATCACGACCCTTTTTTATACTGAAATTGTGAAGCAAATAGTTGACGAGGCGAAAGATAATGTAGGTACCTATTAGGGTATCGACATTTAATTTCACTAATCTGTCTTTAGTATAAAAAAATCACATTCGCCAATATAAAAACATCCTCGTATCTACGTTTTGGTCACGGTAACCCCTAAACTACGCGTTGGAATTTGATGTTTTCACTTTTCCTAGTTAAAAGAGGCCTCTACTTATCTTAGGTATATACATTTCTTTGGTACTTAAAGTAGGTTTTGTTTAATTTTAGTATTTAAATGAAATCATGAGTAGTAATTAAGACGGGCCCCGCTTATCTGAAAAGCATCATTATCAAAAATTAACATAATGAGTGCTTTAATTATATACCTACGTATGAAACGTGAAACTATTCCATTTGCATAAATGTAAGGCTTATTACAATATCCTCGCGTGCAATTATACCTTTAATGACCGATTATGAACCATGTCCTATGTCTGAAAGTTAAATTGAAATGTTTTAATTGCAATGGCCATTATATGTGTGAAGTTTGTATAGCTGAACCGCTATAACCGAAGCCTCCTTCAGCTGAAATATTTAAGTGTTTAGTGGTATTATTCGAGCAAAAAGTAAATTCAATTAAATGTTTAGGTATAACAAGATGGTAGCAATTGGAAATTGAGTCATTGCCTACCCCTGTAGGAAACTGGCGTATGTATAATTGCGGTAAAACATGACGGTGGCGAAAAATTTAATATTATTTTAATCGAAAAAACATGTTATAAAGGATTAAGAGTTACCTACCTCTTTACTGACTACTTCTACCTAAACCGACGAGCTTACACGAATAAATTGATAAATTATGACAAGCAAAAGAAGTTTGTTTGTGTGTAGTTAATATTTTATTGCTATTGTAGTTTATTGCACAGAAATTTACACACTTACAAGAAATAGACCTTACATAGTTAAAAGTGTAATAAATCACTTGCAATGACGGACTTATCCCACGAAGGGATTTCTTCCAGTCAGAAGTATACAGCGATCGTGGTAAGTGATAAGTAAGTGTCCTCCGTAAAAGAGATAGATAGATAAAACTCTTTATTGCACCATAAGAGTAAAACATACAAAACAACATAAAACAGATAGATATGGTACAAAGGCGGACTTATCGCTAATGCAATCTCTTCCAGTCAAGCTTTGGGTGTGATGAAAGTAGTTAGTGTGTTAGGAAATTTAACAATACCCAAAACAAACCCAATCAAAGGTGCTCAAAGAGCTACGTGTGCTCTCTCACGTCGTCCCAACATACAAAGTGCTCTATTTTTGCTCTCGTGTCAATAAAGACGAGGTTTTTATCGCGGAAGGGCACCGGCGGATGGGGATCAAGGAGACGTATTAATGGTGTAGTGCGTTCAATACGTCATGGTGCGGTATATTTAAATAGCCTCGGGTATTTAATGGATGCAACAGCCCGCGTGGCACCACCTCATAACATTCACAAGTAGCCATGAAAAAAATCGAATTTGTCTATGGTCTGAATTTTAAATATATCGAAGTACGCCCCTTAGAAATTCGAAATTAATGTGTAATATCAAAAATAGAACAAAGTATATTTAGTTAGGAACGTTTTGTAAATTTTAATATAAGTAAAGTATAATAAAAGTAAGTTGTTTTGAAAATGTTTTAATTCATCAACGTGTTCTTAGAGCATGTTCTAAAAACTAACAAACTAATTTAACTTATAAAAATATAATCCCAGTGACAAAAAAAAATCTGTCTAGTAGTGCGGTTCATCCACGGTTCATCTACTGAAAATTGTAGATATAGGTACTTTAGGTATGTGCCATATTACCTGTATGTGCGAAGTCCCATTAATATATTACGTTATAAAAAAAATTACGTAAATATCTATATAAAAAAAATTACGTAAATATCTATATATTTACGTAATTTTTTTTACTTCATATAAATACTTATGTGCAAATTCCCTTTGATAAATTACGTTTCGATAAACGGAATCGCAAGTAGCGGGCCTGGCCAAAGTAAACTAAGGTTAAGACTGAAATAGTCTAAGGGTAATAGCCTCAGAAGCTGATGGTTGGCAGATTAAAAAGAGGCGGGCGGGGCCGGTGTGATACCGGATGTAGTGGATAGTCGGAGAGCAGGTATACTCATAGTGACGTGATCATTTAGAGGCGTCTTATTGGTAAGTACTTAAAGCTGTTTGACGTACACTACGTTGTGGAAATATGGAATTTTTTTTAGCTCAATTGTGGAATAATTTTCGAGCAGTTGGGAGTATTTGGGATACGGATATTTTAAAGAAATGGTTGAATAACACTACTTCTGTTGCAGTCGAGTAAATATACCTTCATTTAAGGCAACAAATTAACGTGTTAGTACATAATAGTTTATTTTAAAGCCTTCTACCTTAAGTATATATCGTAGGTACGTATCAAAATAAGAAAAGTCCTACAAAGTCTATCAAAACCTTGTTCCTTCGGCCATCTCCTAAATTCAATTTTCACAATCAATTCAATTGTAATATATACGAGTATAAGAAGAATGATACCCCAAACCGAAGAGCATGCATTGCATTGCAACAGGATAAAGCGAAAGAAAAGATGCAGAGATCCTAGCGAGTGGAAGGATGTAGTCACTACACTACAACCCCTTCAGGAAAGAGGCTTGATTTTTATTTAAGAAGGTATGTGTGGATCGATGGCGCATAGACATTGACATAGAGTTCCCACGACCATAACCTCTTCGGCCGCCAATGGTTAATTAACAATGAATCGTCCAAGAATAGTCCGCTATATTTAGTGCTACACCAATCGACTACTGTAAACATGCGTGCACGCACTTATACGGCGCTTCCCGTCACTACACGACCGAAATAAGTCAATTTAATCTGTGAAAAAAAAAATTGAATTCCAGAATAAAAAATACATCAGAAGTGTAAAATACGTAAATCCACTAATATTTCCCTCTGTGTTTAATTGTTGGAAAGATTAAAGATAATCTCAGAAGATCTTCATCCGATTCATACATATTATAACCGTTTATCTTTTCTAAAGATACGTGCGATTCCCGTAGAAACCGGATCTGGAATTATGTACTATCGAGAAAAATCAACCACTCATACAACAAATAAACAAAGTGGCAAAGATAAATACAGAACCTTATTTATTAAAGTAGGATAGAACAGAAAAAAACCTACATCTTTTTATAGATAGCCTTCTACCTCTGTGGTGTGATGTTATAGAGCGTCTAATTAAATTACAATTCCCATTGAAGCGGACCGCGGTGGTCGGCGCAGCGCATTCCCGTGACGTCACGAGTGACACAGTTCACGCTGGGGCGGTGACCCGGTTACTTGATCATGTATTATCTGTGGCATTGTTTTTTTTTTATTGCAATTAGATAAGAAAATAAAAGATGCATAGAAAAATTTCAGTGAGGTTTTGGAAAAGTAGTGAGATTTTATTGGCGGGAATCCGAACCGAAACCGTTTGTTGTAATTAAACTTTTTTTTTTATTAGACTGTTATATTGCTTTGATAGAAACTGGACAATCGTTTAGTAATCGAGGATACAAGTTTTGACGTATCAATCTAGTAAGCCCTCATAATCTAGCTTTTTCTCGCGGTTTCGCTCTGTTAGAATTTTCAGTAAGTAATTCTTTTTATAGTAACAGTGCGTTATTAGTAAAATTGCGTTGACCAACATTAACAGTGACTTTTTATGTACCTAAACATACATATATAAAGCCAGGCAGAGATACTCATTAAGAATTTCTGCCATGAATTAGACCGCGGTTACTGTAAGATTTAACTCGTTCCCGTGACGTCACAGCTGACACACTTCTCGCTGGAGACGATGACCTGGTTACGATCAGTGTGACGCACATCGCCTTCTTAATATCTAGCTGTTAATATCATCTGTAGCACAAAATCATAAGCAGTTATAATATCCAATATTTATAGGAAATCTAAAATCATACAATATGTGTTTTCGTTTAGATTATTGTTTTATTTTCTTTTATAGCTGTGCTTTAAAACTATGTTTAGAAATTTACTTTATGTCTTGCGAAAAAGAAAACGGAACGAAAAGTAAAATGCTTTGACAAAGAACCTACATGTCTACATTATTTGACAAAAAATAACAGAAAATCATCAGTCAAAGATGTGTTTCTAAATTTAAAATATTGTATTCCAAAAGGAATATAAAGGGTGTTTGTTTTTGCCGCCAATATAATCTCGATGAACAGCTGATTTTCCTTTTTTTTTATTTTCTTACATTGCACCATCATAATAAATAATGGTTAACAGCACGCACGTGGCACACAGTCATCTGCTGGTTATTTCTGACGTGATATAATATATCACAGTCATGTCGTAAACACATTCAGGATATAATCTGACAATGAGCTTTATTTATAAACAAATGTTTATTTTTAAACTTGTATGGTAATTTTCTGAGCTATGTTGAGGAAATGTGTTGTTTGCATCCTACCAGTATAGTTAGGGATGTATCGTGAGAATAATCAGAAAAAGGGTATTTTTATTGCTTTGGCAAAATAGCCATTTTCAAATAGGAAACCCCATAGGAACCCAGACCCCAAGTATTAAATAATTTTCGTAAAATAAAGTTTTTGGGGTCACATATTATCCTAATGTAATTTTGTCTTTAATATCAAATATTTTGCCTAAAATTTCATCAGTTAGAAGTTACAACATTTAATGTTAACATGATGTAACTGAAACACAAAAAAAAAATCTGAAAGTAACAGTTATATAAGAGAAATAATCAGTTTAAAAGTTATTGTTAGACAAATTAAAAATATGTGACAATAAATACAATACATACATACATACATATGGTCACGTCTATATCCCTTGCGGGGTAGACAGAGCCAACAGTCTTGAAAAGACTGAATGGCCACGTTCAGCTATTTGGCTTAACGATAGAATTGAGATTTAACTAGTGACAGGTTGCTAGCCCATCGCCTAAAAAAGAATCCCAAGTTTGTAAGCCTATCCCTTAGTCGCCTTTTACGACATCCATGGGAAAGAGATGGAGTGGTCCTATTCTTTTTTGTATTGGTGCCGGGAGCCACACGGCACTAAATACAATCATTGGCATTATTTTCTAACTTAACAAACCATGGCAACCGTTGCTATGGCGTACATAAAGGTTGCCTACACTGCGTCTTAAAAAGTCCGTCCGAACAGAGAAAAGAGATGAAAAAATAAGTAAAATTGAACAAGATCAGAGTAAAAGGTACTGATTTACAAAGAAAAACCTAATACTACAACAAGTATATCGTCCGTAGGTATATCTGTATTTAGCATTGTTTAGATACCTTGTAGAACAGGTGTCACCTATTAACTGGGAGGTTCCGGTTCGAATCCCGTTTGATGTCTGATGATCGTAAACTAACTATAAAGCTAGATATAATTGCTTTCTAATGCTTTGTACCCGGATTTTATGCCGTGAAGCTGTAGAGGGGATCTATAACAGAGCAAGGAAGAGTTTGATAAGGCCGTTATGTGCTCTGTGGGGTCTAGTGTAACTTAATGACCTGTGACCAAAGAAGGCTATTTCGTTATCAAGATTTAACTCAATGCTGTAAATGTAATAAGAAAATGTATACATCCCGGGATTCTCTGCAAAGAGGTATTTAATTACCGCTTACATCAAAAGAAGATGATTAAAGGAGCATCTAAGATTTTATGGTCGGTGCATTTTGCATTTGCTGATGATGAAAAGATACATGAAATAAAAAATTTTCTCTATCTTCATGAAATACACTGCAGTCTAAACTAATAAAAAAAATGCGAAGGCATCAACGTATACAGCCAAAGCCCAATGGGGATACAGGCAGCGCCACCCGTGGCTAAGTCAAATTCAAACGTGGAACAGGAGCGCGATTGGCGGGCGTGCGTGACGTCAATCCCGACCTCCCGCCGCGCCCTCCGCGCCCCCCTCCCCGCCGAAGGCCGCGCCACTCGGTGCTGAAAAATAATCATTTTCAAAGACGGCACCGTGCGATTTTTATATATTTGATGACCCATTTCGGTGCCCCGGATAGTTTGGGTGTCGTGTTTTATTCCAAAAGGATAAACATTTGGATGATAGATAGCAATTTTTACCGGATATGGCAGTACTCGTCTATTTCCGTTCGCAGCACGTGGCGCGGCGTTACGATTACGATTTTATGTATATTTTCCCGTAAGGACATTTGAAGTTCATGGAAATTTAAAAAAATATTTTCCGGTATGGCAATTATTTAAAATAAATGAGCAAGTTTATTTATCTGGGCACCATCTGCGTAAATAATTGTACCTAGGTGTCTCGAGAAAGGGAAATGTAAAAAAAAAGAACGTTGTTAGTATTCTGATGGAATTTTAGTTATTTATGAGTATTCAATTATGAATTCGGAAAGTAATTCAGACTGAATATTATGGAGTACCTACATAGCAATTTGTTATATTATTTTTATGATATCATCATTCAGAAAAAATATTACCATGTTTCTTATAAACACGAAATTACATACACATACATAATATAGATCAAGATAGGATAAGAACTATTTAACTAGATTAGAATTATAAAAAGTGTGCCACTTTCTTTTAAAGGTACTTCTACTATACATACGATACGATGATGTTCTATTTTTTTTGGTAAACATGTACTCACCCAAAAAGGATCATGATGAGTAAACATGATTTCAGAAAGATTAATTCAAAATTCCCACGCGAGCGCAACCTCTAGCAGAAGCTTATGTGACATAAATATAATTATCATTAAAACTGTGTACTGCTTAGAACTGCAGTGTTTTGTGCACTAATGACGTCACATTCAGATCAACAAAGCCACTCATTAGAGCGTCTGAAGATGTCGCCTCGTTACTACCTTCTTTATCGTGAGTGCGCGCTGTAGTTCTGCTAGACTGCTCAAAAATGATGAGAATTTTGCTTATGCCTGTTATGAGCATAAACTACTGCTACAATTTTATTAATGATTCCAGCACTTATTTCTCAGTGCACATACACTGCAGTAACATTTTATGAAGAAAAATATTGCATCCCTCTTTGTTCTCCTTCACGCAAAAACTACTGAACCGATTACGTTGAAATTTGGTAGCTGAAGACCCGGAATAACATATAGACAACTTTTTATCCCGAAGTTCCCGCGGGATTGATTGTTAAGTTATGATATGTTTCCACGCGGACGAAGTCGCGGGCGGCCTCTAGTTCGTTATGAAACCTGTTATCGAGTACTGTTATTTTTAACGATAGGTTGTACGGCCTCAAGTAGGCCATCCCGTACAATGTTAACGGGAGTCGGGGCAACTAATACACGAACGATATTTCCGTACGCACAAAAATACGCACATGTTATTTTAGAAGTACTCGATATAAATAGAGTCATTGTGAATTCTGTGTTTGACCTATATGGAAAGCGTCATTGCCAAATTATAATTTAACGCCTTTTGGAAATGTTGAGAAGGGATTTTTGATGTTTCTTACAGAGATTTTATTATTGTTTTGTATATAAAATTTGTACCTAAGTAACTTATTTATTTATTAAACGTATTAATATTTTGCAAAATTTAATAGATAATCATTATCACAATATAAAATAAACTCGGAACATTGTTTTTTTAATGTAAACAATGTGCATTCGTCCACGATTTAGGTTTAAGTGATCTATATTTGTAAATTGACGTCCGGTGAAAATGCTGCAGTGTAGTTTGTTCCGCCGCTTCTTCTAAACATGCGCTTTGGATTTATTTTCAAAATCGAATCATTAGATTAACACAAAGACAAGACAAAAGCATTATATTTATTTTCAAATTGAATACACGGTATATCGCTTATTAACGTCAACGTTAATTATATTTACCCCGCCGTAAATAATATAATAGCAAAAAAAATTGAGTCTAAATTTTATAGATTTTAATATTATAGTATTAGAATCTATAAAATTTAGATCTATGCAGCATTTCCAAAAGAAAAAAAAACGGTATATGAGAATTTTCTTTGCAGGCGACACTTTGGAGTGAAGGTGGCGCGTCGACATCTTTTGTTAGATTAGATTTATGAAAGGTCTACAATTCAAGTCAGCCGACTACTACAATTGTTCATTAAATATATGTCATATATATGTATGTACAAGTGATATTTACACGCATTTAATTCAGTATCAATGCACTCGCACACTGCCAAATAAGGCATACAATAATTACAACCCCGAATATGTAAACGAATTTGATTGTTCACTACAATAAAAAATGCCAATAAATATCAGGTGTTTGCCCCTCACGAGATAGACAGAACCAATAGTTACAAGACTCAAAGACCATGTTTAGCTGGATTGCTTTGAAATTGAAAAGAGTCTATCTATACTAATATTATAAAGCTGAAGAGTTTGTTTGTTTGAACGTGTTTGAAAGTTAAATTAGATAAATTTAAATTATAGTTAAAGTAAAATTAAATTAAATGTTAAAGTTTGAACTCAGTAACTACTGGTTTTCTAAAAATTCATTTTGCGTTAAATAGACCATTTATCGAGGAAGGCTTTAAGCTATATAACACTACGGTGCAACTATAAGGAGCAAAGTAATAATGGAAAATGTGAAAAAAACGGGGAAAATTATTTATCCTTGAGGGCTTCAATGATGCCCAAAATAACTATTCCACGCGGACGAAGTCGCGGGCACAGCCAGTTCCCAATAATGGGTCGGAACGGGAAAAGCTTAATTTCAGTTAACGCGGGGAAGCTGCGAGCGAACTTTGTTAAATAAACAAGTTGCTATGTCGGATGTCATCACATACAAAGGCACGGCTTTTATAATTCAAACCCAGAGAAAGCCGGCAACGGGTATGTAGATTGACTCAGTAAACACAAAATATCGAGGGAAGAGAATAATATCCTTCAAATCTTAGAAAAGAAAGAAAGACATAACGTTTATTTGGTGTTAAAATGACATACATATAATAAAATCTATATCCCTCGCGTCTTGAAAAGACTAATAGACCACGTTCAGCTGTTTGGCTTCAAATAATCAATCATCAATTTTGGGACAGCCTCATAGGGCACCCCTAGAATAAGTCTCTAGACACAATGGTTTAGGCTGTGCGTTGTCCGTCAGTCAGTCAGTAACGGAAGAGTTTTATATATGTAGATATCAATTATAGCGTAAACTCTTTAACATGAATACCCCGTTACACTTCTATCCTTACATTGTTTTGTAACATAAATCATTGAATACGCAGCGAAGCGCCGACGCTCCTGGTCCGCGTTACAATAGTCCCTTTGTCGTGCATTGCTGAATTTGTTGCACTTCTCCTACACTCTGCCTCTATTGTCTCGGCAATGCATTGCTTTAAAACAAAAGATGCCACTTAACTCTTCTGCTTGTATTCTTACTTGACAATTGCTAAGAATAGTTTAGTTCACGAAGCAAGAATAGTTAAGAAGGCATTTTTGAATCGTTTATTTACATAGTTGCATTAATAACGCCTCTTTGCTGGAGGTAGGCGTAGACTACATCTAAACATGTGTTACGATACCTTTTTATATAGAAAGTTCCAACATAGTGAATGTCTATTAAATTAAATACAATATTTTTAGACCTTTGTAAGAAAATAGCTGCAACGATGCAAGGTTTGAATGAAAGCTTTATACCTAACAAAGTTTAATGCATGCAGGTCAAACATAAGCCTTCATTGACAAAAAGCTTTGCAAAAGGAGTTGCAAAAGCAACGTTTCAGAGCCTGGGTCTACTATTTTATATCTAGGTTTTCTCAGTACATGCAACACAAACATCCTTAAGAAAATAGATGATCAATAAATAAATTTGTCAGGTTTCTAACCAAGTAATTACATACATTGTAATGACCTACTTTTGGGAAACATGTAAGGGTCACCGCCCAACCCAATTAGTTCCCAAACGTGCTTATTTCACCATCGCCAACAAACACTTCTAACGCCTAAATCATATATTTCGTAAACAATTTTTATCACAAATTGTGTTAGATTTCGTGAGCATTTTCAGCGGCGGCGGGCGAGTTGCAACCGTGCTGCGGGGGGGCACAGAGGGGAGGGGGTACCATTGACGTGGGTCTCTCAATGGCAGCTGAACTGGGTCACCACCGTGTGACGTCAGAGCTGGCCTACATACGGCGGGCGTAGCCCCGGATGGCCTACCACATATTTTTTGCAAGTGCAAGGAGTCCTATTTTTAGAATGAAAAAGCCGCACGAAATCTGAAGGTTTGTAAATGTTCGAGCGCATTCTATTTTGGGAAGTTAGTTAAAACGGTGCTTAAAATAGATTTTGGGTTTAGTTACAACGCGGCTTGGGTTGGAGTGTCTACTTATTGGCTCTTTGTTGAAATTGTTTAACCGTATATAAAATAGCTGAGCCTGAACAGTAGTTTTCTAAATTAAGCATTATAAAAATAAATCTGAAATACTGTGCTTTTGTGAATATAATATAAAAATCAACTGAATTTGAGTATTTAATGATAAATATAGATACATATGTCGATAACAAGACAAAGAAAGTTACTTATTTGTATGTCCCATTAAAAACTTTCACCTTTGTAAATATTTTATCAGACTACTTAGGTACCCTAGAATTATCTAGGGCAATGACACAACCAAATGCCATTAGATAATTATGTTACGAGCATGTACTTAGTTTTGTTGGCAATTCATCGTATCATACATGTTTAATCACCTGCATTTGAGTCGTAAAAGAAACACCCATTTCACAATATTTCCATTAGGTTGAGTTATACATACAAACATAGTACATATAATTACGTTTTTATCCCTTACGGGGTAGACAGAGACAAGGTGATGAGGAGATGAAAGAGATTTAATCCCAAATTTATAAGACTGAGCGGCGTTTTAGTACATCCATGGGAAATACACGGAGTGGTCATATTCTAAAGTGTCGGAAACCACACGGCATTCAAGAAATCAATGGGCAACTAAGTAATAAATCTATACTAATATTATAAAGCTGAAGAGTTTGTTTGAACGTGCTAATCTCAGGAACTACTGGTTCGAATTGAAAAATTATGCGTATTAAAATTGCGTTGTATAGACCATTTATCGAAGAAGGCTTTATACATCTTTTTTATATATCATCACGCTGCAACTATAAGAAATAATGGTATATGTGTAAAAATCGGGAAAAAATTATTCATCCTTAAAGGCTTCAATGATGCCCAAAATAACTATTCCACGCGAACGAAGCCGCGGGCACAGCTAATAGTTAATATACAAAAATACACGTGTTACAAGCATTCGGGCATACAATGGGGACTTCGTGAATTATTTACCAAAAGGAAAATAGCCGCTGTATAATTACGTAGGTATTTATTTATCTGTTTATGTACGGAAATAAACGTGTCAGTCCGCGTATCGATGTTAACGAAACAAAAGGTGGGCACCCACCGGCTGACTTCGGTGGGTGCCGACACCTACGGACCGTGGGGAAGGTAGAACCTCACGTAACTACGTCAATATATACATATATATATATATAGAAAATTTTCCGTTGCTGACAGATAAGGTACAGACGAAACAATTGATTGCGAAGTTCCCGGCACCATTAATAAAAAAGAATAGGACCACTCCTCTTCTCTTTCCCATGGATGTCGTAAAAGGCGATTAAGGGATAGGCTTATATACTTGGGATTCTTCTTTTATGGCGATGGACTAGCGACCTGTCACTATTTGAATCTCAATTCTATCATCAAGCCAAGAACCTGAACGTGGCCTATCAGTCTTTTCAAGACTGTTGGCTTTGTCTACCCCGCAAGGGATATAGACGTGACTATATGTATGTACGGAAATAAACGTGTCAGTCCGCGTATCGATGTTAACGAAACAAAAGCTGGGCACCCACCGGCTGACTTCGGTGGGTACCGACACCTACGGACCGTGGGGAAGGTGGAATCTCACGTAACTACGTCAATATACACACATACATACATAAAATCACACCTCTTTCCCGGAGGGGTAGGCAGAGACTACCTCTTTCCACTTGCCACGATCTCTGCATACTTCCTTCGCTTCATCCACATTCATAACTCTCTTCATGCAAGCTCGGCGGTTTCGGGTACTTTTGACCTGACCCTTTACCAAGACGTCCTTAATTTGATCAAGATACGTTCGTCTAGGTCTTGCCACTCCGACCTTTCCCTCCACACTCTCCTTGTATATCTGCTTCGTACTACTACGTCAATTTATATAGAAAATTTTCCGTTGCTGACAGATAAGGTACAGACGAAACAATTGATTGCGAAGTGTGGTTCCCGGCACCATTAATAAAAAAGAATAGGACCTCTTCTCTTTCCCTTGGATATCGTTAAAGGCGATTAAGGGATAGGCTTATAAACTACCCCGAAAGAGATATAGACGTGACTATATGTATGTATGTATCGAGGAAAGCTTTAGGCTATATAATATCACGCTGCAACTATTAGGAGCGAAGAAATAATGAAAATTGTGAAAAAAAACGGGGAAAATTATTCACTTGATTGCGATACAAATTCGAACCAGTAGTTCCTGAGATTAGCGCGTTCAAACAAACAAACTCTTCAGCTTTATAATATTAGTAAAGATGAATGTAACTTGGATGAAGAGTAAAATCAAGAATGAGATGGTAGGATAATATAAACAACTGTGACAAGACCGTTTCGGATAAAAATGTGTGGGTACCATTGTTAGTTACACAACAGCACACACGTCATATTTTCGTCTCTCATGGGGTAGACAGAGTCATTAATCACAAAACTTATACGCCATATTTAGCTGGATGATGAAATTGAAAAATGTATTACGACATTGGGCAATAAGAATCAATTATTTTTATTCGAATTGACGACGTCACAAGCCGAACATAACAGCATTTACGCCATTAAATTGCGGGGGCGGGCCCTTCGGACACGAGTGACGTGGGCACGTAAAAGCCAGTCAAGGGATCAAAGCGCGACCTTATTTTTATGTTACATCAAGTTCTTACCAGGTTTTTTCGGGTCTTTAACATTGCAACTGACAAAGAAAATGTTTTCTATATTTATTTAACTAGAATCTTGTCCTTACTTCTTCGATAAAGTGTGAATTTCCAGGAATTACCTTAATGTCCATTCTATATCTTTCGTCAAAATCGCAAAAGTAAATTTTCCACATATAGTAAAAATTTGAATTTCAATACATAGTATACAGCTGAACGTGGTCTTTTTAGTCCTGTCAAGACTTGGTTCTGTCTACCCCGCAAGTGACATAGACGTGATTATCTGTTTGTATGTAAAATAAATGGCTCAGCTATCTGCCAAGTGAACGTGCAGGCAACAATAAAGTCAGCTATTCTCACACACTGCGTCATTATCTGGTAGACTATTTAAAATCTATAATATCATACATATAATCACGTCTATATCCCTTGCGGGGTAAACGAAGCCAACAGTCTTGAAAAGACTGATAAGCCACATTGCGCTATTTGGCGTAATGATAGAATTAAGATTCAAATAGTGGCAGGTTGCTAACCCGTCGCCTAAAAGAAAATTTCCAAGTTTATAAGCCTATCCCTTAGTCGCCTTTAACTACATCCATGGGAACGAGATGGGGTGGTCCTATTGTGGTGTCTATCCTGTTCTCACACACTGCGCTTTTATCTGGTAGACAATACTCCTTGCAATTTTAATGATTGTAGCAATAAATTTATTTATTTATTTGAAGCATATTTTCCTCAGATACATTTTATTCATAATACATTTGAGTGCGCTAAACCTCTGTCTGGTGGTAAGCAAGATGAGGCCTAAGGTGGTGGTGGTGGTGGTGGCCTATGCACTCTTGCCTTGACAATCCCCAAGTTAAATGTATCGGGGAAGAGAGATGCGTGTAGAATATTCAGTTATCTGTCTAGTTCCCGGCACCAATAGCAGTGCCGTATGGTTCCCGGCATCAATAGAAAAAAGAATAGGACCCCTCCATCTCTCTCCCATGAATGTCGTAAAAGAGGGTAGTCTTACAAACTTGGGATTCTTTTTTCAGGCGATGGGCTATCACTGTCACTATTTGAATGTCAATTGTATCTTAAAGCCTATAGTTACAGCTGACCGTGGCCTATCTTTTCAAGACTGTTGGCTCTGTCTACCCCGCCAGGGATATTGACGTGATTATATATATGTATGTATCTGTCAAGTGAACGTGCAGTCAAGAACAAAGTCAGCCGTTCTCACACACTGCGCCCTTATCTGGCAGACAATGCTCGTTCCAGTTCCAACAGCGTCGGAAATGCTATTGTTTGCGCTAGGTATATTGTCTCCCACTGCTGTGCACCATTTGGACGCAAGAATTTGATACGTCTGAATGATGAAACTCAAAAGTTTCAGAGCCGCAAATTTTACATACTGAAATCGGTAACTGTTTCTTGCTAATAGATGGGTTAAGTCGATGTATATTATTACTATTTCAGTATATATTTATATTAAAAAAAGTTTTTTTGAGAAATAAAGTTCGTTAAACTAAAGTCTAACAAATCGAGAAAAATTAGAAACCTAACAAATCGTTGTCTCTGCACATTTCATCACAACATAGTATAAATCAAAGTAGCTTTCCGCATCTGTCCCTAAGTCTGTATTTATGTATGTTTGCTTCTTTCTTTAAAACTACTACACAGATTTTGATGCAGTTTTTTTATAAATCAAGTAATTCAAGAGGAAGATAAATGCTACCCATGATGGCTAGTTTACTATAAAAGTTATTTTCTGCTGTATCAAATTTATTACATGTATTATTATTTGCCTCGATACCTATTGCCCAAAATTTTGTTTAATTAAGATTGATGAGATGATTTCTAAATTTTCAATATTTTATAAATAATAAATATTAGTCATACTAACAATAAAGAACTAAGAAAGGTTTTGTTATTAGGCTGTAACATTTACAAAAAATACCTAAAGTAACCCTACATTTTCCAACCAAGGCTCTATCTATATCTGAATAACCGTGTCAATTCGTACATACACAAAATCATAGCGGAGGGTATGCGGAGACTACATTTTTCCACATGTCACGATCTCTCTCGCTTCATCCACATTCATTATTCTCTTCATGCAAGCAAATAAAGTAAACAGAAACCGTCGAGATCATATAAAAAGCCTTCCCACTCTCACCTTTCCAATCAATATAATATGCCAATTCATAAATATATGAAAATGAAAGAAACAGAAGGCGTAACAAAGTTACCCGTTTTCCACACTCCCTTATCTTACACAATGGTCTTCCCACCGCGTCGGGTGGTCGGACGGTCGGAAGTCTTTGTCTATGGCTCATTGTCTATAGTCTGCACATTGTTGGTACTTGTCCAGATAGTGTCAATGCATGAATGGCGCCCCGCGTGTGAGAACGACGATGCACACTCGTTTATTGAATAGCTTTCATCGAGCTTTCATTGAGTTGGAGCTTTATCGTATTGTTAGCGATGTCTTTTCTCGTCCGGGGTGGGCAGAGCTTTGGAAATTAAACAAGACGGAAAATGGGAAAATGCGAAAGTTTACACATAAATATGATAATGTTTATATCCTTTGCGAGGTAGACAGAGGCAACAGTTTTGAAAATACTGAACGGGACACGTTCAGCTGTATGGATAAATGATGGAATTGCGATTCAAATAGTGACAGGTTGCTAGCCCATTGCCTATAAGAAGAAACCTAAGTTTATTAGAGTTAAGGTACATCTCGCAAAGCCTTTTAGGCCATGTTCAGCTGTATAACTTAAAGTTGAAACATACTATTTTTATTGTCTCAGGTAAGGCCCCCATGAAAAAGGCTTGGTCATAGATATCTAGATATCTAAAAGTCTAGACTTAAAAGTATATATATGACTAACTTTTACCTGCAGCTTCACCCGGACGAATTTAGCATCACCTCCAAAAGAATACAGGTCTTTTGCAAATCCCACGGAAATTTTCGTTTTACCGGGATGAAAAGTACCCTATGTCCTTGGACAGCGACTTTTAATTATATATACCTAGGCAAATTTTCAAGAAGATTGGTTTAGCAGATAACGCGTGAAGAGACAACAAATAAACTACCTTTCGCATTTGTAATGTTTGTTGGGATTTCTCTATCTTTATGAAATAAAGAAAGAAAATTGTAATATACAGCGAAATTACATTTTTGTATAAAGAACATGAGCGTACAGAGTGAGCTTAATCTGCATTTAACGAACTTTTATATACTTTGAACTTAACAGTTGACAATGCCACCAGAAATGCGATGAGAAAAAGATTATAACGTAACATTATGGCTTTTTAGTCTTTTGTCTATGCGCTCTCTCTATTTTTTTATATAAACAAAAGTAAGTCAATTGAGTATGAATCTCGTAACACAAGTCTCTTCGAGAACTTACTTCGAGGCTAACTCAGTCTGTGTAATCTTTCCTGTGTAATATATTTAATTTATTTATTTAAAAACTTATTTCAAACCGCGCGCAAACGAAGTTGCGGGCATAACTAATTAAAAAGACAGTATGATGGGTGTAAAAGAAATAAAAAAAATCAAGTTAAATTTAACTGGTAACAATTCAAAATTGTATTGTGCATTTAAGAATTTGACAGTGCTACGAGTCGTAGAGCTTCGTAGGCGAGCTACGTGCTCGTAGAGACCTCGCTACGGGGGTCTACGTGAGCTACGCACGTTCGTAGCAAAGAAACTAGTTTTGAAAGTATGAAATTAATGAGCTAATACTATGTGACAGTTCTGTGCGGGTCACACAAGCCTGTTAAGGGAATGAGCTTAATATTGTTATCTTTTAAGCTTTAAGTATATAGGTATGATCAAATAAGTTAAATACATGTTCAGAACGAATTAAAAACATAACATATAATTACGTCTATGTCCACTGCGTGGTAGACAGAACCAACAGTCAACAAAAGATTGAAAGGCCACGTTTAATTGCTTGGCAAAAGGATAGAATTGAGATTCAAATAGTGACAGGTTGTTAGCCCAACGCCGTAAAGAAGTATCCCAATTATATATAGGGATAGGCTATCCCTTAGTCGCCATTTACTGCATCCATGGGAGAGAGTTGGTGTGGTTCTGTTCTTTTTCTATTGGTGCCGGGATGGCACGAATTTAAAATTTTGCATCTAAATCATGTTACAAAATAAAATAAGTGCTGTTTAATTATTTCCTTTAGGATTCGATAACACAAGGAAAAGCTTTTTTTTTCAAGTATTATTATCTTCAAGTATTATATAAATTTGAACCGATATAGAAAATAGAATTACGCGTAATGTTTGAAATAACTTTGCCATTTGAGCTTGTCGTTGGGAAATATAATTGGACGACCAAACCATTACCTAATCTTTGTTTGTAAAATCGAGTAATCGAGAATAAAAAAATCCAGATTTTTTTTCATTTAGTCTGAATAAAAAATGAGAAATACAAATTTCAAGCAAAAAGGTCAAGAATACCTTAAACCTTTTTAGCTTGCAAGAAAAAGTGATGAATATGGTGTTAATGAAGCGAGAAAAGTATGCAGGGATCGTGGTAAGGGGAAAGATGTGGTCGCTGCCTAACACTCCGGAATAGAGGCGTGACTTTACATATTTGTATGTACGTTTACCTGTTCAGACCCGACAAAGGTACACGCGACGCCGTTATAATCGTGCGAAAGACTATCGCTGTCTCGTTTTTTATTATTGACGAGAAACGAGACAACGATATTTTTTCGCGCGATAAAAACGACGTCGCGCGGGAGCTGGAAACTGTAATGGATAACAAGACAATGGAAAATAATTTCATCTGAATGGTAACTAAACGTTTGATGTTGTGAACCACGGCTTAATCAATTTACGCTCATGAGTAAGGAAAACTAACTCAGTTATTTTTGAAACTTTAACTTTTTAGTTTAAATCTGAAAATTCTGCAAATATTAAACTTTTTATTTTTTAGGAATAGAATTTATTTTCAAAATTGGATACAAGGTATCACTTATTGACGTCACATCACTTAAATCTAATTATAACTATTACCGATTCCAAAGCGCATTTATTTGCATTTGGAATGTTATAAACAATTTACATGAGTAAATTTTGAAGTCATAAAGGATTGATTCTTGGTAAGATATGAGAATATTGTTTACCATATTCTATGGATATTTAATAAGCTTAGTTTAAATCTTTCGAACCACGACACAAAAATGACAGGCGTTTCTTTTTTAACATGTTAATTTATATGTTAACTTGGTTTAGCTTCAAACTGATCACCTGCATCTTTGTGGCTTCATCTTATTCTAAAAATTTTGAAATTAAATTTGTTTTTATTCGTAAAGAGTTAATTACTTTCGGCTATACCAGTAAGTACCTACCTTATACTAATGGTGAAGGTACTTTTTACTGTTTGTGATGTTCTTCGATCAAAACCATATTATATGTTACTGTTAACTATTTAAACATGGTAAAACAATATTCAAATTTCATGAAACAAGATGCTCGGAATTCAGTTTAGATATTCTGCGTTCCGCAAATCAGTTGTAAAAATGCGTGTAAGTATTATGAATAAGCATTAGTGCGTATAAGTATGGAAAATTTGCATAAAAATCAATCAATAAATTTATTCCATTATCTGCTTCGACGATACTGTACAAGAAATCTAATCAGAATACCTTGTCGGTCGGTCGAATTAGAAACATCGATAATGTTGGGCGAAGTCGAGATGAAAACAAACTCAAACTGCGCAAAAACAAGATGTCCTCTCGATAGAGATGGGCGGAGTTTTCATGAGTAGACCTTTGATCGTGGCTCATACCATGGAAAAGCTGGCTACTGAACCACGTACTTAACACAAAGTTTACAGATAAGATACCGCCAGGGGACGCGAGAGCCCCGCCCCGCGCCCGCGCCTCCCAAAACCTCTTACAAAACAGATCGATATTAGAGCATATCGATGATTGATCTATGTCCACTCGTTTGCCATCATCCCGGCAGACCTTCAGCTGATCTAGAACCTCTGGTATGATATGATCCGTAGCACTCACGACACCACTCTTCATAGCTACGGCAAAATCAACGACGCAGCCGGCAGTTCCTACTTAAATATAATGAATGTGCATCCGGTTCCGGTCGGCACCATCATCGCTGACTCGGAACCGCGTCGTGCGGGACTTAGCACGTCAGAAGGTGCCAAGGAGGATCTAGACCGTGCCGGCGGGAGGCGGGCGCGTGGCGGAGGCGGTATCGATCAGGGCGGCGCCGGGCGGTTGCATAACGCGCTGGTCGTGCCGGCGGCGGACGCGCGCGGAGCCGGTATCGATGCGCTCGGGGCGCATGCGCGACGCGTACCTTCGCAGCCGTAGCCCTGCCCGATGAGGCCCCACAGCAGGTCGGAGCAGTGGTGGCAGTAGGTGGGCTTGTGGAAGGTCTTCTTCGCGAAGGAGTGGGTGTGTTGGGGCGCGGGCGCGGCCTGCGCCATGGCGGGCGCGCGGGCCGGGCCGGGCGAGCGCGCTACTCATGCCGCGGCGCCCAGGGGCGCGCCGCGCTCTCCGAGCGGCTGTCGCGGCCCACCATCGCGGCGCGTCTGCCGCCACCAGCCTCCGCCCGCCGCCGCGTGCCGCTGGGGGACGCACCCGTGCACCTCGCCGCGGCGGCCAAATAAACCAATCGATTTCTGATTCTATGCATTTATTCGTCGCTTACATGTTATGTAGAGATGACATTACACAATATTAATTTGAAAATAAAATATGCGATAGGTTACTAGGTCTTTTTATACTCTATTTTATTATTGTAAATAACTTACTTTACAGCTTTCAACAACAGGCTAATTTTATGTCTATAGGTACCTAAGTATCATGCATTTTTATCCGACTAATCGGAAATGTTATCTTAATAACAAATCTTCTACAAATTTTCGTCGTAGATGTTCTACGAGTGGTACGATAACGTATTTAAAATTATAACTATTTAAATAATTTTGTTACTGATCGACTAATGAATGATATAAATACGAAGATTAACTAGAAGTACTTAGGTCCTAAACAATAGTAGTACAATATAATCGCAATCACAAAAATATAGTTAGTTAAAACTAGAATTTTTTTTAAAGTTTTTGATACCTATCTATAGCATTTCGAAATTATTAGTATCTAAATAATATTTCTCTCTCACAATTCGATTTTTAAATATATCTACATTAAAAAAAATGTAAACGCCGCCGCAACAAGTACAGATATGGCGGCGCCTGCGCGTAGCCGCCCACCAATCGAAAAAGCTCTTGTTTACAATATTAAGAGGCGCAGCATCCGACCGGACCGACCGACAGTCGATCGTCGTTCAGATCTCGAACAGACTTCATATACCTACTTGACTATATAAACATAAAAGCACGCCTTTTCCCGGAGGGGCAGGCAGATACTACATTTGTTGCCACGATCTCTGCATAATTCTTTCGCTTCATTCACATTGATAAACGTAAAATCACGCCTCTTCCCCGGAGGGGTAGGCGGAGACTACATTTTTCAGCACCACCACATGTTATCTCTGCATAATTCTTTCGCTTCATTCAGATTAATAATTTCTTCATGCAAGCTCGTCAGTTTTTGTGCACTCATACTACCTACCCACCAATCCCTTAACACTAATATCCATCCATACTAATATAGAGAGACATACATACATACACACATTCACATACATATAATCACGTCTATATCTAGTCCCTAAGGGGTAGACAGAGTCAACAATCAGTCAGAGAATGTTACGCCACGTTCAGCTGTTTGGCTTAATGATAGAATTAAGTTTTAAAGCAAAAGGTAGCTAGCCCATCGCTTAAAAGAAGAATTCCAAGTTTATAAGGCCATCCTTTAGTCGCCTTTTACAACATCGATGGGAAAAAGATAAAGTGGTCCTATTCATTTTATTGGTGCCGGGAACCACACGACATATAATAATATAATAATATAAAGATAAAAGATTTGTATCTTTGTTTGTAGCGAACAAACCTTATACCCTTAGTCGAAATCTGACTAATGATCGACTTTTATCAACTATCCTTCACCGAGCGTGGTCCAGATTGCATTTTCAGTTGTAGGTGCTTCAGCTTTAACGAGCTTTGAAAGCTCAGTAGGTATGACATTGTTTTATTATCATTTATTGATGTAACCTAGATAGCTAAAAAAATAAAGCGTTTCAAGCTAGGAAATTAGAATTTTCTACCAGATACACTTCTCGTATTTTGATACCACTTTTTCTGACAATTAAAGACATTTTGTTTTGAATATATTTTTACGATTTTTGCTTTGTGATTTATCTTAGGTATCAGTAAGTAGCAGGATTCGTCTTAGTTCGAACTAAGTACGAGCAAGTAAATATTTCTTTAGAATATTTTTATGTCGAAAACACATGTCAACGTCCACCGAAAATTTTGTTATTTTTTTTCAATAACCATTGGAATTCTATACATACATATAATCACGTCTTTATCCCTCTCGGGGTTGACAGAGCCACAAACTAAATAGAGATACAACAGTCTTGAAAAGGCGGATAGGCTACGTTCAGCTGTCTGGCTTAATGATAGACTTGAGAAAAGAAGTATCCCAAGTTTATAAACCGATCCCTTAGTCGCATTTTACGACATCCATGAGAATGAAATGGTGTCGTCCAATTTATTTTTTATTTGTTCAGAGAATCACACGGCACTATGCACTTATAATATTAATAATTGGGATTTGAAAGGGCACTCCCTTACAAAAAAGAGTTTTATTTTGCTAATTTGATATCGCATTTATTAATGTGAGTTTGGATGATAGGGAATCTTACGTGCGAGAGTCCGACTCGCGCTAGTTTCTTAAGTGAAGCAATTGCAAGGTAAATTGATCTTGCGCACTTTTGTGTTGAATCCAACCATCATTTTTGGCAACTAAGGCTACAGGAACTAAGGATAGGCAGGCAGTCGTTAAAACGTACACACATACATATAATCACGTATGTCTACCCCGCAAGAGATATCCTTAAAAAGACTGATAGGCCACGTTCAGCTATTTTGCTTTAAGATAGAATTGAGATTCAAATAGTGACAGGTTGTTAGCCCATCGCCTAAAAGAAGACTCCCAAGTATATAAGCCTACCCCTTAATCGCCTTTTACGACTTCCATGGGAGAGAGATGGAGTGGTCCTATTCTTTTTTCTATTAGTGCCGGGAACCACACGGCACATCATCGTTAAAACGTGCCTTCCCGAAAAAGCGTGATTCATTATCACTCTTATTTTTAGGGGTAGGCAGCTGTAATTTGTAATAAACTTGCTATGATATTTTATGACATTGTGCTATTTGATAAACTACCTACACGGTACATTTCAAATAAAATTAAAATAAGATGCTGTATAGTGTACAGCACAACTAAGACGAGTCTAATTAGGTATATTATTGAAATATGGTAGACTAAGGGCTTTTTCTAACAGTCAAACGATTTTTATGTGTAATGGGAATATAAAAGTCCCCCACATACCTTTTCGCAATTACTGGACGGACTTACTCTCTACATACATAAATACATACATACATACATATGGTCACGTCTATATCCCTTGTGACTGATAGGCCACGCTCAGCTGTTTGGCTTAATGATAGAATTGAAATTCAAATAGTGACCTAAGTAAGCCTATCTCGTGGTCGCCTTTTACGACATCCGTGGGTAAGTGTTGGGGTGGACCTATTCATATTCTATCCATGGGAAAGAGGAGTAAATTTTTATTTAGGTAAATATGTAAAATATATATATATATTTCAACCGAATCTTGTCCAATACATACACAGCGGAGATTTCATAACCCCAGGGTTGGTGAAAGTTCAGTGACAGCTGCCAAAAAGGGCGACACAGTACCTACATAGTTAGCTGGTTATACCGCTTCCTAGCACGAGGGTGGATGGGGCTAATCGCATGGAAAACGCGGCCGGGTGACTCCCCCGCTTCGAAGTTTATATTTATACCACCTAATTGAAAATAATAAAAGAAGAGAATTCGAACTGTATGAGAATAAGCACCATGCGTCTAGAGCAAGATACCTACACAAAATTATCACAAAATATATTTATCTTAAGCTTATGTTAAGGTAGGTAATGTATAAATGGTGGCCTTATCGCATTATGCAATTTGTTCCTACCAACCATAAGAACATTTCGTGTGAGAGAATTTGCTGCAAGCACATAGTGATATTGAAAGGAGAGTGAACGAGGGGAACATGGTGAATGGAGCCTTGCATGCCTTTATGAGCAGTCAGAAACTATCCAAAAAGGCTCGACTGGCTGTGCATAAGGGCGTGTTGGTCCCGGCAAAAGAAGCAAGAAAGCAGAATAAATGCAGTGGTAGTGAGAGCGTTAAGGAGTATGATCGGTGTGAAATTGAGTGACCGGATAAGGAACAGCGTGATAAGGGAAGGTTGTGATGTGAAAGAAGATGTAGTTACAGGAATAGAAAAGGGTATGTTAAGATGGTTTGGTCATGTGGAGAGGACGAATTAAAGCAGGTTGACTAAGCAGATATACAAGGAGAGTGTGGAGGGAAAGGTCGGAGTGGGTGGGGCTGGGAACGTTTCTTGATCATATTAAGTACCCGAAACCGCCGAGCTTGCAAGAAGAGTTATGAATGTGGATGAAGCGAAGGAAATATGCTGTTTGGCTAGATAGAATTGAGATTCAAGTAGTGACACGTTGCTAAAAGAAGAATCCCATGTTTATAAGCCCTTCCCTTAGTCACCTTTTACGACAACCATTAGATATAGATGGAGTGGGCCTATTCTTTTTTCTTTTGGTGCCGGCACGCGGCACCTAACCTATTTTATGTTCTCTCACTACCATATTTATCAACGAATGCCTCTTCTGTACTCTCGATTAACCATCTCCAGTGCTGCCGCGTGCAATGATACGGCAATTTACGCCTGTGGACTTCAAATAGGTTTTTTTAAGTTCGGCTAAGCGGTCACTTGACCAAGAGGTGTACGACGGATACGCTCGCCTACGCTGGGGCGGTCTACTTACAATGCCCCTACAATAAAAATATGGAAAGGTTTTCGTGTCTGAATGCTCTAATCCCTGGAACGACCGGTGTAATTGATTATTTTGGCTGTTTGCAAATTGTTTCGCGTCATTTTCGAGGAAAATAGGCCGATTGAGAGATACAAAGCTAGGTACGGGATGCTTCGTGTAGGTATAAACTTAAATAACCTAGGTGGTCAAACTAAGTATGTAAATAAATAAATATATACGGGACAGATTACACAGATTGAGTTAGCCTCAAAGTAAGTTTTAGACCTGTGTTACGAGATACTAACTCAATGATACTATGTTTTATAATAAATATCTACTTTTATAGATAAACATCCAAGATCCAGGCCAATCAGAGAAAGTTCGTTTCTCATAATGCCCTGGTCGGGATTCAAACCCAAGACCGAATCCAATACCACAAGTAGTATATAGATACTTAATAGGTGCTCGTAATTGCAATGTTTTAATTAAGCTGTTGCTAGTATAATATACGCAGGAGTTTCTGAACATAGTTTTTTCATGGTGACACCGATGACTCAGACACACTTGTGATCCATTTGAGAAGTGGTGATGACGCATACCTATGTAGGTTTCGATGAACTCAGTTACTTACAAAATATTCTTTTTTTAAAATGGAGATTCAGATTGGTGACTGATTGCTAGCAGCACATCGCTTAGAAGAAGAGTTCAAAGTTTCTCTTTCATTATAAAGCCATCTAACTGAATGGGGCCAATAATGTTTTTGAGATTGTTGTCTCTCTCAGTAGACAGAGACAACAATCTCAAAAACATCATTCATTTTCTTTATTAAATAGGTAATTAATAGGTAGGTAATAAATAATAAAGAAAATGAATGACAATATCTTAGAATGTAAAGCACCTGCCAATATCTTAGAATCTAAATATCGCGCTTAACTTGCATTTCACTATTTGGATTAACTCCGTTAGTGGTAAAGACAAATTATGTGTGAATTTACTTCTATTTCGTCAATATGTCTAGGGTACCACGCTGAAAAGTAGAGAAGAAAATAATTAAAGGGGATAAACAGAAACTACAGATCCGTACATATCCATACCTACATTCTATCTAGATAGAATAAGTGTTTTGATAATAAGTTTTCTGCTCTAAGTCCTACCTACTTTAGGTACCTACCTAAGTTGATTTATTTCCTACTTGGTTTTTTCTATGATGTTAGTTAGACCGTGTACAACATATTAATCTTCTTTTGTATGTAAATAGTTTTCTCTCACAGTATTCGCGTTACGCAAACGTTACTCTACGTAAAATTCACCTATCGTGAATAAAACGAGTCAGATAAACGTGACCTTGATGCGGCTTCTGTATCACATAGCGCCAAACTGTTAGTGTGACGATTAAGATTCTGTTAATTGGGAGTAATAAAGTAAAAATAATGATATCGTGAAATCGCGCTCATATTTTGTTCCACACGGCATTCAGTCACGAACGTGCCTTCGCGATTCGGGAACGCATCGCGACCGTGTCATTGCCCTTGCCTTGCCCGGCTGGAGCTGTCAAAAAAATTAAAACATGACCGAAGAGGAAAAGAAAAAAACTTTTTTAGGATTTGATTTTAGCACTCAAAGGGTATGAAAATTTTATTCAATTAAATTAAATGCCACTTAATTTTGTAATCAATTATTTGGTGTGTGGCTTTCGTTCGTACATTAAAATATTATTAATATTAAAATCTAAATCTTTTAACTCTCTGCTACAAATTATGTATTTTTAATTGAATTGAATGATTATAAGTACATCAACCTAATGAGCTCTTAACCGAGGCCTTTGAAAATTCATAATTTAATTCTGTGTACAAGTTTGAGTTGACAACAAATAAACAATTTGTCATTGAACATAACAATACTTTTAGACCAACAGGAGGCACTTTTTGTTAGAACCTTTTTGTGTGCCAAACTGCAATATATTTTTATTTTAATTTAATATGTTTACATATTCTAATGTTTATTTTAGCTCAAAGCATTGGTTATTGGTGAAGATTATGGAGTTTTACATGAGGCTGATGTGGAGTTTGATGTGGATCTCCCAGAATTCAGGTTCGTTGACATTAGTTGGTACTACTGTTGCACTAGGCACTTATTATGTTCAATAGTTTCATAATTAAAAATTAAGCTATGTACACATTTTGTTTTAACCTTAGACTTCTATCTAGACTCACAATTTACACTTGAATTGAGTCCGACACAAATTTCGCCCTTCCTTAATTATAAAATTATTATAATTCAAATAAAGTGTTTTTTTTTTTATAAGATTG
The DNA here is from genome assembly GCF_032362555.1 of Amyelois transitella. NCBI lineage: Eukaryota > Metazoa > Arthropoda > Insecta > Lepidoptera > Pyralidae > Amyelois > Amyelois transitella. Next base: position 1,749,101 of record NC_083513.1, on the reverse strand, counting down.
AAATTTTAACACTTCAAATATGATTCCAGAACTTCAGGAGGAGTTCAGCGAGGCCAGCAACGGGGGGAGGTGACAGCACCCCCTCTGCTGTGGGTGAAAGCTCTGGACATGGTGATGGACCGCCTTGTGGTTGCCGGAGTAGACTTCTCCACTATTGAAGCTTTATCAGGAGCTGCTCAAGTAAGTTTGGAGAGAGTTAAAGTATTTATTCAATTAACACCATCCAAAAATATGAAACAGTAATATAAAACAGGCTTAAATTGGGATTCTTCTTTAAGACGATAGGCTGGCAACCTGTCACTATTTGAACCTTAATTTTATCATTGAGCCAAACAGCTGAACATGGCTTATCAGTATTTTCAAGACTTTTGGCTCTGTCTACCCCGCAAGGGATATAGACATTACTATGTGTATTATGGTCATGAGATGGCAGAAATCACAAAATTTTGTCACTAGGGCAATGGTAGATCTCCTGATCTATGTAATGTGCTTCTTTCTCTTTAAAATAAATTCTAATTCTGTATCGCTTATCTCAATTTGTTATGATGTCTGTTCTTATCTGGTTTTTATGACCCAACATACAATAATTTGATAAATGCGTTTATCATTTATTATTAATTGTAGTTCCTACACACAAATATCACGTTTGTAACCCTTTAGGAGTGAACAGAGCCAATTATGTTGAATAGACCTTAAAATCCGATCTAAATGATATTATATTCAGATAGTGACAGGTTGCTCGTAGTTCCCCTAGTGTCCAGTATAATTTTTTTTATTACCGCCTCTAAATTATTAATATTACCACCTCTAAACCTACTCTTCACATGGTGTCGGGAACAGCAAAACATACGCAATTTTGCTTAAATGTTGGTTTGATATTAAAAGGAAATTAAATAAAAGGTACTTACTGTTTATTTCAATACACACAATAAAATATATGTACATAAAATCACGTCTGTATCTCAAAGAGGTAGACAGTTTATTAAGATTGTATATAAATGTATTATTAATGTTATTTTCTAGCAACATGGCTCAGTGTGGTGGTCAAAAGACGCTGAAGCGAAGCTGGGAAGTCTATCCCCAGAAGACTTCCTCCACACTCAGCTAGCCACGGCGTTCGTGACGGAATCTCCTGTGTGGATGGACTCCAGCACTAGTGCTGACTGCAGAGCCCTGGAGGAAGCCGTTGGAGGGCCGGAGGTGGGTTGGATTTCTACATACATACATACATACAGTCACGTCTATATCCCTTGCGGGGTAGACAGAGCCAACAGTCTTGAAAAGACTGAAGAAGGCCACGTTCAGCTATTTGGCTTAACGATAGAATTGAAATCCAACTAATGACAGGTTGCTAGCCCATCGCCTAAAAAAGAATCCCAAGTTTGTAAGCCTATCCCTTAGTCGCTTTTTACGACATTCATGGGAAAGAGATGGAGTGGTCCTATTCTTTTTTGCATTGGTGCTGGGAGCCACACGGCACCAATACAAAAAAGATTTGGATTTCTGTCTTCATAGATAACATAGGATCAATAGATAAGTGTGAATTCCGAATCCCAAGTCAGGAAACCCGATGTGTAGAGCATATGTAGGCAGACTAAATTGCAAGGAATCTCCCAAAAAAGGCAGAAGCGTTGAATCTATAAGGCAGAAGTTCCTAAAGAAGAAAATCTTGGAAGAAGCCATAGGGGGGCCGGAGTTGGGTTGGGTTGGGTTGTATCTACATATATATTTTAGTTTAGGATTTCATCTACATAAGCCAGATGGCTTCATAAACTAATGTGGTCACAGCATTTCAACTATCGTATGAAGTCTGGAGGCTAATAAAATGCAAAAGCGCCAATGGTTTCCATTTTTAAAAATTTTGAAAAGATATTTTTTTATTTACAGGAGCTAGCAAAGATCACAGGGTCGACCGCTTACGAGCGTTTCACGGGCCCTCAGATCCGAAAGATGTTCCGTTCGAAGCCGCGCGCCTACCACGCGGCCGCGAGAATTTCCCTCGTGTCGTCGTTCGCGTGCTCCCTATTTTTAGGGAAAATCGCGCCAATTGACCTCTCTGATGGGTCAGGGATGAATCTCTTGGATATTCGGGAAATGAAGTGGCATGAAAAGGCTATGAGGGTGAGTAACTGTTATTTTTTGTTGTGGGAATTCCCCTCGTGTAGTCTCTAATTGTGGGAAAGATCGCGCTAATCGACCGTTTTGATGGGTTTGGAAAAGTATTGTGTTAAGGCGATGAAGATGTTACGTACACCTCGGAAAAATTATAATTTCGAAAGTTTTATGAAATATTAGTACAAATTTTTATATCTAGCCGTTACGGAAATTAACGAAACTTTTCGCGCTGGCATAATCTTAGTATCACACAAAATGTTTTTTCTCTTTATCTCAGGCATGTGGCGACGAAACTCTAGAAGACAAGTTGGGTGCTCCGGTGCCCACGGCGACGGTGTTGGGCGACGTCTCCCCGTACTACGTGGGCCGGTACGGGTTCAAACCCGACTGCAAAGTTATTGCTTTCACAGGGGATAACTGTTCCGCGCTCGCTGGTATGTATTTTAATAAAGTTTTATTGAATTGCTTAACATAGTAATGGATACGAATATACGTTAATCAAATCAGGGGAGTCCTGGCCAAAGGTCAGGTCTATTGTCAATATAAAACGACCTGTTTTAGAAGATGTAAGGTAATAAAATGAGCCATGAACAAGACTGACTACTTAATAGCGTTCGGTTATTTTTTTAAATAATTATTGTCAACTCAATTTTCAAAATCATAATTTAAATTCACTTTTTATGTACTACAAGTAAAAAAAAAGACCACTCCGTCTCGTTCCCATGAATGTAGTTAAAGGCCACTAAGGGATAGGCTTATAAACTTAGGTTTCTTCTTGGCGATGGGCTAGCGACCTGTCACTATTTGAATCTCAATTCTATCATAAAGCCAAACAGCTGAACGTGGCCTATCAGTCTTTTCAAGACTGTTAGCCCCCAAGGGTTATAGACGTGATTATATATATGTAAATATGTTTGTTTTATGTATCAATATGGCAGAAATGAGAGGAAGTGAGAGAGAAAATCTAAAAACATACTATGGACGAAGCGTCATGTTATGTGGGAATTCTACTCAGAACAGAATTATCTCTGAGCAAACAATCTTGAGTGGCCACCGCATATTAAAAAACGGTTTCAGATAACGATATCAGTTTCCTTTTCTACTATCTACGATAACAATCTATCTACACATATAATGAAATAGTAACTGTCTGAAGTCTGTACTTGTAATATATTTTAAAAAATCTATAAAGTGTGTCTATTTAAAACGATTTCACACTCATTCTTATACTCATTCACATATTTTAATGTAGTCAATGTGCATTCGATTCGTCCACGATTTAGATTTAAGAGATCTGTATTTGTAAATTGACGTCCGACGAATATGGTGCAGTGTAGTTTGTTCCGCCGCTTCTGCTACACATGCGCTTTGGAAGCGGTAATAGATATAATTAGATTTAAGTGATGTGACGACAATAAGTGATTCTTGTATCCAATTTCGAAAATAAATCTATTCCATTCAACAGAAGCAAAAAATGTGATATTTAGTATTTCTGTGTCTGTATGTTTGTTCTCCCATCACGCGAAAACTATTGCTCCGATTGAATGCGGTATTCTCAGATGTGTTAGGCTTGGTCCAAGTTAAAAATTGGTAGATACACAAAAAAATTCCTCTGTAAAACATAAAATGATAAAAATTTGTGTACCTAATATAATGTTATCATTAACATACAGACAAAGATATTAAGATAAAGTTTATCTATCTATCATTGGTAGACATATACACATATACTTTTAATTTTTTTCTCACTATTAGAATGCCTTTGCCTTGACAAAAAACGGAACTTTAGGAACGGAAGTTTAGGCAATCCATTGTCAACATTCCTGAATTGAGGGTAAGATAAAGGTTTAATAATGAAAGCAAGAAAGAAAGAAAAGTCTCTATTTGGCGCGAAAGGTGACATTGTTGAAAATAATAAAAATAAAAAATCAATGATAAAACGCAGGTCTTCGCCTGCGATCGGGCTGGGTGGGCCTGAGTCTCGGCACCAGCGACACGTTACTGCTGGGGCTCTCGGCCCCCGCCGCGCCCCTCGCCGGCCACGTGTTGGTGGGCCCCACACCCGCCGCCAAATACATGGCCTTATTGTGCTTCTCTAACGGGTCATTGACCAGGCAGAACCATAGAGACAGGCTGGCGGAGAAGAGTTGGGACGCCTTCAATGATCTGCTGAGAGCGACCGTCAGGGGCAACATGGGGTATATGGGTAAGTTTGTTCTAATACATGGCCTTATTGTGCTTCTCTAACGGGTCATTGACCAGGCAGAACCATAGAGACAGGCTGGCCGAGAGGAGTTGGGAGGCCTTCAATGATCTGCTGAGAGCGACCGTCAGGGGCAACATGGGGTATATGGGTAAGTTTGTTCTAATACATGGCCTTATTGTGCTTCTCTAACGGGTCATTGACCAGGCAGAACTATAGAGACAGGCTGGCGGAGAGGAGTTGGACCCCTTCAATGATGTACTAAGAGCTAATGGTCAGTAAATATAGGATATATTTTTCTACGACTCGAACGTCAAAGAATAATTGTATAGAATATAAAAAAAAATGTATGCTGTGTTCTCTTGCTGGTAGCCCAGCGTCAGTGGTGAACTACGGCCACGATCAAGATCGGGAAAGTCTGTTGTGAACCTCCGTTACTTTATAATTATGCTTACATCCGTAAGAAAGTGATGGAGTTGTCCAATTTTTTTTTTCTATTAATGCTGTTGACCACACGGCAATCCAAATGTTGTTAAATTTCAAAGACTAGACATGTCTAGAAAAAAGAATAGGACTACCTCCATCTCTTTCCCATGGATGTCGTAAAAGGCGACTAAGAGATTTGCTTATATGGGCTAGCACAATTTGAATCTCAATTCAAGAGCCAAACAGCTGAATTGGCCTATCAGTATTTTCAAGACAGTTGTCTCTGTCCACTGTCTGTGTAGACGTGACGATATGTATGTATGTATGTATGCACTAGTAGACGTGACGATATGTATATATGTATGTATGCACTAGTAGACGTGACGATATGTATGTATGCATGTATGCACTAGTAGACGTGACGATATGTATGTATGTATGTATGCACTAGTAGACGTGACGATATGTATGTATGTATGTATGCACTAGTAGACGTGACGATATGTATGTATGTATGTATGCACTAGTAGACGTGATGATATGTATGTATGTATGTATGCACTAGTAGACGTGACGATATGTATGTATGTATGTATGCACTAGTAGACGTGATGATATGTATGTATGTATGTATGCACTAGTAGACGTGACGATATGTATGTATGTATGTATGCACTAGTAGACGTGATGATATGTATGTATGTATGCACCAGACATGTTCTTGCCAGGTATCTACTACGACACAGACGAGATAGTGCCGCGCGCGGCGGCGGGCCGCTGGCTGCGGGACGGCGGCGGGCGCGCGCTGCGCTCGCTGGGCGCGCCGTTCGAGGCGCGCGCGCTGCTCGAGGGGCAGGCGCTGGCCAGGCGGGTGCACGCCGAGGAGATGGGCTTCCGGCTGGGTAACTCGAGTGGAACTTGAAATGTTATGTTTAAGGGACGATGTATACGGATCGAGCTGATGTGTGATGTAATCTGTAAATAAAGTGTGTAAATAAATTTTGACGGCCTCTGTGGTTCAGCGGTAGTACGCTTGTCTGTGACACCGGAGGTCCCGGGTTCGAATCCCGGTCAAGGCATGATGAGAAAAGAACTTTTTCTGATTGTCCTGGGTCTTGGATGTTTATCTATATAAGTATTTATTATAAAATATAGTATCGTTGAGTTGGTATCTCGTAACACAAGTTTCGAACTTACTTCGAGGCTAACTCAATCAGTGTAATTTGTCCCTGTCCCGTATATATATTTATATTTAATCTCCGCTATCACTATCACTACATAGTATAAAACAAAGTCGCTATTTTAGTCTGTTTGTCTGTATGCTTAAATCTTTAAATTACGCAACGGATTTTGATGCGGTGTTTTGTAAGAGGTAGAGTGAGAGAGGAAGGTTTTTATGTATAATAACATTTATAATTTTGCACCCGTGCGAAGCCGGGGCGGGTCGCTAGTCTATCTATATAGCGAAGATTATATGATAATAATGGCCTCTGTGACGCAGCGGTAGTGCGCTTGTCTGTGACACCGGAGGTCCCGGATTCGAATCCCGGTCAAGGCATGATGAGAAAAGAACTTTTTCTGATTGGCCTGGGTCTTGGATGTTTGTCTATATAAGTATTTATTATAAAATATATAATATCTTTGAGTTAATATCTCGTAACACAAGTCTCGAACTTACTTCGAGGCTAACTCAATCTGTGTCATTTGTCCCGTATATATTTATATATTAAAAAAACACTATCTATCTATACAAAAACATGAATGATTCATTGACATTATTGCGAAGCCCAAACCACTGGCTCAAGAGATCTTCCTTATCAAATCAATTTTTTTTTTTCATTCTATTAACACATTCACTGCCACCACGATTTTCTTGAAGTTCATCGAGATGCCGCCTTATAAAACTGCGGACACGCTTGGCGTGATCACGGCATTGCACTTCAAAAAAAAGTGAACACGCCGCGAGTGTCCATGGCACTGACTGAAGAGAAATTCTTTATACGGCTATTTTTCGGGTTTTGCAATGTTTTCCGATTAGTATTTCTTGTTCTGAGCGAGAGTAAAGGTGTTTACAATAGTTTGGTGAGTTTAAATACTTGGAATTATGGCAAAAAATAGATTATATGGTGAGTAATTGCATTATTAAGTAATACTGGGTTCTCAAACTTGTTTCACTAAAATCCCCACGCATAAATGAATTAAATTTGCGGTTATTGTTAACTCTAACATTAGAATTGTTACTTGTATTTGTTTTACTATTATATTGAGTGTCCTTTCTAAACGTATTTTCAATATTTTAATTCAATATAAGCTAATTCATTCAAATTATTAAACTTTTAAAAAGTTTGTTTACGTTATTTATATACAGTCACGTATTATCGTAATGTTGGTTGGTTGGCCAAGTCTACTTGACTATTTACAACCTTTAATTTGCTACTGGATAGATTTGTGCTACTTAAGTACTTAACTCATGTCTTTTTTCTATGTACAAATAGCTTACAACACAAGAAACGACCGATAATCAAACTAACCAATGGACCTCATTAACAAACACCTTTTTATTTAATTATAAGAATCATTTGCCGTATGGAAAAAATAAATCTGCTATTTATACCATATGTGCAAAAATAATCATGGCGAGCGCCATCTATTGACTTAGGTAAAATAATTACATAAAGTTTGAGAACCTACAGGTAGCTTCAGTAAGTAAACACGCCTAGCGTGGTCTCGGCACTACAAAGAAACCTTTTTTTGTCGCATATAATTTTAATAGTTGTTAAGGTGGCCGCTTCTATATGTCATAGCTCATCCCTTAAAAATGATGCACTATTAATTTAGACAGAATATATGGCCTAGGTTGAGAAATATTACCGAAACATTCAAAACACGCCTGGCGTGTTCTTGGCGTATAAACATAGATTAGCTCGAACACGCGAGGCGTGTCAGTGGCAGTGAATGTGTTAATTTTATAATTCCAATAAAGTCTAAGCGTAAGAGAGAATTTCCACAAATTTTCAAATAAATTTAAAAAGTTTCGTTTTACGTTAAAATGATATAGCTGCACCTTAAATCACTTAATGTTGCGAATCTTAGCTGGGTCGCCACGTAAAAGCATAGTGAGTAAAATGGTCTTCCAACGTGTTATACCTAACGATATCCCAGGCTGATTCCGCAGAGATCATGTTGGCTAGACCCTTCCTACTCACGGAGAAGTCATAAAATTCCAAGCCCCATATGTACTTAGTGATTTTATTAGCATAAAAACGTATCTTTATTATATTAATCTCAGATTCATCGTCCCGCGTGATAGCGACGGGCGGCGCGTCCGTCAATAAAGAGTTGCTGCAAATATTCGCTGACGTTTTCAATACGCCGGTATTTGTGCAGGTGAGCATGTCGACAATTATATAATTATAGTCACGTTTATATCCCCTGCGGGGTAGACAGAGCCAAGAGGCTGAAGACTGATGGGCCACGTTCAGATTTTTGGCTTGATGATAAAATTGAGATTCAAATAGTGATAGGTTGCTAGACCATTGCTTAAAAGAAGAATCCCAAGTTTATAAGTCTATCCCTTAGTCGCCTTTTACGACATCCCTGAGAAAGAGAGATCCTATTCTTTTTAGAAAAAGATAATAAGAAGATAATCTTTCTAAAAAAGATATTAATAATACATTGAAATATATCCATATAATTACGTCCTTTTCCATCACAACTGTGAGACCACTAACAGATCACTGCGGAATTGAGATTCCAATTGTGATGTTAGCCCATCGCCTAAAAGAAGAATCCCAAGTTTATTCTTGTCGCTTTAAGGTCTCTTGACCCTCATCTTTCGCCAGCAGGTCCCAGTGTAAGTAACTAGTCTTAAAGCAATTTTAATATATATTTTTGATAACAGAATGAACACGGCAACGCAGCGTTGTTGGGCGCCGCTATACGGGCCGCCGACGTGTGGAGCGCTTATTTGGGAATTACTTTACCGGGTAAGTTATATTTGTTTGCTTGTTAACTCTTTATTGCACATAAAAATAAATATAACAAAAATAAAACAGTCATTGGATATAGAAGAATATGTACAATGGCGGTCTTATCCCAATCGGGATGTTATGGTAATTTTAAAGGTTTAAATTGCAAATTTATAAAGTTGGATTTTAATTTAGGTGATGATTGACGAATGAGAAGTGAACTGGTGATTTTAAAAGTAATGAAGACAGAAGACGCTGTAATTAGGATAATGTGAAAAAAAAAATCGAAAAGCGATCTCTATACTTGACGGCCTCCGTGGCGCAGCGGTAGTACGCTTGTCTGTGACACCGGAGGTCCCGGGTTCGAATCCCGGCCAGGGCATGATGAGAAACGAACTTTTTCTGATTGACCTGTGTCTTGGATGTTTATCTATATAAGTATTTATTATAAAATATAGTATCGTTGAGTTAGTATCTCGTAACACAAGTCTCGAACTTACTTCGAGGCTAACTCAATCTGTGTAATTTGTCCCGTATATATGTATATGTATGTATATGTATATGTATACTTTGAAGCATATACCACTGGACCGATTTTAATGAAAGTTATGTGTGAGTTACTCAATTTTTTTCCTGGAAATTTCCACGGAAGCACAACCACAACCTAGTAGAAAAAAAATTGTTTTTCAGGAGCGGATCAGATATACTGATTTTTTTTATTCAGGAAATTTCCACGGAAAAAATCTAGTAAAAAATGTTTTATTTTTTCAGGAGCGGAACCTACAGTATCTCCTGTGGCCACGCCGTATCCCGACCACGACACGATCTACACGCCAATGATGGCCCGCTATCGGGAGATCATACAAACTTTACCCAAACTTGTGTGAGGGTATATACATATATCATACAAACTATTAAAATTTGTATGACAGATCTTATATACTGTACTCAAAATTGTATGATAGTTCACACATACATGAAGATCATACAACTAAATTGTATGGCAGTTCATACACACTCTCCCAAAACTTGTATGACAAACACTATTAAACTATGCTGAAGAAATTATATGCAAATGCTTTTATCACGCTTGGATTTAAACTGGATGTATTGACATTTAAAAAAAAGTACTAATTGAGAACGCATTTATAAAATCCAATCTAGATAGTCTTTCTAAAACGATTTAACACTTTATTGTTGTAACAGAATTACGATAGATACCTTGACTTCCTATATTCTTATTTACATGTATAGAGAGCACCTTTATTTCTTGCGAAAAGAAAGGGACTATTTAATACAACTATTATTACCTCATAATAGTTTTCTGTTAAGTAATGGGTAAACTTAACTAGTCTGCGTTATAATAATTTATTATATATAATAGACATCACTAAGAGATTAATTGTGTGATAATGAAAAGCAACATTCCATTTTAAGTAAAGAACTACTACTATTTATTTCGTTTGTACCGTTTTTTTTTTTTGATGTTAGCTGTTTTTTTTTCTGGGTGACAATATGAAAATTAATCTTATAATCAGTGAAATAAGGTTGATATTTTTTTTGATTAATATTGAGATTTTTTCTATCTAAGTATAAGGATAAAATAATAATTAGAAATGGTTTATTTTTTATTTATTAATTTTAATCTCAATCTCATTGTCAACAATGGTGCTTGCGCGTGCAATATATTTACATTCCGAAAGGTGGCCTTGTATTTAGAAGAGGGTAATCCGCTAATTAGTGCTTTGTTATTTTTTACATTTTACACGATTTTTATTAAATGTTTACTAAAATTTGTGTCTTATTTTTTTCATATTTCTCCTACCTTTATTCACAAATAAATATATTATTTGTCTTATCCTATATTAGTGGACCTATTTTGATGATATTTCTAACGGAGACAGACAAAAAATCTTTAGAAGTAACATGACTTGTAACTTTTCTGGAAAATCCCACGTGCGTGAAGCCACACATAAAAACTAGTAAATAATAAAACAACAACATCATATCGTTAATTATATTGAATAGCACTTCTAATTCTTGACAAGAAACCAACATTGGTAGGTACATACGACATAAAGGTTAGTGTATACTGTTGGCTTAAAATATATACTGTAAAACGCGCGACCTGTTTGTTTGTCTGTCTACTTCTTGCGACCACCTCTCTCCTTAACTTGCAGCTGTATGACGGCGCCAGGCGGCACATTGTAGTACGCCAAGCTGTTGGTGTCTTTGAAGAAGAGACCCTGGAATCACAAAATTGTAATAACTGATTATTTTCGCGTTTCATTATAGTATAAAATTTATAAATTATATATGTATTAAACGCGCGCGTAACGAATCTTTATATTATATAAAGGTACGTTAGGTGCGCGTTTAATACCTATATTTATAAATAGCACAAGATACAAGAATTTTATCTTCTCTGCGACATTATGTTAGTACAATCAGATAATCACAGTTAAATAGCTAATAGTATTTTCGTCGTAATCACGTCTATTCTTACGGGGTAGTCAGAGCCAACCGCCAAGACTGAAATGGCACGTTCATAGAATTGAAAATACGTCATATACCAATGACGTGATATGTACATTTGTTTCACTGCTAACCGTTGCTCTAACGATAAGGCAAAGGTCAAGGTCAGGTCTAAGGTTCGGCAAGGTGCTCAAAAAGGTCATTCTGAGCTAAATGGAAAACGTTAAACATAGTGCCGTGTGGTTCCCGGAACCAATACAAAAAAGAATAGGACCACTCCATCTCTTTCCTATGGATGTCGTAAAAGCCGACTAAGGGGTAGGCTTATAAACTTGGGATTCTTCTTTTAGGCGATGGGCTAGCAACCTGTCACTATTTGAATCTCAATCCCATCTTAAAGCCAAATAGCTGAACGTGGCCTAACAGTCTTTACAAGACTGTAGGCTCTGTCTACCCCGCAAGGGATATAGACGTGATTATATGTGTATGTATGTATGTTAAACATAATCTATATGTTACATACCTCGTACTGCAGCTTCTGCTTGGCAGTGGGCATGTTGGTAGCCCTCTGCAGCATGTTCTTCAGCTCCCCCACGGAGGTGTTCAGCGGGACGCTGAAGGCCAGCGCCCGGCCGTCCAGCCGCCACTCGGAGCGCTCCGGTTGAGCGGGCAACACCACCTGGAAAGGTGATAATTAAATATTAAAAAAAAAAAAAATACGTTGTCGCATTGAGAACCTCCTATTTTAAAGTGTGTTAAAATGGAATAGATTAAAAATACAAAAAAAGAATAGGACCACTCCATCTCTTTGCCGTGGATGTCGTAAAAGGCGAGTAAGGGATAGGCTTACAAAATTGGAATTCATTTTTTTAGGCGATGGGCGATGCTTATCAAATTGTTTAATTACATTTATGTAGAACGTTACGGCAGTGGCAGCTGTCAAAAAAGAAAATAAACGGACGGACAATGTTAAAATGCGTGATGCGCAGAAAGGTATAGGTTTGAATGTCACCTTGGCCATGTACCAATGACTATTTCAGATGTTTTGTACATTAGTTTGAATACTAACCGATGCTCTTACGGTGACAGAAAACATTGTAAGGAAACCTGCACATTCAGGCAACTCAATGTGTAACCAAGGTTGTAGAGGTCAGACGGGAGTCGCTTCCTATAAAAACCTGACTCATCCAATCCAGGATCCATGGACAAGCAGACGAAGCCCACCTGCAGATGCACGGCGCCGGCGTGGCGCGCCAGCCAGGCGGGCTCGGGCTCCAGCGCGTCCTCGCTGCGCACGCGCTTGGCGGGCGGCGCCTCCTCCTCCTCCGCGGGCGGCAGCGGGGGCGCCGCTGTGGGATCGAAACATATGTTTTCACATATATCAAAACTCAATACTCACTCATCACAATATATAGAAAACTACAAGGCTACTAATAGTACTAAAATTTGTCAAGAAGGTAGATTGTAGTTAGAAAATGTCCGTTTAGAAAAGACTTTTAGAAATTCCTGCAAGTACGGACGATAACAGGATTTTTGGTTTAATGCGGGCGCTCTCTACTAAAGAAACACGCCAAATTTCAAGTCTCTTAATAGGTTTAACCTAACGTTTACCCCGCTTATAAGTCACACCGACAATATTCGACGATATCATTATGACCAGAGTAGTTTTAAGGGCATAGCGCCTACCGCCGAATCAAACCGAAAGTTAACTTAAAACGAAATAATATAACAAATTAACTACAAGTGCATTAAACTTAATATGATATATAAACATGTCTCCTGCAGTTTCGCTCAGAATAGTACAATAGCGGACAGTTGACGTGCTCTATGCTCAACTGGTCAAATATTATCGCGCCCCATACAAAAACTAGACTTCTGCGGTGTAACTTATGAAAGTGACAACACTCTAACACTGTAATTGTATTTGTTATTTAAATAAAAAGTGACTAAATATTAATATTGAAAGATGTAACATTTTATATAATCTTCATCAAGCTTATCTGTTCTTTCCCATTCACACTTACATACATACATATAGTCACGTCTTTATTCCTCGCGGCGTAGACAGAGCCGATAATTTTAAAAAGACTGATAAGCCACGTTCGGCTGTTTGGCTAATATAATGATAGAATTAAGATTCAAATAGTGACAGACTAAGAGGAATCCCAAATTTAATAGTCTATCCCTTAGTCGCCTTTTACGACATCCATGGGAAAGAGATGGAGTGGTCATATTATTATTATTTTTCTATTTGTGCCGGGAACCACACGGCTTTCACACTATCCTCGTATATATGCTTAGTAAATACATATTACCATAGAGTAAATAAACCCTTAACAAACATACCAGGGAATCCGAACGCGGGCGTGGGTATGAGCGGCGGGCGCGGCGCGAGCGGCGGCAGCACCATGAGCGGCGGCAGCGGCGGCAGCAGCACCGGCGGCAGCGGGCGCGGCGCGGCGCCCCGCGGCGGCGGCGGAGCCCGGGCGGCGCCCGGCACCGGCTTGGGGCCGATCTTCTCCTTCTCCTCGTCGGGGAGAAGGCCTTTCACCTGGGGGGAAGAAATGAGTTATCATTATGGTAAATAAGCTAATATTAAAAACATTAATGAGTATAAAACTTTTAAAATTTCCTTCGTTTTCATTGGCAAATGTAGATAGAGAAGAACTTTGAAATGTATTTTCTGAAGCAAATAAAAAAAGCAAAATTGTGTGGTAATAAAATTACCCGTATTTTTCAAAACGTAACCTCTAACCATCACCTTGTACATTTGCAATTTTTAGGTAAAACAATTTATTACCATTCATTCTCAACCCTTACTTAGCACATTACTCCCCAAGTTTCACCTTCAAACTCCCATAGCCCTCACCTTGTGTATCTGCTGTATCTGATCCTCGAGCGTGATGTGCGCACGCGCAGCCCTAGTGGCGGCCTCCACGCTGGAGGTGTGCCCGTCCCACGTGACGCGGTCGTCGCGCCGCTTCTCCTCCTCGCCGATCTTCTTACCGATCGCCGTCTCCTCGTCGCCCACGCCGAAGATGTCCGTACGGCGCTCAGCGAGCTGTGTACATAATTATTGTATTAAAACACTGAGGTATGCGGAAATTGTACATAAAATGAGTTAAAAAAAGTTATTCTACAGCTTCTAAGTAATTGGTATCGGGTACTAGGACTTCGTCGAGAAACAGTAGGTACTACATATAATACAAATAATCACGACCTTCCCCTTTACAAGGTAGACATAGCCAACAGTCTAGAAAAGACTGTAAAAAGCCATATAGCTGTATAGCTTAACGATGGAATATTTAAAACGCATAATAAAGCAAAACCTCACCTGTTTAAGAGAAGCCTCAATGGCCGCTCCCGGGGCCAGCGCCTCGTCCCGGTCCGTCCTCTCGGCGGCCGCGCGGTCCCTCTGCTCCAGCCAGCGCGGGTCCAGCAGGCCAATGCGGACGTGGTCCGCCACTTTGTTGGCGGGGATCTTCTCCCCGGTGATGGGCGACACCAGCCACTCCTCGCTGGCCGGCGTGGGCTGCGGCCGGTCCCGTTTGGGGTCGTACTTCTTGACGACGACCCGGTCTGGGCGGGGCGGGAGCGGGGCTTCTTCACCGGCCGGACGCGGCGGCGGCTCCGGTGGACCTGTGGAAATAGACATGTAGTTGGATGTTGCAGAGTAGTTTTATGAAGGCTAAAGCGAACGTTTGGTTAGATATAAACGTGTTTGTGATTGTTTGCGTGTTGCGTGTGTTCTCAATCCATTGTTAATCTGACATAATGATGAGTGAATGAAAGACTTAAATATGATTATTTGGGAAAACGCTCTGGAATCCACTTGAGTGACCAAAATTTGGCGAATATTTTAAAACCCTGTATATAACATAAAGCACCAACATTCACATTTTAATGTTAATGTTAGTGCTCTTTGTATAATGTGTATAACATATACAAAAAAAAATAAGGGTAAGCCAACAGTATAAGTTACCTTCATCTTCAGAAGACGAGCTCTCTTCTTCCATGTCCTGCACGCGATTGTCATCCGGCCGCTGTTGCTGCTGTGTCCGGTCCTCCATTTCATCCAAATCATCGTCCGATTCTGACTCAGTCTCCGACTCAATCTGCATCTCAGTGTCATCATCATCTTGACCCTGACCTCCATCGTCCCCACGTTCCTGTGCCAACACACGAGCCCCAACTTCTAACGGAGTTGTTGGTGGTGGGAAATCACCCAGTTCACCAGCTGGATAATCAACAGTTTCAACAACAACAAAGTCGTGCCAGTCGATGGAGGCGTACGCCAGCCGCTCCTTCTCAATCCTGGCCTCATCGGCTACTTTACGACGCGCCTGATACGAATGCCAGGCGGCGCGACTGCGAGCCTGATCCAAAACACCATTCCTCACTTCAGATGACAGTTTCGCAACCAACTCTTTTGGAGGCAAAAGCACTTTAGTGTACTGTTCCAGAAGGCGCGTGAAGTACTGAAACAGCGAATGCTGGGGGCGAAGGAAGTCGAACTGATGATTGCGTTCCTCCTTCTTCATCAAATCTGTGAGGAACTGACGTCCGTTCCTTGCTACGAACTGCGCTGTGAGTTTGACTATGTCGAGTTCTAATGCGGAGATGGATGGGGGGTCTGCGATGAACTCGAAATCTGGTGGCGGGTCGCGGGGTGGCGGGGGCTCGGCGGGGACGGCGGCTTTGAGCAGCTCCTGCTGCCGCGCGGCGGTGGCGGGCGCTAGACCTGGACGCTGCACTGCGGGGGCTGCTGGGGCGGGGGTCGGCTCTGTACCTAAATAAGAAGTTTTGTGTCTTGCTTACAGTAAACTTATTAGTTCTATCAAATAAGAGAAGTTTTGCAAATGTAATATATACCTATGTGTAGTTCTTTTTTTTAACATGTAGAAAAATATCACATAAATCAGCACTGCCATTTCATTTTTCAATATGAACATCTAAAGGCTATAATGTGAGAAATACATACATGAATCATGCCTCTTTTCCGGAGGGGTAGGCAGAGACCACATCTTTCCACTTGCCACAATCCCTTCATACTACTTTCGCTTCATCCACATTCATAACTCTGTTCATGCCAGCTCATCAGTTTCGGGTACACTTGACCTGACCTTTTGCTAGAACTTTCTAGCCTCCGATTTGATCAAGGTACATTCGTCTCGGCCTTCCGACTCCAACAGTTCCATTCACACTTTTTAAATGTGAGAAATATTTTGAGGTAATAGTTTATTCTTCTTCTAATATTTATGAGCTAGCTCTTATTGGTAAAGTTAATTTGAGCGTCTTATAGGAGATATGAAAATCTTACAAACATAGCTATAATCCCTTGTGGGGCAGACAGAGCCAACAGTCTTGAAAAGACTGTTAAGTTTAAGGTTGTTAGCCCATAGGCTACAAGAAGCCCAAGTCGTAAAAACGTTGAAAAGGCGACTAAGGGAAAGGCTAAGAAAGCTCTTCCCTTAGTCGCCTTTTACGACAATCATGGGGAATATATGGAGTGGTCCATGTGATGTGTGAACCACATGGCAATGCAAACATTTATTAAAACTAAATAAATCATTTGTTTTTCATATGACACTTACCTTTTCCTTCCCTGATTTCTTTGACCTTATGCTGGTAGTAGGCATGATAGGGATCTCCGGAGTTCAAGAAGTTGAACTTTGGGTTTCCGAGTTCATTCTGACGGATACGAGCTTCGAATTCAGGGCCGTTGCGGGCTACGAAGCTGGCAGTTTTGTCGACAATGTCTATGAATGCGAGTTAAAGAAATGGCAGATCACATTGTCTGGGAATAAATTTGATTTTAAAACCATTTAAAATAATGATAGTAATATTATACAAATTATATAAACCTGCTGGAAGAAATTTCTGTGGGCCTGCTGGTAGGTAGGTAGTGCCCCTGAAATTCTCTTTATTTTAAGTTTTATTCTTATTTTGCTTGATGTACATAAGTAATTCACTCCTATATATTGGAAGGGTAGGCAGAGAAAACATCTTTTCACTTGACACTATCCCTGCATACTTTATATGTATATACTTTTGCTTCATACATACACATATGGTCACGTCTATATCCCTTGCGGGGTAGACAGAGGCAACAGACTTGAAAAGACTGTATGCCCACGTTCAGCTATTTGGCTTAACGATAGAATTGAAATTCAACTAGTGACAGGTTGCTAGCCCATCGCCTAAAAAGAATCCCAAGTTTGTAAGCCTATCCCTTAGTGGCCTTTTACGACATCCATGGGAAAGATATGGAGTTTCCTTTGCTTCATTCACATTGATAACTATTTCCATACAAGCTTGTTGGTTTTGGGGGCTCAACTCTTAAAACGGGCCACCGCCAGAGAGGTTGGGGAGGGGGTGGGGAGGGTGGGGGAGGGTTTGTATGACCCCCCCCAAGTATTTTTTTTTGCCGGAAGCCCCCCCTTTTTTTTATACGAATTTTTGAAAATCTTAAAAATTGCACTAAACAACGCAATATTTTCGGTTTGTCATTGTAAACTGTGTTAATTTAGTATTAAATAATTAGTTTGTCCATTAAACATGTACAACACATTAATTAATATATTTTAGCACTAAAAATATAGTCTAAAACTTTGCTTAAAAGTAAAAACAAAAAAGACACTAACTATGAACAGAACGCAATCCGCCGTTTTGGTTATGTGCTACTGTCATCTTATCTACTGACTTCGAAAGTAGCTGTCGGTAAACGGACAGCAGGGGGTGCAGGGGGGCGCAGCCCCCCCGCACGGGGGGGTCGGGGGGCGGTAGCCCCCCGCAATGAAAAGAAACAAATTAGTCACAAATCAAACTCGGTTTTTTTTTTTTTTTTTTTTAGGAAATAATAATACTACGGCGCGTGTACTATTTTACATGCCTTTATTTATGAGCGGAACCTCAGAATGTGGCAGACCAGGACCCCCTGACAGCACCGGACCCCCTGACATCAAACTCGGTTTGGTTAGGTTAGGTTAGGTTGGTGTAAACCACCAAAGCGGAGCGAGCGAAGCGAGCGGAGCGTTCAAACTGAGTAAAAAAGTATAATAGACAGTACGTATAGGTTAGGTTAGGTTTAACTCACCTTCACCCCTTTCATCCCTTCTGACTTTCCCCCCCCTTGCCCATCTGGCGGTTAATGACCTTTAGCACACTTTTTATATGAAAACTTTAAAAATTCGTAAAAAAAAAACTATAGGCTTCCGGCAAGGGGGGGTCACGGGAGGGGGGGTGTTAACCCCTCCCCCATCCCCCTGCCCCCTCCCCACCCCTCTCCGGCGGTGGCCCGTTTCAAGAGTTTAACCGTTTTGGGTACACATGACCTGAACTTTTTCCAGAACTTCTAAAATTTGATCAAGTTATGTTCATCTAGGTGTTCCCTCTTCTACAGTCTTATTTAAATTCCATTTCTATATGATGTATACAAACATATATTGACAGATATTCCCTTCTCTAATTTTTGAGATAACAATCTCATCTAAAGTATAGCCTAGAAGTATACTAATTGGTAAATAGTTGATATAGAATAAACAACATAAAACCAATTTTAAGTTTTATTCTCAATACATAAAAGCCCATGCTTGCAAGGCCTAAGTGAAAACATAGTTGTACACGATCTCAACCAATATATTTCAAACATAAAAAATGAGACATACCATAGGCTTCAATGTAGATGTACAGAAGTAGAGGTTTGAGGTTATATCAATTTGTACTGATAAAAACAGTTGTTATCATTGGAAAAGGATACTCCTTACTTCTGGCGGAGGATAAATAATTCCTATAACTGGTGGAGGCGGCGGCGGAGGTTCTTCTGGCGCGGGTTCCGGCCCTTGCCCCGGAGGGGCCATTACGTCTATTGACGGCATTGATTGCCGCACAGACTGCTTTTCGCAGTCTATACAGTTCAGCTAAATCACGATTTCAAAAGTTAATGTAAGTAAATCGGGAATGTTGTAATAACCGGACTGGTATAATAATAAACCATATAAATAATAACACCCAACAATAACAAGCCACGCACAGTAGTAGTGGTTTGTCTTTGTGATTGTGACAGTTTGTTGTAGAGACGCGACAGATGAATTGACATTGACAATACATATACCAAAACTGACATTGGCAGCTAGTTTTTTTTATTTTATTTTTTCATGGAAACAGTCGCTCTTTCAGGCATTTTGTATCACAATAACCACCAATTTTAACTCATAGATATAGAATGTGATACGTATAATTTCATATGTACTGTGGGAAAAGGCTCGAGTTACCAGTGTTTTTACCTGCTTATTATAAACCCTACACACCATAATAATAATTGTATATAAAGTCCTTACGCTGTATAAGTATCGACCAATTATATTTACCTACAAAGAAATTGATAAAGTGAAATGAAGTCAAAAGACCATTTATATTTACAAAACCACATAGGTAGATTTACCAAGTCAAATAAACATATTTCGTGCTATCCATATCAGCAGCTAAGGGGGTGTTGTTATTGTACAAATAAAACAAGGTTCTAAAGTTGGTTCCGTAGCGCAGGCCGTAGTTAAAGTACATCGATGCGATGACAGTGAGCAGGTAGGTTATGACCCATAGCAGCAACGCAATGAGCAGCATCCATATGGTTGTCTTCATACGCCATTCGTCGGTCACGTTGCCACTGAGACCCATTTCTTCGCAGTTCGTATTCTGTTGGCATGTATAGATTTAACATAAGTATTTTTAAATTACGTACAGTCTATGTATTAAATAGACTTAGAAATCGGAATAATATAGAAATTACTATAAAATAAATAAATAAATACATAGGTATACTTATGGTACATAGGTATTTATTTATTTATTTTATAGTATTAGATACGGGATTCCCGTATATAGATACGGGATAGATTACACAGACGGAGTTAGCCACGAAGTAAGTTCAAGACTTATGTTATGAGATACTAACCCAACAACACTATATTTTATAATAAATATCTATTAAAATAGATAAACATCCCAAACCCGGGGCCAATCAGAGAACTCTTTCACGAAAAAAACTTCTGAACCGATTACGATGAAATTAGGTATGTAGGTAGCTGAAGACCCAGAATAACATATAGGCTACTTTTTATCACGGAGTTCCCGCGGGATTGATAGGGTTTCCATGCGGACGAAGTCGCGGGCGGCCTCTAATTAAACATAATAAACTCTCTAAGCCCTTGCTACGAGTACTTTGCTTACTAAGTATTTCTACAGAGCAGTTTAAGTGAATTTAAGCTACCAAATTATTCTCGTAAAAATTATAAATAATTGTTTTACATGCTCGTAACCTCTCATATTTGTGTGTTTTGGTTCAACCTCCACTGTTATGTTTTAGAGCCCAGAGTCCTTCTCCTTACCTCTTCTTTCGCCTAATAATAGATAAGTAGCTAGCTGTACCTAGTATTAGGCGAAAAGAGTATTAGGTATTTAATAGTTTTATCAATACTCACACAGTGGACCTTACTTTGAGGGTTAGACATGGTCTATTCCCACGGGAATTTGGAATAAATCTAGCAAGGTATCTAAGGTAATCCAAACCTCAATGTTTTCTTCTTTATGACCATCAAGATAATTTTGTTATATTATTGTAAAATATTTTTGATTAATGATGAGATCATGAGAAAATTCTTATGGACATCAGATTTTTTTTTAAATTATTTTACGTCAATTATTGAAATAAGTCACTTCACTTTTCTTTTGCAGAATAGAGGTGAAAGGTGTGAGAATTATTTTAATAATTTTTGATATTTTTTTGTAGAAAAGAGTTTGAGTTGGTACTCTTTCACACTTCCAAAATTCAAATGTCACACAATATTCATTCGTTTTAAAAACCTGAATTGTCAAGGCAAGAATTACTTACCTTCATAGGTAGGTAGGTACCTTCCAATTAATCATCCTAATAACATAGGTAAGTAACGACAGTATTAAATACTATGCTTTCCTTCACGGATTCATCAAATTCTATAGTTTCTTTTCACTACGCGAAAAATAAAATACCATTGGTTACAAATTTTCCAAGCTGTAGCGATATGAAAACACCAAGAAATAATAAAAATAGTTTATTTAAACAGGCATATAATAAACATTTAACATTATAATTAATCGATTACGTTACGTCTTTTATTTATTTTATATAATAAGAAAATAATAAAAAACAAAATAACAATCATCAAAAATACACAATTGAACTGTAAATTATTAGCTCGCTATAAAATTTTTAATATTTTAAAGCTAAATTATTCTCTAATTTAAAGCTAAATTAGTAAATTCTATGCGTTATAAGTATATTTTACGATTAATTATTAATGATTAGGTTTTAATTAACAGTCGAAATTAAAATTAAAGAAGGTTATAAGAATTACATAAGTAGGCACTTAGTAAAAGTAATACGTATAATAGGGTTTGAAATTGAACATAAATTTAACATGTTAATTAACGATCATTGCTTATATTTAGATAAATTAAATCAGATCACGTAATAAAACGAACGAAGAATTTCCCTCCAAAAGTTTTCCCTTCTAGTCACGTTTGACCATTCAGCGCATTTTTTTTTTTGGTAAATTGATAGGCATATAACAACCACCAATTCTAAGATGCCAAAATTTTAATCAATAAATAAAAACATAAATCATTTTAACGACAATAATTACTTCTGATTAAATAAAGTACAATATTTCAACGTAGGTAGAAAATCAATTACTTATTTGAATTTTGTGTTTTTTTTACATTTCATTTATTTTTATTGGCAAAGACAACTGGCTATGGCAAAAATTGTAATTTATTTAATCAGATCAAGCAGCTTCTCCATAAAGCTATATCTCCTAGAGGGGCTGATTCAATTGACTCCGTTGATGGACGCGAGGTCGTCTCTGTGCTCGTACGCAGATCGCGGGGTAATTTTTTCTCTCTCCTCGTTTCCCGCCAAAAAGATAGCAAGGTGCTCCTGGGGGAGGGGGAACTTATGAAACCTTCACAGTGAGACAATAAGAAAGATAATACAAATATAAACGGCAACAAACGTTTGCCTTGACAAAACCTGAAATAATAATAATAAGTATTTTTGGACTCTGAAATTGATATCAACTAGGTATTGTTGTAAGACAGAGCAAATCAAATTAAAAATTGCTTAAAATAGAAACAAAGTTCAGGTTTTATAATAATTCAGTATAAGGTAAGCGTGCAACCTTTGATTTAAGTACGCATATTAAATCTTTATCATAGTTACATAATATGCTTTAACAGACATTTGTCATGCTAACCTTGTGTCGCCCGCCGTACGTACTACGGTGCCAATAATATAGCATAACAACTGCATAGCTGGTCTTGCCACTAACATTTCACCAAAAATCTGGAACTATAGCTACCGTCCCTACAACACCAGCCGCCCACTGACACACTCACCAGGTAGGTCTTGGAGGTGGCCTGCAGCTGCTGCAACAGCGCTCGCAGCTTACCGCGCCACTCCCTCACCTCGTGTGGTAACTATAGCTACCGCGGCTCTGCCGGTCCCTACAACACCAGCCGCCCACTGACACACTCACCAGGTAGGTCTTGGAGGTGGCCTGCAGCTGCTGCAACAGCGCTCGCAGCTTACCGCGCACTCCCTCACCTCGTGTGGTAACTATAGC
Source organism: Amyelois transitella (assembly GCF_032362555.1). NCBI lineage: Eukaryota > Metazoa > Arthropoda > Insecta > Lepidoptera > Pyralidae > Amyelois > Amyelois transitella. The sequence goes on along the minus strand of NC_083513.1, from coordinate 1,726,257 downwards.
TACCGCAGCTCTGCCGGTCCCTACAGGACCAGCCGCCCACTGACACACTCACCAGGTAGGTCTTGGAGGTGGCCTGCAGCTGCTGCAGCAGAGCTCGCAGCTTACCGCGCCACTCCCTCACCTCCGTCATAGCTGTCTCCACTGGCATCGTCTGCATACGGAAATTATTTGTTGATTATCTGACTCTAAGCAGATATACAAGGAGAGTGTGGAGGGAAAGGTCGGAGTGGGAAGACCTAGACGAACGTATCTTGATCAAATTAAGGACGTCCTGGTAAAGGGTCAGGTCAAAAGTACCCGAAACCGCCGAGCTTGCATGAAAAAAAAAAGTTATGAATGTGGATGAAGCGAAGGAAGTATGCAGAGATCTTGGCAAGTGGAAAGAAGTAGTCTCTGCCTACCCCTCCGGGAAAGAGGCGTGATTTTATGTATGTATATCTGACTCTAGCTGTACCCGCGATTTCGTCCGCGTGGAATAGTTATTTTGGGCATCATTGAAGCCTTCAAGGAGGAATAATTTTCCCCGTTTTTTTCATTATTTCTTCGCACCGTATAGATACAGCGTGATGATAAATAGCCTAAAAAGCCTTCCTCGATAAATGGTCTACTAAACACAAATATAATTTTTCAATTCAAACCAGTAGTTCCTGAGATTAGCGCGTTCAGACAAACTCTTCAGCTTTATAATATATTTGTATAGATTTACATGTGAAAGAACCACTGCAATGAGAATTACACCATCTTGTGGGGACTGTGACTTTATGAATATTTGAGGCCGTGGATTGAGTAAGTCAGGTCTCGTCTGAACTTCACAACCTTTGCAGAGGAACACAACCTATACTCGATTATGGTTAGTTATTAGTACATATGATCACGTCCACATCCCTTGCGGGGTAGACAAAGCCGACAGTCTTGAAAAGACTGATCAGCCACGTTCAGCTTTTATCTCAACTATATATGCCGTGTGGTTTTCGGCATATGTAGTTGTGATAAAAGCCGATACAAAAAAGAATAGGACCACGCCATCTCTTTCCCATGGACGTCTCTAGGCGATGGGCTGGCAACCTGTCACTATTTGAATCACAATTCTATGACCAAGCCAAACAGCTGTACGTGGCCTTTCAGTCTTTTGATGGCTGTTGGCTCTGTCAACCCCGCAAGGGTATATACCAGCATAGACGTGATTACATGAGAAGATAAATACATAGCACGCTACGAAAATGCTGGATCCAAAGGTCGGAGTGTGATGTTCCAGCAATGACCCACTACACTCATAACTGATAGGTTTGACTTATCGTATGATCGTTGTTTTTATAATTATTATTATAATTACAAGCCGATTATGAAACTAGTAACTTTCCCATGTAAGAGACGCAATGAAATAGCTGAAAGGTCAGTTAGAAAATAAACATTATGATAAAATTAATCGTTATTTACTATTATATTAACACACGATACTCACGTGCCAGATTCTTGGTTAAGCAGGATGTTAGTAATCTGTGTATTTTATAAACATACTTTTTCAATACCATCTACATTTTTAAGAGAAATAAAAGGTTATTATAGATATTTATAGGTAGTTGTTAATAAAAACCTTGAATTTACTCTACAATGCGCATTGGCATCAGCTATTGTTAAATTTTTATAGTTGAGCTTTTTTTTTTGGAACTCGATTTTGAGTTCTTAAAAAAAAATTTATTAATTTTCTCAAAAAAATTGTATGGGGTTTAAAATAAACACCCTGTATATAAAACAGACATGATAATACATGAGTCCGTGTATAATAAAATGGAGAAAATTATAATTTATAAGAATTAGTTATTTATTCTACTTTCAGAGAGATTTTACTAAATAAATCTGACAATAAAAGTCCGTAAAACTGCTTCTAAGGCTCTTTATCCCACGAAATAAATAAAACAGCTAACATACAAAGACTTAAAATATAAGACTAGCTAATTGAATGCCCAGTGTGAATGTGAAAATTCAATGAGTTAACATCGGGAACTGACTATCAAAAGGTATGGTGATGACATTGACATGAACGTGCAAGGATTTCCTCGAGTTGAAATCCGCGGGCCGCCGTGACAACACTACCTTCAGCAGGGCGTCGGCGGCCGAAGACAGGTGACTGCTCACCACTGACAGGCCTTGACGCACATTCCTGTTGGAGGAAACTTTTATTATTGTACCTTCTATATAAACATACATACATATAATCACGCCTATATCCCTTACGATGTAGATCGAGCCAACAGTCTTAAAAAGTCTGATAGGCCACGTTCAGCTGTTTGGCTTAATGATAGAATTGAGATACAAATAGTGGCAGGTTGCTAGCCTGTCGCCTAATAGAAGAATAACAAGTTTATAAGCCTATCCCTAAGTCGCCTTTTTCGACATCCATGAGAGAGAGATGGAGTGGTCGTATTCTTTTTCTAAAAAAAGCCGGAAACCACACTGCGCTATATAAACATACATACATACATATGATCACGTCTATATCCCTTGCGGGGTAGACAGAGCCAACAGTCCTGAAAAGACTGAATGGCCACGTTCAGCTATTTGGCTTAATGATAGAACCGAGATTCAAATCCGCTATATAAACATTACGAAAATTGAGATTTTGTGGCCATTCAGTATTTTCGAGACTGTTGGCTCTGTCTACTCAGCAAAGGATATAGACTTTTTTAATTACCCCGTATACTTTATTTGCTTGTCTCTTCATATCTACAAAGTCATCGGTTTAGGGTACTTTTGGCGTGCCCTTTTGACAAACTCTTGATTTGACCATGGAACGTTTGGCACAATCTCTCTAACCTTGGCGTGCTCCCAGTAGCACCCTCCGCCATTAAGCTTCGGGGCTGTGGGTCCTCCCTTTCACACTCTATACATATATATATATAAATTATAAATATAAATATATATATATTTGCTTAGAGTTTTGTTGCTGCTTTCATTCATCCTCCAAATGAACTAAGCGCTCCGTATTCTATTACTATCATTAAGTATCTACTTTTTTTTTTATTGGACAAATTACACTGATTGAGTTAGTCTCGAAGTAAGTTCTTTGAGACTTGTGTTACGAGATACTAACTCAACGATACTGTATTTTATAATAAATACTTATATAGATAAACATCCAAGACCCAGGTTAATCAGAAAAAGTTCTTTTCTCATCATGCCCTGGCCGGGATTCGAACCCGGGACCTCCGATGTCACAGACAAGCATATTACCGCTGCGCCACAGAGGCTGTCAGCTGTGACTTTCAATCAGTGACTTTCATTACAGCATTCATTCTTTATCCAGTCAAAATGCTGGTCAATTGCCCGGTTATTTTTAAGTTTTGATATTCATACATCATAGGTATCTTTAGTTTTTGTTCTCACCTGGGCAAATCCGTGTGCGTATAGTTGACGAGGTGGACAACCTTGCGAGCCGTCTCCCTGGCCAACAAAACTGTCAACTCTTCCAGTGTCGCCGGCCTAGCCTGGTTCTCAGGCTCTGGGCGACTAAGGGATGCGTACAACTCCTTAGCTTTCTTCCAGGCGAGTGCGGGGTCGGTCGCCACCTGGGACAGTTAATAAACTTTTACGTTAGCATAATCAACATCTGAAAGCGATCATTCATATGTTGACATTATTGTACGAAATTGAAAGGTGTTAAAGGAATATTGTATTTTTTTTTAAGTAAGTCTTAAAAGGAATTTAATTATGACACGATTAATCACGATGTAAGTAATTGACACATACTTACATCAGTTTTTGAAAGAAAATATGGTTTAGGTGAGGGAAAGTATGGGCCGTAAAACACATTTTTTTTTCAGAATATTGTAACTTTGAATAGACAGATCGATATGGCGTAAAATTCTGATCTGTTTCAGCCAAAAGCGGTGATTACGCCTTTTCTACACTGAAGTATCGATATATAAGGTCTTGCCGTTCCATTCTCACGGACCAAGATGACAATCTATTTTTTTCTCGTTGACGAGGCATGTGTTTTGCCTAACCCATCTCAATTTTTTTTGTTTAACCGTAATATTATAAGAGAGGGTAGCTATAGTCTATCAAAGTTCCACCCTGAGCAGGTTTTAGGCAACCTTTTTAAGTATAATCGTTTTCTAGGACTCCTGAATTTTAGGAATCCAGAGCCGAGTCTTGTCGGAACTTGATTGTGTTTTATCACGTTGTTATCACAAAACTAATTAGTCCAGCAAGTTTATTTTAAATAAATCTCTCATTATCATGTTGTTGCATATCAAAAAGTAATCCGAGGCCACGAATATATATAAAGGCTCTCGTGTCTGATAAATTTTGGTAATCAACAAATATTTATGCATATTTTTAACTCTCTACGCAGAAATTACCTACATATGTGCCCAAGTTCCCAAACAAATAACAAACTTTCAAGAGATAGGTGATTCGATAAAATTTCGCCAAAACAGTAAAATCGTACATCCAAAAAACTTATAAATGTAAAAATTATAAGCTTTTAAATTCATAACCTAAAAATACTCACCAGCTCAGCAACGTAGACCAACACGTGGATCTGCTCCTTAATAGCCTTGGCCTCGGCGAGGGCCTGCCTCGTGAGCCGCCGCTGCAGCTTGCGCCGGAGCCGCGCGCCGTGCTGCACGGCCTGCGCCGCGCGCGCCCGCCCCGACCCCCCCTCCACGTCCGCCTCGGGCCCCGTCACTATTATCACCACTATTTAATTATTTATTGATAGCTGAGATTAAATTTGGGCATCGGTGGTCGAAAGGTGATAACTGACTTTAATAAGTCTTAGTTTCGAAACCCATTAGGTACGACCATGAATATTTTCTATGGGTTAGTTTCATTGTTAACCGATGCTCTTATGGTAAAGACAACGACGTGTGAATCTGCTCTTTGATAGCCTTGGCCTCAGCGAGGGCCTGCCTCGTGTGCCGCACGCCCTTTGCAGACAGTCGCTGATAATATACACATGCATAGAATCACGCCTTTATCTCTTAGAGAGTAGACAGAGCCAACAGTCTCGCAAAGACTGAAGTATTTTTTTTTCCAAATAAAGGGAGCTTATTTAGCAGTATAGCACTAAAATCTAACATTGTATAGGGCAGTACCTCTTACATTATGTAAGTACCTACTACCTATTATGCCAGGTTCATACAGTTATCAGAATTTTGATATGGAGGCCGTCTAAGTGTCACTTAATTAAGGCCAGGAAAACATCGTCTACCCGATTTCTAGATATACTATTAGTCATTTTAACGGCACAATAACTTAAATTGTGCAGGATATAGATACCAGTTAATTAACTATTTAGAAGGCGATATCTTAGGCCAGAGTCCATCGGTGGGCGGCGCTGATAAGGAGTAAATTTGTCACCAGAGAATGATAAGGGATGCTGCATCTGCCTATAGGAGTGATGTCATCGAAAGTTCCGGCATTCTATTTATAAGTTCATGATAGTAGGAATGATCCGAAGGAATTAATCAGTTATTAAAGAGAATAAATGAGAGGCATATAAGTTTTTAACTCATAGGTAAAGCTCTTTGATAGGAAGGCTACAGGATTCTGCAAATATATTGATATTCATCGAACTTGAGAGAAGAAAGAAGACAGAGGGAAAGAATAAACCTCCAAACTCGACATTTTAAACCATTTGGTAATTGGTTACTACACCGAGGTAAGATGTAACCTGCTACCGTGGGTCTCTTCTGCTTTTTCTGTTCAGTTCTTGGTACAAAATTAGAGTAGTCTTGAAACTTAGTAAGTAGTTCAACACAGTGACCGATGGTGGGAAAAGATACTATCATCGAAAAACTTTATTTCCCTTCCTGAATTTAAAAAATACTTTTTATTTCACAGATAAAAAGCTTGAGGTTTCAAATTTACCTACAGCAATGAAGCGCATAAGCCGTACCTTACATTATCTGTTATTGGCAGAGGTACATTGATGTAATAACAGTGTCAAAATGTTAATTGTATTCCTGATAATAATAATTGGACGACCTAGAGGCTAGAGGCAAGAAGATAAACCTAGGAATAGTCTGTTTGATACGGGGCTTGGCGCTTTGATGGCCGGATACCTACTTGTGTGTATTAAATCATATTCCCGATTGACTAATTTATTTGTTTGTCCACAACAAATTATGTTTGTAATATTCCATGACTTGGCATTTATAACATAGTGATTACTATATAGACGTGATTATATGTATGATTACTCTCATTTTTATATCTCTATTAAGTAGATATTTGCATAGTTTTGTCTGCAAGATTATTTGAGAAATGTAATGAATAATTTTATTCATAATATGGGGACAATTTGTACCTATGTAGTATAAATATACTACAGGATAATACATATAATACACAATGTACCCTTCTACAACGAAATATAAAGAATGTTCTTTTTTTAACAAAAGACCAAAATAAAAAAAAATATAATCTTATCGATTCGGAAATGTTTGTAGTGATAATTTTGATTTGCGATAAAGATTTACTTACTTAAAATTTTATTGATGGAAACTATGATAATAATCACATTAAAAATAATTTTATTGTATTTGAAATAAGTACACCAATAAACATTTAAATGCTTTTGAAACAAATTTTGATGTTAGGTTTTCCAGGCATGCCTTAAGCCCATATTCTAAAATACCTCCCACTTATAGCCATAAATTACAGTAGATGAAGATTTTCAATTTTTTTTTTCTTTTACCTGTAATTATAAGGTTGTCGGAAATTGCTTGATAGCGGTAGTAAGCTTTGTATCATTGACATAACGGTTTCAATTTGTTGTTCAAAATAACAAGCAACATGGTAACTACACAAGCAACTACTGTGCCGTGTGGCTCCCGGCACCAATACGAAAAAGAATAGGACCACTCCATCTCTTTCCCATGGATGTCGTAAAAGGCGACTAAGGGATAGGCTTACAAACTCGGGATTCTTTTTTAGGCGATGGGCTAGCAACCTGTCACTAGTTGAATCTCTTCTATCGTTAAGCCAAATAGCTGAACGTGGCCATTCAGTCTTTTCAACACTGTTGGCTCTGTCTACCCCGCAAGGGATATAGACGTGACCATATGTATGTATGTAAACTAGATTAATAGTCTGCGCTCACCATCATTGGCGTCCTGGTGGTCAGGCGGCAGGTACTTGTCGACGTACTTGTCCGCGGTGGTGAGCGCCCTGTCCAGCGCTGTGGCGGTCACGGCGGTCACGCGCGAGTCCAGCACGGCCGTGCCCAGCTGCTTGACGGAGTCCGCGCGACGGAGCACATACTGCCGGGTTTCCGAGTACATCTGTTTTGTGTGAATGTTAAAAAGACTCTTTGTTAAGTCTATGAAGGTAGTTTTGTAGCTAGAAATGAGGCAGAGTTAAGAGAATTTATTCTGTACCTAGTGTATCAAAAAATACCAAGGCTGCTTGTCGGAGTCCGCGCGACGGAGTACATACTGCCGGGTTTCCGAGTACATCTGTTTTGTTTGAATGTTAAAAAGACTCCTTGTTAAGTCTATGAAGGTAGTTTTGTGGCAAGGAAAGAGGCAGAGTTAAGAGAATTTATTCTGTACCTAGTGTATCAAAAAATACCAAGACTGCTTGACGGAGTCCGCGCGACGGAGGACATACTGCCGGGTTTCCGAGTACATCTGTTTTGTTTGAATGGTAAAAAGACTTGTGACACTAATGAAAATATCTTCATGATCTTTGTTAAGTGTATGAAGGTAGTTTTGTGGCTAGAAAAGAGGCACAGTAAAGAGGAATCTCTGCATGTATCATAATTTATTCTGTACCTAGTGCATCAAAAAATACCAAGACTGCTTGACGGAGTACCTACATACTGCCGGGTTTCCGAGTACATCTGTTTTGTTTGAATGTTAAAAAGACTCTTTGTTAAGTCTATGAAGGTAGTTTTGTAGCTAGAAAAGAGGCAGAGTTAAGAGGAATATGTTCTTGTACCATAATTTATTGTGTACCTAGAGTATTTAAAAAAATACCAAGACTGCTTGACGGAGTCCGCGCGACGGAGGACATACTGCCGGGTTTCCGAGTACATCTGTTTTGTGTGAATGTTAAAAAGACTTGTGACACTAATGAAAATATCTTCATGAACTTTGTTAAGTCTATGAAAGTAGTTTTGTGGCTAGAAAAGAGGCACAGTAAAGACGAATCTCTGCCTGTACCATTATTTATTCTGTACCTAGTGCATCAAAAAATACCAAGGCTAAGTCATATCAGGCAACCGTTTCGCAACAAGGGAAAAGTTTTTTTTTATGATTTTATAAATTGTGATGGGTCATCAAAAAAGAAAAACTTATTTCCCAAGTTGTGAAGTCAACAATCAAGTGGTGACTAGGACGAAAATAATTAAGTTTAAAACAGCAGTCTGAATATTTTTATAAGCGTTTTGGAGGTTCTTTAATACACATAGGAGATTAAACAGATATTGAAAAAATAAATTGGTAACCTTTTAAATATGTTCATCTTACCGTCTGAGGAGGCAAATATATAGACGGGACGGTCTTTTCCACGATGTCCAGGGATTTGCAGAGGAACCTGTCCAGCTGGTGGATGGGACTCTCCAGCAGCATCACCGCTGGAAGGGCCAGCTGGGCCCCGGTCGCCAGGGACCTCTCGCCCAGGGAGAGATACCAGCGGAACAGGGGGTTCGATTGCTGGGTAAAAATATTATTTCTCAATAATATAATCACGACTATATCTCTTGCGGGGTAAACAGATATTGAAAATACTGTAAGACCTCGTTCAGATGTGTGGATTAATAATGGATATGAGATTCAAATAGCGACAGGTTGCTAGCCCGTGGCCCCACATGAAGAATCTCAAATTAATATCCTTTTCCTTAGTCACCTTATACGACATCAATGAAAAGCATATGGATTGGTCCAGTCAAAGTTTTAATATTTCCTGATTTTTATTGCACATAAAAAAAGGAGACATGTTTGATCTTGGTTGAAATTTTCTACGTTCTCCTTATGTCACACCTGGTAAAATCCTCACTTCTCTGGAGTAAAGCCCGGGATGCGTTTGAGCATGATCCTAGATTGGGTCAGTCAGGTTTACAGGAAGCGACTCCCGTCTGTCCGCAACCATTGCAGGAGACTTGTTACCCATTATGGATCATAATAATAAAAGCTGAATGCGACTTTTCCCTATAAAACGTTGCTTTGTATGGGTGCTTCTAAAACGCTTAAAAAATAACAGAAAATTTGTAATAGAACTTATATTATTTCTAATAGAACGTGAAGAAATTAAACTTATGCAGAGTTTGTGTGATTTTTTTTAATTTAGTATACATTTTATCTACCACCTATGATATAATAGCAAAGAATACGAGTATGTTGTAGTAGATCATGGACGTAGAAAAAAAGGCAGACGTAGTGTGCCTTGAAAAAAGTGAAGCATCGTAATGGTGACATTGTACGTACATATGTGTGAATGAGATAATCTATCACGCATCTTTGTCTTAAGGGCGGCCGACTCTAACAGTATTGGTGAGAGGGTGCGTGAGGCATGTATATATATATATAGTGGGCATACTATTGGTGCTTCATTTTGACGTGTAGCAATACTCCGTCCGCCTTTTTTCTACATCCATGTTGTAAATATGTACCTTGATCCTGTGATAGATCTTCTCAGTGACATCGATCCCCGACTCGACGATGGGTATAGCGGCGACTCGCGACACCGCCTCCAACTTTAACGTGGGTTTTTGTTCAGGCACTAAACAGACAAAAATATATTGTTAAGAAGGTATGGGAAGTAAAGAGGCGTGCTGAGAATGTCCTTTTATTTTAAAAACAGAATAGATATTCCAATTTGAACCTTCTTCAAAGAAAGCTGAGGTTCGTATTTAAGCATACAAATCACATGTTCATTTTTGTTACGCTTTTAATTTGCCATAATGAATCGGTTTAATTTTATAATTTATAACTATGTTGATGTACAAAGATTTAAATGACTTTTAACCTACTGACATTTGACAATGCGCATTTTAATTATAATGCAAACTTAAAAAAACAGGGGAATCCCTCCTTATTAATAGTCGTATCGTAATAATTTTAATAAAAATAACTATTTCTTAGATCAATATTTTTCAGAAATTTAATTCGAAAATGAACATTTGAGACGTATTTTTTTTTAATTAAAAAAATATAATGTAGTTTGAAGTAGGTATTAAAAATTTTTTGAGAAAATTTTTCAGAATTATGTAAGCATCAACATATATTTTTCATGTTGCCTATAATTACGTCAGAATACTATATAAAACTAAGCTTAACTTATGCTTAGGTTCCCAAGTTTTAGACACTTGCTATATAAATCGGACTATAAATAGACGCTTATATCATTTTGCTTATCACCATGCGCCTGCGCCGCCCGCCTCGAAGCCCGGCGCATCCACCAAATAATCTCTTTTATTGCTCTTTTATCGCATCAACTTTCGTAAATAATATCTTCCAGAATATTGTAGACACAAATAGTTCGTAAGTACCTAAATAAATTATAAATAAGTTCTAATATAAAAAACTTAAAAGCTTTTAAAAAATAAATAATTGAGTGTTGAACGAAGTAGCTACCTTCTATATTAAACCATGGAGAAAGTAAGTACGTAATAACGAACATTATAACGATATTATTCACATGTGTTAAATTATTATTTTTAAATTATGAATGACACGTACTCTTTGTAGGGCTCCCTTGACTCTGGTTAACCGCTTGTAAGTATGCCTCAGCTTTCTTAGCAATGGACCCCTTGACCTTTTTATTGACACCAAAAGCACAAGACCCGTTAAAGGATTTTTTATAAACATCACCATTTCCCGCCATTTTAGTCGTCACTGTTATTTTCGCGCGATATTCAAACGTCATTCGATTTATTTCTTTTAATTTTAATTTCAATTTTTGTTATTTTTTAATTCAGCAACACGATCGATGTGGCCAGTGCACAGATTACATAAAACTAGTGAATTCTCACGGCGCCAAATGATCAAGTACTTAATGTGATGTGATCAGGGGTTATCTCTGGTTTTAAAACATCGACATATCTTTAATGAGATACTCAAGTACTTACATACAAATTGAGAATTAGGTCATCAATTTAATTGGCGATGACATATGTCCGGATAAATGCCTATTTTATAGTGTATTTGGACTGACACACTGGTCTAAATCAACGTGATGAAGGTTAATCGAGATTGTGAAGATATGTATGCAATTCAAATTGAAAAATATGTATCTTTATATAAATAAAACCAGTGTATATCAAAATGTACTCGCAATCATATTATATATATGTAGCTGTGTAAATTTCTACACAATAATTACAAACACATTACAAACAAACATAGGTTCTGCATTTCTAAAAAAATCAGAATAACCAGAAATCAAATTATTAGATAGAAGTATTTTTGCCCGTTTACCCCGGCACCTATAAAATTGATACAATCATATCAAAAACATCGTAATTCAACATATTAAAAAAAACGTAGACGTGTCTACGAGGTTCTACGAACAACTACGAGTTTGCTACGAAGTTTCTATGAAAAATGGTAGACAAGTCTTCGTAGACAATGTATTATTTAAAAAAAACATATTTCGCTCTGCAATTTGACATAACATCAATGGTGGTAAGTATTAAGCAATTTATAAAATCCGCCTTCACCACCGTGCTAACTTAAATCTGATTGTTCTAATTATATGTAGGTAGGTACATTATTTATTTCTTAGTATAAAAGCTGTAGTTTACGTTACTTCTGGCAATTTATCTAAAATCTCCAGAAGTAACGTAACGTTACTTCAATATTTGATTCCAAAGAATCAAATTTTAAATTTATTCTTTGGAAACAAAAATGTATGTAAAGAGTATGGGTTTAAGATAAACTTAGCGGTTGTACAATGATAAAACATGTCAGTCACCTTTACCTTTTGTAAATACAGATACAAAATAATTCAAAAACAACATAATTATCGTGGAACCCGGATGTTATCGACGACTACATGTTGTCCATTATCGGAAACCGTTTTAACATGATCCGGGAAGAAACTAAGTAGGTTAGACAGACAAACATACAAATAAGAGGCCAAAGGTAACTAATAATTAAGGTCACTACACTACACAACAAAAAAACAATTGTTTATTTCTGATTAGTTTTTAGGGTTCCGTACCTATAAGGTATTAACGGGACTCTATTACTGTCTCTCTGTCCGTCCGTGCATCTGTCTGTCACGAGGCCGTATCTCATAAAACGTGACAGCTAGAAAGTTGAATTTTTCACAAATTATGCATTTCCGTGGCCGCTATAACAACAATTACTAAAATAAATTAAAATTTTATACAACTGTAATTCAACTGATGCACTTTATGATATGCAATAAAGATTTTGAATTGAATTGAATAAAATTCAATTCAATTTTCCCTTAAACCTTTCTGTCCTACCAGTAGAAATTAACAGAGAATAAATAATTTATATTAAAAACATACTACATTCCTGCTCAACCATTCAAAAATAATGTAGTACTTGAGTCTAATGAAGTTTTGAATGAATGCCTATTGTGTTATTCTATTATTATACTTTAGTTCTAAATTAAGACACATTCACAAACTATTACAACAGAAAAATAAGACATATAGTGCCGCTAAACGTTTTTGGTAATCGGCTAAAAGAATACTTAACGGAATTTGATATTTGGTACATAAACATAACCAGACTAGGTAAGTCTCGACTAAAAAGCACACTTCTTTTTTCTGCAAAATTCTCACAGGAGCAAATCCGGCGCACAAGTGAACGTAAGTTAAAATGCTGCAGCGTAGTTTGTTCCGCCGCTTCCCCTTCACCTACGCTTTGAAAGCGGTAGCAAGTATAAGTTAGTAGTTAAGTTGTATTGACGTCAATAAACGATACCTTGTATCCTATTTTGTAAATAAATCTTTTTCTATTCTACCAATTTGAATATTAATTTACAACTGAATATATAAAGGATCTTTATGTTCCACTTAGTGAATCATGGCAATAACTCAAGTACTTGAATAATAAAAAAACAATTGAAAACGGTTAATTCTTATTATATTTATTTATTGAAGTAGGTACTTTAGTTGTTTTATTAAAGCGCGGTATCTCCGCACGTTATCACGCGCAACCCTTGAACTTCCATTCATTGCAATCAAAGTCACTAAAGTTAGTTGGATGGAGTTACAAAAGGAATATTTTCAAACTGAAGCACGTCCACAAGGGATATAGACGTGACTATATGTATGAACGTATGTAGTGTGTCAACAATTTTTTTTTTAAATTTATTACTAAACATATAAACGACGGAGTTTATATCCTAATTTATTTAACGAATGAGAGATGTCCAAAGTCTAAGGTTTCGTCCGAGCACTTTGTCTTATACACATGTTTGTTTTTTTTGTTTATGTTATTAGTCACGTCTATATCCCGTACGGATTAGACAGAGCCAACAGTTTTGTAAAGACCAAAGTGCACGTTCATCTGGGTATGTCTTCATTATGTAATTGACATTCAAATATTGACAAGTTGCTAGCCCGTCTCGTACAAGAGTAGTAATCCCAAGTTTATAAGCTTAGGATTATAAGGGATAGCCCTTAGTCGCCTTTAACGACATCCATGGGAAAGATTAGTGCCGGAAACCATATAGTACCGTTATTTTTTTTAAACAGAAAACGGACCATTTTATTTTTTTGTTAATTTATATCATACACGTGGAAATCTCGAGTTCAAAGGTTTAAGATACTATTTTTACTGCAAATAAAAGAGACTCCGAATCCATTGTAATAATTATTGTGAAGTTCATTTGTTTGTCCTCCACTCACGTAAAGATATTTTTTTTTTTAAATCGAAGAAAATGATACTCGTTAACGTCGGTAATTCATTATTCAACGTTTATAATTATGTACCTAACTACACACTTTAAACTTCACAAAAAAAATAAGTTTTAAAAACAAAAAATAAATTATAAGACAGTTTATTTACTACCGACCAATGTCTACCTACAAATGACGATAAAATATTCAAATTATATTATAAACTTTTTTTGGTTCCAAATAACTATTTCTGATAAGTTTTTGTACACATACACAGACATGTTATCTACCTATAAGTATGTACATGTAGAAAGGTCACTCACACTAAACGAATTACGAAATCTTGAAACCCACATGACCTGTGGTGCTAAAAAATGTCTATATTGTAGGTACCCACACGAGGCATAGATAAAAAGCGTCAGCAAATAAAAGAACTAATCTTCTCGACATAAACTTATAGACAATTATATTATAAGTCAGTTTGTCTGTCTATCTGTGACAATTTCACGGTTAAACCGCTTTAGCGATTCTGATGACATTTTAATTAATATGACTTATTACCCGAGCTTAAAGAGACGTGTTTTTTTCTGTATTTCTTTAAGATGAATATCACATTCATTTATAGATAAGAATATGGTAAAGGGCAACTAAGGGAACAAGCATCCCTAGTGCAGCAACTACATTCCCAATGGGGATAAAAGTCTAAAAGAGAAACAATGTAAAAAAATAGTTGTGAGAAACATGTTTAGCAACAAAAAAAAAACATACACAGAATGATTAGTCTAAATTTCTAAGTATGCCTTAATTTAAACTCTTTGATTTTGTCACATACATTTCGAGTACCGACTACCTTAAATATAAGTAGTATTATTTTATTTGAAGGTACTTTCAAGGTGGCCTGTTTCATGTTTAATTTAGTGTCTTAGTTTATTACAAACAAATATTTAACATTTTTTTGTTTAAAGTTCTATAAAAAATCTCACTATAAAAACACTTCATTACGAAATCATGTACCTAAGTAATTGTACTCTTAATCTGATTGCGGACTGTATGTAACATCTATCAACCGCCAATCAAGCTTAAATATTTTGGAAAAATCCGTCAAAATAACCCTTAATAATAAGTAAATTAAATAGAAAATAATAAAACACTCACTGATTGCTTGTTTCGATGTTTCTCCGTGATAATGTACGTACTCTGCAAGTCACTGATGTGGAAAGACGAGACCAATTGTGTTGTGACGTTGATGTGACACCAGATGACGCCTCGCGCGGCCTAAACGGGGATGGGTGCTGAGGAGCGAAGCGGACATTTATAAATTGGGAAGGTGGGTTAAAATTTAAGGTTAGAATTAATTTAGGTGGTTTTTACTGAATTTTTATTTTTATTTTTCCTTTAATAATGTTCTCTTAGTAAAAAAAACCGTAATAGAATAGAATAGATTTATTTTCAAAATTGGATACAAGGTATCACTTTTTGACGTCACATCTTCTTCTTCTTCTTCTTAGCCTTCTTCTATCAGCATTCTGATGTAGGCCTCCTTCATCTCCTTCCATTCTTCTCTATTTTGGGCAGTAAGAGTCCAATTGCTGCCCGCCACCTGCTTGATGTCGTCTTTCCATCTCATTTGTGGCCTTCCCCTGGGTCGCTTTTGGTCCCAAGGTCTCCAATCTAGCAATCTTTTGCACCAAGATTCAGACTTCCTGGCAATATGACCAGCCCATTCCCACTTGAGCTTCGCAACTCTTCTGCCGACATCCGTGACTTTGCTGCGCCGTCTTAGGTCCTTATTGGTCACACGGTCTTTCAGACAGACGCCTACAATTTTCCGCTCCATATGCCTTTGTGCCACCCCAAGCTTGTGTATCACTTCTTGGGTAGTCACCCAGGTTTCGGCGCCATATGTCAGGACGGGTAGTATGCACTGGTCGAAAATTTGGGCTTTTTGTCGTGACGTCAGGTTCATGTTAAAAACATATTCAAGCTTGGAGTAGGCTGCCCACCCCAGTCTTATTCGTCTGTCGATTTCGGTACACTGGTTCTCTTTGCCTATTTTAATTTCTTGACCCAAGTACACATACTTTTGGACTTGCTCAATTTCTGTCCCTCCTACTTCAATCCTGATGTTGTTTTGTTGTTCGGATGTCATAACTTTGGTCTTATCGAGGTTCATCTCCAGTCCTACTCGTAATGATGTGTTGTGTAGGTCCTCGATCATCTCTTGTAGTTCAGTAGGGTTGTCAGCAAATAAGACTATGTCGTCCGCGAATCGAAGGTTGGTTAAACGTGCACCTGATATGGAAATACCTCGTTTTTGCCAATTCAGTTTTTTAAATACGTCCTCGACAACCAGCGTAAACAATTTAGGCGATAGGTTATCTCCCTGTCTTACTCCCCTTTTGATGTTAATAGGGTTTGTCATCTGCGGTATTGACACTTTCATTTTAGCGTTTTGGTAAACTCTGGCGATCAGCTGGTTGTATCTATGATCAACTCTTGCGTTCCTTAGCGAGTTATGTACGGCCCAAGTTTCCACGCTGTCGAACGCCTTTTTATAGTCAATGAATGCCAACCACAGTGGCATTTGATACTCGGTAGTTTTCTCGATGAGGACTCTCATTGCCAGAATGTGCTCTATTGTGCTGTATCCCGCTCTAAAGCCTGCTTGCTCGATTGGTTGGTAGAAGTCCAGTTTAGGTGTTATCCTGGTGGTGATAATCTTGGAGAAGAGCTTGTAGGTTTGTGATAGCAGACTTATGGGTCTATAATTATTTAAGTCCGTCTTGCATCCTTTCTTGTACAATATAATTACCACAGCGCTATTCCAACCTTCCGGTAGATCTCCTGAATGTAGGCATCTGTTGAAGAGAACTATTAGGGCATCCAAGAGTTTTTCTCCGCCTTCCTTGAGCATTTCGGGCAGTATCCCGTCTTCGCCACTCGCTTTTCCATTTTTAAGTTTGGAAAGAGCAAACATTACTTCCTCTTTCGTTATTTCAGGAATATCTTCTGATCCTACATTTCTAATAGTTAAGCGGTTGGTGTGGTCTGGTTCGTTAGTTTTTTGAGCGTAGAGGTTGGAGTAATAGTGTTCTATCACCTTAAGCACTTGCAATCTGTCCACAATCAAGTTCCCATCTTTGTTTTTTAGTTTGGCGATAACTTGGCAGCCGGGCTCGAGTTGCTTCCTAAACACTTTTGGTCCCCTGTGTCGTTCTATTATGGCCCTTACTTTCCTTTCCTTCGACGTCACATCACTTAAATCTAATTATAACTACTACCGCTTCCAAAGCGCATGTGTAGAAAAAGCGGCGGAACAAACTACACTGCAGCATTTTCATCGGACGTCAATGTACAAATATAGATCTCTTAAATCTAAATCATGGACGAATGCACATTGTCTACATTAAAAAACATGAATGAATGTAGAACTAGTAAGTTGTCGAAATGCCGAAAGTAAAAGTAAAAATAAAATGCGTGATGCGCGTGGAGGCACAGGTTTAAATCCTATATCAGCCATCTACTAATGACTTAATTTTTTCAGAGTTATTGAATTTTAAAGGGGAAAAATCCGTAGGAAGTCAGATTTGAGTCCTGACTTTCCCTAATCTAGAATTGAGTTTTACGCTTTAGTTTAACATGGGTTTAGATAACTTAAGAGTAATTATATCTGATTTTATTTAATAATAAAGAGAAGCTATCCTAAATAAGTGAAAAACTAATATATTATTAAATTTTTGATCCCAAGAAAGGGTTCATGCATCTATGGTGTAGGTACCCTAGACTTCTCTCTATAGAGGTGTAGATGTAACTTTGATTAACGCCCAGAATAAAATATAATAACATAACTAAAATATAATAACTAACTATTAAATTAAATATATAGAATGTTTAATTTAATGTCCTAATTGCTCCGCTGTTAACTACTCCTTAGATCGTTAGCTTGGACCATTTAAATAAAGATACGGCTAACTAGCAATAAATCTAAATGCAGGTTAAGACATATCTATGTTTACTGTTTACCCCTATTTATTAATTAATTTAATTAATTACGTGTTCCTAACCTACGCTAAGTTTACCTTTTCAATTTTATTTATTTCGAAAGAATTAATAGCATTTGTAAACAAAGTAACATTATAATAAATTGCCAAATGAAGACACTCAAATGTAGTGGATATGAGTTGTGTATTATTTGGTCCACGAGGTTAAGGTGGAAGGTGGTCGAGGTGGAATATTTTAATTAATTATTTACTTATTTTAATTACTTATTTGATTGATTGAAAGAAATAATAATATATTTCAGTTCAAGGCTGATTCGCTGTCATAGGTGTAGGGTATAGGGCCTTCTAGTGGTTACACCTTCACCTCTCTAGAGAGAAGCCCGGGTGCGTCTTTGGACAATGACCCTGGATTAAGTGAGATCATAATATGCATTAATTACTCCTAGCTCTAAAAGTAACATACAGCAAATTTAAAGTCAAAATTACACAATTCTGGTTTTTGTTCCTGGCATATGTACGTGCGTTACCGCGCTACCGGCGCCGGCGCACACTCCTGATTCCATGACGAGATTATAACGATAACAATTCTCAAAGATGGAAAGTCAATAAAAGAGGCCAGGAACGCTAGAGTGACCACTTATCCTCTATAGGGACACCCCTGTACCACCCACGGGGAATAATAAATTAATAAATATTGCTGTAGCCTCGAAGTAAGTTCGACACTCGTGTAATGATATACTATATTTTATAATAAATACTTACATAGATAAACATCCAAGGCACAGGCCAATCAAGAAAAGTTCGTTTCTTATCATGCCCTGGCCGAGATTCGAACCCAGGACCTACTGCGTCACAGACAATCGTACTACCCCTGCGCCACAGAAGGCGCGTCAAATTTAGACAGACGTTGGAAACCAAAGTCAACAGTGGTAATTGATAGTTTAGCTGAATGACATATCAAATCTTTAAATCTTTTCAAGACTGTTGGCACTGTCTTCCCTGGAAGGGATTAAGACGTGACTGTATTATGTATATATGTATATACACATCAAAAGGCAAAGGCCACGTTTAGCTAGTTAAAGACCTATGCTTAAGTACTCAAAAATAAAAAGGTTTTATCACGGTACAAATAAATTCTTATTAAATGATGATCAATATCTTACAAATATGTAAATGCGTTTATCGTGTCTTATCGCCATGCGCAATTAATAGCCTTATCAACGTTATCGCAGATTGATTGGCGTCGATAAACAAATGTTAAAGTGTTCTCATGACGTTTTTCGCTCTGCACAGTTGTTGGACGAAATAAAAATATAACTATATTTATATTTAAACATACTTTTTTTTTAAATTTATTTAGGAACTTACATATAACCTAATATATAAATACAAAAGAAATTTTTGTACAAAGGCTATTATTAGCGTTTTAGTCTGTTGTTCTATCTGCTACTCTTTGCTACTGTAAGAATTCTCACCCCTTTTTAGTATCCGCCTATTTTTAAGGGTCCATAATGAGTCCCATAAGCTTTTACGGACAACATCATCGTTTCGCATATTTTTTAATAATGTTAATGTTAAAACCTCCTTATTTTAAGTCGGTTTAAACGGTTATGCGAAATGATTATTTCCTTCCTTAGTTGCCTTCATCATCTTGACGTTAGTCCCGGTGGTATCATTTCCTCTGGAGAGGATCTCGGGATCTGCCCATAACCACGATAAGAAATACTACCAGGTGACAATAGAAGTGATTTTATTGGGTTCTGCTTTAAAGTACCTACTTATTATAAGAAATTTGCAAATTAATCGTAGCTTAATCTATTTACTCGTGCTATCTTAGCGGGAATAGAATAATAACATTTATATATGTATGAATGTGAATAATCATTAATAGGTATCTTATCTAAATCGATGTGACAAAATTCGTAATGATTCAGTTTTCAATAATAGCGTTTATGTTAAGGAGTTCCTCATTAAAGTTGTTTAATTTCAGTCAAAATACGATTTGCCAATAAATGTGAACAAGTGCTTGTGTAGTTTTTTATTGTGAATTTAGTTATTAATGACACTAAAAATCATTTTTATTTTCATAAGTATGCAAAATGGAGATTAATGGCCGTCAGGCAGCTTTTGTGTTGCTTCTGTTGGCAACACTCACAAATTATGCGCAAGCGCAGTCCTGTAAGTTTGTTATTCATTATATGTAATCATCCTATTGAGGTTTGTCCCGGTTGCGCCCTTCCAAAAGTTTATGTACGTTCAATTATTAATTGAGACTTATTTTTCTTGGAGTCATTCCTAATTACATCGTTACCTCCCTTGAATTGTGTACGCCAGATTTTTTACACGGAACCATTGAACTTGACCCTTATTTGATTATGGCTGCACATTTATTTGCTTGACGTGACGTTTTCCTTCCCGTATTTTTTTTTTATTGTGACAGCATATCTTCTCCCATTATAAAAATGAACAAATTAACTTAAAAATTTGAAGTTGTAATTGCAACATACCAAAATCGGAAGATGCATTTAAAGATTGTATTTTGTTATGTTATTTGAATCTGTAACCTTTGTATTTAACTTTTGCATAGCAAGTGACAAAGGTAACATTATGAAATATAAAAAGACATGTATGGATAACTTTTGTAAAAAGAGAACAACCTCCAATCGATATACTCTTTTTTTTCGGTTAAATTTCTAAAACTTTGTCCTAAGTGTAACAAACACTTTCTTGCATGAAGCTGCATTAAAATCGGTTCAACGAAACGCGAGATATAATCGCTGATAAACATACAAACATACAGGTCAAACTGAGAACAACCTTTTTTGAAGGCGTTTAAAAAAAGGAAACAGCTAATGCAAACATGACAAAACAATTATACCAGGGTAAGGTTCTCGGAGCACAAAAATGAGACGGGAGACGTTTCGTATAATTAACTGATATAACACCTAGATAGGTTCTATATACTGTCTATCTGATAGTTGGTGAAGCAAAACACTATTCTTTAAACGTTAATAACGTTCTAATCTAATGCGCAAAAGCATGCTTACATCAATCACGTCTCTATCCCATGCGTAGTTTGACACAGCTTACAGTCTTGAAAAGAACGTAAGGCCACGTTGAGCTTAATGATGGAAATGAAATACAAATAGTGACTAGCCCATCGAACCCTACAAGAAGAATCCGAAGTTTATTAGCCTTTCCCTTAGTATCCTTTTACGAAATCCATGAGAAAGATATGGAGTAGTCCTATTTTAAAGAGGATAGCAACAAAAGCAGTCGTCGATAAGGCAATAATTATTTCTTTGTTTCCACTATTTTTCTACCTCTTGGGTTGAACTGAAAGTGAAATTGTACATATCAAATCAAATATATTTATTGTGCAACACAGGTTAAAGACTGTAACATATTTGTGATCATCGCTGTAAGCTGCCCATCGTATGACTTATATGCCTTGTCAATGTTCGTAAAATTATCACTAAGGATTTGTACGTACTTCTACCATATTCTAGTAATTCTCCTCTCAATTATTCAAAGGTTGCCTGGAAGAGATCCCTAAATGGGACAAAACCGCGTTTATATTTATTGTCTTATTAATTAATTAACTGTATCTTTGTGTGCTTTTATATGTACAAGCAAAATATTACAAACAAAATAAGCCCTTCGACTCCGCACACCAAACTCCACTAACTAAACCATTTTCCTATAACTTTTAACAGCGCGATGCTCTTGGATGACAGAGATACCCAGACCCGACCGGCCTGAACTGACGATTCCCGATGCAGGTCAGTTAACTCATACATTCATACATAAAGTCACGTCTTCATCCCTTGCGGGGTAGACAGAGCAAACAATCTGGAAAAGACTAAAAGGCCACGTTCAGCCGTATAACTTTATGATGGAATTGAGATTCAAATAGTGACAGTTTGCTAGTCCATCGCCGACAAGAGGATTTCCAAATACCTGAAACCATACGGCACCAATCGACAGTTAACTCATAAACATATAATAAATAAAGTAGATAAAATTGAAAATCTGTGAGGCGACGTGCAGCAGTTTAAAAAAAAATTATACATACCTACATTTTAAATCTCATCATTCCAGGAGTGCCATGGAGCCAGCGTCCGCTCTTCCCGGTGAACCCGGAGCGGGAGGAAGTGTGCGTGGATAACTATCCCATGGAGGACGGCACCCCGTCTCAGGTTATATACATGGACGAGGAAATCGAGGGCGACGTGTATATAGCTCGGCTGAACTATGAAGGTAACGAAGTTCATACTTCCTTACGTATATACAGGGTGACATTTGAAACAACTGCATCCTTTTAAACATAGACTATACCCATGCTTCTGAGCCGTTTGAGCCTATTTTTATTTGAATTAAACGTCATCATTTTCACATTTAAAAAACCCTCAAAAACTACGTCACACGCTTTATTAAAGACCAATACTACCAAAAGAAATTAAAACTAAACATGTAAATAAATGTCTGAAAAATAAATTATTTTTCTAGTATCAAGATCAAGTAAAGTACAGAGTTGTCGAGATCGCTCAGCTGAATGAATTGTGTCGTTGACCTCTGAATCTTACGCGTCGCTTTTCCGCCGGCCGGGGTGATATTACGTATTAAGGATCGTGGGTTTTAATACTTTTATTTTTTTTCGTACTTTCTGAAATATGAACTGATATTTTTCTATTAACGTTTTTAAATATCCTTTAGATGAGTACACTTAACAGTTAAATTTATGCAGTTGAATTAAAAGTCACCCTGTATGTATAATCGTCTTTATACTTTGCAGTGTACACATAGTCAACAATCTCGAACAGACTGAAATGCCCCGTACAGCCGTATGGCTTAATGATAGAATTGAGATTCGAATAGGGACGGATTGTAAGCTCATCGATTTACTCAAAGGAAAATTCCAAGTTCATGAGTCTTAACCTTGATTGACTTTTACGATTTGCACAGGAAGAGAAGCAAATGAAGCTGCTATACCCTATGTTTTTTCTTGGCTACCAGACCAGCATGGAGCTTGCACTAGACTAATGTGCACCTACACCCATAGTCGCCTTTTACGACATCCATGGGAAAGAGCAGGAGTGGTCCTATTCTGAAGTGCCGGGAACTACAAGAATAGAATAGATTTATTTTCAAAAGCGTATACAAGGTATCACTAATTGACGTCACATCACTTAAATCTAATTATAACTACTACCGCTTCCAAAGCGCATGTGTAGAAGAAGCCGCGGAACAAACTACACTGCAGCATACAATAACAAATGTAAAATTTTGCGTCCACAGGAACTGCTGTGCCTGAGATCTCATTCCTCTCCGGTTCGTACGTGCTGCTCGGCCCCGTCATCAGGAGAGGTGATGATGGCCACTGGTATCTCGTCATAACAGAAAGGTAACTTGGCAATTAGATTACCATAGTCAAGTTCCAAGCTCGAGAATCGTGGAAGACATTTTACATCACTAGCGTACATTAGCATGAATTATGAATGAAACATACTCGAAACCGACGAGCTTGCATGAAGAGAGTTATGAATGTGGATGACTCGAAAGAAGCATGCAAGTGGAAACAGAAGTCCCCGTTCAGAAAAGAGGCGTTATTTATATACATACATATAATCACGTCTATATCCCTTGCGGGGTAGACAGAGCCAACAGTCTTGTAAAGACTAATAGGCCACGTTCAGCTGTTTGGCTTTAAGATGGAATTGAGATTCAAATAGTGACAGGTTGCTAGCCCATCGCCTAAAAGAAGAATCCCAAGTTTATAAGCCTACCCCTTAGTCGCCTTTTACGACATCTATGGGAAAGAGATGGAGTGGTCCTATTCTTTTTTCTATTCGTGCCGGGAACCACACGGACAACTATCTGTTATTTATATACCTATGAATATGATGTTTCCAGACAAGACTACGAGACTCCCGGCATGCAGCTGTACATGTTCATCATCAGAGCCGCCGGAGAGACCCTGGCCGCAGACGTCACTCTTGTCATCGTCAATATTGATGACAATGACCCCATCATTCACGTGTTTCAGTCCTGCGAGCTCGAAGTAAGTGACGAAATTTCTTCTTCCTCCTGGCGTGAATCTTGGTTGACCATTACTTATTCTTGATTAGGTAAGTGACGCTTTTACACGAACCTCTTCCTGTCTGACCTCCGTTACATCCTCACACCTCTGGAAAGAACCTTTTAGCCTTGAGCTTAGTATCATGGTCAAACGGGCAAGACAGATTTTTACACGAAGCTACTTCTTCATCCTACTAGATATGGTTAAAGTTGCACTAGATAAATATGCCTATTTTCTTAGGTGCCTAAGTCCTTTTCCAAAGTGCCAGGACTGGAAGGTCGTCCTCATCACCCATTATTTAAAAATCCCTTTCCATTTCCAGGAGCTTGGTGAGCCTCGCCTCACAGACTGCGTTTACGAAGTGACCGACGCCGACGGTGCCATCAGCACACGCTTCATGACCTTCAGGATAGACAGCAACCGACCAGCAGACGAGTCCATCTTCTACATCCAGGGCGAAACCATCCCTACTGATGTCTACCGCATGACCATGACGATCGGAATCAATACTACCCTCAACTTTGAAACCACTGCGCTTCATGTCTTCAATGTTACGGCTCTGGTAAGAGTTTCGACACGCATACCTTCGACTGTATCCTCTAGGGGTAGACAGAATTGTCATGAGGCTCTGCACCGGGAGTGATAATTCTGGCTCGACCGCCACCAAAAGGAAGATCTTCCGCCAGGCCAGGTGTTGTGCCTGGGGAACCGCGGCTCCGACGATGTTGAGTCGGAGGTTGTATTTATGATCCAATCCGTGAAATATTTCGGATTTAGACAATTGAAATAATATTACGCTATGATTGACAGATGCGTGTGACGTAAGTGATGCCGCCACAGCTTGAAAAATAGAATAGAATATCTTTTTTGCTTTTGATAAGAGTTTACGAAAACCTTTAATATCGATGTTATATTCAAATTCAAAGTCAAAACTTTAATTAATTATTATGGGACATTTCAACATCGATAATTTAATTGTCATATATGCAGAAGAAGCGGTAACAAACTGTACTGCAGCATGAAAATATGATTCACAGAACAATAAGAGTTTTCTTTAAAAGCTGTAAAGGAAATCATCGTGAACTATTTAGTTCTTCAAGATCGACAGCAACACTTCATTTTGTCAATATTAGCTATGGTTTTACTATCCTCAGTGAGTCTATGTTTGACCTCTTTTCTTAACCAAGAAAGTAGCTAGTAGTCAGGTTTAACTTGAAACGAATCACGTCTAAATCAATATATCTGTTTAAAATGAAAGTCAGCCCTGACTTACATTCTACCATGTGGGTCGGCCTATGTGCCTGTAGAAAGTTCCTACAGACACAAAGAGGTTCACTTCGTAGGTCGGCCTATTTGCCTGTAGGAAGTTCCTACTGGGAACACCAATATGACAAACCGCGCCATTAAATTTTCGAATACAACTTTAAGATTTTATATGGAATATTATCAAAGAACGAAACTTATTACGATAAGAATGTAATTGGATTATTTCGATGATTGATAAGACTACATTTTGGTAAGTTTTGATTGATAAAAATACCTACACTTTAATAAAGTATGGCTTTAAAAAATAATCGAAGGCATATAATTACCTACCATAATAAATTCGGCATATTTATACTAATGAATCGTGTGAATAAAGCCATGAAGCTGCGCGTAGCCGTTCAGTCTTTTCAAGACTGTTGGCTCTGTCTACCCCGCAAGGGATATTTTGAATGTATGTTACTATTTGAATGAATGTATATAAATTTAAAAAAAGGAAAATAAAATAATAGTGGATATAAGTATTATTATATCACAGTACTTTTAGTAGATATAAGTTTTATTATATCACAGTACCAAATATATTATTAATGAACTAAAATAAAAATATTACAGGATTCTTTGCCCAACACCCACACGGTAAATCTGCTGGTGCAAGTCATCAACGTGGAGCACCGACCTCCTCGGTGGATGGAGATCTTCGCGGTCCAGCAGTTCGACGAGAAGACCAACCAGACCTTCTCCGTCAGGGCCATTGACGGCGACACCGGCATCGACAAACCCATCAACTATTCGCTGAGAACAGATCCTGAGGGTAATCTGGTTTTTATAATTGTATGTGTAATTTATAATTCATATTTGAAAAGATAATTTTTTTTTAGTTTGTAACAAATTATTCAAACTACTGGGACCATTTTACTGATATTTAGAACGAGACGGACATTCAATGCAGTGCAAAATTATCGATGGGGATCAGATTTAAAAAAAAAATATCCAAAATATACACACATTTAGAAAGGAAGTTCGTTTAAAAATGTATTGTGCAAATTACTGGCCACTTAAAAAAAAATATTTTAACCGTGTAAAAATCTCTATCGTGACTTTTTGGCGGGAACCCAAACGTCATGTTGTTTTGTTTGTGTTATAATATTTTTTCCAAAATATGCTTGTGTTTGATGGTCCATTAATGACATATAAGTGTGGATTATTGATTATTAAGTTTTCGTAGACAAGCATGATGTTACAATGTCAGATTTAATGATTTATGATAGTGTTGTCCCAAAAAGTCCCGAGATAGGGAAGTAAAGCACCTACTTACATTAATACTTGACCAATACAAAGTTAATTATATGATTTCTACTCTCTAAATTATCAAAAATTGTTTAAGAAGCAAATCTATTTAGAACATTTGGAAAGAATACACGAATATATAAAGAGTTATAAAGTGCTTTTTTATAAAATAAAATCATAATTTTTGTGGAATTAACCATATATATTTGATACGCTCATTTCAGATAATTTCTTCAGCATTGAGACAATAGAAGGAGGTCGGGACGGCGCCCTCTTCCACGTGTACGAGATCGACCGAGACACGCTTGAAAGGGAGGTGTTCCAAGTCACCATCATAGCTTACAAATACGACAACGTGTCCTTCTCCACGGAGTCCAATGTAGTGATAATAGTCAATGACGTCAATGACCAGAGACCAGAGCCGCTGAAAAATGAATATCATATCGCTATCATGGAAGAAACGGCGCAGACCCTCGTGTTTGATGAAGAAATTGGGTTCCATGATAGAGATTTGGTTTGTAAACTGTTATTAAGTAATGATTTATTATGCCAAGACTAAAATTTCATGTGGTAACATTATTATAATATAGGACATTCCACACACATTTATATCATGTTAAACCCATCGATGTAGGAATTATAACTATATAGTGTTGAATCACATTTTCTGTGTGGTGTTTCTTAGACGAATCAAACCGAATTTCCATTTACAAAACATATAAGATAACCTTAATGAAAATACCCTTATGTATGTAATTATCTACCTATTCCAAAACATCTCTGATGAAAACATGCTTTTATTTAAAATCTTTGCTTAATTCTTAAAAAAAGAAAAGTAGGCGGACATGCCACTTTATCACCTTTCATTTTACTTTAAATTTGTTTAGGGGGAAAACGCACAATACAGGGTTTACCTAGAAGACGTGGAACCTCCTGGGGCGGCGTCAGCGTTCTACATCGCGCCCGAGGTGGGCTACCAGCGGCAGACCTTCATCATGGGCACCCTAAACCACAGCATGCTGGATTACGAGGTGGAAGAGTTCCAGCAGATCATCATTAGAGTAATTATGTTTTCCATCTTTTGGTATTTTTGTTTTTGGGAGCTATAAACATAAGTGTTCTACATTGCACCCTTGGTGGGCTACCAGCGGCAGACCTTCATCATGGGCACCCTCAACCACAGCATGCTGGATTACGAGGTGAAAGAGTTCCAGCAGATCATCATAAGAGTAATTATATTTTCAATCTTTTGGTATTTTTGCAGTTGGGAGCTATAAACATCAACGTTCTACATCGCGTTCTACAGTGCCGTGTGGTTGCCGGCAGCAACACAAAAAAGAATAGGACCACCATTCATCGCTTTCCCATGGATGTCGTAAAAGGGGACTAAGGGATAGGCTTACAAACTAAGGATTCTTTTCTAGGCGATTGATTAGCAACCTGTCACTATTTGAATCTCAATTCTATCATTAAGCCAAAAAGCTGAACGTGGCCATTCAGTGTTTTCAAGACTGTTGGCTCTGTCTACCCCGCAAGGGATATAGACGTGACCATATGTATGTATGTTCTACATCGCGCCCTTGGCCCTACCAGCGGCAGACCTTCATCATGGGTACCCTTAACAGCATGCTGTATTTCGAGGTCCAATAGTTTCAGCAGATCATCCTTAAAGTAACTATGTTTTCCATCTTTAGTCATTCGCCAATAACACATCATCGTTGTTTTCACTAGCAGAATCTTCCGGTAAAGAGGAGTGATCTCCTCTTTACCGGAAGATACATCTTTCACTTTACCGCGATCCCTAATTACTTCTTTCCCTTCATCCACATAATGCAAGCTCGTCGGTTTAGGGTACTCTTGACCTGACCTGTCGACAGGAAGTACCTGATTAGATCTAGAACGTTCGTGTCTAGACATTCGCTCTCCAACATTCCCAAACTCCTTATAAATATGCTTAATCAACCTGCTTCCATTCACCCCTTTCCACATGAATCATATCATAGGTACATCAAGTAACTGTGCCCGCGACTGCGTCCGCGTGAAATAGTTATTTTGGACATCATTGAAGCCGTCAAGGATTAATAATTTACCCCGTTTCTTCACATTCTCCATTATTTCTTCGCTCCTAATAGTTGCAGCATGATGTTATATAGCCTTAAGCCTTTCTCGATAAATGGTCTATTTAACACAAAAATATTTTTTCAATTCGAACCAGTTCCTGAGATTGTTCAAACAAACTCTTCAGCTTTATAATATCAGTATAAATTAACGATAACAATACAAAATCTGATGAAACATTTTAGGTGAAAGCAGTAGACATGAATCGCACAGACTTGACAGGCAACTTCACGGTTCACATCGACCTCATCAACTGGAATGATGAGGAGCCGATATTCGGGGAGGCCACGCAGACGGTCGTGTTCGACGAGACCGAGGGAGAAGGCTTCTACGTCGGCACCGTGGTCGCCCACGATAGAGACATCGACGACAGAGTTGAGTTAGTAAATGTATTTGTTTTTATCTTTCTTCTGTTTATTCCGTTCGAATTTGTTGATTTCGTAAAAGGCAACTAAGGGCACATTAATCAAGTGCAAGATTCCATCTGAACCGTAAAAGGCAACTAAGGGAATAGGCACATTTGTCTTTTGCAAGATTCCATCTGAACCCCAATTCCATCATTAAGCTATCTCGCTGTAGGTGGCCTTACAGTCTTTGAGAGTGTTGACTCTGCTCAGTCAAAGGATATGGACGTGATTATATGTATGTATGTTTGTTCTCCTTATATCTCCATTCCTAATCTGCCACGCAAATAACGCTTACCATCATGACCGTTCTTTTTTTTGATAGATTGTAGACTTGGCTTTATTGCATCTGAGTCAGGCGTCTACAACGTAACCTATCTATTTCACGAAATTTTTGGTTTTGACCCAAAGCCACTGTGGCGACATCTCTGCGTCACAACAGCCAATCACGCGATGCTATCAGCCAATAACAGCGGATGCTATCAGCCAATAACAGCAAACAGTCTAAATCGCGTAAGCAAATATTTCACGGATTGGAAGCATATATACAACCTCCGACACAACATCGTCTGTCGCGCGGTTCCCCAGGCGTCACACCTATCCTGGCGGCAGATCTTCCCTTTGTAGCAATCGAATAATCACTCTCGATACAGCGGCTATCGTTAGTGCCTTAAACCTCAATACCAGTAACATCCTCACAACTCAAACAAACAAGCATACAAACAAACAATCAACAAGCAGACAAGCAAACAAGCAAAAAAGCAAACAAGCAGACAAGCAAACAGGCAAACAGGCGAACAAACATACAATAATAATAAATAAACACAACATTTTGAACATAAGTACATTCCAAATCAAAATTAAGTCAATTTAATTAATTTATTCCACAGACATGCATTGCTGGGTAATGCCGGCAGTTTCTTGACCATAGAAGAGGACACCGGCAGAATCTACGTAGCCGCTAACGACTCCTTCGACTACCACCGGCAGAGCGAATTGTTTGTTCAAGTAACGTTTAAATCCTACAATTTTACTAATTCATATTTATTTATTATCGATTTGTATATTATCCAAAGATCGGTTTGAACCTAAATCAAAATTCAGTACACAATCCATAAAAAAAAATTAAAATATTTCTTTTGTCTATTTATTGTTTTTTTTTTTTTTTTTTTTTTTCATTTATTTTGGCACAAACAGTCATAAGTACAAAATAAAATATCTTATAGAACAGTATACAGTATTATAGACCAAACAGTGCCGATTAAGTAAATATTATATGAATTATAATAACTTAAAACTACGCGTGTTAACGAAC
Organism: Amyelois transitella; assembly: GCF_032362555.1. Classification (NCBI taxonomy): domain Eukaryota; kingdom Metazoa; phylum Arthropoda; class Insecta; order Lepidoptera; family Pyralidae; genus Amyelois; species Amyelois transitella. The sequence goes on along the minus strand of NC_083513.1, from coordinate 1,695,959 downwards.
TTTGTGTTATTTAAATTAAAAGTATGTAACGGGATGCATGCATACAATTAGCATTACACAAAAATCGTAAAGAGTATAAAAATAAAAAATAAAACCGAAAACAATATTAAGAAATCTGTTTCAAGATAAATTTTGTACACACTTTGTTTTTAGTGGACAACAGAGAACAGAGAACAGGAAAATATATTGTCTATTTATTATTGAAATATCATATAAATAATTAATCTGAACATTGTTTTCTCTCGTCCACATTCTATTCTAAGATTGGATATTTGTGAAGTTGACGTTGTTGAAGAAAATGCTGCAGTGCAGTTTGTTACCGCTTCTTCTGCACTGACGCCGTGGAAGCGGCAGTAAACTTAGGCTTCTTCTTTTAGGCGACGGGCTTGCAAGCTGTCATTTTATATGAATCTCAATTCTGTCAGTGAGCCAAACAACTGACCGTGGCCTATAAGTATTTTCTAGACTCTGCCAACCCCGCAAGGGATATAGACGTGATTATTTATACCTATGAAAATAATGCTTGAAATATTTTCTCCCTTATATCTCGATTACAATTTCCATGACAGTTTTCTTTTTTTACTACGCTTTTATTAGCTTGGGTTGTATGTATGTATGTATGTATGTATCTATGTATGTAACGGAATCTTTGAGCTTAATTTTCACTGATTTCTAAACGTCTGATCAACTTGGAACTTTGCACACGTATCAAGGACCGATGACAATGCAATATTTTGATAAGAAATTCTCATTATCCTTATTAATTGACAATCCTGGTCTATCACCAGATTCGAGCTACCGACACTCTGGGCGAACCGTACCACACTGCAACCTCCCAGTTGGTGATACAGTTAAACGACATCAACAACACGCCACCGACACTGCGATTGGTAATAATAATAATAACAAATTTTCTATTTTAAACTAGTTGTGCCCGCGACATCTTCCGCGTGGTATAGTTATTCCATCATGGCATCGTTGAAGTTCTGAAGAGTGAATAATTTTCCCCGTTTTTTTTCACATTTTCTATTATTTCTTCGCTCCTAATAGTTGAAGCGTGGTGTTATATAATCTAAAGCCTTCCTCGATAAATGGTCTATTCAACACAAAAAGAATTTTTCAGTTCGAACCAGTAGTTCCTGAGATTAGCGCGTTCAAACAAACAAACTCTTCAGCTTTATAATATTAGTATAGATTAAGGACGACCTGGTTAAGGGTCAGGTCAAAAGTACCCGAAACCGTCGAGCTTCCATGAAGAGTTATGAATGTGGATGAAGCGAAGGAAGTATGCAGAGATCGTGGCAAGTGGAAAGAGGTGGTCTCTGCCTACCCCTCCGGGAAAAAGGCGTGATTTTATGTATGTATGTTTCTATTTACACTAGCTGTCCCGGCAAACATTGTTTTGCCATATAAATAGATAACTTTTAAGTAATTTCTAGTTTAAAAAAATGTTAAGGGGGCGGACAACTAAGGGGGGCTTATCACTAAGTGGTATGAAAAATAAATGTTGGCCGATTCTCAGACCTACTCAATATGTTCACAAAATTGCATGAGAATCGGTCAAGCCGTTTCGGAGGAGTACGGGAACGAACATTGTGACACGAGAATTTTATATATAACGTTGTACCTGATACCATCGACCCTTCTTGTTAATAAATTTAAGAGTTCCCTTAATTCTCAATCTTCATGACCAAGGTATCTAAGTACCAATCTAGTTTGTCGGCAAACATATATCAGGTGCCGTATGCCTGGTGGTTCCCGGCGACAATAGAAAAAAAAAAATGGGACCACTCCATCTTCTTCCTATGAATGTCGTAAAAGGCGACTAAGGGATAGGCTAATATACTTGGGATTATTTTTGTAGGCGATGGGCTAACACTAATTATCACCTGTCACATTATTTGAATCTTAATTTAGCCAAACAACTGAATGTGGTCTTTCAGTATTTGGAAGACTCTACCCCGCAAGGGATATAGACGTAATTATATGTTATGTTATATAGTAGGTAAATGACATACATACATATATACATATGATCACGTCTATATCCCTTGCGGGATAGACAGAGCCAACAGTCTTGAAAAGACTGAATGTCCACGTTCAGCTATTTGGCTTAATGATAGAATTGAGATAACAAATAGTAACAGGTTGCTAGCCAATCGCCTAAAAAAGAATCCCAAGTTTGTTAGCCTATCCCTTTGTCGCCTTTTACGACATCCATGGGAAAGAGATGGCGTGGTCCTATTCTTTTTTTTGTATCGGTGCCGGGAAACCACACGGCACAGCAAGCGATATAAACGAGATTATATGTTATGTTATATACGAGTAGTAGGCAAATGACCTTCGCTTCAATTTAGGCGAGAGGAAGTCCCAACGTCGAGGAGAACGTTCCCGAAGGCTACGAGATCCTGTGGGATATCTTCGCCACGGATCCGGACACCACCGCCGAGTTGCGGTTCGAAATCGACTGGGACACCTCGTACGCTACCAAGCAAGGCAGAGAAACACCCTCGATTGAGTTTCATGGGTATGTTTGAAAAATTCCTTGTCGTTTTGTTGTCTTTTATTTTAAGTACCGCTTTAAGCGCCCCGTTTGGTTCCCGGCACTAATAAAAAAAAAGAATAGGACCACTCTTTCTCTTTCCCATGGATGAAGAAGAAGAAGACGACTAAGAAATAGGCTTATAAACTAGCCCATCGCCTAAAAGCAGAAGTTTTTAGGTGATGGGTTAGCAACCTGTCACTGTTTGAATCTCAATTCTATCATCAAGCCCAAAAGCTGAACGTGGCCTATCAGTCTTGAAAAGACTATTGGCTCTGTCTACCCCGCAAAGGATATAGACGTAACTATATGTATGTGTGTACGAACTTTTTAAATGACTCAAATTGGGCTTCTTCAGAAATGGCACATAGTTGGATAATGTTGGAAGAAGACATCGAACAACTGAGTTAAGCTCATTTCCTGCATTTTTCCTTACCTTCGGATTTGAGTTTCAAAAGGTTAAATATATTTACACACTGCTGCTGCCTAGAATCACCTGCCACTGTCTTGGCCCCTTTGTTACTACATACGTACATATGGTCACGACTTTATCCCTTGTGGGGTAGACAGAGCCAACAGTCTTGAAAAGATTGAATGGCCACGCTCAGCTATTTGGCTTAACGATAGAATTGAGATTCAAATAGTGACAGGTTGCTAGCCCATCGCCTAAAAAGAATCTCAAGTTGGAACTAAGGGATAGGCCCTTATTTACTTAATGTCTTAAAATGTCTTATTAAATAATACTCCTTACTATGTCTTAATCGAAGGTCTTAGCTACCTCTTCATTATGTCAAATATTCGAGTTCATCTTTCAAATTTTAGATGTCTCGACATTGAAACTTACTACCCCGATGTGAACCACACGGGATCAGCGGCCGGTCGCCTCATTGTGAAGGAGATCAGACACAACGTGACCATAGACTTCGAGGAGTTTGAGGTGCTGTACCTCACCGTCAGGGTCACGGACCTGAAGACTGCCCTGGGGGAACCTAGCGACGAATGTAAGATTTCTGCTATTATTTTTACATGGGACTTATAGAGTAAGATCCCAGAGCCGTAAGACACAACTTATTTTCTAAAGAATGGATCTTTCGATTCTCAGTAGTCTTTCATGTACTTTTAATACCTGCATGTTTGTGAGACTTGCCCGGTGACACCTGCGCAGGTACCAGGCGAGAAAGGTAACTAAAAATCACAGTTACTTAACTTAAATTTTTATGACTGATTTTTATATATATTTTATAGAATATTACTCTGAAGTCATATCAGAGAAGTCAGACGCTTTCCATGCGCCAGAACTTTTGTCAGACGCTTTAAAGCTCTATCAAAAAAAAAATTACTTAATTTATTTTTAAATGTCTGACTTTTATATATGTTATTCAGATAACTATTACAAAGTTGTATTAAATCAGTCAGACAGTTTGTAATGACCAAACACCCCTTAAACACAAGAATTACTCAGCCTCGAGTATGAGCGCGATAGCACAATGCGCATGCGCGTCAGAGTAAAATATCTAATATTTGAAAAGTACTTACTGTTTTCAATTTCATATTTTTGCATATCTATTCAAATACGATGAAATTTATAATTAAAATAATAATTAATCATTTTTAAAATAAAATAATATATTGCATATAAATAGGGGAAAATGATTTTTTTTTGTAGCAATAGCCTTTCATAAAGAATGATTTTTATTTTATTAAAAAAAATATATCTATTATAATAATTTCAATAAAAAAATAACTAATTATGATTAATCAATTGAATAATTATTTTATTGTCTCTTTATCATCTTCATCATCAAAATAATCATTTGAATTTTCATCATTTATTAAATCTCTATACTGTCCACTCAAGTCATCGTCCTCATCATCAGTTAGATTGTCGTTGCTGGCAGAATTTTCCGTAAAAATAAAATCATAAACAATTAAAAAATAGTATAGTAATAGTAAACCTATAACATATAAATATAAGTGAAAGGCGACTAAGGGATAGGCTTACAAACTTGGGATTCTTTTTTAGGCGATGGGCGAGCAACCTATCACTATTTGAATCTCAATTCTATCATTAAGCCAAATAGCTGAACGTGGCCATTTAGTCTTTTCAAGACTGTTGGCTCTGTCTACCCCGCAAGGGATATAGACGTGACCATATGTATGTAGTCTACTTTCATTTCGACACCACCGCAACGGCTTCGATGGTCCAATGGTTAGCGCGTGAGACTGTGAAGTTGGCGGTCCGAGTTCGAGTCCCAACAATAACAAGATATACATTCAGTCAGAAAAGTATCGGGAATGGATTATTTATTTATGGTTCCAAATTCAAATTTTTGTTTTTTTTTGTTGTTGTTAGATTGGCACAACTGTTTTCCATTTTGGCGCGGAGTTTGAGTTGCATCTGTTGTTTACATTAAATACAGTGCTATTTTTAGTTATATCATATCTAGTGTGTATTGCTAATTTCATAATGGATAAAAACATCGAACAAAGAGTTTGTCTTAAATTTTGCATTGCCAATGGAATATTGTGTTCGGAGTCACTGAAAATGTTACAGAAGGCTTACGGTGAATCGACTTTATCAAAAACTCGTGCTTATGAGTGGTACAAAGCGTTCAAAAGCGGTCGAGATGTGATGGAAGATTTGCCTCGCTCTGGTAGGCCATCAACGTCTGCAACTGAAGTTAACATCGCAAAAGTGAAGGAAATAGTGACTGAAAATCCTCATTCAACTTTGAGAGAGATAGCCACCGAACTTTCTGTATCTCACGAGTCGATCCGTACCATTTTAACTAATAATTTGGGTATGAAACATGTTGCCGCTCGGCTAGTCCCAAAAGACCTGAATTTTTTTCAAAAACTCAATCGCATGAGAGTCGCTGAGGACATGCTAGAACGAGTCAATTCCGACCCAACATTCATGAAACGCATTGTTACTGGTGACGAGACGTGGGTTTACGAGTTTGACATGCAAACTAGTCAACAAGCTTCGGAGGGGCGCCTTCCAAAGTTCCAACTGAACCGAAACCGAAAAAACCACGCCAAAGTCGTTCAAAAGTCAAAGTCATGTTGACTGTTTTCTTTGACTATCGCGGTGTTGTGCACTCGGAATTCTTGCCGGAAGGTCAAACGGTAAATAAGGAATATTATTTGAGTGTTATGCGGTGTTTAAGAGAGCAAATCCGACGAAAAAGGCCAGATTTGTGGAAAGAAAATTCTTGGATTTTGCACCATGATAATGCACCTTCGCACAAGGCCATCATTGTGAACGAATTTTAACCAAACACTCAACAAATACCATCGAGCAACCACCATATTCACCAAATATGGCTCCAGCCGACTTTTTTCTTTTTCCTAAACTCAAATTACCTTCGTGGCACCCGTTTTCAATCGGTAGAAGACATAAAAGAGAATTCGCGGCGAGAACTGACCTCAATTCCGGAAACAGCGTTTAAAAAATGTTTTGATGATTGGATTATTCGTTGGCGTAAGTGTATCGTTTCTAAAGGAGCATATTTTGAAGGTGATAAAATAAATTTGGATGAATAACAAACAGTTTGTGTATTATTGATCTTTTCCTGCTACTTTCTTGACAGAGTAGTACATATATTAATTTTTATTAAAAATATTTTTTTGTGTTGTTTGAGTATTTATTAAAAAAAACTGAAAATCAAAATACTACATATAATCATACGGTAAAAATATTTTGTCTGTACATTTAATATTTTGACTGAAACAAATATAGAATTTTTTTTTTCATTTTTTGTCTGTCTATCTGTATCAGACTGTATGATTAAGATTCAACTCGAACTTTACTAGGACGACGTCGCGGGCAACAGCTAGTATGTAATATATTATATTATTTTAAAAATGATTTATTATTATTTTAATTATAAATTTCATCGTATTTGAATAGATATGCAAAAATATGAAATTGAAAACAGTAAGTACTTTTCAAATATTAGATATTTTACTCTGACGCGCATGCGCATTGTGCTATCGCGCTCATACTCGAGGCTGAGTAATTCTTGTGTTTAAGGGGTGTTTGGTCATTACAAACTGTCTGACTGATTTAATACAACTTTGTAATAGTTATCTGAATAACATATATAAAAGTCAGACATTTAAAAATAAATTAAGTAATTTTTTTTTTGATAGAGCTTTAAAGCGTCTGACAAAAGTTCTGGCGCATGGAAAGCGTCTGACTTCTCTGATATGACTTCAGAGTAATATTCTATAAAATATATATAAAAATCAGTCATAAAAATTTAAGTTAAGTAACTGTGATTTTTAGTTACCTTTCTCGCCTGGTACCTGCGCAGGTGTCACCGGGCAAGTCTCACAAACATGCAGGTATTAAAAGTACATGAAAGACTACTGAGAATCGAAAGATCCATTCTTTAGAAAATAAGTTGTGTCTTACGGCTCTGGGATCTTGGACTATTACATTTAACGGCCTCTGTGGCGCAGCGGTAGTACGCTTGTCTGTGTCACCGGAGGTCCCGGGTTCGAATCCCGGCCAGGACATGATGAGAAAAGAACTTTTTCCGATTGGCCTGGGTCTTGGATGTTTATCTATATAAGTATTTATTATGAAATATAGTATCGTTGAGTTAGTATCTCGTAACACAAGTCTCAAACTTACTTCGAGGCTAACTCAATCTGTGTTATTTGTCCCGTATACCTATATTTATTTATAATGTGCAGGTTTCCTTGCGATATTTTACCTCACTATAAGAGAACTTAGTACAGAGTCATTGGTACACGGTTAAAACATTTGAATCGAATCATTAATGTTAACTTTATAAATGTAATTATCTTTTCCAGCTACTCTCACAATAACAATAATCGATATGAACGACAACTGGCCGATTTGGGTGGAAGGCACGCTGGCCCAAGAGTTCAGGGTGACGGAAATGGCAGCGGCCGGCACGGTCATAGGTTCAGTGCTGGCTACGGACATCGACGGCCCGCTGTACAACCAAGTGCGTTATACTATACGGTAAGTACATAAAACTCACATGTGTTTTGCTCTCTTAAAATTAAAGGAGAGAAACACATATTTATCACGTCTTTATCTATTTCGGCGAAGACAAAGCCAACAATCTCGAAACGACTAAAAGAGCAGCAGGATGAATTTTGATGATGAAATTAATATTGCGATAGTAAGAGGTTGCAAGATGCACTGTAAAAATAGAAAACGGTTAAATAAACTAAATTTGAGCGTTGGGTATAAAGAACTAAAACACCAAGTTTCATTGGGAATTTGGGATTAAAATGTAGCGGTAGCGATGATTCGGGCTCGACAGACAAAGGAACGATCTACCAGGCTAGGTGTCATGCCTGGGGAACCGCACGACAGACGATGTTGAGTAGGATGTTGTATATATGCTCAAAACCGTGAAAACTTTGCTTGCGAGAGTTAGACTCGCCGCTGTTATTGGCTGATAGCCTCGCGTGATTGACTGTTGTGACTAGTAGCGTAGACATGTCGCCACAAAATGTCCTATATTCAGATAGGTAGCAATAAAACGGTACTCTTCATCTCTGTTCTCCTGACGTTCTTCCTTCCACCAGTCCTACGCCAACGACCGACGAAGACCAAGTGGCGACTCCCGATGGTCTACTCCAGATAGACTTCTACACGGGTCAGATCACGGTCGCGCGAGGGGCGGCCGTTGACGCTGATGTTCCTCCGCGTCACTTCCTCAACTACACAGTGGTAGCCAGCGATTGTTGCTATGCAGCAAACGAGACGGAATGCCCAGATGATCCTACCTGCTGGAACCCAGAGGGAGAGGTAAGTTGACATTTTAAGGACGTCTTCTCAAAGGTTGGCTCGAACACGTATTTTTAAGAACACCTTATCGACATAACATTATCATGACATCGGGATAGGCTTATAAACGTTTAGGCGATGAGCTAGCAACCTGTCACTGTTTGAATCTCAATTCTATCACCAAGCCCAAAAGCAGAACGTGGCATGCAAGAGCGCAATGATATTTGGACCATCATTTTTCTATTGGGGTCAATATTACAAAAATTCTCTCACTAACAAATCCTACATCTATGGTCAGGCTAAAATGGGCCACGTCAATGGCATCTGAGAATGTGGTTCTAAAGAATATATTACTTCCATTTCGATTCTTACAGTCCACGGAAGATAGCCGATGAGATGAATGGCATTCGATGGAAAATGGATAAATCAAAGAGATATTATGATAAGGAAGTATGGATGGTATAAGAAGAAGCAATTTTCCTCTGAACAGTAGAACGAGTACTAGATTGATAACTTACCTACATACATCATAATCATGTCCCCGTTCCGAAGAGCAATTTATTTTTCTACTGACCACAATCCCTAGGTAGGATTCACTCGCCGTATTTAAAAAAAAACTTGCCAAACATATAACCACAAATGTCCCTATTAAAGTGTAAAACTGGTTTGGGTGTGCGAGCTGTTGTGCTTGGTAACTTAGTGGTGGGTTTGTAGTTGTGGTTTGTTGTTGTTTTATTTAATTATTTTTTTTTTTGATCTAACTTTTAAATATGTATGCTTTTGTTTTATTATGTGGCCTTTCAGGGCAGCGAACGAGCATCTGTAATGTTATTGTAAATAGTAATTTGGGTTCTCATGTAAGTGACAACTTGTCTTAATGAGAATAAATGTCTTTAAACCTTAGGTACTGTTTGAAAGCCATAAAGACGTGTTATATGTTCATATGCCACAGATATCGATCAGGATCATCGATACCAACAATAAGATACCTGCCGCGGAGACGGAACACTTCGACGAGGTGGTGTACATTTACGAGAACGCGACGACCGGCGACCCAGTCGTGCAACTTGTGTCCAGCGATTTGGACAGAGACGGTGAGACTGGTCATCAGCGTTACATATAAATAAATAAATATATACGGGACAAATTACACTGATTGAGTTAGCCCCGAAGTAAGTTCGAGACTTGTGTTACGAGATACTAACTCAACGATACTATGTTTTATAATAAATACTTATATAGATTAACATCCAAGACCCAGGCCAATTAGAAAAAGTTCTTATCTAATTATGCCCTGGCCAGTATTCGAACCCGGGACCTCCGGTGTCACAGACAAGCGTACTACCGCTGCGCCACAGAGGCCACAGGGCGTTGATCAGTCTAATGCAGAGTATTGTAGATGTAGATTCGAAAATCTGTATAAAACTGTAGTCTTTTTTTTTTATAAAACTACTCACCAAAGTTTTCGGGATATTGGTGTCCATTTTTGTGACATCCTTTTCGGAATGAGGCTTTTATTCTGGCTATCTTTATTTCGATTATAAGTTTATGTATTAGAAGTTCTAATTAGCATTGCTTCTTAAATCTAGTAGACTAGCCTATTTACTTATTTTGACTATTCTACATCATTTCAAGATTTTGATACATCCCAAATTTTTGAATGCCTCAAATAGTTTTTTCTTAATTTTTGAAACAGATTTTCATTCCATTTAATATGTCACGTTCAAAAATAGCGATAAAGATAATTAAACACCTCTAGGACAGACGCCAATCGTAATAATCGATATCGTTCCTGCATTTCTAGATATATACCACACGGTGAGCTACCAAATCAACTACGGCGTGGCGCCTCGTCTCCGGGACTTCTTCGATGTAGATCTGGATACAGGACTTGTATACGTGCATTACACCACCAATGATGTCCTGGACAGGGACGGAACAGAACCACAGCACGAGATCTTCTTGACCATGACCGACAACTTCTTGACGGATGGAGGTATTGGCTCCAGAATCAATGTTCAAATCCCGGTTCAAGACTCACAGTTTACTTCAATACTTATTGCATCTCTGTTAAAGCTAAACTACATTCATGAAGATCTGGTATACATATACATTTAAGACCTTGTTGTACTCATATTATGCAAATAAAATATTTGAAATTGAATTACTTACATACATTAAACACACGCACGATACATGGCAGTAACGTTACACGAGCGAACGACAACACAAACTTGATCTCATCTCCTCGCACTTAAACGAATAGGCACGTGTACACACTGGTAACGTTTCATTTTTTTATTTATTTTTGTGTCCCTATGATACATTCAGGATCACTTGCTGAAACGCTGGTTGGACTTGCAGGTTTGCAAAATAAAAAATTATATATATATGTGTGTGTTTATATACAATATTGTATATATATATATTTATATATATACTCATATATTATATACTCATATAATATTTGTTTTTAAAATACAGGCCCTAGCCTCCTGGTCTATTTTGTATCCAATTGCAAAACAACCAGGCTAGAGAAAATTCACAAACTTTACATTTTAATTCCTAGATGGCAGACGGAACCGGGTAGAATTATCGGTACTAGTAGTGCTGCTGGATGTGAACGACAACGCCCCGGAAATGCCTGATCCTAGTGAACTATCCTGGGATATGTCTGAGAATCTTCAGCAGGTAATGTTGTCTTGGAAATCCATACTCTTGTCACGATCCTAGCATACTTATTTAGCTTTGACATTCATCAATCTTTTCAATTTTGTCGATTTAGGATACTCTTGACTTGACCTTTCGCCAGCATTTCCCGATTTGATCAAGCAGGGGCACATTTTTTTTAGAATCTATGAAATTAACTGAAGGCGGTATCTGTACAACTACGAGTAGAGTATGTCCGCGGTCCGGCGTATAAAAAAATCCCGTGGAAATTTCGAGAAATCCTTAAAAATTTCACATTTCCTCGGGAAAATTGCACATACTAAATTTAAGATCTTTGACTTAGGCATTTGGGCTGTACATTGATTGATATGTCCGTCAATCAGTCATCATCCTCCTTTATATATCTAGTAAGAAATTCATAGGAATATAATAAAACAAATATATTCTATAACTATAAATTTCGATCAATCAGGACAAAATCGGAACTGTTTTCCGAAAACATTACAAAGTGGTCACATTTTTTTCAGGGTGTTCCTCTAAACGAGTGGATATACGCCCACGACCGCGACGAACCCTGCACAGACAACTCCCGCGTGGGCTACTCCATCATCAGCCTCGCGGTCACCAACCGGGAGCTGGACGTGCCTCAGGACATGTTCTACATGGAGACGGCGTGTGACGAGATCACCTGCGAGTGTCGGGGCAGACTGTGGACTGACATGGCTTTGAGAGGATTTTGGGGAACGTACGATATACTTATCTTGGTGAGTCACCAACTCCCGCGTGGGCTACTCCATCATCAGCCTCGCGGTCACCAACCGGGAGCTGGACGTGCCTCAGGACATGTTCTACATGGAGACGGCGTGTGACGAGATCACCTGCGAGTGTCGGGGCAGACTGTGGACTGACATGGCTTTGAGAGGATTTTGGGGAACGTACGATATACTTATCTTGGTGAGTCACCAACTCCCGCGTGGGCTACTCCATCATCAGCCTCGCGGTCACCAACCGGGAGCTGGACGTGCCTCAGGACATGTTCTACATGGAGACGGCGTGTGACGAGATCACCTGCGAGTGTCGGGGCAGACTGTGGACTGACATGGCTTTGAGAGGATTTTGGGGAACGTACGATATACTTATCTTGGTGAGTCACCAACTCCCGCGTGGGCTACTCCATCATCAGCCTCGCGGTCACCAACCGGGAGCTGGACGTTCCTCATGACATGTTCTTTATGGAGACGGCGAGATCAAATTTCAAACTTTATATTGATTTCGTCGTTAATATTCAGCACAAATATTTTGCAGGAAGGTCCAAAAAACATTGTGGATTTGCATAAAGTAAGTATTTTTCCTCGTTATGCGTCAGAGATCTCTATTCGACACTCCTCCAATATTTATTAAACTAATATAATGAAGGGGTTGTCTCCAAAAAAGTGGTAAAGCTCACACAAATAATTATATCACGACTTTATCCTTTATAGGAAACAGACCCAAAAATCAAGGCTGAGGCCACACTACTGTGCTCCAGTCTTGATTTTTGGGTCTATCAATGTCCATAAACTTGACCTGGGTCGGTTCACTGACGTTGACAAGACAATCTTACCAGCTTTAGAACCTCTTCAGCAAACATACCACCCGCATCAGACACATGACTATGGAGAGATATTATTTATTTATTTATTTATTTATTGACAATAACCAACCCTATCATTACAGTGTTACCCAATGCGATAGAGTAGCTAATTAAATTACAATTATATTAAACAAAATATTTGTGTACTTATGAGGATAATACATATAACATAGCTTTTCATTTCATGTGACTATTATGTGCCAATTCCACCTCTTCCTCTAATTATGATTTGAAACCTTGAATTATGATGCCCTACTTAGAAATGACCATGTTCCCCACAGGCCTTCGACCACGGTAGCCCACCACTGAGCTCCAACGAGACGTACGCTCTGACAGTACGCCCGTACAACTTCCACGCACCAGTGTTCGTGTTCCCTGAGGAAGGCAGCGTCATAAGGCTGGCTAGGGTGAGGAGATTACACCTTTTCATACGTACATATAGTCACGTCAATGTCCCTTGCGGGGTAGACAGAGCAAACAGTCTTGAAAGGACTGACAGGCCACGTTCAGCTGTTTGGCTTGAGTTGTGACCTTTTCGTATTGCTGCAACTCACACCCTTATTAATTTGTACTTATTTCATATGAAATTGGAAATTGTGTGTAGCAAATAAAATAAATGAATTATCTATCTATTTAGTATTTGCGTGGAAGGTTAACCAACTCCACACATCCGCACAAACTTGCACATTTAAAATATTAATAGGAAATAGTAGGAAATAGGAATTCCAAGTGTAGTGTTGTTCCCGTCACCAATAGAAAAAAGAATAGGTCCACTCCATCACTCTCCCATGGATGTCGTAAAAGGCGACTAAGGGGTAGGCTTATAAACTTGGGATTCTTTTTTAGGCGATAGGCTAGCAACCTGTCACTGTCTCAATTCTATCGTTAAGCCAAATAGCTGAACGTAGCCATTCAGTCTTTTCAAGACTGGTGGCTCTGTCTACCCCGCAAGGGATATAGACGTGACCATATGTATGTATGTATGTAGCCATTCAGACTTGTAAAGACTGATAGGCCACGTTATTTGTCTTTAAGATAGAATTGAGATTTAACTAGTGACAGGTTGCTAGCCCATCGCCTAAAAGAAGAATCCCAAGTTTATAAGCCTATTCCTTAGTCATCTTTTACGAAATCCATGGGAAAGAGATGGAGTGATCCTATTCTTTTTTGTATTGGTGCCGGGAACCACACGGCACCAATACAAAAGGATTATTTGTATACATACATACATAAAATCACGCCTCTTTCCCGGAGGGGTAGGCAGAGACTACCTCTTTCCACTTGCCACGATCTCTGCATACTTCCTTCGCTTCATCCACATTCAAAACTCTCTTCATACAAGCTCGGCGGTTTCGGGTACTTTTGACCTGACCCTTTACCAGGACGTCCTTAATTATATGTATGCATGTAGGAATTCCAATTAGTTCAGTCAGTCACTGGCCAAGTTGTCGTGAGCTTACCTTTTTTATTGTACTGACAAGGAGCGAGCCGTCGTGTACGGCGTGCTGGCGACCGTGTCGGGTGACTTCCTGGACCGGGTGACGGCCACCGACGAAGACGGCCTCCATGCTGGAGTTGTCACCTTCGCTGTTACCGGAAACTGTGAGTGCATACTTACTTCTCTATAATATAAAAATGAATCGCTTAATGTGTTGGTAAGCGCATAACTCAAGAACGCCTGGACCAATTTGGCCAATTCTTTTTTTTAAATATTCGTCGAAGCTCAAGGATGGTTTTTACGGCGAAAAAATACCAAATAATTGCCTGAAAAACCTTAACAGTCCGTTTCTTTATCACATACAAACGTTTTCTACTTCTTTCAATTTGAGCTTTATTGCTAACTAGCTTTTCGCCCGCGGCTTCGCCCACGTGTAATTCGGTTATATATAGCGTTTTTTAATGATCTCGACAGTACAGACAGTTGAAGTATAGTAGTTAGGAGTTGAAAGAAAATTCTTACGAAGTAATACGTACATGTGAGGCTATTAGGTTGACCTGATAATAAAAAGTAAATCTCATTAACGTTAAGAATTTAGGTGAAAATGGATGCGGACAAATTTCGTAGCTGTTTGTATGGGTAGTGTTAACACAAAATAGGGATTTAAAGGCGTGATGTTATTAATGTTATGCATGTATGTACATAATTATGTATGTTATTATGTATGTTAAAGAGACGACTGAAAGTTGTCATACAAAGTCTTTTTTTTTAAGGATGGGAAATCATCAAATGACCTCTCCTGCTCTGGGTGGAACGGAAGGGAGTGTCAGACTTTTACTGACTAAAACCCACCTCGTTCCTTCAGTTGCCCTTTGCGTTCCGGGGCCACGGTATCTCGTTAGAACTTTCCCGCAGCCCCAGCTCAGTTTATCCCGTTTCCCCCCCTTGGGGGTTGACATTTCAAAAATCCCTTCTTAGTGCTCACTTATGTTACTAAAGGAACCTCTGTTCAAAACCTCAGACTCCTATACCTAGCGGTTTCGGCTGTGCGTTAATAAATCAGTCACCCAATCGCACCCCCTAAATCACAATTGGAGGGTAGTTTGAAAAAACTTATAATGTCAAACATATTTACTTGCCTATGTACGTGTTCATGCCAAGTTTCAAGTTTATAAACCCAAGGAATAAGATTTTTCATAGAAACGTTTTTACCCCTTTTCCCCCCCTTGGGGGTTGAATTTCCAAAAATCCTTTCTTAGTGCTCCCCTACATATCCCAAGGAACCTACATTCCAAATTTCAGCTGTCTACGACCAGTAGTTTCGACTGTGCGTTGTCTGTCAGTCAGTCACTCAGTAACGGAAGAGTTTTATATATATAGATATATAAAGTTCGCTGTTGTCTAAGCAATGAAGGTCTAATAGGAACAAAAAACTGTCATATTACAAATCTTTTTGACAGAACGAAGTCTGTCGGGTCCGCTAGTTTATAATAAAAACTGGCTAGAATATAACTAGCTGCGCCTGCGACTTCGTCCGCGTGGACTAGTTATTTTGGGCATCATTGAACCCCTTAATGATGAATAATTTTCCCCGTTTTTTTTTCACATCTATTGTAATATTATAAAGCTGAAGAGTATGTTTGTTTGTTTGTTTGTTTGAACGCGCTAATCTCAGGAACAAATGGATCGAATTAAAAAAAACTTTTTGCGTTGAATAGACCATTTATCGAGGAAGGCTTTAGGCAGAAAAAAAAGAAATCATGGAGAATGTGAAGAAAAACGGGGAAAATTATTCATTGTTGAGGGCTTCAATGATGCCCATAACTATTCCACGCGGACGAAGTCGCGGGCACAGCTAGTTTTCCATTATTTCTTCGCTCCTAATAGTTGCAGTGTGATGTTATATAGCCTAAAGCCTTTCTCTATAAATAGTCTATTCAACAGAAAAAAATTTTTTCAATTAGAACCCTACTGGTTCCTGAGATTAGCGCGTCCAAACAAACAAACTTTTCAGTTTTATAATATAAGTATAGATAATAATAAAACCTTTATTCGCTGACTTTGTTCATCATAGGTTAATTACACAAAATAAGCTGATTTGAAGTGAAATGTATGTTCTTTATTCATGCATCAGCAACCAGTTGTTGGTCAAGGTGTCCATTGACATAGGCCTTCCTGCCTAGGCCTTCCCCACTTACTTATTTTACACACATATATAAAGGTATATCACGTATGTATCCATTACGAGGTTGTTAGAGCCAACAGTCTTAAATAAACTGAAAGACACGTTCAGCTTCTAATTATGCCATTTGATACAATGCCTTCTCTTGTATCTTAATAAACCTCAATTATGTCATTAAGCCAAACGGCTGAACGTTGCCTATCAGCCTTAGATTGTTGGCTCTGTCTACCCCGCAAGGGATATAGACGTGATTATATGTATTAAGGATACAGAGCAATAAAATTTAAGGTAGCAAGCAAGATAATGTGTTGTGATTTTAGTTCTGCCAAACTTAAACTTAAGTAAGACTCGACAAAATTGTATTCCAACAGCGGAGGCGACTCAATACTTCGACGTATTGAATGAAGGCGACAATGCCGGAACTCTACGACTGATCCAAGCGTTGGACGATGATGTTCAAACGCCGCGCGAATTCCAGGTATGCTCCAAATGATTAAATCATCTCACTACTAAGGTGCAATGACTTGAAGATCCCAGCCTCCGTAACTAACTAGCTACCGTCATTTCTTGTGACCTTGATGATGATTTATTGTCAAAATATACGGCCTAGCACCCAGTGTGGTTCCAGGCGCCAAAAGAAAAAAGAATAGGACCACATTCTCTCTCATGTCGTAAAAGGCGACTAAGGGATAGGCTTGTAAACTTGAGATCCTTATTTTAGGCGTTGGGCTAGCAATGTGTCACTATTTGGATCTCAACTTCATCATTAAGCCAAACAGCTGAGCGTGGCCTATCAGTCTTTTCAAGACTGGTGGCTCCGTCTACCCCGCTAGGGATATAGACGTGATCATATGTATGTCTGTAATCATATTAGTTCTTAATCAGTATCTTAATTGTAACTTAGAATACACAAAGCAAGAGAAAAGCGTCATTTGAAAGGCAAGTAATATTAATTCGTCGTTAATTTCGAAAATTGTATCTATTAGGTGACGATAACGGCCACAGATGGCGGCACTGAACCTGGACCTTTGAGCACACCCACCTCCGCGCGTCTGGTCTTCGTCCCGACACAGGGCAGTCCCATCTTCAGTGCTGACAGCGCGACTGTCGCATTTATGGGTAAGCGCTTCAGGACTTTCATATACTCGTACCATGACAATGACTGAATAGTGCCGTGTGGTTTCCGGCACCTTGAAATAGGACAACTCCATTTCTTTCCTATGCATTCATGAAAAGCGATTAAGGGATATTTACATACATAAAATCACGCCTCTTTCCCGGAGGGGTAGGCAGAGACTACCTCTTTCCACTTGCCACGATCTCTGCATACTTCCTTCGCTTCATCCACATTAATTCATTCAAGCTCGGCGGTTTCGGGTACTTTTGACCTGACATTTTGCCAGGACGATTAAGGGATATGCGAATAAATTTTAGATTCTTCTTTTAGGCGATGGACTAGCAACCTGTCACAATTTGAATCTCAATTCCATCAGTAAGCAATACAGCTGAACGTGGCCTTTCAGTCTTTGCGGGACTGTTGGCTCTGTCTATCCCGCAAGGGATATAGACGGATTACATGTATGTATGTTTGTATCGTTTGCGCCAAAACCATAACGGGTCAAAGACAACGCGAGCAATCTTTTGTACCGTTATCTATTGGAAAATCCTATGTGTACTCAGACATTAATGAAAAGTACTATTTTCAATATGTTTTGCATCCAGAGGGCGAACATGGACTCACGGAGCGGTTCGCGCTGCCCCGAGCTGAAGACCCGAAGAATTACTTATGTGATGGCGATTGTCATGACATTTACTACAGGATTGTTGGTGAGTTTCAGCTAAATTCTATCTCTCTCTCTCTCACATCTTTGCATGTTCCTAGTAGCAGCCTTCTAGCCTTCGGAGCCCGGAGTCCGCTTTCCAACAGTTTATTTCATTATTATCTAAAATCTTTCAATTCTTATTTAAAAATTGCGTGGTAACTTTCAAAACATGACGGGCTCTGCAAAAACAAGATATCGCTAAAAGTACCTGAAGAGATAAGCTTTAAACTTGGTACTTAAACTGTGATAACTTGAAATTGGTAATTTCAAGAAGACTTTTAGGAGCCTAACTTGATACCTAAACTCTCTGTGATGACTTCAAACTGGGAATTTCAAGAAGCCTTTCAGAAGCCCAAATTGATGCGTAAACTCTCTGTGATGACTTCAAACTGAGAATTTCAAGAAGAAATTAAAGAGTCTCAATCAAAATTACTTACAGAGGGTAACGACGACGCCTTCTTCGGAGTAGACCAGCATCGGAACGAGCTGTTCTTACTCAGGGAGTTGGATCACAACGCCAGTTCCAGCCACGAGCTGGTGGTGGCCGCCAGCAACTCGCCGCTCCCGACTCCGGTGCTCGCCGGCAGCACTGTCACTGTCAATGTCATTGTAAGTTTGTTTTTTTTTTTTGATCACCCGAGGCTAACAATTTCGTAGAAACAACTAACGAGAATAATCCTAGTGTTCATTCCTGATTTGACGGCCTCTGTGGCGCAGCGGTAATACGCTTGACTGTGTCACCGGAGGTCCCGGGTTCGAATCCCGGCCAGGGCATGATGCAACTTTTTCTGATTGTCCTGGGTCACAAGTGTTCATTCATGCGTTCATATGACCTTTGCAGGATATAAAGAGCTTCAGCAGCAGAGCAGTCTTGAAAGACTGACAGGGCACGTTCAGCTGTTAAGCTTAATGATAGAATTGAGATTCAAATATTGGTTGCTAGCCCATCGCCTAAAAAAAGAATTGCAAGTTTCTAAGCCCATTCCTTAGTCGCCTTTTAAGACATCCATGGAAAAGAGACGGAGTTGCCCTTTTATTTTTCCATTGGTGCCGGTACCACAAAACAAAAGCCTTCTATGGTTTTACAACTAAGTATGAAAGGGACATTATTTCTGCATTTCATTAACTAACTATGGTTTTTAAGACGAGTGAGGTTACCAACTGGTCAACAACTTTAACAACGTCTGATCACCTTAATCTATGGGAAACGATTATAAACTATCATTATTTGAATTTCAATTCCGTAAGCCATACAGCCGAACTTCAGTCTTTTCGCGACTTGTAGGTCTGCTTATTCCGGGAGGGATGAAGACGTTATCATATATATGAATTACATATAATTACGTTTATATCCCTTGCGGAGTAGACAGAGCCAACAGTCCTGAAAAGACTGATAGACCACGTTCAGCTGTTTGGCTTTATGATGGAATTGAGATTCAAATAGTGACAGGTTGCTAGCCCATCGCCTAAAAGATGAATCCCAAGTTTATAAGCCTATTCCTTAGTCGCCTTTTACGACATCCATGGGAACGAGATGGAGTGGTCCTATTCTTTTTTTTTATTGGTGCCGGGAACCACACTACTCAACATATGTATGTAGTACTTAAATTTATTTTACGGAAGTCCAGTGTTTCGTGTTTACTATTTCATATCCATCTTTCAGGTACGAGAAGCCGACCCTCGGCCTTTCTTCCTCAGGAGCCTGTACACAGCCGGCATATCCTCCTCTGATAATATCAACAAGGAGGTTCTTCGGGTGGAGGTAAGGAGTTTTGCTCTCATCTTTCTTGAAGGTTGCACCATGAGCCAAACTTGGTAAAGTTATCTTTGTAGATATTATAGCGGGCGAGCTTTGTATTTCTTTTTATAAGTTACCGAAGTAAAGTTGTTATCCCGTAGTTGGCTTTTACTTCTCAATCTCGCCCCGCTATATTGGCGCCCAACGTGGGGCGAAATAAAAAGAAATAACAAATCTCGCCCGCTATAATATTACCGTTTCGTATAATTACCTGAGAAACTAACTCCTGGATTGTGGACATGTTGACATGGTCCCAATTATAAGAGTGGCTTCGTGTAAATTACCTGATTTACCTTCAACTATATTTTTAAATTGGCATTCGATGAAAATGCTGCAGTGTAGTTTGTTCCGTCGCTTCTTCTACACATGCGCTTTGCAAGCGGAACTAGATATAATTAGATTTATATGTATAGTAAATACTATAATTAGAAATGATGTGTCGTCAATAAGTGATACCTTGTATCCAATTTTGAAAATAAAACAATTGTATTCTATTGTAATTATTCCCAGGCGGGACATTCGGAAGGTGACGCGATAGTGTACTCCATAGACCGCTCGTCCATGATGGTGGACCCTTCATTGGAAGCCGTTCGGGACTCCGCCTTCATCCTGCACCCCGCCACAGGAGTGCTGACCCTCAACATTCAGCCCAGCAACTCCATGCACGGCATGTTCGAGTTTGACGTCATCGCCAATGATACAGGTGAGGATTTATTTTGGGTACAGAGATTGCCTTTACCGAGCGGGATGGCGACGCACTGTGGATGCCCTCTGCCCCAGCTAGGGGACATAGGACCTTAAGTCAAGTAAGTCACAGAGATTACCTTTGGGTTAGGTTCCCCTGCAAAGGTAGCTAAGGTCAGACGGAAGTCGCTTCACTGCATAGTATAAAACAAAGTCGCTATTTTAGTCTGTTTGTCTGTATGCTTAAATCTTTAAAATTACGCAACGGTTTTTTGTAACAGGTAGAGTGATTCAAGAGGAAGGTTTTTATGTATAACTAGAGGCCGCCCGCGACTTCGTCCGCATGGAAACCCTATCAATCCCGCGGGAACTCTGGGATAAAAAGTACCTATGTGTTATTCTGGGTCTTCAGCTACCTACATACCAAATTTCATGGTAATCGGTTCAGTAGTTTTTGCGTGAAAGAGTAACAAACATCCATACAAACTTTCGCCTTTATAATAGTAGTAGGATATGTATAATAACATTTATAATTTTGCACCCGTGCGAAGCCGGGGCGGGTCGCTAGTCGTGTATAAACTGATGTAAATGTATAAACCTGGCTTACCTAATAGAGGAATGTGCAACCCGGTCTTCTCTCCAGAGCGGTGAGGATTATAACGAGGTTACAGCTAAAAGGAAGAAGGAGTCAGTGTTGAGGTTCTCTTTTTCTGTTTCTATGCTGTTATACATACATACTTACATAAAATCACGCCTCTTTCCCGGAGGGGTAGGCAGAGACTACCTCTTTCCACGATCTCTGCACACTTCCTTCGCTTCATCCACATTCATGCTGTTATAAATGCATTAAAATTTGCCCCAGGATCTGTATAAAATATAACAGGCATGGAGATAAATGTAAGTCATTGATTGAAGTGTTGGACATTTGAGTAAATCTCGCGCATAGGTGAAAAGCGACACAACAATGCATCCGCTTCACTCTGCAAGGACATTTAGGATTTCCTATTTATTCTATTCATTTAGGATTTCTTATTTATCTTAATGTTACTTACTGCACAATTATTGAAAGTCCAATAGTTATGAAGCATATCACAGTGTGTTCAGAATGTTTGTAAAATTTAATACAAAACCTCCTTACATGTCACTGGCCAGTTAGAGAAATTAAATATGTTTTGTTTCATAATGGAACCTAATGAAAATAATTCAAAATTGTATTACGACGCAATAGTTCACGAGTGCATGTTTATACCTATTTAATATAATAAATAAGTACAAATATTGTTAAATCCAGTGCAATAATACAGATTTCTTAGTTTCAAGTACCAAAAGTTTATTTATTCCGACTTATTTCCCTTTTTTTTCAAGTGACAAACTTATTTATTAGTTCATCAATAAACACAGTGATAGACAGTAAACCTACATGAGAAATCATGGCATTGGTAACGACACACAATGAAAGACATACGTAAATTGAAAACTTCTTCGCAGCTGGTGCAACCGCCTCGGCCGAGGTGAAGGTGTACCTCATTTCTTCACTCAATCGGGTCTTCTTCACCTTCGAGAACACGTTACAGGAGGTGGAGACCCATAGAGACTTTGTGAGTATAGCTATTTATAGGTATATACTTCTTTAGATTAGTTAAGAAACTTAGATTTATTTACGGGTGCCGTGTGGTTCCCGGCACAATACAAAAAATAATAAGACCACTCCATCTCTTTCCCATGGATGTCGTAAAAAGCGACTAAGGGATAGGCTTACAAACTTGGGATTCTTTTTTAGGCGATAGGCTAGCAACCTGTCACTATTTCAATCTCAATTATATCATTAAGCCAAATAGCTGAACGTGGCCATTCAGTCTTTACAAGACTGTTGGCTCTGTCTACCCCGCAAGGGATATAGATGTGACCATATGTATGTATGTACCTAGGTACTTAGATTTAGTTAGACTGTTGGCTCTGTCTACCCCGCAAGGGACATAGACGTGACCATATGTATGCATGTATGTACTTATGTATTAGTTAAGGAAAGGGGTTAAGTCTCTGCTTAGTTAACCCCTCCATATAACAGAGGTCTGAGTACAGTACAAATGAGGTAAAGGTTATTCTATATTATTTTCAACTCGAAAATCGAAACAGCATGTAAGTGAATAACATAATGTGTCAACAAATTCTGATACCCTGATCTTCGATTTCCGAACCAAAAGGCGAGAAACGCAAAGAGGAATTGACATATTAAAATATAAATATATACGGGACAAATTACACCGATTGAGTCAGCCTCGAAGTAAGTTCGAGACTTGTGTTACGAGATGCTAACTCAACGGTACTGTATTTTATAATAACTACTTATATAGATAAACATCCAAGACACAGGCCAATCAGAAAAAGTTCGTTTCTCATCACACCCTGGCCGGGATTCGAACCCGGGACCTCCGGTGTCACAGACAAGCGCACTACCGCTGTGCCACAGAGGCCGTCAAATATTTCACTTTCACAAACAGAGATTTCTAATTCCGTTGTATTGTGTTTTCTTAATATTCCAGGGCCGGGATTCGAACCCGGGACATCCGATGTCACAGACAAGCGCACCACCGCTGTGCCACAGAGGCCGTCAAATATTTCACTTTCACAAACAGAGATTTCTAATTCCGTTGTATTGTGTTTTCTTAATGTTCCAGGGCCGGGATTCGAACCCGGGACCTCCGGTGTCACAGACAAGCGCACTACCGCTCTACCACAGAGGCCGTCAAATATTTCACTTTCACAAACAGAGATTTCTAATTCCGTTGTATTGTGTTTTCTTAATATTCCAGGGCCGGGATTCGAACCCGGGACCTCCGGTGTCACAGACAAGCGCACTACCGCTCTACCACAGAGGCCGTCAAATATTTCACTTTCACAAACAGAGATTTCTAATTCCGTTGTATTGTTTTTTTTTTTTTATATTCCAGATAGCAGAAACCTTCACCGTCGGTTTCCAGATGACGTGCAACATCGATCAGATCGTGCCAGCCAGCGACAACAACGGCATCGCCCTCGACGACCTCACCTTAGTCCACGCCCACTTCATCAGAGATGACGTGCCGGTGTCCACTGAGGAAATTGAACTGTAAGACCGTTCTTCAAGTCTTTCCACGTTGAATAGGACCACTCCGTCTCTTGCCCATGGATGCCGTAAAAAGCGACTGATAGGCTTACAAACTTGGGATGTTTCTTTTAGGCGATGGGCTAGCAAGCTGTCACTATTTGTAATCTCAATTCTATCATTAAGCCAGATAGCTGAACGTGGCCATTCAGTCTTTTCAAGACTGTTGGCTCTGAACTTTTTCTGATTGGCCTAGGTCTTGGATGTTAAGTATACAGGGTGACTTTTAATTGAACTGCATAAATTTAACTGTTAAGTGTACTCATCTAAAGGATATTTGAAAACTTTAAAAGAAAAATATCGGTTCATATTTCAGAAAGTACGAAAAAAAATAAAAGTATCAAAATCCACGATCCTAAATACGTCATATCACCGGCCGGCGGAAAAGCGACGCGTATGATTCAGAGGTCAACGACACAATTCATTCAGCTGAGCGATCTCGACAACTCTGTACTTTACTTGATCTTGATACTAGAAAAATAATTTATGGTTCAGACATTTATTTACATGTTTAGTTTTAATTTCTTTTTGTAGTATTGGTCTTTAATAAAGCGTGTGACGTAGTTTTTAAGGGTTTTTTAAATGTGAAAATGATGACGTTTAATTTAAATAAAAATAGGCTCAAACAGCTCAGAAGCATGGGTATAGTCTATGTTTAAAAGGATGCAATTGTTTTAAATGTCACCCTGTATAAGTAGTTATTATAAAATACAGTACCGTTGAGTTAGTATCTCGTAACACAAGTCTCGAACTTACATCGAGGCTAACTCAATCTGTGTAATTTGTCCCGTATACATTTATATTTATTTATTTATATGTATTAACAAATGATTAATAACGAATAATAATTATATGTAGTAACAAAATTAAATTAATAAAATATAGGTTCTTTTTTTAAATTATATTTTTAAAACACAAGTCCACATTCTTTTTTTTATATAGGTAGGTACCTAATCTCTAATGTTTAGTGTGTTTTTGTGTAACTTAAATTGGGGCGGAGACCTGGTGGCCTGAAACACAGGCTTTTAGCCCAGCTTAGGCACCAGTCTCCCGATATGTATATGTGAATATCTTATATGTGAAACTTTTTTTTTTATATGGGAGAAAATAAAGATTATTTATTTAAAATTATTTTATTATGTATGTTAATTTAATATCTAATGTAAACCCTTCCAGCCTCCGCAGCGACACGTTACTCCTCCGAGCGATCCGCACCGCGCTGCTGCGGGAGGAGCTGCACCTGCAGGACCTGGTGACGGAGATCAGCCCCGAGCCCGCGGCCGCCGACCGCACCATAGTTTACGTGCTAGCCGCGCTCTCCGCTCTACTCGCGTTCATGTGTCTGGTGCTGATGCTGACGTTCATTATAAGGACTAAGGCGTGAGTTTTTACATGACATACATACATATGGTCACATCTATATCCCTTGCGGGGTAGACAGGGTCAACACTCTTGAAAAGACTGAATGGCCACGTTCAGCTATTTGGCTTTAAGATAGAATTGAGATTCAAATAGTGACAGGTTGCTAGCCCATCGCCTTAAAAGAAGAATCCCAAGTTTGTAAGCCTACCCCTTAGTCGCCTTTTACGACATCTATAAGAGAGAGATGGAGTGGTCCTATTCTTTTTTCTGTTGTTGCCGGGAACCACACGGCGCATTAAAATTAAACAAAAATGATTCTGCTTTTAGGCGATGAGCTAACAACCATAATGTGGAATTCGTTGGCATTAACCCTAGATTCATAACTATTCGTCCAACAGACCGCGCGAAACGTGAATTCGTTTCTAGTGTTTCGAGTGAAAGAGATAGAAAGCTGACCTCTCAAGTACCTTCCTAGGTCGCTTGACCATTAGTAACGCGAGTGCCGTTGTCTCGCATAGACGTTTTGTTTAAAAGTTATAAACCTATGAACGTCTGAGAGACGAATGCTTATGAATACTGCTACTTTTGACGGGACTGCAAATTATTTTTGTAAAATTGTTTTTGATGAGTTTCGGCTATATAGAGTAAATGTAAGTATATGATATTTTTATATACCTATGAGTTATTAGTTATAGGTACATTTTATGTGATTATTCAAAGTAGTTGTAGTGTATTTTACATAAAATCTTTTTTTTAGAATGGAAGATCGGCAAATTGAGGAGTATTTGAATCGTTTATCTGATTCAGATGATGATTTTACTAGTCAGCAAACGGATGCGGATTTGAGCGAGGTCGAGGATCACGTGGAATTAGATGAAATGGTTCCTACAGATTCCGACAGTGATTACGACGTCCAACCAATACGGCAACAGCAACGCCGAAATGGCGTCATTTTTTCTTCTGATTCTGAAACTGAAGAAACTCCAGGTACTTCTAGTAATTCTACACATTCACGACGTATAATTATTCCATCAGCTCGTAATCTTAGAGGTAAAAATGGTCATAAATGGTCTTCAATGCCTTTTGAATCTATAAATACAAGAACCCCAGCTAGAAATATCGTGCATGTAATTCAGGGATCAGCTAATAACGCTAAGGATATTACGGAACCAGTTGATTGCTTTACTAATTTTATAACTGTTGATATGATTCGTAAAATACTAACACATACAAATAAAGAAATTGAGTTGAGGAGTTTAAAATATAAAGAGAAAACTGCAACTATTTCTTCTACATGTGAAGATGAATTAACTGCCTTGCTTGGATTGCTTTTGTTATCAGCTGCAAAAAAAGACAATCATCTCACGAGCTTAGAACTTTTTAACCCTACTTTTAGTGGAACTCGTTACATATCAGTGATGTCGCGTGAAAGATTTGACTTTTTATTGAACTGCTTGAGATTTGATGATAAAGCTACTAGAAATGAACGCAAAGCTCAAGATAGTTTCGCGCCTATCAGAGAATGGTGGGAAGCGTTCATTCAGATATGCAGGGATAGTTACAAAGCTGGAAGTTATCTCACCATAGATGAGCAACTGTTGGGGTTCAGAGGTCGTTCTCCATTTAGAATGTATATTCCATCAAAACCGAACAAGTATGGTCTAAAAATATTGATGCTATGTGATTCCAAAACAAATTATATGCTAAACGCTATGCCATATGTTGGAAAAACTGAAACAAATGGTGATTCACTCGGATCTTACTATGTCAAGACTTTGACTGAAAAATTATGGGGTAGCAACCGCAATGTCACCATGGATAACTGGTTTACTTCAGTCCCTTTGGCCCAACAGTTACTACAGGCACCATATAAACTAACAATAGTAGGAACACTTCGAGCGAATAAACGCGAAATACCGCCTGAGTTAGTTCAGATCAAAGAAAGGCCTATAGGTTCATCTGTATTTTGTTATGATCGGCAGTGTACGCTAGTATCATACAAGCCTAAAAATAACAAGAACGTTTTCTTGCTTTCTACCATTCACGGGAATGGTACTCTTGCAGCTTCTGGGAAACCGGAAATGATTGAGTTCTACAATTCGACGAAAGGTGCTGTGGATACGTTCGACCAAATGTGTGGAAGTATGTCTTGTAGTAGAAAAACCCAAAGATGGCCCTTATGCTACTTCTATGGTATACTAAATATGGCAATTATAAACTCATACGTTATATACGTACATAATAATGTAAAACTAGGGCGAAAACCTACAAGCAGACGATGTTTCGTGAAGGATGTTTCGGAGAAGTTGACCGAACCGTGGTTACGTAAAAGACGCGAAATGCCAACTTTGAAGAGATGCCTAAAAAGGAAAATCGCTGAAATTTTGGGTGAAACGCCTTCCATTGATACAGCTGGTCCTAGTGGTACCCAAAAAAAGGTTTGCGGTTATTGTGATTATAAAAAACGACGTATGACAAGGTTCCAATGCAAGCAATGCAAAAAATATATGTGTATGGACCATCGCGGCCTCATGTGTGTGGAATGTGCGGATGAAATTTAATTTTAATTAAGTCATTTATATTTATGTTAGGTAATTAAACATATTAAACAGTGCCATACTTGATTAATTTGTTTTATTCACAAGTACCTCTAAACCCATCATTTGAATATAGTCGTCTGTGAGATGAATGTTTATGAATAATGTTCCTCTTAGATAAGGTTATGAATCTAGGGTTAAGACGTGCCTGTGTTTATGAAAAAAATAAATGAATGTTTATTCAGAAGGATTTCGCTAGTTACCAAACAAAAACTTAAAACATAACGATATCCTTGCAGACAGTTAACCATTTATACATTCACAGCTTTGCCCAAGAACTTTAAGACACGTATTACTAGTTCTTCAATCTTACAGTGCTACACGTTGCGCTCTGTAATTCATTTATTTTGTATTAGCTGTGCCCGCGACTTCGTCCGCGTGGAATAGTTATTGTGGGCATCATTGAAGCCCTCAAGGATGAATAATTTTCCCCGTTTTTTTTTTTCACATTTTCCATTAATTCTTCGCTCCTAAAAGTTGCAGCGTGATTTTGTATAGCCTAAAGCCTTTCTCGATAAAGGGTTTATTCAAAACAAAAATTTTTCAATTCGAACCAGTAGTTCCTGAGATTAGTGCAAAAAAACAAACAAATTCTTCAGCTTTACAATATTAAGTATAGTTTACCATTCTGAATCCTTTTCTGAATCCGAATCTTTTTGACTATGAAGCCTCTTTATACGTCTTTCTACCTTTCAATTTCAACGTCATTGGAAGTGTAGGTCCGTTTTGGCGCGAAAATTCAAACTTAGAACTTAGAACGAAATTAGATTGTTTTAATTTTTTAAATATGTTAAGACCTATTTCACATTGGAATTCTTTGAAATGAAATCAAAACTCAAATTATTGCATGTTCCCCCCCCTATTTAACCAATAATTGTCTCTGGAAGGCTCAACCGTCGTCTGCAAGCGTTGTCTATGACGAAGTACGGGTCCGTGGACTCGGGATTGAACCGGGCCGGACTCGCGCCGGGGACCAACAAGCACGCGGTCGAAGGCTCCAACCCTATCTGGAACGAGGCCATCAGGGCGCCAGACTTCGACGCTATAAGGTAAGTTATTAATAGATACATACATATGGTCATGTCTATACCCCTCGCGGGGTAGACAGAGCCAACGGTCTTGAAAATACTGAATGGCCACGTTCAGCTATTTGGCTTAATGATAGAATTGAGATTCAAATAGTGACAGGTTGCTAGCCCATCGCCTAAAAAAGAATCCCAAGTTTGTAAGCCTATCCCTTAGTCGCCTTTTACGACATCCATGGGAAAGAGATGGAGTGGTCCTATTCTTTTTTCTATTGGTGCCGGGAACCACATGGCAAATGAACGAGTTAGGATTTAGGTAAGTAATCCGATTCATCGATCTTTTTAAATGGTGGCGGGTTTTTATGTTTTGGAGCTTAAATGGTTTAAGCATTCGTAAAATAGCGGAGTGAAATTGAGAGTGGCCAAAGAAGGTTCCTCCCTACAGTAAGAATATCGCTACCGATTGTTTGAGGTTATTGGAAATTGAGCGAATAACGATTGTAGGCATCGTGCTACAAAATCGTTGTAAAGATATGATTAACACCCAAAACAGCCCGAGTGCCCGAATAACTAAAAAATAAAAATAACAAGAATTGTTAGATGCGAAGAGTGATTTAATTTAATTTATTGTAACAGTGACACATCCGGGGACTCCGACCTGATCGGAGTGGAAGACCTGGAGCAGTTCAGCCAGGAGTTCTCTCCGCCGGGACCCAGCCGCACGGACGAAGGCATCGTACCGGTAAATACGATCATTTTCAGAATTCCATTTAGAATTATTTACAATTAGAATGTGATTCTAAATCCCTTCAATATCATAATCATACTTTATTTCGAGACATTGTTCCCGAGAAATTTCAGAGATTCTGTAACAAAAAAAAAATGGTTTTTGAGAGGAGATTGTTCGGTTGTTTGTTTGTAATATCTTTATTGCATAAAAATTTACACAGTAACAAGAAAATAGTAAGTACCTACATAGTTATAAAAGAAACAAATCACTTGCAATGGCGGACTTATCCCATGAAGGGATCTCTTCTCTCAGTTAACCGGCAAACAATAAAGGAAATAGATAATTCAGTAAAAAGCGGCAAGTCACAGTTGTTAGCAACAATAAATTAATTATCAATTATCATCAACAATTGTCATGTTTTTGTTTCAGTCAAATGCGAGTGTTGCCACCCACAGTAATCAGTTCGGCTTTAACACGAGCCCCTTCAGTCCAGAGTTCTCACAAAGCAACTTCAGGAGGTGATCCAGATGATATCCCTCTATAAATGACAATAACACGAGTCGATAAAAAAATATTTTGTAAGTACGTACTTGAGCTAAGTATAAATATTTGTAAAAATTGTACATTACGTGGTCGATATTAATCTGAAATTATTATTTAAAAAAAAAGGAAAAATATAGCATTTTGTGAACAAACTATCCAAGACTCGTTTTAACTGAAGTTTTAAAGATATGTAAGTATTAAGTATATATGTAAATATTGTTAAATAAATCTAATTTAAGAAATCAGTGTCCAGTGTTTTCTTTCCTTACCTCCCGTATTTCACTCTCTCTCACACACACACCGTTGCCGTGTGTCCGGCACTTTACAATAGGTGATTAAGGGATAGGCTTATAAACTTGGGATTGCTTTTTTAGACGATGAACTAGAAACGTGTCACTATTTGAATCTCAATTCTATCATTAAGCCGAACAGCTGAACTTGGCCTATTACTCTTTTCGAGACTGTAGGCTTTGTCTATCCCGCGAGGAATGTTGGCGTGACTAATGTATATTTTCTTCCCTCACCTTTCGCCTCTCTCTTTCACCTCTGCATGTTCCCGGTTGCACCCTCTACAGCAGTGTTTCGGAGCCCGGGATAATCCTGTGTGAATTGCAAACTACTCAAATGAAAACTTACCCGTTTTTTCATAAAATTTCTACAAATTAGCAAAAGAAAATTGAAGATGGCAAAAAAAAGAAGGATGATATGAAATGACACCTACGGGATTATTAATCAATTTCCTCGACAAAATATATGTGACGCGGCTCCGGCGATGTTGTGTCGGAGGTTATACGAGTATAGATGATTCAATCCGTGAAATCTTAGCTTGCGCGATTTAGACACTTCGCTTGGATTGGATGATAGCATCGCGTGATTGGATGTTGTGACTTCCGGCATATAGAAGTCGCTAATAATTGTAAATGTGCCGTATGGTTACCGGCACCAATAGAAAATATAATAGGACCACTCCATCTCTTTCCCATGGATGTCGTAAAAGGCGACTGAGGGGTAGGCTTATACACTTGGAATTCTTCTTTTAGGCGACAGGCTAGCACTATTTGAATCTCAATTCTATCATTAAACGAAAAAGCTGAATGTGGCCTATGAGTTTTTTAAGACTGTTGGCTCCGTGTACCCCGCAAGGGATATAGACGTGAGTATATGTGGTAAAATGGTAAATAAACTCCTGAAAGCTTGAATACACAAAACTCCTTCTAGCAAAGTCGGTTCAAAAACCAAAGAGGATTTTCTGAAAAGTTTCTTGGCTTTTGCAATATCGATTGCCAACATCTTTCTGTTTTGTCAGAATAATTTGCTGACAATCAGAAACCTATCGTCTCGAAAGAATATTAAGATAAGTAATTATTGAACTACACACCTGTAGGTAATTAAAATGCTGCGTAAGAAACACAAATGTACTTTAGATATAGGTAAGATGTAACTTACAAAATTTATTTATTTTAACAGTGAAATAATTTTCACAATCAGCTCGATATTTTCAAAGATTATCCCTTACAACATACATACATATGGTCACGTCTATATCCATTGCAGGGTAGACAGAGTCAATAGTCTTGAAAAGACTGAATGGCCACGTTCAGCTATTTGGCTTAATGATAGAATTGAGATTCAAATAGTGACAGGTAACCCATCGCCTAAAAAAATTCTAAGTTTGTAAGCCTTATCCTTTATTCGCCTTTTACGACATCCATGGGAAAGAGATGGAGTGGTCCTATTATTTTATGTATTGGTGCCATGAACCACACGGCATATCCCTTACATTACAAACTAACAAATATAGCTACAAACTTGGTATACAGTGCGAATTCCTGTTACTACCATTAGGTTCTGACAGCATGATACCCAAGACGTATTCAAAGCCTGTCCGTTTCCTACTGAAGTCCTTCGAAGCCTCGCCGTCGCACCCGCAGATTTACGACCACTTCCGCAGCTACCCCGCCGTGGTCGCTGAGAGACAAAGGCAGCAGTACGAGAAATACACCTTCGTTATACATCCACTCAGCTGGTTCAGGTCTGTTCTTATTTACATACATACATACATAACTCTCTTCATGCAAGCTCGGCGGTTTCGGGTATTTTTGACCTGACCCTTATTTATTTTTAGGTAATTGTAAGTATATCATCTTCTGCATTTTCCTTCTAACTTATAGTCCCGGTTGCATACTCACCACTCTGGAGATGAGCCCGGGGTATCCATGATTAAGAGATCTATATTTGTATATTGACGTTCGATGAAAATGCTGCAGTGTAGTTTGTTCCGCCGCTTCTTCTACACGTGCTTTGGAAGCGGTAGTAGTTATAATTAGATTTAAGTGATTTGACGTCAATAAGTGATACCTTGTATCCAATTTTGATAATAAATCTATTCTATTCTTTTCTATTCTATTCTATGCCCCTGACAATGGATCCTGGATTGGGTGAGTCAGGTTTTTACACGCAACTCCCATCTGATCACCGCAACCTTTTCAGGTAAACCTAACCCGTATTGGATCGATCATGGTAACACATCCAGTTGCCTGAATGTATCTACAGGTTTACTCACGATGTTTTCCCTTACCGTAAGAGCAGCGATAAGTCACTTAACCACAGAGAAGACTATTATAATTAGAACACACAACTAAATCTCTTAAAAGATTGTCGAATCACTCAAAGAATCATGCCAAAAAACTTCCACATATTTACTGCAGTTTAATATAAAGACTATCTAAGCTAGTTCTAGTTATTGGAAAAGACCAATCATAATGATTAAGACTGAACTATTTATATCCTCATAAAATATGTGCTAACTACTCAAACTCATTTGGACGGGGCTGATATAAATGTGACCAGATTCCTAATTTATCTTCTTCCTGCAGTTTCACTTGGAACAGTTTTATGATTTTGATCAACTTGTCTCACATCTTCGCGTCACATTTCCGCCTGGCCATCAACGTTCCCCCGGTGCCAGTGAAGTTCGAAGTCGTCGTCACTGACTACATCATCTTGGCACTTGACGTGTTCTGTTTGATAAGCGTCATGATAAAGTTCAACACTGGCTACGTGGGGTACGAGAGAAGCATCATTCTGAACAGAAGACGCATTATAAGGTTAGTCTACTATTGTAGGTAATGTTCAAATAGATAATGATGCACATTTACATTGAAAATTAAGAAATGGATATGTAAAAATAGATTCAATTATAACTTAAAAGCTACCAGAATATGATTGAGTTAGGTACACAAGGAAGTCTAAACATCTTTTGTACAACGGGACTCGAAAAGTTTGACATGCTTCCGATCGCTATGAAGCTGGACTCCCATTATGGTTAAGGAATTTTAAACAGTTAAATTTTCTTTAGGTACTGAAATAATGTTTACAAATACAAAATTCTATCATAGACGACTTCTTAAATCATCAGTCATCATACGTAACGTCTTAAAAGTGTAACGTTTATTTCCAGGCATTACCTCCGCAGCTGGTTCATTTTGGACTTATTGTCGAGTCTGCCCATAGCCTTCTGCCTGCTCAAGTTCTTGCCTACGGAGTACCATGATCGCCACTTTATGCTGGCAGCTCACATCTTCGCTATGTTAAAGCTTGCTCGAATATGCACTATCTTGCGTGATTTGAAGAGGTTCACAAAGGTGTTTTTTTACTAGTTACCAAAACATGCCAGTGCACACAACTAAGTGTTTTACAAAACACTTAGTTAATACCTAGGCCTTCTAGTCCCTTTGTCTCTCATTTAGGTGAGAGACAAAGGAACTAATTAATGTTCAATCAATTTAATCTGACTAGGCAATGTTAAATCATGCCGCTTTCTAGGTGGTGACAAATTAAGCACATGTTACGATCCACTTGTTACGATCCCCGCATATTTGTTTTGCTTTGTCCAATTTGAAAACTGTGTAAAGTCACAACAATTTCCAGCTTTTCGTCAGCTCGTACATCTGGCAGGGCGTGGTCCGGCAGGCGGCCATGTTTATGGTGATCACGCACGTGTGCTGCTGCTACCTCTACGTCTGTCCCGTTCTCCACCTTTACCGTAAGTTCTTATTTCTAATAGAATGTCACCGCTTGTTCGTTTTCTACAGACTTTATTTAGATAGGTAGGTACATTCTTAATATAAGCTTCAAAATTTTTAAAGCTCCAACACCTAATGACAGCTTGTTATGATTAACTAATAGACCGTGCAATGTTGGCTGAAAGTTTCAAAGCTTCAATATGTAGAACTTCTAATAGTAGCTTCTTCTTAGTACGAGTAACATTTTAAACTTTTCCTTCCTTTAAGACGTCTTTATACTTTCTCCGATATATCGAATTCTATAAATGTTTCTGTTACTGTCTGTTTATTTATTTATTTATTTATTCTCCTTAATTAACTTTTAGGAAACGGCTACCCAGAGAGAGGATACACGCATTTTCTGAACATATCCGACGGGAGAAATCTGACTTTAGTGCCGATAATAAAGCGCTACAGAGCTGGCATTTATGTATGTCTCTCCTCATTTTTTGGTAAGTGTTAATTATTATGGTAAGTAATAAAAGTCTTATTTTTATAAAAGATACATTTAGTTATTTTAATGCTCTATTACTGTAAAGTTTGTTTAAAGACATTGCGAGAAAAAGTCCACCTAAACATACCTACATGTCTACATATAGTATATAGAAATTAACTTTCTCATGTACCTACAATATTAAGGGTATCATTTAAGCTATCACCAATTTAATTAGTTTTGTGTTTCTTAAATAATAGGGTTTGTCCTCAACATAGTAGATCTGTCACCAAAATGTAGTCACCAAACAATGCAAAATCAGTTCCACAATAAATCACCTAAAATCCTGAGATATAAGGTCTAGTACCAAATAAATGTTTTTGTATGTATTATAATAGGTGTGTCCTAATAAGTATTTAAGCAAACTAATTTAAAGAGATCACCAATAAATCATATTATGTTACTAGAAAATTGCATTAAGTTCAAATAAAAAATTAGGGTTGTCATCATCGTTTCAACCAAAAGATTCTGCTACTTAACTAGACTCCCAAGGTTCTAAATTTCCACTGGTAGTATAAATTATATTTAAATAAAATTTTTAGCAGAGTAGTAAATAAAACAATTAAAGTTAAAATAATCAATATTTATTGTTGAAAATAATTACCACTGAACAATCAGCGCTGGTTTAAAATAGCTGGCTTATGGCTAGCAGAATAGTAGATAAAACACTTAATTAAAGTTAAAATAATCAATATTTATTCTTAAAAATAATAACCACAGAACAATCAGCGCTGGTTTAAAATAGCTGGCTTATGGCTAGCAGAATAGTAGATAAAACACTTATAATTAAAGTTAAAATAATCAATAGTTAACTACTACCCATCGTTGATGCCGGATTGGTCAATTTTTAAAGCGCGCCAATTTGTCTCCGCCCCTTTGATCATTTTTTCATTAAAATTATAAATTGATGTATTAAATTGGTAACGAATACTATTAATTTAATATCTGAATGAAATAAAATGTTACTACTGTATTGGTGACAAAATATCAAATAAAAAGGAGTCGCAGTCAGGGATCGATAATCGATTTATTTGGTGACAGATCTACCATTCTGAGCACAGAGCTATTATTTAAGTAACAAAACTATTATTATAAGAACGAAGTTTATATTCATGTAATTCAATATAATTTTATTGGTTGTCGATCTCTTATTTTACACATATATTAACATTAATTTGATAATTCATACCTGGGAACAATTTTTGTTTATCTGAGAACGAAAATATTTCGTGGCGATAGATCTATTTATTAGGTGATACAACTTGATGACAAATATAAATTTTGGTGATAGAAAATATAGTTCCCCAATATTAAGTAGGTAGTATACTTAGTACTTATAAATGTTAGAATGGAATTTGATCAATTTACAAATTTGATTCTTTTATGAGGTGCAAGCTACCACACCATGTTCCCCCTGGAGTGGCCGGATGAAATCGCTGTGGTATCCAGCATCATTGTCTTCACTACACTCTTCATGATATACAACTTAGGTATTTTTATTTACAATTTCTCCGATAAGAAGGTAGTACTTAATAATCTTATATGTAAAATTCTCGTATCACATTGTTCGTTCCCGTACTCCTCCGAAATGGCTTGACGGATTCTCATGAAATTTTGTGAGCATATTGAGTAGGTGTGAGATATCGGCCGAAATCAATTTTTATACCCACAAATGCAAAACAACGTTTGCCGGGACAGCTAGTAATAGTATAGAAAAGTTAATTCTTAGATGACTTGGTCATGTCGAGAGGATTAATGAAAGCAAGTTGACAAAGCAAATATACAGGGAGTGTGAATGGGACTGTTGAAATGGGAAGGCCTAGGCGAAGGTACCTTGATCAAATCGAAGACGTTCTACCAAAAGGCTAGGTCAGTAGTACCCGAAACCGCCGAGCTTGCATGAAGAGAGTTATAATTGTGGATGAAGCGAAAGAAGTAGATATGCAGGGATCTTGGCAAGTGGAAAGATGAGGTCTCTGCCTACCCCTCTGGAAAAGAGGCGTGATTAATGAATGTGTATGTACTACCTCCTTTTACCTAGCCTACCTGACTGGAATCAGTTTTATTTGGAAGGACAGAAAAAGAGCCTGTGACAACTACATTTGGATACTTTCCGAGAAGATTTCTAAAATAGATTGATATCAGACAGGCAACTTTAAAGATTAAAGAGATGTGAAGTGAAGTGAAGTGTGAGTGTCAAGCGAATAAGAAACTAACATACTGAGCCGACCCCTCAAAAAAACGTGTGAATAGGTAGCGAGGAAGAAGGTGCAATTGGTCTTATTCTCTCTCAAAACTGTTCTTATACGCCAATCTCCTGTTTGGTTTCCTTCCACCCAAAGGTTGACTGGAAGGCGATTATCACACGGCACCGCGCACCGCCGCGGAGGGCGGTGGCGGTAACGCGGATTTCGCAGCGGTGCACCGCGCGGTAAGGCGGTTTACGCGCCTGTACGCGCGGATGGATTTAACGCGGTTTTGACCAGTTTGATTGCAGACGCTGGCAAGAATGGACGCTGAAGTGGTGGCAGCAATCTGGCTTTTATGGCGCAGAAAGAAAAAAATAAGAAGATACTGGGTTCATCCATTTTTACGAAGCAGAACTCTAAATGGGTCATTCATGTTATTCTATAAAAGTTTGAGAAAATACGAAGATAAATTTTTTAATTATACGCGAATGTCCACTTCTTCATTTGATTATTTGTTAGCAAAAATAAGGAAAGCAATTTCTGGAGTAAATACAAACATGCGTCCTTGTATTTCGCCGGAAGAAAAGCTTCTTGTTCAGTTTTAGGAGTCTATCACTATATTGTGTGCTTTTCATGTCCCAGATAGCAGAGCGACTTTGAATCTCTGAAATAAACTTTTCGACATCGAAATCCATTTTTAAATTGCGACACGTCTTGCTTCAACGATGTTCCGCGCGGTTATGCGGTGCCACGTGTGTGAGGTGCCGCCCCTCCGCGCTGCCGTCCGCGCGGAGAGGCGGTGGCGGCGAGAGCACCGCTCGACCGCGCGGTCGGGCGGTGAACATGTGTTTAGTATCAACGGATTTAGTAGAGGCTTATGCGACATGAGATCCGCTTCACCGCCTGCCGCGGCGGTGCGCGGTGCCGTGTGATAATCGCCGAAGAGATTGCATTAGTGTTAAGTCCGCCTTTGTGCCATCTCTATCTGTTTGGTGCTGTTTTGTATGTTTTAGGTACTCGTACCTATGGTGCAATAAAAAGCCTCATCTATCTATTTTATTGGCGTACTGGATGGCACCGATTGTTAAAACCATGTCAAACCTATGGGTTCTATAGTGTCTTACCCTACGCATTATTCCTCTGGGCAAGTTCTCTAAATTGCATAATTAGATGCTGATGCAAAGTGCCCGTAATTCTCAACCTCGTGATATCACGAACGGAATCGCTTACCAGCCTTTGAATTAGAACTTAACATTTGCTTTCAAAGAAATTTCAAGTCAGTATAAACAGCATGAAATAATATGATTCCAGTTTTCCTGATGAAGGTATATTTCACGTATTTCGACTCGACCATGCGATACTACGAGCTCATGAACGAAGTTGAGGTGCGTATTGTTACATATTACTTACGCGTAGAAAAAGAATCAGACTTTACCAATAATATGAAAAACTCAATCATGAAATATTTGAATTTAAGGCGTACATGCGACAAAAACAGTTTCCCAGCCCGTTGAAGAAGCGCGTAATCGACTTCTACAACTATACGTTCCACGAGGTGTACTTTCGAGAGGACAACGCCCTTCACTACTTATCTGGTATATTATTCATTTTTAATAAAGCTCTTTTCTTTTCGACTGCTCTCTTTATTATAAAGTAGGTTTAAATAAATTTTATCGTAGGTATTCTATTTGGAATGCTATAACCGAAAAGTTAAAATTGCCTAAAAGACTTTTAAGTCTCCGCGGCCCTTTTCTTCATAGCTATTCGTAATTCGTATTGGGCGATAATTACACTTATTTGCAATAGCACTTCCAAAATCACAATTAACGGTCCTTTGAGTCTATTGGCTATGTCAACTTAACGTAATAAATGCATTTAATCTATTGGAAGTGTTCTTTGAGTTCTAATTTCACTCTCATGCATGCATGACCTGACATTGTGGTCTGTATTGCCGAAAAAAGAAGTACCTATGCAGGAATCGTGGATAGTAGATGTAGTCTCTGCCTTATCCTCTGGGAAAGCGGCGTGATTTTATATATGTATGTATGTTAAAATCGCACAAATTATCTTACACATTTTCAGAACAACTCCGCAACGAGATTACCCTTCAAACTTGTCACAAATTGGTAAATAAGGTGTCCCTCTTCAACGGGCTACCTGCCGCTGTGGTAGGGGAAATCCTGGGCCGTCTGCATCCAGAGGTTTGAGCTATCATTAAATTCTTAGCAAACGTTATCATGAAAGGGACGAACAGGGAGGACTTTCGAAGGCTGTTAGAAACTTAAAAACTACGTAGTTTGATTGGTATCACCCCACAAACATTAAAACATGACTTTATTATTTAATAGCTGTGCCCGCGACTTCGTCCGCGTGGAATAATTATTTTAAGCATCATTGAAGGTGGAGGAAGGGTGAATAATTTTCCCCGTTTTTTTCACATATTCCATTATTTCTTTGCTAGTAGTTGCAGCGAGGTGTTATAGACTTAAAACCAAAGTCGAACCAATACTGTCTACACAAAATCTGCACTTATTGTTCTCTTTTAGGTATACCTGCCCAATGATCTAGTGGTACGTGCCCCGGACGTCGGCAGCTGTATGTACTTCATAGCAAACGGTTGTGTCGCTGTATACTCGTTGAAAGGCGTTGAGGTATGTTTATTTTCAGGTCATCTTCATAATTATCAGCCGTAGGACATCCACTGCTGAAATAGGCCTCCCCCAATGATTTCTACCTCGCTTTCATCACTACATCGAATACGTTATGTACCAGCGGTGAGGTCGTCACATCCCGACGCCAGTCACTTCCCGACGATATTATTTATTCGTTGTACTTTTGGTAAGACGAACGTAACATGATCAACGTGCTGGCGAAAGGACATATCAAGATCACACGATGAGAGTTATGAATGTGGATGAAGCGAAAGAAGTATGCAGGGATGGCAGCAAGTGAAAAGATGTAGTTAGTCTCAGTTTTCGCCTCCGGCTTTCGGACTTCGAAATCAGATATTTGAGTATATTTGAAGGATAATATAAAAATTCAACCAAATAACAATAGTGTCTAAAAGCACGGCTTCCTATGATATTGGGTGTTTGTTTGTTCAGTTTACTTTTTTAATCATGGAGTAAATTACGAGACTCCAATATTACTTTGCCTACCCAGGTATGCCACCTGGAAGACGGCGCTCACTTCGGCGAGGTGGCTCTGATCATGAAAGACCGGAAACGAGTAGCCTCCGTGGTCGCAGTAGAGATTACACAGGTGTATCGCCTCGACGAAGCTGATTTCCGGTTAGTCTCTCTCTTTTCACAAACGCAAAAAGAGACTTGGAGGTGTCATATGAGCGAACATTTTTATTGTGAAGTTTACTTAAAATATGTCCGCAGTCTGCGCTGATGTCATCGTTATCGATAATGGAGCGCTCTTTGCCTTCCCTACTTGATATTCGCGTCTTAAATAACACTGTGCTGAAGGCTGCCTCCGTTGCACGGAACGACGAGCGAGGAAATAAATATTAATAGGATTGCATAAAGTCTTTTGTCCTTTATCTTTTTGCAATCCAATTGGTCAATATTTCCTCCCTTCTCCGCTCCGCCCTCATGGACAACCAGCCTAAGTCAACTTTATGCCGTGTACGTAACCTTGCCTATTTTCCAGGCATTTCGTGATGTCCTCCCCAGTTCTCTACGAGCGTGTGGAGTCCCTCGCCTCGAAGCGGATGCACGAGACAGTCCTGCTGGATGAGCAGTACCGGGAGAAGGAAAAGAGGAAACAAAGCACGGAGAGCCAGGAGGGCATGGAGGTCCGAGTAGCAAGACCTAGTGATGGGGACAAAACTGGACCATTCAATTAAATAGGTACCTACCTACTTCATCATCATGTGAATTGCTTGGCACCCTGGATTCACTACTTAACCTTAATTATTTAAATCTGTTTATTTTTAAAATTTTGAATGAATGTTTTTAATTTGAATTGAATGAAATAGTACCTATGTTCCAAAATTAATCAATTCGTGAAGAGTTTAGTTACATATTATAGCTTTCTAGATTCACTGTTTTATTTGAGGATCGCCTAATAAGTTTTCTGTTACTGTTTATTTTTCTGCTTCCTTATTTAGAGGTTACTCATATTATTTGTAGACTATTACAATTCATGCATGACATATCAAAATGAAAGTTTAGTTAATATCTATAACTGATATCATTAGGTATAAAATGTTTATGTTAAACTTGTTATTGTACTGACATTTTGTTTACTCTTGATTAACAACTCAAGCCAGGTAGTAGCACACATTTCATGTTCTAATAAATAAAAACTTTTTTTACATAAAATAATTAAGTTAATAAAGTATCTATTAGCCTATAGAAAAATATATGATTTTAAACTTAGGTGTTGCATTATAGATACTACCTATTTATAATTTTAATTAAACGCGCACGTAACGCACCTGAAAACTGCGTGCGTTACTTTACTTTGCGTTCAATACCTGTTTTTTTTAAATAGTATACAAAAATATTTCCTAAGTATAAACTCTAGTTATAATAAATAAAACCAAAAATTCTTGTTTCATTTCTATACCTGAGTGACTGAGCTATGCTCGGTCCTTACAAACCCCTTTCTTTTGCTTGGGGAATCTTAAGTTATCATCCCTACCTTTTGCCCGCATCTGCATCCGCGTGAATATTAACCTTATGACATTTCTATACTCTCCACACTGTTAGGCTGTGAAGAGGTAAACTTACTTCACTGAAAAGGTACTATGTAAGATATTTAATTATTTAATAATAACATATAGGTAATAGGTATTTTAATGATCATATAATAACTAAGGATTCAATTTTACATGTTTGAAATTGATTATAAGTATAGGTATATTACCTAAATCTATAATCAACAGTAAAATACTACATTGACCAACCCAAATCCCATTCTCTTCAGTTTTACCTCTATAACCGTGCCAGAGTTTCATGCAGGGTAGCTTGTTACACAATTGCCTGTATCTAGTAGGTTTTAAAAATCTTTTGTATAGGAAAATTAAATGAAATAGGTTATTTTGTAATAAAACTTTATTTCTTAAATATAAACACTCATTCATACAAAATCTTCCCAAGGAATGCTCGCCGTTGATAACTAACTTAAAAATTAATTTGTTTATCAAACATATATGCCTACCCAAAGCAGAAGAAACAGGATACCAAATCCAGAAAACAATGCAGCGACCAGCGATAAGAGCAGTTCTTTGAACAGATCTCTAGACATTTTGGTACTAGTGACTTCATAAACGAAAAACCAGGCCGTGAAGAAGATGCCGCTTCCGAGTAGGAGTAGAGTTAGGTGTGGAAATATCGCCGGGTTGATGGGCGAAGCATAACGGACCATGGATTCTATTTCCAGCTGAAATAAACAAATACTATAAGTACTACGTCCTAGAACAAAATTCTACTTTCGTGAAAAAGTTATAGTTAACAATCTTACACTCATTTTTATATATTTTATCCAAATTCAACAAAATACTGCACCAGCAAAACACCGACTCAATTTGACATTGACAGCGTAGGGAGACGTGTGGAAATGAGAAAAATCGACCAATAGCGTTGCGACAGCCAATCCCAATGATTTGTTCCTTTTGGTGCCTTCTCTTCGCAACTTCTCTTGCATTTATAGTACCTCGTCAGCGTTAAAAAAACATTAATATATCACTGTCAAGCATGACTGTGGTGACAGTTGACAACGACTGGTGTTCTAGCGGGTGTCCAGCTACATAATTTTTGCCTGAAATGTGACAGAATTATGTTTGTTTGGTGTTTTTTCTGAGACAATACTTTATTTAACTTATAAACAATAAATTACAAATTAAAAAAATATTGATTGCTTTACTGTGAAGTATGACTTATGAGACATAAATAATTAACTTGAGAATAATACTAAACTAAATTATAAACTAAAAAATATGTTTTATTATTGTACTGACCCAAGACTTTTCTGTAGTTGAATTAGTAAACTTTAGTTAATTAACAAATGCAAAGTCTAAAGCTTAGTTACAACCAAAACGCAATATGAAACAAAATACACAGTAAAAAGGT
This sequence comes from Amyelois transitella, assembly GCF_032362555.1. Lineage (NCBI taxonomy): Eukaryota > Metazoa > Arthropoda > Insecta > Lepidoptera > Pyralidae > Amyelois > Amyelois transitella. The sequence continues at coordinate 1,653,182 of NC_083513.1, read as the reverse complement.
GATAAACTTAAATTAATATTTTCTTAGTAAGTTCAGAAAATATCGTATCAATTTATTTATTTCAAAAAGTCAACGATTTATAAATAAGTTTGCATCATACTTTATTTAATTGCTAGGTAATCTAATTGTTACGGTATATATTTTTAAGGAGTTGGTAATATTACTGTCACTTCACTAGCTATAAATAAAGGGTTGTGTGTTTACAGCTGATTTTTATAAATTGAAATAGACTCTTATTCAAATTTTCATCATAAAATGAAATAAACTAGTGAATAATATTATCTCTTTAAGCTTTCACATTACCGGACTTCATCAACCAAGATGAATAAAATCAACAATGAGGCAAAACCACTGGTGCCCAATGAGAAGGTCATGTCTTACGAGGAGAAGTCCGTGGGCTCCACGGCTTTCTTCCAGTGCGAGGCTTGTCCATACATGGCGCTGGCTGAGGACGACATAAAGTTCCACTTGTTCACTGAACACCCAGACTTGGCTAAAAGTAATGGTCTAGCGGACAACATTCAAATTCCTTGTCCAGGTTGCACCAGTGTATTTGAAGCTGAAGAAACTCTGAGAACGCATCTGAGGAGCCACCACAAAATGGGTGTAAAAGATGTGAAGAAAATGGTCAAGAGTTTAGTCCAAATAGCTTTGAAAAATGCTAAACTAAAAAAGAAGGAAACTAAAACTGAATCTCCACCTAAAGCCCCATTAAAATCAGACATGTCGGATGTTAAAATGCCTCAAGTTATCGAAATTATTCCAGACATTGTGAATGCTAATAGTGATCTACCTAAAGGTGTGGCTTTTATATCAGTTGATGAACTCAACAAGATGAGTACCCCTAACTTTGAGAAGGTAGATCCTAAGGAAATTATTCAGGAGGCAAGCATCAACATTGTCTATACCAACGAAGTTTCCACTCAGTATGTTAAGTTAACAGATAGTTCAAGTACTCAGTGTAATGTGATACAAGTATCCAATGTCACTCCAGACTTGATATCATCCATTCAACCTCATGTCACATCAGATAGCGGTAAACTTGTTGCTCCTTCTAAAGACAGCTTGGAAGCAACTCAACCAACTGAAAATAAAGATACATCTGAGAAAGTTGATAGTTTAAAAGATAAGGGGACTTTGTGCTCAGTGGCTGGATGCCACATTCGTTTAAAAACTGATGCAAAACTCGCATATCACAGAAAATGTCACCAAAATGGAAAATTGGTGTGTCCAGAGTGTGGCAAAGTCTTACTGGCTGCGGAGGCTTTGCACACCCATCTGTGGAAGGTGCATGAAGTGGACATGGAACTACCCACTTGTGAGATCTGTGGCTACAAGACATACAAAAAATATAGGCTTCTCAACATCCACATGAAATCTCACAAGAATGTTCATGCTCATATCTGTAAGTTTACAACTTTTTTAAAGTATCAAATCACTCTTCTTCCTCCTGGCTTTAGTCCTGACCATGAATCCTAGATTGGGTGAGTCAGTTTTTACATGAAGTAACTACCATCTAACAGCAGATAAAACTAACCCATATTTGATTGATCATGGTTACACATCCAGTTGGCTGAATGTGCAGGTTTCCTCACAATGTTTTCCCTCACCTTAAAAGAGCATTGGTTAGTATTCAAACTAATGTACATAACTTCGAAAATAGTCATTAGTACATGACGTTGGTGAGACTTGAACATGTGCCACCCTACCAATTTGACCACAGATGCTCTTTAGAGTTTCAAATCACTACTCAGTGTTATGATTATCCTGTTTTTACTTTAAAGTAACAATATCTTTTTCTTTTGTATATCAAGTTCATCACTATCACTTTACTACATATTTTCTTTCTGTATGTTATGTATGCGCTTATCTCGGATAGTTCTGGACAGATTTTGATCCCGTTCGTATGTTTGAAAGAAAAGAAAGTTTATATTTATAAATTCTACTTTTGCGCAAGCAGTCTCTAGTATTTAATATTTATTGCATTATTTACTAAAAGCATTTACTTAGACTCACTTTACTCATCAATTTCAGGTCCCATATGTTCAAAGGCATTTAAGAATATGAACCAACTATCTAAACACAAGTTGTATCACAAGAAGGAAACAAATCCGGTCCACTGTCCCATTTGCCAGCTGGCTTTCAACAGCGAGAAGAGGGTGCAGGCCCACGTAGCCACGGTACACGAGAAAGTGAAGCCGTTCAAATGCCCGGAATGTAACTATGCCACAGCTAGAAATCATGAATTAATACGCCATTCGCGACTACATACAGGTTATCTATTTTTTATAAAAACATTTTATTGTTTAATACTTTTTTTAGCCTTTGTTAGACTAAACCTAACCAAAGACTAGTGTATGTGCAAAATTTAATCAAAATACTGTGCCCTATTGTAGCTATAAGTAGGTTTCAATAAATAAGATCCATAATTCCACACTATACAAACTGATTTGATGACATACTACATCTAAAACTTTCAGGTGACAAACCATATTTATGCGATCAATGCCCTTACAAGTCAGCTGATCACAACGCGCTGCGGCGCCACAAAAAGATGCACACAAACGAAGGCATGTACCAATGCAAGTTCTGCCCGTACTCGTGCATACAGTCCACCGTCTTCACGTCCCACATGATCTCCAAACATCCCAACATATCCGGGGATATTCACCGCTGTCCGTACTGCCAGTTCAAAAGCGTCAACAAAGATAAGTATGTCCTACACTTAACTACACACACAGATAAAGAAGGTATACAACTGTTAATAGAAATGACTCGCAAAGCTAACAAGCCTAGCTGGAACATCCCAAGTGAAACAGTAGAGAAATCAGCAAACGAAAGTGATTCTCAAGATAAAAACAAAGGGGACAGCCCCAAAACCGTAAACACAATACCTATAGAAGTCTACGACTGTGATAGTCTCTCTGAAAGTATGCCACAAGATTACTCGAAAAGCTATTGTGCTCCTTCAACAAGTGGTAGTGAAACAGCTAATTATAATACTCAAGCAATGGTTACAGATTTAAGCAAAGATGAGAATAATTCTGACTGTGGTATATCTGAAACTTCAGATAACACAATTATGAATAGGCATCAGTTTTCACAGATTCCATTGTCTATGAGCTTTGAACCAAATTTGCATGAGTATTTAAGTACGACTGTGGCAGAGCAAACATTATTACAGAACAGTAGTGTGAATTCTATACCAAATAGTGAGTCTTCCATAGCAAGCAGTATAAATAATAGCATAATGAGCAATTTCCCAATAAGGTTACCTCATGTACCACAAATATCTGTGTGCAACAGTAGCACCATGCTCACATCAGTTGATAAAATATCACTTCCCATGATCAAAGTTACCGGTCCGATCATAAAACCAACTCAAATACTGCCGGTACCATCGTCAAGCAACTCGCCAGTCAATATATCTAACGAACAAGATGGTGTACCAAGAAAAAAGCCCAAAATATCAGTAAAAAGCAATCTTATATTAAAAGGGCCTGACGAAGAAAACATGTTTCATTCACAACAGAAAATGGCTTTCAAAAGATTGGAGGATAACGAGAGATTCGGACTCGGTAACCCTGTGACTTTTAACAATCTGATTGCGACACAGTTCATGCAGTTACAACCAGAACCGGAACTAAGCGAGTCTCCTAGTAATATCATGACATACCCTCAAGAAACCATGATGAGTGACACTGCCCCTACGGAAGAAGCAAACGGCATGAATAATGAATCCCAAATGTTCACTTTTAATCAACAGAGAAATGTCAATTCAATAACGTTACTTCCGCCGCCACAAAAAATTCAGAACAACGATCCGAGTTACATAAAACTTGAAACTACTATAAAGCAGAATACGCAGTCGCCTAGCCTAGAAAGAATGTGCAACGCAAACATACAAGCTATGAGCAGAGAATACAAAGCTTCACCACCCTTAGAAGATATACATAAAAACATTAAAAACGAGGTTAAATCCGACTCGTTTTATAACTTAGCAATGAACAACAATGCGGCAAACACACCTATTTTAGACCAGTATTTAATAGATAATATTATCGGGGAACAATACTCAGGACATTTAGACCTCTCTGCGGTAGGTTTACCTGAAGTCTCAGTAGACGACCAACAAAATGATGTCATCGAAATAGACGATAATTCTGACGACAACAAACTACTGCCTCGATTTGACATGAATCTTCTCCCTCTAGAATCATTATATCTTATGCACAATGATTTTCATTTCTTAGAAAATGATATTCCATCGAATAATATACAAGATGTACCAGTTAATGAAATGAATAGAATTGTGACTGAAGTTCCTATTGTGAATCAAAAAGAAAACATAGAATCTGGCTCTCATGATAATAGCAGTAATGATTTCCCGAATTTCATTCAAGGAAAGAAAGATCCTATGATGAATACATCTGTACGAGTGCGTACTAATAAGATTAATGTAAAAAATATAGAATTAATGAAGAATTAATTTATGTTTATTATAAAGGATAAGAAAAAGACTGTTAATTATCAATTAAATTTATTGTTCATACACTTTAGCCTTGTTTTTCTAATGGAATGATTACAATTTCAAATCAATTTTTAGAGATCTTTTGATAAAAAACAATAAAATCTTGGCTATTTCGCACTTCTTGCCATTTGTATAGCTGCCAGTCATTGCTTACGTCTCCAAAAGGCTTCGGATCTGTATGAACGCCTTTCCCATATCCAGGACCAATAATAATCATCACATTTCCAGAGTAATGCTTAATATACTCTTCAAATGCAGGTCTGTTGTTAAAATAGCAAAATAATAGTGCCGTCTCTATCCCACTTTGCAGTAAATTGATGACGTCCTCATTTATTTCTTCAGGAGTGAGCAGGAGGGGTATAAATGTGGGCGGGGCGTATTTACAGTGCCACCAGGCGCTGTCTACTTCTACTCCTGTTACTGGCAGTCCTAGAAAATTAAAATATATTTCAATCATACAATTTTTTTAAATTTGACTGCGAACGTGTACACTCAGGGAAGCCGAAATTTATACCTACGTAAATTAAGAGTTACTAGGTTAAAGCCTTGAAGAAAGTGGGCACATAAATGATACATATCAAATGATATTTTGAGTAGACGACATAAAAAAGTACTTTTTTGTTAATAATCCGGCGCATAAATTAAATCTTTCTGTAGATTATGTAGGTGGCAATCAAATGTCAGAAGTGTTACCAACTCGTAAAATTTAAAATTTCCTAAAGCTTCCATCACGCAAAAAAGATAAGTTGTTCATATCAGTTGGTCCACAAGGTAAACGTGATAAAAATTGTAAAATCTTTTCCCAACACCTTAGTAAGCGGTCAAGCGGGCATTGAAACCAACACAAATGGCCAGAGGGACTATTCAAAAACAAGGATCATCTTATTAATATCTCTCTCAGTTCACCGATAAGATAGAAGATACACCAATCAAATTTCGTGAATAGCCAGAATACAGGAATGGCCTATGAAAAGTTTGTTTACCTGTAAACTTATTGATGATCCACTCCAACAGTCCACAACCGCATCCGATACTCAGAATCTGACTACAGTGTAACTCCAACAAACACTGGTTAATAAACTTCAGGTTTTCTTCAGTGGGAAACACCCATAACACCTTGTTCCTATCCGGATGGTCATGGTAGCTGTCAACGATCTCTTTCCAATTACCATCTTTGTATAAATCCACTATGCTGTTCACTAAATTGTCTTGTACATCCATTTTTTTTTATTTGAAATGCATAGTTTCGAATTTGTTTTTTAAATTAGAACACCGGCTAAAAATTTATTCTTTATTTAACAAAAAAAAAACTTAATATTTTGAAATAAGTTAATTCAAAAGTTATTTGCGACTCTTTTCGTTACCTTTGTACGTCGCGCTATCAACTGTAATAAGTACTAAATATATTTCAGTCGCAAGTAATCTAGAAAAAATCCGGATGGACGTATTGGCCAACATTGACAGTGAACAGTTCCCGAGATTTGATCTTCAACGATTTATCTGTTGTACAGGGCCGCATTGAGAATTATTTATTTTGCGTAGATTTTTTTTGGCCTGTTACCAAGAGCAGGTAAGGTATGAATTATGCCAAAGTTCGGCACCGAACCCACATTTTAATTGTTTTTGGTTTGAACCCACGGTTTAATCAAGTACGTTCAAATCATCTGACTAAGAAACATAAAAAGCTTGCAAAAATCTAAGATCTAAAAAACATTATTGCTTTCATAAATCAACATTTTTAACCAATACTTAGTACCTACTCCACTCATCCAGTCATACCTACTCCACTTATCCAGTCAAAATTTATTTAAAAATTCAATATTTTATAAAATACTTTGAACTGAATCCGGCCCAAATTTTGATAAATCATTGGCAAATTCCCAAGAATATGGTAGAAGCACCATTAATATAGAATGAAATATTATATAACAGTGAAGACCTTTTTATACCTTCCGGTTCTATAATTAAAATTATTCTGGTAATGTAGTATGAAATTCAAAATGATAAAAGCTAATGGCGTTATTTTTCTTAATTAATTTCTAGTCCATTGAAGATAAAAATATAAACACAAATAATGTTTATTGAATTTATTTGTATAAAATCGAATACATTTTAAAAACAATAATTAGGTACATAAAATATTAGTAAAATACACAAATCCATAACAAAATAATGTAAACTATTATTTGTAATGCCGATTACACATTTTGAGCGTTATACATCGTGTAATAGACGAAAGAAAAAGATATAAGACCAACTCAAAAAGAGAAGTAAATATACAACGTAAATGTAAGGTCAACGTTGTGAAACAAAGTGTTCAAAATAGCCCACAAAATTTAAAAAAAAATTGATTTATAAAAACGGCCATGTATGATAATGATATCACATACAACCATCATGCAATCCAAACCATAAATTTACAGGTCAACTATTAAATTTGTGAAAGCTATTTAAGACAATATTATATTTCAATGAATTCTTGTTTGGCAGAACATCACATAAAGTAAAATGGAAACATTGTTTGAGTGGTAAGATTAACTTAGTGACGTCATCCAAAATACAAAATGGCTGAGTAGTTATTTTAAAACTAAAACAATGTCCGGCTGTCGCAAAATTTTGTGTATAGATTCCAAGGAATTAATTAAAATAAAAAGTCGTCAGTAACAAACTCGCTAAGTTAAATATGTAGTACTTAAGGCGCCCGACAATTTACAGGCATTTATAATAAAGAGATCGTCACTTAGGTTCAAAAACAAAAAGATTGTAGCGCATTTGTCACAGGAATTTTTCAGACTGGAAAATAATCGATTGCACATAATTTTCAAGTTTAAGTCACCGTAAGATTTGCAAAAGGGAATTCATCTATTGATCTTCACATAAACTTGAATAAGGAATAGGTTATGTTGTTTTTTATGAGAACAGAGAGAACCGTCTTATAAAGGTTAGCACAGTGAACCACTGTGCGTTGCTGTGGATGGTAATTTTGTCTCTTAAAATTTGTTTTTAATAAAATAAATATTGGGGCTTTTGTACCGACCATCATCTGAAATCCCACTTACACTTAAAGCTGGTCATAATCTGAACTTATACAGTAGTAGTCACTTCCTTTCCTCTATTCCCTCCCTTAAATATATAGTACCTGGGTGACCGAGCTATGCTCGGTGGACATCAGAAAAAACATGAGTAAATAATAAATGTTACGGGACAAATTACACAAATTAAGTAACCTCGAAGTAAGTTCGAGGCTTGTGTAACGAAATACTTACTAACTCAGCAATGTGATTGGTCGAACATGAACGGTACACAGATCCGTTAATGTGGGAATAAAGCCCAAGATTATTCAGTTCCAAATCTCTGTTCTCATATACTCCGGACCATCAGTGTGCTGCGTACGCGCACATATAGTAGTAAGTGGCGACTTATATTATTATAGCGAAAATGCGTACGACCGAATTTGGTACCTCACTCAAAACAATTTATTAACTTAAAATTTTTGAACTATTTGACAACTTATGTCGAATATACATCACTAGCCCATTTTGGTGAGTCACCAATTCACAATATGACCTCCAAATTACAACTTAAATTACGTGAGATCAACGTGCAGTAGAGATCAGGATGTTCAGTCGTTACACAATACGTATACTTAATATAAAATACTTCAATACATCATATATCAAGCCATAAGCTCCATATCACACAACTTTTTGGCCAAGGTCAAGGTCAAACCATTTGGAGGCCAAACTTACTTAAAATAAACATCAAATATGATTATGTATCAATTTCATCACAATAGTGGCTTCAATAGACAAAATAAACTATTTTCACTAAAACACGAATAAGATTCAGAAACATCATTATGTCGATTTTTTACAATAAAAGCTCTTTGATTTTTCCATATAATTAATTGATAATTACATATTTTCATAGACATTAATTCATTTAAAAAAACACGATGCTTTAAGCGTAAAAACGAGATCAAACATTCTGAATAAAATTAATCCGAATTTGGTCCTTCGAGCCGGACAACCGTATTTTGGATACGATAAAGCATAACAAGGTTTCTAAATCTCTCAAAGAATGTATTAATAAATCGATTAACATAGGATTATCTACACTTAGGTTACAGTTATTCGTCTTGGACGTACTTACGACTAAGATAGAACACTAGATACCGACAAGAATACCCCACCACCCCGACGCTAATCTGTTAGAGACCCCACACCAGCATCTTAGTATTTAAACCTTTTTTAAGATAGTAGATGCCGTGTGGTTTTCGGCACTTGACAATGTAACCATTTTATATATATCCTTTTGGATATCGTATAAGGCGACTAAGAGCGCTTATAAACTTGGAATTCCTCTTGTAGGCGCTAGGCTAGCAACCTGCTACTATTTCAATCTCAATTCCATCATACATAAGCTGAACGTGGCCTTTCAGTCGTTTGAAGACTGTCGGCTCTGTCTACCCCGTAAGGGATATAGACGTGACTATATGTATGTATTAAGGTAGTAAAATAATTTGATAGTTTCGTTTGCAAACTAAGCGGTGTTTCTTTACAGAATTGGGTCCATTACCTTAAAATATTTTAGATTCTTGATAAGGACAGAAATAAAAATATCATCTTTTCAACCTTAAGTTTTAACAACAAGCATTTCTTCAGTGACTTTGACACTGTACACATGATATACAAAAACGCCCAGTATCTCTTACAAGACGATATTAACAAGGCAAGCTACAACGCAATTGCCGTTTTTTTTTTTTTCATTTTGAACAAAACTTATTTGATGAAAGAATTGGCCATTACGAAAACGCCTCTCAACATGCCTTGTATACGTTCATGCTAATGTGAGATCTCTGTGTCATCTTTAGGAAACATTTTATAATAAATCTTTGTTCTCGACTAAGGATCTTGAAAAGCTTGACTACACGAATAAAGATTGTAGATAAAAGAAATTTTTCTTCATTTCTCATTCAGCCGTGAAAGATTTACGACTAAAAGAGGTCATATTTCTTGATCGACCTTATTATTATTAATCGTGAAAAACATTATAATATTTCTTCACACAGGAAACAGGTCAATCTTAAAAGGACAGATGCATACAATGATAAAGATTGATACTTAAGTACCTACATATTATAAGTATATTGCTGTCAATCGTAATTAGACGCGAATTTTAAAAATCAGTCCTTTTTACCGAACGTACAGACATGACATGACACGTTCGAATCATAAAGAATGTTGTCTCTTTCTAGTTTAACCAGACAGAAAGGGACAGCCATAGACGTAGAAAAATAGGCAGACGGAGTTTTACTATATGGCAAAATGAAGCACCAATAGTAAATGTCCTACTAATATTATTAATGCGAAAGTTTGTGAGTATGTCAGTATGGATGTTTGTTAATCTTTCACGCAAAAACTACTGAATCGATTACGATGAAATGTGGTATGTAATGTAGGTAGCTGAAGACCCAGAATAACATATAGGCAACTTTTTATCCCGGAGTTCACGCGAGATTGATTCCACGCGGACGAAGTCGCTGGAGGCCTCTAGTGTGTATATATACAAGTAACGCCTCACGCACACACTCACCAATAGTGTGACAGTCAGCCGCCAGTACGTCATAGATTATCTAATTCACTCACTCACACATACATACAATGCCGCCATTACGATGCTTCAGTTTTTTTAAAGCCACACTACGTCTGCTTTTTTTTTCTACTTTTATGGGGACAGCATGAAAATGGGTCGTATTCTGTGGTCGGCCTGTATCAATCAAAGCAAAACCACAATATAAAAATATATATACATATATAATAAAAATGTTTTATTTAATACACTCAATCCATTAAATCCCCTCTTTTCTCCTATTAAAAACATGATATTTAAAGAAGTTCACTCATTAATACCGAGTGAACAAAATGTGACATCTCTGTGCCAATAGTTATCGAATTTAATACAACCGACCGAATTTGGCAACAAAAAATAGAAATGTATGTATGTCTGTACGTAACAGTAATAAAATCACATCTCTCCAAAAGTCCAGTATCAAAGAGTATATATATAAAATATAGTTCAATACGATACAAATACCTCACACAACTACATAGCCACCGTGCTCAGCCTTCAGTTCTGTGAATATCTGAAACAAAATTGACAAATTATAATATATGTATACGCTATGTTTGTTATTGTTAATATTTGTTATGACATTATTTATTTTTGACAATATAACTATGACCGTATTGGTCATTTTTTATTATTTTTTTTGGTAGGTTTGGTATTAGTATTATGTCTACGAATCAAATTTCGACACAATGTATATTATTTTTGTAATAAATGAATAATATGAATCTTCATATATATACAAAAATTCACGTATTTTTTCCAAGGGGTAGACTCATACATACTTCTTTCGCTTCATTCACATTCATCATTCTCTACGTGCAAATCTTGGTAATTCAAGGAACACTCTAAAAATATATTCTTAATTTACAAAATTTGTCAAACAAAAATAAATAATGTCAAAATAACATATAAGTCAAAAAGTCCGCCCTGAATCATACCTGATGGGAAGGTGCCCATCACACTGGCAGCATTTCGCCGCTGTATCGGCGTTGCATCAAGTACGATGTTTTGGATTTGCTTATGAGGTCAATATCAAAAGTAACAGCTTTTTAAACCTACATCATAATATGTAGATAAGTTATTGAAAATTGCTGGAAAATTATCCTGATTTTAATTAAATAAACAAACACCGTGTTACTAATATACACACCATTATTTTAAGTATTCTATAAAAAAAATGATAATTAACGCGTCATGCATCCAAACCATATCACAAACCCTGGTGGTAAAGCATGGTTTTCTCCCTCTTCTCATGAGAGTTGGGAGTACATGGATAATATACACAGAACTACTATAAAATAATTTAAAACCAATCTTACCAGTTGATATTAAGCTTCATTTTCCTCCTCCAGTGCATCTCCGGACTCGAGCTCCTCACCTTCTCCTCCTCATTGCTCCCACCCACGTCGATCTCCGGCTTCTCATACAAAATCTTCTTATACAACTCCATATTTTTCGGCGGTGCGCCAACATCCAAACTGTTCAGGCGATGCAACTGTTTTATTTTCTCCTCATCTATTGGCGGCAAAGTTACATTTTTCTGGCTGACCATAGAGTTCGCTTTCCGAATCTTATGTATATACTCGTCGCTGTTTATGGTCACTTTCCGTTCCAAATTCGGAACTTTTTCGACTATGACGCTTTGGCGCGCGTTGTTCGCTTCTAGAATGTACGATTTGTCTATGGCCGTCTCTTTGCTTTCCTGGTTGTTTTGGCTGACGTTCTCGTTGACTTCCATTATGTGTTTTTGGATGACCTCCTGCGGTAGCGGGGGGAGGGGATTGAGGATCTCCAGCATGGTTTTCTCCCTCTTCTCATCAGAGTTGGGAGTTCCATTGGCGCTGGTGATTTCGTTGAGTGCGCTCACGTCGCACTCCACGGCGCTGGCCGGTACGAAGTCGGGATGCGTGTTGCGAATGTGCCTCTCGAGGTTGTCTTTCCTCCGGAAACGCCGGTTGCACACCTTGCAGCGGAACGGTTTCGAATCTGTTGGAAAATAATATAGTTTAGAAGATATAATATGGTGCCGTGTGCCTCCCGGCACCATTTTGAAAAAAAAAGAATAGGACCATTCCTTCTCTTTCGTATGGATGTCGTAAAAGGCGACTAAGGGATAGGCTTATAAACTTGGGATTCTTCTTTTAGGCGACGGGCTAGCCACCTGTCACTATTTGAATCTCAATTCTTTCATCAAGTCAAAAAGCTGAATGTGGGCCTATCAGTCTTTTGAAGACTGATAGGCTCTGTCTACCCCACAAGGGATAAAGACGTGACTATATGTATGTATTTAGAATATACTCAATAAATAACATTCTTGTGTACATAATAATTAACATTCAGTGGAAATCCATAGTCTCTGCCTACCCCAATGGGAAACAGGCGTGATGGTATGTATGTAAATAACATTCTCAGGTACTCTCAAATAATTATAGGTTTTATTCAACCAATCATGGAAATTTCTTATCCACACATACTCAATAAAAAAAAATACTAAAAAGGTTTACTAAGCTCATTGTCCTGCAACATACTCTAAAATCAAATGAAAAATTCTTGGAAAATCATCTCGAAAAAAGCTATTTCAACCGTAGAATATGTGTAATAAAACGCGCAACGAGACTGCGAAAATCATCTCTAAAAAAGCTCGTCAAAACGCGCAACGAGACTACGAAAATCATCTCTAAAAAAGCTCGTCATAACGCGCAACGAGACTGCGAAAATCATCTCTAAAAAAGCTCGTCATAACGCGCAACGAGACTACGAAAATCATCTCTAAAAAAGCTCGTCATAACGCGCAACGAGACTACGAAAATCATCTCTAAAAAAGCTCGTCATAACGCGCAACTAGTCCATGTTTTTAAAGCACAACTAGTCCACATACCGGTATGTACCGCGGCGTGCCTCTTCATGTCCTTGCTAGAGTGGAACGCCTGCGGGCAGCGCGGGCACTGGTGCGCGCGCCGCCCGCCGGGGGAGCGGCAGCGGCCGCTGGAAGGGGGGGAACCTGGCGGGGACACATTTAACATAATTCTTTTTTTTTAATTTTTATACTGGACAAATTACACAGATTGAGTTAGCCTCGAAGAAGTTCGAAACTTGTGTAACGAGATACTAACTCAACGATACTATATTTTTATAATGAATACTTATATATAGATAAACATCCAAGACCCAGGCCAATCAGAGAAAGTTCGTTTCTCATCATGCCCTGGCCGGGATTCGAACCCGGGACCTCCGGTGACACAGACAAGCGCACTACCGCTGCGCCACAGAGGCCGTCAATTACATACATACATACATATGGTCAGTCAGTAAGGCCCAACAGTCTTGAAAAGACTGAATGGCCACGTTTAGCTATTTGGCTTAATGATAGAATTGAGATTCAAATAGTGACAGGTTGCTAGCCCATCGCCTAAAAAGAGAATCCCAAGTATATAAGCCTATCCCTTAGTCGCCTTTTACGACATCCATTTAAAAGGGAAGGAGTGGTGGAAATTTGGTATGTAGGTACCTGAAGACCCAGAATAACATATAGGCTACATTTTTATCCCGTAGTTCCTGCGGCATTGATTCCACGCGTACGTAGTCGCGGGCGGCCTCTCAGTAAAGTATTAATAAATAAATAAATTATAGAGTTACCATCATGCTTGGCCAGATGTTTCCTATAGTTTGAGCCGTCTCTGAACCGCCTCCCGCACGCCGCGCATGCGAACGGCCTCTCTTCGGTGTGGGTGAGGCCGTGTTTGCGGAGTGACGTCACGTTGTTGAACGCCTTGTTGCACTGACCGCAAACGTATTTCTTCTCTTCTGTCACATAAGTAAACGTATCTTGATCAAATTAAGGACGACCTGGTAAAGGGTCAGGTCAAAAGTACCCGAAACCGCCGAGATTGCATGAATAGAGTTATGAATGTGGATGAAGCGAAGGAAGTATGCAGTGACCGTGGCAAGTGGAAAGAGGTAGTCTCTGCCTACCCCTCCGGGAAAGAGGCGTGATTTTATGTAAGTATGTATGTTACATAAGAATTTTCTATATATTCAAAACTTGAAAATTAAAAAACTAAGAGTTATTCAAAACTTGTAAATGAAAATACAAAAAAAAAGTTAAATATTATAAATGTGAAAGTAACTCTGTCTGTCTGTTACTCTTCCACGCCTAAACTACTGAACCGATTTTGACCCTGAGGACTCCCTCAGAATCTATGTTATAAACGAGGAATTATTGAGCTGTAGCTTCTGACATAGCCATGAAAATCGCTATGTTCTGGGCTAAATATAGAGGGTGTCTGGTAAATCGAGTTTCATGTTTCAAGGATATATAGTAAATCATGAACATGCTTAACTTTATAAATTTAAATACCAATAAAATGCTCACTAATTTAAAAAAATCTAATTCGAATTCAAAACTTTTTTCATTACTATGGGACACTTCATATCACTTAATAATAATCGTCATATCTTTTGGTTTCACAACATTTGGATGACATTAAATAAATAACTTAAGACTAAGTTTACAGCCGCTTCCAAAGTGTCAGTGTAAAAGAAGCGGTAACAATCTGCACTGCAGCATTTTCTTAAAAAGAAAAATATATACATAATCAAATAAAGCACAAAATCTCAGAATGTTTGGACACCGTGGTCTCGCTCCATGCATTCTGCGAGACAGCTGTGACACGCCGCGTTATCGACTCACCATTTAAATTTTCACTGTCCGCATTTATTCTCACACTTCCTATTTTTGTTGGATAACTAGATAAATATTTTACCCCAAATTTTTTAGGACATCAGATGATCAGATGATGATGATAAATCAAAGATTCAGCCGACACCCCGTATAATTTGAAGCCATGTGACACAATAGAAATTATACTTACTTGTATGCTTCAGTTTGTGCCTCTGCAGCTTAGACATCTGGAAGAAGCTGTCACCGCACACGTCGCACGAGTACGTGCGCTCGTTGCGGTGCACGCGCATGTGGTACTTGAAGTGGGAGTGAGTGGCGAAACTCTGCAATCGAAATAAACAGCATTACACCATTCATTCACCTTATGCCACCACTTTGGAGAGGAGGCTCAGAGGGGTTAGTGTGATGTTTACTCAATCAAACGTGTCGAGCAAGTAAACGCGAATTTGTATGTGATTTGATCAGCGCCTCCTAGTGGTAACGCGATGGCACTAATGCAGTTCCATAAAAATTTGTGATTACTTGCTCGATCGAGTAAAACTCGCTCTAACCCCTCAGGTCTGCCTTTGACTATACTAAATCTAATGTTAATTAAAGATTAATGTTTATACAAAAAATGGGATCATTGTCTTTTACAATTCTGCCGTCCTCAAGAGGAGACAGTTCAGGTAAAAGGTCAGGTTAAGAATACCCAAAACAAAGAGAGTTATGATTGTGGATGAAGTGAAAGAAGTATGCAGTGATCATGAACAGTTAAAAGATGTAGTTCCTGCCTATCCCTCCAGGAAAAACGCATGATTTATATTGTTTGTGTAATGAATGATAGAATCTTAAAGGAAGGTTTTTGTTTGAGAACAACATAAATGGGGGAAAACTTAATTAACCAAAAATCAGGGGAAATCAGGCCTACCTTATTACATTCAGGGCACTGGTATGGTTTTGACTGGCCGTTACAATAAGCATGATATGCTACCTGGCTCCTCGCATGGAACCGTTTCTTACATACGGTGCACATGTAGCATCTACCACCTCCAGGCACTGTGAAAAGAAAATTGGTAATTATCAATATTATTTAAATCCTTATATTTATTTGATTTAAAGCAACTAAAACATTCCATTTTGAGCAGAGTTTGTGTCATATTGTTTTTTTTTTACTCGTAAAATTGCAATGGCATAATTTAAGCTGCACATCAACAACCATAGAAGTAAGACAACGGACCCCAGACCCTTTGGCAGAGGATGAGAGAGAAATAAACATACATACATACATACATAAAATCACGCCTCTTTCCCGGAGGGGTAGGCAGAGACTACCTCTTTCCACTTGCCACGATCTCTGCATACTTCTTTCGCTTCGTCCACATTCATAACTCTCTTCATACAAGCTCGGCGGTTTCGGGTACTTTTGACCTGACCCTTAGAGAGAAATAAAACCTGCACAATTTGCCATAATCATTATTTAACATGATATATTAGATAAGATGGCAAGTGGAAAGATGTAGTCTCTGCCTACCCCTCTGGAAAAATGGTGTGACTTTATGTGTGTATGTATTAGATAAGAAGAATTATATGAAATAATGTTAAGATAGATGATGTAGTCTTAAAATTATGCCATTGAAATTTATGAATATAATAATCTCTTTTTTTCAGAATACAAAAAAAACACTATAAACATTAAATATTTTATAATCAAGTACCTATCGCTTTTACACTATAAACATTATGCAACAGTGCTATTTTATGACAATATGTCTGTATATGTGGCGTCATCACTAAGGTCCCAATTCATCTGTCCATGTGATATGTTCAGCCAATAGCAGCAAAGAGTCTAAATCGCGTAAGCAAAGATATCAGGGATTTGTGTATAAATACAATGTCCAACTCAACATCACCAAAGTTGAGGTTTCCCAAGTATAAACTACTAGCCTAAGATCCTCCCTTTGCTGCAGTCGACCCCGAATCATCGCCCCAGCTAAATATACTTCTAAGATTTAGCTATAACGCACAAAGGGGTCGACATTGGGTACTTACCTGTTTCAATAGTAATATGTGATGTTTCAGGTTTTTTTTTCTTACTGCAATCATCTAGGCGTATTTCAACAGTGCTCCCATCGTCTGTGTGGTGTACTTCAGGTGATAAGTTGCTGTCATCCTGCTTAGAATCCAGCTCATCCCCGTTTTCTTGCAAGCCATTTGGACTGCCGCGGCAAGCTTGACAACCCGACTTTTCCCGTAGAAGACAGTCCATACACTTGACATGGCCACAGCTTTCTGTAACTAGCCTGTTGTTTGTCTGATTGATAGGTTTCTTATTCAAACAATTCACACAAACCTGGGTATTCATAATGGCATAACAATAAGGTTTGGAGGTTACAAAGATTTTTTAACTTATGTCACAAATGATCGAACAAGTTTTTTTCTTGAATTGTTTTAAATGCATGTTTTATTTAAAAAATTTACACATCCAATACACATCGGACACTATCGTATTTTTACGACGCCTTTCGTATTTTATTTTTATTTTACAAGATCGTCAAAATAAATGTCAAAAACATTTACTGACACGACTTTGAAATGTTTTGACATTGATTAGACTGACACTTTATTTCATTTCGTTTCATTCTTTGTTTATTATCGTTGTGCGGCTTTATCAGTGGGCTTTAAATTAAGCTCCCTTTAGCCCTTAAAGTACAAGTCACATTTAAAAAATATTGTAGCCAAGAAAGTTCTTGGTTGAGGAACTATAATATCATATCTCTTGACTTATTTTTTTTTCTCTGTTTAACACGTCGGCTTTCTGCAAAGTGAGAAATAGAGGAAAGATTAATGTATTAGCTCATGATTAAATCTCTGCTCCAACTACGCAACAAAAAGATAGAAATTTTTTTTTTTTTTTTTTTTTTTTTTTTTTTTTTTTTTTTTTTTTTTTATTATAGCCTCGAAGTAAGTTCGAGACTTGTGTTACGAGATACTAACTCAACGATACTATATTTTGTAATAGTTAAATACTTAGATAAACATCCAAGACCCAAACCAATCAGAGAAAGTTCGTTTCTCATCATGCCCTGACCGGGATTCGAACCCGGGACCTCCGGTGTCACAGACAAGCGTACTACCGCTGCGCCACAGAGGCCGTCAAAATAGAGAACAAAATATGCTTTATCACTCATAAAGCCTAGTGACCGCTAGTCGCTTGTCGTCGGTCGGTGGAACGCTACACTCCGCTCTTAATTACACACGTTCAATCAGCGAGCCCTTGTTCACGACACGAACAAATATCGTCGGCGTCCCGTATCATCTCACTATAGAGTGAAAATGATAGTCAAAATGATAGCATTTTGAATAAAATCTAAAGAGCGAAAATAGATATAGGACATGCCTTGTAATACATACCTATGTAAAAACTAAATATCTCCTTAGTCTAAGTTCCAGTTGTATTTTTTCCCTTTATTTCAAATTATAATTGTAAAATCACATTTTATACACAACTATTATTATTATTAACTTATCGAACATGATTATTTAAATATCATTTTATATTATCTGAATCTTTGTTCTGAATGAAAAGCATAATTTTTGCTCTGTGGTATGCTTTATCGGAAAATCTGAATAGAAACACTTTTTACTCTGTGATATGCTGTCAAGCTGTCATTCAATATTTAATTTCGTTTCGTACGCCTTGGAAGCGCTTTTTTACGTAAAATACATAGTAAAATAGAATTTAATTTTAAATCCAATATGGTAAGTCAACGAATTTAATTAAATCATGATAGCCACTATGAAATGTTCAAGAATAGCTTTATTTTGGTGCAGTATGACTTTCAAGTTATATGTAACCTCAAAAACGGAATTTGTTTTCAGGATGTCTTTCTTATGATAAGGCGAAAAAAATTGACCATCTTCACAGATGCAAAGGACACAACGACTGTGTTAGAACTGAAGAAAATGGTTGAAGGTAAGTCTTTGGTGCCTGATTCATAATAAGTCTATTTTTAGTCTAGATACATTGTCGAGATGTTAACGTAGGTTTTGTTGTCAAGCGTGGTGTTTTCTCAATGTTTTTCTTTCTTTTTTAGCTATACCTATGTTAATTCTATAAATTACTTCTTGTTCAATGATCACAAATGCATATTACCCTTTAATTGTATGTGTATTATCACTAGTGATTAGGAATTTGATTCATTTACTACCATTCTTTATTTGTCCTTATCTGGATAATTTGCTCTTTAGATTAGTTACTTGCATATTAACGGACACGACTTTTGTACTCTTATCACTGGAAGGATATTGATAATGCATTAACTACATCCTGATTCACTTTGAAACAAAATAAAAATGTATAAAAGTAAATCATCATCCATCCCAGCCCAGGCCATCATTTAAACATGGGCACCCAAGGTTACTGCAATTATGTCAAAGCTTAGGGTTTCTAAAACTTTGAACACACATTTTCAGTCAGTTTATTACTTATTTTTTTTCTTAGAAAGGTTTTTATCTTATGTTATTATAAATCAAGGAATATGATAGATATAAATTTATGGCCCTTATTCATCTCATTACTAGCTCAATCAGCCATATGTTTCTTTGTCTCAGATATTACAATAGATATAAAAAAATTAAGTGAGTAAACTATCCTGTCTTTTTAGTTACACCCTCTGGTGTAACTAAAAAGACAAGTATCTCTATACTTGGATTAAAATTGATTGAGAAGTTTTGTAGTTTATTGTTGACATACATTTGTGAAATATGACTTTATATTGAAATTCAATGCTACCTCTCTATTAAATAATTTGTAAACAGACATAACTACAGCAATTATTTTAACATTTTATCACAAAAATACTTGTCATGTCTTTACCACTTACTGAATAGAGCCAATTGTAACAATATTTAAAGATCATTGTGCCGATCTTCTGTGGACTTTATTTATTTTGTGGGGTCGCTGTTTCCTGGCTGGACGAATAAAAATGTGTGGCCTTCCAAATATAAATGCATTCATTCTGAAACCCTCAAAAGCAAGAGGGAGAAAAGTACAATTTTGCCATTGTACAAAAATATTCTAATAAATAACTATCTGTGCCAGCGACTTCGTCTGCGTGGAATAGTTATTTTGGGCATCATTGAAGGCCTCAATTGTGAATAATTTTCCCTGTTTTTTTTTTCACGTTTTCCATTATTTCTTCGCTCCTAAAAGTTGCAGTGTGACTTTATATAGTCTAAAGCCTTCCTCAATAAATGGTCTGTTCATCACAAAAAGAATTTTTCAATACGAACCAGTAGTTCCTGAGATTAGCACATTCAAACGAACAAACTCTTCAGTTTTATAATATAAGTATAGATTTGGTGTTGCTTGTTGCAACAATCATGTTCTGCTGGATAGCAAAATGTATGTAAAAAATAGGCCTCTTTTTCTATGGATGTTGTTAAAGGCGAATTAGGAAAGAAGAGCACATTCATCAAGTGCTTCTAAGCTGGTCTGTTAGCAAAGAAATATCATATTTTATGCCGGCTGTTTCTATGAAAAATGAAAATTAAAAATATTTTATTTGGAAACAAAAACAAGTACAATTTAAGTAACATAGGATAACGATG
Source organism: Amyelois transitella (assembly GCF_032362555.1). Classification (NCBI taxonomy): domain Eukaryota; kingdom Metazoa; phylum Arthropoda; class Insecta; order Lepidoptera; family Pyralidae; genus Amyelois; species Amyelois transitella. Next base: position 1,632,747 of record NC_083513.1, on the reverse strand, counting down.
ACATCTGTAGAAGTTATGAAACTGTGTCGCAGATCTCAACGCCTCCCACCTCCAGAAAACATTTATATAATGTGTTTCCTTAATCTTAGCACCTAATCCATTTATGACAACAAAAGAGAAAGAAAAAAAAAAGATTTGATATTTAATATATGTATTAAGTGCAAATGTGTTTTGTTAGTGTGTTGTGTGGAAAACGTGTTTGTGTTGGTGTAGGTATAGAGAGGAAGTATGTAAGGCTGTATTGTGATTTGAAACGTCTAGAGGATATTTAATCATGGAAATATTTAACGTAAAAGAAATTATTGTTATTCGCCGAGTTTTTTAAGACTTTCCGTATCATCGTAAGATAGTTGCATGAGCCATTCAGTGCATGTAACCCTGCATTTGTAAGATGTAAGCGGATATATATTAAGTTGTTTATTTATTCTATTATACAAAGTAGAGCTAATGTAGTAAAAATGTTGAGCAGCTAAGGTAGTACGTCGTATTTCGATTCGGCAGATTTTGTCTGATCTACGCTAATTATTACAGATTGTGGGGTCATAGGCTAGTTGTGAATGTTTATATAGAACAGTCTGAAGAACGTAAAGCTGTCGAACTGAAAGTACTCTGCATAATGAATACAATTCATTTGTAGGGAAGCAACTGGATTATTCGTAATTACTTTAAGAAGATCTATCGTGCGCAGATCGTAAAAATTAATGAAACAAAAGACTAATTTTAATAAATAAAATGGGGTACTTATTTTAAAGGGTGGACTACCTATCACCCTTTAAATATCAAATCTATCATTAAGCAATACAGCTCAATGTGGCCATTCAGTCTTTTTCAGATTGATGGTCCCTGTAAGTGACGAAGACGTAATTATATGTATGTATTTAGATTTTTGTTGATGATGTAAGTGTATTATATATTTTATCATGTTGCAGGCATTCTGAAGGTGCCCCCACCAAGTCAAATGCTGTTCAACAAGGACAGCCAGCTGATGGAAGACGAGAAGACCCTCGCCGAGTACGGTCTCACATCTGCCACGGCTAAGGCACAGTGTCCGGCTCCCATTGGCCTCGCTTTGAGGTAACTTGGATGTGTTTTGTTGATAAATCTAAATAAATAAATTTTTATTTAATAATCAAAATAAAATATTATATATAAAAAGACCTTAGCCCAATATAAAATTATTGTGGCATATTGTTTATAATTTAAATTATATTAAATTTTATGTGCCGTGTGGTACATTAAAGTGCCGTGTGGTTCCCGGCACCAACACAAAAAAGAAAAGGACCACTCCATCTCTTTCCCATGGATGTCATAAAAGGCGACTAAGGGATAGGCTTACAAACTTGGGATTCTTTTTTAGGCGTTGGGTTAGCAACCTGTCACTATTTGAATCTCAATTCTATCATTAAGCCAAATAGCTGAACGTGGCCATTCAGTCTCTTCAAGACTGTTGGCTCTGTCTACCCCGCAAGGGATATAGACGTGGCCATATGTATGTATAAATTTAATATAATTTAAATTTTAAAATGCTTGATTATTTTTTTAGGTATTTCTTAAAAGCTTATTATATATACTAGCTGCTGTGCGCGACTTCGTCCGCGTAAATTTCGAGTTGAATCTTGATCATACAGTCAGATACAGATTAAAAATGTAAAAAAAAAATTCTATATCCATTTTCAGTCAAAGTATTAAATGTACAGACAAAATATTTTTACCATTTTATTATATGTATTTTTTTTATTTTCAGTTTTTTTTATTTTTGTGATTTCACACAGCTATGTTTTAATCAAATCTTATATTTATTAATAGGAAAGAGAATGGTGAATTTGAAGCTCTTGATCTGACTCCGTACTCCTCGCCACCCGACCTGCCAGACGTGATGAAATCCCAGGAGACCAATGGACAGGAACAGGTATGATTTATATTCATAACCACCAATTTTCGTTGCGGTCTGGGTCTCTGCTTCCTTGGGAATTTTGATATCAGAAGCACTGTAAATGTTAATAAAGGTTGTATTCTACCTTTCCGTGTTCAAAATTTCATGCAAATCTGTCCAGCAGATTTTGCGTGTAATTGTAACAAACACACGCACATCTATACATCCTTAAAAATATTTTTAGGATATTTAGTAATCGGATACTTAGTTTGAATGAATTTATCATAAATGCTACCGATCCGAAGCGGGTCCAAAATTAAAACCTTGACAAGGATTGAATTTTTTTTATTGATATATTAGTGATGACTGCATTGATAGAATTAGTAAACGGCAGGTCTGTAAACGTCTCAAATATAAATTCTCTTTCAGATGGATCAACACTAAACGAATTGGCAGCAAGCAATAACTCGGCACCGCGCAACACTACCGCGCGGCGCCTGTAAAACAAAGTCACCAATCTGCTCTCAGCAGACACCGTGTCCGCGGATGCGTCAATAAAACTATATTATTTTTTGCATATGAACATATTTTGTTAATAATTTATCATCGATTTGTGTATATTTTAACTTCCATGGCCTTTATTGTGCAGTTAAAAACTAACCTTAATTCGTAACCCGTAAAGCTTAAATTGCTGTGGAAAGCAAACTAATGCGAAGCTAGGTGCAGTTGAAACTTCAGAGTAAAGGACATGTTGTGTCTACACATTTCTTTGTAGTATTTTTGTGACGCTTTGTATGAAGACTGTAGGGCTTTTTGTATTTTATTGCACTGTAAGAAATCGAACCGCTTCAACGTTTTTTTTTAATTTGTATAGACAACAGCATATGAAAACATTATGTAGGTGGCTAATCTTAAAAATCTAATTTTTCATCTTGATCTGACCAGGATATACTCTTGGCATGTCAGCATCAAATATATGACCTACCCGAGCCTAATATAATTTTAACATAATAAGCCACAAAAGGAAATATCATTTAGTTTTTATACGCTGTTGTTTATAAAAAAAAAATAACTGCTTGAAAATGTAACAATAGCCATCTTTATCACATGTCATGTATCCTTGTTGAACCTTGTTATCTTACACATTTTAATACTGAAAAACATTAATATTTGCGAAAGAAAGAGATAGACAATAATGTTGTTATAGTTACATTCTCTGGCAGTAACAGTAAGCGGAAAGTTGTTCATTATATTACGAAAGCGCTCTCTTAATTTGTACAGAGGACGCCGGATATAAATGTTGGTCCTTTCGCTTAGATTTCGTGGCATACTTACGAATTTCTTGATAGGTTTTCCGTTCTCAACGGACTGACGGGTGTTAAGAACAGGTTTCCGCGGGCGGTAAATAGATGGAGCCACGTAGGTACAAAAAAGTGCGGCATATTGCCGCCAGAGTGCGTTATTTGAAGTACCGTCAACTACATAAAGCGCTACATGATTCAAGGCGCTCGTCTTCCGATTGTCATAGGTAATTACAGAAGACAATATATAGATATTCGACACCAGGCTGTCGTTTGAACGTCAAAATGTGCCAGTTATCTGAGCGAAAGGACTGACGCCTCTTTTTATATTAAACAAAATAAAATACGAACGTGATCGCTTATCGATCATTTTTGGCGCCAAAATTTCCACACGCACTTAAAAACAAGATTATAACGTATTACCAAAGCGGCTTGGACACGCCTGGCGCGTTTATTTACACATACAAACATCTTAAAAGGGCCGTGTTTGTGAGGTTTTTATTCAGTCGCAATAAGCGTGTGAAAGAAATGGACACTAGCGTCACATTTATATATTCATAAACTTTTCAAAATTAAGAAATTCGATTATGCGTTTTTTCCAAATATATTTTTTTTTGTATTCTAAAAACGAAACAACGTGAAAAAGTGTTTTTAAAATAAAACTTTTTACTAAATGGCGCTAGTGGGTTGGATTCTTGTTCGAAGGACCTAAGCTACTTATTTCGTGGTCACGACATTTAGACCAAACATGAAAATTGCCACATTTATAAAATAAATACTTAAAGTCTTACTTCACATGTCAAGCGCGACTTTTGACATTTTTTACACATCTAAATAATATTATATCTGCGGAAAGGATAATTTCGTGTTTGGTCCGACATTAAATTTAGACAATTAACGCATAATTTCATCTCATTGTTAGATAAGGGATCGTTTGCACTAAAAAAATCGTCAGTGTTACTAACATTGATAGCTTTTGCTTAACTTATCTCAAAGGAGTTACCTCACGCCGTCATGCATCTACTTTAGAACGATTTTTTACTATGGTCACACCAAGAATTTTGGCGATATATTTGGGCCTTAGCGCTGACTGACTGACATGTAAGAAAAAATAATAAAAATAACAATTGAACTATCATTTTTTATTTTATTTTACATTTAAATGACGATCGTTCATCCGGTCGCTGTCGTTTGATGCGCTTGGTGTGGACCTAGCAATATTATTTTAACGTCACCATTATAATAATGTGTGGCCTCATTTATTTGTTAACGTCCTGACGAAATTTACGACATGTATTTTTATCAGGCAGGGTGTAAGAAACGATGGGCGAATTTTTAAATTTAGAACGCTGGCTGGTAACATAACCTACATACGGAATTCCGTTTCGACGATCACAGAACCTTTAATCGTAGACACCACAGATTTATGTCAATTTATTTCTTTTAATTAACCGTGCGTATGTTACCGGCCTTGTATTAAGCCACATGTAAATATAATAAATACAAGCAATTCACGCACACAATGTGCTTATAAGGAAATTGATGTCTACAGTGTTATATTGCTTGCCAATTTTGTATGCCCGAGAATCGTTCTAAGGTTAATATAACATAATAATAGATCATCTCAAAACGCTATTTAGTCTGTTAACTGTCATTTTCATATAAAAGTAGCAAATATTCAAGTGACAGGTTCATACTTCAGTAGATTTCTATCATTATATTTTTTTTTATATGTATTCAGTGTATGTATTGGTTGTGTAAAATTTATGTATATCATTCAATTATTGTATTAGATTTCATCATTTATTTGATAACATGAGGGCATCATGTAAACAATAAACAAAGATTTTATACAGAGTGTAACAAAAAGGCTTTACACTAAAGAAAGTCGGAATATTTGTCAATACAAAGATCTTTTCCATATGGACACTGGCTGTAATAGAAATATTAAAAAGAAAAATTTTCAACTTCTATACAAATTGTAACCATCAGCTGTATGAGAGGATAACATTAAAAAAATATTTCGAGCCGCGTCCCGGTAAAGTATTTTGTACTGATGAGTTTACTCAATGTATTATGTAAGCCATTTTTATACACATATATATGTCGACATTCAAAACTGAATTTCTTTGTATGTAAACTGATCTCCAATAATAATGCCCCCGGCAATGAATGTAAGTATTCAGTTTTTAACATAAAGATCTCCGAAGCAATATGATTTAGTAAACAGACTATCTAGAATCTTCATGTAATACAAAATAAATACAATACAGTGTGTAAAATATAGCTTGATCTCTGTAACAGATGACTAATGCATACTTTTTATGCTCTATCTTTTTCACATCTACGTCATAGTCATCTTTCCATCCTGCTGTCACAGGTAAAACTATATGTTATGGACTGTAATGCGTTACTTTGATCATTACATCGTGTGAATGTACACAGTATAAAAATACGATTTATTTAAATTAATGATACGGTATTTTACTGATAGAATAGAATGGATTATACATAGGTAGTAGCTAATTTAATAGGGGTAATTAGGGGCTTTTTATATTCGTAAAATATGGACTACGTTTCCTACATTCTCATTGTGATTAGATCTTCGTATGAAATCGAATGTTGCGTAGTTCTTGAACGAAGGTTGCTAATTTGTTTTCTCTTTTTTATTTTTATGTAAAGTTTTCTATTGCACCTTTTTAAATTAAAATATTGTGTATATTTTGGTTGGAAATTCGATTTCTCATCGATTTATCCTATACCTATATACGGTTACGATGCGTTGGTGTGATTGGAGTCTCGTAAGCTCTACTATGGTGTCATTACGACAGAGAAACGAAAGAATACTACGAACGACTGAAGGCGCAGGAACGCCAATTAAAAAAGTATTGTGACACTAGATGATTGAATGAATCTGCGATTTCTTTAATAATAACTGATCCTAAAATAAAAGAAAAATTTAAAAAAATACCTTGAATATTATGTATTCGATTGTAACAAATAATATACGTGTTAAGGCCAATAAATAATTTCCAATCTTTGACTAAACCATTATGATTACCCAATTCAACTTAGACTCATGTGTGAATACTCCATTATATCTCACGACCTCCACTCACACCAGTCGCGGTGCAACAACTAGTTAATACGATTCATAGTCACCAGATAAAGAAATGCTACCAAATACATTTTCATTTTGAAATTTAATCCAAAAATACTAGAATAGTTGGGTATTAAATGGTATTGCACTTTAATGCACTATAAATAGGTTAGATAATAGATAAGCCGTACGATTAACGATTACCACTACCATTGGTTTGATAGATAATCAAAAAAATCATCCGAAAATATTTTTCTGAACATGTCCGAGACATCGATACCCTTTCCTGTGCATGTTTTTATATACCATTCTCTTTTTCATTATTAAAAGCAAAAATAACCATGGTAGTGGCTCGACGTGAAACTAACTAGTCGATATCGTAAAGAAAGTTCGTATCGTTGGACCTTATCTCGTTATACTCAAATTATAAACTGGTACAATTATTATGTGATTGTCCATTAATTACTTCATTCAATGTATTTATTGGTTGGTAAATGTTGAACGATATTATCAGTCTCCGAAAGGTTTTGTAACATTTTTTAGAACAATTCGAACAAAACCGTTGGTTAAACAGAGACGAGAATACTTAATTTTAGTATTTCATGTGCAAATATGGAAATCTACAATGAACCAGCAGGAAATAAAGCTGTTTTGATTTGTTTTGTGGCGTTTGTTATTTTATGTACCTTTATTTTTAAATACTAAACTTTGTGATGATACTGAAGATCGAACGTAAAAAAAATATTTAAAAAAATATATTGTCACATCCTCAAACCACATTTAGGATAAGTAAACTACTTCATTTATTCACCTGGCGATGGCAAACTGGGTATCCTTTTGACCAAAATTAAAAAATTAGACGAGGTCAGGTAATATAACAAAGGGCGTCTTCCAACTCTCGACTCAATTTTACGGGGTTGTCTTGGTTTCAGCTTGATCAAATTAAGTTTCTATGAGTGTAGGGCAAAACCCAGACCAGATTTTTATTTTACTAACAGCATAGTCTGAGAGATTACCTACCCCAGAACGCGTTTATTAAGATTACCGAAAAAAGTATGACATTTAGCATTCAGGGGGCATTGATGAAGATACTCTGGAATACTACCCCTTCACCAATGAGCTTCGCCGTGGGTAGAACAGGGCCAGGCTTATTACAGTACCTGCTGACTTACTTTTAATACCAGGCCCTTTCTGAAAATCTGTAGATATGCCAATCAGGAGTTACAAGAGGCTTACCACAACGTCTTATAGGACCTTTATTGAACTGCACTTCTTTTTTGTACCATGACATCAATAATAAACCGTTCACCATTTTTTTTGTAACTATAGAGTTTTCGTACCACAATGGCCACTTTTGACATTTTTTCTGTTTGTTTCTTGCTCGTCGCAAATGTCAAAAAGTTACTTTTGAGAAGCTTTTATGGACTTTTTGGCGTTGTTTGTAAGATATTCACCAAATGTTCCGTGTTTGTTTCCTACGAATTTGTAGGATAAAGGGCATTTAAATACAAGCAAAGCTGTTGTTTAGTAAGAATTGTTTTTTTATACCTGATCGAAGTAAGAATTTGATTAAATTTTTGTAAACCTAAAAAAGTTAAATCTACAAAGGAGTAAGTTGTGTAAACATCAATAAGACACCTAACATAATTTCAAAGATGTGTGACGAGTATGAAATTTTTGAGTTTTTAGAAAGTGATTTCAACGAATCCAGAAGGGCAAATAAAAAGAAACGTTTAAGGAACAGAGAAAATAATGATCCTTTTGACTTAGATGAAAATGCTTTCATTAAGGAGTATAGGTATGTAAATGTTAACAAATAAACCGCCTTATGCTCTTTTATATAGAGAGATCTATCTCTCTCTTCTCAACAACATGATAACATAATTATCTTACTTGTCTAGGTTAACCGCAGACTTGGTGCACAAACTTTGTGAAGAGCTGGAGCCAGTAATGGCAAAACGCTCTAAAAGAGCATCTGATTTAACCATAGAAGCAAAGGTCAATCAAGTTCCATAAATAGTACCTACATATTTTAATAGTAATGCTTTATTAAAAATTGGTTCCTAATTAGTTATATTTTTTAATTACAGGTGTTAACGGCATTGTATTTCTATGGGCATGGAGACTATCAAAAACCTGTTGGTCGGTCACATTTTGTAGCTCAGCAGACAGTTTCTTCTGTACTTGCAGAAGTTACAACAGCCCTTAATCACATCAGTTTCAGGAATAAATATATAAAATTCCCACAGAATTATGAAGATCGTCATTTAAAAAGATTAAGGCACACTTATATTTATTTAGCTTATTTTATTATTTATATTATATGAATAATTAAGTTTAATAACAGTACGTTTTCATTTGCCTGCAGATTTTTCAACAAATTTGGTATCCCTGATGTGCTTGGATGTATTGATTGTACCCATGTTCGCATAGTAAGGCCTAATGAGCATGAAGATAGATTTTTCTGTGGAAAGAAATTCCATTCTCTTAATGTTCAGTTGGTAAGTAAACTTTTATTTTATAGTACAATGTATAATACATAAGTACATACATAATCTCATCTATGTCCCTTGCTTGATACACAGAGCCAACAGTCCCGAAAATACTGATAGGCCACATTCAGCTATTGGGCTTAATGATAGAATTGAGATTCAAATAGTGATAGGTAAATAGTGATAGGTTCCTTGCCTATCACCTAAAAAAAGTTTCCCAAAGTTAAGCCTATCTCTTCAAAAGTAAGTTCCTGAGTCAGGAATTGGAACACACCATGGGTTACAAAGTGCAGGAGCCAGGCCAATATAGTATTTCATGTTAATGTGTTGGTTATAACTCCTCTCCCATCAATGATTTTCTAATATACTTACTATAAAATTTTTCCATTCAGCCACTTTGGTTATTTGTAATTTTGCCTATTACTTTTTTAGATTTGTGATGCAGATCAACAAATCCTTAGTGTTGATGCGAGTCATCCAGGATCATTTCATGACTCTTTTATATGGAGCCACCATCCCGTGCGTTACCATTTAGATAATTTAGAGTCTGAAGCAACATGGCTTTTAGGTAAGCAAACCATTGTTGGTGAACTTATTATAGCATATGAACAAAATTGTTTGAAAGATATTTATAACCACTTTAAATTAAAACTAGAATAAATAGAATTTAAAAAGTCAAAAATATTTGTATACAATTTTATAATAAAAATTAATCATTGATTTCATATGAAATATGCATGTTCAAATAAAATAACTAAGTATAATGTTATAACTAGTTATAAAAAATTACTATAATGTTTATTTCCAGGTGACTCTGGGTACTCACAACGTAGAACGATGATGACACCTATTTTGGATGCAGAACCAGACACACCGGAAGCGTATTATACGCAAAAGCATGTAAAGGCTATGAATGTGATGGAAAGTACAATAAGTCTTCTCAAAGCCCGTTTCCGTTGTCTCTTGTGCCACAAGGCGTTGCATTATCGACCACAGGTTGCTGGCTTAATTACAAATGCTTGTGTAATATTGCACAATATTTGTAATGAAAACAACGTGTCTGAAGTAAGGTTGACAGAAGAAGAGCAAGCAAGGGAACTTGCACAACAACCATCAGTGGAAGCTCTTCATGAACCAGCTGGACAAAACAACATTGACCTTCAACGTGGTATATCCACACGGCAGGATCTTGTGGCACGTCTCTGGGCTCTTCGCGGTACCTGAAAATCTAAAAGTAGAATTTTATTATCAGATTTTTATTTAATAATATGTATTTAGTTTTTAAGAGTAAGTTAAAAGTAGCTATGCAGGTGGTCTATAAACAATAATATTTTTCATTCAATATTTATCAAAGTGTAGCGGGAGCGATGATTCGGCACGACCGCCACTAAAGGAAAGATCTTCCACCACGCTAGTTGTTATGCCTGGGGAACCGCGGCTCAAACAATGCTCCCATCCGTGAAATCTTTGCTTGCGCGATTTAGGATTTTTCGCTGTTTTTGACTTATGTCGTCGCGTGATTTTATTTTCGTGACTTGTGGCGTATAGATATCGTCACAAAAAGAATTTGACATCAATGGCATAATTGAATGAAATATAGTTTATTTTTATTTTATCAAATACCAATATTTTATTATGTAAAAGCATAGTAGTACTTATAATTATATGTTAGTTTCTAAATAATAATGTTTTCCATTTAATAAATTTAAGGAATTATACATTATTTGAATAAAACATATTTTATTTTTAACATCATAAAACCTAATGAATAACATTCTATAATTATTTCTGTAAATGCGAAGAAAAAAACTCAAAAAAATTTACATGTTAATAATATATTACCTGTACATAGATACTAATAATTTATTAAGAGAAATGATCGACGTTTCTAAATGGTTTACTGGACTAATTTTGATGAATTTGCCACACTGATTAAGTAAAATTATTACTCACCTTCTTCTAAGTATAGGGAGGAGAAGGGCCTCCTAATATTCTTCAACCCAGCAAGCATGTCTTGAAAAAGAGTTGGTTCTGAAATTGGTGATAAATTCATATCAAATAACGAGATCTACATATCTACGCTTATTATATTTTAGCTAGAAATGAACTGCTTACCTTATTCTGGAATATGTTTTTGAAAACCTCTTTTTCGAATAAATTTAAATAAAAGCAAAAAAAAAATGTCACGTCGGGTTTTTAGCGTCAGGCATGGTTTTCAAAACATAACCTCCGAACCATAATGTCAAAAGTTGCCCATGTTTACTTTTTAAAAGTCTGTAATAATTTAAAATAAGTTTCTTTAATATTTAAATAGCTACTTATTCCGTATTTTAACAATTCAACTAATATAACGTTTATGGTTTCAATACGGGATCGTGTATAACATTAAACTATGGGTAAACGTAAAGGAAAAAGTGTGAGAAAGAATCCGGTCAGCACGCAGGCCGCGGAGCCCGAGCACTTGGTAAAAGCACCACATTCGTTCGTGATCCACCGTGGCCATTGCAGCAAGGACCTGGAGGATTTGACCAAAGACTTCCGGAAGATCATGGAGCCCTTCACAGCGTCGCAACTTAAGGTTAGGTTAAGAACTTGCAAATTCGCAATTTCATCAATCATCACCATCCAATTTCGTCTTCATTGTCGTATCAAGTGTGTTGTTAACCAATCGTACCTGCATACAAAATTCAAATTTTTTATTCATTATTGTAGGATACTTCACATTGCTTAATAAGTGTCAAAACTTTTAGTTTCACAACTTTGGTTTACGTCAAATAAATTACTTAAAAACTAAGTTTACTGCCGCTTCCTAGACCTAGACGTCGTTTCTTAGACGCAGAAGAAGCGGTAACAAACTGCACTGCAGCATTTTCTTCAACAACATCAATTTCACAAATATCCAAACTTAGAATAGAAAGTGGACGAGAGAATACATTGTTCAGATTTATATATTTATATGAACTGATTGAGATTAACAAATTTCCTTCTGTCATCATCTACAGCTGAACAGAATACCTAGTATTTATTTTTACTTAAACAGTAGAGATCCATACATATAGGATCATTCTACATTTTATTACAACTGCTGATAGTTATAACCATTTTTCAATCAATGAATCAAATCATTTATTTCCTTGCCAATTACAGGATAGACACATTAACTCTATTGCACCATAAGAGTAAAACATACAAAACTGCACAAAAGAGACAGAGATGGTGCAAAGGTGGACTTACCGCTACTGGATCCTTACCAGTCACCCTTTGATACAAGATCATTAAAAAAATGTTCCTCTTGATTTTATCTTTATCTCTGCTTAAACATGCTAAACTTGTTCAGCAAACATATGAGATATAGGTAAATTTTAGTCAAACTTATTTGTAAAAAATGTATTTTAGGAAAGGAAAAAGAACACAATCAAGGACTTCCTATCGGTATCAGGTTACCTGCATGTGTCACACATGATCATGTTTACGGAGACGGCACAGGGCTCCTACATGAGGCTGGCGAGGCTGCCTAGAGGGCCAACGCTCACTTTCCGTATACACAATGTAAGTTGCAACTTTAACTATTTTAATACGTTAGGGTTATGTTAGTTTTACACTAACATATGGTGCCGACCCCACATAGAAAGTGGGAAAAGGTAACGAGAAGAAGAAGAAGGGTAATGTTAGTTTTTTTTTTATTATAATAACAATAACTATTGGATCATAGAGGCAAGAGGGAAATGGGAAACACAAAATGTTGTGATGAGACTGTCTTATTAAAATTAGATTGAGATTTTAGTTTAGGTTATGTTATGTTTCACATTTACTATATTGTACACAAGTGTGTTTTTTGAGTGTGTTGTGTGCTTGTGCTTGTGTGTCTGAGTGTAGGTAGACAGAGGAAGTATGTAAGGGTGAATATTGTCATATCAATACCATTACGTTTACTCTATAGACTATCAATATTGGACTAGTAATCGGCAACACTATTCTAGTGTTAGTAAAAGGTGATTGTGGTTCCCGGCACCAATACAAAAAAGAATAGGACCACACCACCTCTTTCCCATGGATGTCGTAAAAGTCGACTAAGGGATAAACTTACAAACTTGGGATTATTTTTTAGGCGATGGGCTAGCAACATGTCACTATATGAATCTCAATTCTATCATTAAGCCAAATAGCTGAGCGTGGCCATTCAGTCTTTTCAAGACTGTTGGCTCTATCTACCCCGCAAGGGATATGAACGTGACCGTGTGTATGTGTATTTTTGCTAGGCGGTTGAAGTTACAGCTTTATATTTAGAACATCCTCTTTATAGTTCAGCTTAGCTCGCGACGTGATATCCTCGCTGAAGAAGCAGTATGTGATGATGAAGGCGTTCCAGCACGCTCCACTCATCGTGCTCAACAGCTTCTCTGGGGAAGGCATGCACATGAAGCTGATGGCCACCATGTTTCAGAACATGTTCCCCACCATCAATATAACTACGGTGAGATTATTAATAGAAAGGATACGTGCCGTGTGGTTCCCGGCACTTAGTAAGACCACTCCATCCCTTTCCCATGGATGTCGTAAAAGGGAATGGCTTATAAAGTTAAGATTGGGCTACCAACCTATCACTCGACCGCCACTGTGGCGCAGCGGTAGTACGCTTGTCTATAACACCGGAGGTCCCGGGTTCGAATCCCGGCCAAGGCATGATGAGAAAATAACTTTTTCTGATTGGCCTGGGTCTTGGATGTTTATTTATATAAGTATTTATTATAAAATATAGTATCGTTGAGTTAGTATCTCGTAACACAAGTCTCGAACTTACTTCGAGGCTAACTCAATCAGTGTAATTTGTCCCGTATATATTTATTTATTTACTATTTGATCAATGCTATCATTGTTCCATGCAGCTGAACTTGGACTTACAGTCTTTTCGATAATTTTAAGTAAAAAGATGTAGGTAGTCTCTGCTCACCCCTCTGGGAAAACGGCGTGATTTTGATATGTTCTTATATAATTTTAAGTTTTTTAAAGAATAAAATTTAGTCATTAATAGGGGAGTTAATAATAAAATTTAAATGTTTCAGGTAAAATTAAAATATATAAGACGTTGTGTGTTGATGAACTACAACCCGGCCACGAAAATGATCGACATGCGACATTACGTGATACGGGCCACGCCTGTAGGTCTCAACAAAGGTACCAAAAAGGTAAAAGTTGATTTCGTCCGCATTAAATCTCTATACATTTTAACTGACGTAATTAATATCTCTAAGCTTTAACACTTAAAAATTTTGATTGAAACTCCATTATCCGTGTGGTTCCCGGCACCAATAGAAAAAAGGATAGGATCACTCAATCTCTGCCATGGATGTAGTAAAAGGCGATCAAGGGTTAGCCTTATAAACATGGGATTCTTCTTTTTGAGAAAATGGCTTTTAAATTTCATTCCATTCTTATTTTCATCTACCCAGTGACCTCTCCATCTTTATTTTAGCAAATGACCAAACAATTGTACCAGGAAATCATATCAAATATTGACTAGAATTTATTTTTACAGGTGATACAAGGAAAAATACCCAATCTCAACAGGTGTAAGGACATGTCAGAATTCTTCGATAAGTAAGTGAAAATTATCCGTTTTTTTTTTCATTTCCTTATACGACAGGTGAATTTTGTCCTCATAGCTTATGCGATATTTACACTTTATAGGCACTTTCACAGGTATGACTTAATTTTTCACAAAATGGGGAAAAATTAATTAGCAATATTTTTGTTTTTTCATTTAATTTGAAGCATCCATGATGGCCGCTATCAGCGCAGAAAATAGCGTGTGCCAGACTGCCAGCTCCTACTTGCCGTGCAGATTGTAAAATGCTACCAAGGGAAAGGCTTACTTGAGATTCTTCTTTTAGGCGCCGGCCTAGAAACCTGTCATTTTTTGAATCCTCAATTCCATCATTAAGCCACACAAATGGACTCCTCTGCCTACTGAAGCCTCTTAGTATTTTTAAGACTGGCGCACTATGGTGTTTGTGCCGCAGCGGTAGTACGCTAGTCTGTGACACAGGAAGTCCCGGGTTCGAATCCTGGCCAGGGCATGATGGGAAACGAACTTTCTCTGATTGGACTTGGTCTTAGATGTTTATATATATAAATATTTATTATAATATATAGCATCGTTGAGTTAGCATCTCGTAACACAAGTTTCGAACTTACATCGAGGCTAACTCAATCAACTATGTTAGTCGAGAGAGAGAGAGAGAGAGAGAAAGAAATCTATATTTGTATATTGACGTCCCGATGAAAATGCTGCAGTGTAGTTTGTTCCGCCGCTTCTTCTACACATGCGCTTTCTAAGCAGTAGTAGTTATAATAAGATTTAAGTGATGTGACGTCAATAAGTGATACCTTGTATCCAATTTTGAAAATAAATCTATTCTATACTATTATAATTTCTTTAATTGAATTTTCAGAGCGGCATTGCTATCAGAGAGTGAGTTTGAGGACGACCCTAGCTCGCAAGTGGTGCTGCCCCAGACGCTGACGACACGCGGCGCCGCCAGGGACTCCAAGTCCGCCATCAGACTCTTCGAGTTGGGACCCAGGATCACCTTCCAGCTGATCAAGGTTCGTTGAATATAACAAGAGGCTCTTGAGGCCAAGTCGCCAAATGTCCAATTGTCAAAACCTCAACAATATCAAAATGTCAAGAGGCCATTCATTTGTCAACTTACCACGCCGGCCGGCGTCGCCATTATATTGAATTCATCTTCTAAGACGCGTTTCATCCGAAAAAGTCGTGAATAGTTTTCAGGTACATATAAAAACCGACAGGCCACCTTCACCTGTTAGGCTGATGATAGAATTTAGATTCAAATTGTGTCAAGTTGCTAGCCCATCATCTTTAAGAAGAATTCAAAGTTATAAGCCTATTTTTTAGTCGCCTCCGACGACATCCATGGGTAAGATGGAGTAGTCCTTTTCTTTTCCCTATTGGTGCCGGGAATCACACGGCTCTTATTCTTTCCTGTATACCTAATACCCTGTCTTATCTCTGTAAACCTGTTGACAGGGGTTGTTAAGTAAATAAATAAATAAATATATACGGGACAAATAACACTGACTGAGTTAGCCTCGAAGTAAGTTCGAGACTTGTGTTACGAGATACTAACTCAACGATACTATATTTTATAATAAATACTTATATAGATAAACATCCAAGACCCAGGCCCCAATCAGAAAAAGTTAAGGAATCTAATGGAAAGAGAGATAGAAAGATATGAGTAGCAGGGACACTTTTTAAGTGAAAACCACACGAAGGATTTTTGTTGTAGTAATTTGTTATTGCCATTCAGGTAGAAGATGGGTTGATGGACGGTGAAGTGTTGTTCCACGAGCTGGTCGAGAAAACGGAGGAAGAGAAAGCGTTCATCAAGAAGAAGAGGGAAGAGAAGAAGTAAGTTCTGTTACTGTAGTTTTTTTTTCTTTTCTTATATTTTTAAGTTATTCAGATTAGATGAGGTAAGAATTTTTTGATCAAATTTATTAATCTTGGCCGTTTCTTACACTCAGTTGTTCTAGATTGTTTGTTTGTTTTGTTTGTAATATCTTTATTGCATAGAAAATTTACAGAGAAACAAGAAAATAGTACATAGTTATAAAAGAAACAAATCACTTGCAATGTCGGACTTATCCCATGAAGGGATCTCTTCCAGTCAACCGGCAAACAATAAAGGAACTAGATAATTCAGTAAAAAGTAGTAAATAATACCTATCCAGTAATTGTTTTTCATTATTAAATTTTAAGATTTGAAATTAAAAATGAAGTGATTTAGTCTCTGCCTATCCATTTGGGAAACAAAACTTGATTTCATGTATGTATATATGTATGGAAATTTAATGGTTTTACCTACCTGACACTAACCTGATTTAGAAATTTGTTATTCCTTCAGATTTTCAATCATAATTTTAAGAGATATAGTTTGGTCTCTTAAAATATCACAGCCGAGTAATGACTTCTCTTATTATCTCTATTCGCAGACGTCAAAAAGAGAAGCGCAAAGCGACCCAGGAGGAGAATGTGAAGCGGAAACAGCAGCAGAAGGAGGAACTCAAGCAGAAGGCGCTGGAGGGCATCAAGAAGAAGAAAGAGATGACGGAAAGCCAGAGGTTAGAATAGTTGAAATATGTTTTGTAAGGAATCACAAAATAGCAATAATCTAGAAATGTTTTAACCTGCGGTCGTAAACCTTTGGTAACTAAACTTATCTAACCAGTGATTAATTCAGCGCTACAGCATCTTCTATTCTATACATTTAGCTTTAATCCGCGGCTTTGCTCGCGCGAATTTTGTGCTACCTACATGCGCGAACTCCAGACGAAAACAAACAGCTGAACGTGGCCTATCAGGCTTCAAGACTGTTGGCTCTGCCTACCCCGCAAGGGATATAGACGTGATTTTATGTACATATATGTATGTTACTCTAATTCCGCAATAAAGAGTTTGTTTAGGTATAAATGGACTTACGTTAGCAGATACGATCACGATATATTCATACATATATGTAATAACTTTCAGAATGATGGAGTTGGCGGCGGCGGAGTCCCAAGCTGCGGACATGGAGGAGGACGACGCGGAGTACTACCGGGAGGAGGTCGGCGCCGAGCCAGACGCAGGTATAGAAATTGTACTTATTATTATAATTATTATAAATGAGAAAGTCTGTCTGTTTGTTCCGCTGTGAGAGCGCTGAAACTAAACCGCTGGACGGATTCGAATGAAATTTGATGTGTGTATAGTTAAAAACCCACGTTGTAATATAGGATTTTTCTTTTTAAAAATCAACCCCTAAAATACTAAAATTGAGTTGGGGGGGGATGTTTGTATTAAATGACGACTCCGTCGCTTTCACAGCTAAACTGCTGGGATAATTTAAATTTGATATGGAGGTTTCATTAATATCTATGTGGTCCGGGGGTACACTATGAGATGATTTCCCTAAATTAACCGAACGATAATTAACGGGATTTTTGTTTTACGCGGCCAGAGCTATGATTTTTTTACCTCAACATTGCCCGCGCGTATTAAGCGCCACATACATGCGCGAACTTCGGATATCGTAAAAGATGGTCCAGCGGCTTAGCCCTGAAACTTTCCCACATAATATAAACAAATAATTTCTTATAAATAGCGTTGGTGGTCAAATCGGTAAGGTGCGCAGAAAGGCACAGAAGAAAGAATTTCACATATACAGGGTGACATTTAAAACAACTGCATCCTTTCAAACATAGACTAGACCCATGCTTCTGAGCCGTTTGAGCCTATTTTTATTTAAATTTAACGTCATCATTTTTAAATTTAAATAACCCTCAAAAACTACGTCACAGGCCTAAGACCAATACTACAAAAAGAAATTAAAACTAAACATGTAAATAAATGTCTGAAAAAAAAAATATTTTTCTAGTACTTACTCTCTACTTGATCTTGATCAAGTAAAGTACAGAGTTGTCGAGATCGCTCAGCTGAATGAATTGTGTTGTTGACCTCTGAATTAGAATAGAATTAGGATCGTAGATTTTGATACTTTTATTTTTTTTCGTACTTTCTGAAATATGAACCGATATTTTTCTTTTATCGTTTTTAAATATCCTTTAGATGAGTAGTACACTTAACAGTTAAATTTATGCAGTTGAATTAAAAGTCACCCTGTATATAATTCTGTTTCAGATCTATTCTCACAAAGGAAAAAAAGGAAAGCCGACGATGACAAGCCCAGAGGTTTCAAGAAAATGCGGTTAGATAAAAAAACTGAGAAGAAATTCCAGCGGAACCGCCCTAACAAACCACAGACCCAAGCGAGAGATAGACAAGATAGGGATAGAAAATTCAAGAGGCCTAATGAGGAACAGAGAGGGCAGAAAACGAAGAAAGTTTTTGGCGGGAAATTGAATAAGCCTTTCAAAGGCAAAGGCGCCAAGGGGAAGGGAGGGGGGAGGGCGGGAAAGAAAGGCAAAGAAAGTAAAAAGCGCTAGTCTTAAGACAATAAATGTATATATTTTGATTTATTCTGTATTTTTTTTTACCTATAATATTGTGATTCTTCTATTAGGCGATGGGTTAGCTAACTGTCACTATTTGAATCTCATTCCTATCATTAAGCCAAACAGTTGCACGTGGCCTATCAGTCTTTTCAATACTGTCGGCTCTGTCTACCCCGCAAGGGCTATAGACGTGATTTTATGTATGTATATAAATTACTGCTTGATAATGATCCTTGACTTTGCAAGTCAATAGTGAAAGTAAAAATTACTATAACAATAGATTAACTAAATGCGATTTCGAACGACCACACTCAAAAAACATAATGTCGACCGCATGCAATGGGCAGAATGAGTATCTATGAAATAAACAAGCATTATATAAGAGTAGTATACAGAAGCCCTTTTTTAATGGCAATAAATAAATAAGAAAAAATGTATTGCTAAGAAAAACCATTCGAAAATCCGCTTAGGAATGTTTCCAAATTATGAGACATCGAAAAATAAAAAATACAAAACTACAATCAAAATTTTATTCGTATTATTTAGATTCAATACAAAAATAAAAACTGGGTACCATGATTGTAAGATGAAATACAACAATTTAACTGTAAATCTTAGGAATTAACAACTGTGATTTATTGAAGAAACATTGTACTTAATAGTAAAGCGGAATCAATTTTATCATAAGGCACATTAAATCAAAAATACGATGTCATCAGCCATCATGACCTGAAAAAAAAAAAAAAATAAGTTTCAGACAATATCAAAGGTTTATAAATAAGTAGAGGCCGCCCGCGACTTCGTCCGCATGGGAACCTTGTCAATTCCGCGGGATATCCGGGATAAAAATGTTATTCTGAGTCTTAAGCTATCTACATACCAAATTTCATCGTAATCGGTTCAGTAGTTTTTGCGTGAAAGAGTAACAAACATCCATACTGACATCCTGACATGCAAACTTTCGCATTTATAATATTAGTACGATAATAATAATTAAAATGTAAAACTGTCAAGTCGAAGCGAAATGTCATGTCAACATGTAGTGGATAAATTTTCGTCAACATTTATTGGTTAAAAATCTTTTCTTAAAATTGAGATCGGACAAAAAAAAGCAGATAAAATCTGTGTTTTTCTACTTGTGCTCATTTCAAAACGATTGAAAGATTAAAATGGTAATTTTGTTATTGTGATATTTCTGTTGTGTTAATTTCTGTGCAATAAAGATATAACAAACAGAAAAATATCACATGGACAAAATTACCATTTTAGTCTTTCAATCTTTTTAAAATGAGCCCAATAGGCTATTTGACTGTAATAAAAATATACATTTCTTTTATGTCATCAGACTTAATATTATTTTTTTGGCGCGAGATAAAAATATTGCATTATTTTAACAAAATCCGTCTCAGAAAATTAGGTTTTTTATGCAGCTGTCACGTGACTAAAAACGAACGTGATTGGCTATTTCTATTATGACGTCAATTATCCATAAACAGACTGTGGATCGTACTGTTCCTTAGTGTTCGCTATTATTTTTCAAGATTTTATAAGTGTTTGATCGCTCAGGATTACTCAGATAACATAGGTATTTAATAATGGAAACCAATTTCGCGAAAGCTGACAGTCGAAACCTACCAAAAGACTTTTGGTAGGTCCACTTTTGGCAAAAGTGGACAAAATAATGGTTGGCGTCTTCTTCAAAGACAATCCAGATTTCTATGCTGCCGAACTGTGCCGATGTGAAAACATCAATCTACACTATCTACACTAATATTATAAAGAGGAAAACTTTGTTTGTTTGTTTGTAATGAATAAGCTCAAAAACTACTGGACCGATTTTAAAAATTCACCATTCGAAAGCTACATTATCCACGAGTAACATAGACTATATTTAATTTTGGAAAAAAAATAGGGTTCCGTAATATATTTGGATTTTTCGGACACAAACTGAAAAAAATCAACCAAAAAGTTACTTATTTTGCGTACGCTGCCTAAACTACAAAAGATAGAACCATAAAATGTTTTAATTAATTGTAGATCTTATAAATATCTACAAAAAAGTCCGCGACACACTATACCTATCTATGTCGTGTGAGGCACAACAACCACATTTTTATTTAAAAATCTTGAATTTTTTTGATCTACATTTAAACGCGTTTTTTTACTCATGCTATTAATCCTTATCAAAATAAATAATTTCATCAATAAGTACAGTTTATGTAGATAATATTTGGTCTTTGAATGATTAAAATTGGAACAACAAGCTTTGTATGATATTTACACGAAATTTACGTCACTGCATGCCATGGCCGCCATATTGCTAAAAGTCGCGTTTTGGCGGCATATTTGAATATTGCATTTTCTTTTTCGATTTTTTAATAAAATAGCTGTAATAAAGGCAGAAAAGTATTTTTGTAGGGCTCCTTATAAACAAATAAATAGCCTAAGATAATTTTTAGAACTTTGTCAAATAGCCTATTAAAAAAAAACAGATTTAATCAAGATAGTACATAGCTTAAAAAAAATAAATCCCTTGCAATGGCTGACTTGTCCCATGAAGGGATTCTTTTCCAGTCAATCGGTTTTGACTTGAGTTTTCCAACTACATATATATTTCTATGGTTACTCTAGTGCCGTGCGGTTCCCGGCACCAATACAAAAAAGAATAGGACCACTCCATCTCTTTCCCATAGATGTCGTAAAAGGCGACTAAGGGATAGGCTTACAAACTTGGGATTCTTTTCTAGGCGATGGGCTAGCAACCTGTCACTATTTGAATCTCATTCCTATCATTAAGCCAAACAGCTGGACGTGGCCTATCAGTCTTTCCAAGACTGTTGGCTCTGTCTACCCCGCAAGGGATATAGACGTGACCGTATGTACGTATGTTACACTAAAACTAATAGTATAATATAATAACCGCCGAGCTTGCATTAAGAGATTTATGAATGTGGATGAAGCGAAGGTAGTAGGTATGCAGAGATCGTGGCAAGTGGAAAGAGGTAGTCTCTGCCCACCCCTCCGGGAAAGAGGCGTGATTTTATGTATGCATGTATAATACTATAATAAACAGGTAAAGCGATCTGACCTGATTGTCGGCAGTCATGCGATGCAACGCCGCCTGTATCTCGCCATCTTGGAATGTCTCGTGGGAATATTTCTCGTTGACGTGGGCGGCGATGCGGCCCAGCGGCAGGGAGTTGGCTCGCTCGTCGCGGAACAACTGTTGTAGGGCCGACTTGAACTGGCTCAGCCTGGGGAACAAGTCATCATACTTTATTACACCTATGTAACCTTATCATACAATACTAGCTGACCCGGCAAACGCTGTTTTGCCAATTATTTTTATATATTATTACGGAACCCTATTTTTTTTCCAAAATAAAATATAGTCTATGTTACTCGTGGATAATGTAGCTTTCGAATGGTGAAAGAATTTTTAAAATCGGTCCAGTAGTTTTTGAGCCTATTCATTACAACCAAACAAACAAAGTTTTCCTCTTTATAATATTAGTGTAGATAAATAAATAAAAATAAATATATACGGGACAAATTACACAGATTGAGTTAGCCTCGAAGTAACTTGTGTTACGAGATACTAACTCAACGATACTATATTTTATAATAAATACTTATATAAATAAATATCCAAGACCCAGGCCAATCAGAGAAAGTTCGTTTCTCATCATGCCCTGGCCGGGATTCGAACCCGGGACCTCCGGTGTCACAGACAAGCGCACTACCGCTGCGCCACAGAGGCCGTCAAATATATAATCTTCATAATACATTCACTTTCACACTCTGCTATCATCTGGATAAGATTATTTCTTTAGATTGTAATTAAGTAATGTTTTAGTATAAGTAACTTACAATCTGTACCCTTGGAAGAGCGGAGTCTCCTAACACAGGTATTACATACTTAACAGGAGACTTCAAACACTTTTGTTATTTACCATATTGTAAGTTAATGAATAAATATTTTTTCATTTCATTATTACAGTGGACCCCAGTGGAGTGGAAATCCGACGATATATTATGCAGGGCGGTGTGGGACTATGGAATTTGTCGGATTATAGAGAACTGCCTAACACCCCCTATCTGCACTGCACTGTCAAAAACATAGAAAAGTCTAAATCGCGCAAGCAAAGATTTCACGAATTGTAGGACACAACATCGTCTGTCGCGCGGTTCCCCAGGCATCACACCAGCCAGGCGGGAATATCTTCCCTTTGGTGGCGATCGAGCCGAATCATCGCTACTGCTACATCTTCATAAAAGTAAAGAAGTAATCAGAACTAACGCCAGCAAGAAGAAGGTATGATATATTTATAGATATTTATAAATAATCATGCAAAAAAACCATGGGATAGCTTGGACACGAATGCCATGTATTTTTAAAGCTGCGCGCGCATGGGACACCGCACCACAGATAAACAAGAACATAACAAGAAGAAGCCGAGCTTGCATGAAGAGAGTTATGAATGTGGATGAAGCGAAGGAAGTATGCAGAGATCGTGGCAAGTGGAAAGAGGTAGTCTCCGCCTACCCCTCCGGGAAAGAGGCGTGATTTTATGTATGTATGTATGTATAACAAGAAGGAGTTTGTATAACATTTCAAACTTCTTTGAACATCAAGGTACCTGTTGGGTTCTATAGTCTTCTGCGTCTGTGTGGTCCTCATAGAAGATTCTTCAGGCAGCGACTGTCTCGCCGCTCGCAGCACGGGCTCCGCTTCCTCATCAGACGAGAACTGGTACGGATCGGAGCCGGGAGTCGCGTCCTGGAATATATAATAGATCTTTATTTAATATCAGGATTACCTTTAGACCTAGACCTAGCCACGAAGAATAAACATAGTGTATGATAGCTGCTTAGTCAAGAATACATACATAATATATAATCACGTCTATATCTCTTGCAGGCTAAACAGAGCCAAAAGTATAAGAAAGCCTGAAAGACCACATTAGACAATAGAGTTGCTAGCCGACAGAAAGAATTTCAAGCCAATGTCTTCACTACTTTTTTTTAGATTTTCTGATGTTCACCAAGCACCGCTCCGGTCACCCAGGTACTTATAATTTAATGATTATGAATCTTTAATTGCTGTTTAATAACTTGTAAGACTTATCTTTGTGCCCAATCCAATCAAATAAACATGTTCTATACATATATACATATGATCATGTCTATATCCCTAGCGGGGTAGACAGAGCCACCAGTCTTGAAAAGACTGATAGGCCACGTTCAGCTGTTTGGCTTAGTGATAGAATTCAGACTCAAATAGTGACAGGTCGCTAGCCCATCGCCTAAAAGAGGAATCCCAAGTTTATAAGCCTATCCCTTAGTCGCCTTTTACGACATCCGTGGGAAAGTGCCGGGAACCACACGGCACATGTGTTACATGTTGTATTCTATAGTAGAACCGCCTAAATGAGTCCTCGCCCGCGGAGTACAGGGGCGCGGGGGTATGACGACGAAGGGGACCGAGAGAGGTGCGGGCGGCGGGCGCATTCTTGTAAAAACTCAGTTCGCTCGCTACGCGGTTAGCGATCACACGTGTTGACAGTTGCGGACGCCTTGTGAAAATTATACATGAGATTACATTCTCAAGATGAGTCGAAATATTTTCGGACATAGAATTAATAGTCAGTGCAAACAAATGGCGTTTAACGTATATGAATATTTTAGAAAAAAGAAACTCGACCCAAATTCTGATGAATATAAACAAGATATACCTTTAAATAAAACTGTAGCAGAAGTTACTGGACTATCAGAAAAGACTGTATCTAGAATTGTACAACAAGGGAAAGCATTAAATGACAACGAGAGATTTAAATCACCGAGAAAACCAAAACAGGTTCGTAGAAAAAGAGTGGAAATAGACGATTTCACAAAAGGAGTGGTAAGAAGAAAAGTCACTCAGTTTTACACAATTTTCAAAAAAATACCTACTCTGAAAACTTTGAACGCTGTACTTAGAGAAGAGAATATATTACACTGCGGCAGGGAATATTTAAGGCTATTATTACATGATCTAGGTTTTAAATTTAAGAAATGCGGATCTAAAAGGAAACTCCTTATCGAACAGCCAAATATCACATCGTGGAGGTGGAAATACCTAAATACTATTAAAAAATATCGTAGAGAAGGAAGACATATTTTATACCTTGACGAAACTTATGTAAACGCGTCTCATAACGTTTCAAAATGTTGGCAATCAAAGGATGAACTTGGCGTTCTATCTCATATTGGTAAAGGGGACCGTTTGATCATCGTACATTGTGGAGGTCAAATTGGATTTGTAGACGGAGCCCTTGTGATATTCAAATCCAAATGTAAAACAGGTGATTATCACGATTCTATGAATTTCGCAAATTTCAGTAAATGGATAAATGAAAAGCTCATGCCTAATATACCGCAAAATTCTGTCATAGTAATGGACAACGCAGCTTATCATTCGGTTCGAGAAGAGAAAAAGCCAACTATGGCTTCTACCAAGCCAACTATGCAAGAATGGCTACGACGACATAACGTGCCTTTTGATGAAAAACTTAGAAAGGATGACTTATATAAATTAATTAAAAGTAATTTCACAGAAGATATTTACAAAATTGACGAGGTATTGAAAAGAAACGGACACGAAGTATTGCGTTTGCCTCCATATCACCCAGACCTGAACCCAATTGAGTTGGTCTGGGGTGATATCAAAGGACAATTAGCACAAAAAAGTATCGACTCTAATTTGGACCAGAAAAAAGAAATATTAGAGAGATTATTTGCTGAATATCCCAAAGAGAAATGGGAGAATTGTGTTAAACACGTGATTAAAATCGAAGACGAATATTGCAAACATGATGGAGTCCTAGATGAAGTTGTTGATTTTATTATTAATGTGCAAGACGATTCTGATGATTCTGATGATGGCTGTTGTGAAAGTGAAGAATCAAGTTCCAGTGATAGTGATATTATGGACATAAGTGATTGATTTATAATTTTGATAAATTTTGCATAAATAAATATTACATACATAACTTTATTACCTTTTTTTTACCTACATATCATACCTATATATCATAAAATCACATTTTTATCGAATTGTTTTGTATGAAAAATAAAAATTTGAAAATAACAATAATCGAAAAATGCTTATGCTATTTAATTCATGTACGTGGTCTCGTTGATACCATGGAGTTATGGGATAACAAAAGGAACACGTTGTATAGTTTACAGTTGTTTCATTCAAATTTTGTATAGCCATTATTATTTTTTTAATAAAAATCTTCACCTGTTTGCCGCTAACCACTATGACGTCACATATCTCAAGAAATGTCCAGTAACATTTCGCCCCTTGTATTACACGCTACGCTCGACCGCCGCCCGCACCTCTTTCGTTCCCCTTCGTCGTCATACCCCCGCGCCCCTGTACTCCGCGGGCGAGGACTCATTTAGGCGGTTCTACTATAACAAAGATCAATATTCTCACCGTCCGGCGGGATCTCTTGGCCCGCGGCTGCGCGGGAGTCTCAGTTTCTGGCTCCGCGGCTTCTTCGTCGGACGACGCCCTGCGCTTGCGACGCTTTTCCTTTGTCAGCACCTACATACACACATAAAAAATAAAGATTTTGTTCCTGTTTTAATCTGTCTCTCAATATTACGGGTAAACGATTGTATAGTAGACAGCATCATTAGAATCATTTATTTCTTGAATATGTGTGTAATATGTTTTTTTCTGTACAACTGTATATCAACACACAATTTACGACTAGCTTTAGCGCGGAGCTATTCTCACGTGAATCACATGTATTATTTTTTATAAAATTATAAAATTTTATTTCATTTTTATTCAATTTAACTTATTAATTTAAAGTAATATTATCAATCGACAATTAAATATTGTCTAAATAGGCTATTTGACAAAGTTCTAAAAACTATCTTAGGGTATTTATTTGTTTAAAAGGAGCCCTACAAAAATACTTTTCTGCCTTTATTACAGCTATTTTATTAAAAAATCGAAAAAGAAAATGAAATATTCAAATATGCCGCCAAAACGCGACTTTTAGCAATATGGCGGCCATGGCATGCAGTGACGTAAATTTCGTGTAAATATCATACAAAGCTTGTTGGTGTTTCGAAAAGTTTTGATTTTCTCTTGTTTTATTTAACTTGTGCCACGTCATATGTGTGAAAATTATTAAAATAAGTTCCTATAAATGTTGTGCAGTGCCTCAATGCACTAATACAACAATAAAATCTCCTACGAAACTGTTTTTTTCTATGCCGATGGATTTGAATATTCGCAAGAAGTGGTTTCAGATCATGATCTAAGATCAGTGGTTACCAAGATATACTTACATTGATGTTTTAACATTCCTCAGTTCGTATCTCAGCATAGAAATCTGTATTGTCTTTGAAGAAGACAATCCAGATTTCTTCTTCCAACCATTATTGCGTCCACTTTTGGTAGGTTTCGACTGTCAGCTTTCGCGGAATTGGTTTCCATTATTAAATACCTATGTTATCTGAGTAATCCTGAGCGATCAAACACTTATACAATCTTGAAAAATAATAGCGAACACTAAGGAACGGTACGATCCACAGTCTGTTTATGGATAATTGACGTCATAATAGAAATAGCCAATCACGTTCGTTTTTAGTCACGTGACAGCTGCATATTAAAACCTAATTTTCTGAGACGGATTTTGTTTAAATAATGCAATATTTTTATCTCGCGTTATTACAAATCGCTCCAAAAAAATAATATTAAGACTGATGACATAAAAGAAATGTATATTTTTAATACAGTCAAATAGCCTATTATCATAATTAGACGTTATACGCTGCGTAATTAAAATATATGTATGTATATAATTCCGACGCCTTGAGAGGTAATATAATGAGAGTTCACAAAAACTGTATATAGATAATTAAGACCAATTAAGTTACCACATTCAACGAATAAAATGATTATGATGACGTCCGATGAAAACGCTGCAGTGTAGTTTGTTCCGCCGCTTCTTCTACACATGCGCTTTGGAAGCGGTAGTAGTTATAATTCTATTAAAGTGATGTGACGTCAATAAGCGACATCTTGTATCCAATTTTGATAAAAAATGTATTCTATCAAAACAGTGTATGTAAACAGTACCTTCTTGAAATATGCGTACTGCACGAGTTGTATCGCCGCGTGCGCATCGTCCTGCGTCACCTGGAAGCTGAGGCGGCACTTGGCGTGCGCCGTCGCCAGGCGGATCAGAGTCTCCAATGTGCGCGCCGTCACCGGCTGGGTCTGTCATGGAAGGTTTTTTTATGAAGTAATTAAAAAAATAACACATATGTAGTTGAGATTTGTATTGAATTAAGGTGGCACCATTATACTAGGATTATTGTATTAAATGCTCCTGTATATAATTTTGTGTACATAAATGAATAAATAAATAGAAAAAATTATAAAACACAGGTTTTGTACGAAAACAGACTGACGAACAGTTATAACAAATCTCTTTTTAAAAAAGGTAAATCGTATAATCCAACTCCTTCCCATGGATGTCGTAAAAGACGACTAAAGGATAGGCTTATACACCTGGGCTTCTTCTTTTAGACGATGATCTAGCAAGCTGTCACTGTTTGAATCTCAATTCTATCATTAGGCCAAACAGCTGAACATGGACTTATGAGTCTTTTCAAAGACCTTTTGGCTCTGTCTACACCTCAAAGGATATAGACGTGATTAGATATATATATGTAAAAATACTTACCCGAGCAACATCACTGTCCATCATATCTTGGTTCCTCAACTTGGCATACTCATCAGCGATGGCATCTGAAGCGTCTTGAGTCAACTTCGGTTTCATCAGCCGAGCGATATGAATGTATTTCCTCATGAACTTAGTGCTTAGTATCTGATCTTTCTTGCTCCGTGTGTTACCGTGTAACAGAGGATCGTATTTTTCATATATTGACTCGTTTGTCTCCTGAAAATATATTTAAATGTTATAATTATCCCTTATTTTGAAAGCAGGTTGACTAAGTATACAAGGAGAGTGAGGAGGGACAAGTGGGAAGACCTAGACGAACGTATCTTGATCAAATTAAGGACGTCCTGGTAAAGGGTCAGGTCAAGAGTACCCGAAACCGCCGAGCTTGCATAATGTATGCAGAGATCGTGGCAAGTGGAAAGATGTAGTCTCTGCCTACCGCTCCGGGAAAGAAGCGTGATTTTATGTATGTATGTATCTGTAGAACTATTCCAATACTTACTTCGACTTCCTCGTTATCCGGATTCTCTGTGGACAACATTTCTACAGAAGAACCCATGGGCAGTACCTCGCCATCTTGTTCCTTGGGGTTCCTGAGATATAAAGCAGAATTAGTTACAATATCAAACAGTAGTAAAAAATATTTAATGGAGATAAACAATTATATTATCGTTATATAAAGGTGTTCTTAAAGGAGAGATTAATAAACTTTGGATTAATATAAATTCACTTTTAATCAGGGGTGTAGCTAGCAACCTGTCACTATTTCTGGAAAATTTTAAGACAAACAAATAATATATATACGGGACAAATTACACGGATTGAGTTAGCCTCGAAGTAAGTTCGAGGCTTGTGTTACGAGATACTAACTCAACGATACTATATTTTACAATTAATACTTATATAGATAAACATCCAAGAACCAGGCCAATCAGAAAAAGTTCTTTTCTCATCATGCCCTGGCCGGGATTCGAACCTGGGACCTCTGGTGTCACAGACAAGCGCACTACCGCTGCGCCACAGAGGCCGTCAAATAAATGAGGCTTTCGAAATTTTTGTAAATTTTTCTAACTTACTCAATTCTGGAGCAATGGGAAGATGATAATTAGACATCTTATGGGTCATGCATATGCATTGTTTAAAGAAAGTGTAATTTATATGTGGTGTTTCGGCAGTAGACTTCGCATCTTCTTGCTAGATACATATTATACAGGCGCTATTACCACGACAGTAACAACCAGCATCAAGATACCTGTATCTGTGCATGCGCAGCACGTGCTCAGAGATCATGTTGTCGTGGTCGGCGTCCGCGATGTCCAGCATCACGAACAGCAGGTCGAAACGGGACAACAGCGAGTCTTGCAGACCGATGTTCTCCATAGGAGTTCTGTATTGGTCGTACTGTGGATTTATAAATGTCTTTTTATTATTTAAATTAGATTTAAGTGATTTAAGAGATCTATATTTGTAGTGTAGTTTGTTCCGCCGCTTCTTTTACACATGCGCTTTGGAAGCGGTAGTAGTTATAATTAGATTTTGAAAATAAATCTATTCTATTCTGTGTGTAAATCAATCATAACAATGTATTCCCTCGTCCACATTTCAATTCTAAGCTTGGATAATTGTGAATGGATAAATGACGTTATTGAAGAAAATACTGCAACGCAGTTTGTTACCGCTTCTTCTTCACTGACACTTTGGAAATGGCGGAATTTCATACTAATAATGTTTTATAAAATTTATAGACAAATTAATTTCTAATAAATTGGAGTGGTTTAATTCATGGTGGTGTCCAGCTGAGGCTGGACTGGAGGAAGGAGAAGGCCACAGACCCTCCCCATCACAGGGTTGGCGGCGGCGAGCACGGAGCAGCGCGCGTTGAGCGCGGCGTGCACGCCGGCCTTGGCGATGGTGACGCGGCCCTGCTCCATGACCTCGTGGATGTGGGCTTCTCTCCAGAGCTGAGGCTGGACTAGAGGAAGAGAAGGCTACAGACCCTCCCCATCACAGGGTTGGCGGCGGCGAGCACGGAGCAGCGCGCGTTGAGCGCGGCGTGCACGCCGGCCTTGGCGATGGTGACGCGGCCCTGCTCCATGACCTCGTGGATGTGGGCTTCTCTCCAGAGCTGAGGCTGGACTAGAGGAAGAGAAGGCTACAGACCCTCCCCATCACAGGGTTGGCGGCGGCGAGCACGGAGCAGCGCGCGTTGAGCGCGGCGTGCACGCCGGCCTTGGCGATGGTGACGCGGCCCTGCTCCATGACCTCGTGGATGGCGGTGCGGTCGATGTCCGACATCTTGTCGAACTCGTCGATGCACACCACGCCGCGGTCCGCCAGGACCATCGCGCCGGCTTCTAATCTGGATAGGAGATAATTAGATCATGTCAATTTTTTTGGAGGCATCGTAATAGATAGTATATAAGATCAGCCTTTTGAGAATTTAATCAATGGGACGTAGCAGATGACACAGAAAAAGTACTTTGATTGCAGTTCCCGTAGGAATTCGGGAAAATTCTCACTTAGTGCAATGCATAAAACACTAAGATTTAAACAGTTCTAGTCACCATAGAATTATACTTTGTATTGGTCGAGTAACGCTGTGGGTGCTTTACTTTACATTTTCTTTGTACTTTTTGGGACAACATCAACCATCACTAAATTCAATAATACACTTGATCTTATCCACGATCAATTAATAATCAATAATCCACACTTATAAATCATTAAAAGTCCATCAAATAGGACGATACAACATGACGGTTTGGGTTCTTGTCGTATCTGGTAATCTCAATTGTATCATTAAGCCTAACAGCCGAACGTGGCCTGTCAGTCAGTCCGTCCACTATGTAATGTGGTAACGCCGCCTCACCGGCGGTCGCCGCTGTCGGGGTCGGTGGTGACGGCGGCGGTGAGGCCGACGCCGGAGGAGCCCCGGCCGGTGGTGGTGACGGCGCGCGGGGCCGTCTGCAGCACGTAGCGGAGCAGCTGGGACTTCGCCACCGACGGGTCGCCGATAAGAAGGATGTTTATGTCTCTGTTGAAGATATATTTCGCTGATATATGTACGTAAAAATAATTACATTTGATTAATTTTGTTACCAAGTGCCGTGTGGTTCCCGGCACCAATAGAAAAAAGAATAGGACCACTCCATCTCATTCCCATGGATGTCGTAAAAGGCGACTAAGGGATAGGCTTACAAACTTGGGATTCTTTTTTAGGTGATGGGCTAGCAACCTGTCTCTATTTGAATCTCAATTACATCATTAAGCCAAATAGCTGAACGTGGCCATTCAGTCTTTTCAAGACTGTTGGATCTGTCTACCCTGCAAGGGATATAGACGTGACCATATGTATGTATGTATTTTGTTACCAATAAAGATTTACACCTCATACTTGTTTGGGTTATGTCCTCATGCATGGAGGGTGTGTCTATGTGATTTGTGGATAGTGTTTATAGGCAGAACACTAGCTCTACCCTAGGTAGTATGCTAATAACTAAAGGTTGTTGGTAAAGAAAAAATTAGAAATATATAATTTTTTTAATAATTTGATGAAACACTTACCCTCTCAGCCTGGTCCCATTAGGGAGAATCTTCTCCATACCACCGAGTAACAAGCACAGTATAGCCTTCTTGATATAATCGTGCCCATGTATAGACGGAGCTAGTGACTTGCTTAGCAACTCGAACATGTCCACTGTAGTTCTTTTGGCAAGTCTTTTACAAAGTTTTATGTCTTCTAGAGTCACATTCAGGTTCATTTCCTTGTTGATTTGAGTAATGTTGTTGGCTATCAATATTGTTCTGGAAAGAGATCACAGTTTTACCTCTAAAACTTTAGAGTATAAAATAAATTAAAAAAAAAAACAAATTTCTTTATCTTTGTATTTAATCCTTAATTTGTGGGCTAAGTGGAAGAAATGAAATTCAAGTCCAAGGTAGATTAATAAAAAAATATATCCTTTAAATAATGTTACTTTTTAATAATAATGTGCCATTTTGAGAATTACTTTGCATTCAATGACTTTAAACCTGCATTTCAAATAACTGGCCTGGTGTAAATCTCTTCATTGTAGTGTCACTGCACCTTTAGGCTTTAAAGCAAAAACAATATTATTTTTTCTAATACCTGAAAGTTCCAGCAGTAAAGCTTCCCTGCTTTGACGGCAGGCACCTGTAGTTGCCTACAACCTGCACCCTGTCTCCGGGCTTGCATCGGTCCACCAGATCATCATCACAGATGACGTCTACACTGCGGGGTAACTGCCCAGCAGGGGCACGCTCCGGCATCTCTTGTACCGTTATAGTCTGGTGGTCTTTGTAACGGGAAAGGCCATATTCTGTCTCTAGAGCATTGCCTTCATCATCCTGTGAACGAAATATAATAGAACAATATGAACAACAGACATCAAAATTTTATATTATTATTTGTCACACTTGCTGCTAGTGAATAAGGTAATAGTCATGTGCATCTTGTAGTTAGATATATCATTCATAAATTCAGTCATTTAATCACATGAATTTCCCTTGTGGGTAGACAGAGCCAGCAGTCTTATGAGACTGTAGGTCAATTTGTTTAAATTATTTTTAGGTAGGTATGTAGAATACATAGTGACTACATTTACGAAAATTTTAAATGAAAATTAATATGAAATGATCATTGTAATCTGCTATTTTTGGATTGTAAATGTTTTCTTTGAAGAGACATAGGTTACCTTAGTAGGGTAGATTGCAGAGGTGGGGAAGGCTTCAAAGGAAGTAAGGTCGGTATATTTACGCTCCATAACCTTCTTGGTGGCTGGGCAATAGTGGACACTGCGGACCACCTTTGGCCTCACTAGAGACACTCTTGTCACTATACCTTCAACACATATTAGATTACCCAAGTATCTGAAAAATTAAACTTTGTTTTAACATAGGTACTCTTTTATTGGATTGAATAAGTGATAAAATTAATTCTTACCGAGATGTCAAACTTCTAGGTGTAACATGTTTATTGCCAAAACTTCCACAAAATGCAACAAAGAATTCTTCTTTTTCCTTGGCGTAAGTAGGGTCAATGGACGACACGTATTCCTTCAAAGCCTTCTGGAAAGCTATCTGTTCCTCAAAGGCAGTTTCAAGAAGATTCTTGGCTCGATCTGGATTCTTTCTTCTAAGATCATTGACATTAACAACTAGGCGCTGAGATTTATCTCCTATCATTTGTTTTACTTTTTCCATATATATACCTTGATCCTCCTAAAATTGTAAAAGCAATTTAAAATATTTTTTCATGAAATTTATAAATTTTGTTGTAGGTTATATTATATATGCCGCATTCACCTCATCATCTAAAAACTCTAAATATTCTCGTTGCAGATCCCTTAGACGTTGATCGAAATCGCCTTCCTCCATTTTATATGTTTAAAATTTTATTAAAATACACTAAAGTAAATTTGAAACAACAAAATGCTTCACTTCTGTTTTAAATTGACAGATTATATTTTGGCGCGAACGAATGTCCAAAGTATTTTTTTTGTCGATCGATAAACTAAGCAAAGATAAACACACTTAGAGTGTTGAACAGTTCTTTTACATATTTCAATATCTTTTTAAGCTGTACTGTTTCTATCTACCCCGCAAAACACATAGACGTGACTTTATGTATGATAAGTACCTATGTATTTATATTTCCATGAGACAAGTGAATTTGCGCGACATGTACGTCCGTGACATTGACATTCAATAAGAAAAAATCAAACTGTAAACAAACTTTGCTTCAGAAGAATATTTTCCAATTCAAAATTATTTCTAAAATTAGATCAATTTCCTTTTCACCAATTCATTGTTTAAAGCTTATTTGTAAGCAGCCAGTTGTATTTCTTGTGATCACACGGACACGATATACCATGGCCGAGGTTACAAGTAACTCCAATTCTAACCTATCACCACCGCCTAATAATAAAACTTTAGATAAAGATAGGCCTAAGCTAAAAGTCCTTGCTTTTCACGGGTACAGACAGAACGGTGCTGTTTTCAGAGCAAAAATTGGGTCATTCCGAAAGGCCGTAGCTAAGTACGCGCAATTGACTTTCATATCGGCTCCTCATCGGGTTTACAATGAGGATGGTGGAGGAGACGAAGGTATGTAGACCTAATTTCGAATCACACTTCATACTCAGCAATTTAGAAAGTTACTGAGACAGACTTTTTTTTTATGACTGGTATCCATGTTTGTAATCCCTTTATTCAATTAGGTGGAGTAATTTTTAGACATTCACAAACATCAAGTAAAACACTGTAATGAATGTATAGTATACTATTTTTTAATTGCAATACAGATTCTCGTTCCTGGTGGTTCAACGCAGAAGACAACACATTCAGTGGGAAGTGTCTCGGCGGGCCGGCTATTGGTTTTGAGAGTACATTGAAACTTATTGAGAAGACAGTGTCAGAACACGGGCCATTCCATGGGTTCATGGGCTTCTCGCAAGGGGCCTGTCTGGTTGGATTGCTTGCTGCTATGCAGCAGAAAGGATGTAAGAATGACTCCATACATACATGTAAACATGTCTATATCCATCACAGGAGACTGAAGACTGAAGCCTCATTTAGCTTTATGGCTTGATGATGGAATTGACATTGAAATAGTGACAGGTTGCTAGGTCATTGCTAAAAAGTAGAATTCCAAGTATATTATCCTATCCCAACAACTTCAATGTTCAGATATTATATCTTAGTAACTAGGTAGGTAACTAACTCCAATGAGCTTAGCAATCCTAAAGGTCTGAAGGTCTAGTAAATGTATGTGGTAATTTTCTTCAAAACAGATTCATTTTGTGCTGAAAAATATATATGTATATTTTGAATTCATAGATAGAAAATAATTATATTGTATGGTTATATATAAGTGAGGTGTAAAATGAATTACAGCATTCCAGCCATTGAATTTCAACTCATAAATATAATAATATAATTTTGATTTTATGTTCTTTTCATAATTGTGTCTTTTTGTTTCAGATTTACCATACAACTTCAAATTTGCAATATTTGCATCAGGTTTCCGGTCTGGGAGCTTAGTTCACAAAGGTTTTTATGATGAAGAGATCAGTTTACCTTCATTGCATGTGTATGGCGAGAGTGATTCTATCATACCAAAAGGTAATATGTTTTTTTTAGTTATCAAAAGTGTTTATAACCAAATCTGAGTATAAGTAAATAAATAAATATATATGGGACAAGTTACATAGATTGAGTTAGCCCTGAAATAAGTTCGAAACTTGTGTTACGGGATACTAACTCAACGACACTATATTTTATAATAAATACTTATATGTATATGTAGATAAACATCCAAGACCCAGGCCAATCAGAGAAAGTTCTTTTCTTATCATGCCCTGGCTGGGATTCGAACCTGGGACCTCCGGTGACACAGACAAGCATACTACCGCTGTGCCACAGAGGCTATATAAGTAAATTGCTTTTGCGAATTGCTCTGCCTATGTGAGAAGTACTTTATGCCCTTCTTTGTACTTGACAGTATATATTCAACATTTAATAGAGATTGATTAAAAACCACTAAATCAATCCTGTTTGTCACAGGACTAAAAACAGTTTTACATTTATAATATTAACTCTCAAACATAGACATTCCTCAAATGGCTGAACCCACAAAGCTGTTGAAATCCATTCATTGACCCAGTGTATATGCAGATTAATATGGCAGCCTGATAGAAGAACAGTATTCTGCTGTAAATACAAATATACATCTTCATTAATGTTTAGTAAATAAAAAAAAAATTGTTTCAGAAATGAGTGAGTCACTAATAAACCTATTTATAAAACCAGTGGTGGCTGAACATTCCGGTGGGCATTATGTAGCTTGCTCTGGCTCAATCAAGGACGCATACCTGGACTTCCTCCATGACAGATATCAAGATTTATTAGAAGAAATTAAGGAAAAGGATGGAGTTAGCCATGAGCTTAGTTGAATTCTTAAATTGAATATAATTGTGAGCAAAATTAAAATGTTCTGCAAAACTATTGCAAAATCTTAATTTTTAAGTTATTTCAGATCTTTGATGTGAATGCAGCAAATTATAATCTTCAGATTTGTGACCCAAAAGCTAACTATTGAAGTTTTCTTATATAAAAATAATTCTGTAAATAAAATACAAATATCGAATAAAGTGCAATGGATAAAAAGGGGCGTGCATTTTTCCTTGTTATACCCTAAATACAATCACGTCTCCATCCTTTACGGAATAGACAGAGCCTACAGTCTTTATTTCTACATGGGTTTTGTCATTGCTATGGGCAAGCAATATGTTACTTTCTGAATCTCAATACAATCCATCCGGTCAAACGTAGCCTTTGAATCATGTTTCTTGACTTCGTCTGTCCCGTAAGGAATACAGACGTTTTGTATGTTATCTCAGCGCTGTTGGCTGTATATATTGTTATATTTGTGTAGTAAAATCAGACCGGTTTGTCACTGTCATTACCACAACACTGCGTGGTTTGAGGTTATGTTTATTGTTTTCCTTTTCAAAATATGTCTATAAATCTCTTTATGGAGGTAATTATTTAGTTCGCATCACAAGACAAAAATGTGGCGTCGTTATTTAATGTGGTTTGCTCATGAACATGTCGATTTTCGTCATGCTGTAAGTTTTTTTCATGTTCATAGATATTCACTTTTGGATTAAATATTTTGTCGTATTTGTTACTTAATCTGTCTTAAATTTACAGGAAATTCAAAGCATAATTTCTTTATTCAACATTCCTATGAAGTTCATTGAAAGACCGTGCGTTCAGAAACCCTATTGGATTGTAGACTTACCGTCTGAAGAATGTGTGAAGAAGATCGCCTCTAGATCAGTACTTTTAAAAAATTGTATTGAACTCTGGTCCAGAGCAAAAACAGAAGCCCAATTACATTCAAACTTGAAAAATGCTTTGCAAAATAAAACAGGACAATGGTTAGAAGTGAACTCGGATGTTGAGAATAGTACCTGCCCAAGGGAACTTATAGAAGGCTGTTGTCCTGCAGACAAGACCTTCAAAGTTGAAGTTGAGACATTTTGTAAACATTTCTCAATGAAGGAGAAAGTGGCAAAAATTGAGGTGAGTGTTTATATAGTAAATTCACTATGCAGCTTGTGTTCATATCATGATAACTGAAAAGTAGCCATTTAAAATAAAGAAAATAAATTGCCATATAACAAAACACTTTAATGCATAAGCAACAACAAGTTGTACAACTTCTATTGTACTCCATTTTTCTGTTTAGCTCTCTTACTTAAATATTCATATTAGAGGGTCAAATATCCCCTGAATTCAGGTATTTTTACTTTTGAATGTCTGAAACCTTTTTCGAATTAACACCAGTAATTTTTTTTTAATTTATTCCCATTTTCAGTCTTTTAGTTACTTGCCACTAGAAGGGCCGGTGAAACTAAATAATCCAGACATAAAATTGTGTTATTTGGAGTTCTACGGGTCGGACCCAAACAATGTCCCGGAACAGCCACATGATCTCTTTTTTGGCAGACTGGTAAGTAATACAACTTATTTATATGAAAGCATTTAGTCTATGGTACAATTCATTCACAAAGAGATACGTTTTCAGTTGATAACTTGCCCTTTTTTAGTTTACTAGTACTATCTCCTTCCATAAGATGCTTTTAGAAATTTGAATTTAAAAATATTTTTTTTAAATTCAAATTTCTAAAAGCATCTAATTAAAAAAAAATTTTTTTTTTCAAGATAGCAGATGGCCAACGCGACCTTATCCAGGCATACTCGCTGAAGAAGCGCCAATTCATCGGCAATACCAGCATGGACGCGCAGCTGGCGATCATCATGGCGAATCAGGCTAAGGTGCGCAACGGAGATATAGTGCTGGATCCGTTTGTTGGCTCTGGCTCTTTATTGGTTGCTGCTGCACATTTTGGTGGTGAGAAACACTGTTTTATTTGTAAATTATTGAAGAAACTGACTGATCCACCAAAGGTACAGCTGAATATTTTGGTTGATTAGAAAGCTTAGAAGATCACTAAGGATACCTAATTAAACGTACAACGCTACATACATATAATCACGTTTATTTTATATTCCTTGCCGGGTAAACAGAGCCAACAGTCTTGAAAAGATTGATAGGCCATGCTCAGCTATTTCGCTCAATGATAGAATTGAGATTCGATAATGACAGGTTGCTAGCCCATCGCCTTAAAAAAAGAATCCCAAGTATCCCTATAAGTATCCTATCCCATAGTCGCCTTTTACGACATCCATAGGAAAGAGATGGAGTGGTCCTATTCTTTTTTGTACTGGGAACCACACGGCACCATTTGATTGCACGCCATTGACTCGGAAGACTGGTAGCTCTCTCATCCTGATTTTTAACGGAGTGACTTATTGCATTCCGGGCTTTAAAGCTTTTTGTACCTACATGTGTAAAAGATATTGCGAAAATTTTCACATACCTTACACATTAGCTGATCAAATATTTCAAACAGGAACAAAATCCGTCCACAACTTTCTGAGGTTTGGTCTTACATACAGACAGAGAAAATAGGAGGACTTTATAATGTAGTGAAGTGATAGTGAAATGATAGTGAAATGATACTGAAGTGATAGTGAAATGATACTGAAGTGATAGTGATGATAGTGAAGTGATAGCGATTATAGCTGTCTTTTTCACTTGTAGGGTATGTGTGGGGATCAGACATCGACTTCATGATGCTCCACGGGAGGACGCGACCGACCCGCGTTGGCCAAAAGGTAACAATGTATGTATTTCAAGCGGTAAAGGGTTGCCTGATATACATTTATTGACTTCTACCATTTATTCCTGAATCTAATTTTTATTTCTGAAGTTCTCTTCTCTATTAGTACAAGTTTGTTTGTTTGTAAACTATTTATTGCTCATAAAAAAA
Organism: Amyelois transitella; assembly: GCF_032362555.1. Taxonomy (NCBI): domain Eukaryota; kingdom Metazoa; phylum Arthropoda; class Insecta; order Lepidoptera; family Pyralidae; genus Amyelois; species Amyelois transitella. The sequence goes on along the minus strand of NC_083513.1, from coordinate 1,593,284 downwards.
GAAATATAACAAGTTAAGTAATTCCTTAATGAGTGGATGTGTGCCGTGTGGTTCCCGGCACCAATAGAAAAAAGAATAGGACCACTCCATCTCTCATGGATGTCGTAAAAGGCGACTGAGGGGTAGGCTTATAAACTTGGGATTCTTTTAGGCGACGGGCTAGCAACCTGCCACTATTTGAATCTCAGTTCTATCTTAAAGCCAAATAGTTGAACGTGGCCTATCAGTCTCTACAAGACTATTAGGCTCTGTCTACCCCGCAAAGGATATAGACGTGATTATATGTATGTATGGATCACATTCTGGTTTTTAATGCAAATTTCCCTTCCGTACTTCTTATCTAACTTGATATCTATCTCTATATCGGGTCGTGTTAGCTCATTTAATATTCATTTTAAGAAAGTTACAATTAAAATAACTTAGTTTTTAAATTATTGATTTATGCATATTTTGTATCATGGTCATATCTCTCCCATGGATGTTATATTCTATATGTTTGTATGTATTCAGGTCCGCACTAATGACGAGAGCATTCGCAGTAACATGCGACAGTATGGCACTGAACACCGCTACCTGGACGTCGCGGTCAGCGACTTCTCACTGCCCATGTGGAGGCCTGACCTCACCTTCGACGCCATTGTCACTGACCGTCAGTATTTACCATCATTTTCATTTTCCTGTGCCGTGTGGTTCCTGGCACCAATAAAAAAAGAGTAGGACCACTCCATCTCTTTCTTATGGATGTCGTAAAAAGCGACTAAGGGATAGACTTATAAACTTGAGATTCTTCTTTTATTGTGATGGGCTTAGCAACCTGTCACTGTGTATCTTAACCCTTTGACCGCCGTGGACACCTTTAGGCGTCCAGCGGAAACTGTCTTGAGACGCCGACGACTTCTTAAGTAGCCGAGATTCGTATCACATTCAAACAAAAAAAAACTTTACTTTAATACTAATCTTATTGAAATAATATCGATAGGTAGCTTGATTATTCGTCAAACTTTGGTTTAACCGAGGCGGAATGAAGAAAAAATATAAAAACACCCATTTAAAGCTTAATTTACAATTACCTAAAATTTAATGAAAATACACTATCAAGTAGCGCCAACGACACCTTTAAGTGTCGCGTAGTGATGGGAAATTGTAGTTTTTTTTACAAGTACCTACATTTAATGTTCCTTATGTTATTGTAGTGGGTATTCATTGAAGCATGTTTCTATTGCTCTCAGTTATATGAGATCTGAACTAGTCGTAGTACTGTCATTGCCTAAATATGGAAGAAGAGAGGCCATCTTCGCCGTCGATATTATTCGGATTCTCAAGTCGTAAAAGAAAGTATAGAGAAACAGAAAATTCTAATAATAAGCAGACACAAACAGAATATACTATTACAGACACTATGGTGTACAGAAAAACTACAAAAGAAGGAAATATTTCTTATTCTACTCGTCATTTGCCCGATGTTAATTTCGACGATAGAAGACCGTCCGATAAAAGGAATGAAGACTTTGCAAGGTTGGTGGCTTTTGAATTAGAGCGTTTGCCGGAACACAAACGTTCAAATGCATATCCGCAAATTTTAAATCTTATAAGATTGTTGAGAGGGGACCCTGATTTGGACCAAGTCATAGAATTTGTACCAATCCAAAGTGAAAGTGAAGGAGAAGAAACGGAAGAAGAACAATCAATACCACTCAATATAGCTCTGTAATAATTGTTAATCGTCGGTAATAAATAAATATTAATGTTGTTGAAGTTTCGTATACAAGAGTGTTTTATATTAATTAATATTATTATATTATATATAATAATAATAAATAATAATATATTAATTTCCTAAACCTCTAAATATTTAGCATCATAAATAATTATTAAGTAACGAAATTATTCATCTTTTTCGTAAAATCTCAATATTATAATTATATACCTTCATTTTATCGATTAAAATTACGGACGTTTCTAGATAATTTTACAATTAACGTCCCCTATACGCCACGGACACCTTTAGGCGCCCGCTTGTGACGTCAGAAGCGAAAGCAATTTATCGACTAGTGCTTGCAAGATGTGGGTAGAAAAATAAATAAAATATATCGAAATACCCGTGAATCATTTGTTGGTTTATATTCATATTGTATGTAGCATTTCCTGTGGATAAAATTAACTTTACGATGGAAAATGACGATCTTATTGCAATTCCGGAAGGAGTGGAGAGTTTTTGTTGGTGTTGTTAAGTAAGACAATACATATATAAATAAAAGTCAAAAACTTAATTTTTGACTTTTATTTATATATTTATTGATTTGGTTAGCAAAGGCCTACAAATCTATAATGGAACAAAATACTTTTTTTATGTAAGTGGGTACTTATATAGGTAAAATTGGTTTTGTCTTTATTCAAAAAAAGTGTTGCGATGTCAAAATTTGCTGTACCTACTGGTGTAATGTGATCAAATTTTCCGCTGGAACTAATTAGATAAAATTACACTACTAAGTAGGTAATCGAAATTTACCGCTATCATAATTTTATCGTGCTCGTGGACAACACTATCGATTTAATAAATTATCTCCGAAAAGATACACCACTGACGCCACGGACGACTAAAGGAGTCGCCTAGTGATGTGAAAAATCGATGTCATTGAAATCATTTAAAAGGTTTTTTTTATGTGTTTATATATTTGAATTGCATTATTTTTGGTTAAAATCAAGTAATATGTATTGTTTGATGTTTATGTGTGGTAACGGGAAAAATTAAACAAGGAATAAATAAGGTTCGTTTTTTTTTAATATTTTTTCGATAACTATTTACCCAACCCTATCCTCAAAGTGCCGCCGTTTTCGCAAAAAGTACCCGTGGCGTCGGTGACACGTTTGTCGGTTTTGCTTATGGCGGTCAAAGGGTTAATTCTATCATGAAGCCAAACAGGTGAGCGTGGATCAGTCTTTTCCAGACTGTTGGCTCTGTCTACCCCGCAAGGAATATAGACGTGATTATATGTATGTATGTATGTTCATTTTCCTAGGTCATTCTAAAGATGATGATGATGTTTTAGGCTTATTAATATATGTTTTATATATGTTAATATAAGTTTATATTTTGAAAATAAAATTGCTCTATACATATCATGTCACTGAGAGATCTTTTAATAAATTATGAAGACACATGAGCATTATCTTCACTGTGTGTGCTGTGAACACACACATACATATTTCCCTTGCGGGGTAGACACAACCAACTGTCTTGAAAAGACTGAAAGGCCACACTTAGCTGTATGGCTTTATCATGTAAATGAAATTCAAATAGTGCCTGGTTGCTAGCCCACCCACCACAAGCCCCACCTCACAAGGGGAATCCCAAGTTTTTGAAGCCAATCTCTTGGTCGCCTTTTACGACATCCATTGGAAATATATGGAGTGGGTCTATTTTAAAGTGTCGGAAACCACAAGACATATAAAAAAATACATTAAAGTCAAATATTATGTAATTTTTAAAACAGCTCCGTATGGCGTTCGAGAGCCAACTGAGAAGATCGGGATAGACAGAGACAACTACACGCTGTCGGAGGCGCACCTCGTCAACCACATCCCTTCTAAAGTAGAGTACGGGATCCCGGAAATGTACGGAGATCTGTTGAACTTCGCGGCGAAGCATCTAAGGTTGGGAGGAAGGATGGTCTGCTGGTATCCTATGGTTAGGTATGATATTTGTATGAAGATATAGGTACATTCAATTGAATTTTTCGTGATGCAATTATTTGCGAGGATCATTTACTATGTCCTTTCAGATGTTTTGTATTATGAGCATGCAATATTTCTTGATAAGGTTCAAATTAAAAAAAAATAATATTCATTGTTATGGGACATTTTAAACTTCACTTAATAATTGTCATATTTTTTGTTTTCACAACATTGATTGACGTCAAAAAAAATTACTGAAAACTAAGTTTACAGCCGCTTTCAAAGCATCAGTGCATGAGGAAGCGGTAACAAACTGCACTGCAGCATTTTTTCAATAACGACAACTTCTTTTATCCAAATTATCCAAAGTTAGGAGAATATATTGTTTATCCTATGAAAACCTTTGTTTATCTCATTATTAAGCAAAGCCTTTTCTCTTTCCATTAACTTGAATCCGAAGCGTTGTTTGACGAGGTCTTCCCCTGGGTCTACTTTCAAACAGACGAAGCTTCAACTGGAATGTCTAAGACATCCACCGTACTCCCCGGACCTTGCTTAAACAGATTACCATTTTTTCCAAATATTCAATTCAGACACGGCAGTCCAAACCGCCTTCAAAGATTTAATTGGTTCATGGTTTTTTTTAGTAGAGGCAAATAAACATAGATTATAAGGGTTCTTACTTTGGCGAAAGAAAAAAAAATAGGTATTATATTAAAAATTATTGGACTTTTTGTTCCTCCTATACCAAACGTCAATTTCATATGTATGGACCTAATATTAATATGATGAAGTGCTTACTACTTTTTTTTAACAGGGATGAATACTCAGAATCCCAGCTACCGCGCCACCCTTGCCTCTCCCTGGTGGCGAACTCGGAACAGGTTCTGTCAAAGCTGACGTCACGCAGACTGCTGACGTATGAGAAGATCAGTGATGACGTCACATCGCCCGGGGAGACCCATCAAGGGGTGAATTTTAGGTAAGTTTTTTTTTTTATAAATTTTATGAAATGTAACTTCCATGGTCTAGTTGCGAGGAAAAAATATAGTGTGTGACGATTGTAAAAGTCATTCAAGAGTAATAAAGTTTGGATTCTTCTTCTGGCTTTGGGTTATATACCTTTCACTTTTTGAATGTCAAATCTACTCGTATCATGCCATAAAGCTGAACGTGGCCTTTCAGCCTTTCAACGTTACGTCCCATTCCCGCGGGAATTTCTGTAAATTTTCGCTTAATGCACCTGTAGACCACATAAAGAACGTAGATTCCAAATTTCAAGTCTGGCTTTACTTACTTTGCACGTGAGTTTCGTAAATCTGTGGGCTATGACTACTGTTGGACCTCAAACGGACTCGTCTATCTCCGAAAAAAGCAAGGAGATCCGTACATCCTAGTCAAATCCGAAGACCAACTTCAGCAATTGAAATCCAAATGACTAGATTTGTTACTGATTAATGGAACACTGAATATTTATAGTATTAAGTTCACAATATTTGTACCGAAGCGTCCTAAAAAATATGTATCTATTTGTGTCACCTTTAAGCTATCTGTACCAGAATTGTCAACATGCATTGTAATGAGGTACCATTATGTTATAACTTACCATAATACAAAAACAAATTCTTACCTTACTTCTAAAGACACATCTTTGTCTCGAGAATACATTATATTACATATATACAATTTTTTACATGTTGCTCGGTATCATGCATTTATTTATGTGATAACTTCTAGCATTCTTCATTTTTATTTCTTGAACTGTTTTAAACGTAGTTTTAAAAAATATATTTCTTCATTAATATATCATCTTATAGAAGTGGACCTTACCAGGGTTGTGAAAAATGGATAGTCAAAACTTATCTGATGATATAGACAAGGCGTGTACTGCTTCTTGTAAGCAAATTGATCTTAATGATCTTGAAGCGGACCTTGCAAATCTCTCCACTCATAATAGTCGATTCAATATAATTTCCTTAAACATAAGAAGCGCTAACAAAAATCTTGATAGTCTCTTGATCTGTATTACTAAATTAAGGACTAAAATACATTTTATAGTTCTTACCGAATGCTGGTGTGATGAGTCTTCCGTTCCTCCTACAATAGACGGTTTCTCTGTTTTTTATACTAAGAGAAGTTATAATCAGAACGATGGCGTAATTATATATATCAATAATTCTATAAAGGCTTCTGTCCAGGAAATAAACTTAAAAGAGGCGAACTGCCTGTCGGCTAAGGTAGGGAATATGACCATTTTTGGCATTTATCGTCCCGACTGTTTTAAAGACCCTACTCCTTTTCTCGATTCTCTAGACACCCTGTTAACCACAACTAGATCTAGAAATATTGTTATCATTGGCGACATTAATATTAACACTCTTAACACAAATAGTCAACTAGTAAGAGATTATTTGGAGATTATTGGTTCCCATGGTTTGCTAAAAACTATCAATGTCCCTACGCACGGAAAAACATGCCTTGACCACATCATGTGCAAACTTGTTGGTACTTTTCAAAGTTACATCCTTGACTTAGATATTACAGATCACTGTACACTTTTTTTGTCAATTTCATCGTCCATAGCACGTTATACGGAAACAATAAATGTCTTGAGTAGAACTAAAACCGACTTCCAGGCATTAAAAGAAGCCATTGATAATACGGACTGGAAACCATTCTTGGAAATGACTGACCCGGAAACAGCTGCCAATACGCTTATTCAAACCTTGCAAGAACTTATAGCTAAGCACACAACTTCACTGACATTCAAAAAAAGAAATAGACCACTCAAGCCTTGGATTACGCCAGGTATAATAAAATGTTTTCGGACAAGAAATAGGATGCATCTATTGTTAAAAAAAAGTCCCAATAATAGTGATCTAAAATCCCAGTACATCAAATATCGTAATGTCTGTAATCAAACTGCCAAAGCTTTGAAAACTAATTACTATAAAAATAAATTTAATGAGAATTTTAAGAATAACAAAGGTACCTGGGAAGTCGTTAAGGACATGTGTAACATTAAATGCAACCGTTCTCAGGCTGATTCTTTATTGGACTTGATGCCCTCACCAAAAGCATCCCTTGACCTCGCTAACAACTTCTTCTCATCGATTGGGGGGGAACTCGCGTCTGATATCTTGAGCAAACTGAAAACAACGGAGGTTCAGCTCGCGACTAAATGCTCATCTCCTGAGTCCGGACCAACAATGTTTATGTTTCCTACAGATTTTGCTGAAGTTTACAAAATAATAAGTAAGCTCAAAAAGAATAGTGCGCCGGGCATCGATTCAATACCTGCTATTGTTATAACAAACTCACGTGCTATTTTGTGCAGTATGATAGCTCACTTGTGCAACCTCAGTATGGCCGAAGGAATATTCCCTACCATATTCAAAAAGGCCGTCGTAGTCCCAGTTTATAAGGGTGGTGGAGTGGATTCAGTGTCGAACTATCGGCCTATCTCTTTACTGAGCATAATCAGTAAAATTCTAGAGAAGATAGTTTGCATCCGTTTAACAAATTTTTTGGATAGCAAAGGACTATTAGCAAATAATCAATTCGGTTTTCGAAGTGGTAAAAATACAGAGGATGCTGTTACTAGTCTGACTGAAATAGTTGCTAAATCCCTTGACAAAGGTGATAGGTGTCTCGTAACTTTCCTGGATCTTAAGAAGGCCTTCGACACTGTATCCATTCCACTGCTACTATCAAAGCTGGAGAATGTTGGGATCAGGGGTTCAGCACTCAGCTGGTTTAAAAACTATCTGACCAATCGTAGCCAAATTGTTAAAGTCTCCAACATGTATAGCTCTAGTTCAACGGTCACATACGGAATTCCCCAAGGCAGCACACTGGGTCCAACACTTTTTCTGATTTATATTAACAGCTTATGCAAATTGCAAATGGATAATGGTAGTTTGATCGTTTTTGCCGACGACACTTCTCTTATTTTCTGGGGTAAGACGTGGGACCAAGTCAAAAAGTATGCTGAAGAGGGCCTCCAGAAGGTAGTTGACTGGTTAGACAACAACCTTCTAACAATCAATGTGACTAAAACAAAATACATTTGCTTTAGAACTTGTAGTGCCACAAAGCCACCCGACCATTTTGATTTAAAGTGCCACTCTAGAGGTTGCCTGTCATATAACCTCCTACCATCCTCATGTAGTTGTCCCGTTTTAGAGGAAACCAACACACACAAATATCTAGGCGTTATTATGGATCGAAATCTTAATTGGGCCCCACACATATCAAATCTTGGTAAGAGAGTCCGAAAACTGCTCCACATATTCAGAAACTTGAGAGACTCTGCAGACCAAACCCTCATCACTAGGATTTATTATGCTCTCTGTCAATCGATTTTGACTTATTGTATCCCGGTGTGGGGAGGAGCTGCCACATCCCATCTCATTGAGTTAGAAAGAGCACAAAGGGCAGTAATCAAGGTTATGTTTAGCAAACCCAGAAAACACCCAACCCTCAAGTTATACAAAGAGACTGGGTTTCTTACAGTCAGACAACTGTTTATTGCTAACTCTATACTCCGTCACCATAAAACAATTGACCCGTCGCTGGTACCTACTAGTAAAAGACGACTATTCACTTCTTTGCCTAGATTGTTCACAACTCTTGCTCGTCGACAGACTTGCTACACGGGACCATTTCTATATAGATATTTCAACAACTTACATAAAAATTGTAAAATTTATAAAATGAATAAATCTACACTAATATCTAAGATGAAGAGTGCGCTAAATAAATTGTCTTATACCGATACTGAAAACATTCTTAGACGTGTGTCATAATTATAATAAAATTAAAAAAGTAAAAAATTGCCTTAGTCCACAGTTGTAGTTGTCGAACTACGTCCTTATCGCCATTCTTTTGTATTAGCAAGTGTAGGCATGTACAGCGCAGCGTACGAGTATAACTCACTTGTTTACGAGGTGCCTGCGCCTTATAAATCTGGTGTTAGGGTAGTTTAAAATTTTTAATCACATTATATTTTATTATATTAATGAAAAATATTATTATATATTAATGAAAAAAGTTGACAAAATGTGATTACTACAATTTCTAACCACAATTTTTAATCACATTGTTTGCAAAATTATGTAAGTCTGTTTCTTTTTTATTTATACATTTAATGGGGTGGAGGGTTGATATCCTAAGATACAGGATACTTCCTAGTTTAGGTATCAACCCACCATAATCCTTTTTCGTAATACCTACCAATTAAGTTATTTTTGTAACTTTTATTTGTAAACTTTTTTGTGATTATGGTGAGACAATAAACATTTATTATTTATTACTTTCCAAGACCCAGCCGTTTGAGCTGTGCGTTGTCTGTCACTCGCTCAGTAACAGAAGAGTTTTTCTAATTAGCCTGGGTATTGGATGTTGATAAGTATTTATTATAAGATAGAGTATCGTTGAGTTAGTATCTCGTAACACATGTTTCGAATTTACTTTCAATGCTAACTCAACCTGTTCTGTATATATTTATTTGTATTTTCAGAGAGAAATACTTCGCAATGGGCGAGCAGTCCCGCCGTGAGAGGAGAGAGCGTAAAGCTGAAGAGCTTGCTGCCAACGCGCCCTGGAGACCTCAGACGCGGCATCTTCATGTTAATAAACTTGACTGATAATGATATGGTGTTTTAATAATTGACGTACATACTGGCAGGGTAGACATCGAATAGTCTTGAAAAGGCTGAAAGGCGACGTACAGCTTACTTATATATTAACTAACTACATACATACATACGTAAAACCACGGCTTTTTCCCGGAGGGGTAAGCAGAGACTACATCTTTCCTCTTGCCACGATCTCTTGTATACTTCTTTCGCTTCATCCACAATTTATAACTCTCTTCATGCAAGCTCAGCGGTTTCCGGTACTCTTGACCTGTCCCTTTGCCAGGACGTCCTTAATATGATCAAGATACATTCGTCTAGGCCTTCTCACTCCGACCTTTCCCATTACCTTCCACCCTTAATAATAAACAAACATGTGTTTGAAAATCTAAATAAGTCTTTATCGATATGTTCGTCTATTGACTGTAACTATGACGAAGAATTTTTTATCTAGATACATCGCTAGGACAAAACATGTTGAAAACCGGCCGAATAGGTTAGTAAACATTTTTTTTTAATGTCAAGTCCTTTATGTCAAAGATGTATAATTATCTTCTCTTTGGTGGCGGTCGAGCCGAATCATCGCGCCCGCTACAGGCTTATAAACTTAGGATTCTTCTTTAAGGCGATGGGCTAGCAACCTATCACTATTTGAATCTCAATTCTATCATCAAGCTAAACAGCGGAACGTGGCCTATCAGTCTTTTCAAGACTGTAGACTCTGTCTACCCCGCAAGGGATATAGACGTGATGATATTTATGTGTGTATTGTTATATGAAACCGTAAATAGTAGTGTAGTATAAGCCCACTCTTGTTAGTATTAACAAACAAACCTCTTATTTGGTAAAATTAAATAATAAACTTAACATATTATGTTTAATCAAATAATAGTTGATATCCATTTCCATCTTTAAATTTAAATAAAATCATACAATATGTAACAAACAAAGGGATATTATATTGAAAGAATAATTCTTCTAATAAAGGCGTTCTTTGTCCTTATACATATCACTAATATAACTTAAATTAATTTTATTACATAAAATTGCAGGCTGTGTTGCAACCACAGAACGGAATGATGAGACAAAGTCACAAAAATTGTTTGAAACAAATAACATTGAATAATAGCTAACGCTAGTGTCATTAGGCATTTTTTGGTTCAACTTATGTGCCGGGTCATGTTTAGAATTAGGTGTGGTTCTAACTGCTCTGACGTGGAGGGGGCGTTGAAATTAAGTTTTTAAAAAATGAAAAATCCCTCGTTACAAATCTCACGCTTATGCAGTCTCTGGTTTAAATTAGATACTTAGGTATATACTGTTTCCAGTTAAGACTCTTGAGTCTTAATTTAGGCACGCTGTTCACGCCCTAATAACATTTCCACCTATATATATACATATTTCTATGGTTACCAAAATGTTAAATAAAAATGTTATTATCATCATTATCACTGTAACATTTAGTCAGTGATAGCTAACGCCAGCATCATGTTGGCGAGCGGCGTGTGGGGAGTCTGTTTGCGCGTAGCCCGCGACTGAGCCCACTGGCAGAGACGCCATACCTCTTTGCGTTTGGAGCTGTTGCCTGACGACTTGTAGTGGTTGAGGAGGTTGTTTGTCACCTGCGAAAGAAGGTCCCGTTAGAATTTTCCCTTAGTCCGAATTTACGTATATTACTTTTGATTGCTTCCCAATGATTAAATTATTCCGCGTTTACGGTTTACTGAAACATGGTTTTTTAACCTATAAAACATGGTAGTACTGTGAACGGGTCTGATAGGTCGTGTCTGAATAAAACCACTTTTTTTTTACAACAAGGCGTCGTGTGTTATTGTCGTCTTAGTCAAATTTCCTTTTTTGCATCAGTCTCTCAGTCAGCTTTGTTAATCTAAAATGTCAAGTCAAAGTGTCTGTCTGTCTGTCCATGGAGGCTGGACGGCCGCTACATACTGTAAGAATAAAAACATACATACATAAAATCACGCCTCTTTCCCGGAGGGGTAGGCAGAGACATCTTTCCACTTGCCACCATTTCTGCATACTTCCTTCGCTTCATCATAACTCTCTTCATACAAGCTCGACGGTTTCGAGTAGGTACTTTTGACCTGACCCTTTACCAGGACGTCCTTAATTTAATCAATGTAAGAATAACATACCAAAAATAGCCCCAACAGTGCCCGCATGTTGTCTGGGTTTAGTTTCAAAGCTTGACAGTAGTACGCCTTGGCTAGCTCCATATTTTCCACGCCACCCTGCAATTTATTTATATTTGTGAGACTTACATATCGATATAGTGTGTATAAAGCCTGTCTGCCTATATGTTTGTACTCTCATCACACGAAAACAATTGCTCCAATTCGAATGAGGTTTTCTCAGAAAACCGCTTATTAAAAATTAACAACACGGAGAATTATATTAATGATATTAATGATAAACATGTGTTGCCCGAGCTTAACATAATGTGAAACACCCCACCCACTTCTACACATGCGCTTCGGAAACGGTAGTAAATATAAAGGACTTACGTTATGTTGACGTCAATAAGCAACACCTTGTATCCTGTTTAAAAAATAAACCTATTTCATACAGAGCCGTGTGGCTCCCGGCACCAATAAAAGAAAAGAAAAGGGCCACTCGTTCCCATGGATGTCGTAAAAGGCGACTAAGGTACAGGCTTATAAACTTGGGATTCTTCTTTTAGGCGATGGGCTAGCAACCTATCACTATTTGAATTTCAATTCTTTCATTAAGCCAAACAGCTGAACGTGGCCAACCGGTATTTTCAAGACTGTTGGCTCTGTCTACCCTGCAATTGATATAGACATGATTATATGTCTGTATGTATGTCTGTTTCATACCATGGTGTACCGGATGTCTGCGAGCCGCTGGTGCATCAGATGGTTGTGGGGCTGATGCAGGAGGAGCTCCTCCGCGCAGAAGGCTGCGCGGGAGTACTCCTGCACCTCCAGGTACAGCTCGCACAGCTCTTGCCAGGCTTCCGAGTCTGACATGAATCTGAAAAATATATATATTTTTTTTTACAAAGAAATTATTTTACAATGGAGATATCTGAGAAAACCACACTCAAATGGGAGCAAAGGTTATACGCGTGATGAGAGTACAATCTGTACAAACATACAGACAGACAAACAGAAATTTTAGCATCTGCAGTGTAGTTTGTTTTGCCGCTGCTCCGAAGCGGTAGTAGATACAATTAGATTTAAGTGATGTGACATCAATAAGTGATACCTTGTATCCAATTTTGAAAATAAATCTATTCTAATTCTATTAAAAAACAAAATGTTTTGATTTCTTTTGTTATATATATAGATATAAGGCGACTAAGGGACAGGCTTATTTACTTGGGATTCTTCTTTTACGTGATGGACTAGCAACCTGTCACTATTTGAATCTCAATTCTATCATCAAGCCAAACAGCTGAATATGGCTTATCAGTCTCTCAAGACTGTCGGCACTGTCTACGTAGGTATATAAACATACCTACATATAGGTATGTATGTATGTAATGTAGATCCCCCATATCGATTTTTGTCAATATCTTTCAAGACATGTAAGTTGGTTACAGTGTTATTTTATGTAGATTCGTCACAGCTTTTGTCACTTCGTGCCACTATGGTCTCCCGTGCGTCCCCCTATACAACCGCGCGCGCGCTTCGGATCTTTGATCTTCACTCACCAAGTTAAGTAGATCGCTATCCTCAAGCGGCCACTCACCGGATCCCGTGTCAATAGCTGGCGCTCTCCACGCTCTTTTAAAAATTGCAATAATCTATACTAATATTATATAGCTGAAGAGTTTGTTTGAACGCCCAAATCTGAGGAACTACTGGTTCGAATTGAAAAATTATTTTTGTGTTGAATAGACCATTTATCGAGGAAGGCTTTAGGCTATATAAAATCACGCTACAATTATTAAAAATTATTTACCCTTCAGGAATGATGCCTAAAATAACTATTCCACGCGGACGGACTCGCGGGCACAGCTAGTAGTCCAAAGTAAAGTTTGTTGTTATTCTATAAATTTTTAAATTACCTCTCATAACCCTTGCCTGCGATGTATTACCTAAACATACATATACATATACTTACTTTTTTAAATAATCCACCAATTCTTTGATAGCTTCTACAATCAACCCTTGCGCTTTGAAGATGGTGACCCGCCTCTTACGGATAGCAGCATTTGTTTCATCCATTTCAATCATGCTGTTCAGGTGTTTCAATGCTGTGTCATATCTGGGGATTAAATATATATGTATATATCCTACTACTATTATAAAGGCGAAAGTTTGTATGGATGTTTGTTACTCTTTCACGCAAAAACTACTGAACCGATTACCATGAAATTTGGTATGTAGGTAGCTGAAGACCCAGAATAACACATAGGCTACTTTTTATCCCAGAGTTCCCGCGGGATTGATAGGGTTTCCATGCGGACGAAGTCGCGGGCGGCCTCTAGTATTTACATATATGTATACTATCTATATGTATACCTTGCAAGGTAGAGAGCCAACAGTCTTGAAGACTGAAAGGCCACATACTCTTCTTATTTTACGTGATATATCTAAATTAGATGTTTGCAGCCTTCATTGCGACTATTGTCTATACTGTTAGAGATAAAGACGTTTCCTTCTTCTTCTACGTTTCTCAATTCTCATGACAAATTTGTGAACACCATAAACTATTAATGAAGGCACTCCAGGCAGTCCGTCTTGCACCTACTCTATAGCCTTCTGGAGGTTGGGGCCCGTGACAGTTCTGCCTGATCATGGGCGTCCATCTTATTGGTGTTTGTTCATGACCTCTTCATCTGACCTAAGGGGCATGACCCAACACAATAAGCTTAAAATTATTATCAGGGTTGCAACGAGTTATGTGGCCAAAGATAACAAGGAGTCTTGGAGGCGCACATGTCAACGCCCACCACCAGAAATGTTTTTCTGGAGATGGACACTTAAATAACTTATGCAGATGTCATTGTTATCCTCTGTAATTTAATTGTATTTATTCTCCTTTCCAAATAAATATTTTTTCATGTCGTGGAAACATGAGATTGGATGTTTCTTTCAAGATAGTAGCATCTGTGGGGAGAGCTGTTCGTGGGATTCCCAGCATTCACATTTCGAACATCCTTCTTTAAAGATTGGGTTTCCATGCCCTTACAGACATTTTACTTAGATGTAAAAAGAAACTTACTTGTCATGTGGTTCCCGGCACCAATACAAAAAAGAATAGGACCACTCCATCTCTTTCCCATGGATGTCGTAAAAGGAGACTAAGGGATAGGCTTACAAACTTAGGATTCTTTTTTAGGCGGTGGGCTAGCAACCTGTCACTGTTTGAATCTCAATTCTGTCATTAAGCCAAATAGCTGAACGTGGTCATTCAGTATTTACAAGAGGTAGGTAGTACTCTGTAGGCTCTGTCTACCCCGCTAGGGATATAGACGTGATTATATGTATGTATATAGAAACTTACTTTTCCTCAGCTTCCAACAATGCAATATGGTGTTTGCACACACGAAAACTATCAGGTGCAAAGTCTTGCATCAGGATGGCTAAAATATATCCTGCATCAGCATAGGCGTGGCAGTCCAACGCTGCATAGAATGTTTGCTCCAGCACTATGTATTCTGTAAAATTAAATAAATCTATATGCATAACAGAGCAAACAATCATGTTTATATCTTTTGCGGGGAAGACAGAAGCATCAGTCTTTAAAAGACTGAAAGGTGTTCAGCTGTTTGGCTCAATGATAGAATTGAAATTTAAATAGGGTCAGGTTGCTAGTCCATTGCCTGAAGAAAGAATCCCAAGTTTGTAAGCCTATCCCTTAGTCGCCTTTTACAACATCCATGGGAAAGTGATGAAGTGGTCCAAGTGGTGTGTTTATGATTAATTATGTCAATATGTAACCAACAATCTGTGTTTTCATTCAATAATTTGATAATATTTCAAATTGAATAATAAATATTTTGTTGAAATCTAATGAGCTTATTCTTACGTTCATTGACTGGTAATAATTTAAATTTATCTTGGGCCAATTGTTTATCTATTGCTAATATCTCTTCACTCTTTCTCTCATTGCCTTCCCGCCACTTGCGAAGCAATGCACGAATCTCTGTAATGAAAAAAGAATACAAGGAGAATGATGAGTATTACATATTAATATACATAATACCTATGTTAATTAGGGAAGTATAAAACCAGAAAACCAAATACAAAACAAGCAATTCAAGTTAAACCTAGCTAGGAATTATAGTAACTCTTAACAAAAGTGCTTTTGTGTAATAAAATTTTCTGATAAATGGTCCAGATTCATGGACACTTGATGAAGCAGTAACTACTTTAACAAAAATTGTTCAGCCACGCGAACATAGTTGCGGGCATCAGCAAGTAAATAATAAGGACATTAACAAACAAAACTGACTAACGTTTCGCTTTAACTGATTAAAAATACTTTCTATGCATAAAGCATAGTATCAAGATTAAAATAAATTGATAGGTACAGTACTGCAAAATTACTGAGTAAAAACGCTTACCATTGAAATCCATGTCTGCATAGTTTTCCGACATTTTATTGTACAAAATAAAGAAGATATTTATTATAATTTAAACTCAATGAATAAGTAACTAAAAAATTGCTTAATTTACTAGACTAAATGTATATATCACAAATTCACTCCCACTGCTTGACTTGACAATCTTGACATTGACACTAAACTAACTAAATAAAGCCAATGCCAGCCACACAAACTAAATATACTATGCCAGCCAAACCACCAAAGAAACTACAGTAACTAATGTATAGAAAGAGCGTGAGGAAAAAATTTTTACGCTCTGTCAAAAATATTTTCGATGAGAAAATTTAATTTGGTCACTTATTGTAAACAATCAGGACAACGTATTAATCGAACAATTTATGATGAGCATAGCCGTAAACTATAAACTTCTAAAATATTGTTTTTCAAATCGGTTGCGTAAAGAGAACTAAACACTAAAGATAGGTAAAGGTAACCAAAATGGCATCTGACAAGTGGACACCAGTATGAATTGACGAAATTATACTTATCCCCTTATTTTATAGAACAAAAAGAAAGTGATAAATATACTGGTTTGGTATTAATCTAATCAGCACTCTGCACAGCACTATGTAATAAGCAGTCAATTTTAATTTTCCGTTATACGCATCATTTTGTAAATGAACGAGTTAATTTCAAAAGAATTTCTATGCCGCGAGGCAAGTGACATTTTGTTAGTAGTTGCGTCAAATGGATCGTAATATGTGCTGAGCTGACTGCTGAACGAAATGTCTGCAATATGTCTGACTATTTAGAAATATTTTTAGAATAAGCCTATGTACCTTAGCCAACTAATCTTTGAGGAAAGTTAAGAATGCCATGGATATTTCATGATAATTGTTTCAATAAGGTAAGCCTCATGTGGATGAATCCTTTGTTAATCATCGTTTGTTCTGTATGAATACAATGTTCCTAAAAGCTTAAGTTTTTTATAACTCAATGGCCTTTATTGTTACCTTTTGTTTTCTTTTGTCTTACGTGCGTATCGTTTATTGAATTAACAGTTATTTGGAATTGTTGTTTGTATTAATATATTGTTTTTTTTTCTCTGACAGATCGATAAGGTGACGACTTACGACGAAGATATGTGTTGTTGTGGATAGTACAGGATCCTTGTGTGCATATTGTAGCCGTGCGCGTCACGAACATTGTGAGATGTGGCGGCTGGTTGGGAGTGCGCTGTGACAGAATTAATTGATTTTTAATCCGCGACTGGTTCTGAGACAAAACGTCATTGTCCACATTCAACATGGACCAACAGCAGTGTCCAGTTTGTACCCTTTTTCTACATAATGGTATGACCTTGGAGTCTCATTTAGATACGCATCCCAAAGACCAGGTTATTAAAGCATTGTGTAGTTTGGCCAACAAAGGTAGCAGTTATGGCAGTAGAACATCAACACCTGTTCATTCAGAGCGTTCCTATAGGAGTCGCTCTAGGACACCAGCCACCACCGAGGATAGATGGAATAGTTCACATCGCAACTCCGACCATGATAAATATTGGAGAAGAACTCCTAGTAGGCCTCCAAAATCAAATTCAGTGTTGAGTTCATCTCGAAATGCCACACCAGATATAAGAATTGGTGATATAAATTTTGAAAGTAATACATCAACTCATGCTAATCAGTTCAGTGGAGCACCATTTGTCATGAAAACTGATAGAGTACAAAACAGTTATCCCACTATACCTGAATTTGAACAACAATATATTTACATGCAAGATCCACAGGATGACAGGGAGATCAAATATTCAAGGAGTGCAGAGTATACTGCCCTCAATAGCAATTCTGCTGTGTTCAGTCACAACATGCCAGCTGCAGGCCCTGCTGTCAAATTGCAGACTACCTTGCTCCCTCCGGTACAGAGCAGGGGCCCAGACATTGTTAAGGTTATGCCTAAACCAAATAACATACTGGTGAAGACAAACGTAAGTGGTGTTCAGTATATAGCACCAAGCGTGAAGCCAATGCATGTGGTAGTTCCTACGAGTAGAACATTCCTTCATAAGAACATACAGAATAACATGATCGTGAGCAACAGTCTGCCCACTGGACAGATGGTGGATACAAAATGTATATCCGGTGCAATTCCTAGCAGCCAGTTCAGTCAGATCCCAACAGGTGCTTTTACACCGGGCACAACTGTTGTTACTCAAAATTCGCAAATTATATACCAAGAAATGGTCCATAACCTTGATGGTAAACCTTTCGTTTCGAGCATACCTGCGGTATTGACCAGCCACGAGAATGTTACTAATGTAGCCCAAACAAGTTCCGTGTATCAGAATGTGATGGTTGTGGACCAATTTGGGAATTCCTCATGTATGTATACTACACCACAGCAAATCATACCAAAGGCTTGCAATTCTACTGTTTTCACCACAACCTCTAATACAAGTTCAAGCCATGTTGATAAGACTTTATCCAGCCGTGATGCAAATAAAACTCTAATAATAGAAGTGGCCCCAATAGTGTCTAAAGCACCTGCCAATGAAGCAGTGTCGAGCACAACATTACCTCAACCTGATCCCAGCACCCCTAGCTCTAGTCAATCCGGCAATGACAACGCACCAACTGAACGAATAGAAGCTAAAAGTGACTCGGCAGTTACGACGAAAGGTCTCAAAATTCTCAGTAACATAAAGGTCGAAGTGCCTGTTCAGCATCATAAGAATATGCTCAACACAATCATGGATCTGACGGGTTCAAATGATCCAGATTATCCCGAAAGGTGCCCTTCTCCTGAGAAGATATTGCCCGACTTAGAAGATAGTGATAACAATCAGTTGTCAGAAGACACGCAGCCCTCTGCATCGAGTGCAGACAGTTTAGTTTCGCACACATTTTCTGTGATAAAGAATGTGGGGAATCCTCCTGCTTACAAAGAGAACTCAAACAAATCCACAGTAGTTGATAGTAAGATAGACACAGAGTTCTCTGATAGTTGTCCAGTCCCTGATTTAATATGTAATGAAAAGCCTTCCGTGTCTCCGTGTAGTGAGTTATCGGAGCAGGGAGACAACTCCACTGATCGCCGCTTAATGTCCCCTAAACCCCACAGCAGTCAAAGCTGTAGCAGCAGTGTAGCGTCTAGTAATAAACCAGTTGTGAAAACATACCGGAATAATACATTAAGACTGAATAACATTTATGTAAAGAAGCACAAGAAAATTTTACAAATAAAGAATGCTAAGCCTTTCCCTCTAAATAATGATATAGAAGTTGAGATAGAGCCAAGAGCATCATCTTCTAATAAATCACCAGAACACTACACAATGAATAAAATGCATCAGCCCGAGAAAATTGAAAATAAGGAGAAAACCAGTAAATTGAAGACTGTGTCTGTGGAACAGATTGTGGAGAAGGAGGATCAAAATGATGATCATGATTTTGATGCTGATACGGAGGAGCAGTCTATGGATATAGAGCCTGAACCCTCCACTGTGAAAAACAGTTTTACAACAAGTATAGATGTAGTGCAGGTTAAGGAGGAGGTTAATACCAGTAATGAGGAGAGTTTTAGCAACGAAGCCAGCGGGTCGAATCGTGGCCTGACGCCGTTGGAGACGTTGCGGCCGATCAACGTCATAGCGTATTCGCACCTACCAGGAGATGAATTCGACGAGGAATCAAATCACAGGGAGCTGTTAGAACTAGAAGCGACATCTAAGAACAAGCAGTTTGTCAGTATGATGAACGACAATTACTTTGGCGACAACATTTACGCGGATTACTTCACACCGGATCGCGTGGAATCGTTCGACACCGACCGCGGGGAAGCGTCGTTTTCTAAGGAGACCCAGAAGGATGGGATTTATATTTGGGGTGAATCGTCTCAGAAGGAGAATGAGTTCGTGTTGCCGAACTTTGTACACGAGAGTTATAAGGTAGCGGAGAGTAGCGGGATAGATTATTCTGAGATGCGAGAGGAGAGCGGTGAGCGGGACAGCAAGGCGGACGTGTTGAGTGAGAGCCGAAGCAGCGAGGCTCCGCTGAACATCCGCGCGGACGAGAAGATGCCGCCGCGTGGCGAACTTAGCGGCCAAGAGAGCAACGGCGATATGGAATCACCATGGACCGGGGTAAGCATTCACTTCATATTTTTTTATTTCTTCTAAATCGTAAATTGTGATAGTTAAAACGAACATGTTATACCTTTGTAACCGTTCCAGCCATTACATTTGCTCTCTCTGTCCCTCATCATAGCATTTTTTTTTTAATTTTTTTTGCTGTTTGATAGTATTTTGATGACATGTACCTATATGTTACAGATGTACACGGAGGTAACGCCAGCGGAGCCCTATGACCTCATAGCGCGCGAGAGCTGGGTGTCCGACGGTTCCGAGGTAGATCCTGACGAGAAGGCGGACAACCTGTAAGTAAAAACATACATTCAATAGCATTTGAACGCGCGTGAAACGTAAAATGCAGTGTTATTCGTCTGTCAAAATTTAATAAAAAAAAATTACTTTGCGTGTAACGCGTAAACTTTCGAAACGTGGGTCTGATTTTGATGACATTTTAAAGGCATGTAGAATCTCTTAATAGAATTTTTGTGACAATTTTAAACCCTTTTGTTAGTAATTTTTGCAATGTAACTGTATAATTATTTTGATAGATCTCTCGTCTTCATTTTGTTCTATGTTTTTTCAAAGTAGATTAAACTTTTTTTTGTTATATTACAGTGGCGACGAACTACGCTTCGCAAAGAGCAGACTTTGCACGTGCACTCAATGTGGCGCCAAATTCTCATCTCCCAAGGAACTTCGGTCCCACAAGTCTTTAGCACACGCTTTACCCACGTGTTCTTCCACCAAGACCTCCTACAGCCGAATGGTGACTGCTAGAACTATTAAGAAGGAGGAGAAGATTGAAGAAAGCTTGCCAACCAGTAAGTTATCATTCAATGGTACCTTCTGTAGGGGCTTGTTTCATAGAGAGGTTGTACGAATTCTCGTCTCGTGAATTAAGAATTCGTGAATTTGCCGTGTGGTTCGCGGCACCAATAAAAAAAGAATAGGACCACTCCATCTCGTTCCCGTGGATATCGTAAAAGGCGACTAAGGGATATACTTATAAACTTGGGATTCTTCTTTTAGGCGACATTCCTGAGATAAGCGCGTTCAAACAAACAAACTCTTCAGCTTTATAATATAAGTATAGATTATTGTTTAAAATTATTAATAGTAAGACTTTCGATTCGACAATATTGTTTTTCATGAAGCAATATCTCTCCACAAACACTGGTTGGAACAGCGAACACAATGTATAATCGTAAATATTTTCAGGTACACTGCTTACGTTAGACTCAAAGAAGACAATAGCGACTACAATACTGCAAGTGTACGACGTTATGAACGAGGCCAAGCCCAAAATCGAAGCTCTAATAAAACAGGAGCCCAAACGGAGGAGGAAGGACTATGTGTGCCCCACTTGCAAGGTCAGTTGAGTTGTTGAAGTTAATTTTATGTTTATAATACAGGGTGACATTTAAAACAACTGCATCCTTTTAAACATAGACTATACCCATGCTTCTGAGCTGTTTGAGCCCATTTTTATAGTCACCCTGTATAATACCGAGGTTTTAAACGCGCATGTAACGTAACCTTTATTTTTTTACTAGTACATTGTTCTAGTTTTGACGGCCTCTGTGGCGCAGCGGTAGTACGCTTGTCTGTGACACCGGAGGTCCCGGGTTCGAATTCCGGCCAGGGCATGATGAGTAAATAACTTTTTCTGATTGGCCTGGTTCTTGGATGTTTATCTATATAAGTATTTATTGTAGTATCGTTCAGTTAGTATCTCGTAACACAAGTCTCAAACTTACTTCGAGGCTAACTCAATCTGTGTAATTTGTCCCGTATATATTTATTTAGTTTTCTTCTTTCGCTTCATCCACATTGATAATTTGTCTGTTTATCTCTCGACCTGTAATTTGTCAGTGTTGCCAACATAAATGTAAAAATTCCAGGTGGATCAGCTGACGGAGTTGTCTTTCCACGCCCACCTGAAAATCCACCCGCTGGAGTGTCTCACGTGCGGGAAGTGTTTTTTCAGGCGAGCCAACCTAGCGCTGCACATGAAGACGCATTTGGGAATCAAGAATTACAAGTACGTAGATACAAATGTACTAAAACTTTTGTGAATATCTCAAAAACTAATCGAGCGATTTTATTCACCACGAACTTAAGAAATTCATTTTATAATATAAACATTTTAAATTTCATCAAAATAAGATTTACAGTTCGAAAGTTATAGCGATAACGTTCGAACTATTAATCTAATTTTGATGAAAACACATTATTTTTTATGTTGAAATATTTGGAAAGAAGGTTTTCTGAGGAACGTGCGAAGCCGGGGCGGGTCGCTTGTTAATGTGAACGGTTATTGTCCCTGTTTGAAATGTTGAAAAAAGGGATGTTGGATGAAGATTTATTTCTATAAATGATAACCGTGCGAAGGTGGGGCGGGTACTACCAATCACTTTGGGGCGAAAACACATTATTTTATATGTATGTAACGCTTTACATACATAAAAAATAATGTGTTCCCTTCACCCCTTTTTTCAACATTTCAAACAGGGACAATAACCGTTCACATTAACAAGCGACCCGCCCCGGCTTCGCACGTTCCTCAGAAAACCTTCTTTCCAAATATTTCAACTCCGTCCACAACTTTCCCAGATACGAGCATAAATACAATATAATGTGTAGTGATATTAACATAAAATCACGCCTTTTTTCCCGGAGGGGTAGGCAGAGACTACATCTTTCCACTTGCCGCGATCTCTGCATACTTCTTTCATTTCCTCCACATTAATTAATCTCTTCAAGCTAGCTCGGCGGTTTCGGGTACTCTTGACCTGACCCTTTTTTTGACCTGACCATTCTTAATTTGATCAAGATATGTCCGTCTAAGCCTTCCCACTGCTAAGTCAAACTGGTTTCATTCATCCTCTCCACATGACCAAACCATGTTAACCTTGTTCACAATGACCAGATGCGATTAAGATATGTCACTCTAAGCCTTCCCACTGCGTAGACAAACTGGTTTCATTCATCCTCTCCACATGACCAAACCGTCTTAACCTTGTTCACAATGACCAGATGCGATTAAGATATGTCACTCTAAGCCTTCCCACTGCTTAGTCAAACTGCTTTCATTCATCCTCTCCACATGACCAAACCATGTTAACCTTGTTCACAATGACCAGGTGCGAAGTGTGCGAGAAGCGGTTCGTGACCCGGCAGAAGCTGATGGAGCACCACAACGCGCACACGGGCCGGGCGCCCGTCAAGTGCACCGTGTGCGACGACACCTTCCGCAGATACTCCAACATGGTGCAGCACAGGTAACTACAGTCACTTTACAATTCTATCGTATTTGGGCATACACATAGAAAAAAAAACGCCGGACGGAGTTTTTTCTATACGGAAAAATGAAGCACAAATAGTGTATATACACACCTCAAGCACGCACTCCCGCCAATAGTGTGACAGCCGGCCGCCATTACGTCTCACTAAATGACATGTTTAATGTTGCTCACACATGCGTACAATGCCGCCATTACGGCGCTTCACTTTTTTTCAAGCCACACACCGTCCACTTTTTTTTCTATGTCTATGAAAGGTATAATTTTATACTTTTACTACTTTACTCATTTTATACTTAAAGACAAAATCCAAGTTTATAAACCTATCCCTTAGTAGCATTTTACTAAATCCACGGGCAAGAGCTGGAGCGTATTATTTTTTTCTATTATCGACCAGAACATATGTATTTATTATTACTCCTTTAACTATAATACTACTACTTTAATACTTAATAAACAAACAAATTTGTACCACCCCCCCCCCACCCCCAGAGACCGCCACCACTTCCAGAAGAAGGCGAAGGTGCGCGACTTCGTGTGCCGCTGCGGGCTGGTGTTCCACTCGCGCGCCAAGCTGCAGTGGCACGCGGAGACGCACGAGGAGCGGCCCAAGGCGTGCCTCTACTGCAGCGACAAGTTCGTGCACGCCGCCTCGCTCACGCGGCACGTGCGGCGCGCGCACAACGACTGCTACACGGCCGCCCGCCGCGGCAGCGCCGACAACGTGCCGTGCCCCGTCTGCAAGCAGGTCGGTGACATACATCATGTCTATGTCCCACGCCCACCACGACTGCTACACGGCCGCCCGCCGCGGCAGCGCCGACAACGTGCCGTGCCCCGTCTGCAAGCAGGTCGGTGACATACATCATGTCTATGTCCCACGCCCACCACGACTGCTACACGGCCGCCCGCCGCGGCAGCGCCGACAACGTGCCGTGCCCCGTCTGCAAGCAGGTCGGTGACATACATCATGTCTATGTCCCACGCCCACCACGACTGCTACACGGCCGCCCGCCGCGGCAGCGCCGACAACGTGCCGTGCCCCGTCTGCAAGCAGGTCGGTGACATACATCATGTCTATGTCCCACGCCCACCACGACTGCTACACGGCCGCCCGCCGCGGCAGCGCCGACAACGTGCCGTGCCCCGTCTGCAAGCAGGTCGGTGACATACATCATGTCTATGTCCCACGCCCACCACGACTGCTACACGGCCGCCCGCCGCGGCAGCGCCGACAACGTGCCGTGCCCCGTCTGCAAGCAGGTCGGTGACATACATCATGTCTATGTCCCACGCCCACCACGACTGCTACACGGCCGCCCGCCGCGGCAGCGCCGACAACGTGCCGTGCCCCGTCTGCAAGCAGGTCGGTGACATACATCATGTCTATATCCCACGCCCACCACGACTGCTACACGGCCGCCCGCCGCGGCAGCGCCGACAACGTGCCGTGCCCCGTCTGCAAGCAGGTCGGTGACATTTGTATTGAGAGACATACATCATGTCTATGTCCCACGCCCACCACGAGTGCTACACGGCGGCGCGGCGCGGCAACGTGGACAACGTGCCGTGCCCCGTCTGCAAGCA
This sequence comes from Amyelois transitella, assembly GCF_032362555.1. NCBI lineage: Eukaryota > Metazoa > Arthropoda > Insecta > Lepidoptera > Pyralidae > Amyelois > Amyelois transitella. The sequence goes on along the minus strand of NC_083513.1, from coordinate 1,568,411 downwards.
GGTCGGTGATATTTGTATTGAGAGACATACATCATGTCTATGTCCCACGCCCACCACGCGTGCTACACGGCGGCGCGGCGCGGCAACGTGGACAACGTGCCGTGCCCCGTCTGCAAGCAGGTCGGTGATATTTGTATTGAGAGACATACATCATGTCTATGTCCCACGCCCACCACGAGTGCTACACGGCGGCGCGGCGCGGCAACGTGGACAACGTGCCGTGCCCCGTCTGCAAGCAGGTCGGTGATATTTGTATTGAGAGACATACATCATGTCTATGTCCCACGCCCACCACGAGTGCTACACGGCGGCGCGGCGCGGCAACGTGGACAACGTGCCGTGCCCCGTCTGCAAGCAGGTCGGTTATATCTGCATTCGGAGACATACGGTAAAACCCCCAATCATCGACACTTTAACGCACGAACTCTAGTATTTTTACAATATTTGTTTTATTTTTATTATTTTATCATATTTTGAAGTTTTGAGTAAAATTTTAGGGTATTTTGCATGATATATTAAAGTAGAAATGAATGTGATATAAAAATTTACAAGATATACCAATATAGATTTATGGTATTTTTGGCCTAATATTCGACTGCAGAAATCCATTTACCGACAACCGGTTTTCGACATGTTCCAATAATCGAGATCTAGTAATCGACATGTTCTATTTATGGACACCCAATATTTAATGGTCCATTAATCGTGCACCCAGCCTAAAATTTTCAAATGGTAGCTTTAAACCGAAAAAAGTTATGAGCAATAAACCTTACTCACCTCCTTAGTGATTTCACTAATAAAACTGGCTTTCCGTTAAAAACTTCTGCCGGTCGATATTTAAAGCTCCACCATTTTTATCAAAATAACCGAATGTAGAAAGTGACACTTGCAATGAGAGCTGGATGAACCTTGTGTATAACCTATGCTTCGTTTACGTTCAAATACACAACATTAGTATATCCTTTTTTTATTTTACTTTTTATGTGTCGATCATTGGTGGTCTGTCGGACATTGGGTACTTTACATTACTTACATTTAATCATGTATATGTTACACTGAGCCAACAGTCTTGACTGATAGGCCACGTTCAGCTGTTTGGCTTAATGAGAGAATTGAGATTCATATAGTGACAGGTTGCTTGCACGTCGTAGAAAAAAGAAACACAAGTTTATAAGCCTTTTACTTAGTCGCCTTTTATGACATCAATGGGAATGAGACGGAGTGGTCTTTTTCTTTTTTGTATTGGTGCCGGGAAACACACTACACTGAGTTTGCTAAGAATCCATTCCTTATTTACCCATCCGGTAAAAAGGCGTGATTTATATGTATGTTGAAATAGATATATAGGTATGTACCACCTTAATACTACTGGTCCGGTTAAAAAAGGGTAGGTATCTAAAAATATTTGATTCAACCTTCAAACTTCAAATTTACATTCGTAAACAATTCCTTCCAAACTACCATACTCTTCCATGAGTACCAATAAAATAATACATTTCCATTCCTTAGGTCTACCTCAGAACAAACCTCCGTGCCCACCTTCAAACCCACAGCGGCAAGCGACCGTTCCTCTGCATAATCTGCAACAAGGCATTCACCACCAAATGGAACCTCAAACTCCACCGATGGACCCACATGAGCCGTTCAGCGAAGCCCTTCAAATGTACCCTATGCAAAGGAGCCTTCATCCGTCAAACCGAATATATATCTCATATGAACGCTCACAAGTCAGTCAAACCGTACACATGCAACTACTGTGGATGCCAATTCATAAGGAAATATAACTGTCAGAGGCATGTTAGAGAACATGAAATGGCCAAGAAGTATGTGTGTAAGGTGCCCGAGTGTGGTAAGTCATTCCATAGAAGTTATTACTTATCCGAACACATGAAGGTCCACAGCGGAGCTAGACCGTTCTCGTGTAATATATGTGGTAAGACATCGAGCAATAAGTCCAATCATAATAAACATGTGAAAATACACCACACCAGGGAATCGGTGGCTACGGAGGCCTAATTTCATAGACAAGTGATAGGTGGTGGCAGTATTGACATTTGTTTCATGTCTTTGTCCAGTGTCACTAAAACTTGGGTAATTAATAATAATAAGCATCTAAATAAGTCTATTTTAAACTATACCTACAATATTTCTTCTTGAGTTGTACTATTAAATTATACCTACAATATTTCTTCTTGAGTTGTACTATTAAAATACTTTGAATACAAATAAAATTTTATGATTTTACCGTCAATACTGCCGTTTACCTCAAAATAGAGACAAAGTTTAATTGGAAAATAAAAGCAATAACATACTTGATAAAAAAAAATATATATACGTTATTCTGAAGTTGAAAATTGGTTTGTAATTGCCGATGCTAATATATATTTTTATTTCAATTGATTACACGGTTTGTCTCTTGGACGATATTTTGTTGTTTTGTATAGTAACGTTCAAAATATGTAAATAGTAGGTAAATTTCAAATTTAATTGTGTAAATACTGGACCAAGTGTGTATATTGTAACGGAGTATAGAAAATGCATTTTGCTGTTAATAAATTGATGGCGGCCGCCTTACAGAGCTGATTGTATCGTCAATATATATGTCTGATAAAAGATGATTACTCTAAAATAAAATGGTTTTGAAAAAGAATTGTATAAATCAATTTTTTTTCCAATAAGCGAGTAATTTTCGCGGCAACAGATCACAGAGATTCACAAAAGAACGCGTTCGTAATTTAATTTATCGAATCAGCCAATGAGATCGTGTGATTTGAAAGTAACGGACATGATTGGTTGACGGAAAGCTTACATTTTACTCTGTAAGGCGGCGCTATGTACAGTAGTCAAATTGAAAGGGCATTTCGGTATAGGTACCCCGCTATACAAAACTTTTATTTATTATTATATATGTTTTTTAATTCAACACGTTAAATAACATTTTTATTTTCCGTCACTGATAACTTTTTTGTTTTGAAATCTTTCCTAAAGCGAAGGTGCTTGCAAGAAATACAATATCGATGAAGTCTTTTAAAAACAAAAACTAACAATCAATTTAAAAAAAAACTTTCACAATTTGTAAAGAAAATGTGAATTAAAATGCGGTCTACCTTGGCAGGAAAATTATATTTAATTTCAGATATAAAATCTGATCGATCTTTATGTTTATTTGAAACTGATTAATATAAGAAGATAAAAAAAAAATTAACAAAAAAAAAATATGGGTATATTTTAAGTTCACATTATTTTTTTAGTGCGTAGGTAGATATTTTTTTTATCCTAGAATCTGATTTGAGAGATTTGCATTTAATTAAAAATGGAATAAAATTAATTTAAATTGTCTATTGTCAAGAGTACCTGAAACCGGTGAGCTTGCATAAAGAGAGTTGGATGATGAGAGTGTATGATGCGAAAGAAGTATGCAAAGATCGTGGCAAGTAGAAAGACGTGGTCCGAAAAAAAGGCGTGATTTTGTAAGTATGTAATTATCTAAAAAATTTAATGTTTTAAATATCGGTACAGTCATGCTCATATCACCTTCACAATCATTATTTCATGATATTTAGAGCAGAGGTTAAAATTGATATGCGGTTGACTGTACCTACGTGTGTTATCTAAGTGCGGTATTTTTCCATCACATTCATTACGATTCTGTAAATTTCGGGTTAAAATTACTTTAATATTTTTCTTAAGCAGATTTTTACGAAGATTTGCAAAGGGAAGTCAAGTAAAACTAGAGTAAAATTGAATTTGTATATTGACTTTGACTACTTCAAATAGGAAAAGATGTCGGGAAATACAGCAATCAATATTCAAGAATACATTTTAAGTAAGTTTTGAATATATGAAAAGACAAACAAACTCCTTGCGGATTTTGTCTCAGCTCTTAAAACGTCTTTTTAATAAAAAACAATAATAAGAAATTATAATTCCAAGGTTTAAATAAATATGATATAATAATATGTTATTGACTGTACTTTTATAATCGACTTTATTTGTGTTCATTATTTGTTGCAAGCGCCTTTATTGCTGTAAAATGTATGTCTATGAAAGAAAAATGTTTTTGAAAAAAAAAGAAAGAGGTTGCGACTGGTTTTTTTAACACATTTGCAAATTAATGAAATAAATAGTTCAAATTTTATTTCGCCAGATTTAAATGAAGAAAATATAGTAAATGTTGATTAACAAACCATATATTATTTATTTACATAAGTTTTATAAACAACATATACGGACATAGTTACGATTCAGCGTATAAGAGTTAGCCGTTGTTTTTTTTTACCCCACGATCGAAAATTTTTGAGTAGGTATTTATTTTCACATTTCATTTTAGTTTTGCTTAAAGTTTATAACGAATAATTTTTAGTTATTATATATGTACACCATAAAACCCATTCATTATTAAAAATAATGAAATTGATCTTAAGTAAAATGTGCTAAGTGTTAATATATATACCTACAGCATATATTATCACACATTACAATGGAAAATTACAGCGATAAGTCTACGTGACTCGGACCATTCATTGTTCAAAGGCGCATTTTATTAAATACCTATTTTTTTTTTCTACTAATTAACGACATGCGCTTGCCGCGACCTCTAGCGGATCTTAAAATAAAACAGAATAAGGTCAGATCTTATCGCAATGAACGGACAGACGGATGAAACAATAGTGGTTGATGTTGCGCCATCGCTCACGTGATGGCGGCACGGATTTTTTTATTGAATTTAAATTTAAAATGTTTAATATTGGGGCAATTCAATTATATTCGCCTTTTTTTACTTCAACCTTGAATTGGCACCGGACAAAATTATCCTGTCAAAATCTTCATGTAAAAAAAAACAGTTTTTCTACCGTGTAAAGTTGTGAGATCCATGTAATACCAAGTGGGTTAATTAATTTAGTCCTTACTTAAGGGAACTTCCGTCTTAATGGATTACATAAGTAACTATCACATCAATATTGAAAAACTTTTACATTTTAAATAAATAGATTGACTCGGGGCTTCTAAGGGCTTGAATTACTTCCAGCAAAGGATGGTACGGTCGTGCCGGTTATTAGCTCAATTTGGTGGACTCAGATTTGGCCATCGTCATATTCTTTTCTTTATTAATATTATTAAAAAAACTTTTTTCAAATCTGACCTTTTGACATAATCAATGAACTTTTTTTATGGTCCAATGAGGTCGAACTTGCACGCAACCTTTTTGTTTTAAATACTAACAATACCATACCACATGTGTGTGTGTGTTTTTTTATCACAAGTTTTGTTAACGGGAAACATAATATTAATCTTAATTAGTTAGTTTAATTTTATTTATTTCTATTGTATTGTTATATACTTAATTTCGTTTTTAAGTTTGGCGTAAGTAGTAGAAAAATACTTTGACAGTTTTTGTAGTTGTGAAACATCACCTTTACACGCATACAAAGTGCACTAGTTCTAAGCAGAAAAGTCTTTTTAAACGGATATTATTTCATGAGTTTCGGTTTATTTATTTAACAACAGAGAACCCCTATATATGTAATTGACGTCACATAATATTACCTAAGCCAGATTTACATTACGAAATCAGTGGCTTGAAATTAGTTTGATAAAAGTAATTTGACCAGTAATTTCACGTGTAGACGTTCGGTTTTACAATTCATGCATTACTTTTGTGAAACTGGAGTAGTTTCGTGCTATGCGCATATTTTTTGTAAAACAATTGTCATGCAAATAATTTCGTAATGTAAATCTGGCTTTAATATGAGCGTCCGAAGTGAAATATTAAAGAAGCGAATTCCTGGTAACCATGCCAGCAAGTCATAGTCAACTATAGAAAATGTCCGTTTGATAGACCTGTTTGAATTTAGAAAAAAAAACGATTTCACGCACAACTCACACACTAGTGTGAAATGTAATGTTCTTTCGTTTATCTATGTTAATTTTTTTTTTAATAATCAAGGATAATGTAATGCCATTTTTGCGATACCGGCAGGGAAGCCATGTTGAGATTAAAATTATTATTTCTATTTGTTTGATTTTGATGATTGGTTGAATGAAACGAAAAGTTAAAATGAAATGTTCGCATATGTATAGAGAAATTGTCACATACTTGATTAAAATAAATGCAATTTAATACAAGTATAGGTCGGTTGTCGATTCTGAGGCTGTCTGTCTTTAAATGGTCTAAGGTTTCAACGTTATGAGGGCCGTCCTATTATAATTTATTAGTGCTTTGTATGCGTCTACAATTTGTGCAATGACATAACATTCGTTGTTGACTTTTTTGTTAAAAGTGATTTTAATGTGACTTTAACTTTATATATATTTTTAAGTCGTTGGCGTAGGATTCACAAAACTGCCAATAACAAGGGGGGAGTTTACCTTTAAATAAAGCTTTGGAACATAACTTGAAATATCTACACTGTACCTTTCAAGTATGTATGTATAATATTATTTAAGTTAAGAATTCATTCATGACATTTCTAACATAAACATATTTTTTTATGTATAGTAACCTATCTTATTTCTATCGTATCCCACTATTTTTATAGGGGTTACAGCTTTAAATATAGCATACCTCGCTATATTGCCGGTGACCAAGTGGAGAGAGAAATGTCGATAGGTGACCACCGGGCCCCGAAACACTTCTGTGGAGGGTGCAACCGGGAACACGCAGATGAGAGAGAGAGAGCTATATTGCGGATGAAACGCAAACTAGCCCCCTCATAGACAATTAAGTTTATCTCACCCATAAAATTGTCTTTTTACTAATGTTTGGTATACAGTTCACTCGAATAGTTTTGGTATACCTACTTTATAATTTTAAATAAATATTCATTAATTTGTTACATACATGTCACTTGTTATTTATTACAACGAAAAATTCAAGAAATCCATAATCAATTTCACATACATAATATTGTGCATGATGAATTTCAGAGTATGTTTCAAAGTAATATTTGTTCGTTGATATATGAATTCAGTATCACCGTTTTATTAAGAAATTGTAATGTAATAAGTAGATTAAATTATTTCAATTTACTTAAATGTAAATATTTGGAATTATTATTATTATTAATTTGTAATAATACGCCAAGATTGTAAGATCTTATATATATTGTGGTGATCTACCATTTGTTCATTGACAAGCAAATGAAGGTTTACCTCGGGCATAGACATAAATCGAAATAGACAACGCAATTTATACATATAACGTATTAACTGTCGTATTAATAAAAGCCTAGAAATTTATTCTACATTGAACCTTTCTAGAGATCTTTGTTCATTATTTCGTAAATTATTAAAACTCAGTATACTTAATACGACTAGTTATGTGGCCCGCTTTTCATACATTTATGTTGTCTATTTCAATTTTAGTCTGTGCCTTTTGACATCACATTCACTAGGCAGTTATTTTGTGAGTATACCAAAATTTTATTGTTTCGCTTTTCTAACATAAGGATATGTTCCTTATTCATCATTCAATTTAACATGCACTCAACCGTATATCAATTCACCCTGGAACTTTACGACGAGATCAATTTGCAGTGAATTTGGGTAGGTTGATGTGCCGCTGGTTGTACATATGAGAGCATAGTGGCTCTCAAATATGTAGGCTTGGAATTATCACAAAGTTTTCAAGTCTCGGTCACAGCCGTATTCCCAGTGATTGGACCGTGAGACCTATAACCCATCTGGAAACCTACGTAAGGTACACGAACCATAACCATTACGTAATCGTAACCATAATGGTATGCATTGCTTTTTCAGGTTGGTTATTTTTCCGCGGGTTAAACCTAAACCTGTATCTCAGATCGAATTGACCATTTATTCTGCTTTAGAAACTTTAAACAGACTTGCTTTGAGTATGATTTTGCCTCCAAAATCTTGAGTTTCTGAGTAAACAATAACGAAGATTATGTTCGTTAATTTAATAGGTTACCGCAAAAGTCGCCTAGTGAATGCGGTGCTTTATTAACCGTTTGGTGATGAAAGAAAAAAAAAACCATGAATCACACCAGCTGTGTTCAAAAGATAACGTATATGATTCTTGCATATAAAAATAAATGATCTCGTGTACTTTTAAACTGGAAGCTGAACTTACATAGTTGTGTTTAGTTAATTATTGATGGGCGGCGAAACGAGCGGAGGTATTGAAATTCAATTTTTTTTTTTTTTTTTTTTTTTCAGTATTTACTTGTTAAGTAAAGATTTTTCACCGAAAACAGAAAATTAATTGTCTGATCGTGATTTTTTGTTAAACACAAGCCATGCGTACTCTTGAAAGCTTAGTTACTCTTAGTTATTACTCGAAAACTTCGCTCGTTTAGTCCAAGTCCTCGTACTCCTCCGCACTTGGTTTCTAGACGGATTTTGTTTATTTATTTACTATTATAAGTTTCTAGTTTACATGTAAATAATAGGCATATTTTATAACGTGGGTCGTACACCAAAAGGGAACCGAGTCTTCTGAACAATCGTCACAGTTTGTATATTGTCGGTGCAGGTGATATAGAAATTGAGTTTGTATATAATATGGACTGTGCGTTTGCTGGCCAGACTCGGGCCCCAGTTATGCGGGGTTACTGGTCGTGTCTGCAATAAATTATATTAAGAACTTATGAAATTTGTTTTATTTTTATCTATTTTATAAAAATATTCAAAAAATTATAAATGGAAGAAGTGTATACACACATAGTTTATATTCAACACAATACACCTACTTTTTGGCGGTCACGGGCTTCTGAAATTAGTAGATAGGTAAGGTACCCATTTGACGCCCAGGTACAGCTTTATAATGTTATTGTTTTTTTACATTATTTTTATTTCTTTGTTTTACAAACTACAAAAGATATGAATTAGACTGATCATACAAAGTTGTATATCTAACCGATTGATGGTAATACGTGTAAAACTTACACAACGTTTTTTAATCTGTGGTTTAACTAGCTTTGTCGTATTTGATACAGTTATGGTTTCGTAACGTCTACGTCATAAACTTAAGGGAAATTGATGCGTATTTGTTATATGCCACCCGTAACAATTGACGTAGTTATATTTCTGCTAAATTCCAGTTGTTTTGTGAGGAAACTTTCGCCTACAAATAAACCCCACGTTGTTAGTACGAATGTACTTACGTTTTGTTTTAATTACGTAGGCTTGCGTTTATGCAATGAAATAACGGATTAGGACGTTGTCACAAAGAACGGAGCTATGTCAGCTAGCTAAGTACAAATTCAACATTAAAAAGTTAGATATTTAAAGATTTATAATTATGTAACTTAATATTGTTATTATATTTAAAGTATTAGAAAAGAGTATGTTTATTGAAGGGGACATCGAATCTCCCTCTTCCTGAAGGCTTCAGGACGGGAATTCGACAAGAAACCGACTCGGAGGTCGAGAAAATAAAACAAACATAATAATTATACATCGTATTTCTGTGAAGCATTCACATATATTTCAGCATAGTGCATGTGGTCATGTAAGCAGCTATTAGTCTAAATTCACTCAAAATTAGCGTTCTATTATTCCGATTCTTGTGCTTAATGGAAATAAAAAATGTTAAGTAGAAAGGGACTTCGTAATGTTCGCTTCTAAAACTTGATTCTAATTCTAAATTTTATTCAGAAGACATATAAGTACTTACGAGTACATAATTAATTACTTAATTCGTTACTGAAGATTACTCCCAAAAAGCACACGGAATTATACACCATGATTTCAAAGGTTTTCAAGCTAATTGCACCACCGCCGTGGTTCTTCGGCCATCACATTGTTTAAAGTTCTTTTTTATATTGTTGGTCGCGCCCACATCGCTAGCGAGACCTTAGCTCCCAGTGTGACATGCGCTTTACTTCGTCATTGTTTTGAGTTAGCGTCAAAGAATCTTATCAAATCAATAAACGCAATGATCCAGAAACTATGGACAATAATTGTCCATTGCTTATCTTAAAAGGTCGTTCGAGATATAATCGCATCTACTATAAACATTCACGAACAATGATGCACTGTAATCAAACGAATATACCTAATGTATATGTTATGGATTGTTATTTTCCACTAATCTAGTATATTTTTAACTGTTTGTTTAAACTTTTAACGCAATTATTATGTAAGTTTGTATTATTGTTGCCGAAATACTGACGAAAATTCGAGAAATGTTTGTTTGATGACAATTTAGACAAAATATATTGTCTTTTATCTTTTATTCAGGATAGAGGTGTTTTAAGAGAAGGAGAAAGGAAGATAGTGCTCATAAAAAGGCAAAAAGAACTTAGACAACTTAATAAGCTTCCCGTGAATATCAATCTCAAACCTTTCACCGCTTTGGCTGAAAATAAAAACTACCAGAGACCATTTAAGAACCTATCTAAGATAACATAAAACCTAATAACATGCGAAGTGTAAAAGGTGGAGTATAATAGAAATACTAAATCGTAAGAGGCAACTCTTATATTAAAAAACATAAATACACAATAAATCTATTTTCTCGCTAACAAATACAGGTAAAGCTGCTGCGGATATAAATAAAAAAACGCTATTCCTACATTTTTCAGACCATTAGGCATAGGCATGATAAACCCACTGTATACTAAGTAGTTCCGTATCTTTAATTATCCCAGCACATCAGAATAGGATCATTCCATATCATACCAATGGATTTCGTAAAAGGCGACTATGGGAAATGCTAATCAACTTGGGATCCTTCTTACTAGCTTATAGCTACGGGCTAGCAACCGGTCACTATTTGAATCTCAAACAGTTGAAGCTGAGCAGCTCTGTCCATCCTACAAGGGATATAGACGTGACTGTATGTTCGTATTTATTTCTAAATCCATACTGATATTATAAATGTGAACGTGCTTTTGTGTATTTGTTTGCAGTATTTCCACGTCAAAACCACGGAACCGATGTCCGTGACAATTTGTATATTTACAATTACATATAGTATGGAAGGATAAAGGGGTACTTTTCATGGGCGGAACCGGTGGGTAAAGCTAGGTTTTTTATAAAAATAAAATGAAACTGATTCGAGTCTGACCTGAATCTACACAGTCTTAAAAATAACTGACCACCTCACTGCAGCCGATAAGAACATAGAAAGATAAAGTTATTTTCAATTTATTCATGTAACAAGTTAAACGTCTAAAAAGTTTCGTAAAAACGTTACCAGTTCAGTAGAAGTTGGGATTAGGATTTGGGATCACTTAAAAAAAATCATGACGTCTCTATTTTCAGATTATTATGTGCGCGTGCGCCATAATAATCTGATAGTATGTCTTTCCTTTCAATTTTGTCTCATGTGCGCGTGCGCCATCTGTGGTCACAAGTGTTATTGATAGATGGCGTTGTAGTCGATAATGTCCCTTAATAAATGTGAATGAATCGAAGGAATTTTCAGGGTTTCTTGCTAAAGGAAAGACGTAGTCTCTACCTACCTTACCAAGAAATAACGGGCGTGATTTTATGTATGCATGTTTGGTTTTAATATACCTTTTTAAACATCTTTTAATCTTTAAGGATAGGAGGTAACTTTTGTCACTAATTTTATTCCATGGCAATGGTGAAAGATCAATAATTAACAATAAAATAATAATTAAAAAGACACATAATATAGACACGACTTCAAATTAAATAAGTAGGGGAAACGACATATTATTTTAAAAGTACCTACTCATTCAAAATCTTTACTATGAAGTTAGCGTAAAAAGCAAAAACAAAATATATATGTCACATACATACAATCACGCCTATTTTGCCTGCGGGGTAGACAGAGCCAACAGTCATGAAAAGGCTGAAGGCCATGCCCAGCTGTAAGGCTTAATGATAGAATTTAGATTCAAATAGTGACAGGTTGCTAGCCCATCGCCTAAAAGAGGAATCTCAAATCCTTATCTTTATCTTATATCTTAATCTAATTAATCCTTAATATATATGTAATCACGTTAAATTTATATTTTAACTTGAAACTAGATGTTAAAACAATGGGCACTGAGCTCCACGCTAATAAAAATAAATAAACAAATTAACGATTTGCAGCTATGTTCTTCAATCTATATATATAAAACTCTTCCGTTACTGAGTGACTGACTGACAGACAACGCACAGTCGAAACTACTGGTCGTAGACAGCTGAAATTTGGAATGTAGGTTCCTTGGGATATGTAGGGGAGCACTAAGAAAGGATTTTTGGAAATTCAACCCCCAAGGGGGGGAAAAGGGGTAAAAACGTTTCTATGAAAAATCTTATTCCTTGGGTTTATAAACTTGAAACTTGGCATGAACACGTACATAGGCAAGTAAATATGTTTGACATTATAAGTTTTTTCAAACTACCCTCCAATCGTGATTTAGGGGGTGCGATTGGGTGACTGATTTATTAACGCACAGCCGAAACCGCTCGGTATAGGAGTCTGAGATTTTGAACAGAGGTTCCTTTAGTAACATAAGTGAGCACTAAGAAGGGATTTTTGAAATGTCAACCCCCAAGGGGGGGAAACGGGATAAACTGAGCCGGGGCTGCGGGAAAGTTCTAACGAGATACCGTGGCCCCGGAACGCAAAGGGCAACTGAAGGAACGAGGTGGGTTTTAGTCAGTAAAAGTCTGACACTCCCTCCCGTTCCACCCAGAGCGGGAGAGGTCATTTGATGATTTCCCATCCTTAAAAAAAAGACTTTGTATGACAACTTTCAGTCGTCTCTTTAACATACATAATAACATACATAATTATGTACATACATGCATAACATTAATAACATCACGCCTTTAAATCCCTATTTTATTATACTACCCATACAAACAGCTAAAAGGAAACAAGTGAAGAGACGAAATTTGTCCGCATCCATTTTCACCTAAATTCTTAACGTTAATGAGATTTACTTTTTATTATCAGGTCAACCTAATAGCCTCACATGTACGTATAACTTCGTAAGAATTTTCTTTCAACTCCTAACCGTTGAGGAGTTGTACCTTCCATCATCAGCTCATTCACATGGGATGATGACTATCAGATGCAAATACTTAAACAGAAGGAAATCCTGTAAGGCCTCTTCGTCCTATAAATCCTGTTTTTTTTTTCTTTTGAGACGATGATTTTGTCTCGCATTACTTTTTCTATATAGATTTGTATGTATACTAATATTATAAAGAGGAACAATCTATTTTTTTATAAGTTTGTTTGTTTACACATGTAATCGATAAACTCCGAAACTACTGAATCGATTTCAAACATTCACCATTAGAAAGCTACATCATCCCTGAGTAACACAGGCTATATTTAATTCCAGTTGTAACAAGATTTCAGCCTGTGGAAGAAAAAGCCCTGTCGAGATCATTAAAAAACGCTATATATAACCGAATTACACGTGGGCGAAGCCGCGGGCGGAAAGCTAGTTTCAATAATAAAAACAAAACTATTGAGCCTCGCTAAATAAAAACAATTAAACAAATTGAGATCTGCTATTCTCTCCAATTTGTAGCCTTCACAGACACATCACCCGTTTCGCCTCATTCCCTTATCGCTCATTCAAGATTTTTTTTTGTTTTAATTAAGAAATAAGTCTGTATTGTTATCTAAATATAATCGTATCATCGTGTTGGGTCACCGACCTGTAAATAAGGGCAGTCAAGTAAGTATACCAATGTTCAGTTCTGAAGATAACCTCATCTGATTTTGCGTTTAGCTAAGCCAAATTATCATAATCATTTGGCTGTCTGTGATGTAATAAACAGTGTAGTTACGCGTGATTATAAATAAGATATTTAGTTGAATTGCTCCACACGCCAAATATATAGTATAAATAAATAAATATAAATATATACGGGGCAAATACACAGATTGAGTTAGCCTCGAAGTAAGTTCGAAACTTGTGTTACGAGATACTATAGATACTCAACAATACTATATTTAAAATAGGTTCCCTGTACAAATATTAGAAAAGTATAGGATCACTCCATCACTTTTCCATGGATGTCGTAAAAGGCGACTAAGACTTTAAAAAAATTGGGTTGCTTCATTTAGGCGATGGGCAACTTGTCATTATTGAAATCTCAATTCTATCATTAAGCCAAACAGTTGAACGTGGCCTTTCAGTCTTTTGATGACTGTTGGCTCTGTCTACCCCGAAGTGATATAGACGTGATCATATGTTTTGTTGTTATATATATACGGTAATAAGGGATAATGTCATACAATGGGTAAAAATACGTTAATAAAAAAAATAATAGTAGGTATTTTTCAAAATCTGGTGGAACTGTTAATATTATTAAGCCATACATACAATTTCGTCTTTAACCCATAATAGCCATAAATTAAGAGTCTCGAAAAGACCGAAATGCCACCTTCAGCTGTATGGCATTTGATGGGATTGAGATTCAAATAGTGCCAGGAATGTGCCAGGATGCTAGCCCGTCGCTTAAAAGTAGAATCACAAGTTTATTGGCCAATTTTAATCATAATAAAACTTTGAAAAAAATGCAAACGTTTTAAAAAAAATTTTTATACGAACGTTATAAATTTCATAATGATTCCTAAAGAAATCGTATCAGATAAACTTTGAATAAAATGCAAACGTTATAATTTACGTTATAAATTTCATTATGATTCCTAAAGGAATCGTATCAGATAAACTTTGAAAAAAATGCAAACGTTATAATTTACGTTATAAATTTCATTATGATTCCTAAAGGAATCGTATCAGATAAACTTTGAAAAAAATGCAAACGTTATAATTTACGTTAGTTTCATTAAGATTCCTAAAGGAATCGTATTATATAAACTTTGAAAAAAATGCAAACGTTATAATTTTGATACGAACGTTATAAATTTCATTATGATTCCTAAAGGAATCTGATACGATTCCTTTAGGAATTATTATGAAACTTTGAAAAAATGCAAACGTTATAATTTTGCTACGACCGCTACAGGTGCTACATGTCGTTGCATCTTGTAGCGCGTCGTAGGCTTTCGTAGCATATTTCAAATTTACCAAAAGGATGGATAAAAAGGATGCATGGATTTGTAAACCGTTCTTACAAACATTTTGTATGATAACGATCATATAAAATCTTTTTAAAATCAAGTTAATAAAACGTAATTTGCGATAGTTTTTCTTTTTAAAACACAACTTATTCTGATTGGCCTGGGTCTTGGTATGTTTAAGTATTTTTGGATACGTAACTGTGGCGACATCTGTACGTCACAAGACACAAAAACAAAAATCACGCGACTGGATAGCGATTTAGACTTTTTAAAAAGTCTAAATCGCGCAAGCAAAGATTTCTCGGATAAGAGCATACGAGTATATATACAACCTCCGACACAACAACATTGGAGCCGCGGTTCCCTAGGCATAACCTAGCCTGGCGGAAGATCTTCCCTTTGGTGGCGGTCGAGCTCTGTCTACCCCACATGGGATAAATAGACGTGACTTCTTGTATGTATGTATGCTTTGGATTAGTATACTTTGACTAACACAAACCACACGACATAAAAACGGTAGTATAATAAAGTGAAATGAACATTATACGAACTTGGTGACTAAAACATTAAGAAAGAATAAAATTATCTAATCTATTTTTAGTCCAAAGTCGAGGAGCACTATCCACAGATAAAATACAATCAAAACAAACTTATAACATTCAAATAAAAATTACGAGTAACAGTAAAAATGGTTTCCAATAATGCTTTTATATTGTCAGTGTAATTAACAAAGCATACTAAACAAGTAATGTATAATAAATATGTAGACAGCTAAATTAACTTACAAAATGTCTCAATGTCAAAATAAGTCGGCCATTTTGGAAGTGTAATGTGCAAAAGACACACCTCCATTGGGTACAAAGGGCATTTATCTCAGCCATTATCTTATCCACTCGGATATTATGTGTTATTTTCATTTGCAAAACAAATTCGTAACACACTGTCAATGTATGTTGATGGATCGACAAGATAAATAATAACTTTAAACGAAAAAAATACGAATAAAATTTTACCAATGAAGGGCCAGCATTTCAGCATAAAACCACTCTATATTTCTCCAATGGATGTTGTAAAAGGTGACTTAGGGATTGGAATAATTGGGATTCGGTATTTGGATAATGGCGATTGGAATAGAAATTAAGTTTTTGATTAAGTTTAAGATAAAAGATTCTAAGAGCTCTTCTGCGGTCTGTCTGTCCGAAATATGAGCAGCTCCGATTAAAATCTTATATCACTTGTGTTACATATTTTCATTGTGTACAATTAAATATCAAGTTCTCAACAATTCAATGATAATATAGCAATAGTTCATAAGGTGAATTATAATTTAAATGTAAACACTCGATAGGTTAGAAACTAAACAACGTTTCTAGAAATTCTGAACTGTTCTTTATTACGTAACTACATAATGGTTTGACCAATGTCTTAGTCCTTAAAACTGGCAGCTCCCAGTGCATTCCAGTTTAATATGATTGCAGGCTGCACGTGTCGAGCAGTAATGAAATAATCTCCATCCTGCACTAGGAGGTCGGTAATAAATAATGCAGAGTAGATATGAATACAGAGACTAAGTTTTTTAATACCAGAGTCGCCGTCCGCGGCTAGTATCCACGTTTTCGGAAAATCTTCTCCAGTTATTCCCCACCCTTAGACCACATAAGGAAAATACATGTCTTATTTCAAATCTGACATTAATGTGTTAGTCAATCACTCAGTCTGTGTTCCCTTTTGCATAGGTAGAAGATAATTGGATTGATTCTACTTGATCATCTCCGATGCCCTCTGCGTGTATCTGCTTCGACTTTATTATGCATTGGAACTTGGGGTTAGAGGTATGAATTTTTTTTCACCATGGGGTCGCCCACAATCTTCCTTTTTTTCTTTGATCCGGGTATGGTGTAGACGACTAGCGATGTTAGGCCTGATATTTGTCCCTTAGAGGTATCTCCATATTAAGTCCAAGGCGCAAATTTAAAAACTAGGTAGTATTCGCAAGTTTTCGCATGATGTGACTATACCTCTTTCCCGATCTCCTCTATGCTTGTAATGTTTGTTGACGGTACAACAATGATAACAAGACAACGGCGATCTTCTCACCACTCTGATAGCGAAAGGTCGATAAAGGAGATAAGTCGATTTCTGTGATCTATGACTTGCGGTCCCCAGTGTGCGGAAATGCTGAATAAGAAGATAATGATACTAGATAAAAGAAGAAATGATATATTTAGTGGTAGCTAATTTAACTTGCAAATTTCGCGATAGCGATAATATGAAAATCCTCATTAAGCCCTGAAGCTGAAAGTAGCCTTTTAGACTTTTCAAGACGGTCTCACTCTGTCTACCTCAAAGTAAATAAATATGAGAAGGTCGAAATACTTATTATATTAAAATCGGGATCGATGAGATAAAATATCTACAAGTTTCTCTTTTAGATCACGCCTACGTTCAGTTTTCAAAAAGAGGCATGAACTGGGTGTGCGCTAGCGTAAGTATATTTTTGATTTAAAGGAAATCTTTCCAATAAAAAGATTTTGTTTTTTACGTCCACAAACATTGAAATACGAAACGCAATTAAATATTCCACGTGACGTAAGACGCAAGCGTGACGATGGTAAGGTTAAACAAGCTACCGCTCGGAAGATTTTTATACCAGAACTTTTGAGGAAAATAACATATGATATTTCGCGTAGATTTTCCTAACTTATATAACTAGGGCCTTGTTCAATATTTGGGGTAAAAATACTTTGTAATATTTATATATCCTTCTATTTTGACGTGAAGAGAAGAAAGAAAAATAAACACTCTTTTGGGGTACTAGCTGATATTCGCGATAATAAATGAAGTCTATGTTTGACTTCGGGACTTATCTCTATTCAATATTTCTTCAAAATCCGAGTTAAATCAATAAATATAAGTAAAAATAAAAAAGAAAGAAAGTAAAACAGAATATCCGCGGAAGCAGAGGTTGTAACGGTTGTAACAAAGTCTTCACTTTAGAACATATAGTTGGCTTATCAAATTCTACCGCGGCGCTAATTAATTTTAGGTGATATCACAAAACTGGCTCAAAAGCCAATAATTAAGTTGAAATGATGATAATTTTGATATCTCGTCACGCACGCCTCCGCTACAATACTGAATTAATTAAAATAATTTAAGTTTGCGTTATACAAATATAAACAAACATTAAATTATCTATATGCTTCATTTAGTATTCAATAAATTTGATTCCATCTCATTGCTGATTCACGGTTGTTCTGCGTACATTAAATCAGCTTCTTTCCCGAAGGGTTAGGCAGAGACTACATCTTGCCACGTGCCACGATTCGTGAATACATCTTTCACTTCGTCAATATTTATAACTCACTCTCTTAATTCTAATTCCGTGTGGTTCCCGGCACCAATACAAAAAAGAATAGGACCACTCCATCTCTTTTCCATGGATGTCGTAAAAGGCGACTAAGGGATAGGCTTACAAACTTGGGATTCTTTTTTAGGCGATGGGTTAGCAACCTGTCACTATTTGAATCTCAATTCTATCATTAAGTCAAATAGCTGAACGTGGCCATTCAGGCTTATCAAGACTGTTGGCTCTGTCTACCCTGCAAGGGATAAAGACGTGACCGTATGTATGTATGTTAATTCTAACTCGTAGGTTAAGGGTGGGCTTGAACTACTATCCTGGGAACTAGTTAAGTATAGTTCGGTATATTTTGTGGTGTGGTTACTTACGTAAACGCAAGGTGGTAACGAGGCTTACACAATGTCACAGAAAGATGTATTCATTTATCCGTAATCACTGCATGATGCATGGCCGTAGATTTGTTGCAGCATCCTGGCGAAGTGGTATGCACCGACTGTTTCAGGAAACAGTTTCGTAATAAATTATCTTTACGGATGCATGTTGAATGAAATGATTAGGACACCTTTAGATGTGACTGATATTTCTTTATTATTTAAGTGGTTTTGACACATCATGTCAAATTGATGATAGTACGCCATGATGTGCCGTGTGGTTCCCAGCACTAATAACAAAAAATAATAGGGCCACTACATCTCTTTCTAATGGATGTCGTAAAAGGCGACTAAGGGGTAGGCTTATTAACTAGAGATTCTTCTTTTAGGCGATGGGCTAGCAACCTGTCACTATTTGAATCTCAATTCTATCATCCATTGGTAAGAGATGGAGTGGTCCTATTCTTTTTATATTGGTACCTACCGGGAACCACACGGCATATCAAGGCGAGGGATAAAGACGTGATTAAATGTATGTATGTACTCGTATATACGCCATGATGTAACTCTTTCGAAACCTGACTTACCTTATCCAGGATCGAAGTGGAAGGCGACTGGGCTCTTCTCCAGAGAGATGAAGGTGCACCCTTGACTAACACTAAGAAAATGGGTTAATGTAATTCTTTCATCTTTGCGTGTTCTTGTAAATTGCAACCTCCGGCTACCTTCGAAAACCCAGGTTGAGTTAAAATTTCTGACATAAGATAAGTAATCATTCTACTTATCTTTAAGAAAAGATTTGTTCGAAGTTTTTCTTTAAGAGCCATTCACTAAATAAAATGTATTTTTGTGTTCAGCAAAAATGGCGCCATATTTTGTTGTGCTTTGCAACTTCGTACATTTCTATAGACAGTCAGCTATTTTAACTGTCTTTTATTATTTCGAATTCTTTTCGAATTCTATAAAATAAACGAAGTTTTTTTTCATTATCATAAAAAAACACACTCTAGGCACATGACATAACGGTTCCAAAGTGTAAAGATGATTCTGCTATTGTCATGATTAAAAATCATGCGGTATTAAAATATTAGGTAACAAAATTATCAAATATGGTGCGATCCATGACAAGTAAATGAAAAATTGCGTCATAGATCACACCATTTTATCTGTGAGTTTGAAAACAAAATAATCCGGTGTTAAGGAAAGGTCTTCCTGCCACACCTTAAATTAGATCAGGAAAAAGTTTGACTTCATTTGGTTTTCATTAACATACATACATATCTCTACAATCACGTCTATATACCTTGCGGGGTAGGGGGTAGTAGTGGGGTTGATTTTAGTGTAGGGCTGATGTACCGATGGCTTTTGTTACTTTGAGAACGGTCAGGTTCCCCATGAAGTGCAGTCGCACCGGGCTTGAGAACACGAACGCTGAGAGAGAAAGAGAGAGAGAGAGAGAGAAGATGAAACGCCAGAACAATAGATACTGTGGATACCTGAATTTTCCACTCCTGTGTCGTAGTTTTTTTTTCAATCAAAATCTAAAGGTTGCGAGACAATAGGTCACGAAAATGATGATGATAGTAATTATATTAAAAAAAAAAAAAACTATATTAAAAAAATACATAAAAAATTATAATTAAAAACAAGCGCCATTCCATTTTTTTTCATGAGAGATGATAGTACGCGTAATATCTTTCTATTTATTTATTTATTTACTCAGACGGAAACCAATTATATAAATATAGAGTATATTTAAATAATTGGTTCAATCATATCAAGAAACAATTAAACGGCAATAGGTATTTGTTCCCAAAAACACTGACCTTAAATTAATTAATGATATTTCTTGGCAGACGTGTATTATCTAGTTCATTATTTTTATCGTCTGAATGAGTAATGAGTGGCTCGTTCGTTGTACGTTTGTGCTTTTAACGGCACGCTTTCTGCGACTGATAAAGGGGTGCTGTGAACAGGACATTGTAAAGGCGATTTTAGTGTCAATATAATACCGACTGTTTTACATACTATCATCTCTATAGCGCGAGGGAAGCGGGGGGACCTTTATTTCTCCTGTTTGTTACATACATTCATAAGTAACGTCTATATCCCTTAAGGGGTACAGTCTCGCAAAGACAGAAAGGCCACGTTCGGCAGTTTGGCTTAGTGATAGAATTGAGATTCAAATAAGGTTGCTAGCCCATCACCTAAAAGAAGAATCTCAAGTTTATAAGCCTATCCCCTAGTCGCCTTTTACGTAATCTATAAGAAAAATATGGAGCTTTATCTATTCTTTTTCCTATTGGTGCTGGAAACCACGCGCCATTTTAATACATTGAGGGAACCGGAAACGTTTATTTCTTCTATTTGTTTCCGTTTCCTGTAAAACCTAACTTAGTAGTACTTGACCAGTGATGACACGAACTTGAACTAGGTCTTAAGATCATGATGATGATTTTGAGGATAAAATATAAGTTTTATAATATTTAGAATGCAGTTTTGGAATGGAGAAAGCTGATTGTATGAGATAAATATAATCCTGTCACAATCTGAGAACTGAAGAACCTGAATCAGATTTCCGACATAGGTACCAAAAGTTGATAACTAAAACTATAATATTAATATTTATCAATTGCATCCTCAGCTGTTAGCTTCAAACCTTAGAGTCTACTTAAGCAGTACATACCTTAAGGCTGGAAAAAGATTTGGGAAAGCCTAAATCTACTGACACAAATCTGCCGTTCTTTCGACGTTTTTCACCTTCCCTACCCTGTATTCGAACCCGGGACATCAGTTTGTCACAAGCTAGCTACCGCATACGCTAGCGAGGAAATGAATTTCTTTCAGAAAGTCGTATTTCACCTTCCATACCCGGTATTCGAACCCGGGACATATGTTTGTCACAAGCTAGCTACCGCATACGGCAGCGAGGAAATGAATTTCTTTCAGAAAGTCGTATTCCACCTTCCATACCCGGTATTCGAACCCGGGACATTTGTTTATCACAAGCTAGCTACCGCATACGCCAGCGAGGAAATGAATTTCTTTCAGAAAGTCGTATTCCACCTTCCATACCCGGTATTCGAACCCGGGACATCAGTTTGTCACAAGCTAGCTACCGCATACCTACGGCAGCGAGGAAATGAATTTCTTTCAGAAAGTCGTTTTTCACCTTCCATACCCGGAATCATATCCATATTCGAACCCGGAACACTTGTTTGTCACAAGATAGCTACCTGATGCGCCAGAGAAGAAATGAATGTGGATGAAATGATTCTCCATCTTGCCGGAAACTACACGGCTCCATCACACTTTCGTTTGCAATTTTAATCACGTCATGGACTCGTGATACCAAATGTGGCGGTTACCTAATAGTACTGGTTTTAACTGGTATAGTTTATTAAGTTCACGATAAAGTCAAAAGGACACTAAACATATCAAACTGATTAATTATTATTTTTATGCAGCACTTAGTTATTTCTAGATAGGTAAATAACTTCTCCCGGATTTATATTTATTACATACATATAATCACGTCTTTATCTCTTGCGGGTTAGGCAGAGCCAACAGTCTTAAAAATGCCGTTATGATGTTTGGCTTAATGATAGAATTGAGATTCAAATAGCCCAATTTTATAAGCATATCCCTTAGTCGCCTTTACGACATTGAAAAGAGATGGATCGGTCCTATTCTTTTTTCTAATGGTGCCGGGAACCACACGGCACCACTGAGGAGAGAAGAATGAGCAGTAGCTCTTATTTTGAATTTTCTTGTCACAATACAATTGTAAGGGTTTTCGTAATTAATATCAAAACCATAAATGTTTAATAGTTTTCCGTGATGAAAGGTAACCTATATCCTTCTCTGTACCTACTCTCAACTAACAACCTGTCACTATCCATTATTTCTTTGCTCATAAGATCACATATTCCATTATTTCTTTGCTCCTTATAGTGGCAGCGTGATATTATATAGCCTAAAGCCTTCCTCGATAAATGGTCTATTTAACACAAAAAGAATTTTTCAATTCGATCCAGTAGTAACTGAGATTAGCGCGTTCAAACAAACAAACAAACTCTTCAGCTTTATAATATTAGTATAGATGGAAGATTTTTTGTCTACATTGTTATAAATATTGTTACTCGTACCTATTCTACAATTTAGCAAAACCAAAGGTTATCCATATTCACTTTTGTCAATTTTAAGTTTTTTAACCACCTTGAAAAAACTGAGTTTTTTAGTTTAACCTGTATGTATGTTTTTATTCGCTATTATTACGCGTTTCACTGAACTGATTTGGATGTGGATTTCGGGAAGTGTTTGTTACATTTAAGAGAAGGGTTAAGAAATTCAACCAACTTCAAAAAAGATGGATATCAATTGGATGCTGTTCTCTTTTTACAGAAGTTATAATAAGCTAGCTTTTGCGTGAGGCTTCGTTCATATAAGAATTTCCATTTATTCCTTTCCTTTGATGAGTGGTTTTCTGATAGATATGCCAGATTACGACAATATTTACCTACACACATTTTATCTACAATATTAAAGGATGATGCTTTTATCAGCAATGTTGATATAAGCTGCTTATTCTTTAAAATCACCCGTATATCGTCTGATCTGATAACGAAACGAAAGCATGGCGCCATCATGTCAGATGATCGAGATAAATTTTTCGTACTTTGATATTTTAATCTACAAATTTTCAGGGAAATTTATACAGGGTGACATTTAAAACAACTGCATCCTTTTAAACATAGACTATACCCATGCTTCTGAGCTGTTTGAGCCTAGTTTTATTTAAATTAAACGTCATCATTTTCACATTTAAAAAACCCTCAAAAACTACGTCACACGCTTTAAGACCAATACTACAAAAAAATAATTAAAACTAAACATGTAAATAAAAGTCTGAAAAATACATTATTTTTCTAGTATCAAGATCAAGTAAAGTACAGAGTTGTCGAGATCGCTCAGCTGAATGAATTGTGTCGTTGACCTCTGAATCTTACGCGTCGCTTTTCCGCCGGCCGGTGTGATGCGACGTATTTAGGATCGTGGATATTGATACTTTTATTTTTTTCGTATTTTCTGAAATATGGACCGATATTTTTCTTTTAACGTTTAAATATCTTTTAGATGAGTACACTTAACAGTTAAATTTATGCAGTTGAATTAAAAGTCACCCTGTATAAATAATAACACTTGTGTGTACATGTCATGCAGTTGGAGTATGATCATCATGATCATAGTTATAAATAGGTAGGCATTGAAATTTTAATCCTTCGATTGAAGATTCCATTATAAAAACATTGGAAAGATTAATTGGAATTTTTAAATGCTTGCTTATCAGAGTAATTACCGATATAAAATACTTTGCAAACCTGGTGTCAAAGCCTTAATTTGAAAAAGCAACGCAGTCTTTTGTGATGTATTCATTTTTTTTACAACATCGTGTTATTTAATATCATGGAAATACCACATTTAACATCATCCTTCTTGGTTGCGTCCTCATCTATCTGAAATGGAGTCATGTGGCCACAATTCGAAGTGGGTTATTCAGGTTTTTACACGAAGCAACTGCCTGACCACAATCTTGCTGGGAGCCTTGGAACTTGGGTACCTATGGGTAAAAAAATAAATGGTTGAACATCCAATTGCCTGTTTGTGCAGGTTACCTCACGATGATGATGATTACTACCTGATGAGGTCTGATACCTAAACTCTATCATTAAAAAATAATGCCGCATTTAACAGTGAAAGTATACAATGTTTGTCATGTAAGATACTGGTTTTAACGAGTTTAACCGTTTTACCGTTAATTGTAGTAATAAAATTAGGAATAAATAAAAATGGTTGAAGTTCTTCAGTTTTTATAGACAATGGACAGTTACAGTTTTATTTTAAATTCATTTTTATAAAACATCGTTATTGTCTTAATTTTTCGGGGATTTACATCATGCTGAGACATTTTTACGCGTTATCAGAAAAAATATTATTAGCATGGGAATATTTGAACTTTGCGGGTTGATCCAACTACCTCCGATGTTGCATCATCCGAGACAGATGATAAACAGGTAGCAACCAGGTGTTACAGAGTGCGCAGGCGTAACGGGGAGGCACTAAAAAGACACATTCTTTTGATTTCGAAAAATTATGCGA
Organism: Amyelois transitella; assembly: GCF_032362555.1. Taxonomy (NCBI): domain Eukaryota; kingdom Metazoa; phylum Arthropoda; class Insecta; order Lepidoptera; family Pyralidae; genus Amyelois; species Amyelois transitella. The sequence goes on along the minus strand of NC_083513.1, from coordinate 1,543,546 downwards.
ATTTGGGAAATGATGTATTATATTTTTATAATGAATTATTGTTAAGACATAAGGCAATCTAAAGATGGAAAAGAGATCAATAACAGCGTTGTCGGTAGCAGATGTGTGGGTCATAGACCTAATAAATATCAAAATGGCCGTTGGAAGAATATTCAGATTAGATGGAGAATAATTGACATTGATTGCACACGAAACTTAGCCATGCTGTCTGGTTCCCGACACCAATATTAAAAAGAATAAGACCACTCGATCCCTTTCTCAAGGATGTCGTAAAAGGCGACTAAGGGTTTGGCTTATAAACTTGGAATTCTTCTTTTATGCGATGGGCTAGCAACCTGTCACAATTTGAATCTACATTCCATTATTAAGCTGAACGTGGCCTATCGGTCTTTCAAGACTGCTGACTCTGTCTTCCCCGCAAGGAATATAGACATAGGTACATAAAATCACGCCTCTTTCCCAGGGGGGTTGGCAGAGACTACATCTTTCCACTTGCCACGATCCCTGCACACTTCTTTCTATTCATTCACATTTATAATTCTGTTCATACATGAACGCGCTCTTTATAAATTTAACTCTAAACTAACACGTCTCGTTCACTATGTAACCTATGTAGTGTGTATGTAAGTTTTGGCGTGTGTGACTCATGCGCACGTGGGCTTGCCCCCGATATGAAGCGCCTAACAGATATCTATTTTGGCAAGTTAGGTAAATACTGACTCTTGTTTATAAACACCAGGTTTAGGAGTAATCAATGGCCGCTTTGATCTGAACGCGATTTACTTAATACCTTAACTACGCTCACGCAATATTTTGTAAGATTATTCACGTCAGTGTCTACAAGAGATAAAATTTTTGTGATATCTATGTATATGACATCTGCATGCATAATTTTACTTTTTAATTATAATAGCTTATTTTGTGTGCCGCCATAGGTAGAGGAATTCCATTGCTTAATTATTTTAATTTGTGTACCTATCTACATATCTACTAGTCGATAGAAATTAGCTAAGTTACCGGAAGATTTTTTGTGTTACACATAATAATTTCAATTTTTCACAAACTGTTGCCTGCAATTTTTTGAAATTTTCATAATGATATGATAATAAAGCTCGTAGGTACTTTAATATTCCATTTGTCATTTTATAATTTTGATAGGCATATCAGAAAGAAAGAAAAACAGAAATAATTTAAAAAAATAGAAAAAACAAAAACTTTTAAATCTTATTCCAATTTATATGTTTCCAAAAAGGTTTTACTCAGCTTAATGTCATGACATGTGCATGACGCCGATTTTTAGTGGACACTTATCAATACAGTATTTAAAATAAAACCGATGCCTGAGATTATAAATGAGAACAAGACAAAGATAAGTTTATTTTCGGCACGTTTGTCTGTTTAAAGTCCAATGTCAAGAATTGGAGACCAAAGTTTGAGATCCTCAGGGATAACTGCTAGATCTTTTTGTACTCAAAGAAGGCCACAAGATATGATTAAAGATTGCCGTTTTGGGCATTTAAAGATTCATTTGCTGTTTTTGAAGTCCTTCTCCGTCCGCCCGGATTTAACAAAACATTTGCTTGTTTTTGAAATGAACATGACCTTCCATCTTTTCGAGACTGTTGGCTCTGTCTACCCCGCAAGGGATATAGACGTGACTATATGTATGTATGTATTAAACATTTCATGCGTAAAAAGTAACATTAAGAAATCCAATTATAAATATCATGCCATTAAGACATGTATATCGTTGAAAAATAAAAGTTAATTACGAGACAATTATATTAATGTAGTATGTCCATTCCATTGTTATCAATATTAAAAGTACAACTACGTTATACTAACCCTAACTGGTATTGTGTGGGTTGTTAAAAGAATTTATTGCGATAAGCGGTTTAAATATAAGATTGATAACATTTTATTTCGTAGCACGGATTTCTTTAGGTAAATTATTTTGTATTCATTATTATTGTGTACTGCGGGTTCAGAGGATAGCTGTGACTAATTCAAGACTGTTGGCTCTGTCTACCACGAAAGGGATATAGACGTGATTATATGTACGCACGTAAAGTATGTAAAGCACACATTACACAGAGTCACCTGGGTTCACACCTCTTTCCCGGAGGGGTAGGCAGAGACTACATCTTTCCACTTGCCACGACCTCTGCGTACTTCCTTCGCTCCATCCACATTCATAACGCTCTTCATGCAAGCTCGGCGGTTTCGGGTACTCTTGACCTGACCCTTTACCAGGACGTCCTTAATTTGATCAAGATACGTTCGTCTAGGTCTTCCAACTCCGACCTTTCCCTCCACACTCTACTTGTATATCTGCTTAGTCAACCTGCTTTCATTCATTCTCTCCACATGACCAAACCATCTTAACATACCCTTTTCTATTCCTGTAACTACATCTTCTACATGTAGTATAATATACATAAATATAGTATAGTAGAGCGTGACGCGAAGAAAGGCACAGGTTCAAATCCCATCTCGGTCATGTACCAATGACTATTTTCAGAGTTATGAACATTAGTTTGAATACTAACCGATGCTCTTACAGTGAGGAAAAACATCGTGAAGAAACCTGTAGATACATTTAGGTAACTGGATGTGTAACCATGGATCCAATACGGGTTAGGCTTACCTGCAAAGTTTGCAGAGGTCAGATGGGCGTGTAAAAACCTGACTGACCCAATCTAGGACCCAAAGGTCAAAGGCATACCTCGGGCTCTTCTTCAGAGTGGTGAAGCAGGCAACCGGGACTAAAGCCAGGAGGAAGAAGGGAATACAACATATATGTATAAGAGGATAGGCAGATAGGATAGGAAGAAGAGATATGCCGTGTGGTTCCCGGCGCCAATACAAAAAAAAGAATAGGACCACTCCATCTCTTTCCTATGGATGCCGTAAAAGGCGACTAAGGGATAGGCTTAAAAACTTGGGATACTTTTTTAGGCGATGGTTTAGCAACCTGTCACTATTTGAATCTCAATTCTATCATTAAGCCAAATAGCTGAACGTGGCCATTCAGTCTTTTAAAGACTGTTGGCTCTGTCTACCCCGCAAGGGATATAGACGTGACCATATGTATGTATGTATATGTAGACATGTATGTATGTTGTTGTTGCCAAGTTGAAAAGACAGAAAGGCAAGGTTCAGCTTGATGGCTTAAAGATGGAATTGAGATTTAAATAGTGACAGGTTGCTACCCCATCGCCTACAAGAAGAGAGAATCTCAAGTTTTTTTAAAGAAGCAATACACTGAGTTATTTTATGTATTTACAACGTATCACATGTATCAAAAGTTTCCTGTTAGTAACAATTTTTAGTTCAGCAAGAGTTTATCTCGCGTTGCCACCACCGGCCAACCTAATTAGATAAATGAGGGCTCTAAACAGATGCCTGCCAAGGTTTTAATGTTTTCATTGACCCAAATACGATGTTGAGGTGAGGTGATACCAGAGGTCGAGAATGCAACACGTATTGTTGATTTACCTAACAATACGTAGGGGAGACCGGGGCAAAACGAGATACTTAAGAGAAAAAACGTCACAACATGAAAATACAACTATTTATTATAATTCTCTCACAACAAAAGTAACACTTGTAGTTTTATTTAACATAATAATTATGTTTTACGTCGCTAAATCACATATTTTTTGGACAATCAGGAAATTAATCATACTAGAGAAAAATCCCATTTTGCCCCATGATCGGGGCAAAATGGGAAACGCCATGGGGCATAACGAGTACACATTTAGTCAGGTTGGCAACGTTCGCAAATATGTACCTCGTCATCATCCTCGTCCACACCTGCGCAGGAATTATGGGCCCAGCCATGGCACACGCTACAAATAACCCAGCCTTCAGTAGACTGGGAGCATAAGTAACCACAATATATACATGCGCAATCATTTCCAACGACTTCTGAACTAGTCGTCTCTCTGAACAGAAAGTTCAGGATGGCTTTTTACAAATCCACTGAGCCAGTCTTCTCCAGCTATTCCAGTCTCTGCGTTGAATGGGTTCTCGATATGGTTTCTCTCAGCTAACTGAGAAGCTAAAATACGAAGCTCTTTTCCAGTTATTCCGAAAAGGCGAGCTTCCATTGCTTTAATATACTGACATTATTCTTCTTCCTGATCCTTTTTAAACACTGTTTTAAAGCGCCCTAATGTTTTTTTCGCATTTCAGTCATTGTCTTTTGTCATTGAATCAGTGTCAGCATTTTCAGCATTTCCAGCCTTTCTCACGCGTCGCTCCAAGGTTGACGTAGGCACACTGTATGCGGTAGAGGCTCGAAGAAAGCCCATGGTCTCAGAAAGTACAGCTCTTACTGCTCTTTTCATGTCGTCTTCTTCCCATGACATTCCGGTAGTTTTACGTTTAAAATTACGTACCATTTTATCTGCAAACAAAAAAAAAATTATAACATAGATATGGAATATTATTCTACCCACATACACGGGGCACAACGGGATACTATCCCATTATGCCCCAACCATTCTGCCCCAACAGACACATTTTGTAAAAGCACCTCGCATTTCAAACCTACAAAATTATCGTGGAAAAAAGTAATCTTAATTTGAAAATTCTACACTAAAGTACCAAGTAAATGATAAAATATCACAATAGCACCGATACATACCTTGGTGCACATCGATCCAAAACACAAAACTTCGTAAGAATCTGCCTAAAAACAGTTTTTTGTCGCCACAAAGTATAAACACGTAGTGACACGCACGCGCCGCTCGGACTCGTTTGAGGAGATTGAACATCGTACGGATGGCGCTGCATCAGGCGCTGTGGTGTACACCAGTCACGCACACAAGTAAATTTCCCGTTCTGCCCCGAGCTTCGTTTTGCCCCGGTCTCCCCTACATACATAAATCACGCCTCTTTCCCGCAGGGGTAGGCAGAAACCATATCGTTCCGCTTTCCACGATCCCTGCATACTTTTTGCTTTTTGGAGAGAGAGAGAGAGAGATTCTCCAGGGTTTGTAGGTAGTGAAGTAATACTCCGTTTTAGAAGGTGAGAATGGAATATTACTTCACTACCTACAAACCCTGGAGAATCTCTCTCTCTCCAAATTGGTGACCCCGACGTGATTGGAAGCAACCTTCTTCATCATCAATTCCAATCCTCAGCATTACTCCTCACTCTGCAACAACCTTCTCCATCATCATCAACTCCAAACCTCAGCATCACTCCTCACTCTGCAAGCAGTCTCACAGCAAGCCAGTAACTGGATATCGCAGCAGGTCCATCGCAGCCGACCCACCGTGCTTCCTGGTCCTGTCTCCACCCGCACTCACTCTCATCGACTTCAGCGACCGACGCATCTACCGCAGCCCACGCCTGGATCACTTCGACAGCCGCTCTTCTCTCCAGCGTGGCAGCTCTGCACGATATCTACCGGCGTCGACAAGTCGACTTCGCTCTCTACTGTCTCGACTCACCGCAGACTACGAGCAACGCAACCGCTCACTCCTGACTCACTAGGACTTCGAGCAACTTCCGACTCACTGGAAGACAACTGGCACTGCAAGCTACTGAAGCACAGATTGCGCAGCGAAGAATCTAAGACGCGATTTCAAAGCTTTCACGGATTGGAGCATAAATACAACCTCCGACACAACATCGTTGGAGCCGCGGTTCCCCAGGCATAACACCTAGCCTGGCATAAGATCTTCCCTTTGGTGGCGGTCGAGCCGAATCATCGCTCCCGCTACAGCTTCATCCACCTTCATTACTCTCTTCAAGCAAGCTCAATAAGCTTTTGCTCGATATACTGCAATTAAGTAACTGTATTATTACAAGTGTAAAAGACTACTTTGTGATTTTCTGCAGATTAGTATAGAACCACACTTAGTCTTATGCGTCGTAAGAGGCGACTAAGAAAAACATGGTAAATAGGAATTAACGCGAACATATCGGTTTTCCTGACGTTTCGGCCGGGTTGCACCGACCGTGGTCACGGGATGACTGGTGTACTGAGGAGTTGGTGCGAGTTTTACTCGATCAAACGCGTCGAGCAAGTAAACGCGAATTTGTTTGTGATTTGATCAGCGCCATCTAGTGGTAACGCGATGGCACTAATGCAACTCCATACAAATTCGTGATTATTTGCGTTACTTCGAAGCGTTTGATCGAGTAAAATTCGCACTAACCCCTCTGGTGTTATGACTCCATCGGGGCGGTGGAATCTTCATTCACCGATGTAGGAGTCCGTTAGAGTCCGTTTTAATACAGGAAGGCGGTAGTATAGGAGTCAGAGCCGCTCAAAGTCAACTCTATTGAAATGAGTCAAGATATAAGATAATATTGCGATTATTGATGTTCAATGACATAGGTACAGTTTGAATACATTAATAATCATACAGAGCGAAAGTTTAAAAGTATATACATGCTAAACAAATGCGGGTTGCGGAAGTCAGACCACACTATTTCTGAGTAAAATCCCGTGAAATCGCCTGGTCTGCAAGGCACTTATTTCTTTGACTCATACTTTACACAGCTATTTAAAAATACTTACATTTTTCAGCAGACCTGTGTGATTTTGATATATCAGTGCTACCTTATAGCTAGTGGACACTAGGTTATGAGATTATGTAGGTGTACAAATTTGAAAGCAGATCTATACAAATACGTCAAGAAGTCATAAATTACCTAATCTGCGATTTCATTCAGCTTCACATTTCTATTGTATAAACTAAACTAAAGATAATTTTATCATTTGGTGACGTTAATGCGGACATTTCATTCCCACTGACCGGTGATGGAATATTTCATGAAAAGTATATTTATTTTTACAGTAAATAAAAAATCCCAGTGGCAAACTTGGTTGGTTTGGGTAAATCCAAGAAAATAATTTACGCATAAAAATATAATTAAACCATTTTTAACCATGTTACAAAACACACATAGATTTATCAATAAATAAAACAAAAACAAATGATAGGACGACAAAAATATATAAGTAGGTATTTATTTTATATTTATGGTCAAAATGAAATTCCAAATCGTATTCTAAGCTGTCAGCTTTGTCGCAAAAAAATTATACGTACATAATACGTGATATACGTACGTAAGTTGAACTTTCGTATTTAAAATTATATCTTCATAGCTTTAAATCTAATTTTTTGTCAGTCATAAAGTAACAAAGCTGAGCTTATATTAATAATTGTTTCCTTATTTTTTTACAGAAGCTTGTAATCTATAGGCAAATTCCCAAAGTGCTGGTTTAATTCCGAAAAATTTTGCGTCATCTTCTGGTTTGGTGGTCTTTAATGAATTTATGCCACCGAGTCTTGAGAACTGGACATAAAAAATAAGTTTGTTAATTCCTAAAGAGAAATAAAAAATCAGTTAGAATTTAATAACTTAACATTATTAAATAGAATTCATCATTATGCTCTTTATAATCGTTGCGCAATCCCGGTTGCAGTCTCAACCGACTTTCAACATTTCTCACTTCATTTTGCACAGTCTTTACGTTCTCAGATTTAGAGTCATCAATAACTTTTACATTATTAATAAAGTCTCATCTTACTTTTAAGGTTACTCAATCGGATCATAAATTTTCATTCGTAATCCAATTTTTCCTTGATATCATTATATTTTTCATACAAGTTGCTTTAAAAGTTTGTAACAGAGATATTTCAATGGGGTGTAACTTCGGCACGTGCTACCCCACCGGCGATAATTTTACTACAAATTACAATGGTGACGCCAGTGACATTGATCAGTCAACGAACCGCGCCCTATCACAATTCGGCGGGTTATCATGCACGCGCCAGATAACCTACCTCCACCATCTATATAAATCAAGATCGCTACCACAATCATCAGTACGATTTCAAACGCCAAACTATACACACATAAGGAGTTTTGAAAACTGTGCGCTGCGAAACATATCGTATTTACTAACAAATCAGTGAATTTTTTTATTTGCTAAACAACCAATTTCCCAGAAATTTTGAGTCACCCGTCAAGAGATTTGAAGGCGACCTGTCAAAAATTGAAGGCAACCTTTCAAGAAATTTGAGGCAACCTTTCAAGAAATTTGAGGCAACCTTTCAAGAAATTTGAGGCAACCTTTCAAGAAATTTGAGGCAACCTTTCAAGATATTTGAGGCAACCTTTCAAGAAATTTGAGGCGACCTTCCATTTTGGGCGAAATTTAAGAAATTTAAGGTTATCTTACAAGATGCGCGTGTTCCACTTTCTACTCTCTGCGCTGATAGCTGCGCTGCTGCTGAGCTGCCCGGCAGACGCGCGTCCCCACAAAAACCACGTCCAAAAACGTGCATACTATCACATATGCCGTCTAAAACTGTGCACCTTCCCGCCTCTACACAAAGTGCAAAGATTACGATGAGAGGAATACAAGAAAGAAAATCAGAAAGAGTCTTTGTGAAAAAGAAACGGATTAATTCGAGTATTTACTCGACAAGATTGACCTACATTAGGTCGCCGCCTAGCAGAAGTAATATCTGTACTTAATGATGAAATTGTAGTATTTTTTATTAATCTTGTTAAGTGCGTGAAGATAAAAGTTGTGAACTTTTGGGCGATCGGGTGTTCCTAATTGATTGTTTACATTTAGATAAAGTAAACGCTTGTTGTAATCAAAGTTACTGCTCAAAATGTGTATTGTTAGAGTTAAATTTATATTTATTTTTAATTTATTAGTGTTATATGATATAAACAACGTTAATTAAAAATGTTTTAATATATTTCGTTATTTTACTATTTACCCTATGATGAAAGTATCTAAATAAACCCTATAAATATTAAAAGGACAGAAATTTTCAACATAATGAATCCATTCAGAACATTTATTCAAATGTTATACTTAACGGTAAATTGTTATAGCCCCTGATTATAAGATGACTGCCATTAATTCTCTACTCATTGGTAAAAGTCTACAAGGTAAAAATACAATAGGTTTAAAATTATCTAGGAATAAAAGCCTAGTTTTAAAATAAAATTTTCATTCATCTTAAGGCGATGAGACTATGTTCAACAGGTTAAGATAATAACAATGTTTGGCAAGTTTATATTTTTCATATCACTGCAGATAACCCTAGTGCAATCAGAAGGCACCAATAAAATGCATTTGTTACATAATACTCGTTTTTATACAAGGTCAAATGTAAAGAAATTGGAATGAAACAGCCAGTGTCCGTAGCAAGACGTGCGACGACGTTTTTATAGCGCGAAAAACTATCGCTGTCCCGTTCACGTCACAAAGAAAAGCGAAACAGCGATAGTTTTTCGCGCGATTAATAAATTTTGATAGACATACCGCCTTTTTTATACAGGCATACACATATATGTCTCTCTGCGTGAGACCAAAAGGACTTATAAGTTCTTTGGATTTGAACTTATTAGAACTATACAGTATAAGTGGTTGCCTGCAACAATAATAGGACCACTGCATATCTTTACTATGAATGTCGTGAAAGGCGATTAAGGGAGAGGCAGTAGTATAAACTTAGTATTCTTCTTGTAAGCAGTGGGCTAGCAAACTGTCACAATTTGAACCTCAATTCCATCATTAAACCGTTCAGCTGAATGTCACTCAAGACTGTTTGCTCTGTCTACCCCGCAGTGGATATAGACGCGATTATATGAATGTCGTAAAACGTAACTAAGGGAGAGGCAGACAAACTTAGTATTCTTCTTGTAGGCAATGGGCTAGCGCAACATATCACTATTTTAACCTCAATTCCACCCGTTCATCTTAATCTAGCTCAAGACAGTTTCCTCTGTCTACCCCGCACGGGATATAGACGTGATTATATATACATTGTATGTACGTATCACATGACAAGTACAATTACGTCATCCCCCTCGTGTGGTTCAATGTTGGGGTCGGTTAATGTTGACGAATACTGACCGACTCTAATGGGCACAGATTGTATGATTGCAGCCGTAGGTAATGTCTGTATGAAGTTGAAATGCATCATGGCGGCGACTTTGTAGTTAAACGTCGTTAGGTGTGTGAGCATTTTTGAATCACTATACAATACATACATATATACATATGGTCACGTCTATATCCCTTGCGGGGTAGACAGAGCCAACAGTCTTGAAAATACTGTACAATCACTATACAGGTCGTGTGATTAATATAACTGTTAAACTGATGAAGTTAAAATGTTAAGACTGATGATGATGTGCCGTGTGGTTCTGGCACCAATAGAAAAAAAATATAAGGATCACTATATCTCGTTCCCATGGATGTCGTAAAAGGCGACTAAGGGATGGGTTTATAAACTTGGGATTCTTTTTTTAGGCGATGGGGTATCACCCTGTCAGTATTTTTATCTCAATGCTATTATTAAGCCAAACAGCGGAACGTGGCCTATCAGTCATTCAAGACTGTCGGTTCTGTCTACCCCGAAAGGGATATAGACGTGATTATATGTATGTATGTTGTTTCCATAATAGGATACAGGTATCGCTTATTGACATAACTTAATAATTATGTCAATACTACCGCTTCTAAAGCGCAGATGTAGAAGAAGCGGCGGAACAAACTACACTGCAGCATTTACGCCGGACGTCAATTTACAAATATAGATCTTGAATCTCAACTGCGGACTAATGCACATTGTCTCCATTTAAAAATGAAATAGTGAATAGGCCGCGTATAACCGGATTTTATTTATATTTGTGTTTTTTTTTATATCACCTTTTGCTAATTAGAGAAAGCTTTTCAACGTTTCCATGTAAAAGACATCAACGCGTTTGAACTTTTGGAAACTTTTAAAAATATAATTGACAAGTATCTATAGATTTTGGTAATTTTATACATGCGTCGATATGTTTTCAATAACCATAGTTTTAAGCCCGTTGGCCCACATATAATACTAAAGAACATACAAAACTATGTTAGCAAAAAATATACCTATAAAATAAATAAAAATATTAACACTATTTTCTGTAGCGGTACCAATCCGCACATTGAAGAAAATGCTGCAGTGCAGTTTGTTACCGCTTCTTCTGCACTGATGCCTTGGAATCGGCAGTAAACTTGGTTTTAAGTAATTTATTTGACTTCAAACAATGTTGTGAAAGCAAAAAATATGACAATTATTAAGCGACATGAAGAATCCTATAATAATGATAAAAATGGCTCATGGCACCCAGTGACCCAGAATGCCTCGCTACATAAGGGCGTGTTGGTTCCAACACTAATGTATGGAAGTGAAAGTTGGGAGAAAAAGCATGAAAGTAGAATAAACGCGGTGAAAATGAGAGCGCTTAGGAGTATGATGGGTGTAAAATTTAGTGACCGGATAAGGAACAGCGTGATAAGGGAATGTTGTGATGTGAAAGAAGATGTAGTTACAGGAATAGAAAAAGGAATGCTTAGATGGTCTGGTCATGTCAAGAGGATGAATGAAAGCAGGTTGACTAAGCAAGTATACAAAGTGAGAGTGAATTGGACTGTTGGAGTGGGAAGGCCTAGACGAACGTACCTTGATCAAATTGGAGACGTTCTAGCAAAAGGTCAGGTCAAGAATACCCGAAACCGACGAGCTTGTATGAATGGAATTATGAATGTGAATGAAGCGAAATAAGTATGCAGGGATCGTGGTAAGTGGAACGATGTGGTCTCTGCCTACTCTCCGGGAATGAGATGTGATTTATGTATGTCCCAGAATGGGTGCTACGAGCCACTAGGCTTTAGTGGAACTAACTGAGACGTTTTCGTTATATCCCTTGCGGGGTAGACGGAACCAACAGTCTTGAAAGACTGATATGCCACGTTCAGCTGTTTGGCTTAATGATAGTATTGAGATACAAATAGTGGCAGGTTGCTAGCCCATCGCCTAAAAGAAGAATCCCTAGTTTATTAGCTTATCCCTTAGTCACCGTTTACGACATCCATGGGAAAAAGAGTACTGTTACAAAGTGTCGAGAACTAGTGGATCTTCTTCTGTCGTTTTTCTTTTAATCTCGGCAACCACACGGCAACTATACAAAGGCACAGGTTAAAAAATAATCATAAAAATGAATGTTAAAAGGTTCACGTAATAAGTAATCAGATAATTATGTGGCTGTAGTTGTGTCACGTAGAGATACGAGCAAGTAAGGTAGCGACCGATTACTTGGAACACAAAATGGCATAGAGACAGTTTTTTTCTTTTTTTCTTTTTTTTTTTTGCTTATCACAATCACTAGTGTTGGAAGTTTGAACATCAGTCGTCGATAAATTGATTGTACCTTTATTATTTAGACCTCATGATATAAAAAAGTTATACTTAATTTTTTTACAATACTTTACGCAATAAATACATATAATCACGTCTATATCCCCTGCGGGGCAGACAGAGCCAACAGTCAAAGATTGATAGGTCACATTCCGCTGTTTGGCTTAATGATAGAATTGATATTCAAATAGTGACAGGTTGCTAGCCCATCGCCTAAACAAATAATCCCAAGTTTGTAAGCCCATCCCTCAGTCGCCTTTTACGACATCTATGGGAAAGAGATGGAGTGGTCCTATTCTTGCCGTGTTGTTCCCGGCACTAATAGAAAAATACCTACTTAAATATAACATTTTTTAGTTTTTTTTTTAATTTAAAAAGTTGACATTTGGCCTCTACCTTATTTTCTCCGTGTGCTATCACTGCAGAGATCACAACGGACGGCAGAATTTGAACACCCTAATGGCGGCAAATGTGTTGATCCGCCATTGCAGTATTGTGAAATGGCGGATCAACACATTACTATGTAGTGCACTTTCGTCACAGATAACATAGTAATTGTCGCCGGCCGGTGTCAGTGCGTCACCCTATTATTTATATAGATCGTACGATGCTAACAATAAACATAATATGACAAACGTATTAGTTAAATATCTTCTTTATTCCGTTGAGATAAAGGCTAGGTTTTATGATGAGATGTTGACCTACGCATTTCACTGTCATGTGATAAGTGGGCGGAGTTTGATAATTGGTCATTGTAGATTGATAATGATTTTTGAATGGGTGAAAGTGGATAAGAGTATTAGGGTTTTAAATAGTAGATTGGTCATTATCATTTCAAAATCTAAAATCAATATTTTATTCTGTAAATAGTCGTTCGCAGGCATTTTCTACGTTCAGGCACATTTTACATTTCATACATACATACATATAATCACGTCTATATCCCTTGCGGGGTAGACAGAGCTAACAGTATTGAAAAGACTGATAGGCCACGTTCAGCTGTTTGGCTTTATGATGGAATTGAGATTTACATTTCAATAAATTAAATTTAAGTTATATCAAATAAAAGCTGTCCCGCGACTTCGTCCGCGTAGAATAGTTATTTTGGTCATGATTGAAGCCCTCAAGGATGAATAAATTTCCCCGTTTTTTTTTTTACATTTTCCATTATTTCCTTGCTCTTTATAGTTGCAGCGTGATGTGATATGGCCTGAAGCCTTCCTCGATAAATGGTCTATTCTACACAAAAATAATTTTTCAATTCAAACCAGTAGTTCCTGAAATTAGCGCGTTCAAACAAACAAACAAACTCTTCAGATTTATAATATTAGTATAGATACAAAGGAAGGGAGTATAAATAATGTTGCTTTCTCGTCTGCGCTAGGAATACATTCAGCTGAACGTGGTCTTTCAGTCTTTTCAAGACTGCTGGCTCTATCTACCACGCAAGGGTGTAAGACGTGATTGTATATGTATAAGATTTGCGAAAAACTAGAATTTTTTGTAGGAGGCGCTTAATTCGCGCGGGCAAAGCTGCAGGTAAAAGCTAGTTGTTAATACAACCTTTTTAATATACATATCTATAATATTTTTAACCGACTTCAAAGAGGAGGAGGTTCTCAATTCGACCGTCCGACGATTTTTCTATTTTATATATAAAATCTACCTCAACAGTTTTAACATTTGTTCACACATTTATATAGTTAAGTACCTATTGCATCTTCATAAGGTCTTAATTAAGTGTAAAAGATAATAATATATAAAATAAGATAATAATATATAAAGAGAATATGATGACCTACCCTTGTCGATGTAATATAATTAGTTGCACTAATTAGATTAAAGGTTTACGACCGGATGCAAGGTTGATACACTCGTAAATTATAATGTTGATCTGAAAATAACTAAGTGTCACCAAATTGATTACTATTTAAAGCACTTGGAAAAATGAAACACTCATAAAATTATCTACAGTATGTAATGTTGTCATAAGTATATGTTTACATTTACACATCATCACTTGACAATAACTTTAGGAACAATGGCACAGTGACAGGGGCCCGAGTCTGGTCAGACATTGCCACAATTTTAAAAAGAGATGCCCAAAAGTATCTATTTATTAAGCACAGTGAAACCAAAATTGTTTGTATAAGGAAAGGTGCGACAGAAAGGGTTTTTTTACTGAAACTACTTCATTTACATGTATTGTACTTGTAGAGCTTTCTATTTATGCAGGATTTCATGAGCACATTTGATAAACTTCGTTCGGACGCTCTTATCCACGAGTTTTCAAAACCTGAATTACTATCTCTTTTTGGCATTTTGGGCAATACTAAATAAAAAGAAATAACATCATATTGGATGTGATGTTCTGTCTTGTAAAAAAGGTATTGTTTATTTTTTTGACAATTGATATTGGTTGAAAATGATGCCCTATTGTATACAAGAGACGGGTCCCAGGCAAGTCACAGATTTAATAATATGCCACACACAAATTATTGTTTACACAAAAAAACCAGTATGAACACACACTCGAATGTTATTATTCGATATTATGTAGATTACAAGCTACCCGATAAAAAAATAATAACAATATAGACGATTCTGAACGGTCCTATCTTAAACAAAGTAGCAATGTTTTTTTTTACAATTAAGTGATATTATTATCAGCAAACTTTTCGCTATTTTGATTTCGTCAGAAAAGCACTAAAAGATTCCAAATACGTTTTACTTCTCACAATCAGCAATTGGGGGGTTAAATTGTTGTGAATAAATTAGTTATTTAACATAAATAAGATTGTACATAAATATAAAAATGTGCAAATCGTTGCAGTCAGTTGCAGGTTCATAAACACCGACTTACGAGTACATCAAGATTAAGCCGCGCATTTTATAGAGAGCCCTAAACTGTATTTACCCCACATGTCTTCATAATCCCTAACTAATATTATTTATAAATACGAATGTCTGTCTGTTCTGCATTCACAAGAAAACCGCTGGACAGATTCTTATTAAATTTTGTATGCATGTAATTAAAAACCCGCGATTTATGTGGTAGTTTTGGAAATAAGTTTTTTTTTTCAATATAGACTTATTACAAAAATGTTGTGAAAATAAGTAGGTAGTTAGTTCTTATATAATCATTCCGTTTCCGAATTAGATGCAAGGTTCCGAATCGATTTTGATGCAATTTTCAGGAAAGTGTTGTTACACTTGACATGACATGCTTTCATGTTTAACCGACTTAAAGAAATGAGGATAAAGATTGTAGGTAGTCGGTTCTCTTTTTACAAAAGTTATCATCGTATTTAAGTTATTTCTATATTCTCTCACACCCTGAATCTAACTGCAACGAAAAGTTATCGATAATCCAATATTGTCACACATATCCTCAATCACCTCCTGCCGTCTGCCATCACCTGGACTGCTTAACGTTGAGGACCTGGTCGTACTTCTTCATTTGCCTCGTGGCGAGGTCTACATCCACGTCGGTTAGGTAGTAAGCCTCAAAGTTGCTTAGCGGTCGCAGCATGATGTATAGACGTTCAGCGTACTTCCTGTGGTTGAAGTTAAAAACGGATGACAAAAGAGCTGTTCTGAGCTTAGGTTTTAGAATAGAATAGATTTAATTTTAAAATTGGATTCAAGGTATCACTTATTGACATCACATAACTGAAATCTTTTTATATCTAAAACCGCTTCCAAAGCGGATGGAAAGAAGATGCGGCGGAACAAACTACACTTCATTTGTAAAGATTACGATAGTGGGTAGGTAGCCTACTACCTAAAGTAGTATCTTTCTAAAGTAGTACCTATACTACTTTAGAACAGTGTCACTTTCCCGTGGATGTTGTTAAAGGCGATTACGGGAATAATCATTTTTAAGGTACAACAAACGTGAACTGAACAAGATTAGGCCTATTAGGCCTATAACTGCCTCTGTCGCAGAAGTGGAATAGTGTTGTTTTGTTCAATTATTTGAATTATACAGCGCTCCAGTGTCATAAGATAGACCCTGGTTTCCTATACCATATACTAATAAATCATTTAAAAAAGGAAACTATATTGTAATCTTTCGTTGTGTCACTGTAGATGTGTAAACGTGTGGAGTGTCAAATAAAAAAGAAAAATATTTCGGTACAAAACTACTTCTTACTTTCTTACCAAGCGGTTGTCCGGTTGTCCATAAGCTATAGATAGATATATAGATAAAACTCTTTATTGCACCATAAGAGTAAAACATACAAAACAGCCCAAAACAGACAAAGTTGGTATAAAGGCGGACTTATCGCTAATGCAATCTCTTCCAGTCAACCTTTGGTTGGAAAGTAACCAAGAGTTCTATCGTTAGATACATACATACATACATATGGTCACGTCTATATCCCTTGTGGGGTAGACATAGCCAACAGTCATTTGATAAACATCGTTAGATGCAGATTTTAAATCTACACTGAATTGTCATAAGCGTAATCTCTTCTTAGAGTACTTACTTCTTAGACCTCAGTCGAAACGCCAAGAGTACAATGATAAAATCTGAACAGAACAGGACTTACCTGACGTCAGTGTTCTTGTCAGTGAGCAGAGTAGCCAAGGAAGAGAGCGTCAGTCGCCTCGCGTTGGCCGCTGAAGGTGGTCGCGCCTTCAGGAGGTCTCGGCCGCCGCTGGCTAGTGCGCAGCAGACCACCAGCAGGCGGGCGGCTGCCCCACGTACTAGACCGCTTTTGTGTCTGAAACACATATAAATTCACTCCTTCTTGGAGTGTAAGCTTAACCATTTTCCACTTGACTTAAGATGTTGATCTGAATTGCACCTTATGTACAAAATTACCTTGCAACATAGGTTTTGCATAGTCTACAACTCTTGTGCATAGGTTTTAGTGTACTCTTGGCCTAATCTTTCACCAGAATATCTCACCACGTAGTTACTATATGTTATTAATTCGCTTTTGTTTATGTTGCATACTAACTTGGCTGGTGACTACTCGCAAACTCCTCATAACATGAGGATGCCATACCGCATGAAGTGCCCATTTTAAAGCCTGAATATTTTTCATCCTGTCAGTCAGTCAGTCCTTCATCAAGTTACAGTGCCGAGGGAACCTTATAAACTTTATCCCTGATCGAAACTATCAAGGATGCAACCGACAAAATACTCAGATGATAAATTTGATGGCCACAGAGCTGAGTACCCGGCGCCGTGCATGCACAGAGCGGTGACGCCGTGCGTTAGTTCGACGTCAAAGACCAGGTTGATAGTCAGGAAATTATAATAAATTTCACCAAAGCCCTCTAGATTGATGATGAGCACAGAGTAAGAGTTCATTACCCGGCGCCGTGCATGCACAGAGCGGTGACGCAGTGCGTTAGTTCGCCATCAAAGACCAGGTTGATAGTCAGGAAATTGAAATAGACTTCACCAAATCTCCCTAGATTGATGATGAGCACAGAACAAGAGCTTACCCGGCGCCGTGCATGCACAGAGCGGTGACGCAGTGCGTTAGGTCGACGTCGCAGACCAGGTTGATAGTCAGGAAATTGAAATACACTTCACCAAATCCCTCTAGCTTGATAATGAGCACAGAACAAGAGCTTACCCGGCGCCGTGCATACACAGAGCGGTGACGCAGTGCGTTAGGTCGACGTCGCAGACGATCTCGTCCAGGGCCAGGTTAGCAGCAGTCCTCACCGGCCGGCTGAAGCTGCCAGTCTTGATGAGAAGCGTCGTGACTGCTTCGTAGAAGTCCTAAATGTGAATAACGATATGATAAGCATACATACACGCATATAAATACGTCTATACCCTTTGTGTGGTAAACAGGGCCAACAGTCTTGTAAAATTATCCTCATGCCAAAGAGCTGAAGGTTCCCCACCTTCAGCTATTTGCCTAAATGATAGAATTGAGATTCAAATTGTGACTGGTTGCTAGCCCATCGCCTACTAGAATAATCCAAAGTACCTATATTAGCCTATTCCTTAGTCGCCTTATACGACATCTATGGGAAAGAGATGAAGTGGTTCTATGCTTTAGTGCAATGGACCACATAGCTAACGATGAGATATCGTAGAAGAAAAGTAAGGCGGGATTCAACCGGCACAAACTCCTTTTAGAGATACCTAATTATGGAGTTATTAACAACAAGAACGATTTATCTAGAACTACGTTAAGGTACCAAATGACATTGATTTTATTTTGATAATCAGTATGTTAACCCGGACATATTATCTCTGACTTTTCTTTTCAATCAATCAACTTTTATGACAATTTTATTCGCATAAGTAACTTTGACATAATATTAAAACGTGGGATCAGGGTTATAAAGAATTTAGTATCATCGGTTATTCAATTACTACCACCAAGCGATGAACCGGGAAGAACCTGACTCTGTTAATGTTATTTATGACGCTGTTTGTGGTCTTATTTAAGAATTAATAAATAAAACTGTGTAAAAAACCTTCAATTAGGTGGCTGAAGAACTTTGGGTAACTGAAAGATACAGGTTTCCAAAGATTAAATACTTAAATTGAAGAAGGTACCTAAAGTTGTAACCTGTAGGTAAAATAACAGATACAATAGTTGAAGAAACATTTATCACCCTAATGTTCTTCGTGAGTATCTTCAACATATGGTCACTTCTATATCCCATGCGGGGTAGACAGAGCCAACAGTCTTGAATGGCCACGTTCAGCTATTTGGCTTAATGATAGAATTGAGATTCAAATTGTGACTGGTTGCTAGCCAATCGCCTACTAGAATAATCCAAAGTTTATTAGCCTATTCCTTAGTCGCCTTATACGACATCCATGGGAAAGAGATGGACTGGTCCTATTCTTTTTTGTATTGGTGCCGGGAACCACGAGGCACTTCAACTTTGAACCTATTAATGGCGCAGTCAAAAGTGAACGTATCACGAACCGGCTTTTTAGTATAATTGGTATTCTTGATGAGAGAAGCCAGCGTGTTGCAGGCCGCTCGTGACACCTGCGTGCGCGGCGACTCCACATGTGCGCTCACCTGCAAAAGAAAGGTATGACGATACGTAATCTACCAAAGATTAGGTAAATACTACTACTATACTTTACGGCTACTACTACTCTGTGGCGCAGCGGTAGTACGCTTGTCTGTGTCACCGTAGGTCCCGGGTTCGAATCCCGGCAAGGGCATGATGAGATAATAACTTTTTCTGATTGGCCTGGGTCTTGGATGTTTATATATATATATAAGTATTTATTATAAAATATTGTATCGTTGAGTTAGTATCTCGTAACACAAGTCTCGAACTTACTTCGAGGCTAACTCAATCAGTGTAATTTGTCCCGTATATATATTATTATATATTATATTATTACTATACTAGAAGATGTTTATCTTGACGACATATTGATAGTTATAAAGGATGTTAAATGTTTGTAATTTTCATTAATCCCAAACATAGAAGGACAAAATCTTTCCTCAATCAAGCCTCTCGACCAACTCGAGTTACACGGTATTCCAACTTATGTTTTTAAAGTGAAAATTTACTTGTCTTATAAGGTCTGCGATTCGATTTTCCGATATGTTCCCCCAATACTTTTGAAGAACTTTTGGCATTTCTTCTAGAGTCTCCGCCGTTTTCATCCTGAAAATTGTAGAAAATCTCATAGTGAGACCAGTAAGAAAATAGCTAAAACTTGAGTGAAATCTATTGCAGTTAACAAAATAAAAATTTACCTCAGTTCAGTTCAGACGAGTTTGGAAGAAATAATAAAAGACAAACGCTCTTTATAGTAAAATCTTTTTCAATCTTCCCTTAACGTAACGTAGGAAGACATTTGATGCAGGTCAGGTCATACCTAATGTGGAATACTATAGAAGAGGCATGTGTCCAGCAGTTGACTTTAACAATCCAAGATAATATAAATAGAAATCCACTTAATTGGCGTAGTTGATAATACATAAAAGTTTGTAAAAAAACTAGTAGGTACGAAAATGGTTAAACCAGAACAAAGGCCCTCTGTTCCTGTTTCAGCACTTCCAGCTAACACTAGAGTCAAAGGAGAATGTATCTTGCTAGGCTGATAGGCAGAACTGGAAAGAATACAAACCACGAAGCGGACTTCAGTCTCCTCAATAGCTCTACACATAGCGCGTCACATCCCCGATCAGCCAAGTCTCCAAGTTTCTCGTTCGGCGAGAGGCTGCGAGGAGAATTGCTTCTACTTTTCAACCTGGATGGATAATCATTGTTCATAAATAAGTTATTTAAACGAATATGTGATGAGCAGGCAAAAGAAGTTTGAAAAGTTATCAGTAAAATTATCAGACCCAATGGTTGACAGATAATGCTTCCAGCATTAAGTCCGCCAAATACACTTGTATTTTGTGCAATGAAGTTTAAATAAATTATATATATATAGCTTCTACCTAAAGACAGACGTGCTAAATGTGTAAGCTTGCAGATTTGTGTGACGGCGGCTTGTTTTCAGAGCAGTATTTCTTTAAATAAAATGTTTAGGATGATATTGTTAAAAGCCGTTTTACTGCTAAAGAAAAACGCTAAGCTCAATAAACAGGCACACTAGTATAAAGTATATAAATTAAGTAAAGTAAACCTGTTTGGTGAACTATCATGGTTGCTCATCTTCAGCTCCCTTATTTTCTTCTTTATGCTGATGGAAGCCGTAGAGGTCGTGAATGCATGCTCGTTTGTTGTCGTCATGACGCTCATGCCGGACGTGTGGTGCAAATTACTCTTTACTTGTCCTTCAATAGGTGGTAATCGCACAGAATCAATAAATTCCTTTTCTTCCATTGGATCTGCTGATAAGTTATAAATTTTTTGACATCTTAATATTAATTATCTGATGAATGGGCAGTAAATTTTTAAAATTTATTAATTGTAAACAGATTTACATAAGACGTACCACAACTTCGACCGCTTAACATGATGCTTTCTCCCGAACCCATTTCTTTAGATGTGACCTCCCATCGATCTTGTCCTTCGTACAGACATTTGACTGCCGCAGCTTTGTTGGATATACTGGGGTTAATCGACAGAGTACATTTGATATGCGGGTTATCTGAATTCAATGAACTATTATTACTATTGATAGGAGGTAATTTGAAGTCGTCGGTTTTAGATTCTTGTGATTTCAAACTTGAATCTTTTGTAGCTTTATCTGTTCGATCAGAGATTATTGTGTTGTTTGGCGTAATATCAAGTATTATGTTACTATTTTTAATTGTTGATTCTTCGGTCAACGGTGTCAATAACCCGAAATGACGCACTTGATCCTGTGATTTTGTATCAATCATTCTATTTGGCGAATGGTCAACAGTTTGAGACAGTTTTTTGTATAAATCGTCAACGTCATTACATAAAGACGTAACGTCGCTAAAGCTATCGGGTTCTTCTTCCTGTTGCTTAGATTTCTCCATCAAAGAATCATCGTCAATATCAGATTCAGAATCCGGAACAGGCGGGCATTTAAAAACATTTCGTTCATTTTGATCATCGCTTAAAAAGCTTTCAGATAAATCATCTTGTATAATATTTAGCATTTCACTATTCGAACTGCTAACGCTTTTTTCTACAGTGTTTGGGCTTTCTGTATGTGACATTGGAAATTTCGAAGAACCATCATCAAGGGAATTATTCAAAAGCTGATTACCTAAGAGATTGTAGTAGGCCGGTGTTGTAATTTCAGCGTTACACAATTTTGGTATGTTATCAATGAAGTCAGTTCGCGTCTCAGTTAATTGTATTTTACATTCAATAGTCCTATTCTCTGTTATAGAGAGAAATGAAGTTTGTGTTTCTAGATGATGGCTTGTACCATTTTTTAGCGCGCGATCAAGAGCGGCTAGCTCCAAAATGGTTCTGCTAGTTTGTGTGAAACTTTCTTGTGCAAAATCAAATGCGTTAACACTCGCAGCAGTAGTTTTCGCAGACGATTCGTATTGTACAAAGGCGTCTTGTTTGATCAAAGGCATAACATTTGTGGATGAGCATTTTTGGTTGAGCAGCGGAACTGTTTTGTCGCTGTCATCACTGTCACAGTCTATAACGTAGGTCTCCTTGCCAGTGGAATTATGTTTGTCTGTTTTGTCTGAACCACTGTCCGTGAAGTCAAGGGAATACACGTTCGAGGTGGTTACACTTTTCTGAGAGTCTGTGTATTTAACGTCACCCACGAGATCTTCGATTTCGTCCTCCTGGTAATAACATAATTTTATACATACATACATAAAATCACGCCTCTTTCCCGGAGGGGTAGGCAGAGACTACCTCTTTCCACTTGCCACGATCTCTGCATATTTCCTTCGCTTCATCCACATTCATAACTCTCTTCATGCAAGCTCGGCGGTTTCGGGTACTTTTGACCTGACCCTTTACCACACGGCGCTTAATGTAAAATTTATTATTAGGCAATACCTAGGTATCTAATATTAAATATTTACCTTTTTAACATAATTTTGTTTATTATTATTGTAGATATAGTAACTACGTACATTTAAATGCATATTCTTAATTCAGAACATCAGAGCTGTATTTTTTATGAAAAGATCTTTCTGTAAAGATAAGGGATCCAACTAAAATTAAGTCGGTTTTTTCTTCATGAACAACTCTGTAGTGTCTTACCAATTTTTTTCGGAGGGCATTTCGCCTTTTATAAATGGATTATGTATCAAACTTAGGAACGTAGGGAAAAATTGCTGCGAAAGTTAACCAAATTATTGAGTTACGTAAATGGTTTTACCATGTGTTTAGGTACTTACCATGATAATGAATTTTGAATAACAATATAAATTAAAATATCTAGCGCTATGTAACCACCGTAACGTGTATTTTTACGTATTTAAAATATTTCAGTGCAATTCTGACAGGCCATGACAACTTTGAAATGCGAAACTGTCACACTGTTCAGGCGTTTTTATTTATTGAAGTCATTGGAGGAAGAAGGTGTCTCAATGGTTACTTCGGGAAGAGGTTGAGGTTCGCAATAAACGTTGTTACATTCATATACATATAACGCATTTTTCCTAGAGGGGTAGGCAGAGACTACATCTTTACACTTGCCACGATCCTTGCATACTTCTTTCGCTTCATCCTTATTCATAACTCTCTGCAAGCTCGTCGGTTTCAGGTACACTTGACCTGACCTTTTGCTAGAACGTCTTCGATAAACGTTGTTAAGTCAGGTCGTCAATAGGACTATTATATCTTCTTTTTCGTCTTGGCATTAGCCCTAGTTACGTCTCACCTCTCTGGGAAAAGCACAGGATGGGTTCTTTCATCATGAGCTTGAATTGGGTAAGCCAGGTTATTACACAAAGCGACTCCAATCTGACTTCCTCAAACTATGCAGGAGAAACCTTACCCACATTAGATGACGAAAACACATATAGCGAGTAAAGGATTTTATCATGGTAAAAGTTACATTAAGTAGGTATTTAGATAAATGGAAAACAGGAGTGGTTTTATAATAATGTGTCGGGAACCATACGTCACCACTCGACCTCTTTACGTAGATATCGTAAGGGGTAACTAAGGGAGTTAATAGGTAGTTAACACTTGATAAAACTTGGAAACAGCCAACAGTCTCTTGAAAAGACTGAAAGGCCACGTTTAGCTACAGCCAAATGCGGGCTTTCATCATTAAGCCATACATGGCATGGAATCGAGATTCAAATAGTGACATGCTAGCCCATCGCCTACAAGAAGAAATCCTAGTTCACTAGCCGTTAGTCGCCTTTTACAAAATCCATGGGAAAGCTATGGATTGGTCCTATTCTAAAGTGCAGGGAACCCCACGGCGCTTAATGTAAAATTTATTATAAGCCAATACCTAGGTATCTAATGTTAAATATTTAGCCAAAGTTACCTTTCATTTAGTGTGATGAACATCCATCCATTTATAAAGATATGTGTGATTTTACTTTGCAATGGACCATCCTGATAAAACACTACATTGAGGGGCCGCGGCTGATGCCAAACTATTATCAGTACAGAAATTAATATCACCATAGACAAACAATTTCGTAGATTTTCGTTTTATTTCAGGACTGGCTAGAAAAAATAAAAATTCTTTTTTTTTAGTTACACTATTGAAAACTGAAACTCCGTTGCCGGCACGGGTACGAACGAGTGTCATTCATAGATAATGTTATGTACGGATATTTTTTTTTTACTCCGGACTTGACACGCCTTTAAATCCATGTTTCTAAATAGTTTTTTACGTGTGAAAATACATAATGTGAGTATCGAAAAGAATCTCGCAAAACAGTAGTTTTTGAGGACACACAAAGACAGTCACAGAGACAAATATTTATATAGACAGTTTAAGAGCCTTATTATAGGTACTTACTTTTACAGAATTTTAACCTCAAAAACGACAAAGTTTGATTCGCCTGCCAGCAGTGTGTGACACCGGAAGTCCCATGTTCGAATCCCGGCCAGAGCTTGATGAGAAATGAACTTTTTCTAATCGGCCTGTGTCTTGGATGTTTTACTTTTTTAGTATTAATTATTAAATATAGTAACGTTGAGTTAGTATCTCGTAACGCGTACCCGAACTTACTTGGAGGCTAACTCAATCTGTGTAATTATATTAAACGCTCTAATTCAGATAGTCGAGCCTCTCGACTCCAATAATGTTGTATCTAGTCATATGTATGTCTGCGACATCTATTGCAACTATCATATTGCGATCACTAAATAATGACTGACTAGTTCCGGGGGATAAAAGGCTTATATATTTAGAACTCTCGATTTGAGAACTAGTTTGGGATCAATTTTTTGCTAGTGCAACGGAATCGTCCTAAAATATGCCAATGTTGTGTTTAATTTGAATGAACTACTTACTGAAAGAAAGAGAGAAAAATATGTAATTTATTTTGACATCACACAGTCAATACACAACAAAGTAACTACAATATGTGAATGCCATAGCAGGTCCCGACTCAGTGATACGCTGAAACACGTTCAGCAATGGTTTTCAGCCGGGACCTTATTGTGGCATATAATACATACATACACACATAATCACGTCTATATACGGGGTAGACAGAGCCAACAGTCTTAAAAAGACTAATAGGCCACGTTCAGCTATTTGGCTTTGAGATAGAATTGATATTCAAATAGTGACAGGTTGCTAGACCATCGCCTAAAAGAAGAATCCCAAGTTTATAAGCCTACCCCGTAGTCGCCTTTTACGACATCCATGGGAGAGAGATGCGAGTGGTCCTATTCTTGTTTCTATTGGTGCCGGGAACCACACGGCGATAATAGACACAGAATAAACAAAAGAACATCATACAGCCTTGTCCAACAGGTAACTACTCAAAAAAGGTTGAGAAATAAAAGACGAACATACATGAAAATATGACAAACTATTTATTGACGTCTAGAAAGATCTCTAGCCTAGGCTACAGTAATAGGTTTACAAATATCACAACGATGGTTACCCATATTTGTTGCAATGACACAGTCGTATGCTGCCTCTACGTCACTTAAGGCGGGTCCACATTGAGTCCCAAATATTTTCATGGAATAATTTGAAAGTGTCACCTTTTTTTGCAGTATTCAACGTTCAAAGGTATAACTTTTCATTTTAAAAACGTAAACGTGTATTACGCCCTTACGGGGTAGACAAAGCGCCTTGAAAATTTTCGAAGGCCACGTTCAGCTGATGGCTTAATGATGGATTTAAGAAGTCTTCAAATTATGCCGTGAAAGTTGTTGGGACCTGATATGACTCGGGTATATATAGAATGAGCAGCCTCGTATGTGCCATTGCTCTTCCATGCTTTAGGGCAAATAAATGATGCATTTGGGTTAGTTGAAATCACCGTTTCTAGCTTGTACGGTCGATACTAAAGGTCTATCAGTATTAAAAACTCAAGCTCCGATGCCGGCTAGGACACGCACGAGTGTTATTCATTGATAGTGTTATGTAATGATAATTTTTTTGATTTCGTTCGAAACATGCCCTTTTGTTTCCCATCGACCCAAATAAAGTTGTCTCGCGAGGTTGCTCACTCTATGTAGATTCGCCTTTTAAACATCGAACGCATCTTTCTATAAGAGAACATAGTATGTAGGTGTAGCTAAGGTATTCTTTTTTCGAAATTTTATAATCTTTATGACGTAAAACTTGGAGACATAAAACACGAAGTCCTTAATAATGGGTTAGTTTTTTAATTCTTGACATGGGTAAACGTGTTTAAAGCGGTCGAGATTTTTGACCAGTTTAAACAGACCTTTGTGTGTCAATGATAAGATTTTGAAAGGTATAAAACAGTTGATTTCATAAATTGAAAAAAGAATAGAATAATAATAGGGCTGTGTTTTACGAATTCAATTATGGTATCGAGGCGTAGTATCACTGAATCAATACAATTTTTTATTTTTTATTTGGTACATAATAAATTATACATTGTGTTTTTGTAAAAGTAATAAGAAAAACTGTTATACGTATAAATATTATGGACTATGGAGATATGTTCTAAGTATTTTAACGCGAACACAGTCAAAAGGTGATATAAAAAAAGACATTACAGTTTTTTGATATAACAAATATTATTTCATTCATATAATCACGTCCACTATATCCGTTGCGGGGTAAACAGAGCCAGCAGTCTTGAAAGACTGATAGGCCTCGTTCAGCTGTTAGGCTTAACGATAGAATTAATCACTTATACTTTTGATATCGACTGTACGGTCACCTGAAAAAGTCCATCTAAAAGACTATGACCAGCTATGAGGAAGTATATAATTATGATTTTTGCAGATGACTATACACGTCAAGAGAGATTTATGTAATAGTCATGAAATATACAATTTCTAATTCGTAATTATTAAATTAAAGATGTCAACAAATGAGTAAAAGAATCTAGACACGATTTTATGGTTACATGTAAATTCTTATAAGACCTAAATTTAAATATAGACTAAAAAAAGGTACACTGCGTTTGATATCCCATTGTGTACACTTTGAGCCCACTGTTCTTTTTAGTGAAACCCATAAATAATACCTTAAGTAGTTACACCACCTTTACAAGTACCGCTCTCTATATAAGATTATATCCATCCAATATAATAGTAAAACTACATTTAACACGTCACCACAACAATAAATATATATAAAATATACAAAAAATCAACAAGTTTAAAATACAATACTTGAAGGCCGCAGAAATTAAGCACAATTATGTATCTAATTATAGGTTAGATTTGAACAAACAAAACCTTTGTTGTATAATTTATACATACAAAATATCTTTTAATTAACTTTTCTTTGGATAAGTAATATCAGTAAATTTTCTAAATGAAAAACTTTCAAAATTCTCATCAACCTACTTTCGGTCCCTTTTCACCATCAAAATCACCAGAAAAAAGTTGATCATTATTTTTACCCTTGTTTTTATTTTTATTAATTACTCGTACATATTTGTGCTTAATCTGTGGTGACTTTTGATAATTATCAGCGAAAGTTAACTTGTCAATTCTAAATATGTCATGTCTTTCTACCATATTCAACGAATATTAACGGTTCGCCATTAGTTTTTGGTCCTTCGAGCAGGATTTTTGGTCCTTCGACACAACTTATGAGAATTCCCAAGTTAATATGCGCTGCAGCCTGACCGAAGGTTATATTAAATATAATAAATTACCAAAAATTTCTATTTTGGCTAAGATTTGTTCAGTCGTTTTGCAGTCGACGAAAATTGTAACATTTATCGATAATTTGTATAAAATGAACGCGTTAAATATTTAAAAATAACAATAATTTGAGGGTAATAATATACCCATGATATGTAAATCTATGTGAAATATATTTATTCAAAATAAAAATAATCATTTAAAAAAAAGAATCTGTCTTTTTCCCTGAAATATTCGACATTTTGCGTCTTTAATATTAAAATTTTACAGTAGTAGTAATATAAAAACCCAACCCATGAATAAATAAAATAATTTAGCTTGTATAAATTAAAATTTAATAAAATTGAATTTAAATTAAAGTTATTCGCCAATATAAGTTCAATAAAATAAAACTAATTTGATAATCTCACCGAAATGCCAAAAGAGTAGAACTAACCATGGTCCTAATTATAAAATTCGAGAGTAAGACACACATAGGTATATACTAGCACACAACACATTCATTACTAAGAATACCTGCATAGGTACAGTCGGCGACATAAAATTATAAGGTCGAATTTAATTCACTTCACATTTTGTGGGTAGATTCATTACACACTTTTTAATAAAATAATATGATAAAAATAAGACGAAATTTGAATAAAACTGTATTGTCTCTGTTTGAACACCTCAGTAAAAAATAAAACTACTTCATGGCCAGTATTATATTTTCAGTCATACTTAATTTTTTTAAGTATGACTGAAAATATAATACTATCCTATCCATACTACCCGTATTATAAATTTATAGTGATTAGTTATATATATATATATTAGTTATTTATTAGTTATATATTATTTTATCGATAAAAGTTTTATATTTATTTCTTGTATATAAAACTTTTATAGACAATGTATGATATCACTACCAATTATAGAATATTGCCACCGACTGTATTTATTAATAACATATGAATATATTTATCACACATAATATCATATATTATATAACTAACATCATAATCACTGGAAGTATTATATTAATAAAACATTTTGAACATTTTAGTGGTTCATTTTATGATGACCTTAGTATAATCATGTATAGAAAGAGTATTTGACAATTGAAGCACTTTTGAGTTTATATAAAAGAAAAAATAAGCAAGTCTGGAAGCATATTATAATAATAATAAGTACATGTATCACGTAAAATTATTATAGTGTATTCAGTTTAAATGATGATATAATTAAAATCTTAGGCTTAAGTGTCGGTAGTCGAATCGGCCATGTACCAATATCTATTTTCAAAGGTTTTTACATTAGTTTGAATACTAACCGATGCTCTTACGGTGAGGGAAAACATCGTGAGGAAACATGCACATTCAGGAAACTGGATGTGTGATTATGACCGATCCAATTCGAGTGAGGTTTACCTGCTTAGAACTTCCGTGTGAAACACTCTTTCTTGGCATAATACATCAATATCTCATTAAATACATACATACATACGTCACGTCTATATCCCTTGCGGGGAGCCAACAGTCTCGAAAAGACTGATAGGCCACGTTCAGCTGCTTGGCTTAATGATAGAATTGAGATTCGAATAGTGACAGGTTGCTAGCCCATCTTCTAAAAGAAGAATCCCAAGTTTATAAGCCTGTCTCATTAAATATCTATCAATAAATCGGCAGTTGATAAACATCAAAGGACAACTTATCAACTATATATAAATAACAAAACCTTATATGTATATCCAACAAATTACATTACAATAAATATAGAAATTACATGGAATTACATCAATGGGGGCGTATGGAGATTATGTAATTAGTATACTTTATTTATTACACATATAAGTCATACATAAAACACCTATAGTTAAGATATATGTGGTCGTCCAAATCAAAAGGGACCTTATGGCGGTAGCTAGTTTCCGAGATATTAATAAATTTGTAAAATACCTCAAAAAAAATCGTTTTTTTATTAATTGTATTTTTAAAAAGATGATTGTATTTACTACATGTAGATGTGTTCAACTTTTCGAAACGTCAATTTAAAAAAGTTTTGTATCCATCTAAAGTTTAGTAAAAAAGGAACCTTATCGCGGCAAGACCTAACAAATAGTTTTTCTTGTAATTTAAACCATATTTATCGACATTTGAATATTGCAAAGTAGGTATAAACTAAACTATTCATCGTATACCCGCCATTTTAGTGTCGCACGCCGCGCTGCATGCGGCATTCTTTGTATATGCGGCGGTATCCTTTGACAAGAAGCAAGGCTAGATAGTTATGTCTCGCTCACGCACAGTCGTCGTCGCGTCGCGGTTGCCGGTCGCACGCGTCGCTCGCACCCACTTTCAGTCAGTCAAGATTTTGTGATCCAACTGAACGACCGTTCGCGCGTGGTGCTCTCCGGAAGGAAATTCGTTTATCGTTTACACTTGAGGCTATGTCCATGCTTGAGGTAAGTTTGTATCATGAAGATATAATCGAATTAGTATTTCTATTGCGTACTCACTCCTGTTATTTATTAAATTTTTTGTTTTATAGATTTGAAATCAACTAACACCTATACCATCGCGATGGAAGAGGAAACAGAAGTGAATACTTATATCGATACTACAGATAGCCAACCAACAATTATTTCAAAGTCTCAAGAACTGGCACGTAAGTACAAAACCTATAGTCTCAAATCAATAAATAGATAAGTAGGTATGTATTATTTTTGCGCAAGTTAGGTACTTCAAAGTTTTTAATTTTGTTCTTATTGTTTTAGGTGACCATAAAGAACTTGAGAACTTCTCATCGGATCACGCATGTACATCCCAGTGCAACTGTCAAATAACTATAAAAGGTAAACAATATTTTTACATTGATTTTAACAGTAATCTTGCGTAGGTTATGTCTATCTCATTTATTTGTTTTGTTTTTTGTTTGTTAGTAGTAGTATAGGTAGATTATTGTTACTGTCCGCGCGGAATAACTTGACTCAAGATGGCGCTCAAATCGTATGTACCAGCCTATTCTAATTATCATAATAAATTGTAAGAAAAATTGTGATGTGAATTTTGTGTTAAATATACACTGAATTTCATTTAGGTATTGACAAAATCTTTGCTCAAATTGTTGTAGGAATTCAATCACATAAAACCTGGGAGTCAGAATTAAGAACCTTCCAAGATGAATATTCGATGTATGTCAGTAATGTTAAATTACCACATCAACAAGCTGATGGTGAAGATGAAGATTTTGAAACGGGTATAATAACACGAGATATATTGACAGTAGATTTCGTAGAAGGCGAAACTACTGACCTTGTATCGATTGAAGAAAATATATTTTTTGAAAACGGGTGCTGTCAAAAGCAGTGTTTCAAGTTATTTGCAAAGGAGGAAATTTTAAAATCTCGATTTGATTGTATAAGTTTAAATAGTAACTGTGATTTTCACTCAAATCATCAAGACATTTTGTTAACGGGTGCTTTAAACTGCTTGGTTGATAATAATCCAGACACGTCAAAAGAATCAAAGCACAAAATAAAAAACAGGGAGCGTGCCGCGGTTAAGTATATGTTTAGGGGCAAAATTGTCTGCAAAAGCTTCTTTGTTTTTGTCCATGGAGTAGGTCCGAAAAAGTTTAAAAACATTGTAAAACATGTTAATGAGCATGGAGTAGAATTAAAAGAGCATAAATTGAGCAAAAACATTCATCATTCGTTTACATTAGAACAACGTGTCACAGCTGTCACTTTTATTAAATCATTTTCAGAACAAAATTCTCTTGTGCTCCCGGGGCGTTTACCTTATTACAGTAACCCAGATCTTAACATTTTGCCAAGTAGCATGACAAAACAATATATATACGAGAAGTACGTTGAGGCATGTACAAAATCAGAAAAAACGTATGTAGGTCGTTCTTCGTGGTACAAAATATGGGATGATTTTTGTCCTCATATTGTGATTCAAAAGCCTCGTACAGATCTTTGTCATGTTTGCCAACAAAATGTAATGAGCATTTCCAAATCAAGAAATATGGACGAAGAAGTGAAAACAAAACTATATATGGAATCCGTAGAACATTTACAAAAAGCTCAAACAGAGAGACAATATTATAAAGATGTAATTGCAGAATCAGCTTCGCAAGTTTCAAATTGTGTTCTCGGCCCGCACCCTCCGTGCTCTTTTGAAGGCGTTCTTCATATTTCCTTCGATTTTGCGCAGCAAATTCATCTTCCTCATGACTCGCAACAGGTTGGCCCATTATATTTTCTAACAGGGTACAAGGTAGCCCTTTTTGGTATCGCTGTAGAACCTTTAGGCAAATTTATATTGTATGTAATTCCTGAAGCTTGCGTTATTGGAAAGGGGGCTAACGTTGTGATATCATTGATCCACAATTTTTTTGAAACTTTGTCTTTAGGAGAAACCAACGTAATCTGCCACGCAGATAATTGCTGTGGTCAAAACAAAAATAACTATGTTTTGCAATACGCTGTTTGGCGTGTCATGACTGCTAGACACAAGAGCTTTCAGCTGTCATTTTTGCCTGTAGGCCACACAAAGTTTGCGCCAGACCAATATTTTGGCTTATTTAAAAAAAAATTTCGAAGATCTGTTGTAAATACCGTCAAAGACGTTTGCGAGATAGCGGTTACGGCATGTAAGCGATCAAATTCTATAATGACTGTTTTGGTAGGAAATGAATCGGGTGACGCTGTTAATGTAAAGACATATAACTGGGTTAAATACTTCACGGACGCAAAAGGTGTTAAGTTGCAAAAATTAAAATCCTTTTCTCATTTCAAAACTGAGTCTACATCGATAGGGCTATTGCAATGCACAAAAAATTGCTCCGGGGAAGGTCACAGTACGCATGTCGTGTTCACAGAAAATAAATTTGGGGATAGTATGCCTACAGAAATCGAACCTCAAGGCCTTTCTTCTGAGAGGCAGAAATATTTATTTGAAAAAATAAGACCTTTCGTACTTGCACATTCACAAGATATACTTTGCCCACAACCTAAATTAGCTATTGCAAGCGATCCCTTAGCACTTACTAATTCTGAACAATCCCAATACACACAAGAACATGTTGAACCAGGTGTTAGTAAAATACAAACCAACACACTTTCTGTAACTCTCAAACGCAAATCACCCACTTGCAGTTATTGTGGAGAGTCTGGCCATAGAAACCAGATACGCAGTGGTATCTACTTTTGTAAGAAAAGGAAACTGGATGAACAAAAATCTGATTAGGGAAAATTTTCCTACTATGACGTAGTACCTAATTACAATACCTGGTCTTTCTTTTTACAGAACACAAAGAAACTCAAACTCGTGAAGCTGGAATTACATTTACATTAAGGAACGATGAAGGTAATAGTACACAAGAGATATTTTATACTACTCGAAATTTACCAGAAATTAATTTCCATAACCGAACTATAAATGATCCTCGCAATGAAGATTTTGCAAGAATTGTGGCGTTTGAATTAGAACGCTTGCCTGAAAACATGCGAACTATAGCTTATTCAACAATATTTAACACAATTCAATCGTTAAAAACTGAAATGGCAGCTGAGGATTTGCATCCCATTACTAGTGATAACGTTAATAAGCATGGTGATTTGAGTGAAACACAAAATAAAAAGAATTTAAAGCAAAGAGTCCTTAAAAACTTAAAAAAGATGTACGGTAATTTACCGCCTTAAGGTCTTAGGTCTAAGGTCCCACTATTGTAGTCCATATTTTGTTTTGGTACTTTAGAGGTAAACAATCTTGTTATGTTTTTTATCATAAAAAATATTTTTAAAATAGGCTAAGGTTAATAGCAAAAGTAATTCATTAGAACATCTGTTATTTCATTTTGTTTCATCTTGTAATGGCTATAAATTATTTTATAAATGTATTTTTCGACAAAAACGTATCAAGATTGTTTACCATTATTTAAATACTTAAACTAATTAACTATACTAAGAGATAAGTGTCAGCAGACTGCAACGGACCGCCGTAAGGGTCCTTTTTTACGTATTATACTTGTTACGAAAATTTATATCTAAATTTGTTAACTAAGTAACATTTTCATACCTTGTTGTGATAATAAAAAAAGAAAATTTAAGTTATCTTGAATGTTGCACTAAAATGTTGATTTTGCATGCTAAAAATTAAAAAAAATGTTTAGTGCCTACCATAAGGGCCCTTTTTAAATTTGTTTGAAGAAATTGTTCAGTTCTCTACGTAACTTTAAAAGATCATAACTAACAGTTATCATTGATCTCTTAGCTTTATTAGCATCTTAACCAATTATGTATAACCTATTTAGTAATTAAGCGTTGATTTTGTTACTGTCAGATTTCAAAGTTTATAAAGAATAAGAATTTTTGCTAGTAAATAAAAACTACTTTTTTTTAAATTATGTGTTGTTTTTATTTACATCTAAGGCCTTTCGCAAATCTATGTAATTAGTAGCATTATAAAAACGATAAAAGTTTAGTGACAAACAGGCGGTTTACTTATTTTTAATACTATTATTGATACTTTGCATCTCATTGATAATGCATTATGTTGGCAGGTCTAGTTCCCACAACAGACAAGTTTATGCAAGGATTGTAAAAAAATCCATTAGTTATAATCATAGTCAATCAAAGTATACCATCAGTTACATAACTTCACACTAAAACATAACTTTTTTGTACGGCATACTTAAATTGCGATTTTCTCAAAACTTATAATTTCGATCAGTGAACTTCAAAAATTCGTAAAAAAATAACGGTAGTGGTTAGAAGGTTGGTTCTTGGGTCTATAGCTCGGTACGTTTATGTAGTTTTCAGTTCTGTACATAACTCATTTCCGCTATAAGGTCCCTTTTGATTTGGACGACCACATATTATGTTAAGACAAAATGGTTCCATATATGTAGGTATATGTGGTAGAAGTTTTGTGTCTTGCTTTTATTTAGCTTTCCTCTTACATATTTTTTATACTTGCAACATTACGATATAGAATAGGGAGTCTGTGGTACGATGTAAGTAACGTTAAAATATGTGTTTTGAAGAAGACTATTTAAAATAAGAAGATTTACGATATAATTCCGAACTGTTTTACTTTCACCAATCCCACATACACATACACCTAATAATATATATATAGTTTCGAAACACATATGGTTATAAATTTCAGGTAATTTGGTTGTAGCGAATATTAGTTTAATATACATTTTAACATACAGTCACCTAGTTACATGTCCCTATATATAATTTATTTAGATTTTTATCTGATATGTAAAAAAGAAGATGAAATTTTAAATGAAAATACGGTTACTATTACCAAAAGTTTTTCTTGCTGTCGCTAGTGACTGCCGTGAGTTGTTTTATTTTTTTAATCTATTATGTTTTTTTTATTAATCCATGCTAATAATATTCTCCATTCTTAAAAAAAATTACTAATATAATTCAATTCGTAAACTCTATCAGCGTATAGTGATATAATTATATCCAAATTTATAATATTACACTTTTATATACACAATATAGGTATATTTAATTACGGCGGTAACCGTAAAATTTACTTCATTCCTTCAGAAATTGGGGCGCGGTAATTTTTGCATTTAGAATTTTACTCAAAACCAGCTAGACTTATCATCACCCACTTCATATCGCCGATTTGAGACATTCACTAAATTAGATAACTATTTTGTGCCTCATAATACCCCGCTTGTTAATTGCGTTGTAGACAAGCGGTTGGACTGCTGCGTTTAAACGCTCGGCGGTTCTCTACGTTTGGCTAAGGCGCCTGCGCACATAAATATAATGCAACTAAGTCAAAATATGAACCAGAGCCATGTCCGCCATGATCGACGCTTCAGGGGAAGATTTACATATATATAATCACGTCTTTATCCCTGACGGATAGACAGAGCCAGCAGTCCCAAAAAGACTGAAAGGCCATGTTCAGCTGTCGGAATAAAGATGGAAGTCAGATTCAAATAGTGATAGTTTGCTAGCCCATCGCTAGTGATAGTGATAGTTTGCAAAAGGAGAATCTCAAATTTATAAGGATATCCCTTAGAAGTTTATTTTTTTTAATATTCAATTTATTCTTCATTGTAAGATCTTTTGCGGTGAGGTAGGTAGTCATACGAAAATTCACGTTTTTCACTACAAACAACAAAAGTAAGCATAAATAATAAATAAAGTCGTATTTTAAAATTCACATCTAAATTTCCTCACAAAAATACGTAAAATGGTACAGTTAATTTTCAAATTTAGTTCACTATTGATTGCCACTTATAACGAGTAACACATGATAAAAATACCACGTCCAACCAATTCCATTTCCAAATTGAAGTTTTACAGTTACATGTGCCCAGCTTCCTTTTTCAAAAACGCACTATTACCTTGTTGCCAGCATTGCATTCACAAAAAGAAACAAACAAGAGAACAATTCACGTCCACTTCCAAATTTAAAATACATCGCTTCCAGCTTCACTTTTAAAACACACACTGTTGATAGCCAGTACCAAATTCGAAAAAAAAACACTCCACTTTTCAAATTTAAATTACACTGTCCAGTTTTTCAGTTCAAATTTGAAATGAGAACGGCCGTGCCGCCTACTCCGGCGTGAGGTAGAGGCGGCGGCGCACGCGCGAGGATCAGCGCGGCGAGCGCGGCGCCCACACCGGCTCGCCCGCCTGCGACATGTGCTCCGCGTGCAGGCGGCCGATCTCGCACACTATCGCCGATTCTATGTCCACGCCTGAAATTGTTATTACAATATACTAGCGACCCGCCCCGGCTTCGCACGGGTGCAAAATTATAAATGTTATTATACATAAAAACCTTCCTCTTGAATCACTCTACCTGTTACAAAAAACCGCATCAAAATCCGTTGCGTAATTTTAAAGCTTTAAGCATACAGACAAACAGACTAAAATAGCGACTTTGTTTTATACTATGTAGTGATTGATCAGGCACTGAAGAAACTTTCATGTTCTTACAAACATTATCATGCACTAAGATATGAGCAATAAACTAAAATGGGGTGCCGTGTGGTTCCCGGCACCAATACAAAAAAGAATAGAACCACTCTATCTCTTTCCCATGGATGTCGTAAAAGGCGACTAAGGGATAGGCTTACAAACTTGGGATTCTTTTTTAGGCGATGGGCTAGTCACCTGTCACTATTTGGATCTCAATTCTATCATTAAGCCAAATAGCTCAACGTGGCCGATCAGTCTTTTTAAGACTGTTGGCTCTGTCTACCCCACAAGGGATATAGACGTGACCATATGTATGTATGTATGTTACTAAAATGGGGATCAAGTGTCCCCAGTCTTCCCTACTGACTAAAACTCGACATTGGCATAAAAAAGATGATGAAAACATTTCATTGCCACAACGAAGATAAGAAAAACTCAAGGATCTTGTGTATATAAATAAACATAGTATATTATGTACTCTCTCATTACTGAGTCAGAAACAACTGGACCACGTGCGCATTAAAACTGGCGCGGCTCGGAGAAACGAATCGAAATCGAATCGAAACGGAATCGGGAAGTGCATTCCAAAGTCCAACAACTGTACTTAGTGATTATTATAAATAAAACTCATTTTTATCTTGGTGTTGTTGTTGCCGTGTGGTTCCCGGCACCAATACGAAAAAAAAATAGGACCACTCCATCTCTTTCCCATGGACGTCGTAAAAGGCGACCAAGGGATAGGCTCTTCTTTTTTAGGCGATGGATTAGCAACCTGTCACTATTTGAATCTCAATTATATCAACTAAGCCAAATAGCTGAACGTGACCATTCAGTATTTTCAAGACTGTTGGCTCTGTCTACCCCGCAAGGGATATAGACGTGACCATATGTATGTATATATATATGTGTTGTTTATTATTTTAATGAAATATATCTTACCAGAGGTAGAGAGAGCGGTAGTATCTTAAGAGGTAGTCTCTGCCTACCCCTCCGGGAAAGAGGCGTGATTTTATGTATGTATGTATATCTTACCAGCGTGAACTTCCTCCCTCGTCAGCAGAATCTCGTGACTGGCCTCGGGAGTGACCAGGATGACCCGGTGGTGGCGGCTTTGCAGCATATTCGCTACCACCATCTGAAATATACACATATTACGTACGGTGGGCTACTGTTCAATTCAGGGATCACAATTTGAAAAAAGAGATGCAACCTGATTGGGTTTATAATAGTAATGGCTGGTAAAAGACGCTAAAATAGATGAAAAAAAAAACAAAAGAAAAATTAGAATTGTTTTTTTGATTGCATAATTATTATGATAGGTATTAAGATAATCTAGTTCACTGATTTTAAATCATAATTTATAATTCAATGTAATAAATGAAATGTATTGCATTCAGTTCAAATTACAGTGAAAGTTAAAAATCTAAAGTCCGTTTGTTATTTGTTTCACACAAAAAGGATCCCATATTTCAGCAGTGCAATAAACAGCTACTGAAGAATGTTTAGAAGTTCTACGATACGAATGTGGTATACTTTTACAATGTAGCCGACTGTATATTTATTTATATTACTGTTCGAAGCTAAACCCCGAAGCGTGGCACGCGCGAAGCCGTTTTTGTCGCGCGTTAAACTATCGTTATCTCGTTACCCAAGTCAGGATCACGATCAAAGGCGCACCCTGTTAAGAGAGGTGAGAATTAGGAGGAAGACAAACGACTATCTACCTATGAATGACAGCCTCTGTGACGCAGCGGTAGTACGCTTGTCTGTGACAGTGGAGGTCCCGGGTTCGAATCCCGGCCAGGGCGTGATGAGAAAAGAACTTTTTCTGATTGGCCTGGGTCTTGGATGTTAATCTATATAAGTATTTATTATAGAATATATTATCGTTGAGTTAGTATCTCGTAACACAAATCTCGAACTTACTTCGAGGCTAACTCAATATGTGTAATTTGTACTGTAAAAAAAATACTAAATGATTACAAACAATCTCAACTCTTCTAACACAGAACATTAAACCCACAGTTTCAAAGAAAATTGACCACAAAAAAGTCTTGCAACACGAAACCTCAAGACTTGCAACACACCACCTCAACACTTGAAACACAAAACCTCAAACACAGCATGACAAGATTTTGTCATTCAAACGTTTCCAACACAAAACATCACCTCTTGGCACCCAAAACCCTCTTAAGAACATACCTTATGCTTATACTTCTCGAGTGCCGCCCTCGCCTTCGGTATGAGGAGGTTCTCATCAGTCTCTAGCTTGAAGGAGATGACGTAGGCGGCAGGTACCCACAGGTTCACCAGAGGAGCCAACATCTTTGGCACCAAGTGGAGTTGGATCACTGGGGCTCCGCTGTCAGATTGCATCTTGTGCGTGGGCTGTAAATAAAAATCGTCAAATACATATATGTGCCGTGTGGTTCCCGGCACCAATAGAAAAATGAATAGGACCACTACATCTCTTTCCCATGGATGTAGTAAAAGGCGACTATGGGGTAGGCTTATAAACTTGGGATTCTTCTTTTAGGCGATGGGCTAGCAACCTGTCACTATTTGAATCTCAATTCTATCTTAAAGCCAAACAGCTGAACGTGGCCTATTAGTCTTTACAAGACTGTTGGCTCTGTCTACCCCGCAAGTGATATAGACGTGATTATATGTATGTATGTATGTAAATATAAAGCATAGCGTTTGAGTCATAGTCATTTGAAGGCCTCTGTGGTGCAGCGGTAGTACGCTTGTCTGTGACACCGGAGGTTCCGGGTTCGAATCCCGGCCAGGGCATGATGAGAAAAGAACGTTTTCTGATTGGCCTGGCTCTTGGATGTTTATCTATATAAGTTTTTATTATTAAATATAGTATCGTTGAGTTAGTAGGTATCTCGTAACACAAGTCTCGAACTTACTTCGAGGCTAACTAAATCAGTGTAATTTGTCCCGTATATATATTATATTTATAGGTAGGTACAAACTAAAAAGTTATGATCAGGAACTATACTTTCATCTTCATAGTCCTATTATTAACCGACTTCAAAAAAGGTGGTATGTTTGTTCGCGATTATCTCGCGTTTAGCTGTACCGATTTTTAACCGAATTCATAAAAGGAGTATATCGATTGGAGGCGGTTCTCTTTATACAAAAGTCATTTTTGGGGTTGCATTCAATAGGTGAATGTGCTCAGCTCGATAACATCAAAGATAGTCCCATCGATTTGTTCTTAAGTAAAACGAAGTTCGATATTGGATCAGCTAAGTGTAGTCAACATTCTTGTACGCCATAGCAACGGTTGCCATGGATTTTGTTTAGTCAAAAAAATGTCAGATATATAAATTTTTATTGTAAAATATTCTTAATTTTATGTTCAACAATATAGTAATTTTAAAACTGAATATTCCTCTCATCTTTTCTCCTCCAACCTCTGTAGGAATAACTAACTTTGTAACTACATAAACTTCTAATCACCAGTTGATAAATATAATTAAGTACAAAAAAGACACCCTGTATATCAAGATCAAAATGAATACCATACCACTTTGTCCTTAGGTATGTAGAAGTCTGACACAGCGGCGGCCAGGTACAGCATTGCCCTGGAGCCACAATGCGCCAGGCACTCGCAGGCGGCCCTCAGCAGCCACAGGTAATCGGACACCGTGGTGAACGCCACGTACAGGATCGCGCCCGCCGCGTGCGCAGCCTTGTACCGCAGCAGGATGGGCGCGAGCACGTCTACGCTGTCAGGTTTTACTGGAAAAAAAAAGTTATATGAGTAACTTGGGCCGAATGAAGCAAAGAACGTAGGGTTATTATGACTTTAACTTTCATACTGGCTGTAAGTATATTCAAATACATATTACCTTTTTGTTAAATCTATCATTATGTTGGTGTGTCTAAGAATTTTGTCTTATCTTTTGTCGTAGAATCATATCGTTTTGTTCATGCACGCTTATAACGAGTGCCTCTCAATGAGATGAAATATTCAATCCGTTAGGGGTGTCCATATTATTTAATATTCACTTACCCTCTTAATTGGAGGATAAAAACTCTATATTCTTATCTGTATCTATATTACCTGTATCTTTATTATCTGTATTTATATTATCTGTATCTATATTAACTGTATCTTTATTATCTGAATCTATATTTTTTTATTTTCTTTTAATAAAAAAACATATGTGCCCTGTTTAAATGTGATAAACGTACGACCCACACCTGTGATGGTAGTATTCGGCCCCCTCTCCTGTATATCCAGCATATCCATCAGCTTCTGTCCGCTGAAGTGTCTCGTGAATGGCTCCAGAGACTTCTGGCGGTGCATGAAGATGACTGCGTATCCCTGCTCGAGGAAGTACTCGGCGGAGGCGGAGCCCCGGGTGCCGGCGCTGAAGTTGTCCACGAAGCGCACCGTGTTGTGTTCCAGGGGGACCGTGGTGCCCCCAGACTGGAAAAGAATTAAATTATATCATTGAGATACTGTATTTCGATTTTCATTAGTTATCATACAGCCGTGTGGTTCCCGGTACCAATACAAAAAAGAATAGGACCACTCCATCTCTTTCCCATGGATGTCGTAAAAGGCGACTAAGGGATAGGCTTACAAACTTGGGATTCTTTTTTAGGCGATGGGCTAGCAACCTGTCACTATTTGAATCTCAATTCTATCATTAAGCCAAATAGCTGAACGTGGCCATTCAGTCCTTTCAAGACTGTTGGCTCTGTCTACCCCGCAAGGGATATAGTCGTGAACATATGTATGTATGTATGTATCATATAGTCATACCAATGTACCTGCGAGGAAGTCAAACTTTTTTTATGGTGCGAAAATATTTATTAGCCTATCAAAACATGCGATCACGCGAATCTTCGAATGAACTGTCCGCTGTTGTACTACTATTATGAGCGAGATATCAGGAGACATTTTGTTATAGGATTCAAAGTTTAATGTACTGGTAATAAGGTCGTTTTATGATTGAGTTTTTATTCGGTTTACAGATGCGACTCTTAAGAACTTAATTAATACTGTAAAGCACTTGTGGGTATAAATACGGTCCATTACACTTCAGAAATGACATTATGGGTACTATGTTGTCCTGCCCTATGTCGTAAATAACCGCCGTATAGGACCCACGTGGTGAGTTGGTATTAGTACATTACTTTCTATCAAAAATTTCTGCTGATAATCACTTTAACCTTCTGTAGTTGAAGACAATAAAACAATCGCCATTTTGGGCGCCATTGTGTTTCAACTAATGGTCCGACGTGCAACATTAATGTTATGATTTTATGAGTATGTATAGTACAAAATGTTTAGTCGGGTGTATTTACGTGTAAAAATCTGACATACCCAACCCAGGATCATGATCATAGGCGCACTCCAAGTTCTTTTCCACATATAACCGGGAAAAAAGCCAGGAAGATGACGACTTTACATTGATTCCATTAGGGTGTATTTACGTGTAAAATCTGACATACCCAACCCAGGATCATGATCGTGCCGTGTGGTTGCCGGCACCAATACAAAAAAGAATAGGACCACTCCATCTCTTTCCCATGGATGTCGTAAAAGGCGACTAAGGGATAGGCTTGCAAACTTGGGATTCTTTTTCAGGCGATGGGCTAGCAACCTGTCACTATTTGAATCTCAATTCTATCATTAAGCCAAATAGCTGAACGTGGCCATTCAGTCTTTTCAAGACTGTTGGCTCTGTCTACCCCGCAAGGGATATAGACGTGACCATATGTATGTATGTATGTATCATGATCATAGGCGCACCCCAAGTTCTTCTCCACATATAACCGAGAATAAAGCCTGGAAGATGACGGCTTTATATTGGCTCCATGGGAATCCAAACACACTTACCGTGACGAGAACAATCTTGTTCCCATATTGGTCGTGTCGCTCACAGAACTCCTTGAGGAGGGAGCGGTTGTCCTCGAAGTCGGTTGGAGGCAGATGGATAGCGAAGAACTCTTCCCAGGAACCACTTGCCATTGTTGCTGATAGCTCCGACTGGAAACAGCAGGTACTTTAAGAAGATTTGCCTTTTAAAACTAAGTAACTACCATGTTAGGAAGTATGCAGAGAACATGGCAAGTGGAAAGAGGTAGTCTCTGCCTACCCCTCCTGGAAAGAGGCACCATTTTATGTATGTAACTACCATGTTAGCCTAAGTTTTGATACATTAGATGTTGAAACCTTGTTAAAGTAGAACAATTGCATGAATTTAATAAATAATTAAATATAAACAGGACAAATTTCGCAGATTGAGTTGGCATTGAAGTTTGAGACTTGTGTTATGAGATACTAACACAACGATTTACTATACATACATATATACAGTCACGTCTATATCCCTCGCGGGGTAGATAGAGTCAACTATCTTGGAAAGACTGATAAAGCCATGTTCGGCTGTTGGCTTAATGATAGAATTGAGATTCAAATAGTGATGTGAGAGGTTGCTAGCCCATCGCCTAAAAGAACAGTCCCAATATGATACTATATTTAATAATAAATACTTAAATAGATAAACATCCAAGTTAATAGTCTTTATAGTAAAAAAATAATTGGTGAGGTAATAATTTGTTCATGACCATATTCATGTCATGATGCAACGGGCTTATGTTGGCATGAACAACTGGGGACTCGGGCTTATGTTGGCATGAACAACTGGGGACTCGTTGTGATTAAGGTAAAAGAGGATAAATAATACACTGCAAAAATTTGTAAGTGTGTTATATGAAAAATTATTGTGTTCATAATAATTTTTCAACCATTACTTGTTAATATGGTAAAGTTTTGTATTTTTGTAGGTGCCGTGTGGTTCCCGGCTCCAATACAAAAAAGAATAGGACCACTCCATCTCTTTCCCATGGATGTCATAAAAGGCGACTAAGGGATAGGCTTAAAAACTTAGGTTTCTTCTTTTCGGTGATGGGCTAGCAACCTGTCACTATTTGAATCTCAATTCTATCATTAAGCCAAAAAGCTGAACGTGGCCATTCAGTCTTTTCAAGACTGTTGGCTTTGTCTACCCCGCAAGGGATATAGACGTGATACATATGTATATGTATATATGTATGGTAAAGCTGTTTAAAAAATTTGTTTAAGTATTGTTACTGGCCATCCATAGAAACAAGAGCAAAGAAAGATTACAGCCACTGGTGGATAATGTAAATTAATATTTTTTTTTCATACCACAAAAATATTTTCCTTGTATTAAATCCAATTGAAAATTAAGGATTGCTTCTCTGCTTTGGCACTTGTGTGTTTGGTAACAGGATTATTGGAACTAGCAAGTATTACTGTAACATGATACCTGTTCAGATTACCACTTTTAAGGATTCCCTTGTTTCGGAGATTTAGGGTTCATTGTACTTTCAAGTTACAGTAAATGGCATGACTTTGTAATAAAACCTTTGAACAAATTTTTATTTAATTTTATTACTAAACATGAAACTAGCAGATTTAGGGATTGGAGGGGAGATTTTATCTTTTTCTACGAGTCAACAGAGTGAGTGATGTAGAAAACTAACTTTTTAGTAAATCGAAAATCTAAAAAAATAATTATATGTCAAAAAAAACAAATATAATTTTATAGAATTGCAGAAAAATATATAAATATATGCACATCTAACTTAAGAAGTAGGTAATGCAACTTCAAGCTA
The DNA here is from genome assembly GCF_032362555.1 of Amyelois transitella. Lineage (NCBI taxonomy): Eukaryota > Metazoa > Arthropoda > Insecta > Lepidoptera > Pyralidae > Amyelois > Amyelois transitella. Next base: position 1,499,043 of record NC_083513.1, on the reverse strand, counting down.
ATGATACCGCTCGGTCACCCAGGTACTGATGTACTTAAATCTACCTACTACATAATAAGTGATGACATTTTGATTATAAACAGTAGACACCTAATACCAATTGGTTGAAAAGAACTCTGACCTAATTCTTCATATAAAAGAATATTAAAGTCATAATATACATATCAACCGTTCTTAAATTAAAACCAATTTACTGTAATATTTTACCACATGACCATGGCATCCACTTGTTGCATGAGCTTACTGTGACTTCAATTGAAGACATGTAAAATAGTAACACAAAAGTTTTTCAGTTGATAGTGATAATCCATAATGATACAAATAAATAAATCAATGGCATAAATAATGGAAAATACCTGTAAAAGAGGCAGTTAAAGTCCAATTAAATTCTTAGTTAGCACATAAGACTAAAGGTCATGGAATAACTATAAAAAAGGTTTTACCACTAATTAGAAAATGGGAACGCGATACTTTTACGAGATATAATAGAGCTCTATAATTCGGTACACCAATATTTACTTGCCTCGGGTTTCAGCGAAAAATCAATGCGAGAGGGACAGACTTCACTGACATCTTAAGATTTGCAAAGATTATTTGCTTGATTTATATGTGTATTACCTTTGGAGCGAGATAACAATCCGTGGACTTTGCTCTGAAGATAGCACTATGCTGTGACTTACACCGCCGGCTTTTATTTTAAATTTTAAGTTTATGATCCTCCGAGAGAAATCTCGGATAGTTTCATTCCACTCCGAAATTCCGAACACGACCGACAAACTACTATTTTGACGAAATTGACATTGATTGCAATGACAGTGACGTTTACTGTTGGCAGTTTTTTTCATTAAGCAATAGAATTACCTATTTATTGTACGTAAATAATAATAAAATTACCTATTTATTTAGCTAGATAAATAAACAAAAATACGCCACTTTCTCAGAGAGGTAGACAGGGGCCACGATCCCTGCATACTCTTTTCAGTTCATCCACATTCAATAGCGCTTCATGAAAGCTGGTCGGTTTAGTGTGCCTGGTCCTTTAGCCATGATGTCCCAAATTTGTTTTTCTAGTCCTGCTTATGTTCCCATTCATGCTTACATACATATGGTCACATCTATATCCCTTGCGGGAGTTGCGGGGTAGACAAAGCCAACAGTCTTGAAAAGACTAAACGGCCATGTTAAGCTGTATGGCTTAATGAGGGAATTGAGATTCAAATAGTGACAGGTAGATGGCTAACAGTCTATCGCCTACAAGGGGTATCCCAAGTTTATTAGCCTTTCCCCTTATTGAATTTTACTATCTTCACGGGTAGAGAACCAGCTGGCACGCACTGAACTTACACTTTACTATCAGTCAGCTTGCTCTAAATGTTGTACGCCTATGGCCTTAAACCCATTATTCGTCCTCCATAAAATAAAGATGGAGTGGTTTACATGGCACGGCACTACAAATTAATATAAACACAAATACAGGTGCTAACCTGATGTTATTATGACCTAGGTAATATTTATCACGCTATAAAGATAAGACAGGTCGGCAGGGTAACAAAACACACCCAAATCCAGCCTAGGTTTTAACTTGCAGTCATACAAAATAATCTCTTTATTATTACCACACATCAAGTGGCTTACTTTTGTATATTATTAAAAACATATTTAATAAAATAGGTTAGAGCTCGCGATTTTATATAGCATTTAGATAGTTTAAAATAGGAGCTGGAACTTGAGTGAAAGTATTATTATTAATAATAATCTTTACGCGTAAATACATAAGTTTACTTACTTATTTTCTTATTTAATATATATTTAATAACAAATATCACGTGATTATGATTCAAAATATAAATAATGTCGTGTCCTTCGAGACTGCCCTGGACAGAGCAGGTAAGTTTTCGGATAATTGAAAGCATCTATAGGTTTAAAAATTTGCTCAAGACTGGAATTTGTGTAGGGAGACCTTTTGGTCAGAAGTGGGACACGTCATACTTTAAGCTAAAAAAGAACTATTCCAATTTCTATAAGGAATACTTTACAAAAGAATTTTAAAATACCCGTAAAAACTTAAAGGCTATTCTGAGTTAATCAAGATTTTTTTTTTTTTTGGGACAAATTACACTGATTGAGTTAGCCTCGAAGTAAGTTCGAAACTTGTGTTACGAGATACTAACTCAACGATACTATATTTTATAATAAATACTTATATAGATAAACATCCAAGACCCAGGACAATCAGAAAAAGTTCTTTTCTCATCATGCCTTGACCGGGATTCGAACCCGGGACCTCCGGTGTCACAGACAAGCGTAGTACCGCTGAGCCACAGAGGCCGTCAAGATGGCTTACCTTAGCTCTTACGGTGAGGAGAACTACAATGAGGAAACCAGGCAATTGTGTAAACTTTTATCCAATAAGTCCCAGAGGATAGACAGACTTGTTGTAGAAACCTGACTTATCCAATTCAGCGTTATGGTCAAACAGACACATGGGCCTCCAGTTTAGTCCAAAGAGTTGTTACTGGAACTAGCGCCGAAAAAAGTGAAGACTTTGCACTGAAGGGTTAAAATATCCCAAATTTCCAGGGTTTGGCTGCTACAGCTACATGGTGTCGATCATCACTGGTCTGATCATCATATCCTTCGCGTGTATTGTGTACAGTACCACAATCATAGTCCCGGCTAGTGCTTGCGAGCTGGGCACCACCACTGCCCAGCAGGGCCTCCTGGCTGCTGCTCCTGTCGTTGGTAAGCATACATACATACATACATAAAATCACGCCTCTTTCCCGGAGATGTAGGCAGAGGCTACATCTTTCCACTTGCCACGTTCTTTGCATACTTTCTTCGTTTTATCCACATTCATAACTCTCTTCATGCAAGCTCGGTAGAAATAATTGGTAAGCATATTTTATCATTAGCTTCCTTCTTCTTCTTAGGGTGTAGAAAATCCCTCCAACGATAATCATTATTCCTCTCTATAAATTCTATCATTTTACAAGTCTCATCGGTGACTGTTATCGATTTATCTCGGGCGATGATGTTATACAGAGAGCAGGACAAGGGACATCATCTACGATTAAGTCTGGACCTATTTAAAGTACCTAGAACCTGAGTGAGCCGTGTGGTTCCCGGAACTTAAGAATTGGACCACTCCATCTCTTTCCCATGGTTTTGGTTGTAGTCCCCTTGGAGAAGAGCCCGGAGCCTTGGAAAAGTGGGTTAGTCTCTATCAAATGCCCTAGTAACATGGCAGAGTCATTTTGAAAACCGGAAGCAGAGGTCGCAGGCTATATAGGGAACAACCCAGGTTGAAGGCCAAAATAAATCTGGTTTGACATGAAGGCAATGAAATTAAAACTAAGAAATCAGAAGAATGGACCAAAACGAGAGAGAAATATGGAAAGCGACACCAGGTCCTACAGAGTAACGTCCAAGGAAGTGCAAACAATATCTGTGAATCCAATTGGGAATACGAGAGAAATTGAAAATTAAATTTTAGTATGCTGCCGAGAAAATGTGATTTAGCGTAAATCTTAATTGGTTTCAAGAGCCCTAGAGTACAGCTGAACGTGGCCTTTCTATCTTTTCAAGACCATTGGATCTGTCTGTGTGGTTCCCGGCACCATTACAAAAAAGAATGGGACCACTCCATCTCTTTCCCATGGATGTCGTAAAAGGCGACTAAGTGATAGGCTTACATACTTGGGATTCTTTTTTAAGGCGATGGGCTAGCAACCTGTCATTATTTGAATCTCAATTTTATCTTAAAGCCAAATAGCTGAACGTGGCCTCTAAGCCTTTACAAGACTGTTGGCTCTGTCTACCCCGCAAGGGATATAGACGTGATTATAAGTGTAATGTATGTTCCAGGAGCGATCATTGGAACCCTAGTGTGGGGCTACCTGGCAGACACTCGTGGCCGCCGCAGCATGCTCATGCTATCTCTGTTCCTCGGAGCTGTAGTGAATGCTGTCACCAGTATATCTGTCAACTGGATCATGATGATGATCCTTCAATTTTTAGCCGCTGTAATGTGAGTGTGGCCGTCGTCATTATTTACAGAATGGATTTGGGATCCCCCTATAACCAGCAGGCCAACTCTTGAGTTTGATTCGATCTCGAAATTCGATCTCGACAAAATCAAATTTCTACATATTTCTACACGATACCTTTTCTCATAGTCAGAGTATTTGTTAGCATTTCAAAGGATCTATGTGCTTATCCTCTCTCCTTCTCTTACCTTAAATAATACTGAGGCCTTGAGATACCCTTTGTTTTTTTAATTTATTTACTAGCTGTGCCCGCGACTTCGTCCGCGTGGAATAGTTATTTCTTCATCCTAGAGGATCTTCAAGGATGAAGAAATAACTATTCATCCATGCTCAAGGATGAAGAAATAAAATAATTTTCCCCGTTTTTTTTTCACATTTTCCATTATTTCTTCGCTCCTATAAGTTCCAGCGTGTTGTTGTATAGCCTTATATTATAGGTATAAACATTCCTCGATAAATTGTCTATTCAACACAATAAGAATTTTTCAATTCGAACCAGTAGTTCTTGAGATTACCGCGTTCAAACAAACAAACTCTTCAGCTTTATAATAATAGTATAGATTTTAGTATTCTTTTCTGGTGTTCGTTAAATAAAATCTATTTTCTTCAGATAGAGCAGAATTAACAGTGTATCATATTAAGTATCACTTGTACCCGAGGTATCTATCTAAATAAATACATAACAGTAATTCGAGTCATAAATACCTTCGATAATTTTACCAAACTCTACTTAATCTTGATGTTTTAAAACGCGATAAAGTTTTCAGAATAAAAACAACAATAAGTGTACCTACTTAACTAACTAACTTATTCATTGCAAAGACAGCTATTATATGCACTAATTGGAATGGCAATTGACTGACTGAAGATTTATCTACATAAAACCTAACTGAAAGAAGATGGGAACTTAAGGAATTATTATTCTGAGACGTACATACTAATAAACGTTCGTAGGTACATCGTCTAATTAAAAAATCAGCTTTCTAGTATATTTACAAGTAAGTATTCTGAGTGGCGCTGCTGTAGAGTATACTCTCTAGCAGCGCCCTATAAAGTATCATTTTTTCTCAAATTTACTGTACGTACATACTAAATTGTTTTTTGTACATAATGTTCTTCTGTTGTACATAAAATTGCCATAGGTAGAACAAAAATTCCAACAGGGGGCGTTGCGGCAGAGTACAACACAATGTATCAATTGAAATCTGCTTTTAGGGTAGCGGGTCAGACTCCAATCTCCATGACGTTGCTCAGTGAGAGTGTCCCGATGGCCAAGCGGAACCTGGTCGTGCTACTAGTCACCAGTATCTTCATGCTGGCACAGGGTCTAATGGCTGGTACAAAATTTTTATGTTTTTTTAAACATCCACCGCTCTTATGTTGCTCCACATTAAATCTTACATAAATTTGCACATAAAAAAAAATTACAAAACATACATACATTTGGTCACGTCTATATCCCTTGCGAGGTAGACAGAGCCAACAGTCTTGAAAAGACTGATTGGCCACGTTCAGCTATTTGGCTCAATGATAGAATTGAGATTCAAATAATGACATCGCCTAAATAAGAATCCCAATTTTGTAAGCCTATCCCTTAGTCGCCTTTTACGACATACATAGGAAAGAGATGGAGTGGTCCTATTCTTTTTTGTATTGGTGCCTCGCACTGCACTATCCAATTAGTGATTTTTGTAAGCAGTATGATGCGGGATAAACTGTACCATTGGTAGAGGCAAAATTGCCTTTATGACGAACCTTATTGTTCCATGGTTTAAGGGCAGCTCAACGTGCCTTCTGAAGTATGGAATTACCTTTACAGCCGACAATTTATTTAGATAATGGTTATCTATACTAATATTATAAAGCTGAAGAGTTTGTTTTCAATTTGAACCAGTAGTACCTGAGATTAGCGCATCTCAGGAACTACTGGTTCAAATTGAACAATTGAAGTTGAATAGACTATTTATCGAGGAAGGCTTTAGGCTATATAACATCACGCTGCAACTATAAGGAGCAAAGAAATAAGGGAAATTGTAAAAAAGAAACGGGGAAAATTATTCATCCTTGAGGGCTTCAATGATGCCCAAAATTCCACGCGGACGAAGTTGCGGGCACAGCCAGTTTCTAATAATTTAACCATTTTGTTTTCAGTAATTGCCATACCCATAATACCACTGTCGTTCTCCTACCATCTACCCTCTCTTGGAATATTCTGGAACTCCTGGCGCACCATTATTGTTGTCTACTCCTTTCCCAGCCTCATTTGTTTGTGCTGGATGTACTTCATTGAAGAGAGCCCTAAATTCGTCTTTATGAAGGAATCCGAAGGTAGAGCCATTGAGATATTGAAGGCTATACATAAAATGAACAATAAACAAGGGAAAATATTTGATGTGAGTACATGTAAGTTCGGAAATTAAATGGTGCAATAGTAGATATTTATTGTATGCCCAACTGCTATCAAATTAATCAGAAGTCGCAAAATTATTCTAGCCTTTGTATGCAACGTTCCTAATTTGAAATTAAATTTTTATTTCTGTACATTCTTATTGTAACCTTATTTACCATAGGTACTCGTATGTACCGAATTATTTTTGCCTTATGAAATTTGAAAATCTTTTTAAAAATATTAAATAATACGTTCGATAGCTACTGCTTTACGAAGATTCTCTTAAACCATGCAGAGGATTTAAAGACAAAAACATTATTCAAAGGATGTCTTGCTCAGCCGAGCCGGATTGCTCATTAGTCTCAAGTAATTCATATTTTTTATCAGGTTTAAGGCATCATCCGAGCAGAAGAAAATAAAGACTTACCGGTGTCAGCGAAGGAGCAGATCAGACCTTTATTCAGGACACCGTTGGTGAAGACCGTCCTCATATTGATCACGCTGAATGTGTTTCAGGTGTAGGTACTTTATACTACTTTTTAGAATAAACGAAATTAAAACTAAAACTACTTATAAAAAATTGAAAATTACAAACTAAAATTAAATTTACAAATTGTACAGTCTCTGAATAGCACCAACTGTTCCCAGAAGGCTGGCGGCATATCCATTTTGAATGATTCTCTGAGCTAGATAATTTCTAGTAGGTACTCCGGTCACGAAATAATTTTAATTTTAGAGATCCTACTTTTTATATAATTACTAGCGACCGGCCCCGGCTTCGCACGGGTGCAAAATTCGGAAAAAATTATACATAAAAACCTTTCTCTTGAATCACTCTACCTGTTACAAAAACCGCATCAAAATCCGTTGCGTAATTTTAAAGATTTAAGCATACAGACAAACAGACTAAAATAGCGACTTTGGTTTATACTATGTAGTGATATCAGTAGATGTGATACGATAGTTCTATTGTTGATTAGGTAAATGGCTTTTTGTTTTTGAAGAGGAAATCCTTATTTTGGACTGCCTCCCGGGTGTTGAACCAGAAGAGTGTAGGTCTCCTGACATCTAGTGTGCCAGCCTACCCAGTAAAACCCCTCCTCATCATCGCATGGCATTCCACCACGAGCCTGCTTATGGTACTCCTCAATTTTTACGGTAGTTCGCTTTTCACGTCCAAACCAAACATTGCTGGGTTTTTTTTTCTTTTCGCAGTTTACCAACGAATTCTCTCCTTTCTTGCGTCTTCCTTTCTCCTTTTAGTGTTTCTAGTTAAACACATAGCAATTAAATAAAATATTCCGATTTAAATGTTCGGTCTTTGTTTCGGATTTCGCTTTGCGAAGGATTATCTACGTGATATGAAAGGGGTGCTAAAGTATGTATGATTTGTAAATTTCCAGGATCGGCCCATTTGTCGTTTGGCTGCCAACGATAGCCAACCAGTTCATCAATATCCTGGAGTCAGGAGAAGGTGCCGACCTCACCCTATGCAAGGTCATTGACCTCAGTTTAAACACTCCTATTGGTGTAAGTGATTATTGAAGTTGTACTAAATATTAAGTTAGACCTTTCAATCATTAGACGATAAGTGACGTAGCAGCGAGTTCACTCAAAATGGCGTCGATATTCCCAACCAACGCACCTTCCGATCAAATCGTCAAATCTTTTATTATGCTCATCGCCAAGATATGGAATTGACTCCCGTCATCTCTGTTCCCTGATATTAGCACATTATTTGAGCACGCGTGCACCACCTTAGACCACATCTTACTTGCCATCAGACTGATTGAGATCAAACGTACTCAAAATACCATCGTTATGAGGACAAAGATAAAGAAATTTAATTTAACAGGCCGAAGCGGTCCCTTGCGCGCTCAACGTCACCGCTCTGATGATGGTGCTGATTGTGGGAGCGCTGCAGTCTGTGACCAACATCATTGTTAGTCTTGTGAGTAATATCTGCTAAAGGATTATCTGTAACATAATATGTTTTTGGGCAATATAAAACATGTTCAGAGGCCTGCACAAAACACGACATCTTGTTCATACAAACCAAAATTACAGGCGTACTAATTTCTGTGCTGGCAACTGTACCATATAAAAATGTTGAAGTTGCTTGCTTGTCCAGTGCTCCGAACACAAAAGGTGTGGTCAGAAGATTTTTGATAAGTTGATAATTTGATTTGACTTTTTTTATTATAAAACAGCAGAGCGTGTGCTCAGGGAAGTACTTATATTTACCACCAATGTTCTAAATTTTGTCGTTTTTGTCCGGCGTCATGCTCCAAAAAAAGGCAATAAAAACAAAAATATACTTTCAGGTGGTGAACAAAGTAGGTCGCCGTAACTTAGTGATGATAATATCATTGATCTGCGGATTATGTGGTATCCTTGTAAACTTGATACCAAACGCAATCGCCAGCATAACATTGTTCATCGTCCAACTGATTGGTTTGATCACCATGGGGCTGCATACAGCTATCACCGTCTCCCTTTTCCCGACAAAGCTAAGGTTACAATTTTAATCATATTCTTTTTCTTGTTTATTATTTGTTTGTTTATTACCTCAATTCCTAATAGCATTCACAGCAGTTGTTTTATTAACATGAATTAACATTCTATTGGTTTTATATTGATGAGATTAAATACACATTTATTTAAAACCTTGTCATCATTGCGAATTAGTTTGTGTTTAACCAGCTTTGTTCAGAAATTACTATTTAAACCGAATTTTAACTATATTTTTTAGAGCAATGGCGACGGCCCTCATGACTGCTTTCAGCCGCATCAGCACTTTCGTCAACATCCAGATTCTGAACTACCTCCTGGTCAACTTCTGCGATGTGGGCTTCTACGTCTATTCAGCTATTTTTGCATGTTTGTATAACTACTATCTTATCATTGGGCATTTCTGATTCATCTTAAACTATAAGATTCAGACAACCAAAGGTTCAAGGTCCATCTGAGTGATATTTAACTATTTTTCTTACTATTTTAAGATAAACAATTTTTTTATTATTCAAGTATTTTTAATTTTTTTATTTGTTAATTCTTATCTTGTTATGAAAATTGGAAATTTTGTCTGGCTTTAAAATAACATGACGAAGTCTTCGTCTATGTTTTTTATGCGTTACAAGTCACTATGGTACTTTTATGGTCACTAACTCAACATTTCTGTGTCCGTATGTGTTAAATCTTTCTAATGAAAGTAAATATTTCATTTTGGTTTCAGCCTCAACATTAGTGGTGTTTCTTCTGCCAGATGATCGTCAGTTATAGCTATCCGTACCTACCATCTACGAGATGACTTTAACTTAATACTTACCAACACTCGCTATATTTTTTTTTATTCCGTCACCGTAGAAAAAAAATTAAGTGGATCGAGTGAATTGTTAATTGGATGAACCTGAGGCCTGAACCTCAGACAATCTATGTCACAATTATAAAATGTTTTTGTAATACCGTACGTGTGCGTTCCAGCTTTCCAATAAAGATATTACAAACAAATTAATGTAATGTTTTAGTTACCCTATAATCATCCGTAGTCTATGTTGCAATATTTGGAATACCATAACATTTCACCAGTAGGTAAGTAAATATAGGCCACAATAATTAACGGTCTGATGCTCTAGAGGGACTTTAACTTAGCCAGGACAAATACCAGGAATTTCAAATATTTTAAGTTCAAGCTAGATTGACTAAGAAAAAGAAAAAAAACATTTTAGACCTTAGCCTTCTTTGGACACTTCGGCTTCATCTTCCTCTATTGCTTGCTAGACTCAGAATGTGTCAGTCAGACTTGATTTCAATCATCATGATTATAAAAATGATGATCCTTTTAGAAGATAATATATTTTACAACAAAACTTGATGGAGCCCGACGAGACGAGAGAAGTAAAAGTAACGCTTAACAGTGCCCTCGATATTGTTGGTAAGTATATTTTATATCAATAGCGACATACAGATATAGGTACAAATTATCGATCTTTCTCCTGGTTTTAGTCCCGGTTACATCCTTCATAATCTGGAGAAGAGCGGGCTGGGCTTTTGAAATTGGATCCTGAATTGGATCTAAATTTCCCAGCACCTGATAAATCTCCGTATCTTTTCCGTGGAAGTTATCACGACTACTAAAGACTATAATGTTCTTGTCAGATAAAAGTGTAACAACAAAATGTTTCAAACTGAGGTTAGACGGGAGGTTTTGGGTTTCCTCTTAAGGTCGTTCTAGCTGGCATAAAAATATTAGATTAAAAAGAGAGAAAAGTACACATCAAAAGCTACATCTATCTACTCCATAGGGAGTAGATAGATGTAGCTTTTGATGTGTACCATACTAGACACCCTACTAGAAAGAAAGCAATCCTTAAAAATTGTATGTAGGTACCTACTTTAAGGATTGCTATTTTTTTCAGGTTTCGGTCTATACAGCTATTTGCTCCTAGTGTTGACTGGAATGGTGATCATGTCATATTCATGTATCGTGTTCAGCAACACAGTCCTCATTCCGATCAGCTCGTGCGATTTGAAGATCGGCAGTTTCCAACAAGGACTGTTAGTGGCGATGCCTTCTATCGGTAATCCGTGTATATACATATAAAAAGTCACATCTATATCTCTTGGTAGACAGAGCCAACGGCCTCGAGAAGACTAAACGAAAAGGAATTGAGACTCAAATAGTGCTAGTCCATCGTATACAAGAGGCATCCCTAGTTTATAAGCCTATCCCTTAGTCACCTTTTACGACATCCATGGAAAAGATATAGAGTGGTTCTATTCTAAAGTGCCGGAAACCACACGGTTATCCGTGTATATAGTTCCATGGTTCTGTGCATCCATCCGTGTGAATGAAGTTGTCTTCTTTTGGCTTGAAAGTTCTGAGTTTGTTGGTTAATTACGTCTTTATCTCTTTCGGGATAAACAGAGCCAACAGTACCACAAAGTCTGAAGGGCCACGTTCAGCTGATGTAATTGACATTCAAATAGTGACAGTTTGATAAGTTATCAACTAAAACAAGGAATCCCAAGTTTTTTAGCCTAATCCCTTCTAAACACGTTGCATCCCAATTCTTTTTGGATACATTGCATACATTCTTCTATTATTTGATTTCAACTGATCTGATACTTCCATTGCTAGGGGGCTGATATAAACTATTAATACTCCTCTTCAAAGCTGCATATTACCATTAGTATTCCAGAACGTCTCATTACAGAATCAGCCTCTTAACACCGGTTGAGAAAAGTTCAAAAGTACCCGAAACCGCCGAGCTTGCATGAAGAGAGTTATGAATGTGGATGAAGCGAAGGAAGAATGCAGAGATCGTGGCAAGTGGAAAGAGGTAGTCTCTGCCTACCCCTCTGGGAAAGAGGCGTGGTTTTTTTGTATGTATGTATAAGAAAAGTTCAGTACTTGAAAGTTTAATAATACTTTCAGGAGCCATATTGGGTGCCTTATTTTGGGGCTATTTAGGAGATACTCACGGTCGTAGAAGAATGTTGCTCACGTCTTTATTTTTGGGGGCTACGACGAACGCTCTCTCAAGCTTATCTGTCAACTGGTTCATGCTGATCGTGGTACAATTCATTGCCTCCGTACTGTAAGTGATTTGTTGGTCATTTGGTCCATCTAGATCTAGGAATTTTCAAACTATTCCACGCGCGAATTAGTTCTCATCTCTAACTAAATAATCTGAAAACATTCTATTACCCTTCTTGAAAATAATTACTCTGAGAAATTTTAAAATCCTCAATGACCATACCCCTTTTGTCTATTGTGATGTTCATATGAAGATTAAAGTAGAATTTCTTATAAGCCTTAAATCTAATGTTACGAAGTATCTGTAGCAGGCATTCATGTATCCTAATGTTGTGTTCTAGTGTTTCTGGTCAACAACCACTCTCTATGACATTGTTGAGTGAATGTGTGCCGGTGGACAAGCGTAACCTGGCGATTATCCTAGTCACCAGCATCTATCTGTTCTCACAAGGTTTGATGGCAGGTGAGATTTGCAAACGATTATACTTGAAGATTGTAGAAGTTCTTCTCAAACGCCCCATCGTTGTTGTACTCGTAATACCAAGTGACGTTATCAGGGTTTGTGGCTTCGCTACGGTAAGAATATATTTTTGAAGGATGTCCTTCACTCCAAACCGCTCTTTGATATATGTCTTATTATTGTCTTTACCCTGCTTACCCTCAATTGTCTAGATACTTGAAGTGTCTCATTAGAGAGAGTCTTAAAACATAACATGACAATGTAAGTTTAAACTATCGAAATCTTTGACTAGACACAAGTCTAGCAGCGTGTTGGAACTAATATACTGTAAACTGATTTGCCAAAGTTTTAATTGTTGGTTTAATTGTAACTTTAGATGCACTACTTACTCTAGTTGGTTTGTGTTCAGCCGTCTTTGAGTTACCTCTTTCACAATGCAAAAATCCTGACAACTAGCCCCGTAGCATGGCACGCTTGTTGCCTTTTTATCGCACGAAAAACTGTCGCTGTCTCGTTTCACGTCATAATAAATAGTGAAACAGCGATAGTTTTTCACGCGATAATAAGATGTTTCGGGCTATACTTAAAAGTTACTTTTTCTTTTCCAGTTATTGCTATGCCAATAGCTCCTCTTGACTTCTCGTTGTACATGCCACATCTGGGAATCTACTGGACCCCCTGGCGGGCTATAATGTTGATATACTCCACTCCCAGCTTGGTTTGCTTCATCTGGATGTTTTTCATGCAAGAGAGCCCTAAGTACGTCTTCATCAATAAAGATGATGTGCATGCTCTCAAAGTGTTGAAAGTCATTCATCGGGTCAATAATCTGATTTCGGGAGAACCATTTGAGGTAAGGTCGCAAACATTTTTAGCATATCAATCAATAGTTATGATAGTGCCATTAAGAAATTGATATTTATGTCCTAGTATCTCCGTACCAAAATAATAAAATGAAGGTATATATATATTGATGATATTATGATATTGTACTTAATATTATAAAGAGGAGAAATTTGTAATTTTGTCACTCGAATTAGAAACTCTGGACCGTGGAACATAGACAGTATTGACTTCGGCATAAGTATTTTTGAAAATACCCAAAAGCTAAAGTTTAAAACTCTTTTATGCCAGGTGACGGGCCTGATCCAAACAACCGAGCAGCCGGAGAACATGAAGAGTGACGCTTCCTTCTGGACAAAACTGAAGCCGTTCTTCAAGAAACCGCTGCGGTGCCAAGTCATACTGGTCACCTTGCTGTACTCCTTACAATTGTATAGTATGCGTAGATGAACACATTATTATCTGTTTTATGACTTTTTGGATTTAGAGTACAGTACGACTTAATAGTTTTATCTGGAAGACCCCACGTAGTTCCGTCCATGTAAATCGAGAAATCCTGCTAATTTTCATACATACATACATACATATGGTCACGTCTATATCCCTTACGGGGTAGACAGAGCCAATAGTCGACTGAATGGCCACGTTCAGCTACTCAGCTTAATGATGGTATTGAGATCCTCGCCTAAAAAAAGGATCGCAATTTTATAAGCCTATCCCTTAGTCGCCTTTTACGACATCCATGGGAATTAATAGCTAATTTCCATATCCACAGGAATATGGGGAAATCCCCTCTTAGTGCACTTCTAGAGTACATTAGGATCTTCATGATAAATTTGAAATCTCTATATCCAGCGATTTTCGCTGTGAGTTGATATATCATTTAGTCATTGTCCTCTGTTATCTATTTAGATACAGCACTTACATCTTATGCATCAAGATCCAAGGGGCTAGTATCCCTGTTATAACGGGACAAAGGGCATAGTCACTTGGTGATAATGGACGTCTAACAGGAACCCATACCCGTATCAGGGACATTATTCTAGATTACTAAATATAGGTAGATGGATAGATTACTTCATGAGACGGGAGGAAGTGTCTTCTGTGATGGCAAGTGATAAGATACATTAGAACTGCGTCTTAAATTGCCAAGCTGGGAAGTGGCGAATTCACGGATAAAGTTTATACAATAAGCGAGTCTCAGACCTTGAAGTTTGGTGACGGTGGATGCACCTGGGAACAAGCCAGGATAATAAAATGAATGAATTTTGGATTTTGAATTTTTGAATTTTGAATTTTGAATTTTGAATTTTGAATTTTAAATTTTAAATTTTAAATTTTAAATTTTGAATTTGAATAAAAACATTGCAAGGCCAGCAACGCCAGGATGAGAGCAGAAGCAGAGCAGCAAGAGAAGCAAGCAATAATGTTGATACTTTTAAAAATCAGTTACTTTTTGTAGCATGTGGGTGTTCAAGGTATGGCTGCCGACCATAGCGAATCAATTTATGATCATCATGGACACCGGGAGCGGGTCTGATCTGACAATTTGTCGCGCATTTGCTTTGAGTTTGCAAGACCAGAGCGAGGTGAGTAATTTGGCAAACGTGATAGATGTAGCATGTGCAGGACCCATCTAAACTTATGCTAACTTCTTGTAGCCTTTACAAAAATTCTGTTTTCTTGTTAGATCCTATACAAATGTTTAACACATTATTCATGCAAATTCATCGATTTTGAGTACTTACTCTTGACCAAAGCATCCTCCAGAACAGAACAAATAAACAGAATTCTCAGGCAATTTAATTCTATTATGTTTTAGTCGCAACTGATAAAAATACAAAGTGGTGGGAACCTGAGTAGTGAAGAGTTCAGATTTTCGAAATTATTTCAGCTTTTTAGTCCTCAATTATGATAAGACTAGATGCCCCCGCGACTTCGTCCGCATGGAAACACTATCAATCCCGCGGGAACTCTGGGATAAAAAGTAGCCTATGTGTTATTCTGGGCCTTCAGCTACCTTCATACTAAATTTCATCGTAATCGGTTCAGTAGAATTTGCGTGAAAGAGTAACAAACATCCATACTGACATCCTGACATACTCACAAACTTTCGCATTTATTAGTAGGATTAAAGATCCTGATCTTTCTCATGAATGACACTACAAAGAAAAATTGAAGGAGGTTAATGACTGTTGTTTGCAGGGTCCTTGTAAGCTGAAGATCAAAGCACTATCCCTGGTATTAGCCGTGTGTGTTGTGCAAGCTATAGCCAACATTGTGCTAAGTCTGGTAAGCATTTTTTTTATCAAAACATAATTAACATTTTTCATTAATTCGTTTATTAATTTCGTCGATAACATGTGAGGGCAAAGATAATACAATACCCTAGCCTACAATAGTCTAGCGACCTGTCACTATTTGAATCTCAATTCTACCATTAAGCCAAACAGCTGAACGTGGCCAATCAGTTTTCTCAAGACCGTTGGCTCTGTCTAACCCGCAAGGGACATAGACGTGACTATATGTATGTATGTACCAAAAGTATATCTTACTCGAAAACCATGATTGTTTTCAGTTAATCAAGCCGTGTGGTTCCGGGCACCAATAGAAAAATAATAGGACCACTCCATCTCGCTCCCATGGATGTCGTTAAAGGCGACTGAGGGTTAGGCTTATAAACTTGGGATTCTTCTTTTAGGCGATGGGCTATGATCTCAATTCTATCTTAAAGCCGAACTAGCTGAACGTAGTCTATCAGTCTTTTCGAGACTTTTGGCTCTGTCTACCCCGCAAGGGACATAGACGTGATTATATGTATGTATGTGTGTACCAATGTATGTAGTTATATGTATGTAAGGAAGTATGCAGAGATCGTGGCAAGTGGAAAGAGGTAGTCTCTGCCTAGAAAGAGGCGTGATTTTGTGTATGTATGTGCCACAAGTATATTTTTCTCGAAAACCATGATTGACGGTCTCTGTGGCGCAGCGGTAGTATGCTTGTCTGTGACACCGGAGGTCCCGGGTTCGAATCCCAGCCAGGGCATGATGGGAAAAGAATTTTTTCTGATTGGCCTGGGTCTTGGATGTTTATCTATATAAGTATTTATTATAAAATATAGTATCGTTGAGTTAGTATCTCGTAACACAAGTCTCGAACTAACATCGAGGCTAACTCAATCTGTGTAATTTGTCCCGTATTTATTTATTTATTTATTATTATTTATTGTTTCCAGTTAATCAAGCGCGTTGGCAGGCGTAACCTGGTCATCATCATCACCTCCGTGTGCGGTGTGTGTGGCATTTTCGTCAACGTTATTCCTAACGCGATCGCGAGCGCATCACTGTTCACTGTTCAAATGGTCGGCATGATCTGCACGGGGTACTATACGGCTATAGCTGTGTCGCTGTTCCCTACAGCTGTCAGGTGAGCAATGTTTGTTTGCTTGTTTGGTTGTTTGTTTGTTTGGTTGGTTGGTTGTTTGGTTGTTTGGTTGTTTGGTTGTTTGGTTGTTTGGTTGTTTGGTTGTTTGGTTGTTTGGTTGTTTGGTTGTTTGGTTGTTTGGTTGTTTGGTTGTTTGGTTGGTTGGTTGTTTGTTTGTTTGTAATATCTTTATTGAATAGAAATTTACACGTTTAATTTAAATGTTTTTGTTACGAGGTTTTGCTCAAAGGTAGCGTAATTCTGGCCGAAATATTTATATGGTTTGTTGCTATATGTTGTAGAGAAACTTCTTTATATGTGTAAGTAGGGTGGTAACTTGGGAATGATGAATAAACTTGGGGATGATGAATAAATTACTTTCCATTAGTAAATGTACTGATTTTTTTGTTCACTATAAATATATTTTTACTATAAGCTATACATTCATACATACATATATTCACGTCTATATCCCTTGCGGGGTAGACAGAGCCAACAGTCTTGATGAGACTGAATGGCCACGTTCAGCTATTTGGCTTAATGATAGAATTGAGATTCAAATAGTGACAGATTGCTAGCCCATCGCCTAAAAGAAGAATCCCAAGTTTGTAATCCTATCCCTTAGTCGCCTTTTAAGACATCCACGGGAAAGAGATGGAGAGGTTCTATTCTTTTTTCATTGGTGCCGAGAACCACACGGCTAATTTCACGATTGATTATTTGTTTAACTGTCTAAGATTTACAGGGTAATTCAAATATCTATTCGTACCTACAGATGGTCTTAAATGTTGTCTTGTAATTTCAGAGCAATGGGAGTAACAATAGCAGTGACAGCCAACCGCCTCAGTATGTTCATTGCCATTCAGATCCTGAACTACCAGCTTCAGACCGCTTGCGAGATGGGCTTCTTCATCTTCTGTGGACTTTTCACTCGTTAGTAATATAATATTCATGGTGTTCGTGCTTTTGCTGTAGGTACGTACGTATGATAGCACTTGGACCACTCCATCTCCTTCCCATGGATGTCGTAAAAGGCGACTAAGGGATAGGCTTACAAACTTGGGATTCTTTTTTAGGCGTTGGGCTATTTGAATCCCAATTCTATCATTAGGCCAAATAGCTGAACGTGGCCATTCAGTCTTTTCAAGACTGTTGGCTCTGTCTATCCCGCAATGGATATAGACGTGACCGACGTGTGGTTGCTAGCCCATCGCCTAAAAAGAATCCCAAGTTTGTAAGCCTATCCCTTAGTCGCCTTTTACGACATCCAAATACATATTTATATTTATTTATGCTCCTTTGAAACGCTAATAGCAGATTCTGAAATTATTGATTTCAGATTACATGGACATATTTCGCTAGTCTAATGACTAACTACCTACTAATTCGATTGTATCAATTTCCAGTGTCATCGATGATAGCAACATTGCTTCCAGACGAGAGGAAATCCGCTCGGCGGCTGTCGTTCTCACCGGGAGTGGTCAGACACAGTTTGGGAGGAAGATTCTGAGGAGAAGAGGAGAAGATGTTTGAACGAAAATAATGAGGCATTCCAGTAAGAGTATAATCCAAATGAGGCCAAATGCTACTCGGGCACACGAAGGTTTTAGTACCATTGGGACCAACAAAAGGGATGTGGTCGTGAACAAAGCTTGGGTTAAGCATATTTTTAAACGCTGAAACACACGCCACACAAGTCTTTCTTATAATGGATGTGAAGTATTACTTGTTTGTCTCACCTCCATGTCTCAACGGATGATTAGACGTGTGTGGTACGGATATTTTAACTTGACAAAAAAGATTAAAAAGCTTAATCAATCAGATTTTGTTGCAGAATAACATACATACATAAAATCACGCTTCTTTCCCGGAGGGGTAGGCAGAGACTACCTCTTATTACTACTCGCCACGATCTGCATACTTCCTTCGCTCCATCCACATTCATAACTCTCTTCATGCAAGCTGCTATGTTGCATGCAAAATTTCTATAGATCGTAAGGATTGAAATTAGTGAATATTTGTCATCGTAGGTAACTATGAAAATGCGTATTTTATTTCGTTGCTTTAATTTGTTAAATATTTTTAATTTTAATGTATTCTCATTAAAATGTTTATGCATCATGATTGTGTTATTTATATTTTGGGGATACGTGTTTTATGATCATACGGTTACCATCTTGCTAATATTATAAATGCGAAAGTTTGCATGTATGTTTGTTACTCTTTCACGCAAATACTACTGAATCGATTACGATGAAATTTGGTATATAGGCAGCTGAAGACTCGGAATAATGCATAGACTACTTTTCATCCCGGAGTTCCCGCGGGATTGATTGTTACGTTATGATAGTGTTTCCACGCGGACGAAGTCGCGGACGGCTTCCACTATTCTATAATAGTGATATTATTCTGATTTTAACGAACTTAACAATTGCCATAAGAAATGTATAATCCAAGAACTAGATATATCAACTTTCTTTTGAAAAAATGTTTAGCGTAGTTATCTGCCAACATCATTAAAATCATACATTGTTTTATCATTGAATCAAAATTAATCACTCCTGTTTATCATTAATATTAATTAATGAGTAAGTGCAAAATGTTTATCAACAATACGAGGAAAACATTTGTCTTTCATTTTTATTTGAACATTATTTAATTAATTATTAATCATGAACAGTGAGTAGGTAGACCGGTACGCCTTTTTCCCGGAGGGGTAGGCAGAGGCATCTTTCTACTTGCCACGATCCCTGCATACTTCGCTCGCTTTATTCACATTCATAACTCTCTTCATATATATACTAGTAAAAAATTGTCACAATTATCGTAACATATGAAATCTTTTGTATTTGACAACAATATTTAGGTACTTTGCAATAATTACCGTGTGGTTCCCGGCCCCAATACAAAAAAGAATAGGACCACTCCATCTCTTTCCCTGGTGTCGTAAGAGGCGACTAAAGGATACCTACGCTTACAAACTTGAGATTCTTTTTTAGGTGATGGGCTAGCAACCTGTCACTATTTGACTCTCAATTCTATCATTAAGCCAAATAGCTGAATGTGGCCATCCAGTCTTTTCACGACAGTTGGCTCTGTCTACCCCGCAAGGGATATAGATGTGACCATATGTATGTATATATGCAAAAATATTAACAGGAAGCTGTCCATTTCGCAACTATCACGAGGAGGCGTATCACGAAAAAATAAATAGCGAAAAAATAAAATTATCGCAGGCGAAGCTGCGGGCAACAACTAGTAGTTATATGAATTGTAAATAATTAAATTAATAATCTTATATTCAAGAATATCTGAATTCCATCACTAAGTAATACAGCTGACCGTGGTCTTTCAGCTTTTTCGAGATTGCGGGCTATGTCTACCCCGTAAGGAAGACGTGGTTATAATGTATGTGTATGTATGCGTTTACTTAATCCTACATAGAGCTCAAAGGTGGACCCTGGGCCCCCGGAAAGACGCAACCGGAAAATACAGGACTCAAGGTCCTAAGTATTTTTTTGTTATTGCATCCTAACCCCAACTTATATTCCAAATGCGAAAGTAAGTTTAAATTATTTGTTTAATATTAAATTAATCTTCTTTGAATATTTCGTATATAAGTACTATACTTTTGAGACTGGAGGTACTTTTTTCCCGGTAAAAATATAGTTTCCTTGGAATTTGCGCAAAAGCTGTAGTCCTTTGTAGGTGGCGCTAGATTCGACGCTTTTTGTAGGTGCAGTTTAATTCCTTGCTTTTTCTACATACATTCATATGGTCACGTCTTTATCCCTTGTGGGGTAGACAGAGCCAACAGTCTTATTGCTTTTTCTAGCTGGCGCTAAATTCACGCGGGAGAAGTTGCGATTAAAAAAGACTACAATATAATTACTCTCGTAGATACATTCGCACGTGACGACAGATAAAGTTTGTAAACACACAGACGGGACTGCATGAATATTTATTAGTAGTAATTAATTCATAATCGCATTATAAATGTAGATATTTGCTCAAACGCCTCACAAACATGGAGTGATGCGCATCTGTGTAATAAATTTATTAAAACAAAAAAAAAAGACTGAGTGTAAATAATAAAAAAAAAATTAGATATTAGGTATAAACAGTTATTAATAATTATAGTGATTTATCAAAATGTCTGCTGTAGGTGAAAATGATGGTGAGAAGGTGCCTTTTGAAACAGCTATAGACAAAACAGGTACCCTTTTTTTCTGGTATCGTAGGTCAAATCTTTCAAATTCAAACGTTTATTTGCCAACTATGAGTCATAAATATAAGTACCTGGTTGGTACCTGCTGTTGCTGGTCAACCAGAGATGGCGCTGATATAGTTTCTTAAAACGCGGTTTTTGAAATGTTTATATATCTTGAGAACCGAGCTTTTCTCGAACCTAGGACCTTGATAAATCGATTCCTTGAGCCGAAAAGCCCCTAATCTGTAACTTTCATGAAAATCGTTGGAGCCGTTTCCGAGATCCTGATATATATGTATATAGAAGAATTGCTCGTTTAAATATATTAGATACAAGTGGTATGTATAATTTCGTTCGTATCATAGCAACTCGGTGAGTATTGAAAATGTAGTCAA
Organism: Amyelois transitella; assembly: GCF_032362555.1. Classification (NCBI taxonomy): domain Eukaryota; kingdom Metazoa; phylum Arthropoda; class Insecta; order Lepidoptera; family Pyralidae; genus Amyelois; species Amyelois transitella. The sequence continues at coordinate 1,477,735 of NC_083513.1, read as the reverse complement.
TTACAATAATAATGACTGATAATTATTTTACTTATAAAAAAAAACAATTTTGATTTAATTTATCAATTAATTAATCTTCGTACGGAACACCCCCCGGGTGAAGAGCCGGTTACACTGGTTTCTTCACCCGGGAGAGTGTAGGACTCCAAGCACCTAGTATGCCAGCCTACCGCTCCTAAAACCGCTCCGGCGTTCGTATCCTGTCAATTTGAAGGCGTCATAGGATCGCAGAGTATTCTACCATGATGTCTTCTGGCTCCCCGGTACTCATTAACATACCATGGATGTCGTAAAAGGCGACTAAGGGATAGGCTCATAAACTTGGGATGGGCTAGCAACCTGTCACTATTTGAATCGCAATTCTATCATTAAGCCAAATAGTTGAACATGGCCATTTAGTCTTTTCAAGACTGTTGGCTCTGTCTACCCCGCAAGGGATATAGACGTGACCATATGTATGTATGTATGTAAGTTATTTTTAAGTACCAGGAACCACACGGCATTATGACAAACACGGATAGAGATAAAGATCTCTATTAAAATTTCAGCTGACCCGTTCTTTGATTAAAATGTGATTGTAGATCAGTCAGTCACGCTTTCCTTTCAAGTATTTATTTTTAGATTAGAATTAATCACCGTTATATTATCTGAAAAATAATCTATTGATAAATCATAATAATGATACAGCTTTGAATGCTTAACAACAAAAATCGTAACGTTTTTCTTACCATTTTTTCCCGCTCTCGTGACAATTTCCAAGACGCCTTAATTATCAAATGTCTACATCATTTTATTTTACTAGTGCCGTGTGGTTTCCGGTACTTATAACTCTATATCTTTCCCATTGATGTCGTAAGAGGCGACTAAGGGATAGGCTTAAAAATATGGGATTCCTCTTGTAGGCGATGGGCTAGCTACCTATCGCTATTTGAATCTCAATTCCATTATAAAACCATGCGCCTAACGTGGTCTTCAGTATTTTCAAGAATGTTCACTCTACCTCGCAAGGGATATAGACGTGACTATATGTATGTATGTATAACCTAGAGTAATTCCTTAAGAATACATACATACATATGTACATATGGTCACGTCTATATCCCTAGCGGGGTAGACAGAGCCAACAGTCTTGAAAAGACTGAATGGCCACGTTTAGCTATTTGGCTTAATGATAGAATTGAGATTCAAATAGTGACAGGTTGCTAGCCCATCGCCTAATAAGGAATCCTAAGTTTGTAAGCCTATCCCTTAGTCGCCTTTTACGACATCCATGGGAAAGAGATGGAGTGGTCCTATTCTTTTTTGTATTGGTGCCAGGAACTAGAGATGCCACGAATATTCGGCAATTATTCGGTATTCGGCCTATTCGGCCACTTTTTATGCTATTCGGTATTCGGCCGAATAATAGGTACTATTCGGCCGAATACCGAATACCAAATCATGTAAAAAAGACACGTATATTACGTTAAATTATGTATCTATTTCCAAATTACAATACTTTAGTAATTACAATTGACCAGTGGTAAGTTATCTATACATATAATAAATCTGTAGAAGGGTCAATTCTGTACATTGAAAACATTGAAAAAATAAATAACAGGGGGTGTTACTGGATTGATACCAAACCCCAATAAGTGATTAAAAATTTTTTTGTCTATCTGTCTGTCTGTATGTTCAGGCATCACGTGAAAACTAACGGTTCGATTTCGATGAAACTTGGTATAATTATACCTTATTATCCTGGGCATAAAATGGAATACATTTTATCCTTGAAAAATACGTATAACCTTTCACTTTACACGCTACTTCCAGGAGAAGAAAGATAAACTTTAGCAAATTTCGAAAGGTTTGGGAATTGTTTTTCGTTTGCGAACCACCACTTGTAAGGGTCGGCCTTCCGATCTAAGCGAACTGTTTTCAAATAAAAATCTAACTGGTTTGCCACAGCACTCTTCTCCACGTCCACCTCATAATTAGCATTTCGCATATTATCTGTTGCGACTTCCTCAAAGCAGTTTCAGAAACTGTCATGTATTTCAATAGTCCTATCATTTTCAATCGTTTATTTTTTTTTAAAGTTGAGCAAGTGATAGAGTTTGTATATCTAGGATCAAAGTTTACATCAGATGGCAAGTGTAGTGATATTGAAAGGAGAGTGAACGCGGGGAACATGGTGAATGGAGCTTTGCATGCCTTTATGAGCAGTCAGAAACTATCCAAAAAGGCTCGACTGGCTGTGCATAAGGGCGTGTTGGTCCCGACATTAATGTATGGGAGTGAAATTTGGGTATGGCAAAAGAAGCACGAAAGCAGAATAAATGCAGTGGAAAGATTTTAGGGATGTATTTCGTGCCAAATATTCGGCGGCCGAATATTCGGCGCTTCGGCCGACCGCGTTGCCGAATATTCGGTATTCGGTATTCGGCCAATTCACTATTCGTGGCAACTCTACCAGGAACCACACGGCACCTTAAGAATCTTCTTTCTTTATTCTTTATATTCCGTGTTTCCAGGTTTCGGATTATACAACCTGCTTCTCACGAGTCTAGCTGGTCTGGTCATCATATCCTTCGCCTGCATTGTCTACGGCAGCACCATTATTGTGCCGTCCAGCGCTTGTGAGCTGGAAACCACGGCCGCCCAGCAGGGGTTACTGGCCTCGGCACCTATTATAGGTAACTATATCTCATTTTAGTATTTAAGAAGATATACCAACTAAGTATTAAAAATATTACCGAGACTCCCTATAAAAAATAGAAATAGATTTATCTTCAAAATTAGGTAATAAGATATCGCTTATGGACGTCGAATCTACTATCGCTTTCGAAGCGCATCTGTAGAAGATGCGGGGGAACGAACTACACTGCAGCAGTTTCACAGGACGTCAAGTAACAAAGACAGATACTAGATCTAGATTTAAAAAATATATGAATAAGGATGTTATGATGATAAGAAAGTAAAGAATTAAGGATCTGCCGTATTCTCGTGGGATTAGTAATTAAATACAGCTTAACATGACCTTTCAGTCTTTTCGAGACTGTTGACTCTGTTAACACCGCAAGGGCAATAGACGTGACTATATGCATGAGTAATTAATTAGATTTTTCTATAAAAGCGAGGTTAGTTGTGAATATGTAACGCAAAAATGCATTAAAATTGAATTTAAAGGGCAGTTAAATAGCATTTAACCTACTGTTATCTTTGGTATTAATTCATAATCATACAACCTTCAGTTGGGTAATCGTCTATTGTGAAATCTTGAAACGAATTATACAGCGGACTTCACTAAAACGCGTTATAAATGTAAATTTGATTGAACTTGGTTATAACAACCTGTTTGGTACTCGGACCAGTGTCAATGCCTTATCTACCTGATCATATATACATACATATAATCACGTCTATATCCCTTGCGGGGTAGACAGGGCCAACAGTCCTGAAGAGACTGACAGGCCACGTTCAGCTGTTTGGCTTTATGATAGAATTGAGACTCAAACAGTGACAGGTTGACAGCCCATCGCCTAAATTAAGAATCCCAAATTTAAAAGCCTATCCCTTAGTCGCCTGTTACGACATCCATGGGAAATGAGATGGAGTGTTCCTATTCTTTTTTATATTGGTGCCGGGACCACCCAGGGGATTTGGCATTACTTAGGTGATTACAGAACACAAAAATTGTGAAATTTGCTACATATGGAGTCACGTCTATGTCTCTTGCGAGATAGACAAAGCCAATAATCTTGAAAAGACTGATTAGGCCACGTTCAGCACTTTGACTTGATGAGAGAATTAAGATTCGAATAGTGACAGGTTGCTAGCCCATCGCCTAAAACAATCCCAGGTTTATATCAGTAACATAAATTGTGCACATTACTCTATTTGATTTATTTTATAATCTAATACATACATACTAATCCTACTACTATTATAAAGGCGAAAGTTTGTATGGATGTATGGATGTTTGTTACTCTTTCACGCAAAAACTACTGAACCGATTACCATGAAATTTGGTATGTAGGTAGCTGAAGACCCAGAATAACACATAGGCTACTTTTTATCCCAGAGTTCCCGCGGGATTGATAGGGTTTCCATGCGGACGAAGTCGCGGGCGGCCTCTAGTACATACATATTTATAGCTGTTTGTTATTTTAGAATAAATAAATAGATATTGTTAATTTTCGGCCGTTTTGTTCCATAATATTCAATCGAAAATTATGTTTACAGGAACTATAATCGGCGCCATCTTGTGGGGCTACCTCGCAGACAGGAAGGGCCGTCGCAGCATGCTTTTCGTGTCGTTGCTGAGCGGCGCAGGAGTGAATGCTGTGGCTAGTATCTCTGTCAACTGGATCATGTTATTGATATTGCAGTTCATCGCTTCTTTATTGTAAGTTTTCTATAAATTGGCAACATTTATTGGGCTACAAATGCCACGGAACTATGTGAGGTGATGTGCAATCTTTAAACAGACCGTTAAGATATACCTACGCCATCAGTGTCATATTATTACGTCTTTTCCCCTTACGAGGTAGACAGAGACAACAGTCTCGAAAAGACTGAAAGGCCAGGTTGCCAGCCCATCGGTAATATAAGAAGTGCATAGATTAATCTTCTAGCAGAAGTTATCAAAAATGCCATTTCTTGAAATGCAAAGCTATTCCTACCTTATGACCGACAAAAATATATTATGCAGCCACTTTCATAAACACAATCTCTGTATTTAATTATTAATTTAGCTGATAACAAAATGTTTGACGTGAGTTTGACGCAAAGGATTAAATGTTTGAAAATAAATCAGAACAATGCCACTTATCATATACTTAATCATAATCATAATTATGCATATTTTTCACACGTGGTGGCTTATATCAGTTACTTTATACGAGTAGAGTTATTCCGCGTTTGATAAAGATATGTCAGAGTTGTTATCAATATACAATTGTTTATGTAAAGATATGTGAACTTTGATTTAAATGATTATTGAACGATTGTATCACGCTTTCGTCAACGCACATGTCTTTTATTTCAATTTGGTATATCATTCTCATTTTTTATTCCCAGTTTTGGTATTCCCAGAAAGCTTTTATAGTTTGCCGCCTTTAGAAATGGAGTCCTAAACCTAAAGTACATTATGACAATATTATGATGGATTAAAAAGTTTTACATATTGTGTTTGGCTTACCCATATGTATTGATATTAGATATGTTGTTTGGTTTTAACTGGTTTTAAAGACAAAGATTTGGGTTAGATAATTTTTCCTTTAACCCTATCAGCAACACTTCCACCTATTGCAACACACATGACCTAAGTAAGGTTCCCCTTATAACTAGACCATGAAGTTCAGACAGGAGTCGCTTCGTGTAATGCCTGGACGATATTTATTTAACATTATAATTACCTATTTCATTCCAGGAAAGAAATAGGTAATTATAATGTTGAATGAATGAATGAATGAAAGTGGGAAAAGGTAACGACGAAGAAGAAGAATGTTGAATGAATGTGGATGAAGTGAAGGAAATATGCAGAGATCGTGGCAAATGGAAAGAGGTAGTCTCTGCCTACCACTCCGGGAAAGAGGCGTGATTTTATGTATGTATGTATGTATTTCATTCCAGGTCATCAGGCCAGTACACCATATCGATGACAATCCTAAGCGAGAGCGTGCCAATGGCTAAGAGGAACCTGGTCGTTTTGCTAGTCACCAGCATCTTCTTGCTTGCCCAGGGTATAATGGCAGGTGGGCACTGTTGTTCACTTATTATGGTCATATGCACTAACTCTGTAGGTATACCGTGTATGCACATCTTTATTAACTATATCTCCACCAACTATTTATATCCGATTAATTTATCTAAGTCTTCCGGACTGACTGACTGACTAACGTTTAACTGATTAACGTTTACGCGTTAGTCCGGGTGATAACTGACATTCTTTAAAGAAGCGCCTGGGTTACGTCATCTACGTACTTACTTCTTGTATGTATTTCAGCCCTATTCAAATATCTCTCTTCTTAATTATTCAATGGTTGACTGAAAGAGATCCGTAAATGGAATAAGTCCGCCTTTATATATTTTGTCTTACAAATTTACTGTTTTTTTTTGTGTTCTTTCGTTTGCACAATAAAGATATCATAAACAAACAAACAAACGTCTTTGACCACAATTCTGGTTTTGATCAGGTTTTACAAGAAGCGACTTCCGTCTGATCTGCACAACCTTTGGGGAACATGAGCCATGTGCAGGTTACCTAATATATACATACATATATATGGTCACGACTATATCCCTTGTTGGGTAGACAGAGTCAACAGTCTTGAAAAGACCTTAAAGAGGTTACCTAATGATGGGGTGCAAACATGAACCCTATAATACATTATAATATATATAAACAAATCATAAACCATTTGTGAATTTCAAACAAGCAAAGCATTAGCCAACTGGTTTGAAATGCATCAAATGGCAATCAAACCAGAAGGCTACCTCAATTATTTAAATAAAGATGTGTCTTAAAATTCAATTTAATATAATATAATATAAATATGAATATAGAATAAACCATTTGCGTCATCACATTGCATAAAACACTAGCAACCTGGCTTGAAGATGCATCAAATAGCAACTTAGAGTGACAACAAATGAAATAAATAAAAAAAAAAGGTTACACTCCTCCGCTTATCTATTTCAGTGCTGGCGATACCCATAATTCCACTGACCTTCTCATACTCGCTCTCTGGTTTGGGCATCACGTGGAACTCCTGGAGGACCCTGATGCTGGTCTACTGCGCGCCCAGTGTACTCTGTGCTTTATGGCTGTTCTTTATGCAGGTAATAACTGTTTGGCTACTCCAACAATGCCCAGGCGAAACTGGGTGAGATTATGTTTCGTATTTAACAAGTTTTAAGGTACAATTCGCTAAATTCGGCTAATCTGTCTGGTGAAAAGTACCGTCTATCATAGAGCATGTTGCCAATGCCAAAAAATTTTTTTTTTTTTTATTTCCTGAAAATAAGGCAGCTGGTCAAACGGCATTGCTGGTAATTGTAAGCTCATTGTAAAGCCTGACTTACCTATTATCTAATGTAGTCAGATATCTAGTCCTTGATATTATTCTTTAATTACAACTTTGAAAGGATTTTTGGAAAGGAGACAAGATTTTTGCCTCTGTTTATTTGCTTAGGCTAAATAGTTAATTTTGATATTAATAACTTTACAGGAAAGCCCCAAATATACACTAGCTAAGGGTGATGAAGCGGAGACCCTCAGGATATTGAACGTTATATACAAGATAAACAACAGGCACGCCTCAGAAGAATTGCAGGTGGGTAACTTCTTAATCATCAGTACTTTTTCTTATCTCATAGAGTATTTCTAATATAACGTGACGTGATTCTTTATACGGGTAAGGCAGAGCCAACAGGTAAGGTAAAGCCACGATCAACTGTGTGTGTTTTTAATAAAATAATCTCTTTGGCAAAATCTATACGTCACAAGTCACAAAAATAAAAAATAAAATCACGCGACGCTATCAGTCAAAAACAGCGAAATACTTAAATCGCGCAAGCAAAGATTTCATGGATTGGAGCATATATACAACCTCCGACACAACATCGTCTGTCGCGCGGTTCCCCAGGCATAACACCTAGCCTGGCGGAAGATCTTCCCTTTGGTGGCGGTCGAGCCTGCATCAAAAATATATTAGTGATAATCATATATATTCGGTTTCCAAGTACAATGCTTTTCTTTCAGTTTACTTCATTCGTCTCTGACTTTATTTTTAATTCAGGCGATAGTTAGATAAGCAATAAGTCCGCCTTTGTACTTACCATGTCTGTCTATGCTGTTTTGTATGTTTTAATATTATGGTGCAAAGAGTTTATCCATCTATAGTTACGAATGCTGCAGATTCTGTATTGAATTGTATTGAAAATGAGTGTTGAACTATTTCAGGTGAAGGGAATAATTGCTGAAACAAAGTCGGACGAGTCTTCAGCCAAGGCCCAGGTGGTACCTCTCTTCAAGATGCCCCTGCTGAAGTACACGCTTATCATGACCACTCTATCTATTTTCCACCAGTAAGGGTTTTTCTCTCTTTTATTTTCTTTATTTACGTTATTTACGGAAGTAAAACATAATGCAACTAACATGATTCAAGATGAGTAAGATTCCCTTGTTTAATAGATTTATGGCCAATAAATGTGACTCTTTTCGTGTTATCCTGAATTCCTTAGTCTTGGAACGTGGTCATAAGCAGAAATTATCCTCTCTAAATAGAAGCAATTATCAGTAACATCAAGAACGAAGAACTTAAAATACGATCCACTTAGGTACTACTTTGCTTTATTTGAATCATGCTTGGCCGAATATTTTTCAAATGTTGTCTTTATCCATAAGTATAAACACATACATAAGTACATATAATCACATCTATATCCCTTGCGGGGTAGACACAGTCAACAGTCTTGAAAAGACTGATAGGCCACGTTCAGCTGTTTGGCTTTATGATAGAATTGAGAGTATAAACATAATATAAAATTAAAAAATACACCTAGTAGCAATTTGACGTAAAGTTTAATTTACAGAATCACAGCATTTGGCGTGTGGTTGCCGACGATTGCGAACCAATATGTCAGTTTGCTGGAGACCGGGGAGGGCACCGACCTGACCATCTGTGGCATTATCAACACTGAATTGGATACTGTTTCAGATGTAAGTGACCTCCTTTATGTTCTGATGTTCGTGATGAGTTGATGAGTGACGAAAAAATTATATTACAGTAATGGAAAACAGTGGCAACTATAAAAGACAATCTGTTAAATACATTTATCTATTAACTAGCTGAGCCCGCGAATTTGTCCGCGTGGAATAGTGATTTAGGGCATCATTGAAGCCCTCAAGGATGAATAATTTTCCCCCTTTTTTTTTTACATTTTCCATTATTTCTTCGCTCCTAAAAGCTGCAGTGTGATGTTATAAAGTCTAAAACCTTCCTCGATAAATAGTCTATTCAACACAAAAACCAAATTCAATTCGAACCAGTAGTTCCTGAGATTAGCGCTTCAAACCAACAAACAAACAAACTCTTCAGCTTTATAATATTAGTATAGATGCGACTTCCGATCTCCTATTAAGATACAAATGTTTAGTTAAAGTAAACACCATGTAATTATCACACACTCAAAATTAAGACGGACAATCAAGTACAAGTTTGTGTAACTCATAATATTAACGGCTCATAAGTTAACGCCCATTCATCGCGGGTTTTGCTGCAAAATTTTAATTGTCCAAGATTCAGTATTTCATTTTTCTTTCAGCCTGACGCTACTCCGTGCGCGCTGAACGTCACCGCTTTGCTAATAGTATTGGTAGTAGGAGCTCTTCAGTCAGTCTTTAACTTGATAGTCAGCGTTGTAAGTATTCATTATTCTAATTTTAAGTGCCGTGTGGTTCCCGGCACCAATACAAAAAAGAATAGGACCACTCCATCTCTTTCCCATGGATGTCGTAAAAGGCGACTAATGTATAGGCTTATAAACTTGGGACTGTTCTTTAAGGCGATGGGCTAGCAATCTGTCACTATTTGAGTCTCAATTCTATTTCCATTCAGTCTTCAAGACTGTTGGCTCTGTCTACCCCGCATGGGATATAGACGTGACGATTTGTATTAATGTATGTATTCTAATTTTATTTTTATTAACATATTTAGCATGTTCGATTCCCGATTGCATTTTTCAGGCCCAAGACGGCTAGAGATATCATGTGACACATTAATTTTCAATAACATGATGAATTCACTCAGCTTTTAGCTATATGCTCAGGAATAATGCCCCAAGTCATTTCAGAATCAGTGACACTTTAAAACCTAGATAAAGTCCTGAATTTTTGACGTATCTTGGGATTCTTTTACTAATTGTTATGACTTTTTCCCTTTGCTCTGAACTCTTAGAACAACTGCGAATAATTCTTTTCAACCCTATCAGAGCCAACATAGCGTATCATCGCTGGTTTGAAACCTCTTTCTATAATCACTCACCATTCTTCTGTTTATATTTTTCTGATAAATTCTGATTTCCCTGAACAGTTAGTGGATCGGGTCGGTCGTAGGAACACAGCAATGGCGATCACAGCCTTCTGCGGAACCTGCGGGATCCTCGTCAACTTGGTGCCCAACGCTATGGCCAGCTTGATCCTGTTCGGACTGTACCTCATGGCCATGATGGTCTTGGGGTTGTACACAGCCATCAGCGTGGCTCTGTTCCCGACCAATTTAAGGTAATACATACATCTTCTTCTTCTTAGTCGTGTCACTCTTGACAGAGTGGTCGTGGTCATCATGTAGTGTTGGAGGCGGGCGCCAATGTGCGCCTTACGATGTCCCGCCATTTCTCCCTGCTGGAAGTCATCCTGCTGCACTCGTTAAGTGAACCGCCAATCACAGACTTTATTTGGTCGGTCCATCGCATGGGTGACCTCCCGCGCGGTCGAGAGCCTTCCACTTTACCCTGGCCGTTCTATGGATCGGTTGCCTCTCCATATAATACATACATACATAAAATCACGCCTCTTTCACGGAGGGGTAGAGAAGTATGCAGAGACCGTGGCAAGTGGAAATATGTAGTCTCTGCTTACCCCCCAAGAAAAAGGCGTGATTGTATGTATGTACTGTCCAAGTATTTAATCAATTATTGCACATTTACTCACAAACAATACAAGTTCTTGAGGCGTTGTCGCAAACGCTAACTGCATTACCTAAAAAGCAGCAAATCCGTAGATTTTTAAAAAGACCATTGCATTTCATTGCAGAGCGCTGGCAGTGTCCCTGACGATGACAGGCGGCAGAGTGTTCAGCTTCGCTTCCATCCAGATCCTCAACTTTCTGCTCATCAACAACTGCGAAGTCGGCTTCTACGTGTATGCCTCTATATTGGCATGTGAGTAAATTAACGTAAACCTTTTCCTGAGTTGTTAGTGCGAGTTTTACTCGTTCAAACGCTTCGAGCAAGTAAACGCGAATTTGTATGTGATTTGATCAGCGCCATCTATTGGTAACGCGATGACACTAATGCAACGTTAACATACGTTCAACGCTCCATACGTTCGCGTTTGCTTGATCGACGCATTTGACCGAGTTGAACTCGCACTAACCCCTCTGTTTTAAAACTTGTACTGCCCAGTTGCATCGTCCGCCGCTATGCTTCGGGGTCCTGACCCCGTGTTTCATATAGGAATTTATGAAATAAAACACATTCGAACTTCGGTTGCATGATGACGCCATCACAACTGATTTATTGTATGTCCGTTACAAACTGTTAGCCTATCTCTCTTGACAATTAAATTGAAACTCATAGATAATTAATCATATGACACACCCCGAGATCCTGATCTCCGCTTTCTGACCTTTATGTGTCAAATTTAACTCATTTCAAACCTGTTTGTTTGTTTGTTTGTAATATCTTTATTGCATAGAAATTTACATAGTAACAAGAAAATAGTAAGTTTTATTGTATACTGTATTATTACTGTATTGTCTCATCCACTGACAATTCGCCGTTATCATGTTGGAGTTTTGCCCAGGATCTTCTCACGATTGTATTCTAGAAAGAAAACAACTGAAAGTAGACCTGAGATTGACTATCGGCAACCAGGTAGGATCAGAACGAGAGAATTATGACCAAGAATACGACTTTTTTGGAACGTTCTCTAATTATTGACATCTTACAGCCACTAAATGTTACTTTCTATTCACTTTTCATTTCAAAGGTTCTCTATTTAAGGGATAGGCTTTTAAAGTTGGGATACCTCTAATAGGCGATGGGCAAGCAACCTGTACCTCTTTGAATCTCAATTCCATCATAAAGCCATAGAGCTGAAGTGGCCTTTCAGTCTTTTCACGGCTGTTGGCTCTGTCTATCTCACAAGGGATATAGACGTGACAATATGTATGTATGTTCACTATTTATGTTTATATGAAAACTTATTTGGTACCAAGATGGCAACAAAAAGCACACCTGCCTTATGAAATGATTACCATGGCTTTTAATTCTTCTTTCTATGCAGCATCAGCAATAGTGGCGTCGTTCCTACCTGACGATCGACTGCTTCGGAAACAGATGCAGAAGAAAGCAATTGAGAGTCCAGATAGCGAAGATCGCGTGAAATGACGATAGTTATATCATTAGATGTTTAATTAATTGTAATGTTAAGTGCCTATTAGATTATTACATTATTTATATTTGACAAAAAAAATCTCTTTTTTTTTTATTGATGCCCATAATTTCCAGTTGGATATCTTTATTTTCATTCATAAAAACGAAATAGACATAATTACTGTAAAAAGATATTTATATTTTACGTCACTAAAAATAAATTTAAATATACCTAATAGGTATGTAGATATTTATATGATAATAATTAAAGTAGTTTTAACTTAAATTAGAAATTGATTTCTCAACAGTCTTCTTTATCTCCGTACTTCTAAAACAGAGAATAGTATTCACAACTTAGAAATACTGATATTCGTTTCCAGCGGTTCAGGTTTCCGTTTCCGAATTCTGTCATCTGGAAGTAGAGCTGCAATCAAAGCTGAAGCTGTAACAAAGAAATATTTGAATACCAAGTATTCTTTTATCTTCTTTTATGGTGTGTAATTGTACTCATAATCTGGAACAACATTTATCTCAGTATGATACTCCACCATCAAGCGTGGACTCAAAATTTCCGAAAAGTTGTCAAAAGCCCGAAAGTAGGATGTACTTGTAGGATGCAATTAGGAATACGCGAAGATGAGAAATCCACGGCAGAGTTAGAAGCCATTTGAATTATGACAGTTACTGTTGCATCGTCGCCACGACACCACTATCACGTCCCACGTTTTGACGGCCTCTGTGGCGCAACGGTAATACGCTTGTCTGTGACACCGGAGGTCCCGGGTTCTTTTTTCGATTGAGCTGGGTCTTGGATGTTTATCTATAAAAGTATTTATTATAAAAATGTAGCATCGTTGACTTAGTATCTCGTAACACAAGTCTCGAACTTACTTCGAGGCTAACTCAATCTGTGTAATTTGTCCCGTGTATTATTTAGTTATTTATCACTTTTGACAGGGTTGCTAGACCATGGCTGAAAGAAGACCACAATGTAAATCTTCTTAATATTACTGGTACATATAGTTTTTTTCGAAACGGCTGATCTTCGGAAGTACTTAATCGAATATGAAAATTCTTACACCGGTAAAAAGGTACATTTTCTTCGGCTGTTATATTATGCTAAGTATGTACCACGAGAGAAGCCGTCATAGGGGGTTAAATTAAATAAAGAAGGTATACAAACAGGCGAAGATTGCTGAGTAGACGTAGAATCCCACTTCACAATGGTTCTCCAGCAAGAAGTTGAGGATCTGAATGCTGGCGAACGAGCAGAGACGGTCGGCGGTGATCGCGAGAGCGATGGCCATGGCCCTGAATTCGAATATTAAGTATGTTAATAATTTTAATAAAAGTTTAAGAAAATTTATATTTTTCACATAGGTATATAAGAAAGTAAACTTCGGTAGGTAGATTTGTTCTAATACATACATACCTATATACAATCACGTCTATATCCCTTGCGAGGTAGACAGAGCCAACAGTCTTCAAAAGACTGATAGGCCACGTTCAGCTGTTTGGCTTAATGATAGAATTGAGATTCAAATAGCGACAGGTTGCCAGCCTATCGCCTAAAAAAAATAATCTCAAGTTTGTAAGCCTATCCCTTAGTCGCCTTTTACGACATTCGTGGAAAAGAGATGGAGTGGTACTATTCTTTTTTGTATTGGTGCCGGGAACCACACGGCACGGCAGGTTCTCATGTATGACTTTAGAAATTAATCAAAATTCCCAAGGAGTCAGCCGACTACAATATTAGTCACGTCATTTGCTACCTTTAGACTCCAAGGTTTGTAGCTAACACCTGGTAATATACAATATAAAAAAGGCCAGTTAAATTTTTAATCATCGAATAAGAAGTGAGACAAAAACAAATTTTAGCCAATCTACACACACACCGACGAGACAGCGTTACCTGAGTTGTGTTGGTACAAGCGAGACAGCAATAGCCGTGTACAACCCCAGGGTGATCTGACCGACCAGGTTGATGACGAAGAAGGTGCCGCTGGCAATCGCGTTGGGCATCAAGTTCACCAGGATCCCGGAGAGACCGCACACGGACGTCACTATCATCACCATGTTACGACGCCCCACTTTGTCTATTACCTGAAAGAGGAGCAGAAATTAATGAATGATAAATAAAGACATATTTAATGTTTAAAAAAGGAATGGGACAACTCCACCTCTTGTTCCCATGGATGATTTAAAAGGCGACTAATAGATAGGCTTATAAACTTGGTGTTCTTCTTATCTAGGCGATGGGCTAGCAAACTGTTTCTATTTGAATCTCAAATCATTAAGCCAAACAGCTGAACGTGGCTGATCAGTCTTTTCAAGACTACATACATACATACATACATAAAATCACAACTCTTTCCCGGAGGGGTAGGCAGAGACTACCTCTTTCCACTTGCCACGATCTCTGCATATTTCCTTCGCTTCATCCACATTCATAACTCTCTTCATGCAAGCTCGGCGGTTTCGGGTACTTTTGACCTGACCCTTTACCAGGACGTCCTTAATTTGATCAAGATACGTTCGTCTAGGTCTTCCCACTACGACCTTTCCCTCCACACTCTCCTTGTATATCTGCTTAGTCAACTTGTTTTCATTCATCCTCTCCACATGACCGAACCATCTCAACATACCCTTTTCTATTCCTGTAACTACATCTTCTTTCACATCACCACATTCCCTTATCACGCTGTTCCTTATCCGGTCACTCAATTTCACACCCAACATACTCCTTAACGCTCTCATTTCCACTATCATTATCATAACGTTTCTTCTCATTTTCAAGACTATTGACTCTATATTCCCTGCAAGGGATATAAACGTGATTATATGTATGTATTTAATGTCAATAGATTCTTTTACTCAGGTTTTTATCAAGGCAGTCTTGTACAGACAAAGTGATAAGTATCTCCCATCAGCATGTTTCAAAACTTAGATTTTTCTGGACATCCTACTGGTCACGTCCTTCGTGAATTGAAGGCCAGAATTAGCCTATGACACGATCAACTAATAATCTAAATAGTGGATAAATTATCTAATGACACGAATAGAATAGGAAAAGTGATAAACTAGTCATTGTCTGTATCACGAACCAGACGATACAAAGTCACAATCCAGATTCTTGCAATAAAGAAAACATTGATTTTACTTACGAGACTAACAAACACGTTGGTACCACATTGCAGGGCTCCCACGATTAGCACCAGCATCAAAGCGGTCTCGTTGAGCGAGCAAGGTACGACGTCAGGCTGTTAAAAAGGATTATTTGTCAAAACCTAGCACTTTCTGACCAAATCGATCCTATAATCAAATTACAAAAAATGGAAATGGAATAGAAATACAATAAACTAATTTCAATTTCAGCTTCTTATTTGAGCCATATCTTAATAATTTCATAGGTTTATTTGTTAAATACTCCTATAACTTTCATCTCATACATGCAGTCTTAAGTACGAAACAGCCACTCTAGGCGGAGGCAGACTTTAGAGGAAGATGACAAGATGATCCTGACAAATAGTGATCACGTGGTCACAAAATTCATACATACATAACATCACGCCTTTTCCCCGGAGGCGTAGGCAGAGACTACATCTTTCCACAAAATTCTTCTGAATGAAATCGTTTCCAGAAACATGGAGGGCCTTTGCTTCGCAGTAGGAAATAGATCTGGTAGGAATTAGAGGTATAATGAGTTGTCTCACATCGTCCGGAGTATTAAGACTGAGGTCTATGATCTTGCAGAGAGTGAGGTCGGCAGCATCTCCAGACTGCAGGATACTGGTGAACTGGTTCGCGATCCTTGGCAGCCAAATCAAGAATGGGCCGTTTCTGAGAATAATTATCGCAATACAACCTCAGGATATACCTTATACTAATTTTATATGATTCGATTTTCTGGAGGTGAGCAAATACCTATGGTAGAGATTTTTAATTGCTGGTTGACGATACTTACCCACTTATTGCTACTTGATGCTACTTACTTGCTTAATTGCTACTCGTACTTACCCATGAAAAAGAATTCAGGCGCTTCACTTCATTCATACACGTTTAAAGATAATAATTAAGCCTTTATTGTATCATGGTTTCTAAGTAAAATGTATAATATTATGCGTTATATAGATTTCCTTGCTACGCTCTTTATTTAAAAAATCACCTTCCTATATATTCTCAAGTCATCATGGCAAAAATGAAAACTATTAAGCCGGATTTACATTACGAAATTAGTGGCTTGAAATTACTTTGATATAACTAATTTGACCAGTAATTGCACGTGTAAACGTTCAGTTTTACAAAACATGCATTACTTTTGTGAAACTGGAGTAGTTTCATGCTACGAGTATGCGCATAGTTTTTGTAAAACAAATGTCATGCAACTAATTTCGTAATGTAAATCCGGCTTTACGGTTTTCTATTTAACAAAAAGATACAAATGATAGGTTTATATTTATATTGAAGTAACTTACAGCTGGAAAATAAGTAGTGTGGTCAATATCAGCACTGGCTTCACAAGCGGCATTTGAAACAGCGGCTTTATTTGTTTCTTTGTTGATATCGAGGTTTCTTCGCCTTCTGGTCGAATTAGTCCTGATATCTGAAAATTGTGAATAACTTTAATTACTAAAGTTTCATTAAAAGGAATTTTCGTAAGGTGTTCCAAAAGATTCCAAGAGTACATATAAGATAAAATTGAGGTCGCCAATTAAGTAGAACAACTTTTAACAGATTTTCTTTCTCGTCCATAAGTCTTTGATTTTAAACCTAGGTGTGATTCAATATCATGCTCGAGGCGAAACGGTTAAAGTAAGTCTCATTAAAGAATAGGATGAGCATTGAGTTTAAACATATTATAGAACTAAATCCGCGGACAGAAAAATAAAGAATCGGGCTAAAAAAATTACAATAGAACTTACACCAAGGTCCTTCCCACGTCTATTGATCCTATAAATGTGATTCAATATCCTGATTGCACTGTCTTCATCGCCCTGTACCAGCACATACTTGGGGCTTTCCTTCATGAAGAATAACCAGAGGAGGCACACGAGGCAGGGAATGGAGTAGACCAGCATAACCGTCCGCCAGGAGTTCCAATAAATCCCAAGAGCGGGGAGGTGGTACGAAAATGTTAGTGGAATTATTGGAATAGATATTGCTGAAACAATATAAGAGAAGGTACTTATTGATTGGTTGCTTATCAAATGTAACCTCAATTGAAACAATGTCCAGATAATATATTTGTTGCTGCATCAGAAGCTGCGGTAGAAATCCCGCACTTTCTGATTCTTGCTCTGTTAGAGGTAAATAAAAATGAGATCTTTTTCAAAATTTTTCCGAAGTCTTGATAAAAAGTAACCCACTAACTACAGATTTAAAAATGTTGATAATTTGTTATAGGCATAGCCAATGGCCAACACAATAGCAGGTCGTGTTTTGAAAAGACAAGACCATGACCTTAGTAAGTCAGAATAAAAATTACTCGTACATATATATCTATTCCTTCTGGATATAACATTGAAGCTAATTCTACTTGCTTACCAGCCATTAGACCTTGGGACAACATAAAGATACTGGTGACTAGTAAGACCAAGACGTTCCTCTTGGCCATCGGGACACTCTCACTCAGCAAGGTCATGGAGACTGCGAACTGACCCGCTACCCTAGAAATTTGGACAGTTTGACCATTCAAGATATCATAGCAGATACTTCAATTAGTCAATTGAGCGTGAGTGTACGAATGGATGAGGTATTACACTAACTTACGTACCCGTCCCAAGGAATAAACAAGTCTGAAACCCAATGCCCATAATTGTTTTTCGAGTTGTAAGTAGTTATAGATAAGTCTGATTTTTGAATACTAAAAATGCTCATACATCATAGGATAACATTAATTCAGGCCACAAAATGTGCAAGTCCAAAAACTAAGTTGGGTTTAATTTAAAATTCAGATGGAACACGATGTACCTAAATGTAATAACTTTTGTTTTGATATAGAAAGAAAGAAAGAAAGAAAAATATTTCATTTGATATCACAAACTTAACTATACTAAGTAACAGGATTTTACAATTTGTTCGTTTTTGTGAATATCAAAAAGGCTTCCTCTCAGCATAATGTTGCGGTAGTAACCACAACGTATGACAATTGATATGACCTCAAGACAGATTCAATTCAGACAAACAAATGAGTAAGCTGATGTTTCAGTTTGTTGACAGAAGCCTCTTTCGCACAAGTTGTAGGCGTGTCAGGGGACTGATAAAATGTAATGATAAAGATATAAATGTTATATGGCATAATAAATATTATAATATTCCAAATTTACAGCAAATTTAATTTTTTTATTATGTTCTGTAGGCGACTAGTGATGATAAGATAAAAGATTATACGAAAAGCCGGCACGGAAGCACATTGACCTTTTTAAAGGAAATTTTAATGTTAAGGTCAGTTCATTTTTTCTCTATCTGGCTTATACATTTTATGTGCAAGCAGCATACTACAGTAAATTGAAGTGGTACGATTTATTTTAAATGCATTTAACTAGATTAGAGACCTCTTGAGTATAAGATTGAACGGGTGAGGAATTGATTAAAAGTCTACCTCAAAGTCAAGCCTATTTTACTTACTAAGGGTTCTATTATACGCATGCATTATTCACTCGTATCATGTTCCCTGAATACGGACCTAATAAAGAACAATGGCAGAAAAATAGTTGAAAATAAAATTAGCGTCTAAAAATGTTACTTAGGTACAACTTATTAAAATATTTTTTTATTTATTTACGTAAATAACTCAATTTTTATTAAACCCGCAGAAAAAACAACACATTTAATAAAAATCTAACTTGATTTCCTGTACTTTCTTATTTTTCGTACACTATGGTGTTACCACCCAATAAAATTCGTCTGGTTTTATTTTAGCGACTACGAATATAAACTATTTCTTTAACTAATTGGATACTTGTAATCATTCAATAATTAAAAAAGTATATACTACTTACCTACTTAGTCAAAAATAATTCTGTTTTTATGCATTTTTAAAATGCCTGTAAACTATTTTTGCCGAGCTGTTTGATTTTATTGTAATGACAACACTCAAAGGTCGCTGTCTGTCAATCACAAATGCCCCCGTGCTTTTTGTGTCGGTTGTGTTTGGAATTGTTTTATGTGTTGTTTTTATTCATTTCTTCGACTTGGATTGCCTATGGACTCTGATATTTCTTTGTGTGACCTGTGCTTGCTTTAAGGATTTCGATTTTGCCTCCTAATTGTTTGACTGTGCCATCGCTTCTTGGATTTTGAATTTGTTGCCGTTTTGGATCAATGAACATGGCATTTCGTCATAGAAATACTCGAATCCGGTGTGCTAATTGATGTTGTGCTCATGTTATGACTGTGGTATGGTATTTAGGATGGGCCAGACATGAAAACAATATAACTGCACCAGCTGAGTTCTTAGATCGTATAATTATAAGATAAGATGATGAGGAAGAATAAAAAAAGATAAAAATATGGAAATGTCTTATTTAAAAAATACCCTAAGTAAGAACTGAGATAGAACTGAGATAAGAATCTCAGTTCTTATTTGACTCCCTCAGTTTCTAGCAGTCTTTTGTTTTGTGATTGCCGTGGGTTCGACTCCCGTTAAGATAATTGTTGGTTTGAGTCACTTGAATTACAAATAAGAAGGATTGATGACGGTTCAAGTAAGGCTTGTTATAGTAAGAAGTAATGTTGCGTAAAGGGGACGCAGAGCGTAGTCGTTCCTCGGCATTTTACGCACATGTATTAGTACACGCTGTATGGAACAATTTGCCAGATTCGTCTAAATAGAATTATTGATTAAGTACTAACTAAAACATTCTTATAATCTTTAGTCGAAGATATTTTCATTACAAAAAACTAGATTCGTAGGTACTGATAGAAGACAAGTATCCTATCCTCCAGTATTTGTTATTGACAGTTGACAATGACAGATAACCTCAAAAAATCTAAAAGTTCAAATCGAAAAATCTTTTTTTTCCGGCTTTCTTAAGACGAATATCTTTAAGAGATTTATTCAGTAAGTGCCGGACAATATTTTAAGGTATTTTTGATGCTAAGACGCTGCCGGTTAGATTCAACTATTTTTATGTATGGGCGTCTGCCATTGTTCTTTCAAGATATGGTCTTAGATTTTCACCATTTGTATCAAAGACTCTCCCCTTCTTCTAAACAGGCCTTGCATCGAATTAATTGAAAATAAGACAAAAGTTAACTCACATGACAGTGGCTAGGAATTGGAGGATCATCAACATGATCCAGTTGACCGAAATGCTGGCGATGGCGTTCACCGTGGCGCCCAGGAGGAGAGACAGCATCAACATCTTGCGCCGACCACGGGTGTCTGCCAGGTAGCCCCACATTACAGCACCGACCACTGATCCTGAAAAAATATAAAAAAATTAAAAAATATATATATATGTATGTGTATATATATTTAGTCATTGTTTCGGCTCAACCGCCACCAAAGGGAAGATCTTCCGCCAGGCTAGGTGTTATACCTGGGGAACCGCGGCTCGATATTGAGTCGGAGGTTTATTTGTGCTCCAATCCATGAAATAAATAAATCTTTGTTTGCGCGATTTAGATTCTTCGCTGCTATTGGTTGAACGCTTCAATTTTTTTCGTGATGATTGACTGTTTTGTGTGATTGGATGTTGTGACGTGTGGCGTATAGATGTCGCCACAGATGCAACAGGGAACATCCATAAATGAGATAAAGAGAAGATATACTGGGTTTTTATTTCTAGACGCAACCAGGATATTTAGATCCGAAAAGTTTATTGTTCTCACCAACAACAGGCGCCGCAGCCATCAGCCCTTGTTGACCGCTGTTGGTTTCCAGCTCACAGGCGCTCGCTGGGATGACGATGGAGACGCTGGTGGAAATCCACATGAAGGAGACTGTGATCAGACCCGCCAGGGCTGTGAGGATGTAGCTGTAGCAGCCGAAACCTGGAATTCAGAATCAGATTACAAAGAATCACATGTTATTTGAAGTGCAATAAAAAATTTAGAATTGAGTAGATCTACTCTGTCATCTAAATATAAAGACACCAAAGTTAGTTTGATTTCTCATCCTAAAGGGGAAGAATTAAAAAAAAGAATAATCTAACTTAAGGTTCTAATAGTTCCATTTATATTATTTTAATATACTTACGCGTAAAATATTTTGACCCTGTACAGTCTTATAAAGAAAAAAATAATGAGAACAGAGTGGCCATGAACAACGTGCATACACATAGTGACATCTAAATCCTTTACAAGGCTGACAGAACCAATTGTCTTGAAAAAACAGAAAGGCACGTCCAGTTGTATATTGATAAGAGGAATCCCACGTTTATAAGCCATCTTTTTCAGATTATCGTGAGAAACAAAAATTCTAAGGAAAGTACTTAGTTAAGTATTTAGTAGTCCATGCTACCACATATCGTTACGTCTATATCCCTTGCGGGGTAGACAGAGCCATATATTATGCGATCAATCGAGGCTATAATCTGAGGAAGACAAAGAAACTCACCAGCTTGGTCCAGAGCGGTTTCAAACGGCAAAACTTTACCATCTTTTAAACTCAATGCCATGGTATTTTTTTTAAATCACTTTATTATTTCAACATTCATAACAAGAATTGTCATTTGTTGTTCCTTGTAAGGTGTTATCGATTTATTAGTTTGTGTATATTTCTTGTTGAACAGTGATGATTCAAGTTTTTTGTTGAATTCGGCCAAGTGCAAATCGTACTCATACACGGAGGATTCCGTATAATTATATAATACTTAACGTTTATCAACCAAATTGCATTATCGATTTCCTAGGTTAATCAATAGTTATACTGTAAGTAAGTAATGAAAATAATATTTGGTTATGATATTTTAAGTACATCCCTAATAGTCAAGTAAGTAAGTAGATAGATAGATAGATAATTCATTTATTTGATTTGCAACACACAATTTACAATTTCATATGGAATACAAGTTAATTATTGCAGCAATACTAAAAGGTCACAACTCAACGAAGTTATTGCTATAGAGCAATACGCTGATTTTCAGTTATGACCTAGATGCTAGTGCAAGTAAATCTGCGCACGCAATAAAAAAAACAAAAACAAAGAAAGACTCGTAGTAATTAATATAATATTTGGTAATGATATTTTAAGTACATCCCTCATAGTCAAGTAACGTCAAACATCAATATTTTTCACAGCTGGGGCCATGTTACAAACAAACACACAAAATATGCTTGGTAACACGATTTTTTACGGAACCCTATTAAATTACTGTCAAAGAGATATCTCGAAGGATTGTTAAATTATAAAATTATATGATCCCGTCGTGTGTAAAGTATTAAATTATTATTTATCGCTAATAATCTTTACTGGATACTAAAGCTGTTTGAATTAAATTTTTAATACATAATATTACAAAGGATGTTCAGATTCAATTTACTTGGTAAAGGTCCCGAACGTCTACATATAATTTTTTGTAATCATTTTCAGAACATCATTCATCTTACAAAATCTATTTATAATTAGCTATATTCGTCTTCTTTCTACACACATACATACATATAATCACGTCTATATCCCTTGCATGATATACAGAGCCAGCAGTCTTGATGATTGATAGGTCACGTTCAGCGGTTTGACTTCATGATAGAATTGAAATTCAAATAGTGACAGGTTGGTAGCCCATCGCCTAAAAGAATCATCCCTAATTTTTAAAAGCTTTTTTTCCCTTAGTCGCCTTTTGCGACATCCATGAGAAAGAGATGGAATGGTCCTATTCTTTTTTATATTGGTGCCGGGAACCACACGGCACACTCTTGTGGTGTATAAGCAGATACATATTTTAAATTAGGCATAACGGCAATAAGTTTTACCGAAATAAAATAAAACATTTCATTGATTTCACTCGTTTAATATTTTAAATTTACTTATTATCTACTTAATTTGAGAGTAATAAATTATATACTTCAGGTACAGCACTAAACAATTTCAACTTATTATTATAAGCGTAACACACATTCATAATAACACATCCCTTAAAATCTAATAATGTAAGTGAGGAACACACTTAAAACATACTTACATACATACATAAAATCGCGTCTATATCCCTTGCGGTGTAGATAGAGTCAACAGCTATTTGACTTAATGATACAATTGGAATTCAAATATTGATAGGCTGCTAGCCCATCGACTGAAAGAAGAATCTTAAGTTTATATGTCTATTCTTTAGTCGCCTTTTACGACATCCATGGTAAAGAGACGGAGTTTTTTCTATTGGTGCCGGGAACCAAACACTAAAAACCCACATAAATATTATATTCAACTATGTACATATTTTAACCCTCTAGAGTCAATTTTTAGATATAAAAACTACATTTCATACTTTTGAAATAGTCCTTCTTCCTACTGGCTTTAGACCCGGTTGCATCCACACCAATCTCGGGTGGATTCCGGGGTATGCCTTTGACCGTGAATCCTGGATTGGGTGATGTTTTGAAACACTGAATCCATCCAATGTTGACAAATGTTTCTGTGATCGATTATTATGATCGACTGACATTTTTACATTAATAGTTAAGAATTAATAATTATACATATCAATGGTATATGTATTAATGTTAATTGTAACGGTAAAATCTTTATCCCTTGTTAGGTAGTAGACGGCGTATTGATGGCATTGAGATTCAGATAGTGACAGGTTGCCAGTCCATCACATATCTAGAACTTTCTTGGTATAAAAATTCAAAAGGTAAACAGAGAGTACCTCTACTTAAGATTGGGAACTCCAACACCAATTTCATATTCCAAAATTTTCAATGTGAGTAATAATATTTCATTCAGTTAATTACTAAATTATTACTGTGTCAGTCTCCAGTCTTGACTATATAAGTATGTACAGGGTGTTATTAAAATCAGGAACTTAACCGTCTTCATTTCGCGTTCATTTTATCCTTCGGTAAAAACCACGCGATAGCTGCTGCACCTATTGGAAAGAATAATAAACCATATGAGTCATGAGTCATTACGAGTATGTGTGATTTATAACAGAAATGACCCGATTTTTGTCTAAATTTTCAAGGTAGTAATTATCTTTAGTGGGTTTATCATGATCTCATTTTATAATACGTTCATCACTAACCAACTAAAGGCATGCTTGAACTTAAAATATGAGGTCCATTGTGATTGTTACATAAAATTTTGGTGAAATACTTACACAAAAGCAGAACAGCCCATCCATAAAAAGTGGCTTCACAGTCGTGAGAGATGAACGCTCCAATTGCATTGGCCCCGAAGAAGGCACAAGATCGTCCCACCATCACTGAGAGACAGGATACTGTGCCTCTGCGAGGAAATCATATTAATTACTAAGTTTGCGAGGATTGACCGAAAAAAAAGTATTATTGACTTCATGGTTAGCATGAGATTAAGAGTTTCATTCTGTTGAGACTACCTCAGCCGGTACAGCACGAAACTCATAACATAATAAAGTTAATAATACCAGTGACTAAAGGATCATGCATAACGTAGGGTGAGATTATTGAGGATGTTTTTGACTAAGTTTTATCTGCCATACAAAGAGCTAAATCGGGAAGACGGTAGATGTGACGTCTGTGAGCAAAAAGGGGAATCTTTTGCTCTGCAGTGGGATTTAGATAGCAACAAAAATTATTTAACTCACGTCACAGAAGTAGGGTACAGCTCCACAAAATACACGCTCAGAATGCCCATAGATACAGCTACGACCAAGAAGAAGCAAAAGAAAACTCCGCCAGCCAAAGGGACATGGACTATATTCATCAGGATGGCAGCAGTGGCGGAAAACGTCAGGATGCAGATGATGCCGATTCGCTTTCTAGATCCACAGGTCAGGGACATGATCAAGGTACTAGTGCTAGCCAGGGCTCCGTAGCAGACGGCAGAGATGAGGGTCAAAGGCTGGATTGTGTCATTGCAGACTTCTGTTAGCTGGAACAAAAGCATAACAATATCAATCTTATTTTTGTTCACTACTGAAATCGGTTCAAAAACCTCAGGCAAAATGCAAGAAAATGTACAAATGTCAAAAGGTACAATTACTGTTCTTGTAACCTGATGGAGAGCCCCAAACAGGCCAAAAAGTAGCAAGTACTAAACTTACTTTAAAAAATGTAACTACAACAACAAGATAGGTATATTGAGGATCAAATACAATACAGGATAATCACGGCAGAAACAACAGAACAATCCATAAATTGCATACTGATCATAAGACCACTCAAATAAATTGCTTTACTTACAGTGCCATTGACATTAGAGCTCTGGTCGCCGACGGAATACTCAATGACGTCACACAAGTTCATGCCGCTGCTAGCTCCAGTCTCCAGCACGGTGAACAGGCTGTTCATGATGTAAGGTAACCAGAGGATGAAGCCACTGCCACTGGAAATAAAAATACACGAGAGCTTGTAGAAGCCACAAACTAGATTGTATGTAACGATAGACATGAAGTGCACAATATAATTTTTTATCTACTTTTCCTTGGCGAAAAAGTGATTGAAGACCTCTTAATCTTAGACATTTATGGTATTGAGAAATATTGATATTCAGATACTGAGAAAAATGCCCTGTACAGAAGAATGTTCGCTCCAAATTTTTGTACATTTTCTTAATTGTGATTTAAGAAATGAGGTTGTTCGATGTTCAAATGCATTGTCCAATTGATAGGAGCTGTCATTATGTGAATCAGTTGCAAATAAACAATCATCCCGTCTACACGTTGGTTTTCCTTTAAAGAGTAGTACAAACCATAGTAACCCTTATTCAAACGTACATATGGTCCTTCGAGCCGGATGTTATCGATACATAGACCAATGACTGAAGCTCTGCGTGAAAAATTGAACTATCGAAGTGAAGCTATTTTATAAAATAAATAACATCAAGTGATTTGTCGTATTTAAATGTAAAGAAATAATATATTATCAAGTGATTGCCTTGTGATTTCGTAAGACTTTATTGGTAAAATATAAAGACATTTGCAATTTGACATTGTGACATTTTATAGTGAGTTTGCAATTACGCGTATGGAAAATGTTTTACATTTATGGACATATTAAACAAAATTAATGTAATTACCGTTCATCGCATCAAGTTATGTGTGGACTTAGAACGTGAAATATATTGTTGGATAGTTAGAAGTTCGCTAAGACAACCGAACCTTTCACTCACTCACTATGGAACAATTACGTGTCATAGAAAATCTTGCAAGCCAATTAAAGAAAACCCAATCAAATCTGAAAAAATGTCCTAAAACAAGACTCACAAAAGGATATATAGAGAGTAAATTAGAATGCATACATGAATATTGGGAGAAATTTCTCGAGGCACATTCATCATTGATTCAAGAAACGGACATAGAAAAGCATGACAAAATCCCGTATTTAGCCAATGAGGAATTTGACATAATCGAAGAACTTTATTTATGTATCAAAGGCGATTTGAAAGATATGCTGGAAAAGTTAACGCCGACAACGGTATCGCAATCTTCGCGTAGTTCTCCTCAACATCCCTCGCACTCGAATTTAAGCTGTGCAAAGTTACCAAAAATAGAACTTCCAAAATTTTCGGGGAAATATGAAGAATGGGCTAATTACGACGATTTATTTTCATCGCTTGTAGACAACGACAATTCACTGAGCAAAGTGCAAAAACTACACTATTTGAAAGCGAGTGTCACTGGTGAGGCTGAGGCATTATTAAGGCATATTCAGGTGACTGAAGCTAATTATGATCAAGCACGAGAAATTCTTAAAAATCGTTACGCTAATAAACGCCTAGTTGTGAATTCTTTACTCAAACGTTTATTTGGACAAAAGAAATGTGCTAGTCAGACTGCAACTCAAATCAAGATGCTTCTAGACACTACCGAAAAATGTTTGAATGGCCTTATAAATGAAGGAATATCTACTACTTCGTGGGATCCAGTTATTATTCATCATGTGGTGCAAAAATTAGATTTCGAGAGTCATAAGTCATGGGAAGAACACGCTTATAAATTGAAACCTAATGAATTACCTAGTTGGCGTGACTTGAAACAATTCCTAGAAGGGAAATTTAGAACACTGGAGCTGGTTACTAACACAAACAATCCGATAACTTCCATCACAAGAGAGAAGACTCAAGCATTCAAGGGCAAGTCATTTCACGTAACGGCCGCAGCAACATCTTCGGTCCAGACCTGTATTAACTGTAATGAAGACCATACCTTAAGTCACTGCAAGGTATTTGGTAAACTGCAGCCGCGGGAAAGAAGTGAATTTGTAAGAAACAAAAACCTATGCTTCAATTGTTTAGCTGAAGGTCATTCAGCATGGAAATGTCGTTTGCCAGTTACCTGTCGTATCTGTAAGAGAAAACACCACACTTTGCTTCACGAAAAGAGAGAATTCCAAACTACAGACAATGTACAAACTCACCACAGCCAACTTGATGACACAAAAGATGAACAACAGGAAGACGAAGAAACAAACGACGCAATAGCAACTCATTTCACAGCGAAGAAGTCTACAGCTTTGCTCGCTACCGCATTGGTCCCTGTAAGAGATGAGAAAGGATACGTAACAATATTGCGCGCGTTAGTAGATCCGGGATCCCAAGCTAATTTCATTAGCGAAAGAGCAACTCAAACATTAAAAGTAAAGAGAACATCGGCTAAAGGAAACATCACAGGTGTGGGTTCAACCAAGACTACAGTTAAGCACGTGGTACAGCTGGAACTTTTATCCAATCATGAGGATACGTTCAAGCTCGGTATGAAAGCCTATGTTATGGCCACACAATTGACCACACACCTGCCAACAAAGACTATTAAGATACCATCAAACAATTGGACACATTTACGAGGACTCACCTTAGCTGATCCCAATTTTAATGAAGTAGGAAGAATCGACCTTCTTCTTGGTGTTGAAGTTTGTTCCCAAATTTTGAAGAATGAATTAATCAAAGGTCCCCTAGGTTCACCATGCGCTCAAAACACACACCTTGGTTGGATCTTATTTGGAGCAATACAAGACACATCTTCCTCTGAAGAAATAATTGTCATGCATCATCAGCTAGACATAGACAACATGCTGAAGAGCTTTTGGGAAATAGAGCCTGACACAAAGAAGAAATATACAAAGGAGGAAGAGAGATGTGAACGTCTATTTGAAGAAACATATAGTAGACAAGAAGAAGGGAGATACGTGGTAAAATTACCATTTAAGACTGATAATCCTCAATGTCGAAACGGAAACACTAGAGAGATAGCTATTAGAAGATTAGAACAAATAGAAAGAAGATTTAGGAAGGACAAATTATTGAAGGAAGAATACACAAAAGTATTTGAAGAATATAAAACATTAAATCATCTAGAAGAAGTTCCGGAAAATGAAAAGAACAATCCAGCAGTATATCTTCCTCACCACGCAGTGATAAAACTAGATAGGGATACGTCTAAGGTCCGTATAGTGTTTGATGCATCATCAAAAGGTTCAAATCACGTATCTCTTAACGATGAACTGATGGTTGGACCACAAATACA
Organism: Amyelois transitella; assembly: GCF_032362555.1. Taxonomy (NCBI): domain Eukaryota; kingdom Metazoa; phylum Arthropoda; class Insecta; order Lepidoptera; family Pyralidae; genus Amyelois; species Amyelois transitella. Next base: position 1,448,984 of record NC_083513.1, on the reverse strand, counting down.
GGAAGATATGAGATCGCTTGTTATAAGGTGGAGAATGAAACGAGTTTGTTTTACGGCAGATGTCCAAATGATGTATAGGCAAATTTTAGTAACAAAAGAAGACGCAGACTTTCAACGTATCCTCTGGCGAGACTCCACTGGAACAATAAAAGACTATCGCCTTTTAAGAATTACTTTCGGCACAGCTTGTGCTCCTTACTTGGCGGTGAAGACGCTCCAACAAATCGCAAAAGATGAAGGCAAGGAACATCCAGTGGCAGCAAAAACGATCCACGAAGACTTTTATATGGATGACCTGATGTCTGGATCAGATACTGTGCCTGAAGCTTTAGACACAGCGATGAATATAGCTGAAATTCTTAAAAGAGGAGGTATGAATCTACAAAAATGGACATCTAATAGCTCAGAATTTCTTAAACAGATTAAGCCGTCTAACAGAAGTATAAAAGTAAAACTAGATATCAAGTTAGATGGGATGACTAAAGCACTTGGAGTTTCCTGGAATATGGGGGAAGACGTGTTTCAGTATAATTTTCAGTTGCCTCATTTAGAAAAAGTCATAAATAAAAGAACTATATTAGCAGAGATCCAACGCCTCTTCGATCCGCTCGGTTGGCTGGCCCCTGCATTGCTTCCTGCAAAAATATTAATACAAAAGTTATGGTTAAAAGGAGTCGGCTGGGATGATGATCTCGATTCTGAAACAAAAGAGGAATGGATTAATATAAGAAATAGTTATGAACACCTAAAACAAATAAAATTAAAGAGATGGATGAACACTACTCAAGACAATTTAAATGAGGTCACTGTGCATGGGTATTGCGATGCGTCTAATAAAGCTTATGGAGCAGTTGCTTACCTTAGAGCCCGAACTGATGATGGAAATTTTAAGATAAGCCTCATCGCTGCTCGAACAAGAGTTGCGCCAGTTAAGCCAGTATCTTTACCGAGGCTGGAATTGTGTGGTGCAGTTCTTTTATCTCAATTGCTGAAACAAATTAGTGAAGCTACTCGAATACCTAAAGATCAGTTTTTTGCATGGACTGACTCCACGATAGTTTTAGCATGGTTGGAAGGGGATCCGATTCGATGGCAAACTTTCGTCAGAAATAGAGTGATTACAATTTTAGACAACATTGGAAACAAATGGTATCATGTCCGAACTGATGAGAATCCCGCTGACCTGGCTTCTAGAGGTTTATTACTACCTGATTTACAAAACAATCTATTGTGGTGGCAGGGACCAAACTGGCTGAAGAATGAAGAGCTACCTGTGAAGAAAATGAACAACTTAATAACAGAATTAGAGATAAGAAGAGATATATTAGTAAATACTAAAGTACAAGATAATTATATAGAAGATGATAAAGATAATAAAGAATTTTTACTTACCAAATTTGAAGATTTTGACACGTTGAAAGAACTGTTAAAAACAATAACTTATTGCAAAAGATTTCTGAAATATAAAAGTTATGGAGTTAAAACTTTAGATGTACCTATAACAACGGAAGAGTTGGAAAGCGCACTCGATGTGTGCATAAGAATTGTACAGAAAAAGGATTTTGAAGAAGAAATGGTTGATCTAAGGAAAAGAGGCAGGGTTAAAAGGAGAAGCAATCTTAAATCCTTACATCCTTTCATTGACGCAAATAATATTCTCAGGGTGGGCGGTAGGATTCGCCATGCTAATTTGAATAACTCGAAGAAGAACCCTATAATATTAAGTGCAAAGAATCCTTTAACATTACTTCTTGTGGCAGATGCTCATGTAAAGACATTACACGGCGGAATTCAATTAATGTTGACATTTCTGAGGGAAAGGTACTGGATTATCAATGCTAAAAGAACAGTAAAATCCTGCATTCATCGATGTTTAATTTGTGCCAAACAGAGTGCTGCTACTAGAACACAACTCATGGGTGATCTACCGAAAGAACGTGTGACTCCAGCTAGACCCTTCTGTAATAGTGGCGTTGATTTTGCCGGTCCTTATCAGGTACTAATGTCAAAAGGTCGAGGTGCAAAAACCAGCAAGAGTTACATTTCAATTTTTATATGCATGGCTACGAAAGCTATTCACCTAGAACTTGTAGGTGATTTAACATCAGAAGCCTTTATAGGAGCTTTTAAGAGATTTGTAGCAAGAAGAGGCAAATGTACCAACCTGTGGAGTGATCAGGGACGTAATTTCATCGGCGCCAACAAAGAATTAGCACTGGAATGGAAAGAAGCTAAATTAGAGTTTGAAGGAGAAATTTCAGAAAAACTTGCATTGGACGGCACTCAGTGGCACTTCATCCCGGCGCATAGTCCCACCTTTGGCGGACTTTGGGAAGCAGGCGTCAAGTCTCTGAAATATCACCTGAAAAGGATACTTAATACCCACCTGACTTTCGAAGAACTGAGTACAATTTTATGTCAGGTGGAGGCTTGTTTAAATTCGAGACCACTGTGCCCAGTTGATGATACAAATCCAGATAGTTTTGAAATTCTTACCCCTGGACATTTCTTGATTGGTGAGGCCCCTATAGTAGTACCGTCTCGCCAGAAAAATTTCTCTTCTATGAGTCATTTATCCAGATGGCGTTATACGCAGAAATTACTTAATGAGTTTTGGACCAGATGGCAAGATGAGTATTTGTCTCGACTTCAACAAAGACCCAAATGGTTAAGAAAGGTAGACGAGTTTAAAATCGGTCAAATAGTTCTCATCAAAACTGATGGGCTGCCTCCTGGTAAATGGCTACTTGGACGAGTAACGGAGAAACATCCCGGAACTGACGGTATAACCAGGGTTTACAGTGTTAAAAGCGGTGATAAAATTGTGAAAAGACCTATCACCAAGTTATGTCTTTTACCTATTGATAATGAATAATGAACTTTGTTTATTTTATAGAATTATTTTCATGTTTAGTTTCATTTAACGAAAGGGCTAAGTTAATTTCATTATTTAGTATATGGCATGTAGGTTTTACTTATAAATTGTTATAAGAAAGTTAAATAATTAATATTTAGTTTTATATACTTTTTGTTTAAAGTTTATTATAGCTGTTAGGTACTTAATGCAAATGTGGATTCTAAGAATAACATGTTCTTTCATTATTTTTGTTATTTAAAGGCCTGTAACAGCCCTTTGGCGGGCGGAATGTTCGATGTTCAAATGCATTGTCCAATTGATAGGAGCTGTCATTATGTGAATCAGTTGCAAATAAACAATCATCCCGTCTACACGTTGGTTTTCCTTTAAAGAGTAGTACAAACCATAGTAACCCTTATTCAAACGTACAGAGGTTCATAGTTCAGAACCCATATCGTAAGCCGTAAGCCGTTTCACTTTAACCACTCAGACATTAGAAATTAGCCAGTAGGCGTCAACTCGAAAGGGTATAACAGAAAACTTACGTTACATAGATAATGATGACCAAAGAGAAAAGATGTAGCGTTCTGAAGAGCAGTGGCCGCTGGAACAGAGGCACTGTTTGTTTCCACATCGACACTAGTAGAGATTCCTTTCTGTTGACGCATTCATTATCCTTATCTTCGTGAAGTTTCTTAATCTGTACGAAATTTCAAATATACCTTGGTTAATAAATTTGTGGATTTTCCAAAATTATCTAAATAAATGAGAAGATGCCTGAAATGAAATCGTGTACTTAAATTGAGACAACTGATCATAGTGTTCGTGGTAGCAAAATATACTAATAGATCATTACATACAATGTTTCCTGGATGTAATTTGCGACTTTTCTAATCATATATATAAACATATAATCACGTCTTGTGCGGGTGGGCTATGCGGATGGGCTAGCAACCTGTCACTATTTGAATCCCAATTCTATCTTTAAGCCAAACAGCTGAACGTGGCCTATCAGTCTTGTCAAGACTGTTTGCTCTGTCTTCCCCACAAGGGATATATACGTGACCATTGTATATATGTATGTTTGTTTATTCTGAAACACAACACTTACGGGAAAATCACCATCAATCTTCCCCGCGTTGATCCTGTAGATATTCTTCAAGACTTTTAAAGCTTCATCATACCGTCCTTGGGCTGCCAGAAACTTCGGGCTCTCATAGACCAAGGTCAACAGAACAGCGGTGGCTGCACAAGGCAAGGAAATCACGAGGCCTAGGAGTCGCCAAGATCTGTAGTTGATGCCAAGGAAGCCGATGTGGTAGGAGAAGTCCATGGGAAGAATTGGGTAGGCGAAGGCTGTAAACAATTAACATTTGAAAATTTTAAAGAGAACAATTTCAGTTTGTTGCAGAGATTTGACTACCTCCGACTATCTGGGTATTTATTCTAAGATTACACGTACAATATTTAGTTCGTTGACATCACCATACCAAGTACCTACGGTGCATTTCCGTATATAAAGGGAATCACTTTAGGTTCTTGTCTGTACGAATAGTCGGTCATGTTTCTCTGCAAAGGACGGTACCATAAAGAAAATTTAGCTAATGACTCGTACCTGCAACAGTTCCCTGTGCGCACATTAGAGCGATGGTGCCCAGCAACATGGCGCGCCCACGCATACGCGATGGACAGCTCTCTCCCAGCAGCGCGTACGCAGCTGAATTGCTGGCAGATGTACTGAAAATGAGTACAGAGTTGATAATACTGTCAAGTGGTATTGTATTCTATAAGGAAAAGGTATCAGGTACATCTGTGTGATCCTGGCGAAATTTATTTCCCAAGATAATGCTGGCTGGCTTTTAAACACCCCTTTTTTGTTTTTAAATAAAATGAAACACAACAAGATCTGATAGAAGTCGTGCGCAACAGAACGAATTCTCACATAAAAAGCTGCATAAAGTTTGTCGTTCAATTTGTATGAGATGATCAAAAATCGTTTAAAAATTTATTACATTCATGAACCAAACTTAGTTAGTGGCTTTGGCTATTGTAAAGCCACTCAGTAGTATTAATTCCCAATGGGTACATAGGTATGTTAAATAATTTCTGCCATTCGCGTAGGCCGGATCTAACTAAAATATTCTAGACGAGGACAATGTCAATATCGGATATTCCATGTGTGTTACAAAAATAGTTGACAAACAAAGCTTTATTTGAACGCAACTTATCTGATAAACGTACATATTTGTCAGAACAAATATCTGTATTTGTCTAAACTAATGCTACTACTAACGTTACGCCTTCTCGCAAATACTTAGTAGTTATACTAAACTTTACATCGTTAAGATTTATGGCAGTAGAGTACGTGGAGATATGACGCTTCGTGTCTCTCAAAAGGTATCGTTGGTTGGAGTAGAAATTCGACATTCTTATGAAAATACTGCTCCTTGTCAGTTAAGGCAAGGGTTAGGTAAGAGGAACAGACAACACATGCAAAACACGTATTCTGTATTGGGTGAGTCAGGTTTTTACACGAAGCGACTCCCGTCTGAACTCCGCAAACCTTAGCCTGGGAACCTAACCCTTTTGGATCATATTGTTTAGCAATGTTGTGATGTGAAAGAAGATGTAGTTACAGGAATAGAAAAGGGTAGGTTAAGATGGTTTGGTCATGTGGAGATGGATAAATAAAAGCAGGTTGACTAAGCAGATACACAAGGAGAGTGTGGAGGAAAAGGTTGGAGAGGGAAGGCCTAGACGAACATATCTTTATCAAATTAAGGACGTCCTGGTAAAGGGTCAGGTCAAGTGTGCCCGAAACCGCCGAGCTTGCATGAAGAGAGTTATGAATGTGGATGAAGCGAAGGAAGTATGCAGAGATCGTAGCAAGTGGAAAAATGTAGTCTCTCCGGGAAAGAAGCGTGATTTTATGTATGTATAACAAAGAACATAAAGAAGTTTCTTACAATGTAGAAGAGATCAGTTTAAGAACAGCCATGACGCGCCAGTCTGCTGCGAAACTGCTGGCGGCTCCGAACACGAAGCCCACTGACATTGACAGCATCAGCGTGAGTTTCCGCCCTTTGGTATCTGAGATGTAACCCCAAAGCTGGGCTCCGACAACTACCCCTAAATATAGAATAATAATTATTGCAAAAGGTCTTGACGAAGAAAATCAAGATGGGAAATCTCAAAATCAAATTAGTTTTTAAACATTTGCGTTACATTATCTTCAGTAATGTTTAATTGCTTGTCGCTTTATAAATCATTTCAAAAATAATAATGAATTAAAGAGACATACTCTTTTGTTAAGTGCAGATTCTTCAAATAACGAAAACATCTAACCACAGTTTTATAATTTACTAGTTAATAGCCGCAGCTTCGTCCGTGTAAATTGTGCCATTTACAAAAAGCGACGAATTTGAAGCCCTTTGTCCCACTGCAGACTTAATTATATAAATGTGATATTTCAAGAAGATTAATTCAGCAGATAACCCGTGAAGAGATAACAAACAAAAAACGTGGGATTCCTCTTGTAGGCAATCGGCTAGCAAAATGTAACTATTTGAATCTCAATTTCATCATGAAGCCATACAGCTGAACGTGAGCTTTCAGTCTTTTCGGGACTGTGGGCTCTGTCTACCCCGCAAAGGATATAGACGTGACTATATGAATGTTGTTGGGATAACTGTCCATCTCGTATGGTAAAATTCTCCATAAATATTCCAACCACTAACCTACTAAAGGCATTGCACTAAGCAATGCTCTTTCTTGCAAGTTGATCTGAAGGTCACAGATGGCCGCTGCCACCACGAAAGTGGTCCCAAACAAGTCCATTCCCATCGCTTGAAGAGTCCAACTGCATAGCAACAGTAACCCGATATTGTACTTGCCAAAACCTAGAAAAGAACGAGTAACTGTGAAAAAATTGTATTATAAGCAACTAGCGATCCGCCCCGGCTTCGTACGGGTGCAAAATTCGGAAAAAGTTATACATTCCTCTTGAATCACTCTATCTGTTACAAAAACCGCATCAAAATCCGTTGCGTAATTTTAAAGATTTAAGCATACAGACAAACAGACTAAAATAGCGACTTTGTTTTATACTATGTAGTGATGCGTACATATTTGTAAAGATAATTTAGGCAGACAACTACCTATATTTGGGTCATCTGTAATCGTTTTATTTTCTATGGATACATAAATGTCGATGAAAAGTTCTTAAATCACGTAGAGGCCGTATGGTTCCCAGCAGTTTGGGACCACACTTAGGGCGACTTAGGCAAAGGCTGACGACTGAAGACTGTTGGCTCTGTCTACCGCGCAAGGGATATAAACGTTAGTTTGATTTGAACTTAAATCAAAATTCAGTACACTCTGTACATAAATCTTTGTAATTAAATCTCATAAATATATAAATCTGAACAATGTATTCTCTCGTCCACAGTCTATTCTAAGTTTAATTAATATTGTGAAGTTGACGTTGTTGAAGAAAATGCTGCAGTGCAGTTTGTTACCGCTTCTTCTGCACTGACGCCTTGGAAGCGGCAGTAAAATTAGTTTTTAAGTAATTTATTTGACGTCAACCAATGTTGTTAAACCATACGTTTTGACAATTATTAAGCGATATATAGTATCCTATAGTAAAGAATAAAAATTTTGAATTTTGAATTTGAATTTTGAATTATATGTATGTATTGTACCTGCAACAGTTAAAGCATCCTCCACCGTGGTGACGCCGTGTGGTATACGCCTCTCCACTTCAATGATTTCCATCTTCTGTTTCATGGCTGAAACAATAAATACTTTTGCACAAATTCGCGTTGTCGCGACTTATTCCCTAATGGGCTAGACTGAAACACACATTGTGAGATACAGAAGTAAATTTTGTTAACTTGTTAACTTTGCTTTGTTCGAGATAAACTCGCACTAATCCCTCTTGGTGCGAGTTTTACTCGATCAAAAGCGTCGAGCAAGTAAACGCGAATTTGTATGTGATTTGATCAGCGCCATCTAGTAGTAACGCGATGACACTTATGCAATTCCATACAAATTCGTGATTACTTGCTCGATGTGTTTCATCGAGTATAACTCGCACTAACCTTTCATGTTGAATTGAAAAAAAAAGTCAAAGAATTTCTATAAATATGGCTGATTACTGTATAGAAAAGTCTAGAAGCTCAAATTCTTTGTTCAGATTTACTACGAGTAAAGTAACAATGATACCTTTTAATTTAAAATCTTTACCTTTATATTTCCCAAATGGAGACCTATTTAAAATAAATTTAAAACTACAGACACGTCTCCAACGGCTCTTTGGTTTTTTATCAGCAATATCTTGAAGAAATTTACTTTATATAACCCCAGGGACTGTCGTCACACGCGCGAGAGTTCCATAGTCACTGTTACTTCATCTTAACTGATATCGTCCAAACGACAGCTTATTTGCCTCTGCCAGTAGCGTCTGTATTTGCTAATTTATATTTGAAGTTCTAATTAAACTAGTAGATACCAAAAATTTAACTTATTTTGATAGTTTATTTCAAAATCATCGATCGTGCAAGAACTGGTCCTAATTGTACTATCAGAAATCCAAAAGCCGTGCGGTCACCGGCACCGATAAAAAAGGATGAAGACCACTCCTCTTTCCCATGGATGTCGAAAAGGCGACTAAGGAATAGGTTTATTAGTCAAGGACTCTTCTACGCGATGGGCTAGCAACCTGTCACACACAATTTGAATCTCAATTCCATCATCAAGCTAAAAAGCTGAACGTGGCCTATTAGTCTCTTCAAGACTGTTTGTTGGCTCTGGCTTCTCCGTAAGGGATATAGACGTGACTATATGTTGGTATGTATGTATGTAGAAACACAAGAAATCTCGCTAAACTTTGAGAGAATACAATCTGTGCCAGGATACCTTTGGACGGGTCTAAAGCTAGAAATTTTACATTCACTAAAATTATTCAGGGGTTAATAAATCTTTGGCTAAAAATGATCCCAAGATCCGGGTACCGTCTGCGACTACGCCGATAACATTTCTTAAAATATTCCATTGTTACAGTATAGTAAATAAGACACTGGTAATAAATAATAGCAGATAGTCGTATTTGCTAGTTTGTAAAAGGATGCACATGTTTGCAAACTAAATATAAATTCTCGCAGGGGGTAAAGATAGCGTAACTTGTTTGTGTTTTTCTTTATCTGTGGTAATTTCTAGTACGTGCTGGTGTGTAGCGTCACTTGTTCAGGGGATGGCTACCATGGCTTAATAGATATTGGGTTAGGATTTCTTATGAGGATCACGGTTGAAGGACGGTAGTCGCTTCTTTACCACTACTGGATCCTGGTCCTGTAGGACGTCAGGTTCTTCTTAGCAAAGTATACAACAACGAAAACTCACAAAATCGCACCCAAGTTCTCCAGCTGGTGTAATGATTAGAAAGAAAGAAAGAAAAATTGTTTATTTGGTACAAAATACATAGAACACATCCTACTAATATTATGAATGCGAAAGTTTGTGAGTATGTCAGTATGGATGTTTGTTAGTCTTTCACGCAAAAACTTCTGAACAGATTACGATGAAATTTGATATGTAGGTAGCTGAAGACCCGGAATAACATATAGGCTTTTTATCCCGGAGTTCCCACGGGATTGATTGTTAAGTTATGATACGATTTACGCGCGGACGAAGTCGAGGGCGGCCTCTCGTTAAAAATATGACAATTTAGATCTACAAGTGCCGTGTGATTCCCGGCACCAATAGAAAAAAGAATAGGACCACTCCATCTCTCTCCCATGGATGTGGTAAAAGGCGACTAAGGGGTAGGCTTATAAACTTGGGATTCTTGTTTTAGGCGATGGGCTAGCAACCTGTCACTATTTGAATCTCAATTCTATCTTAAAGCCAAATAGCTGAACGTGGCCTATCAGTCTTTACAAGACTGTTGGTTCTATCTACCTCGCAAGGGCTATAGACGTGATTATATGTAGGTATGTATGTAGATCTACAAATATCACAGTGAAAGCCGAGACGCTGGTCTTCCGCGGATGCCTTTGATGCCTTGATGCGAAACTATACTGCACTTAAAATTAAGGTTATGGTGGCGTAACACTCTTTGTAGGAATATAAGAATATATAAATAGGTCAATATATAATATATGAATGTGGATGAAGAGAAGGAAGTATGCAGAGATCGTGGCAAGTGGAAAGATGTAATCTTTACCTACCTACTACTCCGGGTAAAAGGCGTGATTTTATGTAACAACATATGTATGTATAATATAAATATAATATTATACTCAATGAAAAAAATACTCTGTTCTCAGAAAGAGTCAGCGCATAGCGTGCTTGTGGCCTTGTGGCGCATAACAATGAATTATTTTTATGGTGCGATCTTCGAATTGCGGTAGTATTATTAGCAGAGATCGGATATTCGGATGCATATTTACCTAAAGTTGGGGTGTTGGGTTAGTAAGTATGGAACGTACTTCTGTACCTCAAAAAATCCGGGATTCGGCATTGATACACTTAATGTTCTAATTATGTTTTTGTACTGACTAAAAAATCACGCGGTATAATTCTGGAATGCCAGTAGGTAGGTAATTTTTTAATAAATATGATCATCCATCACTTATGTTTATAAAGGTGTTTATCATACCTAATATACGATATGTTTCAATTTCTTGTTTAATAAAATTACCGGGATTCAAAATAATTCGAATCCCGAAAGCAAGAATCCGCCTCCATACTTTCTTAGACAAAATATTAGTTTAGGTAAATATGCATCCGATTATCCGATCTCTAATTATTAGAAACTCTATCTCTTCCCTATCTTTATGAATCGTGTGGTTCTCGGCATTTAGGACTTTCACTCTTTCGCTTCATCCCTTACTTAGATAATTCCACTTTTATCGTAACAAATAATTCATAAATCTTCACTAATATTTGTGTAAGAAAATTTAAACACTGAGGCAATAGCAAATATAATATTATCAACAAATATATATATTTCTTTCACGTGGATGTCGTAAAAGATGATCAACGAAAACCTTCTAATAGGATACTAGTATTATAAATGCGAAAGTTTGTGAGTATATCAAGATGTCAGTACGGATGGTTGTTACTCTTTTACGCAAAAACTACTGAACCGATTACGATGAAATTGGTATGTAGGTAGCTGAAGACCATGAATAGGCTTCTTTTTATCCCGGAGTTCCCGCAGAATTGATTCCACGCAGACGAAGTCGGGGGCGGCCTCTTGTGGTTAATAAAGTTGGAATTCTTCTTGAAGGCAATCGGCCAGCAACACTTCATTATTTGAATCACAATGCCATCTTAATTCATAAAACAACGTGGCTTTCATTCAGTCTTTTCGAGACTTTTGGCTCTGTCTACCCCATACGATACACTACAAGGCACGCTTTCTTGACCGATGTTTTCTCGTTCACATACATTCAATTGACATTGCGTATGCGCATGGCCAGTTACGCACTACTTATCATCTGAGTGAGATTATGTTCCTGCTTGCAATTATAACCGTGTTGCTTCAGAACCTAGGGTTCACTAGAAAACCTAGGTTTTTTTATACAGAACGAATGTCGTCAGATCTCCACAAAATTCGGTTTTTACGACGTTTACAGATACATATTTTTTGAGTTTCTAGTCTACATATCCACGTCTATATCCCATGCGGCGTAGACAGAGCCAAGAGTCTTAAAAATACTGATTAGCCACGTTCAGCGGTTTGGCTTCATGGCAGAATTTAGAATCGACTAGGAATAGTTTGCTAGCCCATCGCTTAAAAGAAGAATCTCAAGCTTATAAACCTATCCCTTCGTCGCCTTTAACGACATCCATGGGAATGAGAGGAAGTGGTCCTATTATTTTCTTTCTATATCTATATTCCTCCTATCCTATTCTTTTTTATTCTTTATTTTATTGGTGCCGGGAACCACACGGCACTTTCTAGTCTACTCTGCTGAGAATCACACTGTTATGTCAGGATACTAACATTTTCAGTGCTTTAGTATTTCAATTGCCAATTGATGGTCTAACGATAAGGCAGGAAATCTACACACACAGATAGGTATTTTAGTTCTTTCTTAACAGCCCATAAAAGTCCAATGCTGGACCTCCCCAAAAAAAGAGGGGTTTAACCCATAGTCATCACGCTGAGCATGCGGGTTTGTGACCGCAGTGTCTTTTGATTCTGAACTATGTTGTCATATCAGCGTAGGAGGCACTCTTGCCCACATCCCGCTGAATCCCTCAATCGCCTCTTACGATACCCAGGGGAAGATATGGGGTGGTACTATTCTACTTCGACGTCCTGGTAAAGGGTCAGGTCAAGAGTACCCGAAACCGAAGAGCTTGCATGAAGAGAGTAATGAATGTGGATGAAGCGAAGGAAGTATGCAGAGATCGTGGCAAGTGGAAAGAGGTAGTCTCTGCCTACCCCTCCGGGAAAGAGGCGTGATTTTATGTATGTATGTACTATTCTGCTCTGTCAGCACCACTTGGCTTATTATATATTATAGCTCTTACTTGTTACGATCTTTTTAAATCTTTCTCGTACTTAGATACGCATTAGGCCGGTTTTTTTGTTTGCGAAGTAATTTCCACGGAGGTGCGTGACGTCTGTTAGTGATAAGATGCGCCGGCGCATGTATACTGTAAATACACAAATGGTAGCTAACTCCAATAGTAGTGATAAAATAAGTCACATGGTACAACACATGGTCGTTATTAAAATTACATACACCACTCTTTAAGATATAAGAAAATATTTCTACTAAGTATTTTGTATAAAGTAAAAAATATATTAATGACCAAAAAGCTATTAAATTTATTGGGCTTCAGGTATACATAATCACGTCTATATCCCGTGTGGGGTAGACAGTGCCAACAGTCTTGAAAAGATTGAAAGGTCACGTTCAGCTGTAGTGCCTAGTGATAGAATTGAAATTCAAATAGTGACAGGTTGCTAGCCCATCACCTACAAGAAGAATCCTAAGTTTTTTAGCCCTTCTGGCTATACAATTATTTTACATCTCTGGGCCATTTACAACATTGCAGCTAATTGTGTAAACATCTGATTACAACGAAATCATTAGGAGCCAATGAGACAAATCTACATCTTACACTAATTATCTTACGATTGTCCTCTGTTTGTCTATCCAAAAGTCCATCTGTATAGTTATATTCCTAAGTTAAACAATAAGTAAGTTTATAAGTTAGTTTAACGGTGTGCCGAGAGAAAGCAAGTCTTTTCCTGCATCTAAAACTTCTGTATTATTTAATTATCTATTATATTATATCAATCAATGTTTTGTGTAAAAAAGTGAAGTGATATAATCGCAATGAAGATAGATTTGGATTACATTGAAACAGATTTGGAAGAGGCTTTGGATTTAGCTGGTAAGGTTATACGGGCAACGTGCGATTCCCGCCATTTTTAGAATAAGTCCGTGTAGGTGCTGTGAATGTCTTAAGAGGCCAGGACACATCGATTATGGTGACCCACGCGGTTTTTGCACTTGTTGACAATTCCATAAGTGATTTTTTTAAAATTTGGTGATAAATCTAACTAAGATAACGTGTCCAAGCTCCAAGTCGAGAGCACCTTTTTATTTTTTACCATTTTACACCGATATGTGTAATTGCTATATAAATATGCACAGGCTCTGATAAGTAAAACTTGAATACGACCACTCCATCTTTGCCACGGATATCGTAATAGGTGATTAAGGAAATGCGCATTAGATAAACAAAACATAGTGTGTACTAGCTGCACATACTCTTCTTACGCAGATGTCAATCAAGCGTGGGCATAATCTTGGAACTTTTTTACGGGCCATTATTTGAATCTCAATTTCAAAATGAATTCATCCAGTTGAATGTGACCTAAGAATCTTTGTGAGACTGTTTTTCTGTCTACCCCACAAAGGATACATGATGTTTTAAGTACTTTCATCTGCATCATGGTTCATGCTGTTTTCATTAAGTATGTTCGGCAATGCTGGAGATTGTCGGCACTGCCTTATCTCACATTGATACCTCGATTCTTGTTAATGCCATTAAAATCTTTTCGAACGTTTTCGTCTGTGCCGTGTGGTTTTTGCAATATAAGAGAGTTTAGGAGATAGCGGGCACTTTGATTATTAATTCTCCAAATTTTCATAGGTACATGCGTCAAAAAAGTGCTTCCTATGATTAGTTTTTGGCGCAGCGACTGTGCAGTTTCGATGCGATGCGGTGGCAATGCATTCGCCACTTTCACCATTTATTTACTAACTTTAACGCGAGAATTTAGCGCCATCTACAAAATAATACAGGTTTTTACTATAGTTATTATTGGGATGAAAAGTACCCTATGTCCCTCTTCAGATTGTCATTTATTCGTACGAAAATTCGCTCAGCAGATAACTCAAAATAAAAAAAAAACAAAATTCAAAATTTTTATTCATTAATAGGATACTTCATATCGCTTAATAATTGTCAAATCTTGTTAAAGAAGCGGTAACTCGTTAAAGAATGACAAAAAAAAAAACAAACAGATAAACTTACTTTCGCATTAATATTAGCTGGGATTAGGATGAGATTATTATTTCAACAATCATTTCTTAACGTATACATATGTGTGCAATTGCTTTATAAATGTTATGTGTGCAATTGCTTTATAAATGACCTCAGGTTTCTGGCAAGTAACAGGTGTACCTACCACTGCATGAGAATGCAGTAGCCATGCTGGAGAATTCGACGTCCGGTAAAAATGCTCCAGTGTAGTTCTTTCCGCTGCTACTTCTACACATGCGCTTTGGAGTAATAGTAGTATACCTTGTATCCAATTTTGAAAATAAATCTATTCTATTCTATTGCCGGCACTGCCCTGGTCTTGTCGGCAGCCGCCTGCAATAATAAACTGCCTGTCACTATTAAAGTAATATTGACTTCGGTTCTTAATATTTTTGAACCTGTTGGATCTGACTTCCCAAAAAGAGGTGAAGACTTGATATATTTTGGTGTGTCTCCGAGCCGTCCGGAACAATGAAATAAAACTTTAAATACTGCACTGCGTTTATTGTGACCGAAAAATATTATAAAACAATTTTATAATGTGGAAAGACGTACTCTTACGTGGAAGAGGTAAAAAGGAAGGAAGAGTCCTTTCTTTAATGTTGCCAGCCTGTGTGTTCAGGCGCATGAACAAACATACATACATACATATGGTCACGTCTATATCCCTTGCGGGGTAGACAGAGCCAACAGTCTTGAAAAGACTGAATGGCCACGTTCAGCTATTGGGCTTAACGATAGAATTGTGATTCAAATAGTGACAGGTTGCTAGCCCATCGCCTAAAAAAGAATCCCAAATTTGTAAGCCTATCCCTTAGTCGCCTTTCACGACATCTATGGGAAAAAGATGGAGTGGAGAGTGGGAAAAAGATGGAGTATTCTTTTTTGTATTGGTGCCGGGAACCACACGGCACTTAGTAAATCCTATTATTCCTGGCAAAAGAGTAATCCTATTATTTATGGATACATCACATATTTGTTTAATTTTCATCAGGTTCTGGCAAGTACCAGGTGTTCCACTGCGCTCTCATGCTGTTCTCATTATGCTCGGCAATGCTGGAGATTGTCGGCACTGCCTTCGTCTTGCCGGCAGCCGCCTGCGATCTTGACCTGCCTGACACTATTAAGGGGATAATGACTTCGGTTCCTAACATAGGTAAGATTGGGTTTGACGGCCTCTGTGGCGCAGCGGTAGTACGCTTGTGTGTGACACCGGAGGTTCCAGGTTCGAATCCCGGCCAGGGTGTGATGAGAAAAAGATCTTTTCTGATTGTCCTGGGGTCTTGGATGTTTATCTATATAAGTATTTATTATAAATTATAGTATTGTAGCGGAAGCCATGATTCGGCTCGACCGCCACCAAAGGGAAGATCTCCCGCCAAGCTAGGTGTTATGATTGAAGAACCGCGCGACAGACGATTTTGTGTCGGAGGTTTTATATATGCTCTTATCCGTTAAATCTTTGCTTGCGCGATTTAGGTTTTTCACTGTTTTTGACTGATAGCGTCGCGTGACTTTATTTTTATTGTTGTAACATGTGGCGTTATAGATGTCGCCACAGTATCGTTGAGTTAGTACCTATCTCGTAACACAAGTCTCGAACTAACTACGAGGCTAACTCGATCTGTGTAATTTGTCGCGTATATGTTTATTTATTTATTTAAGATTGATTAACATGTTAGTCAGTGTAAGTGCGTATTAGGAGTACCCAATATCGTCGAATATGCATGAAAAATGTAAAACAATAAAATGTAAACAGTAAATTCTGTTTAGTGCCGTGTGGTTCCCGGCACCAACACAAAAAAGAATAGAACTACTCCATCTCTTTCCCATGGATGTCGTAAAAGGCGACTAAGGAATAGGCTTACAAACTTGGGATTCTTTTTTTAGGCGATGGGCTAGCAACCTGTCACTATTTGAATCTCAATTCTATCATTAAGCGAAATAGCTGAACCTGGCTGGCCATTCAGTCTATTCAAGACTGTTGGCTCTGTCTACCCCGCAAGGGATATAGACGTGACCATATGTATGAAATTCTGTTTCACAGGCATTATACTGACAGCTCCGATGTGGGGGCGCGCAGCTGACACCCTGGGTCGGAAGCCAGTGCTGCAGTTCTCCTCGGCTATGGCCGGCACCATCTGTCTGCTGGCCGCCTTCATGCCCAACTTGTCCAGCTTCGCGATTTGCAAGTTCGCGGGTTCACTTTTGTAAGTCTACTAAAATCGTAAGACAAAATTTACTTTTTCAGACTGACCCGCCGCCTTATTCACGAACGTTGATAATACATACATGCATATAGGTAATATGCCGTGTGGTATCTGGCACTTTAGAATAGAACCACTCCATATCTGTCCATGGATATCGTGAAAGGCGACTAAAGGATAGACTAATAAACTTGGCATTCTTCTTTTAGGCGATGAGCTAGCAACCTGCCACTATTTGAATCACAATTCTATAATTAAGCCAAAAAGCTGAACGTGGCCTATCAGTCTTTTCAAGGCTGTTGACTCTGTCTACCCCGCAAGGGATATAGACGTGATTACAAGTATGTATGTTAATTTTATCTACTTTCCAGCCTGGCTTGCCCTTCGTCGCTGGGTTGGGCATACGCCGGAGAGCTCATTCCTCGAGGGAGACGGGACACCGTGGTACTCATCTGTAATGGGCTGCTCATGATGTCTTCTACTTTCAGCCCTAGTAAGTACTGGTTATCCATAAATCACCCAGTCCATGGTCGAGGGCGTGCCGCGAACTCTTCTTCAGATAGTTCAGAAAGCAACCGGGACTATAGCCAGAGAGAAGATCCTTAAATCGCGTCTACTAAACACAACAATAATTTTTCAATTCGATTTAGTTCCTGAGATTAGCGCGTTCAAACAAACAAACACTTCCGCTTTATAATATTAATATAGATAGTCGGTTATTTCTTGTGAATTTTAAGATGTTATTTTCTGTTGTTCTTTACTCTACCACGACATCCACAAGGAAATTACTTTTATACCCTCTCAGAAACCATAAATTAAGACAATATTAAAAACATTTCAGTTATCGCCTGGGCAGTTCTATCAAACGATTTCCGATACGACCTTGGATCGCTGACGCTCCGTCCATGGCGGGTTCTCACCATAGCGTACGCGGTACCTCTCATCCTGACTGCAGCCTGGACTGCGCGTGCGCACGAGAGCCCCAAGTTCCTAATGGCGAAGGGCAGGAGGAGACAGGCTTTGGAAGTGTTGAGGAAGATATATGCTGTAAACACGGGGCTGTCTTGGAAAAATTATTGTGTAAGTAGGACCATATAATGTTACAAAAACCATCATTATTTCTTGTAAATCTCGTATCATAAGAAGGAAGGTGATAACATAAGGTTCAGATTCTTTATGTCTCTCTTCAGCATTGGAAGCAATTTATTACTTTTTAATTAAAGCTACATGAAATGTGCATGGTTTCCACAAAACGTTTAAATTACCATAAATTTGTTACAATAAATATGAAAAATTCCGTGTGGATCCCGGCACCAACATAAAAAGAATAGGACCACACAATCTCATTTCCCGCGGATGTCGTAAGAGGCGACTAAGGGATAGGCTTTTAAACTTATTTTTATTTTAGGCGATGGGCTAGCAACCTGTCACTATTTGAATCTCAATTCTATCATAAAGCAGCAGCAGTAAACAGCTGAACGTGGCCTGTCAGTCTCTTCAGGACTCTTGGCCTTGTCTACCCCGCAAGGGATATAGACGTGACTATATGTATGTATTGTATAAATATGAAAACCAATTTATGACAGTATTCGTATACGTTCCTATAATTTATTTGAATGCGTTATGATTTTACCCAGGTAACATCACTGAGGAACGAAGATAAAGGCGTACTACAGCTGGTAGACGGGTTAAGGTCCCTTGAACCTAAAAAACACACTTACACAGAGTTCCTAAAGCCTCCGCACTTCAAATGGCTTGCTATTTGCGGTTTTCTTATGTTCGGAGCGTTTTCATTGTAAGTCCTTTTTCCGTTTATGTTAATGGGAAGATTGACAAATACACAAAGCCATGTTTATTGCACGAAAAACTATCGCTGTTACGCTTTTTATTATGACTTGAAACGGGACAGCGATAGTTTTCGCGCGATGACTATACTAACCATATTGCCCTTTACCGACTTGTGAACCTCAATAAATCACTGAAGACTGCTCTATGAGTTTATTTTTATGAATAAGGTTTCGTATCCCGTTGACTAGATAAGTATGATAATATGGCTTTCTATTTAAAAAAAAACTTTTGTCTATTGGAAATGTGAGATTTTACTGTTATTTTGGGTTAAAAAAATGTACCAAAACCATCTATTCCAAATGAGGTGTACTTAATGAATGAACATTACATAATATTGTATATTTTATTGACGCTTCCTTACGATTATTCTCGGATTCATGGGTTGAATAGTTTCCATTTTGAGTCTGTCACTCAAAATGGCGTCAATGAGTCCAGTGCACATCAGATTATATCGTCATCATTTTGCCAATAATCTTTTCAACTAAAATATTTAGTTAGGTATGTCTATCATTATTTTATGTTTATAATTATTTTTAAAGAAACAATGTAAACTTCCAGGTTGAATGGCTTGTTCCTGTTCGCAGCGGACACCATCAATAGGGTCATGACGGACTCTGACCAAGAAGGCGCCATCTGCCTCACCATGAACCAACCTGGCAATACGGTAAATAACTATTGTTCTGTCTGTAAAAATATTAATGTAGTGAGTCTTCTCATGCACATTGTGGAGGTCACGAGTTCAGGCACATCTCGTCCAAAAAAAAGAAAACTTGGGGTTCTTCTTTATTTTATTCTTTCTATTAGGCGATGGGCTAGCAACCTGTCACACGTGGCCTTACAGTCTTTTTGTTGACTCAATTCAAATCGTAAGGCATAAATAAGTGTTGACATTGCAAGTGACTACTGTTGTCTATAGCTTACATACATACATATGGTCACGTCTATATCCCTTGCGGGGTAGACAGAGTCAACAGTCTTGAAAAGACTGAAAAGACTGGCCACGTTCAGCTATTTGGCTTAATGATAGAATTGAGATTCAAATAGTGACAGGTTGCTAGCCCATCGCCTAAAAGAAGAAACCCAAGTTATTAAGCCTATCCCTTAGTCGCCTTTTACGACATCCATGGGAAAGAGATGGAGTGGTCCTATTCTTTTTGTATTAGTGCCGGGAACCTATAGCTTAGTGGTGCTGATCATCAGCAGGTACCATAAGCAAGAAAAAGTAGCTCACTGTTTTTTTTTTCCAGACAAACACATGCATAGACAAGATATCACACGAGGCTTTCATGGTCATGTTGGTGACGACCGTTGTCTATGGCGTAGTGGTGCTGACCATCAGCTTGTGTCCCATAGACAAGAGGAACCAGCTCACCGGGATGTTTGTTGTGGTCGGCGTCACTTGCCTCGTGTCAGTATTGGAGAGGAACAGGTAATGTCACAAAAAAAAATACATACCTGAGCAATACAGGGTGGTGGTGATAGACTATACCCATGCTTCTGAGCCGTTTGAGCCTATTTTTATTTAAATTAAACGTCATCATTTTCACATTAAAAAAACCCTCAAAAACTACGTCACACGCTTTATTAAAGAACAATATTACAAAGAGAAATTAAAACTAAACATGTAAATAAATGTCTGAAAAATAAATTATTTTTCTAGTATCAAGATCAAGTACAGTACAGAGTTGTCGAGATCGCTCAGCTGAATGAATTGTGTTGTTGACCTCTGAATCTTACGCGTCGCTTTTCCGCCGGCCGGGGTGATATGACGTATTTAGGATCATGGATTTTGATTCTTTTATTTTTTTTCGTACTTTCTGAAATATGAACCGATATTTTTCTTTTAAAGTTTTCAAATATCCTTTAGATGAGTACACTTAACAGTTAAATTTATGCAGTTGAATTAAAAGTCACCCTGTATAAATGGTCTTCCTGGGTTATTCCCGGGTTCGACGTCTCTTAACCCAATCTAGATTGGATGTGCCAGTGAAAGTACAAGTCATGTCATAAAAGACCATTCCGTAGTCGCCTTTTATGACATGACTTTTACTTTCATTCAGCCCATTCCGAATGGGCTTTATATTCTTGGGATTCTTCTTGTGGGGATGGGCTAGCAACCTGTCACTATTTGCATCTCGATTCCGTCATGAAGCCATACGGCTGAACGTGATATTTCAGTATTATCAAGACTGTCATTTCTATCTTCTCCGCGGGGGATATAGACATGCCTATATGATGTTATGTTGTTGATGTTGAGTTTAATACGATGACGATTAAGTCTATCTCTTGCAGCTTCAATATTCCAATAAGGTGTTTCATACATACATACATATGGTCACGTTTATATCCCTTGCGGGGTAGACAGAGCCAACAGTCCCGAAAAGACTGAACGGTCACGTTCAACTATTTGGCTTAATGATAGAATTGAGATTCAAATAGTGACAGGTTGCAACCCATTGCCTAAAAAAGAATCCCAAGTTTGTGAGCCTATCCCTTAGTCGCCTTTTACGACACCCATGGGAAAGAGATGGAGTGGTCCTATTCTTTTTTTGTATAGGTGCCGGGAACCACACGGCACTAAAGTAAAGCAATAAGGTTGTTATCTGTTTATATTCTAAAAAACGTGGCCTTTGTTTAGGATGGTGGCAGGAGTGGCGATGTCTGGTCTGCAATTAACATCCCTGGGGATCGGCCCGCTCACTGCGTACACGATACATTTGTTCCCGACAAGATTGAGGTTAGTATCTTCAGTGTTCTTATCACTGAATGAATAACTATGTTACACAAAATTACTTATAAACTTGCAGTGTCTCTCCTGATTTTCTTCTTAATCTCTTTGTTAGTGCCCAACTATGAATTACCATATTATTAGATCATACATCTATACTAATGTTATAAAGCTGAAGAGTTTGTTTGTTTGAACGCGCTTATTTATTATCTCAGTACTACCTACTGGTTCGAAATGAAAAATTATTTTTGTGTTGTATTTTATCGAAGAAGGCTATATAACATCACGCTGCAACTATTAGGAGCGAAGAAATAATGAAAAATGTGAAAAAACGAGGAAAATTATTCACCCTTGAGGGCTTCAATGATGCCCAAAACAACTATTCCACGCGGACGAAGTCGCGGGCACAGCTAGTAATTAATATTATCTTAAAGTTATCTAATGCTTTATGTTTACGACCTGTCATTATCTTAAACTCAATTCTAGTATTAGGCTAAGCATGACCTTTAGAGACTTAGGTATCCATATTTTTGGCTCTGTATACCCCGTAAGGGAAGACTTGACATAATATATGTATATTATTCCGATTCCCTAAGTGAGTAAGCTTACTCTGTTTTTAAAATATGTTAACAAAAAAGAATAATGACTTGAGCGCCCGCGCATCTCCCAATTTGAAATTGAATTGAAATTATTTCAAAATAATTCAAATATTTTATAACGTGAATTCTTTTGCCAACAGGGGCACAGCCGTGGGTGCAGTGCTAATGTTCGGCCGACTGGGCTCTGTGGTGGGAGCCAACGCGGCCGGGTACCTCCTAGCTGTGGCCTGCACATCAACCTTCTATGGTTTCAGCGTATTACTGTTTGGTAGGTTCATATTTTCTGACTTGTAATCCTAAAAACTCTCTCTCTCTGTTTCACCTTCCACCATACCAGTCTAGAAAAAAAAGAAAAATAGTTTATTTGAACTCAGAACAAAACAGGTTTGAATTTGATAAACCGGGCCTGAGATCCACTCAATGCGTGTTACATTCCGAAAAACTACATGACTTTAATGTGGTCAGGACCGTTATGTAAATCTTCATTGATTCTCTATTGAGCCTCAAAGGTACAATGCTATAGTAGCATTTTCTACCAGTCAACTTTTAGAAAAAAGCAATCTGATAAATAATCCGGTGTCAGTTTAAAATTTACTTACATGCATTTTATTCAAAAGATCAATTAATTATGTACAGTTTAAAATTGCATCTCAAGTGGAAGCGAAATAATAATGGCGTTTTAAATCCAAAAGCAAAATAACTACATATTATAAAAGATCATTGGATCTTGTTGCTAAGACTAATTAATTAGGTATAATTACTTACCAAAAATCTTTGTCTTCAACCTCCCAGTATTGCGCGATAACCTCTTACAAACGATCAAAACAACACTTGCAAATATTTATATTATTATGTAGAACCCAATGCGTCATTGTATCAATATTTTGATCGCAATAAATAGTGATTATTCTATCATAATGTGTGCTCTCTCTCCCGTCGTCAGCTGCATATAATGTGTGCATGGCTTTATCACGTTCAGCAGCTAAGATATACATGTAAACTGATAAATTATTTTAAAAATGAATACTCGCGGCTTATAAGTGGGTTTTTTTTCCATAAGGTACATAATTTGTCTAAAATAAAATAAATTAGAAGTTATACGTACTTAATCAGTTAGTAAAACGGTATTTTGGAATTTAATGCTATGTTTATTTATTTATTACACAGATAATTATAAATAATATTACTTTAGATTACTATATTAGGTACATATTAGTTATTTATCTATAAACAAGTATGTTTCTATCTATGAATTATTTATTCTGTAACGTTTTTAATTCTCACTTACAGCCAGAATTGTTATTTATTACTTTTATTACAAAGATTAATTGCTTTAACTTATTTACAAAGTGTAAAAAATTAGAGGTAAGTGCTATCAACACGTGGTCATGTCACGTTTTGTTCAACGAAACTGATAACTCTTGCATCACTATAAAATTGTCAGGGCAATATACTAAGTCAATATAAATGCAAAAAATGCCACGCATTTTCTAATTTAAATAGTTTAAAAATTCTACTAAATCCGTTGCCCAGAAAGGTCATTTAATTCCATAGAATTACTAATGTGGCACACTTTTTTATTTTATTGTTAAGGGTCGTCCGCCGTGATTCCCTAGATTATATTGTAAGTAATGCTTTTGTTCGGAATATTATAGAGTGATTATAAAGTTCGTTTCCCAACACTGGTCTTCTGCCGGCAACGTAGAGAATCTGTAGCATGCCACAACAAACGGTTTGCAATAAAAATTATGTCTACGGAAAAATAACAATTTTCTCCGTTTTTATAATGTAATTAGAATAATATACAAATAATTTTACGTAATTATATTGTTGATATTGTCTTCGCCTACCTAACATTTACTTATAAAACTCACGCGTTTTTATAAGTAAATGTATGCATTGTCCCTGGAAAAGTCATGAAAATCTTATTTATTTATTAAGTAAAGTTTTCCTGCTCAACCAGAATCTATGTAGACGCCTAACTTTTTGGACGGTTGCATCCTCATCACTTTGGAGAAGAACCCGGGGTAAGTCTTTGACCATAGATCCTGGATAAAAACTGGGTAAAAACCTGACTCACCCAGAGTCAGGTTTTTACACGAAGATACTCCCCCCCATCTGACCTCCGCTACCTTTTGCAGGTAAACCTTAACCCGAATTGGATAGATAGATCATGGTTACCACATCCAGTTGCTTGAATGTGTAGGTTTCCTCACGATGTTTTCGCCCACCGTAAAAGCATCGGTTAGTATTTAATCTAATGTACGGTCGCGTTCATAATTGCAGTCATAGTTCGCAAAACTTTATAGCTTGCAGTCACCGCTGTCACTCACACATTCACACAAATAACACAATAAACAACAAGCGGTTAAGCGTTGGGTAACGCGCCATCAAGAAGAGGGTAGTGTAAAAAGTCGACCGCTCAGCGACCGTCGTCCGCTAATCAACACAGCGACACGCCACACAGCGAAGATCCATGGTGGAACAGTACGAAAATAATGGCTTCATACCGACCAGAACATTTGCGGAACAGTTCGACACATCAGTGGTTACTGTTCGTCGAGTTTGCACCGTGAGGGACTATTCCACAGACAGCCAGCAAGAAAGCCGTATTTATCCGAAATAAATAAGCAAAAACATTTAGAATTTGCTCGGCAGTATTTGGATTTTGACTGGAACACGGCGATATTTACGGACAAAAAGTTCGTTTACGTCATCGCAACACGGTAGGCTTCATTTATGGCGAAGAAATGCAACTCGGTATGAAGAAAAAAATATTGTGCCAAATATGGAGTCTGGACGCATATCTGTAAATATGTGGGGCTGGATGAGTGCTGCTGGACCTGGGGAACAGGTGTAGATAGCAGGATGCGCTACAGCTGCTCATTATGTGCAAGTGCTGCAAGAAACCATGTTACCAACTGTGCGGTGTATTTATCCGATTGATGATATGCAATATCATTTGTGCAAGAAAACTACCCTGTGTATCGAGTCCATATAGTGCGTGAAAGGTTCTGCCAGTTTATATTAAAACTACTACTTAGATAGTATTTTAAGGACAGCTTCAATATCTTTTCTTTATGAAAACGAATAATTAAGCTGTAACCTTAATAACAGGAGATAGGTAAATTAGTGTAATATGCTGTATGTATACCTTTATATAATCATCAATATGTAAACAAAACTATAGGTAAACTGTTTCAATAAAATTTACTAATTTTAATTATTGAGTGTTTTATTTTGCTCCCTCTTGTTTAATATTTCTTACTGATTTCCGTGTTTGAAGACACGGGTATCGTAATTCTTAGATATCAGTCAGTTAGTTAGTCAGTCAGTTACTTAGTTCAAATGGCACCTTGAAACATTAAAAATTGTCAGTAACAATATATATTTTTTTTAATAGACAGAAATTCCTTGAATAACTTCGGAATCCGCTAGTAACTAGAACAAGCGAGTGTGAGCAAGCGAGATTATCTAGTATATCTTAGATCTCACTTGCACAAACGAAGTAATAAAATTGCTACCCAATAACTTTCTAAGGAACCACTACCTATGTTAGGGTCGTGTGCAGACAAACTTTCAACTTTATTGAAATGACATAAGTCTGGCAGTCGCAGGCTTCCCTCTATAGGCAAATCTTATGCAAATAATGAGAGACGACGATATCTCGATCGACAATTATCGGGCCCAGTTCGGACATCGTTGATAACCGTCTCTTTCTGTTTTGTTATGTTATATGTCATAGAATAATAAACTGTTTTACTTAGTAATCATTGGTATTAAAGACCGTATTCATTTGAAGGAATATTTATTCTTTTTAAATATGCATGTGTGTGTGTATCTAGTGGAACCACAGTGCACGCTATTTTAACCCGTAAGAATTTTAAAACTATGACTGCAGATATGAACGCGATCGTACATAACTTCGAAAATAGTCATTAGTTTCTGACCGAGGTGGGATTTGAACCTGTGCCTTTATGCGCATCACGTATTTTAACCGGGCACCTTACCGATTCGACCACGGACGCTCTTCAACCTAGACGCAAAACTGATGCTCACTATTGAAATAGATTGTAGTAACCTGATATTTATATCTAATTCAAATAACCAACTTGTCAATCATAATAACTTTAGGGTTTCCCAACAGATACCCCGCCGGGCGATATCATATTGTTTTCAGTTATCTTTCACGTTTAATTCTAATTTAAATAAGTTTATATTACAATGCATTATAAAAAGAAATCTGTATTTTATTACATTGATATGTGTCGTATCGCAACGTGGTTATTTACGCTTCTTGTATCTTGGTTATAAAATTTAAATGTGTTTTTTTGGCAAAGCAGGATATTTCAGCGCAGTTCAACTGTTCCACCCACGGAAGATCAGCGTTGGCTGTGAAGCATATTGTTTACAGCCAGCATTATGCTGAGGGGGTACCCTTTTGGGAGCACCACCATATTTCATGTCTATTTTTGTACATATTCTTTTTTGTTTTTTTTTTGTTATGGTGTTTTACGAATAAATTCATTGAATCACTAGAGGCCGCCCGCGACTTCGTCCGCATGGAAACCCTGTTAATCCCGCGGGAACTCCGGCATAAAAAGTAGCCTATAAGTTATTGTGGGTCTGCAGCTGCCTACATACCAAATTCCTCATAATCGGTTCAGTAATTTTTGCGTGAAAGAGTAACAAACATCCATACTTATCCTGACATATTCACAAACTTTCGCATTTATAATATTAGTGGGATTAAACTGTTACAATGCCTACCATAGAAATTCCATGGAGCCTAATGCATTTATTATTAAAAAAAAAAGTTTTAGTTTGACTGTTACTCTGATGTGTGTGTACATAGAGATTCTATGGCTTATACTGCTTTTATTATTCTTAAAAAAAAAATAACGTCATATTACAAGATACGCAACTCAAAATTCAAATTCAAAATTTTTATTAATTACTATTCTACTATATATATAGGATACTATATATCGCTTAATAATTGTCAAAACGTATGGTTTAACAACATTGGTTGACGTCAAATAAATTACTTAAAAACTAAGTTTACTGCCGCTTCCAAGGCGTCAGTGCAGAAGAAGCGGTTACAAACTGCACTGCAGCATTTTCTTCAACAACGTCAACTTCACAATATTAATTAAACTTAGAATAGAATATAAACTATGTGCTGGATCAAAATCTAATACATTTTCGCCAGCAGTAAATTTTACCCAGACCAGACCCAGAATAACATATAGGCTACTTATTATCCCGAAATACCCGCTGAATTGATTCAACGCGGGCTGAGTCGCAGGCGGCCTTTTATTAACACATAGTTTTGTTCCCAGCCTGTGCTGCATTGACCTTCTGCCTGCCGCGACCTTCTGGGACCACTCCTGATGGGTACCTGGACACGGACGGTGGTAGCTAGTAGTTCTTGAACATGTAAAGACAGATGATCTCTATTAAATATATTATAAGCTTTTAATCTAGATGTCACTTGTTTTATTTATAGTGTAATTCCATGTGGGAATTCCACACCGGGAACCGGTGTATGCCGTGTGGTTCCCGGCACCAATACAAAAAAGAATAGGACCGCTCCATCTCTTTCCCATGGATGTCGTAAAAGGCGACTAAGGGATAGGCTTACAAACTTGGGATTCTTTTTTAGGCGATGGGCTAGTAACCTATCACTATTTGAATCTCAATTCTATCATTAAGCCAAATAGCTGAACGTGGCCATTCAGTCTTTTCAAGAATGTTGGCTCTGTCTACCCCGCAAGGGATATAGACGTGACGATATGTATGTATGTATGTATATAATTTCACTTGTGCCGTGTGGTTCCCGGCGCTAATAAATAAAAAGAATGGGACTAGTCTATATTGTTCCCATGGGTGTCGTCTTTTTACCTTTGCTCTGTGGACTTATTGAATAAAATCCTGTCAACGCGGGCGCCACGCTTGGCAAAAGATGCACAGTTCCTCGACAACAGCTACTTAATTCATTATCTTATCTTACCCAAAGGCAACATGGTTCTTCATTGATGAATTTCATAATGATTATTTATCAATTTTTGTTTGGCAACAGGAAACATTTGAATTTTATTGTCATGCTTACCACTAATCCACGATAAAGATGCCTCTACAGGCTCTTTGCGTACTTTAGTAGATTTCGCTCACCTACGAAATTCTGTAAATCCTTTACAGTTTGTATTTCATGCAGATTAAATTAAAATTGCTTATTATACCAAATACTAGTGGTATTGTTGTTTCGTTGTTATATAACATGCCATCTTTTCAATTTTCCTTTTTTTATTGACGTAATATCTTTATTGCAAAGAAATTTACACAGTAACAAGAAAATAGTAAGTACAAGTAAAGAAACAAATCTCTTGCAATGGCGGACTTATCTCATGAAGATTTAATGTTTAGAAATATCTTTAACAGATATGCACAGCTTTCAATTTTCATATATTTTGTCATTACGACAGGTTATATAAAAAGAAACTTAATAAACAAAATCATTAGCACGTTATTTGAAATAAAAAAAGGAGAACAAACAGAATTTATTTCATTTGTTGCTTAATGTTGTAGGCGTAAATATATTTAAATACTTATAATTTATACATACTTTGAAACCTACTTACTTATTACCCAACGCGTAAATCTTTTAACAATACAATATCTCAGGAACTACTGGTTCGAATTGAAAAATTCTTTTTGTGTTAAATAGACCATTTATCGAGGAAGGCTTTAGGCTATATAACATCACGCTGTTACTTTTAGGAGCGAAGAAATAATGGAAAATGTGAAAAAAAAACGGAGTAAATTATTCATCCCTAAGGGCTTCAATGATGTCCAAAATAACTATTCCACGCGGACGAAGTCGCGGGCACAGCTACTAAATCACGCGTCTTTTGAGTGGCAGGCGAAAAATATTCTTTTTGTATTTTAATTTTAATTATTATTGATTAAATAAGTGCTTAATAATGCAACTAAGGACAGGGCGGATGGTGTTACTGACCCGGGTGTGATAATGAACAGGGTGTACTAGACCAATCGGCTTTAAAAAATGATAAACAGCTGAAAAGAAGATAAAAGGATAACACATTAATCCCCTTAGAACTTTTGTATGTAAAACGTGAATGTTTTGTCAACACGATAACAGGCGGGCCAAAATTATTGCACAACTGATGTAATGGAGTCATAATATTTTCATACAGTTGAAAAATCATTGATTGATAACTTATAAACACCGATAATGATTTAAGACTGGCGCTCCATCTTTATCGTTACCTGTAAATGTCGTAGGTGACGTCTGACGGCATTTACCAAATGTATTAATTATGTATTTGAAATAAATGAAAGTTTATAAGCCTATCCCTTGGTCGCCTTTTACGATATCCGTGAAGGAAAAAAAGAATAGGACCACTCTAGTCGTCCTATTCTTCTTTCTATTGGTGGCTGGGAACCACAAGGCACTTTATATTTGTAATGTGCTCCTTTATTGAACGATATTTACTTAGGTACTAGTTAGGGCTGTTAATATAAATTCTATACTAAAATAAGTATTTTTTCCCGCAGAATTACCTTGTCGCCAGCACATGCTCTCGTTTCTGCCGTGATCTCCATAATAGCAGCGTATTAACTCATCCGCCTTGGCCCTTAAACACACGTTAACTGTATCTAATGGACTACAGAATATAAGGATGTTTAATTACTTTGCTTATATACAAATAAAAAATAACTAGTGTGGTGATCGTATCCTATAAATAAGTAACGCTATCACTCGTTATATTAAACTAAGTCTAAACTGTTCGCGATAAACTCGAAAATTACTAGACGAAAAGTTAGTGGTGATTTTGTCCAAATAAGTTATAGAGTTAGGTAAGGTACTTACTGGAGTTCTTTCATTACATACATACATACATATGGTCACGTCTATATCCCTTGCGGGGTATACAGAGCCAACAAAGACTGAATGGCCACGTTCAGCTATTTAGCTTAATGATAGAATTGAGATTCAAATAGTGACAGGGAACCACACGGCATTTGAACGGGAGATAAGCCCTAGTTACCCTTAATTGACTTTGAAAATTTTCGCGAAATACTATTTTTTTGCTTCCCTACGAGTATGAATCATATCAATAATTTTTCAAGCTCAAAATTTGCCTCTGTCTCAAGTACAATACTAAGCGGGTTTTAAACCATGACTTTGATGAAGCATGTTGCTGAATTAATTCACGCATTATTAATTAACGAAAAAACAAGTTTTAACATAATGATAAAGAAAAAATATCCTCAACCACATGATAAAGATATAAATATACTTACCATCGCCATTTAAAGCGCCTACTGTAAACTCTTTTTATCACCATATAAATATATCACAATTCCATATAAACAGAGAAAAATAACAATTTTAATTTAAATAAGAAATTGCATCCGACGTTAAGTACAAAATCTTTTAATTATCTAAATAAATATCTATATAATAACATTAAAGATTGGGTGTATGTATCCTTAATAATATAATAAACGCGGATGAAAAGAGGACTTATGAGTATGATTAAATTATAGTAATTAAATATATATAGATTTAATTATGGTAGCTTTAAAATTTAATGGCAGGTATAAGAAACAGCGTAATTAGGGAATATTGTACCTAATGTGAAAGAAGATAGTAACTGGAATTGAAAATAGATAGCTGAGATGGTTTGGTCAGGTCGAGAGAAGCCAAAGCTGACGCATTTACATAAAGAGAGTCATGAATGCGGAAGTCGTTGGCAGAGATCGTAGCAAGTGGAAAGATGTCGATTCTGTCTACCCCTGCGGGAAAGAGGCGTGATTTATGTATGTATGTATTATATATGTATATACATATTTTAAATATATTTATTTCAATTTGATTGAGGGCGATGACCTTGGAATACAACTCAATCTCTTTCTCCTGGCTTTAGTCCCGGTTGCATCCTCACCTCTCTCGAGGAGCCCGGGGTATGCCTTTGACCATGCGGTAGTAGTTATAATTAGATTTAAGCGATGTGACGTCAATAAGTGATACCTTGTATTTGAAAATAATTCTGTTCATGAATAAGAGATTGGGTGAGTCAGGATTGCAAGCTCTCTTAGCTCTGCAACCTTTGCAGGTAAACCTAACCACTATTGGAATTATGGTCAATCCATCCAACAGAATACAACACAACGATTTTTTTAAAATATATTTTGTCTATTTATTTACTAATGTCAGAAACAACTGCTCGATATTTTTTTATTTGACCCTACAATTGATTTTGGGTGCCTTCTATCTATACTAATATTATAAAGCTGAAGAATTTGTTTGATTGAACGCGCTAATCTCAGGAGCTACAGGTTCGAATTGAAAAATTATTTTTGTGTTAAATAGACCATTCATCGAGGAAGGCTTTAGGCTATATAACATCACGCTGAAACTAAGGAATGAAGAAATAAAGGAAAATGCGAAAAAAATCGAGGAAAACTATTCATCCTTGATTCAATGATGCCCAAAATAACTACCTATTCCACGCGGACGAAGTCGCGGGAACAGCTAGTACTCTATAAAATTCGTTCGTAATTTCATAATGCAGTAACGGGAAACAACTAGTGAATTATAAACTATCGCAGTAATAAAGATAACGAAGCTTCATACTAGATGTATGAAATATATAACTAAAAATTCGCTCGCGCCGCGATCAGTAGTGAACGAGGTACCGGCGCGTCCAGTGACCGAGCAAAACCGCGGCGTTACACTAGTTCGACGGAAAAAAGAGTGTATGACACGGCAGATATAATAGAGAAAATAATGTGAGTATAAAATATGAAAATTTTATATTAAGGTTCGTGTGTTTTAGGACCCAAGTACTTATTTATGTTTTAAAAACTTTTCCCGTTAAATAAATGGTAGGTAATGGTAGGTAGCGAACTCCTCTTTGGATTCATCTGACATAATATTCCCACAATACAATTTTGTTTCCACATTTATTTATACAAAAAAAAAGTGATACAATATCTAAATAACCTAATGATTACAAACTAATATTAAATTTACAAATTGCAACAACCTGCGGGAGTGTGCCCAGAAGGCTGGTAGCATGACCATTTTGAAAGGCAATGATGATTCTCTGAACTAAATAATAATGTTAAATGTTTTTCTAACTTTAATATAAAAGGTTTCCCCGATCACATTATCAGACGTAGGCTCCAAATTTGATAAACTACCGATATACTACATACATTTCAGATATTTACTTTGAAGAAATTGGACTATAGAAATTCACAAGAAATTAAAAAAAACTAAAAAACAGAAAAAAGAGGGAATGGTAATGTTTAACATTTCCTGAAACAGCTCGGTAAATATAACCTTTAATTTTTTTTATCACTGATGTGCTGTTAATAAATTTTGTTATTTTAAAATTATTTACTATAATTACAAATGCAATAACAATTATGAGTCTTATGTTTCGTCACGAACGTAAGTACCAATCCCACAAAGATCTACCAGAAAATATCACTAAACATCTATCATTTACGGCCAATGAACTTATATATTGAGAAAAGAAAAACGTTTACCGGTTGAAGCCATCATATGTGAACCTCCTCTTTCATCATAGAATTCTGAAAAAGATCTATTGATTGTAGGTATACTTAGAAAAAAGATTTACGTTCCTCAAAGAAATCAATTGTTCTACTTTTATTATTATCCGCGTTAACCTACTGAACGAATCTTCTCGAAATTGCGAACATACAATAAGGAGTCTGGAGAAGCATACAGTGTACACCTTTTTGCTGGCAAAGAGAGCGTCGGGAAGACGGGCAGACGATAGATATTATACAGAACCTAAAAATACTATATATTGTGTCAAATAACTGTTTAATAAAAGTATGGAAAAATAAAAGTAAACAATACTTTAGTTCCCGCGGGATTAGCTAAAAACCTGTATTCTTTTTTGAATGACGCTAAATACGCGCATGTACATGGCGCTAAATTCACGCGAGCGAAGTTGCGGGTAAAAAGCTAATAATCTTACATTGTTCAATTTCCTATGGCGTCACCCAAAATCGAGCATGGCATCAAATATTCACATTGCAACGAATAAACAGGGGTTATCGACATTGAGATAATGTAATTATGAAGTGAACAATCATTATGAAACTTTAATGAAATCTTACACTATATGTACCCAACCCAAAAAAACAACCATAATCCTCTTAATGTGTGTGATCATCATCCTGGTGGTAGCCCTGGGTGCGTCCTGTAGTGTCTGGTAAAGAGCCCGGGGTCTGCCTATGACCATTATTATTAATTATTATTAACAATTATTATTGACAATTTAATGAATAAAAATTTTGAATTCAAATAAAATATTATGAATTTGATCAACCAAAACCATCATCGATGTTGTTAGAAGCACAATCATCTAAAAAAAGATATTTGGCTTTGGATTTTCAATTCTCCATTAAGTAAAATGTGGCCTACAAATTTTGTAATTTGGCTCTGTCTGCCCCGTAAAGAATAAAAACGTTATACGTATGTATGTATACGAATGATGATGAAACTTATGAATGATGAAATCAAACAGGTGAAAAGGGTTATCAGATTTTATTTGGACCCGGAATAATTCATTTTTATTATTGGTATCGGTCGTGACTGTACCGTTTTACTTACCAAAATTGGTTCAATACTTTTTCATATACATTTCATGTTAAAATTTACATACCTATTGCGGGCATGAAGGCATTGAGTCGATTTACTTATTCAAATTATCTTCACCCGCTACTCGCCCACGCGAATTACCTCTACCTACATGCGCAGGATTTTCCTGAATTCCACGAAACTAAGTGTAGTTTTTACCGGGATGAAAAGAACTCTATGTCCTTGTCCAGACTCTTAATTATACACACATACATACATATGGTCATGTCTAATCCCTTGCGGAGTAGACTGAGCCAACAGTCTTGAAGACTGAATGGCCACGTTCAGCTGTTTGGCTTAATGATAGAATTGAGATTCAAATAGTGACAGGTTGCTAGCCCATCGCCTAAAAAGAATCCCAAGTTTGTAAGCCTATGCCTTAGTCACCTTTTACGACATCCATGGGAATGAGATGGAGTGGTCCTATTCTTTTTTGTATTGGTGCCGGGAACCACGCAAGAAACTTACTATCGCGTTTATAATATTAGTTGGTATGATTATCTCACTGTTTTCTCTGATAAACTCTTTATTTATACTTACTTAGGAAGTGGAAATCTTAGCAGTAATAATTTATAACGAAAGAAGTGATTATAAAACGATGTATAAGCATAGCTTAAAAGTGTTAAGACTAACATAAAAACAACACGGAAATTTTATGTTTGAGATTATAAACTTTCCGAGTAGAGATGACATGAGCTGTAAATTAACACTGAAGTATACTAATAATGCTGTAATTGGTCATAAAATTGCCGTGTGGTTCCCGGCACCAAAAGAAAAAAGAATATGACCACTCCATCTCTCTCTCATGGATGTCGTAAAAGGCGACTAAGGGGTAGGCTTATACACTTGGGATTCTTCTTTTAGTCGATGGGCTAGCAATCTGTCACTATTTGAATTGAAATTCTTTCTTAAAGCCAAATAGTTGAACGTGGCCTATCAGTTTTTACTAGACTGTTGGCTCTGTCTACCCCGCAAGGGATATAGACGTGATTATATGTATGTATGTATGTATTGGCCATAAAATATAATGGCACAGGCAGTCGTAAGAACGGTGATCGAATAGGTGAAGTGCACGGTTAAAATTCGTGATGCGCATTAAGGCATACGTTCAAATCCAACTTGTGTCCATGACCATTTTCGAAGTAATTTACATTAGATTGAATACTAAGTGATGCTCTTACGGTGACGGAAAACGTCGCGAGGAAACATGATGCACATTCAGGCGACTGGATGCGTAACCATGATCGATCCAAACGGATTAGGTTCTCCTGCAAAAGTTGCGGAGGTCAGATAGGAGTCGCTTTGTATAAAAATTACATAAATACATACATACATATGGTCACGTCTATATCCCTTGCGGGGTAGACAGAGCCAACAGTCTTGAAAAGACTGAATGGCCACGTTCAGCTATTTGGCTTAATGATAGAATTGAGATTCAAATAGTGACAGGTTGCTAGCCCATCGCCTGAAAAAGAATCCCAAGTTTGCAAGCCTAATAGTAATAATAGTATAAAAATTGACTACACTAAATCCAGGATCCATGGTCAAAGGTATGCCCCGGCTACTCTCCAGAGTGGTGAGGATGCAAAATGGACTTTAGCTAGTAGGAAGTAGGCAGCCGATGGTAAGAGTCTCCACTCCCTCCATATCCTTCCCATAATAGGCTTGGAAACTTGAGATACCTCTTGTATGTAGGCAATGGGCCAGCAACCTGTCACTATTTGAATCTCAATTCCATCATAAAGCCTTACAGCTGAATCATTTCAATCTTTTCAAAACTGTTGACTCTTCATACCCCGTAAGGCATAAAGACGTGACTATATATACATATGGTCACGTCTATATCCCTTGTGGAGTAGACAGAGCCCACAGTCTTGAAAAGACAGATAGGCCACGTTCAGCTATTTGGCTTTAAGATAAAATTGAAATTCAAATAGTGACAGGTTGCTAGCCCATCGCCTAAAATAATCCCTAGTTTATAAGTCTACCCCTTAGGCGCCTTTTACGACATCCATGGGAGAGAGATGGAGTGGTCCTATTCTTTTTTTCTATTGGTGCCGGGAACCACACGGCGCATGTATGTATGTATGTGTTATACAAATAATTATCATGTACTTTGATCACCCGCATGTTGCACAATATGGTTATTATGTTATCAATAAATTATCATTAAAATTACGTTGTATCCCATTCTCACTATGAATCATAACAATATCGGAAACTATAATTACAAAGATTGAGCTCGAATAGAGTTTATTTCTGAATGAACGGTATTATATTTTATAATACGTGGTGGTTTATAATACCCCGTGTGGTTCCCGGCACCAATACAAAAAAGAATAGGACCACTCCATCTCTTTCCCATGGATGTCTTAAAAAGACTGAATGGCCACGTTCAGCTATTTGGCTTAATGATAGAATTGAATAGTTTTTATAGTTCCGTATTAAACAGGGAACTTTTATATGCTGCAGTGTAGTTTAATCCGTCGCTTCTTTTACACACGCGCTCTATACGCTGGAAATATAATTAGATTTAAGTGATGTGACGTCAATAAGAGATACCTTGTTTCCAATTTTGGAAATAAATCTATTCTTTTCCATAGTTTATAATCAACCAACACTAAACGGATTTCCTAATATCAATTTAAAATATTTATGATTGATTACACTTGTAAAACAGTGTCTTATCACCCCTGTCGTGTTGTTTATGTAAGCCCATAAAATTTTGATCCTTTGTGATTACAGATTACAGCCCGCTTAATTTTTTAATTAGTACCTGCCTCATCATTCCTAACACTTTTTTTAAGAAATCGCTGACATAAAATTCTGTATTTATCAAATATTTTTTTTTATACAAAAAACATATTTGTTACTTTTTTAAAATGTTTTTACGTTTGGATAAATCCGTAAAGGTTTTAAAACAAAGAGTTTCAATATAAAAATACCTACATATAATTACGTCTATATCCCGTGCGGAGTAAACGGAGTCATGCCATGAAATATCACGTTAAAGCTGTATGGATTCATGATGGAATTAAGATTCAAATAGTGACAGGTTGCTAACACATCGCTTACAAGAAGACTCCCAAGCTTAGTGGCCTTTCCCTTAGTCGCCTGTCACGACATCCATGGGAAAGATATTCTATTCCAGTGACGGGAACCCGGCAGTAAGAGTTTAAATAAATATTTGCTAAGAGAACAGATTTCACTGTAATTAATCATCATTAGTCTATGCTAATCACTTAGCCACTTGATAACAATTAATAGCTCTTAATTAGTAATAAATTACCCAATAATCGTCAAAATAGAATATGATTTCAAAAAGGGTTTCAAATTATTACTTACTTTTGATATTGGCCGTATCATGATTTATTTTTAAAATAGCTGACCCGCGCAACTTCGTTTACGTGTATCCCGCTACTTCGACAAATACAGTCAACGCACCAACACATATTGGATACTAATTTTCAATTCACAATAACTTCTCTTTCCCTTAACCGCGTTTAAAATATTAAAATGTTTTTTGGTTTCTGTGACTCTTCTTTGATCGCCCCCCCTATCAGTTTTTGGAAAAAATATTTAAGTAATGTACAGATTTTTTTTTGTCTTATATGTATAGATCAAAGTCGTAGTACCTACTTTTTAATATTATTTATTTTTTATGTACCGTTTTTTTATATTTTTTGTTTTTTTTTATGTACTTACCTACTTTTGTTACTAATATCGTGATATCTCCTAAACTATATGTCTAAATAACACACTGTAAACTGCAAAAATAATCTAAATTAAATGCTCGTGATGATGAACTTACTTATTTTGATAAGGATATATGTATTATTGGTTAAACATCACCCAACGAATTAAATGTTTTTTTAATACAGAAAAGTAGTTTTTGTGACTTAAATAAAAAAGCTGGATATATGTCATCGCGGACTTTTTTGTAGAACTAATAAAGACCAATGTTTTTGCTATACATTGTTCTTACTTGTATCCAACGGTATAAGCGGCGCACGCACAAATGCAATCTTCAATTAGATTTTTTTTCTAACTTCTTGGACATAAATCGCTATAACTCAGCTAATATAGTTTCAATGTATTTCAATTATATATAAAAACCTGTCGGAGAAAATACTCTTTCTATTAGTGAAAACCGCATCAAAATCCGTTGCGTAGTTTTAAAGTTTTATGCATACGAAGGGACTACAGACAAAATGGGCGACTTTGTTTTATACTATGTAGTGATGATGATTACATTATTTTCATGTTTTTTTCCACAAAGCAACAGAATCAAGTCAAAGGTATTATCGCTATTTTTTTTGTTTATGAACATATAATGCAATGAATCTAAATCTATGCAGATGCAATCAAAGTCTGGCCGAAGAAATAAATATTGTTTTTTAATTTTTTTCAGATAATCAAAATGGTGGCGAACGGGACAGTGAAGAATGGCGGGAAAAATGAAAAAGTACAAGCGGCAACGCTGGACGAGGCCATGTTGATGTCAGGTGACTAACTTTTTAACGTTTCGTTTACTGTTTTGTTGTAGTAAGTATTAAAAAAGTCATAGGAGAATATATTTTATACTACCTATTCATATGTTGTTAGCAAGTACAATTTCTAGCTGGATAATATTTTTATTTAAGTTTTTTTTGGCACACAAAACAGTTTTACAACTTCAGTTTTTACAACATTTATTTATTTATTTTATTATTATATTATTATTGCAATAAAAATTAGAGAATCCTTACCTTACTTCTTTGGTTTCCTACTTGACTAGCTTTAAATCAATCAATCAATTACCCAATATTTGACTAACTCACTAACAACGTACGATCTGAAATAATTGGACATGAAAAGCTAAGTCTTGGCTCGACATGCTCAAAAGGGAATAAGAGGTAGACAGAGTCAACAGTCTTGAAAACACAGAAAGGTCATGTTCAGCTGTATGACTTTATCCTGGAATTGAGGTTTTAATAATGACAGTAAACATTTTATTCTTTCCCTTAAGCTTTATGTGCGGATAACCAAATAATAAGTGGTTACTTTACCAAATGTAACGAAATGAAAAATACTATAATCTTCACTACATAATATACAGCAAAGTCGTTTTCCGCATTTCCCTATGTCTCATATGTATGCTTTGATCTTTAAAACTACACACCGATTATGATACGATTTTTTTTAATAAAGATGAAGGTTTATTT
The DNA here is from genome assembly GCF_032362555.1 of Amyelois transitella. Taxonomy (NCBI): domain Eukaryota; kingdom Metazoa; phylum Arthropoda; class Insecta; order Lepidoptera; family Pyralidae; genus Amyelois; species Amyelois transitella. Next base: position 1,410,257 of record NC_083513.1, on the reverse strand, counting down.
GTATAAATGCTATCTGTTTGAAGCCGGGGCGGGTCGCTAGTTCTAAATTACATACAATATACTGCATTTTTTGTAATTGTTTTTCACACTTATACACAAATCCAAAAAGGGCAGTATATACACCATCTCTAAAGATCATTCTCAAATCTGACTTACAGATAAAGCGCCTAGTATTTCAGCCCTATTTATTAGCTATCTTATCAGCAACTTAATTTATATTTAGAGTAGGTCACGTAAGTATCGCACCAGATGGTAACAATTTATCATAAATAATTCGTCATTGAATCTAAATTAAGAGTAGGTATATAATATTTTTTATTGTAATCATCAATATCCCTTTATACCTACCACATTATTATTCAATTGGACATACATAAAGTCATGCCTCTTTCCCGGAGGGGTAGGCAGATACATTTTCCCACTCGCCACGAACCCTGAATACTTCTTTCGCCTCATACACATACATAACTCGTTTCATACACTCTCGCCGGTTTTGGGAAAACACTCTTAGTTATCATTTTATTTTGTATGAACATGCGTGTTTCATAAAAGATCAAATCTTACAAGTTATGGTAAAACGCTCTCTTTCCAATAAAAAATACAAGATACCATAGAATAAATAATAACACAAAAACTATAAGTATAAGATTGGTATAGGTCATTTAGTACCGATTGCGTACCCTTACCTGACACCCTATATCTGTAGTGGGTTTATTGAAGCTCAAAGTTTACTGAAAACAACATATACACAACAACATATATCGCTTTTTATATCCAACTAGCGACCCGCCCCGGCTTCGCACGGGTGCAAAATTCGGAAAAAATTATACATAAAAACCTTCCTCTTGAATCACTCTACCTGTTAAAAAAAACCGCATCAAAATCCGTTGCGTAATTTTAAAGATTTAAGCATACAGACAAACAGACTAAAATAGCGACTTTGTTTTATACTATGTAGTGAAGTTACAAAAAAAGTTTCAAATTTTCCTGCTTAAAGTATACTAGCGTTTACCTTCAGCACGCGCGAATTTAACGCCACCTACAAAAAGATACAGGTTTTTTTTAGCAAATCCAGCGGGAATTATAGTTTTTACTGAGATGTAAGGTACCCTATATCCTCTCCGTACTCCTTATATGCGTGCAAAATTTCATCCAGATCGTTTCAGTGGATTAACTTTGAAGAGATAACAAACAAACACACTTTCGAATTTATATTAAGTATTAGTATGGATTTAAAAAAATAACGTATCAGCGACCCACTGTTCTTGATCTGAGATAACATAACGATGAACTAATTGATATATAGGGTATGTAAATAAAACATTAGCTCCTAATGCAATCAAAAACATTGAAATCATCACTTGTTTATTATACATGGAAATATACTGTGTGATTACTGAGAAAAAAAACAGTTGTAAAATTTGATAGTGTAATGGTTATGATCGTGTTTCAAATACCAGTCAATTACTTAGGTACTTACTTTTTTTAAGGGTTATCCCTTTTGCTTGTTTTGTTCTGGATGCCTAGCTATAAAAAGTTGTAGACAAAAATTTGTGCAATAAAGATATTACAAACAAACAAAATCATTAAGTATATAAAAAAGGTAAAGTTATATAATTTATTATTAGGACGCTATAAGCCTATCTCTTACTCGCCTTTTACAACATCTCTGTGAAAGAGTAAGCAATCCTATTTTTTTTTCTATTAGGTAATACCGGGAACCACACTGCACTTTATTGCTGCCGTTAAAAAAAAACTAATAAAAAAAATATCATATAGTGAGATACTCTTTATGGATAGAGGTATAACTTTATACCTGTCCTATGATAAGGAGTCAGCTTGAGGTCAATGTCGACCCCTCATGGTGATAACATGGTGATAACACCCACCACTAGTGTGATGGAGTGTGAACTTGACATTTCATTGACATGATTACATAATAATTACTTGAATATTTTTATCTACGTACTATCTTTGCAAACTTGTCACTATTTGAATCTTGTCTAGTCGATGTCTAAAGTCCATTTCCTCGAACGTCCATTCCCTAATTAATAAAAGAATAAAAAATTAATAATCATATACGCAACAAATAACACAGATTGAGTAAGCCTCAAAGTAAGTTCGAGACTTGTGAGATACTAACTAAACGGCACCATAATTTTTATTAAATACTTATAAAGATAGACCCAAGCCAAATAGAAGAAGTTGTCACCATGCCGTGGCCGGGATACGAACCCGAGACCTCCGGTGTCACAGACAACCGCACTAGGTACGGCTACACCACAGAGCCAACAATGTACTAAAAGTCAGCATTAAAAGTCATTCAATCCCTTAAAGTATTAAACTTTTAATTTCTATTTGGGGAAGTAGACACTCGGGGTAAGGAACATTCTAGAAAAGGGACATTCGGAGAAAGGGACATTCAAGAAAAGGTACATTCGAGGAGAGGGACATTCGAAAAAATGTACGTTCGGGGAGAGGGACGTGCAGGCTAAACGTGACCTTTCAGTCTTTTCTTCCTTATATATGTTTGTATGTTACTATCTTTTGCACGAAACTTTATCTCTCTCATGAAAATTTCGTGTTATCTTATTAGCCTCTTAAAATATTGTCTAAAAGAAGTAGACTCTTTAAAAAGAATATTGTAAATTTCGTTTTTTATTCTCGACTGAAGAACACATATAAATCATGAAAATGTATAACTTGAGATTACAAAAAGAAAATATGTCATATGTTAGTAGTTTAGAAGTAATTCATTCATACTCGTATCATTATCGTTGTCCAAATATCTTGAAGTAATTATATCAATCATCTTATTTTAATTGAGATTAAATTGTTATAAAATACAGTGTGGGAAAATTTAATGTTTACCGTAGTGTTATAATTTATAATACATAACGATTTTGGAAAACCCAGTTTCCAGTGATAAATTAGGTTTTTAAAAATAATTATTTATAATTGTATTATGAAATACTTGAACTGCATGCATCTCGAACCTACTTTATTCCTAAATCTTATAAAAAATATTCGGCTCTTCGTCCGCCATTGTACCTTAAAGCTGTTGTACATTGTAATTCATGTATCTTTCTTGTTGCAATAGAGTATACCTAGGTAATATTTACCCTGTTTACATAAATTATATTGGACTACTACCTACCCAGGTCTGGGAGTGTACAACATCCTGCACATGCTGCTATGTGGCCTCATTCTGATGGGGGTCATCATGCAGAGCCTCGCGCTTGGCTACGTACTGCCGGCTGCACAATGCGACCTGGACCTCACTCTTCAGCAACGGGGGTGGATAGCTGCCATCCCTTTTATGGGTAAGTTCATACATACATATGGTCACGTCTATAATCGTGGGGTAGACAGAGCCAACAGTCTTGAAAAGACTGAATGGCCACATTCAGCTATTTGGCTTAATGATGGAATTGAGGTTCAAATAGTGACAGGTTGCTAGCCCATCGCCTAGAAAAGAATTCCAAGTTTGTAAGCCTATCCCTTAGTCGCCTTTTACGACATCCGTGGGAAGAGACGGAGTAGTCCTATTCTTTTTTCTATCGGTGCCGGGAACCACACGGCACACGAGTAATTAATGAGGAGTATTACGCTAGGATAATAGCAACTAAAAACAACAGTTCATAATTTTCTATTTCAAGATGATGTTGAAGGGAAATGAAGGGAGCACTTTTGCATAAAGTAACAACAATGATTCAAATTAGTTTCTGATCTCCATAGACACAGAATACAGAGATTATTAGGCGGCCTGTGTGGCGCAGCGGTAGTACGCCTGTCTGTGACACCGGGGGTCCCGGGTTCGAATCCCGGCCAGGGCATGATGAAAAACGAACTTTCTCTGATTGGCCTGGGTCTTGGATGTTTATCTATATATGTATTTATTATAAAATATAGTATCGTTGAGTTAGTATCTCGTAACACAAGTCTCAACTTACTTCGAGGCTAACTCAATCAGTGTGTATTTATTAAAAAAAAAAAATATTATTCTGTATCCGCAACTCTATTCTGATTTCAGCCGTGACTCTCAACTTTTATCCGTTCTACATTCCTATCTCCTGTTCTATTCCAGCCATGATCCTGACGGGTTACTTCTGGGGGTGGCTAGCAGACACCCGCGGTCGCCGGCCAGTGCTGCTCTACTCCATGATGACGTCATTCCTGCTCACCGTCCTCGTCAGCTTCACGCCGAACATGATCAGTTTCGCTGTACTCCAATTCTTATCTGCTATATTGTAAGTACATAATTATACATACATAAAATCACGCCTCTTTACCGGAGGGGTAGGCAGAGACTACCTCCTTCCACTTGCCACATAATTATGTTTAAGGAAATCTTGTCAAATCGTAGTGATGTTGTTGATCAGTTAATTTTCCTCTCTATTGGAAAGTAGAATTAGTTGAATTAAAATTTTTAAATGAATATGATCCTGCATATCTTTTGATTCAAAATTTGCAAATATGCACTAGTCATTATCTTTATGGGGCCAAAGAAATCTTTTGGCTAATCAACTATCCTGTATCGAACAAAAACCAGGTTCCAAACACATTACTTTAAACCTATAACAAACAAACAAACTGAAAGAGCAATATTTAAAATTAGCATTTGACCTTTTACCAAGCATAATTCAAGCTCAAACTATCAACTGTAATAAAACAAATTGTTAAACAAACTGGATTTGATCTTATCTTTAGAACTATTTTTTGACAGCATGTCTGGCTCCTCAGCAGTAGCATACACCTACCTGGGTGAATTTAACAACCTTCGCCATAGAGACAAGATGGTTGCATTCGGATCTGCCTTCGTGGGAATTGGAACCGTTGTCTTGCCTGGTAAGATTTACTACTTACAATATCATCAAAATTACAACTTTGATATTTTATAACACATATTTTAAAACTCCCTTCCGCATTGCGTACTTAATTATGATAAACTTTAAAGACTTAATTGATTTACAGTCAAAGTTGTTCATGAAGTAATTTTAATTTTATTGGTTCAATTTACGGGTTACTATGGACTCGTAAACTCAAAAACATATCTTGTTTCCTTCCAAAGAAAATTTTGAAAGTTACACTTCTGATAACCTTATAATAAATTTTTCCTATGTTCATATAATTCCAGCAATATCCTGGCTGATCCTGCCCCTAGACTTCGCGTATTATATCAGCTTCCTGAACATTTACTACCGCCCGTGGCGCCTCCTGGTGGTTGCCTGTGGCATCCCTTATGCTCTCTCATCAATAATTATGTGCTTTGCACCGGAAAGTCCCAAGTTCCTGACCGCAGCTGGAAGGCAAGAGGAAGTCTTGGCAGTTATGAAGACCATTTATTCCGTCAACTATCGGATGCCTAAGGATACTTTTGGAGTAAGTTTTAACAGATACGCTTATTGAGTTTACAATTTTAATTACATATTTTGATGACGTTAAATTTTGTATCTTAAATCGAGGAGATTGTTTAAAATATTGATGAATATGGATAACGCAAAAGAAGTTTGCAGAGATGGTTGCAAGTGAAAACATCTACTGTCTCCCTACTCCTCTGGGAGTAATAATTCATGTGTAATTTAAACTCTGGCTACAAGCTATTATTCTTATCTTTCCCCTGTGCCTCCCTTGGGCAAACTTCGCTTTAGGTCCATTAATGAGCATGTCATCCATGTAGGCGTCAAACCAATTAGCTACGTCTTTGTTTCATTAAACCTTACCTTAGATACTGAAGTAAAATGTATAAAATTTAGAATAATGAACCAAATGAAAACCGACTCATTTATCTTATTCCATTCCAGGTGGAAACAATAATAGTAGACAAGCAAGCGGCCACTGACGAGAAGTTGGGCGTATTCCGCGCCTTGTTGAAGTCGATGCGGGAGCAAACGTTACCGCTGTTCCGCGCGCCGCTGCTGCCGTGGACGCTGCTCACTTGTTTTGTTCAGTTCGGAATATTTGCTACGTATGTTCAAGATCTTAAAATTACTGTTATTTGTAATCACATTTTCCTGATTATTTACCCAGCTGGCTGATACACTAATGCTGTAAAAAGATTTGGCAATTCATTATTTGCTTCGTCGTGAGTTGTATCATCCTTGTGCATTTAATCAAATTATGCCCTTCCTGAAGTGGTGACCGCACTATTTATCTAGAGGATTTAATAGATAAATAGATCTATTAGATATATTTATTAATCTATCTATTAATGCTTGAGGTACCTTTAGAAATGTTTGACCTATGCTGCATTCTGGACCTTTCAGGAAAAAACATGCCACAATGATATGATAATTCTTTATTGATAAATTTTAGATTGATTGATGAGTTGGATTTGGTTTCCGTTTGGTTATCGACGAAAAGATTTTTAATATTTAATTTTTATTTCCAGAACTAATGGTTTTTACGTCTGGTTCCCCACGATCCTGAACTCGGTGGTGAACCACGATGGCGGACCGATGAGGATTTGTGATGTGCTGGCTTACAACAAACACGGAAATGATACTGAGGTAAGATTATTTCTTTGAAATTTTGATAATCTCAGCTACACAGTTCAATTATCAGTCGAACATTATTTCATTTCCAAAGAAAGTTGTTAAATTTGTAACCCTCTAGTAAGTTACTGAATAAATATATTTTCATTTTTATTTTCAAATGCATCTGTATATAATTTTGTGTATTGCATAAATAATAGTACTCTTATTTTTCATGGAATTCGAAATAACTGTGCTTAAATGTTGTGACAATTAGAACAATGGTTAAAGAATTTAGAAAACTTATGTGCAAATGTTCCAGAAACATTTATTTTATGTCATCAACCTTGCACATCTTGACGTCAGGTTCTCTTATCTGAACCACTTTGATGTAGCTTACATAAGCGTGTTGTAAATAATGTCTTAATCATAATGAGTACATAATCAAGTCGTTTAGACCTGGTAATGGTATTTATTTAATTACAAAATCAAGGGTACAATATCAATTGATCTTCATCAACCTCTGTGGCTAAGTGGTAGGTAGTGTGACTCTTAACTTTTGCATGTCACATAGTCGTTATTTCATCATAATTAGGTTCAAATCTCGGTCATGATGAAAATGAAAAAATCTTATATCTTTATCTATAAGATATTAATAAATTTGAAAATATACAACGTTGAGTTAGTATCGCAAATATTCCGAACTGAACAAAACGAGTTTATACTTATTTAGTAACATTACAACCATTATATACTTATTTATTGTTTAAACTGTTCCCCATTTATTTACTAACTTTTACATCATGTTAAAATTTTTCAGGTTGGTTGTGACGACACTATGAACACAGCGACATTCGAACAATCCATCTACATCGGCCTCGTCTTCAGTTCCATGTACATCATCGTGGGATTCCTGGTCGACTTCATCGGAAAGAAGCTTATCCTGATCGTGGTTCTCAGTGCCACTGGATTGTGTGGGATTGGAGCTCATTTTGCGGCTAATACTCAATTAGCTGTGATTCTATTCGCCATCTTCCAAATGTCAGGAGCTTGCATTGGTTTGATGAATGCGGTGGCTGTGGAACTGTTCCCTACGAAATACAGGTGAATTTATACTTTTTATACGAATATTTGAGGTCATTGTAAATTGATCGAGAAGAAGCTCATCCTGATCTTAGACAGCAACGGTACACTGGGTTTTAAATCGATTTTAAGTGAAGGTTGTACACCCTGTCACTATATCTAAATTTAATGATTTAGCCTTTGATTCTTTTGAATGTTAAGTAAAGAACTAAGTTTATTCCCTATAACCGTAAAATATGCGCATTTAATCAAAAGAAGATCAGGTGGGTCTACAAAAACGACCCGACCCAAAGTTCTTGTTGGTTAAACCAAACTACGAGCCTCAAACGCGCTTCGAGCATTCGACTCGACAACGCTCCTGTTTTCAGTTTTTGCTAAACATAAATGATTCAAATTATTTCGTTTGTGTTCAGCTCGTGCTCCTTGATTTTGAAAATCTCTTGTTATTTCGTAGACAAGAAATTGTTATTACCTATGTGGCTACCAACATACTTACCAACAAGATTACCTTACCCATTACCGAGCACAACCATTACCTTCATAATACTTACCATCATAATACCAAAACATTACCAGGATATAATAGATATAATACATATATATATAAGAGATGAATAAAACAAATCAAGCACTTTAATATCATGCCGACTTCGTTGCCCAGAAACCAGAAGAAGCTAGTTCTGAAAAGAACTGTTTGTGAGCGCGTGCACATGGACATGCCACACATCGTGCATCAGCAGTTCTTCCAGGCAGCATCAGCATCTTCACACGCCAATTCTCCACACTGCATTATTGTCCATCGGATCTCCGTCCGAAACAACAAACTCAAGAGTTCGACGCACACACTGCACTTCGCGCGAGCTTCACGAGCGCGACCTCACGCCGCAAGTTCAAATTCACACTGAGGCGGGGAGCAAGCAGCAAGACGGTTTTATACGCAAGCAAGTTTCACCCAACAAACATCGCGTGCACACCGCACGTGGCGCCCTCGGCGCGCCTGCGGCCGCACCGGGCGTCACAGAAACTCGAGCTCGACACGTGTAGCGGAAACGAGACGGAGCTATCCAGACTCAAGAGACAGCAATGCAAAATTCTCAGAAATCTATGCAAATCCATTTTATTATCCTCAAAAACTTTTAGATAGATTTCCTATTGTAAATACGCTCACACTATTGGTTATAATTCCATATTTCTGATTTGTTAAAAATAACTTCTCTTTATCATTGGTAATAATTCCGTATTTTTGATTCGTCCTTGCATTTTCCTTTGTAAATAGTTTTATATAAATATGTCCAACTTTTGTAAATAAAGCATTCCATTCTCACCTTCTGAAACGGAGTATCATTCTAAACTACAAACCCTGGAGAATCTCTCTCTCTCCAAACCTATAACATAACATATTGTTTCCAGGGCGATGGCGGTCTGCCTGTGCATGATGATGGGGCGCGCCGGCTCCATGGTGGGCTCCAACCTCATCGGCGTGTTCCTGCAGTCCAACTGCGGACTCAGCTTCTATCTGTTCGGGGGAATTCTTATTGGTACGATATCTTGTTCTTTCTATTTCTTCCACTTCAATTGGTTTGTTTTTTTTTATGTGCATACTAATCCTACTAATCCTACTACTATTATAAAGGCGAAAGTTTGTATGGATGTTTGTTACTCTTTCACACAAAAACTACTGAACCGATTACCATGAAATTTGGTATGTAGGTAGCTGAAGACCCAGAATAACACATAGGCTACTTTTTATCCCAGAGTTCCCGCGGGATTGATAGGGTTTCCATGCGGACGAAGTCGCGGGCGGCCTCTAGTATTATAAATGCGAAAGTTTATCAATATGTCAGTATGGATGTTTGTTACTCTTTCACGCAAAAACTTCTGAATCGATTACAATGAAATTTGGTCTGTAGGTAGCTGAAGACCTGGAATAACATATAGGCTACTTTATATCCCGGAGTTCCCGCGCGATTGATAGGGTTTCCATGCGGACGAAGTCGCGGGCGGCCTCTAGTATTATAAGTGATAATGTATTTTTTGTTCGTTTTTCACGTCAAAACTACTCAGCTAATGTCAATGTAATTTACATACATGTATTGCAGAGTATAAAGAAGAACATAGGGTACGTAAAATATATCTTTGGCCCAGTAGTTGGCGAAATATAATATATCAATTCGATACTATCCTTCGTTGTTAATTTCGAAGCTCAACTCAAGCTAAACAGTATATAGGTGTCATACAAAACATTTGACCAAGATTTTCAGATAGATGCTAACTAAAAACTGAAAAAGTCTCGACATAGCATGGAAAAGATTATAAATTATTTTATGTGCCAATTTTATCGGCAGTACTGTTTGTCCCACGTGACGTATCCGTCACTAAAAGAATACTAACTAGTAGGATAATAGGTAGATCGATCGCCTAAACCTTTGTATGAACTATCTCTTTATTTTACAGTAAACGCCGCTTTCTGCATAACCCTTCCAAACAAGAAGAAAAACAACAGCCCAGCCAAGGAGATCCCAGCTGAACCGACCGAAAACGAAACTCACGAACCAGTATGAAGAAGTTCACACTAACGCATGAACTCGGCTTCACACGCAGCTGCAAATGTATGAGAAAGAGTATCCTAAGAAAATCAAGAGAGAATTTTGAGACTAAGCGCTTTGAAGCAGAAACATTCTAGAAGAATGTATTCCAGATGTCTTAAGTGCCATAATATACTTACTTAGTTGTAAAATTTGTTGTATTTTAAGTGTAATTTAAGTAAAGAGACTTAAGATTTTGTTATATCTTTTTCTATTTTATACGATCTTCTTTCTTCTTTTTATTAAACTTGAATTCTAGCGTTCATTTTTTTTTATTTTCCTTTTCATTACATTTTTTATTTATTCCTGTACTTACACTTAAACTTAATATTTTGGTTAGTTGCTTTTATTCTTGACAACAAATTTATGCAAAAACATAGCTCAAAAATCGGATTTATACAGGGAGACACAAAGAATAAAAGATTTGAACGCAATTTTTTCTTCTGCGCAGTCATGATGCGCAGTAACAAAAGACCGTAACTGTAGATTTGATGAAAATGACAGGAACACGCAACACCTGTATTCCCTGAAATTTTCCCGTGAAATTGAAAATATCCCGCAACAGGCTTTCACGTCTCCGGTTTCCGGCCGCCCTAGACGAGCGGAAGTCGAAGGTTTCCACTTCCGCGGAAACCTGGAGGAGGGCAAGAAAATTTCAGATCTGTGGGCGGCGGTACCAGGGCCGCAGAAACTGCGGGAGGTCGACCCAGCTGTCACGCGCGCGGTACACGGGACGCATGCGCGATTTCATTGATTTTAGACCCACTGCGCGCTTCCATTTTGTTTTAATGAGATAAGAAATGGATGGAGTAGGTTGTTTTATTTTTTTTAAAGAATTTTTTGGATATGATTTGATTAATGAAAAATGCCTAATGAAATATATTACTTGCACCAATATAATAAATTAGATGTGTCATAATAAAAATAATAATGTAAGAAGATATTGACTTGATACTTTTATAGCGCAAATTTTTATTAATTGAAGTAAATAGAAATAACTGTTGTTATTTTCATTTATACACAACGTAAATTTTACATTCAAAAAATGTTGCAGCCAAAATATAAACAATAATATTCTTGCATAGCTTATCCATGTGGAATGCGTTTCTTAACTCGCATTGTTATAAATCCTAGCTCTAACGACCTCTTTCACTTCATACTCCCCTGGTACAGCAGATGTCGTGGAAACTTGTCTAAAAAGATCTCAAACGATTTTCCAAGTAGAAAAATGACTTTTCTATAGTTGAAAATTTCCGCGGGAAATCAGGGATTATTTACATTCTTGATAATAGATTAAAATATATTTTTTTTTTAAATAAATTATACTTATTCTCCAATGACTATTGTTTTTGTAAACAAAAACAATCAAAGAATAGTGATTAGCAAACAGCATATAAGTATCAAAAATGTATAAAATAATTTATTCTCTGGTGATAATGAAATGTCTCAAATTTTTCTATTTTTATATTGCCCCATAGGTACATAGTACCTACACATTGCGAAGGGGAGAAGAGATAGCACAAACAAACCCTACTAACCCCAATACGAAGTTAGCTTGACGGATCCGCCATTTTAGTAAGAATTACTAGGATAACTGGAACATGCAGGAGGTCATCGATTTTCACAAAGAGCGAGTGAGACAGACGGAGGGTGAATTGAAGGGGTGAGCATAGAATTCGGAACAATTAATAAAAGTGGTAAATAATGATGAATGTGCATACGGAAATGTTGGCGGTAACACTTTATTTTTATTAGGTAAACTATACCTACTAATATACAATATTTAGTTATATAATAAACAATAACATATACATATATACAATAAAGATACTAGAGCAGTATCTCGGTGAAAACTATAGTTCCCGTGATATTTGCGAAAAACCAATATATATATATATATATAGGTATATATTTTATTTGAATTTCAGATTGTTAATTTATGTACATCACATGTACATATATGTTGTTTTTGACCACCGACTTCTCTGAGGAAACTGTCTCAAACTACCTACCATCATTCCAAATTACATATTAACTGTCGAATGGTTTAAGCGTGCAAACGTAACAGACAATACATACTTAAGAATTATTTTATTATATGAGTATGGACAATGAGTTTGATTACCACAATAAATGCAGTCTTGAGGTGTATAAATTATTAAGATAGATTACCTACTGCTAACTTACTATGGCTCCATTACTGTTAATAGTTTTAAATGCATACCAGTCAAATAGAAACACAATTCAAACAATTTATTACAAACAAACAAATGTTAATAAAATTATAATAAATTGATTTTAACAATACAAATTCATATGATGTTTGATGATGACATTACGCCTTCTTCATCACATTACGATAGTAAATTATTTTTTAAAATAACCTAACGTATTAATTGGTATGTTGTGTGGTTTAAATTTTTTTTATAAGTGATCACATGTACCTACAACTAGTTCATTTTGGCTTTAATTTTTAGAAGTATGAAGTAAATTTTTATTTTGATGACTTATTGATTAGAAGTGAGATCACTAAAAAAATGGACCTAAGCTGATATGATAGTGATGATTAAATTTTAACTAACTAAATTTAAAACCTACAATCTAAGAATCATTCGTTAGTGAAATTGAAAGATTGTTAAATGAATAATCAAAAATTCAGGGGACTGTACCGCTATACAAAGTCACTATTAGTCAGTACTTACAGTGATGTTAAACGTAAATAAGTACTGATTGTAAAGAAACCGAATCACGAGCTCGCATACAAATTATGAGGTCACAATACGGATAGCTCCATACAAAAACTCCATACAGCTCCATTTGCAAGAGAATTCAATAGAGTTCTCTCACTTCATTTCACGTGCGTGTTCATAAAGCGAAGCAGTGTCTAACCAGCATTTGGCACATAGATATTTTTTTCTTTTAATATTTAATCGACACAATTATTATTTGGTGTAAAAAAAATTAAGTTTTTTTTTAAATATCGTTGATATACATACTGTTAATCTGTTAGTGTAATATTTTTACAATAAAGTGGGTCTGATTTATTTATCAGGCATACTGGAAAAATTGCATTATGAATCACTCATAAGCGCGGTTACTTTTTTTTTAAATCCTAGGAAATGTAGAAAAATATTAATAAAGCGCAAAATCTGATGAAAAATAAAGACTTCAAATTTAGGAATTCAAAGTCGATTTAATAAAAATCTTGTACTGTAACAATTGACAAATTTATTTGTAAATTGATATAGTTTTTTTTTTCTTTGGTGTTAGTTATTATTTGTTTTTAAGTAACCCATATATTGAATATATATTTGCCATAAGATAAAAAAAAACAACGTAACAAAAAGCAATACTCGCACTCTCGTGATTACAGTTTAGCGCTTACTCTCTGCGTCTTTACATTATTATTACAATTGTAAGTAGATAAAAAACTATGGAAGTGCAAAGAAAATTTACACGTTATCGGTATTTTAGTGTCGTTGTGTAACTTGTCTCAAATTTACACAAATAATATCTATCATTTAACTAAAACGTGATTACCTATATACCTATATCTGGTAAAATAATGTGTCACTATTTAAATCTCAATTCTATTATTAAGCCGTACAGTTGAACGGGGCAGTTTAGTCTGTTCTGTTTGCTCTGTCTACCCTGCCAGGGATATAGACGTGATTTCGTGTGTGCGTGTAAATTGTAGTGCCAAATTTATTATTTTCCTTTGCGCTTTTAAAAGACGAAAAATTTTAACTTTTTCAAACGATGTCTCTTATTAAAGAAAAAGTGACCGAAAGTAAAAGTAAAAATTGTGGATTTGATGATGCGGTGGATATAACTGGTGAGAATAACTTTAACTTTTTTGTTATAATACATAAAAAATATTGTTAATATCTTTAAATTTTACATACAAAAATGTTATTGCGCCGTGTGGTTCTCGGCACTTTAGGGCCACTCCATATATTTCCGATGAATCTAAAAGGCGACTAAGGCAATGGGTAATCAACTTTGCATTGACCTTGTAGGCGACGGACTAGCAACCTGTCACTATTTGAATCTCAATTCCACCATTGAAGCTATACAGCTCAACGCCGTCTTTCAGTCTTTCAGGACTGTTGGCTCGAAGACGTTATCATATATGTATGAAAATATTATTTCTCACCTGTTGCCAGCGGCAGAAATTCTAGATTTCAACTGGCTCTCTTCGTTTATATATAATTCTAGCTTAGAGCATCGTTTATCACTAATAAGCTGAGTTTTCTGTATTATAACAAAGGTTTTGGCAAATACAACTTGCTGATGCTGACTACCTGCTGCCTCCTCATCCTGGCGATGTACCTGGACATCTTTGGGTTCTCCGTGGTACTGCCAGTCGTGGGTTGCGACATGGAGTTAACCACTACACAACAGGGTGTTTTGTCTGCTGTACCTCTAATTGGTGAGTTTTTATTTAATTTCACTAACTTTTCTTGCGAATATATGTATGTATACATACATACATATGGTCACGTCTATAGTCTTGAAAAGACTGAATGGCCACGTTCAGCTATTTGGCTTAATGATAGAATTGAGATTTGAATTGAGATATATGTATAACTTACGCAGAAAAAAGTACGCATATTAAAAAATTACGCAAAATTACGCATCGATCGTTATACGCAACGATCACGATCTAAGTTTATTTGATTTCATTCGTTCACTAACGATTCAATTTCGACTTTGTTTTAGTAAAATGGTGGTATGAATTTAACGCGATTCATTTTAGGTTCCTTAACTGAATTGCTCTGCATTTGAATCGCTCTGTAATTGTTGATGGTAGGCCTGCAGGAATCTGAATATTAACACTCACTGCGGATTTATAAATATCTGTGAGGAGTGTGGTGCCATTATTCGGATATTTGTAATAGTAATGCTATCGTTATTTATGCATATATACATACATATAATCACGTCTATATCCCTTGCGGAGAAGACAGAGCCAACAGACCCAGAAGACTGATGTAGGCCACGTTCAGCTATTTGGCTTTAAGATAGAATTGAGATTCAAATAGTGACGGGTTGCTAGCCCATCGCCTAAAAGAAGAATCCCAAGTTTATAAGCCTACCCCTTAGTCGCCTTTTACGACATCCATGGGAGAGTAATGGAGTGGTCACGTTACTTATGCTATCGTTATATATTTTTCTCTTCATCCTCTTTTGAAATTATCCGAGTGAAAGAAGCGTTATGTAGCGTCTCTAAATGGCCTCTTAAGAAATTTAAAGTATTATTTTGTAAATAGAAAAAAGTATACTAGAAATAGCAACAAACTTATCCAGAAACTCAGCAAATTCCTATCCTAATGTGTGTATGGTCCAGGGGTGATGCTCTCTTCATACGTGTGGGGTCTGGCCGCGGACACCCTGGGAAGGCGGAAGACCCTTCTAATAGCGATGCCAGTCGGGGCCAGTTTCAACTTGGCGGCTACCATGGCT
Organism: Amyelois transitella; assembly: GCF_032362555.1. Taxonomy (NCBI): domain Eukaryota; kingdom Metazoa; phylum Arthropoda; class Insecta; order Lepidoptera; family Pyralidae; genus Amyelois; species Amyelois transitella. The sequence continues at coordinate 1,394,650 of NC_083513.1, read as the reverse complement.
CCGGGGTATACCAGCTTAGCAATTCTCAAGTTCATTTCGGCAAGCTTGTAAGTAGCATAATATTTTAACCCGTTTAAACAAGTTTTAAGAGTGGGTGTGGAGTGGGAAGACCTAGACGAACGTATCTCGATCAAATTAAGGACATCCTGGTAAAGGGTTAGGTCAAAAGTACCCGAAATCGCCGAGCTTGCATGAAGAGAGTTATGAATGTGAATGAAGCGAAGGAAGTATGCAGAGATCGTGGCAAGTGGGAAGAGGTAGTCTCTGCCTACCCCTCCGGGAAAGAGGCGTGATTTTATGTGTGTACTCGTATGCATGTATGTAAAAAAGTTTTAATGTGAACAGATACTATATACGACGATAATTACACTCTTTCATAGGTTAAGGTTCTCCTACAGGGTTGCCAAAATCAGACGGAAGACAATCCGTGTATAAAAATTAATAAACTTATCCATCATGTTCGTCATAGGTCATCACGGACTCTTCCTCACGGAACCGGGCCTAAAGATATGAAGATAACAATTTTCATCTTACTAGTATCGGTGCTTTCGTTGTTTAGAAAACTAACTCAAAACCTGACCAAGCTTCGCCAAGATTCTGGTCATAAGTCCAGTTCCAGGTGCATGCGAGCTATCACAATACGCTACCAACAATGCTGATGATGATTTTGTTCTTAGGACGATGTTGTAGAAGCCAAGGTATTTCGCTCAGAAGCGTACAACTTCCTGGTTTTAATAGCGGTCCATGTAACAATTAATCTATTCCGTCTGAGTCACGTTATTAGTTTTAATGCTTATCAATGAGTATATGGATTACAGTACATCATCAGCAAACGCAGCAGCCTTCGTGCTGATTGGAGAGAGTACCCCACGGAGGCTTCGGAGCAGGTTCATGTTCCTCATGGCCAGCACCACCATGTTCGTTCAGCTCATCATATGCGGTAATTAAACTTCCATTATTAGCCCAATTTTAAACAGCAAGTTCATATTTTTTTCTATTAAAATATATTTAGATTTCAAAGCCGAAAAATCTTTGAGGACAAGACGCTGTTCTCTATATACATCACGGTTCATACCCAGAAGATGGTCAAAGAGTACCTACATCTTTCCACTTGTAATGACCCACATGCATTAGTACTTACTTTCATGCCACTTACTCGAAGTTCGCACATAGAAGCATGTATTAAATATTTCAGCGAAACTAAAAAAAACATCCTAACATCTTATCCATTGAGCATTGGTTCGTTACTTTCTAAATAAACGATCCTTAATTCATTTCTTTTCACAGCTTTTGCTTTACCAGTCTTCCATCTATCCTTCCGCGCTCACATCTCCTTCTTATCCCTGGATTACCGGCCCTGGAGGCTGCTCATGCAGATCATCTGTCTGCCTGGAATCATCGGGGTCTTGGGAATGGCCTGTCTTCATGAGAGCCCTAAATTTCTGCTCAGCAAGGGTAGAGATGACGAAGCTATTGAAGTCTTGGCATCCATGTTTAGTTTGAATACAGGAAGCAAGATTAATACTTTTCCTGTAAGTAGTACCTTTATTGTAATTAGTAGCCTGTCGTGTAGTTCCAAGCGTCAATAAAAAATAATAAGATCACTCCATCTCGTTCCCATAGATGTCGTAAAAGGCGACTACTGAATAGGCTTATAAACACTATTTGAATCTCAATTCTATCATTAAGCTAAACAGCTGAACGTGGCCTATCAGTCTTTTTAATGATTCGACGAGGTTTTTTATCAAGCGACTGCCATTTCTATAACATTATCATAAGTAACTTCCCGTGAAATTACCTGAAAGTTAGCAAATAAACGTACATTTTGACACGGTAGACAGTGCCAACAGTCCAAAAAAGACTGAAAGGTCACGTTGAAAAAAAAAATGGTTAAAAACCACGATGCTGGTCTACTGAAGCTGAGGAGTAAAATCAACTAAAATATACAAGACTCGTTCTCATAATTTCCAGATAACAAAGGTCTACTTAGACGACGCGCCAAGGCCGGATGTTAGCCACAATTCCGTCATACAGAAAATCTGGAACCAGACAGCTCCACTTTTTAAGCCGCCGCTCCTGAAGAACTCCCTCAAACTTTACTATCTACTGCTCTGCGCGTACATGACGTAAGATGTCGTAATAGTAATCTTTAGCTAGCCACTTCTCAGTTACCGTCTTTTTTTACTACAGCTAAGCCATCTTTACACGAAGTGGACTTATTAATTTAATACCATGATGATAAGCTCAACAAACAGTTAGGGTTTGTTTAAACACACGAATATTGTATTGCACAATATGATGTCATTAACAATCACGTTTCGCGTGGCATTTTAGAATTGGACCACTCCATATCTTTCCCATAGATGTAGTAAAAGGCGAAAGGGAAAGGCTTAAATAAACTTGGGATTTTCTTGTAGTCAATCTTATCACTTTTGAATCTCAATTCCATCATTAAACCATAAAGGTTAATGGGCCGTTAAGTGCTATCCATTTATTTTTCAAAAAAACTTTATTCGTCGAACCAGATTGTTAATGCTGTCCATTAATTTTACCACAAGCTTAAACCCAGGGCTTCGCTCTAAATAAAAATGAAGCTTACAATAAAATCTATTTATGTACCAAATTGCTTCTTCTTCCTCCTGGCCCTGGCCTATTCCCGATTGCATTGTCACCTCTCTGGACAGGAGCACGAGGTATGCCTTTGACCATGAATCCTGTATTGGGTGAGTCATGTTTTTACACGACTCCGCAAACTTTGCAGATAAACCTAACCCGTTTTAGATCTATGGTTACACATCCAGTTGCCTGAATATGCAGGTTCTACGTTGTGAGATGTTTAACTAAACGTAAGAGCATCGGTTAGTAGGTATTCAAACTAATGAACATAACTTTGAAAACTCTGTGCCATTTTCTTTTAAAAGGTGCTATTCGTAACCAAACGCAGACATTTTTATTAAGAAGTATGGATGAATTAATTTGGCTTTCTTATCAGATCCACCGGATTTACGATGTGGGTGCCAACAATAACCAATGCGTATTTCGACGGCGGTGATAAAGACGAGCAGACCTTCTGCCAGGTGGCCAGCCGAGCTGCCAGTTCCACAAATATGGTGAATAGATTTCTATGAACTGTAAACAACTTGCAAAAAATCCTAACCTGTTATAAAACTATTGCTTCTGTCAAAATTGTAAGCCCTTATACAGCTGTTTAACATAAAATCCGCTATTTGCCATTTTTAATGTCAACGAACGCAATTTCTACAAAAAAAAAATGTCAACTCCATATTTAATATATTCAAAATACAGTGTCCTTTTTGTCACTGATTCAGTCCCCGTAGCATGGGGCGAGCGACGTCATTTTACGAGTATTATGAAGTGAAAAAAAAGCGAAAGTTTTTGGCGCGAAAAATGGGATTGGAATGTTCGTGTTCATGAAACACGTAAAACGACCCGGGTATGAATACATGTCCTGAAGTAGATATATAATTCAAATAATCACAAGACGTAGGTAGGTATTAAGATAACTCTTTTGAAAATAATTCATAAAGTCTTCTCATCATTCTTCACTTGTTTCAGACTTACACGAACTGTGACGACATCATCCAACCCTTGACCCTCTACGCAGTCATGTGTTACTCCGCCGCCACTGGTTTCCTCACCATAGCTTTGTCCTTCCTCGTCGGTCCTATCGGCAAGAGATGGACCACGCTGTTAGTCTTCACCGTGTCTGCGGCTTCAGGGATATTACTGCTGTTTATAAAGCTGCCTATTTTGAGCATAGTGTTTTTCTATTTGTTCCTCCATGTAGCTCTGATTTTGGGCAATGTGAACACGTATCTGGTGGAGTTGAACCCAACGCATTTGAGGTGGGTAATTTTATCCGTATAAGGTATACCTAAAGATTTAGATAATTACTTATTTACTTATATTATTTTTTAATGAATAAACCCAAAATGAAGGTGTGCCGTGTGGTTCCTGGCACTAATAAAAAAAAAGAATAGGACCACACGGTCTCATTCCCATGGATGTCGTAAAAGGCGACTAAGGGATGAGATTATAAACTTGGGGTCCTTTTGGGCGATGGGCTAGCTACCTGTCACTATTTGAATGTCAATTCATCATAAAGGCAAACTGCTGAACTTGGCCTATCAGTCTTTTCAAGATTGTTGGCTCACTTGGTTGAGGTTGGAATTGAATTAACTTCTTACTAACTACTAAACTATTTAAAAAAATATATTTTAATTTTAGGGGCATGGCTACTTGTCTGTCGGTGGTGGTGGCACGAGGGTTCGGTTTCATGAGCGTCCAGCTGATTGCCAAACTCCTGGCTGAACATTGCACGCCTATGATCATGGGCTACGTAGTACTTGTTGTATGTAAGTTACATTTTTTTACTTCTTTACCGTGAAACTAGTCATAATAGGAAAGTATTATACTATTCCGTGATAATATTACATATGTTTGAATGATGTTTCTGTAACTGACGGAAAATTAAAAAAAAATATCTTTTTCACAGCGGGACTTGTGGTGGCGATCATCCTGCCTTCTGGAAATGTTCACGGCAGTTGATTCAGCTCGTTTGAGATGCAAATAACAGAATATTACGAAACTAATAAGTTTATGATGCGTGAGGTTTTAAGTAGTTGAAATAAGTGAGAATATAAAAATAAAATATTTATTAAAAACTTTTTAATACAAATAAAATATCTTTAATTTCAAGTCTTTGATCCCATTTATCCAACGATCCAACTATTGATAGGTAAACGCATTCATTAAACTTCTGCCTCCTGGTGTATCCCTGTTGCATTTGCACCTTTCCAGAAAGGAGCCTAAAGTGTACGCCTCTAACCATGGCCCGTGACTACGATCCTGTAGTTTTACTGGGTTAGTCAAGTACTTATAAGAAGGGACTTCCATAGCTTCGCAACATTTGCATTTCTTCTTAGGTAAGTCCTATCGCATTAAACTTGTAGCTGTCAATAAAAGACAAGTTAAAATTATGTTGAGCAAATATTTCACACTGCAATCACAAGAATTTAAAGATTTTATTAGACAAAACAGGATTTATTCTGTGCAAAAATAAACTTATTTTTTTTTTAATGCAGTTATCTTTTTTTATAGTGAACATAACTAGACATACATAAATTCACGTCATGGGCAGAGACTTTACTCGCCACTTCCACGGTTTTTACATTATATCCGCATTCAAAACTATAAAACTACGTAACAAAAAACTACTTTTTAGTATATCTCTGACTTAGAAAGTGGCAACATTACGTTTAACTGTCATAATTGTCTTATTTTTATTGTCAATTTATTTGTCATCATGTGTCATTTACTTTTGTGAAACCGCTAGCGAAATGTCTGATTGTGCCGGCGATAATTCAAAACCACGAGTTGCTGTTCTGGGAGGTAATTCCTATTAGAAACATAATTTTTCCAATAAATATCTCACATCCTAGTTATCCAACCATATATACATATTATTAAAGTGTCGGTGAAAATTCAATATTTTGTAACGGTTTTGATCTTAGTCATCGTATGACCTAGTGTTTTTCGGGGTCTTTTTGACACCTAGATTTTTCCAGGGTGTGGCTTCATCGGGCGAAACCTGGTGGAGTATCTTATAAGCAATGACTTGGTCAGCGGAGTTCGTGTTGTGGATAAAACCCCACCTCAGTTGGCATTCCTCAATCCAAATCATTCGAAAGTTTTCGAAGACCCCCGCGTGGAATACAAGAGCGCCAACCTAATAAATCCTAGTAAGTACATACATACCTCTCACTAAAAATGATATAAGAAATCCAATAGGTTAATGCAATGAGTACATGTTTCCTAATTAAATTACTGATTGAAGCCTTACAATTCAGAAGAGAATATAATCAAAATTCTACATACTTCGGTCCACTTTTGCCAGTTATACTGAAATTCAGTTTGCCTTGAATTTCAGTGACTGCAAAATAAATATAAATACTATTAACTGATTTTACACACAGTGAAAAATTTATAAAAAAAAACCCTGAATAATTCTACTCACCCAATCCTATCATGGTCATAAGACCCTGGCGATTTTATAAAAACCCTGAAGAATTCTACTCACCCAATCCTATCATGGTCATAATACTCTAGCTTTATCTCCAGAAAATTGAGGTTGAAACCAGGAAAAACATCAGAAAAAGTTAATAGTTATTTATTAAATAATAAAAAGAAATATAAAACTTAATTACTATATTTTATAATAGTATATAGAAATAAATATCAAAAAATTATATTTCATTTCAACTTTGTGTCTGAGCAATGAGTACTGATTGTATTGAATTTGTGATTAACAAATATTGATAACTAGTTATGTCTTATATATTTTTTTCTTCAGTCTATTTTCTACGTAGCACATGACAACTACAACCACTCTGTCAAGTGTGTATTCATAAAGAAAGAAGATTATAGTAAATAGTCACAATCGATTTGATGAAATTCTTCTACTGTTATTGTTTTTTTCTCTACTTACTTTCTGGAAACCACGACTTATTTTGCAATTTGAATTTAACCATTTAAAATTAAAAATATGTATGTCTACATATATCCTTTGTGAGGTAGACAGAGCTAACAGTCTTAAAAAGACTGTTTGGCTTAATTGTAGAATTGATTCAAATAGTAACAGGTTGAAATTAAAAATAAAACTAGTTTACACTGAAGGGCAAAATAAATTAACAATTTGATAAAATGCAATTTGTACTTTATTTCTGAGACTTAAAGGTATTAAATTAAAAGTTCAGGTTAACGTGATATTGACATAACATTATGTATCCTGCCTTTGCTCCAGTAATTGTGATAGCTTATCACGGCGGATGAATCACTGGTGTTTATTCTACACTTTGTTATTATAAAATAGTTTCACTTCACACCACATAGCCTTTTACTGCAAATCTCATGAAAACAGATGTTTTATTTTTTAATGAAAACTACTGTTATATGCTTCTCAGTATTCAGAACTACTAAATGTGTAAGAAACTTCTTGATTTCTAGAAAAGATATAATGATGAAGTTACAAATAATATAAATACTACATACATATAGTCACGTCTATATCCTTTGTGGGATAGACAGAGCCAACAGTCTTTGAAAAACTGATATGCCACGTTCAGCTGTTTGGCTTAACGATAGAATTGAGATTCAAGTTGTGATAGTTTGCTAATCCATCGCCTAAAAGACGAATCCCTAGTTTATAAGCCTCTACTTTAGTCGCCCTTTACGACATCCATCGGATTGAGATGGGGTGGTCTTATTCATTTTTTTTTAATGATGCCGAGAGCTGGCACTAATATATCAAGTTATAGTATGGATATTCAATGCCTATGCTTTGTAATCAACAGTCATTGTTGTCTCAAATTAGCATGCCGCGCGTGTAGCGCGGCATGCTAATTTGAGAGCCTTGACACCTCGGTGGAAAGGAATTGTTAATATTTTACACATAACTCGTTTGCGAAGCTAACGTGTTGGGGGTTCATCATTTTAAGACTTATAAGAGGAGGTCCAGCGATTTAAATTGCATCTCGCCGTTAACATTCTTAGCGCATTAGGGTATGGCGCGGGCATTATTGGATCGTCATATCTGCGTAACGATTTTGACACTTGAGGCCGCCCGTGACTTCGTCCGCATGGTAACCCTATCAATCCCACGGGAACTCCATGATAAATAGTAGCCTATATGTTATTCTGGGTCTTCAGCCACCTACATACCAAATTTTATCGTAATCGGTTCAGTAGTTTTTGCGTGAAAGAGTAACAAACATCCATACTGACATACTCACAAACTTTCGCATTTATAATACTTATTAGTAGGATTTATAAAATACAACACGTAATTTGGTATTAATAACGTTAATTATTACCGAATTATGCTTTTAAAATCTATGAAATTCCATGTTAGCGCTTCAGCAATTATCTTTTAGACTCATTGGAAATATTTATTTTCGTTCGTCGTCGTTGATATATTATATTTCAACTGCAAGTCTTGAGCGAATGTCCTGAAATACTGAAATACGGGGCTTTTATATTTAGGTCTCCAGTCAACCCGCTATACCTTAACCTATTTTTTTAACTCTAATTGGCTGCCGGTGCCGTGTGGTTCCCGGCACCAATACAAAAAAGAATAGTACCTACCACTCCATCTCTTTCCCATGGATGTCGTAAAAGGCGACTAAGGGATAGGCTTACAAACATCTTTGGATTATTTTTTAGGCGATGGGCTAGTAACCTGTCACTATTTGAATCTCAATTATATCATTAAGCCAAATAGCTGAACGTGGCCATTCAGTCTTTTCAAGTCTATTGGCTCTGTCTACCCCGCAAGGGATATAGACGTGACCATATGTATGTATGTAAGTAATTGGCTGCCCAACCCTAATAAATATTGATAAACTTATTGTCAGTTTATTAGCCTAAAATATATTTTTCCAGCGTCATGCGCCAGCGCACTCGATCCAGGGTCTGACGAGCCTTGGGGTCTGGTCGTCAATTGCGCAGGAGAAACCCGGGTGGGACAGACAGAAGCCGTGTACTCTGAGGGTATATATACCCTGAGCTTCAACGTGGCGAAGCAGTGTGCCAAGTTGAAGGTGCCCAGATTGGTTGAGATCTCAAGCGGATATATGAACAGTAAGGAAAAGGTGAGTTTGTAAGGCAGTTATTGACATAATAAGTTCTACATTCATTATGTTTTTTAATGTAGACAATGGGAATTCGTCCACGTTTTGGATTTAAGAGATCTATATTTGTAAATTGACGTCCGATGAAAATGCTGCAGTGTAGTTTGTTCCGCCGCTTCTTCTACACATGCGCTTTGGAAGCGGTAGTAGTTATAATTAGATTTAAGTTATGTGACGTCAATAAGTGATACCTTGTATCCAATTTTGAAAATAAATCTATTCTATAGTAAACTTTCTTTAAAGTAATTTATACGACGTCAACCAATGTTGTGAAACCAAAAGACATGACAGTTATTAAGTGATGTTTGTTTTTGAATTTTGACATAGTTAATAATCTTTTATACCAATCATGGTTTGACGTCGTGAAAGCTATAAGGTACGCGTGCGATTGGCATCAAAACTGAAGACGCTCCAGAATTGACAAAGTAGGAAAAAGTACCAAATCTTCTATACTAATATTATAAAGCTGAAGAATTTGTTTGTTTGTTTGAACGCGCTAATCTCAAGAACTACTGGTTCGATTTGAAAAATTATTTTTGCGTTGAATAGACCATTTGTTGAGGAAGGCTTTAGGCTATATAACATCACGCTGAAACTATAAGGAGCAAAGAAATAAACGAAAATGTGAAAAAATCGGGGAAGAATATTCATCCTTGAAGGCTTCAATGATGCCCAAAATAACTATTCCACGCGGACGAAGTTGCGGGCACAGCTAGTGTACCTAGTAATAAGCATAGCGGCGAAGGGTGCGACTGGAGACAAGCAAAGATGCCCCAAGACCAACACATGCTCCAAGCTAGGTTCCCATTACGGTTTCTCTGGTCAGAAAGAAGCTGAACTGGGTATTTACCGGACTTGTCACTTTTCTGGATCGTGGTCAAAGGCGGATAGCAACCAGCTAAGGAATATGTTATTAGTTTTCTCCTCAATACATCTTTTTTTTTAATTACATATTATCATTAATCTATACAGCTGAATGGCCTTCCAGTCTTTTTTAAGACTGTTGGCTCTGTCTACCCCGCAAAGAATATAGACGTGATAAATTCCGAAGAATACCCAAAATAATAATTGACATATAAGTGCATCAGTTTGTTGAGTTCTCTATTTTAAAAATAATAAGAATTTTCCTAGTAATAAGAGTTGTAAGACTAAAAATATTTTCATTTCAGCCACACAGAGAAAGTGATCCTGTCAACCCCTGGACGATAGAAGCCACCATGAAGGCCAAAGTGGAACAAGAACTGAAGAAATTGGAACCGGAACTGAACTACACTATAATTAGGCCCGCCATAGTGTACGGAGTCGGGGACCGGAGGAGTCTCAGTGAGTAACCGTTACAAAGTTACTTACTTCCAACAAATAAGTAAAGATGTCGTAAAAGGCGACTAAGGGATATGCTTATAAACTTGTAATTTTTATTTTAGGTGACTGTCACTATATGAATTTCAATTCTATAACGCCAAACAGCTGAACTTGGCCTATCAGTCTTTCCAAAACTGTTGGCCCTGTCTGTCTATCCCGCAAGAATATAGACATGATTATATGTATGAATGAAGTTTACTCGCGAATTTCTCGAGTATGGCTAAATCGATTTCAGTGTGAGTTTCATAAAAGTATATAATAGCAAAGTTTGAGGAATAGATCAAATAGGTTTAACAAAGTGAACAACTAAGTTGATATCAGTACCTATGCAAGTGACATTATCTCATGTAGGAAATAATTCTTATCAGCGCGTCGAGTGTGCATTATTTTAGGATATGATGCAGCGTTATCTGACCTTGGCCGATATTTGTCAATATATTCACAGAATTCTGAAATGAGGCTTTATTTATATCTATACTAATATTATAGTGCCGTGTGGTTCCCGGCACCAATAAAAAAAACGAATAGGACCACTCCATCTCGTTCCCATGGATGTCGTAAAAGGCGACTAAGGGATAGGCTTATAAACTTGGGATTCTTCTTTTAAGCGATGGGCTAGCAACCTGTCACAACTTGAATCTCAATTTTACCATTAAGCCAAACAGCTGAACGTGCCCTATTGATTTTTTTCAAGACTGTTGGCTCTGTCTACACCGCAAGGGATATAGTCGTGATTATATATATATGAAGCAGTTGAGATTCTATTGTGGTGACAGGTCATTAACCTATCGCTTAAGAAATGAATCCCAAGGTTACCCTTGATATGATATGTTTTTACAATATCCACGGCAAAAGAAACAGTTCGTGCATGCTAGGTTTTTTCTATTATCTTTTTATTCATTCAAACTATGTTTAACATATGACTGATTCCTTGGTCGCCTTTAAAAAAATCCATTGGAAAGAGATAGAGTTGTCCCATGCCAAAATGCTGAGAACCACACGGCACTATTGAAGCTGATAAATAACTCTTTGTTAACAGCCCGCGACTCCTTACCTTTAAAAAATTCCATTGGAAAGAGATAGAGTTGTCCCACGCTAAAATGCTGAGAACCACACGGCACTATTGAAAGCTGATAAATAACTCTTTTGTTAACAGCCCGCGACTCCTTACCTTTAAAAAATTCCATTGGAAAGAAATAGAGTTGTCCCACACCAAAATGCTGAGAACCACACGGCACTATTGCAAGCTGATTCAACTCTTTTGTTAACAGCCCCCCGCCTCCTTTACGGCGGTATATATAAGCATCTCGGCGAAACTATGAAGTTACTGTGGACTGCTGATCTCAAGATGAACACGGCGCACGTCAGGGACGTGTGTCGCGCCGTGTGGCTGCTGTCACGGCGCGGGGACGCCAACCACCAGATATACAATGTGGTGGACGACGCTGACAGCACACAGGTCTGTATATGTTGATCTAAAGGTATACACGGCGCCGTGGTAGTTGTGTGTGGCTGCTGTCACGGCGCGGGGACGCCAACCACCAGATATACAATGTGGTGGACGACGCTGACAGCACACAGGTCTGTATATGTTGATCTAAAGGTATACACGGCGCCGTGGTAGTTGTGTGTGGCTGCTGTCACGGCGCGGGGACGCCAACCACCAGATATACAATGTGGTGGACGACGCTAACAGCACACAGGTCTGTATATGTTGATCTAAAGGTATACACGGCGCCGTGGTAGTTGTGTGTGGCTGCTGTCACGGCGCGGGGACGCCAACCACCAGATATACAATGTGGTGGACGACGCTGACAGCACACAGGTCTGTATATGTTGATCTAAAGGTATACACGGCGCCGTGGTAGTTGTGTGTGGCTGCTGTCACGGCGCGGGGACGCCAACCACCAGATATACAATGTGGTGGACGACGCTAATAGCACACAGGTCTGCGTATGTTGATCTAAAGGTATACAAGGCGCCGTGGTAGTTGTGTGTGGCTGCTCTCACGGCGCGGGGACGCCAACCACCAGATATACAATGTGGTGGACGACGCTGACAGCACACAGGTCTGTATATGTTGATCTCAAGGTATACACGGCGCCGTGGGAGTTGTGTGTGCCTGCTCTCACTGCGTGGTGACGCTAAACGAGAGATATATAATGTGGTGGACGACGTTGATAGCACACAGGTTTGTATATGTTGATGTTACGATCTCAAGGTATACACGGCGCCGTGGTAGTTGTGTGTAGCTCCTCTCACTGCTTGGTGACGCTAAACGAGATATATATAATATGGTGAACGATGCCGATAGCACACAGGTTTGTATATTTTGATGATATATGGACATGAGGCTATAGAAACGGGAAACTCGAGATATACACGGCGCCGTGTGAAACTTGTGTGTATGCGAGTGTGAGTGAGGCTGCTCTCACGGCGCGGTACGACCACCAGATACACAATGTGGTGGACGATGCTGACGTCACAAATTTCTATTACTACTAAAAGGAGCTGTTCACACCACCAAATGCATAAATTAATTTGTCACTGAAAATATAAAGCTTCATTTATTTCTTAACATTCTTTTATTGTTTTTTTTTTAGGGTAGCCTTGCGGAGCTTGTAAGCCAGATCTTCAAGATAAACCATGATTATTATGGTACAGCCATCTCTACGCTGGCTAAGGTAAGTTTAGTTGTATTTCTTTTTGTAAATACAGGTGTGATGATAGTACATTGTAATATGTTTTTCACTCTGTATTTTTCCAAAATGGCGTACAAATTTAGGGTTACCTTGATTGATTTTTAAAACATGCATGAGTTGAGAGGGAAATTTGCCGTGTGGTTCCCGGCACCTTTGAATGGGACCGCTCCATCTCTTTCCCATGGATATCGTAAAAGGCGACTAAGGTAGTTGTTGAACTATCACAGCATGAGATGTTGTTTTATTATAGTTATACATAATTAAATAGAAGCAATATCAAAATATATATCTAAATTATTTTTCAGACGGACATATCAGGCGTAGCAGAGGAAGCCAATGACAAACACTTAACCGCTTGGGCGGACATCTGCAGGAAATATCAATTGGAACACTCCCCGTTGGAGCCCAGCGCTGGGCACGAGATGCTGCTCAACAAACACGTCTCCCTGGACGGGGGGAAGGTCAGGGAGGTCATGACCATGGACGTGGGTAAACCTACCGTGGAAAATTTGCTAGAGGTACGTAGTTGTCTTAATATAACTGACATACTTGACAGTTTGCATTATGGAGTAATATAGTCAGACTTTTTGCCACAATTTCTACATCATTTTATGTGCTTTGATATTAATTAAAATGTAACTCTAAATACCAACTACAACAATACAGCTGGACAAGGACAAGCTCATAAAATTAAGACTTTTATCCTTACAGGGCAAACAAAGCCAATAGTTTTAAAAAACTGTTCAAAACTTTAGCTGTATGGCTTAATGATGGAATTGAGATTCAAATAGTGACAGGTTGCTAGTTCATCGTCTAAAAGAAGAAACCCAAGTTTCGGAAGTTCGACAATATAATATAATAATATAAAAAAAAAAAAAACAAAGATGTTTTCTTAATGACAGATTCAAATTTGTGTTACATTTCTGAAGCTAATTTTTCATAATAATGCCTCCTTCACACTATTTTTTTATTCTTTATTCTAGGTACTAGAAGATTATGCGTCAATGAACCTCTTCCCGAAGGAGTTGCTCCTATGACCGTGTTCGTAAAAAATTACCGTCGATCAAATTATTTGTATTATTCTATGTGTCGAAAAAAGTATATAATATTATGTCATCAGTATCTACTTTCAGTTCCATGTGGATTTAAGTCCATGCTAAATATATGACTGTGCAACTATTTTAAAGATTGGTGTATCTATATTTTCCAATGTTTATATAAAAGGTCTTATTCTCATTCTTTTTTAATGTGTTTTAACATAGATACAAATCCTTTAAGGATATTTAAGTAAAACTTCAGTCTTATGAATGGTTATGTATAAAATTTAGTCTTAAATTGTATACTTTGAGCTTAAGTTGGTATTAAGTTTTATTTGCAACGAATTTTTTAAGTGATTCGAATTTTTCTATTGTCATTTCGGTGTATTTTTACCGGCTAAGCGTGAGTCCTCTGGTAGCAAATTGTAATCTTTATAAAAATTTGATGTCTACACATTTGCCAAAATAATTTTAACGTAAGTACACTAGCTAGTAGGGGTGTTATATTGGCTGAAGCGGAAAATGTCAAAATTAATAATATTATTGATTCAGGTTAGTTACTTTTAAAAATTATTTGATTTTCATTATCATTTCCAATGTCACAAATGGAGGTTCTTACATTGTCTTCGTTATTTTGTTGTCTTGTTAAGTTTACATTTTTAAGAACAGAATTAAATCTTTAGAAAGAAAGATTCTTGTTATGACCCACAAACAGTCTTATAAAATTACTGTGATAGGACAAGAAGTAAATAAATCGTCCCGACGTCAATTCGACCAAAATAATTGATCTATAAATTGTGATTGGACAATAAAAACACGTTTTGGAAACCAGTTTTATATGTGTAAGGAAAAAAAGACTGTTAGTACCAAAAAACATTAAAAAAATTGCTTTTACTAAACGCTGAAAATGTAATAACGATTTGCTACCGATACGAACTAATTCCATCCATATACCTGAATTGAAGAGATTCTATGAAATATGCATATAAATAATCACGTCATATACCTTGCGGGGTAGGCAGAGCAAACAGTCTATGAAATTATATGTAAAAAAGTGAATCACTACAAGAATAAATTTCACTAATGCTTATGTTTAAGGGAAATTCTTCCAAGTTAAAGTATCCTTGAAACTTAGTTTCGTATATTTAGAGTAAGATACCTACGTATATACACTTACAGTCGTTAAATTCTTGTTCGATAATCCTGCACTGGCGCCATGTGCCTGTTCTCGGACTCCGGGCTTCTCTCCAAACGGCAAACAAGACAATAATATCAAAAATTCTATGTAAAAGTAAATTTAAATGGCTCTCAGGATCTTTTATGTTTTATGTAGTCAAAAGTATATATTTTTCCTGGGATTTCCTGAGCATAAGATCTTATCTTTTGTTCCATTCTTTGATTGTCACCTGCTGATACATACAAATAATTACGTTATAATCCTTACGGGGAAGAAAGGACTAAAACACTTGATGGCTGAATGGCATAATGACGTTATCGCGATTTTTAAATTCTACTGACTAGCATACAAAAGGGGCCACTCCAACAAAACCAAGTCCAAGTCTTATGGGTATAAATATTGTCAAACTATTGGTAAATATCATGGTTTTGATGATAGTATAAAGAACCATAGTCGGGTCTTGTCGCTTCAGGCAATATTATCTTGCAAAGAATTTGACGATTAAATAAAGTTAGTGCTGGGATAAAAATATTGTAATCTTAGTTACCCCACTAAGTCGTGATCTAATCTTTAGTACTTAGTTATACATTTTTACATAATTATAATTGATTTCATGCTTATCGAATACGTGTTGCTTACACAATTTTTTGAACGAAAATAAAGACATTTTTATATGGCTTAACTTATAGCTTTTAAAATTGTATTTAAGAAACATTAACATGTTTTTTGAAATTGTATCTGAAAAAAATTACAGTCTGTATTAGTTAAGTCATGATTAGAATAAGCTGAGTACTTAATATAACTTGCTCAATGTATTACTTCTCATTGAAATTTTTAGAAGCTCATGTGCTTGCTTTCGATTGAGCTTACAAGGAATCGTATACTGTCAATTCATTGATAAATAATGCTAGAAATTGTATATTGTGTAAACCAGATATATATCATATATGGTCCAATAAACCAATTCAAAATATATGTATTTTGTTTCTTTTACTACATATCTATTTCAAATAGATATATCACATCCATTTTCAAATAGATATCAGACCAGTTATTTTATCGGTATGTACCTACTTTTTTAGCGTATCAACGAAGAAAAAGTAAATGAAAGTCATTACCCCTTTGCTAGCCCTCCTAAACAGTTCTACCCATTTGGCGCTTTCAACGCTAAATATAGGGGTTTTTGGTTATGACATTTGGCCAGAATTTGAAGTTTATCCCCGCCTAGAGTCCAATTTTTCAGTAGGCTCCCGTTTTTTTAATTAATATAAATGGGGTTAATTTAAAATAACGTATAGTATGTCAATATGTAAAAAATCTTTAGCGCTTGCTTTGGCATTTTGGCGCGTTTTAAGTTAATGTTAGCGCCTATACATCAGTAATAGTTGGCAACAGTGCTAGCTAAAGTTTATCTGTCACTTGTCTGATCTCACAGTCACTCAAATCAAAACTTTATAAACATGAATCATTTTGTTTTGTCGTAAAAATTAAAACTTTGTTTTCTCACGTATTTCTAAATGCCTCGAAATACAGTTTTGTGTAGAGTATGTCTGGTTACGGACTTGCCTATGTTAACCATAGCCGACACCCCTTTGCAGGATGTTTATGAAAAAATCACTAACACTCCAGTAAGCAAAGTTCGGAAGTTACCTACTTATTTTTCATTATATTTATTAATTACTAAGAATATTTCATGCTTTAAAAGAATAACACGTTCTTTTTATGTGTAATATATTAAGATATTATGTTATATGCTTGTAGTTAAACACTCTTGATTTGAGACCAGTACTTGTTTGCAATATGTGCTGTGCTCTGCTAAAAAAGTGTCACAAATTAATGCTGACATCTGCAAAAGCCGATAATATGCTGGCTCGAATATTGGAGAGACATCCAAATGTAAGTATTTTAACAAACTTTTATTAAGTTTCAATCACCCAATTGTCTTGTAATTGAATTGATAATTGGAAAATTAAAAATCATTAATTCACAATGACAGAGGCTTTTTTCTTGGTTCCTCATCCCCCTTGCCTTGCCAAAAAAAGATTATTTTCCTTCACTTACCCTGATCATTTACTATAAAACTTAATGTCTTTCCACTTTATTCTTATTCCAATCATAAATCTGTAAAATCACAACTGATTTGTACACACATAAATTTAGTTTTCTGTGGTTATATTTCCAGGCTTCTAAAAGTTCAAAGAAACTACTCACGCTAGTCAAACGCAAGACTAAAGGCCTCTGTGACCTGTTGAGCATTACTCCAATTGACTATGTAGATACCTCCTCATACAATACACCTATTATGGTGAAGACCGAATTTGATAACCTGGAAAATATGGTTAAGTGTGAGCCTGAGGAGTTAGAAGACATTGTAAAGCAGGAAATAGAGTTTGAAAAATTTGATGGTAAGATAAATGTGGCCTTTCAGTCTTTTTTCTGAGACTCTTGGCTCTTATGTTTTGTATTATGGTCATCATTATATATATATATAACATCCAATAAAAACAAACCAATAAATAGCCCCTATTATCTTAGTTATGGATATATTTTTGTCTATTTACCACAAACTGGCAAAAGCCTCATCCAAGGACTCTTATCATCAGTCCATCTAAAAGACCTTGTTTTCTCTATAAATGTAGTTTACGTAAATTTCTAGACATTACATCTGAGCCAGAAAACAAACCTGACGAATGCAAGTTGGATTTACAAAATGATGAGGTAATGAGAAGCATCCAAATAGAACATGAATGTTTGAGTTATAAAGTTAATATGAAGACAGTAGACGACCACAACTGGCATGGTAATAATCAGTTTCTCAAATCAATCAACTTAAAATTTTTATAAATGTCATCGACTGAACTCAAATTAAAATAGGTAGTTATTTTAATTTTCAGAAAATTTACCAGATAATGAAACTGAAGAGTTATTGCTCATTGACAGAAAGTTGGGACAAAAAACAAGAAAACTCAGTGTTCAGGAACATTCTGATACTGTTGGTGAGAAACATATAAATACTTACAATGCCTTGGGCTACAAACATATAAATCTTAATTTAAACCTATGATGCTATATTGAGAGATAGGTAAATTTAATGTATTATGCAATTGTGATTGATATAAATCCAGCCTACACATAATTGGCCCAACTGAAAAAAACTATTAATTTTCTGTCATCAAAGTTAATAAGCAAAGAAATCCTAGCCTGTTATGATGCTTTAAGTTAATTATAAATAACAACTGTGTACTATTAGTAACAATTATTGTAGAGGCTAATTTAGCATTTTACATGTATTTTAATGCTGATGTATTATGTATGTGATATATATGTTCCAGATTCCATCTCTTTCCCATCAACAAAAGAAGTAAAGAAAATTGATATCAATAAAAGGTACTTCGAGTGTAACGAATGTCAGCGTCGTTTCAGCCGAAAATGCCACTTGGAAACGCACATGTTTGTACATTATGGAGGTCGCGAGAAACTCGCAACCGAATGCTATATCTGCCACAAACGTTTATGCTCCAAAGCAAGCTTCGGCCGCCACATGAGGACTCACACAGGTGAGAAACCGTACGCCTGCACATTTTGCTCAAGTCGATTCAAAGATAGCGGAGTTTTAAAAAATCATCTACGCACACACACTGGGGAGAAACCTTATAAATGCGACGTTTGTGAACGCGCCTTTAAACAGCTGAACGATTTGAGACGACACGCGAGAATTCATACCGGTGAGAAACCATATAAATGTGATATTTGCCAGAGAAGGTTTAATGAGAAAAGTAAAGTGACGCGACATGCTAAAAGGCATTACGGTGAGAAACTCACGAAACGCGATTGGTTGAAACTTCACAAACATTAATTTTATTAGCTACATTTTTGAATAAAATTAAAGAATGGCGTCTCGTAGACTCAAGTTTTAATGAAGTGAATAAAATAGTTAAAGTTAGAATCATGACATATTCTATTTTAAGATGATTTTTATAAGAAATTTTATATAAAAAGTTATTTGTAACTTGCTTTAAGCTTATTTTGACTATTTCAATATACAGAAGTAAACAATGTTTTGTTATTTTATTTTCAAGGTCCAGATTTATATGTATTTCTCGGCAAATAATTGTACCAAAGGTATATTAGCTCAAATAAAAAAGCACAAGTAACATTGACAATTTCAACTTTATTGGAACGTCATAGAATACACATCTCAACCATAAAGCACACAGCAAAATACAAAAGATAAATATTGCACAATAGAATATCAAATATTGCAAATTTATCAGCGAATGAAGATGGTAGACATCGTGCTACAAAATAGAATTCCCAGTATTCAAATACTGCGGGAAAATCCGACGGGCCTGAATTGAATACCAAACAATTTCGCATAAGGATTTTTGGCATAAATATTGTTACACATATGAAAATTTATGAGAAGAACAAAGACTACGAAATTTTCAAATTGCCATATTTTTTATAGGATATGCACTCCGATTTGACGATTATGTTATATTGTCATTAAGTAGTTAAAGATAACAAAGATGAGATACTTATACTAGTATATCAATTGACATCTGTAAATGTGCACTGCGCATAGGTCAATTTATCTGCCGGGCAAAAAAAACTAACTCTATGAACGCCTCTTATATCACATCGTATAATGTACTAGCATAAGCTAAAAATCACTTTAAAAAAACATTGATTGAAGAGACATTCATGAAAATAGACGAGCTAAAATAAAAACAAAATGTACTTCAAAAACAATCAGATTTTGTATGTATAACAAATTTCACAACAAAACTACATTCTAATTAACACTTTAAGTGAGCGGATATAATTATACACAGTCGTCAAGCGATTTTATACAATGAGGAGGTAATAAAAACTCTAAACCTATACAACACTTTTAGGTCAAATTCAAAATTTATATTAATCCTTCTTTTAATCCTATCAGTAAAATAAGGGCAGTTTTCAAAGAATTTTTATTCTAATGAAGAAATAAAACATATTTTGGTAATAAATGTTTAAAGCAAGCTATATTTCTAACAGTATTGCCATATTATTTGTACGTATCTTTATTCTAAGGGTCGATTTTTCAGTTATCATTTTATCTTAGCCTTATGATCTGACAAAAGACAATATCTGCCTGCTTTTTTAGGAAACAGCAGTTATGATTTTTTGATTGATCATCTCTTCCTAAATACATCAATAAGGTATTACAATAATTAAATCAACTACAATTCTACACGAATAGAAAAAAACCTGTCTCTTCTAATTGACCTTATTTAAAAGAAATAGAAATGAATTGTTTTCATCCTCCGAGGACATGTTTTCATTATGTTATTTTTTATTTATAAGTAGTTTGTTTTCCAGTTCGATTAAAATTCTAAAAGTGAAAAATCGGTTCAAAGAAAAACAAGACACATTATTCGTCGACCAAAACTTAGTTCTCACATAATGATAGTAGGATTATGTTTCAAAAAGATTTTAGAATATATACGAACGAATGAAATAACCTTCATTACACACAACAACCTCAAAAAAATATTTAGTTTAGAATATGTACTTCAGAAAATACTTCTGTCCTCTCATTTTTGTATGATGCACCCTCTGCCACAATGCATCGAGGTCAGAGGACCGCCTTCGCGGAAAATTCTTAGTGATAAATACTTTAAAGAGAGTGAATACTTACAATGTGACAGTACCTGGATATAATTTATTGTGTACCTGGATATAATATTAGTGATTATTAAAAAAATTGTTAAGTCGACGTACTATCACTTTTTTACCAACGTTACTTAATTGTAAAACGTATTAACCTTTTAAATTGACATTAAAAAATAAAAAATCGATTGAATTACTAGTTCCAAAAATAACAAAATAAGTTTCTTAAGAAAAAAATTTTGTTTCCAGAAAAAGTTTAAAATTACATAGTTTCAGTCGTCTTGTGCCATCAAGGTCATTTCATACTTGTATCTATTATAAACAAGCGGCTGTGGATGTCATCCGAGGTGCGAGTCGGGCGGGCCAACGTGGCAGTATTCTGTCAGAGGCACTATGACCACTTGTATCTGAAAATTGTAGCGATACAAAATTTTATAAAAAAAAAAAAAATATCTGTTGGTACTTGCCGTGCCGTTGTGGTTTACGGCATCAATAAAAAAAGAATAGGGCCACTTCATCTGTTTCCCATGGATGTCGTAAAAGGCAGCGTAGGGATACCTTATAATCTTGGGAACCATATAACTTTGGATTCTTCTTTTAGGTGATGGACTAGCAACCTGTCACTATTTGAATGTAATTGAGGCGTGTGTTTTATGTATGTATCCAAGACCCAGACCAGTCAGAAATAGTTCGTTTCTCATCATGACATAACCGGGGTTTAAACCCGGGGACCTACTATGCCATAGACAAGCGCACTGACACTGCCCCTGTGTCGAAATCGAAAATTGTCAAACTTGTACAAAATTCAAATAGTCAAGTAACTTCACAATACAACAAATGACTTACTTTCAATTGGTCTTTGTTCGGCCCCAACAAATGTCGTGGTTCAGGAATATCACATGGTTCCGTGCATTTTTGACATCGCCTGAAGTAAAAAAAAGGGGAAAAAAAATAGTTTAAGTATTAATGATTTAAAAAGCGAATAATCGATAATTCGATAGTTGGCGCGATAAAAACGGCGTCGCGCGTGCCAACGCGTTTAAAAAACACATGGTAGTGCGTACAATATGTGCGTGTTTTTGAATTGTAGTGTAGATCGTAACCTTATAATTTTACTACTATGTATATTTTTACTACAATTTGCTTTTTTTTTAATTTTTTTTTTTATTTGTTTCACTTTGGGTTTGTTTTTCCTTTGAGTAAAATGGATTTTTCTTTAGCTTCCTGGTTTGTGTGCTATTTGATGCATCTTCAAGCCAGGTTGCCAATGTTTTTGTGATGTGATGACGCAAATGGTTTATACTACAACTAGAGGCCGCCCGCGACTTCGTCCGCATGGAAACCCTATCAATCCCGCGGGAACTCTGGGATAAAAAGTAGCCTATGTGTTATTCTGGGTCTTCAGCTACCTACATACCAAATTTCATGGTAATCGGTTCAGTAGTTTTTGCGTGAAAGAGTAACAAACATCCATACAAACTTTCGCCTTTATAATAGTAGTAGGATTTGTTATGTGTATTTAAATAAATAAATAAATACTTACCCGGGGCCCTTGTGCGGGCGCGGCGGCGCGTCGGGCGGCGCGGCGGCGGGCGAGTACAGCGGCGTGTTCAGCTCGTCGAAGTCGATCGCGCCGTCTATGTTCAACACCCTGTACGTAAGTACGCAAATATCATTTTGGTATTCTTTTTTTCTACAAATAACTTTCCTGAACAGAGAACCGTGTGGTTCCCGGCACCAATAGAAAAAAGAATAGGACCGCTCCATCTCTTTCCCATGGATGTTGTAAAAGGCGACTAAGGGGTAGGCTTATATACATACTTGGGATTCTTCTTTTAGACGATGGGCTAGCAACCTGTCACTATTTGAATCTCAATTCTATCTTAAAACCAAATTAACTGAACGTGGCCATTCAGTCTTTTCAAGACTTTTGTTGACTCTGTCCACCCCGCAAGATTTCTTATTCATATAATGACGTGTATAGTCATTATATGAATAAGAAATCTAAGAGAGAACCATCTCCAATCGATATCCTTGAAGTCGGTTAAAATTTTTAAAACCTTTATAGGAAGCCATATTTTAAAACTACCTCCAAAAAAATTTGTGATTCTCAGTTAAACCTGTTTGTATTTTTGTCCACGATCATTTCGCATTACGCTGTACCGAATTCAGGAAACTGTTTTTTTTTTTACTTACTTTAGAAATTTAACCCACTCCAAAAAAGGAGTATATCGATTGGAGCCAGTTCTCTTTTTACAAAAAATATTTATATATAAGTTAAGAAAAAAGTTTTTATTTGAGAATCATACCTACCTATTTTGAGCCGAAAACCGGTGCACCCTTTCCACGACGTTGGAAACGTGTTCGACGCCTTTCTGGACGCCCCACACCAGGATGCCGATCTAAAAATTAAATATATACAATTAATAATATTTTAGAACATTGACTATATATACATACATTCAGTCAGAAAAGTATCGGGAATGGATTATTTATTTATGGTTCCAAATTCAAATTTTTGTTTTTTTTGTTGTTGTTAGATTGGCACAACTGTTTTCCATTTTGGCGCGGAGTTTGAGTTGCATCTGTTGTTTACATTAAATACAGTGCTATTTTTAGTTATATCATATCTAGTGTGTATTGCTAATTTCATAATGGATAAAAACATCGAACAAAGAGTTTGTCTTAAATTTTGCATTGCCAATGGAATATCGTGTTCGGAGTCACTGAAAATGTTACAGAAGGCTTACGGTGAATCGACTTTATCAAAAACTCGTGCTTATGAGTGGTACAAAGCGTTCAAAAGCGGTCGAGATGTGATGGAAGATTTGCCTCGCTCTGGTAGGCCATCAACGTCTGCAACTGAAGTTAACATCGCAAAAGTGAAGGAAATAGTGACTGAAAATCCTCATTCAACTTTGAGAGAGATAGCCACCGAACTTTCTGTATCTCACGAGTCGATCCGTACCATTTTAACTAATAATTTGGGTATGAAACATGTTGCCGCTCGGCTAGTCCCAAAAGACCTGAATTTTTTTCAAAAACTCAATCGCATGAGAGTCGCTGAGGACATGCTAGAACGAGTCAATTCCGACCCAACATTCATGAAACGCATTGTTACTGGTGACGAGACGTGGGTTTACGAGTTTGACATGCAAACTAGTCAACAAGCTTCGGAGTGGCGCCTTCCAACTGAACCGAAACCGAAAAAACCACGCCAAAGTCGTTCAAAAGTCAAAGTCATGTTGACTGTTTTCTTTGACTATCGCGGTGTTGTGCACTCGGAATTCTTGCCGGAAGGTCAAACGGTAAATAAGGAATATTATTTGAGTGTTATGCGGCGTTTAAGAGAGCAAATCCGACGAAAAAGGCCAGATTTGTGGAAAGAAAATTCTTGGATTTTGCACCATGATAATGCACCTTCGCACAAGGCCATCATTGTGAACGAATTTTAACCAAACACTCAACAAATACCATCGAGCAACCACCATATTCACCAGATATGGCTCCAGCCGACTTTTTTCTTTTTCCTAAACTCAAATTACCACTTCGTGGCACCCGTTTTCAATCGGTAGAAGACATAAAAGAGAATTCGCGGCGAGAACTGACCTCAATTCCGGAAACAGCGTTTAAAAAATGTTTTGATGATTGGATTATTCGTTGGCGTAAGTGTATCGTTTCTAAAGGAGCATATTTTGAAGGTGATAAAATAAATTTGGATGAATAACAAACAGTTTGTGTATTATTGATCTTTTCCTGCTACTTTCTTGACAGAGTAGTACGTAGAATCTTGCTGAAGATGTACCTAAAGCAAAACGGTCGTGAAAAGTGGAAATGGATTCGAAAATAAATATTATAAAACAGTAAAAACATTTCATCATCATTTCACATCAAAGGCTGTAACTTTAACTCGAAGACTGTAATTTTATCAGGGAGACTAAACTTTGCGTCGTAGTCGTCGATAAGTTTTGTGTCAGAAAATGTAACTTCTGTGTCGGAGACTGTCACTTTAATGAGCGAGTCTTGTTATTTTATGGAAACTGTAACTTTTGTATCGGATACTGTAACTTTAGGGTAGGTAACTAACATTATAAGGGAGACGTAACTTTCCTGTAGGAGACTGCAACTTTTGTGTCGGAGACTGTAACTCTTGCGTCGATACTATATCAATTTATAATTAATTTTAATATAGATTAAAAAAACAACACATTAAACATTAAAAAAGTTTGAGTGCTAACCAATGTTCTTTCAGTGAAGGAAAACATCATGAGGAAACCTGTCTAGATGTGTAACCACGATCCAATACAGGTACGGTTCCCCTGTAAAAGTTGGGGAGGTCAGACGGGAGTTGCTTCGTGTGAAAACCTGACTCACCCAATCCAGGATCCATGGTCAAAGGCATACCCTATAGACTTATTTCAGTAGGACGAAAAATTTACCGTGCCGTGTGGCTCCCGGCACCAACACAAAAAAGAATAGGACCACTCCATCTCTTTCCCATGGATGTCGTAAAAGGCGATTAAGGGATAAGCTTCCAAACTTGGGATTCTTTTTTAGGGCGACGGGCTAGCAACCTGTCAATAGTTGAATCTCAATTCTATCATTAAGCCAAATAGCTGAACGTGGCCATTCAGTCTTTTCAAGACTGTTGGCTCTGTCTACCCCGCAAGGGATATAGACTTGACCATATGTATGTACTAGAGGCCGCCCGCGACTTCGTCCGCATGGAAACCCTATCAATCCCGCGGGAACTCTGGGATAAAAAGTAGCCTATGTGTTATTCTGGGTCTTCAGCTACCTACATACCAAATTTCATGGTAATCGGTTCAGTAGTTTTTGCGTGAAAGAGTAACAAACATCCATACAAACTTTCGCCTTTATAATAGTAGTAGGATAGGATGTAAGAAACATGAAAAAAGTGAGGTTCTCACCTTGACCCTGACATCAGGCTCGTACTCGCCGCCGTATTGGTCAGTCTCAGTCTCCGGCGGGTTCTGACACGTGATGGAGATGCGAACGGTGCGCAGGACCACTTCGGGGACCTGCCGAGAAGTGGCCACTAACACTAACGTCACATGACATCGGCCAATCAAAATGAGATAACGACGCGCTCAACCAATAGCAGCGAAGAGTCTATGGTGACATTTCAAAACGTCACAAGTAACCAGCCTATCGCAGCGCGCCTGCTGAATCTCGATATCGAAGATTTCAATGATTCGCGGTCGAGCTAGAATCTAAACTAACATTTAAACCCAAAAACAAAACGTCTCATGCTTTGTCGCTCATAATAGCAACCCAATAGCGGACACTTCTGTTCGCGATGGCATCCAATCCGTGAAATCGTCGTTTGCGCGATTTAGACTCTTTGCTGTTATTGGCTGATAGCGTCGCGTGTTTGCCTGTTGTGACATATGCGTGCGTGCTCTACTTTAGGTCATAATATGTTTTTGTTGTTCAACATTCCAGCATTACAAGTAAAATCACTATTTTATCTATATTTTTGTGGCGAAATATTCGTATTGAAAATGAAAATGTAGACAATGTGCATTCATATATTTGTAAATTGACGACCGGCGAAAATGCTGCAGTGTAGTTTGTTCCGCACTCCTTCTACCCAGCATACACATACACACACATGTATCCAATTTCAAAAATAAATCTATTCTAAGAGCTCGCTTTTAGAACAGATTAATTTTCGAACAGTTCTCTGTTCCAAATTGAAATTAAACAAAAAAAAAAAAACAAAAATTCTCATTAAAAAACAAGACGTAGGTAATAAACAAATTTTAGAACACTCACATCATAAGTGCCCGCCCACACGATGAGCAAGCTCTTCCTGAACCAGACGCCCTTGGGGTAGAGGTCCAGCGACCACTCGGAGGCGCGCTCGCCGCCGTGCTCCGCGGCGCAGCGCCGGCTCGAGAACATGAACGTGCGCGTGTGGTAGCTGGCCAGCGAGTGGAAGTGCTCCACCGCCAGCACGGAGCCCCACGTGTCCTCCGTGTACAGCCGCGGCGTGAACAGCATCCGCCCGGCCTCCGTCTGCTGGATCTCCGAGAGCCGTTCGTATTGACCTTGGGATGTTTATCGCGACGATTAGGTTTTGCGCGGGACTTCATGCCCGTGGGAAATTCCAGAAAAAAATATGCGAATTTCGTGAAAGAAAGTCCAGTAGTTTTTGAGTTTATTCGTTGGAAACATACAAATCTTTTCTTTAACCGTCTGGTTCCCGGAAATAATAGATAAAAGAATAGAACCACTCCATATCTTTCACACGGATATCGTTAAAGGCGACTAAGGGATAAGCTTATAAACATGGGATTCCTTATAAGTGATGACGAGCAACCTATCACCATTAAAAATTCCAATTCCATCATTAAAAAAGATACTGTTGGCTATGCCTATACATATAGTCACGTCTATATCCCTTGCGGGGTAGACAAAACCAACAGTCTTAAGAAGACTAAAAGATCACGTTCAGCCGTGTTACTTACCTAATAATGGAATTGAAATTCAAATAGTGACTCAAGTTTATTAGCCATTCCCTTAGTCGCCTTTAAAGATATCCGTGGGAATGAGACGGAGTAGTCCTATTCTAAAGTTCTGGAAACCACACGGTATAACTAATAACATTAATAAATTATAAATATCTTTCTAAATTAATAAAAGGTTAATAATTTAAGTATTCCAAAACATGAATTGTAGCGTTATCGTCTGTTTTTCATTTGTCTGCTCACACGGTCTAGCCATATCTATGTCTGTGGTACAAAGACTTACCCGACTGGTAGCTCATAGCTATGGCCATCCGCTCCATGAAGAACTCCTTGTGTTCCTGTGTCAATGGTTGTAACAATAGCTTGGCTAGTTGCTTCGGACACATCATTGGGAATCTGAAATTACACATACATATGTATTTTGTGACGATATGATCAGCCCCCGCGAAATAATAGCGCTGTTTCGCTTTTTCATTGTGACTTGAAACGGGACAGCGATAGTTTTGTCGCGCGATAAAAACGGCGTCGCGCGTGCCTTGCTAGCTCCGAAAGGGTTAGTATTAAACACTAGCTTAATTTAATTCAAGCATCAAAAATTGTATATATAACATACATACATTTATATATGGCTCTGTCTATCCCGCTAGGGATATAGACGTTATCATATGTATGTATGTATGTACATACATATATCCTTACGGAGTCGACCGAGGCAACAGTCTTAGAAAGACTAATAGGCCACATTCAACTGTTTGGCTTAATATAGAGTTGAGATTCAAATAGTGACAGGTTGCTAGCCCGTCACCTAAAAAAGGGATTCCCAAGTTTATAGGCCCAATACATACCTTAGTCGCTTTTTACGACATCCATGGGAAAGAGATGGGGTCGTCATATTCTTTTTCTATTGGTGCCGTATATTTTTTCTCTTTAATTTCTTTTTTTGTTTATTTTAATGTTTTTTTATTTTATTTACTAACTTCCACCGAACACCGCTCGGTCGCCCAGGTACTAACATACCTGACGTGACTAAACACAGCAATCAGCAGCGACTCCCAGTGCGCCTTCGTCTCAGCCTCACTCAGCTCCAAGCTGTTCAGCCGGCCGCGCTGGATTTCCAGCCACCTCACCACGAACCTGACACATTAGTAGTATATACAGGAATAATTAGGAAGAAGGGTAAGGTCAAAAGTACCCGAAACCTCCGAGCTTGCATGAAGAGAGTTATGAATGTGGATGAAGCGAAGGAAGTATGCAGAGATCGTGGCAAGTGGAAAGAGGTAGTCTCTGCCTACTGCCTCCGGGAAAGAGGCGTGATTTTATGTATGTATGTATTAAATGTAATTAGGAAGAAAAAGAAATTATAAATTTGACCATTTATAATACAAATAAACCACGAAGAGTTAGCCTCGAAGTAAGTTCGAGACTTGTGTTATGAGATACTAACTCAACAATACATACTATATTTTATAATAGATAAAAAAAACATCCAAGACCCAGGCCAATCAGAAAAAGATTTTTTCCATCATGTCCTGACCGGGGTTCGAACCCGGGAACTTTTCGTTCAGATGCAAGAATCCAATAACTGCTCCAAAAAGGCCGTCAGGAGTAAATATATAATTAAATCTACTAGACGCATTGTGATAACGAACTATTTTTATCGACACATCTCCTTAGCGAAATTTATTATTTAAGATGAAGTGAAAGAAGTATGCAGGGATCGTGGCGAGTGGAAAGATGTAGTCTCTGCCTACCCCTGAGGGGTATGTGTGTTCAAATAAAAAAAAAAATATTCATTATTATAGGATACTTCATATCGCTTAATAATTGTCAAATCTTTTGGTTTCACAACATTGGTTGACGTCAAATTGTGTATGTTTCAATCAACTCACCCATACAAACTCATCTCGTTGTGGAGCACCAGGTCGCTCTGCTGCAGAAGGTGCACCAGCGTCTCGCCTTCCAACTGCGAGAGCTCCGAATCCGTCCACACCCACTCCAGGTTCCATTTCACGAAGTTCTGGCAGGCCTGGTTGGCAAGGTCAGATAAGGTCATACAATACAAATTATCTTTATTGCCCATAAAAAAATACATAATGTAGTAGAAACATACATTATGAATACGTTGAGCAAAGGCGGAAATAATATTTCAATACAGCTGAACATGGCCTTTCACGTGAACGTTGGCTCTGTCTACCCCGCATGGGCTACAGAGCCGAACAGAGAGGTATGCAGAGATTGTGGCAATTTGAAAGATGTAGCCAGACAGAGGCTCCGAAAAAAGACTTGATTTTATGTATGTATGTATGCCGTGTGGTTCCCGGCACCAATAAAAAAAAAGAATAGGACCCCTCCATCTCTTTCCCATGGATGTCGTAAAAGGCGACTGAGGGATAGGCTTACAAACTTGCGATTCTTTTTTAGGCGATGGCTAAGCTAGCAGGTTGCTAGCTCACTATTTGAATCTCAATTCTATCATTGAGCCAAATAGCTGAACGTGGTCATTCAGTATTTTCAGGACTATTGGCTCTGTCTACCCCGCAAGAGATATAGACGTGACCATATGCATGTATGTATGTAAAATATTTATGTTTTATGTTCGTTCAATAATTTTAAACTGTATATTTCTCTCCTCTTTTCTCCTTCTATCTTCTGTAGGAATAACTAACTTTGTAACTATACTTCCTACATACTTAGTTAGTCGCTAGTCAAAAATATTGTGAGTACAATACAAAGAAGAAAATGAGCATGTATAAATTAAACAACTTGAGAAAAATAAAATAATAATACTAAATAAGAATAAGTTATGTATATTATCATGTACTAGTATGTATGTGACTGGTGAATGAGTAGGTTTGTGTGTGTGTGTGTGTAAGTATACTGTATCTGTGTTAAGTGGAACTATGTACGTATATTTGAGACATCAGTGAAGTGCCGTGTGGTTCCCGGCACCAATACAAAAAAGAATAGGACCACTCCATCTCTTTCTCATGGATGTCGTAAAAGGCGACTTAGGGCCTATCCCTATACCTACAAACTTGGGATTCTTTTTTAGGCGATGGGCTAGCAACCTGTCACTATTTGAATCTCAATTCTATCATTAAGCCAAATAGCTGAATGTGGCCATTCAGTATTTTCAAGACTATTGGCTCTGTCTACCCCGCAAGAGATATAGACGTGAACATATGCATGTATGTAAAATATTTATGTTTTATGTTCGTTCAATAATTTTAAACTGTATATTTCTCTCCTCTTTTCTCCTTCTATCTTCTGTAGGAATAACTAACTTTGTAACCTATACTTCCTACATTGGCTCTTTGTACCCCACAAGGGATGCCTACATAGTACTATATTATAGTCCACTCACCCTGGCCACGTCGTCGTGGGAGCACGCCTGCGTGTACTGCATCCAGGCGATGAGCTGCCCGCGCTTGGCGGCCTGCGCCACGTGCATCGACATGAAGCTGAGGCACAGCGCGACTAGATCCTGGCACAAAGAATAGAATAGAAGAGATTTGACGGCCTCTGTGGCGCAGCGGTAGTACGCTCGTCTGTGACACCGGGGGTCCCGGGTTCGAATACCGGCCAGGGCATGATGAGAAAAGAACTTTCTCTGATTGGCCTGGGTCTTGGATGTTTATCTATATATAAGTATTCATTATAAAAATATAGTATCGTTGAGTTAGTATCTCGTTACACAAGTCTCGAACTTACTTCGAGGCTAACTCAATCTGTGTGATTTAAAAAAAAAAAAAGATTTATTTTCAAAATTGTGAATACAAGGTAACACTTATTGACGTCACACATAACTTAAATCTTATTAAAACTACTGACGCTTCCAAAGCGCATGTGTAGAAGAAGCGGCGGAACAAACTACACTGCAGCATTTTCATCGGACGTTAATTTACAAATATAGATCTCTTGAATCTGAATCGTGGACGAATGCACATTGTCTGTGTATTAAAATAAAAATAAATTAAAACTATTGTATGCTACGCAAGCTTCTATACTGCAGGTAACAATTCTCGGCCTTTATCAGATAGTTCGTAATTTATTTAATTTTTGATTGTGTACAAAACAACCATGAACACTCACCTTAACATTATATTTGTCTGCTAGAGAGAGCACTGGAAGTACAGTCTGGTAAGATATCTTTATTTGGCCTGTGTAGAAATATCTGAAATCGAAAATGTTGTGATTTTTTAATCAATCAATAAGTTTGATCACTAAATAAATAATAAATAAATAAATATATACGGGACAAATTACACAGATTGAGTTAGCCTCGAAGTAAGTTCGAAACTTGTGTTACGAGATACTAACTCAACGATACTATATTTTATAATAAATACGTATATAGGATAAACATCCAAGACCCAGGCCAATCAGAGAAAGTTCGTTTCTCATCTTGCCCTAGCCGGGATTCGAACCCGGGACCTCCGGTGACACAGACAAGCGCACTACCGCTGCGCCACAGAGGCCGTCATACTACATCATCATCATCACTACTTAGATACATATCATTCATTCATTCATATAATTTCATTCATTCATATAATCACGTCTATATACAGGGTGACTTTTAATTCAACTGCATAAATTTAACAGTTAAGTGTACTCATCTAAAGGATATTTAAAAACGTTAAAAGAAAAATATCGGTTCATATTTCAGAAAGTACAAAAATAAAATAAAAGTATCAAAATCCACGATACGTAATATCACCCCGGCCGGCGAAAAAGCGACGCGTAAGATTCAGGGGTCAACGACACAATTCATTCAGCTGAGCGATCTGGACAACTCTGTACTTAACTTGATCTTGATACTAGAAAAATATTTTTTTTTCAGACATTTATTTACATGTTTAGTTTTAATTTCTTTTTATAGTATTGGTCTTTAATAAAGCGTGTGACGTAGTTTTTGAGGGTGTTTTAAATGTGAAAATGATGACTTTTAATTAAAATAAGAATAGGCTCAAACGGCTCAGAAGCATAGGTATAGTCTATGTTGAAAAGGATGCAGTTGTTTTAAATGTCATCCTGTATATATTAATACTCTTATTGACCACAGATCATTTGCAACATGATTTGAAACGTCCGAGACAAAATGAAAGTTCGTAACATGTGCGTTAAGTAAAAACAGCGTGTAAATAAGGTACGGTGGAATTGAGAACCTCCTCTTTTATTGAAGTCGGCTAAAATTATCATAGATACTATGAAAACGTTAAGCAATGTCTACACAAATCCAAATAGTGCCAATTTCCTTAAATGTAAAGAAAAGACTTGCCTGGGGCTTATGTAGTTGGTACCTAATTAAATACTCACTTTAAAAAATGTGGGAAGACAGCGGCAGCGGAAGGGTCCTCCTGAAGGACTATGCGACTCTCCCGGAACTCGCTCCATTCCCGGTTCATCAACATAACCTGAGGATAAAGACACTTATAATATGGACATTAAAGTAAATCAAACATAACATTTTATTATCAATGACGGTGAGGGAATACATCGTGAGGAAACCTGCACATTCAGGCAACTGGATGTGTAACCATGGATCCAATACGAGTTAGATGTACCTGCAAAGGTTGCGGAGATCAGACAAGAGTCGCTTCGTGTAAAAACCTGACTCACCCAATCCAGAATCCATGGTCATAGTCATACTCCGGTTTCCGCTCCAATGATGTGGATGCAACCAGACAAGATGAAGAAGAGAAACAGTCAATTTGAAATGCTTTAAACTTTTATTATTAACATTAGTTATTGAGAAAAAATTACCTGAAATACTTCACTACTGGCACATAGTATCAGTCTGTGGGCGGGATAGTTGACGCCAGCCACTTGCAGAGTCAGGTCGCTCATCAACTGCTCTGCATATAAGGTGGCTATCTTGAGCAGCACACTCTTGGAATTATCAACCTGTTATGGTTTTAAATACTTCTATTACCATACATTCATATACCTTATCACATCCTAATCCCTTACGGGGTGGCCAGAGCCAAGTCTTGAAAAGACTCGAATGCCACATTTATGAAAGCATAACAGGTTGACTAAGCAGATATACATGGAGAGTGTGGAGGGAAAGGTCAGAGTGGGCAGACCTAGACGACCATATGTTGATCAAATTAAGGACTAATTAAATATAATCTAAACTGAGCATTTTGCCTTTGTTGTTTGAAAAGATAATTTATGATACTATTTTTCCGATTTTAAGGCCGGGCATTATTGAGGAGCAGCATGGATTCGTTACTAAGAAAAATACTGAGACTAATTTATGTGAGTTCGTTCATCGCGTAAGCACAGGTATGAGTCAGGGTTATCAGGTTGATGTGGTATACACTGATTATGCTAAGGCATTTGACAAAATACCACATTCACTACTAATTCGTAAGCTTGAAGCGTCGGGAATACATGGTGACCTTCTTCGATGGCTCGAGTCTTATCTTCGGGATCGTTGTCAGGCGGTTGCAATAAGAGGCCATTGTTCTTCATTTGTACCTGTTAAATCTGGAGTCCCACAGGGCTCTCATATTGGGCCATTGCTTTTTAATTTATTCATCAATGACATAGGAAACATTTTTAAGAACTCTAATATACTTTTATTTGCCGATGACATGAAAATTTTTAGAATTATCAAATCACCCAATGACTGTGTTTTACTGCAAAATGATTTAAACAATTTATGTTCTTATTGTTCCCACAACTTTCTACAATTGAATGTAGAAAAGTGCAATATTATGACATTCTCGCGCAAGTCCCAACCTATTAATTATCCATATAATCTTAATAATATTGATATACGTAGAGTATCTGTGGTTAAAGATCTTGGTGTGTTCTTTGACAATGACTTGTCTTTTAATTCTCATATCAATGTTATTACAACAAAAGCCTACAAAATGTTGGGTTTTGTTTTGCGTATCAGTAGGGAATTTAATTATAGTTCAACGAGATTGCTTTTATATAATGCCTTTGTACGACCTATATTGGAGTATGCGTCTATCGTTTGGAACCCACAGTACAGCATATACATTGAATCCATAGAAAAAATTCAAGAGAAATTTGTGAAACATCTAAAATTTTTTGAAACCCGCTCTCATGATAAAATTACAGACACCTTGCCGTCGCTGACTAGTCGCCGCACGGAAAGAGAACAAATTTTTATTTTTAAAATTTTACGGAGTTACATTGACTCTCCACATTTGGTAAGCAATATTTATTTCAAATGCCGTCGCCCAAATTCTAGAATTAAATTACTTTTCCATGTTCCATATGCTAAAACGAATTACATTCGGAATACATTCTTGTACCGCGCTTGTCATAGTTATAATAACAATTACAATGACCTTGATTTGTTCAACTTATCCATAATGTCATATAAAAGAAGTTTAAAAACACAAAATTGCTGAGATTAATCAATTGGCTTTTTGGTTAATTTTTCACGAAATTAATAATAAATATGTTTATGTTTAACACACTTAGGTTCTATAATAATTTCTATATATTGATTTCTTTGTCTTTTCGATACTATGTATTAGTAAACAGAGGAAACTTTATTGGTTTATGTACTATAGTATAAGATAATATTAATAGGCAACCATGTAACTGTTTGTTTCCCTAATAAAGATAAAAATAAAATAAAAAAAAAAAATATGTAATGTAAAAATATCTAAGTTTAATAATAAATAAATAACACCAAATGTGGCCTATTAGTATTTTCGAGATTGTTGGCTCTGTCTACCCTGCAAAAGAAATAATCATGATTTTATGTATGTATGTATAAGCCATTGTACAGTTGAAAGTTTTATGCATACAATTACCTCCTAATCCTGGTCTAGCCTTAGGTAACTAAGGTCGGATATTAGTTGTTCTTGTAAAATCAAGTAATATTGACAAATAACCGAGGTGAAGTAGTGAACCACAGGCTCAGAACACAGCTAAATGACACATGTTGGTGATAACAATTACCCACCTGTATTTTCTACCTTGATATGAATCTATTCTTATACATAATTAAACCTGAAATACTGATGTATTTTGACCTAACAAATTCATAACAATGGCCTGTGAAATACTTAAAAATGCATATGTTATCGTAAAAAGGTAAAAAGACATAGTATTCAGGATAATTAGTATGCGCACTGTGTGCATCTAAAACGAAAGTTTACCTCCAAAATATCATCACTGGCTTCACTGGGCTCCTCAGTTTTGCTTCCTGAGGAACCTTGACGGTCGACAGTAAGGTAACTCATCTTACGAACTAAATAAATACAAGGTCTGAAGATAAAGGATTACATAACAATAACCACTCCCTAATTTCAAACAAAGTCCCTGGTAAATACAGCGAAATTATTTATTTTATTTTATCGTCTCTGTTATGTTTCTGTTTTACGTCCAGCCATCATAACAACTAGTCTACTGTCACTGTCACCGTCACGTCACTTGTTCGTCAATTAACGGATTGCTTTTTTTTCAAGTCGCTAGCCAGCCTAGATGCTGCCTAGGTTGAGCCAAAGCCATGCCTTGTTCCTATGGAAATTCCGAATGCTGGCAACCCTGCTTCTATTTACAATGAGACATCCAAAAAACCGTGGTTTGTAGTATGTAAAGTAAATCATTTCAAGAATTCTTCCTTCTATTTACAACCAACCCAAAAGAAATTTTATCACAGCTACAATTTAAAGTTAAAAAATACTGATAGTTAAAAGTTTTTTTTTTACTTCACTGTTGACATTGACAAGACAAACCATATCAGTGGGTTGCTGTGGGGGGAAAGGGGGGTTGTGTGCCCGGCTGAACTCATAAGTAAATAATTTTTAGTCCAGTAATTTCACAATAATTTTATAATTTAGTGCTGATTGTGACTTCATTGTAGTGACCGCATTTACCCGAAATGGCTTATACCGCGCTCATGAGTATGAAAAAGAAGAAAAACGTTATAGTAATAGCAATTTGTATGATATCGTGTTTCATAATGTATCAGCTGTATTTCTTCCTAACTTTATCTTCGGAAACAAGGAATATCAACAGAATTATCCCGGTTATCGACCACGACAGAAGGAAAGAATTGCATGTACGTTCTGAGGCAGATCAGTTTATTAACGAAAACGGAGTAATACGTGGTGTTTACTATAAACAAATGCCTGCGTACCGGCCTGCTGGTGGAGAATTCAAGTGTTTACATTCTGATAAGAAGATTCCATACGAGCAGGTGAACGACGATTATTGCGACTGTGACGATTCCACAGACGAACCTAGTACCAGAGCTTGTCCGAATGGGACTTTTTATTGTGAAACACAGCATCGTTTGAAACCAATCAATATGATCTCAACAAGTAAAGTGAATGATGGAATTTGTGATTGTTGTGACGGCTCTGATGAATGGTTACATAAACCCAGTGACAAAATAAAAGTCTTATCACAAAGCCATTCAAACCATAGACATTTTGTAACAGAATGTGAAAATGTTTGCTAAAATAAATACCAAATTAATTTGTTTATTTATGTTTTAGGGATGTTGTTTTTTTTTATAAATAACTAACTAGGTTTGTATAAAGACATTCCATTTTAAAGCATGCTACTGAATACTGTTTACTTATCTATTTTGTATTATATGTAACACAGAACAAGTTTGATTCCCAAAAGTTCAACTGGCAGAAAATGCCTGAAGGTATTAAGTCTACCTGTTGTACATTTTACATGCATAAGGTTTAAATAAATAAAATATTGTTAACATCATGTAAATATGTCCAAGTTGCTCATCAATCTTTATTATCTCAGGTATAAAATGTGTTTTTCTATTTAAATGGATAAAACACTATATATTTCACTACTGAGAATAATATGTATATACAAAACAGCCCAAAAAAGACAGAGATGTTACAAACACTGACTTATTGTTTATCATAAGTATGCAAATGTTTGAATTTAGTAAAGTGGAATACCCCACTGTTTAAGGCAAATTTACTGTGTTATTTTTGTCAAGACTGATGGCATCAAAACAAGTTCAAATATTGAATATACTAAGTTAATAGCACTTTTTATTTCATATTTCAAATTAGAACCCCAAAGTAGGTACCTAATTTACTACAAACACCTAAAAATTATTGAATTGTTAGCCTATGCGTACCCCTCTAGTATTTTATTTTATTTAGGATTTTATGTATATACTACTCTGTCAAGAAAGTAGCAGGAAAAGATCAATAATACACAAACTGTTTCTTATTCATCCAAATTTATTTTATCACCTTCAAAATATGCTCCTTTAGAAACGATACACTTACGCCAACGAATAATCCAATCATCAAAACATTTTTTAAACGCTGTTTCCGGAATTGAGGTCAGTTCTCGCCGCGAATTCTCTTTCATGTCTTCTACCGATTGAAAACGGGTGCCACGAAGTGGTCATTTGAGTTTAGGAAAAAGAAAAAAGTCGGCTGGAGCCATATATGGTGAATATGGTGGTTGCTCGATGGTATTTGTTGAGTGTTTGGTTAAAAATTCGTTCACAATGATGGCCTTGTGCGAAGGTGCATTATCATGGTGCAAAATCCAAGAATTTTCTTTCCACAAATCTGGCCTTTTTCGTCGGATTTGCTCTCTTAAACGCCGCATAACACTCAAATAATATTCCTTATTTACCGTTTGACCTTCCGGCAAGAATTCCGTTCCGAGTGCACAACACCGCGATAGTCAAAGAAAACAGTCAACATGACTTTGACTTTTGAACGACTTTGGCGTGGTTTTTTCGGTTTCGGTTCAGTTGGAAGGCGCCACTCCGAAGCTTGTTGACTAGTTTGCATGTCAAACTCGTAAACCCACGTCTCGTCACCAGTAACAATGCGTTTCATGAATGTTGGGTCGGAATTGACTCGTTCTAGCATGTCCTCAGCGACTCTCATGCGATTGAGTTTTTGAAAAAAATTCAGGTCTTTTGGGACTAGCCGAGCGGCAACATGTTTCATACCCAAATTATTAGTTAAAATGGTACGGATCGACTCGTGAGATACAGAAAGTTCGGTGGCTATCTCTCTCAAAGTTGAATGAGGATTTTCAGTCACTATTTCCTTCACTTTTGCGATGTTAACTTCAGTTGCAGACGTTGATGGCCTACCAGAGCGAGGCAAATCTTCCATCACATCTCGACCGCTTTTGAACGCTTTGTACCACTCATAAGCACGAGTTTTTGATAAAGTCGATTCACCGTAAGCCTTCTGTAACATTTTCAGTGACTCCGAACACGATATTCCATTGGCAATGCAAAATTTAAGACAAACTCTTTGTTCGATGTTTTTATCCATTATGAAATTAGCAATACACACTAGATATGATATAACTAAAAATAGCACTGTATTTAATGTAAACAACAGATGCAACTCAAACTCCGCGCCAAAATGGAAAACAGTTGTGCCAATCTAACAACAACAAAAAAAACAAAAATTTGAATTTGGAACCATAAATAAATAATCCATTCCCGATACTTTTCTGACTGAATGTATATATAATATATACGATAACATGCTTTGCTGATGTAGTTCTGTAGTTTCCCCTCTCCATCTCTATTCTATGATTTTCGTAAGAGCCTACTAAAGGAAATAAGCATTAACGTCTAGTGTCTTCAATATTGATTAAATATAGAGTATACAAGTAGCAAAAGTACCATGTGGTTTCCGGCACCATTAGAAAAAAGAATAGGACCATCTCTTTCCCAATGATGTCGTAAAAGGCGACAAAGGGATAGGCTTATAACTTGGGATTCATCTTTTAAGCGACAGGCTAGCAACCTGTCACTATTTGAATCATTAAGCCAAACAGCTAATCGTAGGCCACTCAGTCTTTATAAGACTTGACTCTGTCGTTGCAAGGGATAGAGACGTGATTATATGTATGTATGTATCTAGTGTCTTCTTTAACCTCTCAGCTGCTGTGGCGCACATATGCGCCAACTGTCCGAGACAACTTTGATTTTTGATGAGATTTTAAGCAATACATATAGTTATGGTTTAAAATTGTTTAATTTACATCTTAAACATACTCAGCAACCACAGACAACAGAAATTAATCTGTTTCTTAAAAATAAAAATTGTTGAAAATCAGTTCAAAACAGACCCCTGTTTCAAAAGTGCGTGACCTTGAGAGATTTATTTTGAAAAATATTGGATTTTTTAAAGAAATAATATGATTTAATTGCAAAAACTGTGTTATTTATTAAAAATAAGATAAATATGAAGTTTATCTTGATAATATAATACCTAAAAACTAATTTTATGTGGTTATAATGTGGAAATAAAGACAACTATAGATCGCGCAAGTGTTTTTGTTGAATGTTGTAACTAAAGGTCTAATAAAGTAAAATGAAATTAATTTATTTGCTATAATATGGTGTTATAATATTCAATACATATCTAGCTTTGACTGTACAAAAGTATTTTATTAACTTCAAAGCAAATATTCCTATATTTTCATCAAATACTGAAACAAGTCGCGCGCTTCATTTTTCGTTCAAATCCGCCGCAGTTCTAGCGTCTCGGTAGTACGGGCGCATAGCATCTGAGAGGTTAAACGTTGATGATGAAAATGTATCTTTTATTCTCTGGCAACTCATGAGGATGTGGTAATAAATTATTACTGTTGCTTGGCAACACCGCAATGACATTGACAGTTTTTGATTGACCGGCGGCGTGCGGAAGGCGTACGTTCGAGTTTTCGAGAAAAATTGTTTCGTCCATGCGTGATATTCCCATTTTCTTCTAGTAACTGCTTTGTCGCACTAATTTAAAGATAAATAATCAAAATGACCGTGGATCAAGGAGTAGACATCACAGAGGCTGGGGACCGTGGTGTGTTGAAGCGTATTATCAAAGAGGGCGAAGGCACCGATACTCCGAACCCTGGGTGCCAAGTGACCGTCCACTACACGGGCACATTGCTGGATGGCACGAAGTTTGACTCCAGCAAGGACAGGAACGAACCTTTCGAATTCCAACTTGGCAAAGGTATGCTAAATCAAACTACTTTTCAAAAAACTTTGAATCACTTAGGTAGGTACCATATTTTTGTGCTGCAATTAGAATTCAAATTGGAATTTGAATGGTATCAGCATCTGATATAACAAAAGATCAGCATCTGTTATCTATTGGGTAGTATATGTTTTTTAAAATCTTATTGAAAGGATTTTTTTTTTAATTATGAAAACTATTAACTAGTGACGAAATACAGGAATTATTACAAGTTCACAAGTCAATGGTTGACCTCAACTTATTTGAATTTGTAATTTATGATAACTTTTTCAATGTTTTGGAATGCATCAGTATGCATAAAAAACCTTAAATTTTTTAATTAGTAGCTACTTTTTAAAGAGCCTTATTGGCTAGTGTACTTTAAAAATAATAAAAAAAAATCTCTAACTTTTATCCCATTATGCCAACCTCTTAGTACAAATTCAGAGGGGAAGGCTTCCTACACTATTGGTTTATGTTTATCAATAATAATGATAGAAACTTAAACTTGTAGCATTATCATTTGTCCAGGTGTGGTGATCAAAGCATGGGACATCGGCATAGCGACAATGAAGAAGGGAGAGGTGTGTGTCCTGACCTGTGCCCCGGAATATGCATATGGAGCTGCGGGAAGTCCCCCCAAGATTCCCCCAATGGCTACTCTTCAGTTTGAAGTGAGTAATGAAGTATATATGTGGGATTGACGAAAGTAAAACAGTGCGGAATTATATTGTAAATCTTCTTATTTTATTAGACTTCTTCAGAACACATCATTTAACGTCTTACATCATTCTATCATATAATGTTGCCAACACAAAAATAAGTAAGAGGTCAACTAACAAAAAGGATTTTAATAAAAGCAATAAGCAAAACTCCCAGATATATACACAGGACGTGAGATAACCTTCATATTCAGGCAACTGAATGTGTAACCATGATCGAGCCAATACAGGTTAGGTTCTCTTGCAAAGGTTGCTGAGATCAGATTAGATTCGGTTCATGTAAAAACCGGACTAACCCAATCTTGGATCCATGGTCAAAGGCATACCAGAGGCTCCTTTCCAGAACGGTGAGGATGCAACTGGGACAATAGCCAGGAGGAAGCAAACTTACTTTGAGGCTAGCTCAATCTGTGTTATTTGTTCCATATAGTCTCGAGAAGACTGAAATGCCCACTAGCCTATCCCCTAAAAGAAGAAATTGTCCTATAATTTCTATCTTAAATTTGTTTGTGCCAAGCGGTTTCTGGCGCCTTAGAATAGGACCACACCATATCTTAACCTTAATCGCCTTTTACGACATCCATGGAAAAGTTTTATGAATCTGGGCTAGCAACATGTCACTATTTCAATCTCGAGTCCATTATTGAGCCATATAGCTAAACCCGGCATGTCATTTCTTCGGGACTGTTGGCTCTGCCTACCACGCAAGGGATATAGACATAATGTTCAGATACTTTGTGGTTTTGTGGTTTACTGAACCCACTGAACTTCCTTTCCTCACATACTTTGTATTTCCTTTTTTTGATATCAGAGTATATTGATAAAAACATAACAATGTTATAACATACCTATTGATTATTTTAGTTGAGTTCTAGTTTTGGTTGAGTAGAATAGATTTTTTTGATATGGTTACATATGTATTTATTTATAAATGTACTAGCTGTGACTGCGACTCCGTCCGCGTCGAATAGTTATTTTGGGCATCATTGAAGCCCTTAAGGGTTAATCATTTTCCCTGGTTTTTTCACATTTTCCATTATTTCTTCGCTCCTTATAGTTGCAGCGTGATGTTTTATAGCCTAAAGCCTTACTTGATAAATAGTCTATTCAACACAAAAATAATTTTTCAATTCGAACCAGTAGTTCCTGAGATTAGCGCGTTCAAACTAACAAACAAAGTCTTCAGCTTTATAATATTAGTATAGATATCCTATCCTACTACTATTATAAAGGCGAAAGTTTGTATGGATGTATGGATGTTTGTTACTCTTTCACGCAAAAACTACTGAACCGATTACCATGAAATTTGGTATGTAGGTAGCTGAAGACCCAGAATAACACATAGGCTACTTTTTATCCCAGAGTTCCCGCGGGATTGATAGGGTTTCCATGCGGACGAAGTCGCGGGCGGCCTCTAGTAAGTAATAATGGAGTATCTTTAATAAAAATTATGAGATTTGTTTTTAAAATTTTCACATCTTTGCAGGTAGAAATGATAGACTGGAAGGTGGAAGACCTTAGTCCTGGGAAGAACAAGGGCATATTGAGGCATATCATCGAGCAGGGCGCCGCCGAGTACGAGAGCCCTAACGACGGTTCCCTTGTCACAGGTGAGAGGTTAGAAATTAGTCGAAGAATCAATAAAATTAATAAATATGTGAGTAATTACTTTTTGCCCAGAATTTGCTTCCGTGGCAATGTTTAATAAAAAAATTAAGACTTGTATAATTAATCTAGCTCTTTACTGAAATTGCTTGAAACTGGTTTAGTAGTAGTTTATTTTTACAAAAAAAAAATGTTTAAAATTTTCTCATATTTAGTTATGCCTATTTGGCTACAATTAAGATACTTTTAATTATACATTTGTAATTTTGTTAAATTAGGAAATTTTAGTAAAAAAAAAACTTTCATCTCACCTCAATCACATTTACATCAATCAAAGATATTTCTGCTTCCATAACTTGTGTAAAAGGATACCCCGATTTTATAATATTTTATGTACGTATATATGTTTTTGCCGTGTGGTTCCCGGCCTTTACGAATAGGACTACTCCATTTTTGTGCCGTGGATTTCGTAAAACTCTTGTTGGCGATGGGCTAGCGACCTTACACTATTTGAATGACAATTCCATTCATAAAGACACACAGCTGAACGTGGCGTTTCAGTCTTTTCAAGACTGTTGGGTCTGTCTGCCCCGCAAGGGATATAGACGTGACTGTATGTGTGTATTTTGCATTAAGGTGTAGAATCTCATCACAAGGCCTATTAAGGTGTTAAGAACATCATATTACTTACACAAACTAGTTTATTTATGCTTTCTAGTTGAGAACAATATGTATATGTATTTGTGAAAAGGATTGCGGTTAGCGGCGACTTATAACAATGCTGTTTGTGGTCCATCACGACCATGTAAATAGTATTTATGAAATCTACAACTAGAAAATGTACATATTCAGCTGCTTGGCTTAATTGATAGTATTGAGATTCAAATTTTTATTTTTTGTATTTGTATCTTGCCAAACGCAGCAATCTGATCAGGAGCATTTAGCTGTTGGTTAAGCTACGGAGACTCCCATTGACTTTTTCCATCATCAGTTAACAAATCTGGTTTGGAGGTCTATTTAGGTATAACTTTGATCCTCTTCAATCTTTTAAACATCTAATTGAACACATCCAGTGCCCATAGATAGATTCAAATGAATAACATCATGTTTTTATTTTTCAGTCGAGCTGGAAGGCAAGCTGTTGCCAGACGGGAAAGTGTTTGACACGAGAACGGTCACATTCTCCATCGGCGAGGGCAGCGAGAGCAACGTCTGCGAGGGCGTCGAGCGCGCCCTGGAGAAGTTCCAGAAGGGGGAGAAGTCCAGGCTCACCATACAGCCGAAGTATGCCTTCAAGTCCGAAGGTGAGATGAGGAAAAACCGAGTGGCCGAGTGCTAGTCGGATTACGTATCATTATGTATAAAAAAAGTGCCGTGCGGTTCCCAGCACTGATACCAAAATGAATACGACCACTGAGGGATAGGCTTATAAACTTGGGATTATTTTTTTGGTGATGGGCTAGCAACCTGTCACTATTTGAATCTCAATTCTATCGTTAAGCCAAATAGCTGAAAGTGGCGTATCAGACTTTTCAAAACTTGGCTCTGTCTACCCCACAAGGGATATAGACGTATGAATGTATCTAAAAAAAATTGCGTTCGTTATATGGGATAATATTTTTTACCAACTTACCCTTACCAAACTTACCTAATCAGGATTTCTTCAAAATTTTATTACTTTAATTATAAGAAGTAAGTAGGTATGCAGAGATTGTAGCAAGTGGATAGATGTAGTCTGCCTACCCCTCCGGGCAAAAGCGTAATTTTATGTATGTATTTTAATGAAACAAGGCACAAAAGAAACCATTAATCTTTCCAATGACAGGTAACGCTGACCTGGGCGTGCCACCGAACACTCCGGTGGAGTACATTGTGAAGCTGGTGAGCTTCGAAAAGGCCAAGGAGACGTGGTCCATGGACGGCTCCGAGAAGCTGGACCAAGCGAGGATATTCAAAGAGAAGGGAACCAATTACTT
Organism: Amyelois transitella; assembly: GCF_032362555.1. NCBI lineage: Eukaryota > Metazoa > Arthropoda > Insecta > Lepidoptera > Pyralidae > Amyelois > Amyelois transitella. The sequence goes on along the minus strand of NC_083513.1, from coordinate 1,350,232 downwards.
CAAGGCGAACAAGTACCAGTTGGCCATTAAGATGTACAAGAGGATCGTACCGCTGATTTCTGGTTAGTTGATTTTTAAATAAAGACTTTTTTTTTTTTTTTTGTCTCACGAAAGTAATTTTGTAATCTTATTGTAGCTGATGATAACTTTGTATGAAGGTATTAAAATTTGGAGTTAATGAAAATAGAAATTTATAGCCAGTGATAAGCTTTCTTATTGTTAAATTAGTACTGTCAAATTAATACCCGAATTCCGAAATCCGTTGAAAACTTCTTTTTGTCACGTTTGAAGACAACTTTTTACTACGCTTTTATTAGCTTGGGTTGTATGTATGTATGTATGTATGTATGTATGTATGTATGTAACGGAATCTTTGAGCTTAATTTTCACTGATTTCTAAACGTCTGATCAACTTGAAACTTTGCACACGTATCAAGGACCGATGACAATGCAATATTTTGATAAGAGTTTCTCATTATCCTTATTAAAACTGCCAGGATTAATAAATTCATTTTTAGATCCTTCGTATGAGAGTAAGAGAGACAGAGATAGCACCAGTGCCAGTAATCTCCATACAAGAAACCAAGAAGTTCTGACGTATAAGGAGTCCAAAAAGAGATGTAATATATTTCCATATAATGTTACTATTAACCTGAGGCTTTTTTATTTCATCGCATCGCTCCATTTAGAATTACCATTAGAAACAATAGTAGAATTAGTAGAATATTTTAAAACAATAAAAAATATATAAGTAATAAAACAAAAGTAATAAATGAAAATTGAACAACTAAATTTACAACAATACAAGAATAAAGTTACTACCTACAGAACTTTGCGATATTTAATACGTATTTAACATATTAATGCGATTCTTGAATTAACATTATGTAACTTTTGCATATTTATAATAGCAACACTGTAATACTCGCTTGGAAAATGAGTGACAGTTTGTTTATTTATGTAAAATAAGTTTTGCAGTAAGTTTTGAATTCGATTCTAACACCTGTAAACTTTCTTTCTGTTTTTTTACCGGTGCCTGTGTATTTACCTATTTGCACTTTGTTTTGTGCTGATAACTTGTCGTTATTTGGAGTTTGGAATCTTCCGTTGAGTCGAGCTTTGTTCTTCCGGATATTCGTGTGATTTTATCATCTGAGATTGGACTCTGACTGTGTTCACTGTGTTGTGCAGATATTTTGAGATAGGACTCCTGTAAAAAGTACCTGATTATTTGAGATAGGAGTCCCAAGTTTGTGTTTGTTTTTGTGAAAGACAGATTTTACTACAAAAGTGCCACGATGTCTTCAGATAAACATTGTTGCGTTCCTGGTTGTAAAGGCAGTGGAGGTATGTTTGAAATATTTTTGTTCCTGTATCAATCTGCCTCTTAATCTTGTGGTTTGATTCCTGGCAAGGCCACAATCGAAAATTGTTATGTTTGCTGGATAGTCAAAAATATTATTAACAGTGATTTATCACTATAAAATTCTTTTCAACTGGGTTTAACAATCATCATACATACATGCATACATATAATCACGTCTATATCCCTTGCGGGGTAGACAGAGCCAACAGTCTTGTAAAGACTGATAGGCCACCTTCAGCTATTGGGCTTTAAGATAGAATTGAGATTCAAATAGTGACAGGTTGCTAGCCCATCGCCTAAAAAAGAATCATGATGATGAGAATATTATGAGATTTAATCCAATCAGGCCACATATAACTTTAAGAAAGTTAGTTGTGAAAACCTCCGGCGATGGGCGCATGGTTGCGAAAGTCATTTCTAGTAAGATAGTTTACAGCGTAGTAGAAGTAGTAGGAAGTTAACACTTCTACCAAAAAATAATTGTATAAAAAAACTAAAAAACTAGGCGTTTTATTGCTAATCAAACAAAAAAATAGAAAATAAATAATAGTTTAAAAAAAACTAAAAAACTACGCTTTATTGCTAATCAAACTAAAAAATAGAAAATAAAATTTAAAGACAAAGGAATTATAAAACAGTAGTAGCAAGTCGAACAATCGGTTATAGTCAATTACCTCCGATTAAAATTATAACAAAATTAAATTTATAAACAAAACAATTTAAATCAGAGTAAAAAGCGTGGGGTGCATTTTACTTCATTTTCATAACTCTCTTGTCATAAATATATGCTAATAGAATGATTTTAATATTTACTACATCAGGCACCCCACGCTTTTTACTCAGATTTCAATTGTTTTGTTTATAAATTTAATTTTGTTATAATTTTAATCGGAGGTAATTGACTATAACCGATTGTTCGACTTGCTACTACTGTTTTATAATTCCTTTGTCTTTAAATTTTATTTTCTATTTTTTAGTTTGATTAGCAATAAAGCGTAGTTTTTTAGTTTTTTTTTTTTAATATTATTATTTAATTGCCAGATTCATTCTGTGGAAATTTTCCAAAATGAAGCATATGTTTTACCTCTGAATTTTTGATCCAATTATTTCTTTTGTAACACATTTTTTTTTCATTAATCATGAGTTCACGAATATAGTTCCCCAAAACTTATTTTCATTTGTATTTTTGAAATAGGATAAAAGGTATCGCTTAATGACGTCAACATAACGTAAATATTCCTACTACCAATTCTAACGTAGAAGGAGCGGCGGTTAAAAACTACACTGCAACATTTTTCGCCGGACGCCAATTTCTTATTATATATTTTCAGACATGCCAGAAGACTCCAGCGAAACAGAAGAGAACAAGCAACAAGCCAAAGAGCTGCTGATATCAGCGCATTTGAACCTGGCCCTAGTCTACCTCAAGGTACAGAATTTATTTTTCAATAGTCATACTTTACATACATACATATGGTCACGTCTTTATCTCTTGCGGGGTAGACAGAGCCAACAGTCTTGAAAAGACTGAATGGCCGTGTTCAGCTATTTGGCTTAATGATAGAATTGAGATTCAAATAGTGACAGGTTGCTAACCCATCGCCTAAAAAAATCCTAAGTTTGTAAGCCTATCCCTTAGTCGCCTTTTACAACATCCATAGGAACGAGATGGAGTGGTCCTCTTCTTTTTTGTATTGGTGGCGGGAACCACACGACATACTTTATCAGAACTATTAAAGTGTTTTTGCCACAACAGGTAAAAACAAATATCTTTATTGGATACTAGCTTTTGCCTATGACTCCATCTGTGAAACTAATTTTAGAACATAGATACATACAGTTACGTCCATATTCCTTGCGGGGTAGACAAAGCCAGCAATCTTGTAAAAACCGATAGGCCACGTTTAGCTGTTTGACTTAATGATGGAATCGAGATTCAAATAGCGACAGGTTGCTAGCCCATCGCTTAAAAGAAGCATTCCAAGTTATAATAAGCCTATTACGGATAGCCTTCGTCGCCTTTTACAACATACACAGGAACGAGATGGAGTGGTCCTATTCTTTTTTTGTTATTGGTGCCGGGAACCACACGGCATAGCTATAAAATTGTTGTTATATTAAATTCTATTTTAGTATAAAATGTATTTTGACTGCAGGTAACCCCACCGCACCACTTCGAGGCCAAAGACAACGCGTCGAAAGCCCTAAAGTTGGAGCCCCGCAACGTGAAGGGGCTGTTCCGGCGCGGGCTGGCGCTGCTCGGCCTCGGGGACGCTGAACTCGCCCTTCAAGACTTCCAGGCGGTGGCGCAGGCCGAGCCGCAGAATAAGGTGAGGTCTATTGTCTAGAATATAAAGTTAGGTCTTGTATGACATGACAGGTGTAGTTACAGGAATAGAAAAGGGCATGTTAAGATGGTTCGGTCATGTGTAGGGTTGCCATCTCTTAAATTTGGAAAACCGGACAAGACGCGTGAAAACCCCGGATTTAGAGTCCGAAAGCCGGACATGTCAACAAGGTCTTTTAAACATATACAATGCATTAAAAGACATTTGAAAATGTCATAAATCACCTTTTTTATTTATTATTTTTTTAAAACCCGGTCTACAAATGAAACCTTCCCCGGACGCTCCCCGGATGCCCTCTAAACTAGGACAAATCCGGGGAAACCCGGACGGATGGCAACCCTAGTCATGTGGAGAGGATGAATGAAAGCAGGTTGACTAAGCAGATATACAAGGAGAGTGTGGAGGGAAAGGTCGGAGTGGGAAGACCTACACGAACGTATCTTGATTAAGTTAAGGACGTCCTGGTAAAGGGTCAGGTCAAAAGTACCCGAAACCGCCGAGCTTGAATGAAGAGAGTTGTGAATGTGGATGAAGCGAAGGAAGTATGCAGAGATCGTGGCAAGTGGAATCGTGAGTTTATGTATGTATGTAAAGAAAAAGAAAAAATGTTTATTTGGTACATAATAATAAAAATCAAGAACAGAAACCTTAATCTATAACAACTTTTGTACCAAAATGCTGTGACGTGTGGTTCCCGGTACCTTAGGATAGGAACACTGCACATCTTACCCATGTATGTCGTAAAATGCGACTAAGGGATAGGCTTCAAACACTTACGTTAGCAATCTGTCACTATTTGAACCTCAATTGTATCAATAAGCCTAACAGCTAAACGGGGCCTATCATTTTCAAGAATGTTGGCTCTGTCTACCCCGCAAGGGATTGATTGTGAAACCAAAAGATTTGACAATTATTAAGCGATATGAAGTATCCTATGATAATGAATAAAAATTTTGAATTTGAATAGAAAATTTATAATACGTAGACAGGGTGCGGTATTTATTATGTAGACGTGATTAAAATGTACATATTATACATTAATGTATGTTCATTATCAAAGTTTCACTTGTGTGCATACATATTTTTATAACAAATTATATTGTTATTTCAGGCGGCCGCCAACCAGATTATAGTTTGCCGGGCTACGATCCAAAAACAACAACAGCGCGAGAAACAATTGTACGCGAACATGTTCGACAAGTTCGCCAAGAAGGACACGGAGGTAACAGGTTCGCATGCCTTTGTAGCTTTTCAGTAGGCTCTGTCTATTCCATTAGGGGGTTAGACGTGACACATAGATTTTTCAGGATGATTTAGAATGTACCTATATGGGTGTAGCTTAACAGTAGTATCTAAATTTGTAATGGTGTTGGCCTTATGTTAGAAATCATTAGAAATTTACAAGAATTTTTGAATTGACAATAGTATAGTTTAATATTTGGGTGCGCATGCGCATAATATAAAATTTGCGTAATTGTAACTCAGTTACAAAACATAAAGTATAATGAGATGAGAGTTTAGGTTAGCCGTAGTCAATTTTATATGCAAGACGATTTTTGTCAGATTTTGACGCCCCTTCCGCCTCTATGTAACAAAAGCGAAGTACCTACCAATCATATCGTAAGTAGTTTAAAATTTTTAGAATTGAATTTTCAAGAATACTTTTGTTTTTTGTGTATACAAAAATAAGACACCCGACCAATAATTCTATGTAACGTACGTAATAATAATAAAAAATGGAACGGATAGAATGAATTATTAAACGAGAAACTATTATTCTCACTTAAAGTCTGGATATGTGCCACCAATAAATATCTTGAACTTGTCTGTACAAAACTTACCTAATTTTGTTGTATAATTCACCAGCTGGAGAAACAAAGAGCTAGACAGGAAGTGGACGTGATCGGCGAGAAGGTGGGCGAGTGGGGCGCGGGGGAGGGGGAGTGGACCGACCAGCAGCGAGACCGGAAACCCACGGAGTTCGAGAAGGAGAATCCGAACATCCTTATGTTGGACAAGAGCGGACAATTCGAGAATATGTGAACAAATGACGGTAGTTGAGAAAACGTTTGATCGAACATTCCCGGATAGGCTGTGTTCGTTTTTTGAAAGTCTAATGCCGTGTTTGTGACGAATTCGATATTCGAAAATAACTTACTGTATTCTTTTATAAGACGCCATGTCTTAGCTTTTGTTTCGTAATTTAAATGACAGATTTAGGTTATGGGCATTTCTAAAATGTGAAATAGACAATTTCTCTTTAATTTTATATGTTGGCTTATGTAAATTCATTTAAGTTTTACGATTGGCGCAAAAACACTATTTTTACTTACATTTTTATTTCAATTAAAAAATCGGCATTAGACATTACCTGAAAGTATTGTTATACTTAGCACGAATCTTATTTTATGATCATATTTAGTGTCTCCAAATATGTGCCTTTACAATAATATACAATAGCTGAAATATTTGCACGTTTTGTTTGTTCATTAACTATGGGAGCATGCTTTGTAAGATCATTGGTCGAATGTTCGTTCTTTTCCACGGATCTCCTTTACCAAAACTTAATGAATTTCTAATATTTAGGATTTTTCCTCTACAATATTTGTAGCTGTATGGCAATAATGTCATGTTTTTTTTTACTCTTACTCTGTATTCGATGAAATATTTTTAGTTAGTTCGTAGTTCCAAAATGTAATATTTTATCGTAACAAAACAAAATATGAAGTCTTATGGCCAAGGAATTGTGTTCGAATTTCAAATGTTGACATTCCTAATTTTTTTTACTTGTTTACAATTTTTTTGTAAGGCTATTTGAAAAAAATAAAATTTTAACCTTTGTGCTCGGTCGGTTTAAAACATTTCCTGAACAACGTGTAATAAATATGTTTTGTTTGCAGATTTCTTACATTTCTTGTATAAACCGTGATATGATTTTAAATAAATTGTTACAAGTCAACTACATTTCGTTTCATTTATTTAAAATACCCTTTATTTATTATTAAAATTGCCCATGAAAAAATTAATATATAGAAGATACATACATTACGAATATGTTGAGCAAAGGCGGACTTATCGCTAATCAATCTATCTTTGTAGAAAAAAATATGTGGTAAAAGCAATGGTTCCCGTGGGATTTGTGATTTATTTCATACTTATTATATTTATTACATACGACCGAACTCTGATTTTCAGCAAATCGTCCCTTTTTTTGGTGGCGTTTAATTCATTACTTTTTGTAGGTCACGCTTATCTCGTCACTTTTATGTTGATGGCATTTAATTCGTCGCTTTTTGTAGAAATTCGTCGCTAAATTCACGAGGGTAAAATTTAGTACATAAATTAAACACAAAAAACATGACATCCTCCAAGCGAATTTATTTACACTATACACTAAAACCAACAATTTAATTGATATTTAATCTATCACAATCATATTTTTATAATAAAAGCGTTACATTTATAGTACGTAACATACATTACACCGTAAAATTGAGAACACCTTTTGTATAACGTACATTAGTTTCTCATCTCATCTTCATTCAGTTTATAATTTACTAGTCAAGTTATAAACTTAGTGCTTACAATTTTACGACGATTTATTGATAACTTTTACGCTATTCAAAGATTTTGAGGCATTAAAGATAAGAGGGAAAATTTTATTGTTTACCTTTTTCTTAATAAATGTGTATATAAAACTCATAGTAAATAAACCTACAGTAACTTTCTTTATTTACGTTATTAAGTGTTAAAAAAGGTAAAAAAAAAATATTGATAAATAAATTTATCCACACTTATAATGAGAAAAGATTTGTATGATTGTAACAACTAAAAAACTTTTCGATTGGTTTTCACAAAACTTGGCACAGATATACATATAAAAGACCGTCTTCAACATAGGATAGTTTTATTCTGGAACTTCCCACAGAAGCGAAGCCACGTGCAAAAGCAGTAATTCTATAGTTCACAAAACTTAATATAGGTACGTCTTTTAATAATAATATTTCAAAATAAATTTATAGTCACGAGAAGACAAAATTAAAGAACAGATGTCATATGGAATATTAAAAATATTTTATATTTTTTCAGTATTTAAAGATATGGATTTTAGAGACATTTAATCTAAAACAAATACGTAAATTATTACCGTTCTACGTTAAATTGCTAGATAATATTACAAGCGATTTAATAGGCTAGTAATCTGGGCTTATTATGTGGTATTCTAAATAAATGAGCGATCATAAGTGGCCATTTATAGCAATAATCGCTAAAGGTGCATACAGATAATGTATCATTTATAATATTCGTCTTTTTTTTAAACAAAATTATTTATTTGAAAATGTGAAATGATTCTTTTGAAAACTGTTCGTGAGTGTTAAACCTATTTAAATTGGACATTATTTAAACTTTACTATGGAAGTGTGGATTTTTCACTTTTTACATCAAACCTAACCATTAAGAGTACATTTTGACTAAGCATAAACTGGATTTTGAATCATTACTTACAATTTACGTGATAATAAATGCAGATTACGATTTTAATAATAATTTACCAAAAAATAGATTGCCTTTAGTTAAATAATATTTAGGCCAAATTTGAGGAAGTAATATTAACTATATATACATTTCTAACAAAATAGAATTAAAGCAATTTGTACATGTCAATTCAATGATCGCCCACGCTAGTATGGCTTGTTTGATATACTAAAAATATAATACTGTATCTTAAATCATTAAAATATGTCATAGCGTTTCACAACACAAATTCTTTTTTTCCTCCTGGCTTTAGTCCCGGTCACATCTTCACCTCTCTGGAGAGGAGACCGGAGTAGGACTTTCAATCCTGGATGACTTAGGTTTTACACGAAACGACTCCAATCGAACTTTACAACCTTTGTAAAAGCACCTAACCCATATTAGATCATAGTTACACATCCAGTTGCCTGAATGTGCAGATTTCCTCGCGATGTTTCCCATCACTGTAAGAGCGTTGGTTAGCACTCAAACTAACGTACAAAATTTGTTGCAGTAGTCAGACTCTCGCCTCTGAACCGAGCGGCCCGAGTTCGATCCCCGGTCTGGTCACGATGGAAAATATAAGAAAATATCCTTGGTCTTGAATGTATATCTATATATTATAATTAATATAAAATATAGTATCGTTGAGTTAGTTTCCCAAAACGTAAATCTCGAATAATCTTTGCAGCTCAATATATGATACGTCTCGCTACAAAAAAAAAGTGTATGTAACCACATCTTTACAATTTAACCTGTCACTGTCACACAAACCCATCCAGAAAATTATGCACACATACATACATACATATATTGTAGGACATAGACATTTCACGCTCCCGCACCTGATGCGGGTGGAAGCTAGTGATCATCACCACCACTACATATCATCATCATCATCGTCATGCGCTGTGCTGGCGTCGTTCTGGACTTGTTTGAACCTGGCGAGAACCTCGAAGTGCATCGCCAGAGATTGGGGGGTGCCCGGCTGGTCGTGCAAGTAACGATGCACCTGATAAATTAAAGGTTTACCTTTCAAAATTTAACATACATACATACATATATCCCTTGCGGGGTAGACAGAGCCAGCAGTGTTGAAAAGACTGATAGGCCACGTTCAGCTGTTTGGCTTAATGATAGAATTGAGATTCAAATAGTGACTAGGTTACTGGTAGACCATCGCCTATAAGAGGAATCCCAAGTTTATAAGCCTATCCTTTAGTCGCCTTTTACGACATCCATGGAAAAGATATGAATTGATTCTTTTTATAAATACTATAGGTATTAATCGTGCACATAACCTTTATTTTTATACACAGTGTCTAGTAAATCACATTTCAAATTCAAAGATATAGTGAATCATGAATACGCTTTACTTTATACAATACAACACCCATTGAATTATTTTTTTTTGATGCACACGATAATTATGACATGTGCAATTGTCTATTCAAGACTGTTGGCTTTGTCTACCCCGCAAGGGTTATAGACGTGATTATATGTATGTATGAATACATACATACCTATATATATATAGGTATTCATATATATATATATATATATATATATATATATATCTCAATTCAATCTCAATTTTATCTTAAAGCCAAATAGCTGAACGTGGCCGCTATCAGTCTTTTCAAGACTGTTGGCTCTGTCTACCCCGCAAGGGATATAGACGTGACCATATGTATATATGTATGTATGAATACCTATATGTATCTATGTAATTCCATCATAAAAACATACATCTGAACGCGGCCTTACATGCTTTCTAAAAAATGTGACAGACCTTGGCTCCAAGTTTCCTCAGCAGCGACGTGAACGCCTTCTCCTCGCGCCCGATCCAGGGGCGCGCCTCGTCCTGCACTTGGTACGGAGACACGTGGACGTACAGGTTCAAATCTGGTGGAGCGCACACAAATATCAAATCATACATAATAGAAAAAGAACCACTGAAGTCGGAAAGACTGAAAAGCCACCTTGAGCTTGATGGCTTAATGATGATGTTTTAATAGATGGTTGACCTTTTGTTTTTTTTTTGACACTTGATTGACTTTTTTGGTTGATTGATTTGACATTCCCACGAGAAAGAATCCCCACGCTGAAGCTTGTATTTAATATTCGTATTAAAATCATCAGTTTTGTACATATGTCCACGATTTAGATTTACGAGATCTATATTTGAAAAATTTACGTCCGGTGAAAATGTTGCAGTGTAGTTTGTTTCGCCGCTTCTCGCACACATGCGCTTCGGAAGCGGTAGTGAATATAATTAGATTACATTGATGCAACGTCAATAAGTGATACCTTGTATCCAATTTTGAAAATAAATCTACATACATACGAGATCGTACATATCTACACATCGTACATAGGTATGTACGATGTGTAGTATATATGTAGTAGTATAGTACTATATGTAGGTACATATAGTCACTTCTATATCCCTTGCGGGGTAGACAAGAGCAAACAGTCTTGAAAAGACTGATAGGCCACGTTCAGCTTTTGTGGCTTGATGATAGAATTAATAATTAAGAAAATAAATCTATTCTATCTGAGACAACACTCACTAAGCCTCGTCAGCGTCTCCAGCAGACTCCGGGAGGTGATCCAGGTGTTCTTCCCGCCAGCGTGGCCGCCGTCCAGCCAGAACATGTCCTCGATTCGGGATATGAATCTGTCAACAAGCACAAATTATTTTTACATACATTAATTCATCATTCGTGCCATGTGGTGTGGTTCCCGGCACCAATACAAAAAAGAATAGGACCACTCCATATCGTTCCCATGGATGTCGTAAAAGGCGAATAAGGGATAGGCTTACAGACTTGGGTTTCTTTTTAGGCGATTTAGGCTAGCGACCTGTCACTATTTGAATCTCAATTCTATCATTGAGCCAAATAGCTGAACGTGACCCTTCAGTCTTTTCAAGATTGTTGGCTCTGTCTACCCCGCAAGGGTTATAGACGTGACCATATGTATGGGACCAGATTGTGTCTTTCTAGGGGGAGCCCTAGGTTCACCGATAACCAAGTAGATAAATAAGGTTCTTATCACAAAAGCTTCGAGGTTATTGCCCGAACCGCAATTTTCGATTAAAGAGAATAACAAGTTTACATACAAAGTTATCTTGTAATCTATATCTACTTAATATTATAAAGCTGAAGAGTTTGTTTGTTTGATCTCAGGAACTACCGGTTCGAATTGAAATATATTATAAATACAATGAATATCCACGCATCATTGTATTTATAAATTTTATAAGTACAATGATGCGTGGTCACCGAGCGATTCGCTCTAGTCGCTCGGTGGCCACGGATCATTGTAACATGATTCGAAACATCCGAGATAATATAAAGGTACGTTACGTGCGCGTTTAATACCTGCAATAAATTTATTAATATTATCACGCAACACGAAAGTTTAAAATCAATAAAACTAAGACAAACAAACGAGAGAATTAAAAAAAAATATTTCTTAAATAGCAGTGCCCGCAACTTCGTCCGCGTGGAATAGTTATTTTGGCCATCATTGAAGCCCTCAAGGATGAATAATTTTCCTCGTTTTTTTTTTCACATTTTCTATTATTTCTTTGCTTCGTATTTTTGCAGCGTGATGTTATATAGCCTAAAAACTTCCTCGATAAATGGTCTATTCAACACAAAAATAATTTAATTTTTCAATTCGAACCAGTAATTCCTGAGATTAGCGCGTTCAAACAAACAAACAAACTCTTCAGCTTTATAATATTATTATAAATAGAGGCCGCCCGCGACTTCGTCCGCATGGAAACCCTATCAATCCCGCGGGAACTCTGGGATAAAAAGTAGCCTATGTGTTATTCTGGGTCTTCAGCTACCTACATACCAAATTTCATGATAATCGGTTCAGTAGTTTTTGCGTGAAAGAGTAACAAACATCCATACAAACTTTCGCCTTTATAACAGTAGTAGGATTATAGATATCTTTATATCTCTACTAGCTGTCCCGGCAAACGTTGTTTTGCCATATAAATCACTTTTAAGTAATTTCTAGTTAAAAAATAAATGTTAAGTGTGGACAACCCTTAACACTTAGGGGTATGAAAAATAGATGTTAGCCGATTCTCAGACCTACTGAACATGCATGCAAAATTTGGTTAAAATCGATAAAGTCGTTTCGGAGGAGTACGGAGACAAACATTGTGACACGAGAATTTTATATATAAGAGATAAGGAAGGAAACATTAAAAAATAAAAGAAAAATCTTTTATTATGGGCACCCGTGCAAAGTCCCGGACATATTCTACGTAATCAATTAATAAACCAGGGTGTGCAACAAATACAAATACTTTATTTGCTATAAATGCGGTGCAATTATAGGTGTTACAAAGCATATACTCGTACATTTCGCGCATTTAACCAGTCATGGCATGCAAAAATACAGAAAATTTAAATTAAATGAAAATTAAAATTGAAATGAAAACTGAAAAAAAAAACATCGGCTGCCCGACTGACCTGACAGCGTGCGCGTCCCCCGGCGTCAGTGTGTGCGTGTAATGGAACTCGTAGATGATCTGGTTGAGCACCACACAACCCTTGCTGAACCCCACCAGAGTCAGCCGACTCTCGTCTAAGGCTAGTTTGTCACGCCACCATAGAGGGTCTGGGTCTCTGCCAAAAAAAAAATTAATATAAATTAAAAAAATTGAATTCAGATCTTATAGGGGACAACTGTATGTATAAGTTCTAAATTCAAATCAATTCGAGACTTAGTATATTGTAGTAACTTTTTTTATTTCACATAACCACGCAGATGTCAAATTTGTATTGGCGCGAAAATATTTGAGCGCGCCATTTAAAGTCGCGAACTTAACTGTCCGCAGTCCGCTATTACGAGAGAGATAGCAGGAGACATTTAGTATTTTGGATTTTAATTTTAATGTGGTAAGGTCGTTATTTTAATGAGTTTTATTTTTGATAAGTCGGTAGGTCGCGCTATTCTGCGTGGTCGAATATTACTGTAATCGCCTACAAAAAAGTAAAAAAAAAATCACACGTGAAATTTACATAATTGTTGTAATGGAAGACACACATAAGTACATAACTCTAAAGAGGAACGTAATTAAAAATTTTGGAATAAATACATAAATAACCTCGAATCACCTTTTTTTGGGGATTAGTAGGTAAAACGCAATATAATTTTACTATTCTCGTCTGTCTCTTATAACAACAATATGACAAATAGTGCTGCTATAGGCTGTCGAAAAAATTCAAGAGTGGATTTCGAGGTGAACAATATTTTTCTTGTGGAATTTGCGTGCTTTTTACCTGAATTTGGCTAATAATGGTGAGCAAGATAGAGTCTATGGATAGCTTCCATACTGTTATGTTCTTTCGTGGGAAGGTACTTAAAACACTATGGTCGAGGTTAAGTTAACAGCAGACTCGTATCCAAGAATGTAAAAAGTAAATTTCTTTCTTAAACAAAAGCAACAACATTCTTCTTTCTCCCCCTCTCTTTTCTCTCGCTTTGAGATTAAAAGAGATTTGTATTGAATTAATTTTTTCCCCCCTCTTTTCTGCTATATAAAAGATTTCTTCTTCTTCCTGGCTTTAGTCCCGGTTGCATCCTCACCACTCTGGAGAGGAGCCCGGGGTTAGCCCTTAACCATGGATTCTAGATAATTATGTTAGGTTTTTAGACGTAGCTATAATCGATGCTATTATAATTACAGCTAGATTGAAGCGGTGATAGAAGAAACTAAATTTAGAAACAACAATTAAATAAAGTGTGAACTACAGACAATAGATTTTTAATGGTATACCAAGAGATAACATTTTTAGTAACTATTCCTGTTACGTTGATTACAGATAATATTCAAGGAAAACTCTTGGTTCTTATTCTTTTAGGGTTGCAACCGGTCACTATAACATAACATAAATAAATCTCGCCTCTTTCTCGGAATGGTAGGCAGAGACTACATTTTTCCACTTGCCACGTATCCCTGTAAACTGCTTTCGCTTCATCCACATTAATAATTCTGTTCATGCAAGCTCGTCGGTTTTGGGTATACTTGACCTGACCTTTTGCCAGAACGTCTCCGATTAGGTCAAAGTACGTTCGTTTAGGCCTTCCCACTCCATCAGTCTCATTCACAGTCCCTCTTATGAATCTCAATCCATCATGATTGATAATGATAATTCGTTAATCAATGTTTATAATGTAAATTCAAAAGACTATATTTTTGCATGGCAAAAAACAAATGTTAGAACTGTAGGTAATATGACTCATTCATTGCATAATAAATCATTCATTCATGTAAGCCATTCAGCTGAACGTTACCGTTCAGTCACGTGACTATTGACTCTGTTTTCCTCGTTCGGGATAAAGACGTTATAAAATGTATGTAAGTCAAAATCGGCCTTCAAACGATAGTTACCAAAAATAGAAATCTCTTTAAAATAATAAAAAATAAATCTCAATAAAATACCACAACATCCATTGGAACTAAACCTACTCACGGTTCGCACCCTGCCGCGCTGCTAGCCTGAGCCGCATCGTTTTTTGTCGAGCCGTTCGAGTTGCTCTGACCGACGCCGTGAATAGACGCATTCTATGTGTAACAAACCATAATCTTTGTTTAAAGTTTCTATTCATTATGTATTAAGTATACAATAAAATTGTATGGATATGGATGTCGTAGAAGACGACTATGGGATAGGCTTTTAAACTTGAGATTCTTTTTTGAGGCGATGGGATAACATCCTGTCGCTATTTTAATAACAGCTGAACGTGGCCTTTCAGTCTTTTCAAGACTGTTGGCTCTGTCTACCCCGCAAGGGCATATAGACGTGACCATATGTTTATGTATGTATGAGTCTACATGAGAACGTTAATTAAGGTTTCCGAAATGAGATATCTTTTATTTTGATATTCTATAATGAAATCATTACATATATACCTACATACGTTATACGTAAATTCTCCGTATTTTCTCTGTCTGTATATATGTATGTGCTAATCTCAGAAACTGTAGACGGATTTTGTTCCTGTTTAAATTGTTGGAAAGTTGGTTTTCTGCTGAAGGTGTTCATTATCTTCAAATGTTACCAGTACGAAGCCGGGGCGGGTCACTATCTATACTAATAAAGCTGAAGAGTTTGGTTGTTTGAACGCGCTAATCTCAGGAACTACTGGTTCGAATTGAATAATTCTTTTTGCGTTGAATAGACCATTTAGCGAGGCTTTAGGCTATATAACATCACGCTGTAACTTTGAGGAGCGAAGAAATAATGGTAAATGTGAAAAAAAAGGGGGTAATCCTTGAGGACTTCAATGATGCCTAAAATAACTATACCACGCGGACGAAGTCGCGGGCACAGCTAGTTACAGTATAATATGTATAGTATACTTACATGCAAGTCTTCTATGTCGATTTCCTCGGGTAAAGAGACTGACGTCAAAGCCTCCAAAAGTTCAGATGTGGGCATCGCTTTCAATCTACTGCTCACACCTTGAAGTAACCTGCGTGGTAAGGAAAATTTAATACATACATACATACATATGGTCACGTCTATATCCCTTGCGGGGCAGACAGAGCCAACAGGCTTGAAAAGACTGAATGGCCACGTTCAGCCATTTGGCTTAATGATAGAATTGAGATTCGAATAGTGACAGGTTGCTAGTTCATCGCCTAACTAAGAATCCCAAGTTTGTCAGCCTATTCCTTAGTCGCCTTTCACGACATCCATGGGAAAAAGATAGAGTGGTAATATTCTTTTTTGTATTGGTGCCGGCAACCACACGACACATTTAATAGAATAGAAAATCGGCCGAGTGCGAGTCGGATTAGTAGAATAGAATAGATTGATTTTCAAAATAGGATACAAGGTATCACTTATTGACGTCACATCACTTAAATCTAATTATATCTACTACCGCTTCCAAAGCGCATTAGTAGAGCGGCGGGACAAACTATACTGCAGCACTACTAATATTATAGTTTCATTTTATTTATATATTTATGTACATCATGAGAAAAAATAAAACTTAAAATAAAAAGAAATTCAGTACAAGGGCACTATTAAAGAAATTTCTTCCAGCAGGCCCACGACAGGAAAGTGTAAAGAAAGGCATTGGCTTGTGTACATAATTAATAATACATACACTTACTGATATTAATAAACCTAAAACATATTATCATAAAATAACAAATATCAAATAAATAAACATACATGTACTACAATATTAAACATTCATTCATTCAATTTCTTCATCATAATTGTATTTGACTATGGTTGAAACATTACATAGTATAAACCGAAGTCGCTTTACGAGTCTGTCCCTATGTCTGTAAGTATTTTTGTTATAACCGCGAATAATATACACCAATAGATGGCGTTAAGGCAGAACACAAAATAAAAATAAAACATGTATAATACTGTTTTATCGACTGTTGGCTAAACTGATATAATACTTTAACATTATGTCCTGTTTTATCGACTGTTAGCTAAACTGATATAATACTTTAACATTATGTGCTGTTTTATCGACAGTTTTACCACTAAGCGCAGACGCAGGTATCAGCTACTAAATAGAATATACCTTTCTAGATGGTGCAATGCGCTGTGTGTAGGCGTGTGGTCGGGCACGCCGGCGTTGTTGCTTGGCACGAAGTTGTCGTAACAACTGAAGCTTTTGTACTCTATCCTGTAATAAAACAGAATTATCTCTGTATGTAATCTGATTCAAATATATATTTCGTATAGTATAAAAGTATGTACATTCAGTCAGAAAAGTATCGGGAATGGATTATTTATTTATGGTTCCAAATTCAAATTTTTGTTTTTTTTGTTGTTGTTAGATTGGCACAACTGTTTTCCATTTTGGCGCGGAGTTTGAGTTGCATCTGTTGTTTACATTAAATACAGTGCTATTTTTAGTTATATCATATCTAGTGTGTATTGCTAATTTCATAATGGATAAAAACATCGAACAAAGAGTTTGTCTTAAATTTTGCATTGCCAATGGAATATCGTGTTCGGAGTCACTGAAAATGTTACAGAAGGCTTACGGTGAATCGACTTTATCAAAAACTCGTGCTTATGAGTGGTACAAAGCGTTCAAAAGCGGTCGAGATGTGATGGAAGATTTGCCTCGCTCTGGTAGGCCATCAACGTCTGCAACTGAAGTTAACATCGCAAAAGTGAAGGAAATAGTGACTGAAAATCCTCATTCAACTTTGAGAGAGATAGCCACCGAACTTTCTGTATCTCACGAGTCGATCCGTACCATTTTAACTAATAATTTGGGTATGAAACATGTTGCCGCTCGGCTAGTCCCAAAAGACCTGAATTTTTTTCAAAAACTCAATCGCATGAGAGTCGCTGAGGACATGCTAGAACGAGTCAATTCCGACCCAACATTCATGAAACGCATTGTTACTGGTGACGAGACGTGGGTTTACGAGTTTGACATGCAAACTAGTCAACAAGCTTCGGAGTGGCGCCTTCCAACTGAACCGAAACCGAAAAAACCACGCCAAAGTCGTTCAAAAGTCAAAGTCATGTTGACTGTTTTCTTTGACTATCGCGGTGTTGTGCACTCGGAATTCTTGCCGGAAGGTCAAACGGTAAATAAGGAATATTATTTGAGTGTTATGCGGCGTTTAAGAGAGCAAATCCGACGAAAAAGGCCAGATTTGTGGAAAGAAAATTCTTGGATTTTGCACCATGATAATGCACCTTCGCACAAGGCCATCATTGTGAACGAATTTTTAACCAAACACTCAACAAATACCATCGAGCAACCACCATATTCACCAGATATGGCTCCAGCCGACTTTTTTCTTTTTCCTAAACTCAAATTACCACTTCGTGGCACCCGTTTTCAATCGGTAGAAGACATAAAAGAGAATTCGCGGCGAGAACTGACCTCAATTCCGGAAACAGCGTTTAAAAAATGTTTTGATGATTGGATTATTCGTTGGCGTAAGTGTATCGTTTCTAAAGGAGCATATTTTGAAGGTGATAAAATAAATTTGGATGAATAACAAACAGTTTGTGTATTATTGATCTTTTCCCGCTACTTTCTTGATAGAGTAGTATATATTTAGTTACAGGTTTATACACTACAGGTCGCCGGCGACTTCGTCCGCGTGGAAACCTATAACGGAACAATAAATCCCGAGGGAATTTCTGGATAAAAAGTAGCCTATGTGTTATTTTGCGTCTTCAGCTACCTACATATTATATTTCATCGTAATCGGTTCAGTAGTATATGAAAAAAGTGCATCACACATCATACAAACACCCATACATACATTGTATACTCACAAACTTTCGCATTTATACATATTACTAGCGACCCGCCCCGGCTTCGCACGGGTGCAAAATTATAAATGTTTATATATAAATGTTTTTATTATACATAAAAACCTTCCTCTTGAATCACTCTACCTGTTACAAAAAACCGCATCAAAATCCGTTGCGTAATTTTAAAGATTTAAACATACAGACAAATAGACTAAAATAGCGACTTTGTTTTATACTATGTAGTGATTAGTAGGATAACAAATCAAAATAACCGAACATATTTATAACATAACATATAATCACGTCTATCCCTTGCGGGGTAAACAGAGCCAATAGTCTTAATGATAGAATTGAGATTCAAATGGTTGCTAGCCCATCGCTTTTTCCAAAGCTTAGTCACCTTTTACGACAACCATGGGAAAGAGACGGAGTGGTCCTATTCTTTTTTCCATTGGTACCGGGAACCACACGGCACTGTACAATAGGTTACAATACACCGAGAATCATACCTAGCTGGCCTAACAACTAATATGTGTTTGTTGGGAAAGTTGTGGGAGAGCATGCGCGCCGTGTTCTCCAGGTTCCACTTCAGGTAGTTACGATTGTCCCTGTGCGCTTGCATCACTTCTGGGTAATCCTGGAAACCAACCAATATTATTTATATATTTATATAAATTTACATACATACAAAATCACGCCTCTTTCCTGGAGGGGTAGGCAGAGACTACCTCTTTCCACTTGCCACGATTTCTGCATATTTCCTTCGCTTCATCCACATTTATAACTCTCTTCATGCAAGCTCGGTGGTTTCGGGTACTTTTGACATGACCCTTTATCAGGACGTCCTTAATTTGATCAAGACACGTTCGTCTAGGTCTTCCCACTCCAGCCTTTCCCTCCACACTCTCCCTGTATATCTGCTTAGTCAACCTGCTTTCATTCATCCTCTCCACATGACATGGTTATATGTATACTTAGTTATAAATAAATGGTATATATGGGCGCTAATAAATCATCTAAATCCACGCGAGCGTAGCTGCGGGTAAAACCTAGTAAAATCATAATTCCATCATCACCGTGGACTTTGTCAGGCATATGGGATGAAAAAATATAGGATATGGCTACAATAACCATCAGAGATGAAGGTGGTTCACCATCGCGATGTCATTATATTATAAAAATTATGAAATCCCTTGAAACATCACCTGAACGTCCCCGCCGAAGTAGACGAGCGTCTGCGCCTGAAGCGCCGTGTGCGGGCGCTCCGCCGCCGGCTGGAACAGCGTGTCGTTGAGGCGGCCCTCGTGCCCCAACACGCGCCGGAGACGCAGCGGCAGCATCCTTACTGACGCCAGATTATCATCTGATGAATAATTATGGTGAATAAATAACTAGATCGTGGTGGAAAGAGGTAGTCTCTGCCTACCCCTCCGGGAAAGAGGCGTGATTTTATGTATGTATAAATAACTATTGACTGCATTATAAAATGTTAAATATAAGAGTAATAATGTACATTCGTCCATAGTCTAGATTCAAGATCTACATATATATTTGTAAATTTATGTCTGGTGAAAATGCTGCAGTATAGTTTTTTCCGCCGCTTCTTCTACATCTGCACTTCGGAAGCGGTAGTAGATATACTTACATCTACACATATAGTCACGTCCATATCCCTTGCGAGGTAGACAGAGCCAACATTCTTGAGAAGACTGATAGGCCAAGTTTAGATGTTTGGCTTAATGATACGATTTTGTATACCTACTTAATTATACTCAAGTTATGTTGACGTAATTAACGATAAATCTACCTTGAATGGTACAAAATAAGAATTTTGTAAATAAATCTAATTATATTTTGTTTAAGTTTAAAAGATGTAGACTTTGCCAATCCCGTTGGGACTTGTCAATGTTTATCACTGTGAAAATAAATTTAAAGTTTATCACTGTGTGAAAATATATGTAACTGTATGAGTCTTATCGTCAATCCATAACTTATGTCAACATAAGGGGCAGGCGTAATCATATTTATGATTAAATTTAATCCTAACTTGGGTAAAATTAAGGGTAAAATAAAACAAAAACCTTAATTAAACTTTTTTTATTGATAATTTAACAAATATGTAATATACAACTTTATAATTAAACACTACAATGATTTTGTTACTTATAAACAGGCAGTTCTGATACCTTCTTTTCAAATAGAGTTAAAAACTATTTGGTTCTGTTCTATTAAGAACAACTTGGAAACAAAAAGTTCCCTAAGAAGCTTTGTATTTATAGTTATTATTTTGATTTTCTGTGAATAAACTTTACAGCAGTTCAACTCTGCCACACAAAGACAGAAATATTTTGGTATAAGTCACAGATTTTTATACCACAACTGTGTTAAAAAAAATCATCATCATTTCCTCGTGATTTTATCCAATTATCATTTCATGGTTCTATTTTGTTTATGATGATAATACTTGGTGTCGTTCATGCATATTGTTATCTTCAGAGTTATATCATCAAGGCAGTTCTTCAGATCCTGCCGTAGTTCCCGCACTTTCACTCGGACATCCTCACACATCAGATTATAGCACATAGCTACTAAACCCATCCCTAATAACACGTAAATAAAGTTTATAACCAACTTCAAGTGTGAACCTCCTGCTGAATCAGCAATGTTTGCACCGGGCACAAAGTCACCAAATCCAATCTTGCATAAACTGATCACACAGAAATACGTAGAGTCTAGATAGTTCCATTTCTCCCAAGCTCCAAACATTATCGTACCAGTGAGAATGTAAAAAGATATCACCCATAGACAAGCGGTAGATGGAACTGTAATTTTCCTTTTCGGTACAACCTCCCCATCTTCTACTGGAATGTCTTCCCGTCTGCTGCATTCGTGAGCAGTTATATAACACCATTTGAATGTCTGGGCTAACACTTTGCCCATATTACAGAAGTATAACACGTAAATTGGAATGCCGAAGCATGCATACGCAATTGTAACTATTTTGCCCCATACAGTCTTTGGTATAATATTTCCATAACCAATCATGGTGAAAACTGAAAGGGAATACATCAGAGCTGCCGGAAAAGACCAAATATCTTCAGCGGATCTTCCGTTATAACCAGTGTGAACAGCTGCAGTGATGTTATTTTGAAACACTTTCAAAACTTTATTGACGCTATTCTCCCAAATAGTTTGGTTGAAAATGTTTTCTGAAATTGTTATATTCCATAGTTTCTCGGCACAATTTCGTCTCCATTGCTTCACGTCTTGCAGCTGTTCGTCAGGGTTGTCCTTCTCGATGTGCATGAAGCCGGCAGCACCCAATATTGCATAGCAAACAACTAGAGCACCAACACCCACTTGTGTAAACATGAAAGCTATGAATTTTCTAAAGCAATCCTTTATCTTCTCTCTTGGATCACTGCCTAGTGTGGAGGTGGAGTCCCTGCTCCTCATGGACTCATGGAAGCTCGAGTGGAGGGGATGATGTCGATCCATTGTATTTTGTGGTGATTTTAAGTAAAATATTCGTGATACCTCCGTCGCACGCTGACGCTGACTATTTCGGGACGCCAGTTGGCGAGCCGCCAAAAAAATGTTTGATTACAAAACATTGCAAAGTGTAAGATAATTCTGCAGTTTGCGTTATTCCTTTGCGGGATCGTTTCAAAGCAATAATATTCACGGTTAAAATATTAATTGTTTTACGAATAATTACGAGGAAACTATTTATATATAAGGCTGCTAATATTATTATATTCTAGTTATTAAATTAGTGGTTTTAAATTTGATTCAATAATAAGAATTAATTTCTTAGTAAATGAGGAACAAATTGTAACAAAATATTTTATTTATTAGATGCACTTACCATATACATAAACTTAATGATATTCAAGCACAACAATATTGAATATGTTTTAATAATATGGTCTTCCCCTGTAATGCATTCTTCATAAAAATATGTAGGAACCGTTTCAAAATCCAAATGAATTTCGGATTAAATTAATCACATGAATAAAATATAGATTTTCACAAAAACACAAAAATACCGAGTAAAGTGGTCATCCATCAAATGAGACACTATTTAACCGAAATGACATTGAGTGAGACAACTTTTTTTTAGTAATTCATTCATCAGCCATAATACAAACTATGTTTCTCCATATCGATTATGTTATACCACTCTAAATCTGTGTGTTATTTCAATAAACCAACTGTTGTCGAAATTGTTTCTTAAAGAAAGATCCTCCCAGGTTTATTAACTCTCAGTACATACATACATACATAGTTACGTCTATGTCCCTTGCGGGGTAGACAGAGCCATCAGTAATTAAAAGACTGAAATACCACGTTCTTAATGATAGAATTGAGATTCAAATAGAGACAGGTTGCTAGCCCATCGCCTGAAAAAAGAATCCCAAGTTTATAAGCTTATCCCTTAGTCGCCTTTTACGACATCCATAGGAAAGAGATGGAGTGGTCCTATTCTTTTTGTATTGGTGCCGAAACCACACGGCACTGTTAGTCCAACTCTTAGTCCATGTTAAAATTAATTAGGTACTAATTGATAAGATTACTTCCTAAATCCAGCTGAGATAGAAATTTAACCGACTCCTACGATTATTCGACTAGCTATGGTACTAGTTAACATCGTTATCGATTAATTCATTTTTTTTTAGTAACTTAGTTTTTATCTGTCAAACACAAAACCACACGTTTTCTTGGCGTTGTTTGTCCCGGCATTGAATTTTTCACTCCAATTTATCTTTGATTTCATTTCTTGTGATGTAAAATGTAGTGAAATACTTAACAGTTATCCAATTTCAAGTATTCATCTAGTTTTGTAAGTATTTGCATTGTTCTATTGTATGTAAACTTGGCGTACTTTTTCATAATGGCTGATCAATCTGTGAATTTATCAATGACAAAGGAAGCGATCTATCGAAATACGTTCGGTTTGTGACTCAGCATAACTTGTGATGGATTTAGGGCTCAAATCCATCGGTTTAGCGTGCACATGTGTGATTCTCAGCTGTGTCAAGGTCGAACCGGTGTTAATCAGGTTTTACGTTTGCAGACACCGCACTCCTTCGGAACCATGTAGCAGATACAATAGAGTATTATGATTTCTACAATAGCAGCGCCAATGCCACCCATATGACATGATGCAACGATAATTGGAGCACAATCTGGTCGCCATGGCTTCTCCCGCGCCGCCAATTTTCGGCACCGAGCCCAAAATGCTAATAGCAACCGCTAAACTAACTACAATCGACTTGATCGGCGGCATCAAGTGCCACCTCTGCCTTAATACATTTGGAAACAAGAAAGAATTTGACACTCACTATCTGAATCACAATACGGGGAGCCCTAACATTGTGTATACTTGTGTAGTATGCCACAAAGAAATGAATGCCTACCCAGCTTTCCGTAACCATTGCTATTTGATACATGTTGTGAAAGATAAATTCAAGTAAGTAATTTTCCTTTTACTGGAATAATTTTCTTATACATAAGACTGACATAAGACCTTTGGGAAAACTTTTCTATAGATTAGGTATATATAGATAGATGCAGTTTAAATTTTTATTCTGTTGTTTATAAATAAAGTAATGTAGTTCCGCATAAGGCATGTCAAAGGTCAGCGTGATAGTATGCTATCACTACAATTCATTGATAAAGTTGAGCATTAATGAAAATTTTCTAATTATACTCTTATTGCACCTATTTATAAGGAACTTATTCACTTACAAGTTCACCATATTATTATTATTATTACAAGTTAGTTCCCATGCTGTCTGGTTCCTGGCATCAATTTAAAAAAAAGAATAGAACCACTCCTCTTTTCTAAGGATGTTGTAAAAGGCCATTAAGGGATATGGTTATAAATTTGAGATTCTTCCTGTATTTGGATCTCAGTTCAATCATCAAGCCAAAAAGCTGAACATGGCATGTCTTTCCAAAACTGTTGGCTTTCCAAATCCCGCAAGGGGTATAGACATTATTATACATATGTATGTGTATATAACCTGTGTATTTCAATGTTCCACAGATGCAAAGACTGTTTCAAAACATTTTCAAAACACAGCATTCTACAGCAGCATATGGATACAATGCACAAGTTTGTTTGTGCAACATGTAAACAACAGTAAGTTGTTTGAATTGAAACTAAATAAAAATGTATATACATATTTATTTATATATTAGAGGCCACCCGCGACTCCATTCGCATGGAATCTAATCCCGCGGGAACTTGGGGATAAAAAGTAGCCTATACATATGTTATTCTGGCTCTTCAGCTACCTACATACCAAATTTCATCATAATCGGTTCAGTAGTTTTTGTGTGAAAGAGTAACAAACATCCATACTGAAATCTTGACATACTCACAAACTTTCGCATTTATATTATTTATAGGATATTTACTGCCACAATGTTCTTCTATAAATTGTCTTTCTTTCGATTCTAGATTCCCAAACAAGAAAGAATGGCAAATGCACCAGGTGACGCACAAAAGTGACAGCCCACCGTATGACTGTCAGATTTGCAAGCAGTCCATACAAACGGTTGATGACTGCGAACAACACGTTGACGAACACAGCACAGTGACATACTCATGTCCAATTTGCAACGAAACAATCCCAGACAAAAGCTTAACTGTTGAACATTTAGTCAAACATTTCGGAGTGCCCGAAGATATCATTCCGGAATCAGAAGTCGAAATTCTAGAGGAAAGTTCCATAGATTTGATTGGAATTCTCTGCTGTTACTGCGGTATAACTTGTAAGACGCGTTCGGAATTCGATCTGCATTTCATTGAGCAACATAACAAGAATATCATATACTCCTGCAATATTTGTGGCAAACAGTATGATAAATATAACACTTTTGGGAACCACTGCTACTATCATTACTCCAAAGGCAGATTCGAGTAAGTATTTCTTTTTTAACATGCATAATAAGATGGGGAAAAAAGAAAATAATTCATAAAAGTTATTGTAATATATTTAGTAGGAGTAATCATGGAATACTATATGAGGCAATAACTGAGATTAATTTTACAAAAACATGTATAACTTTGAGTTTCAATGTTAATTTCCCCACAGAACTAAAGATTATTGAACATTTCTCAATCTGCAAAAAACTGTAGTCAAAAAAAATAAATAATATAATTTATTTTTACATAGTCTACAAAAAAGGCTGATGATGGTAGCTTCATAGGGATATTCAGAATTGAGAGTATGTTGCAGATATACACTATACATATTTGCCACTTTATATAAATTTATACTTTGAAACTTTTGTGTTGCAAGATTATTAATGTATGCAAACGGGAATTAATTTAAACACACTGTTTTATCTTGACATTTCAACTGGGTATCAATTTCTTCATATCACTAGTCCAATATTCCTGTCGTTTCGACCGAATATCAATTCTCTCCATACCAATAGTCCTGCTCAGTTGTCTTACTAGTAGAACTACTGGGAATTTTGTTCCCAATCGACTTTTTATAAACCAAGTTAATTAATTAGAATAGTTATTTTGGGCATCATTGAAGCATTCAAGGATGAATAATCTTCCCCGTTTTTTTCACATTTTCCATTATTTCTTTGCTCCTTATAGTTGCAGCGTGATGCTATCCTAAATCCTTCCACGATAAATGGTCTATTCAACGCAAAAAGAATATTTCAATTCCAACCAGTAGTTCCTGAGATTAGCGCGTTCAAACGAACAAACAAACTCTTCAGCTCTATAATGTCAGTATAGATTTAATGACAAGTAAATGTATTTCAGGTGCGACGAGTGCGACAAGTCGTTCCCGCGGCTGTCGCTGCTGGTGCTGCACACGGCGGCGCGCCACGCCACGTCAGTACCTTCCGCTTTATATATCACTAACGAACGTTTAATGTAGACAATGTGCATTGGTCCACGATGTAGATTTAAGAGATATCTATATTTGTAAATCTTTTTTGTATTGTGCCGCCGTGTGGTTCCCGGCACCAATACCAAAAAAGAATAGGACCACTCCCATATCTTTCCCATGGATGTCGTAAAAGCCGACTAAGGGGTAGGCTTATAAACTTGGGATTCTTCTTTTAGGCGATGGACTAGCAACCTGTCATTATATGAATCTCAATCCTATCTTAAAGCCAAATAGCTGAAAGTGGCCTATCAGTCTTTACAAGATGGTAGGCTCTGTCTACCCCGCAAGGAATATAGACGTGATTATATGTAAATGTATGTATGTATATATATTTGTAAATTGACGTCCGATGAAAATGCTGCGTGTAGTTTGTTCCGCTTCTTTTACACATGCGCTATGGAAGGTAGTAGTTATAATTAGATTTAAGTGATGTGATGTCAATAAGTGATAACTTGTATCCAATTCTACCACACAACTAATTGGAAAAATATAGGTCCTCTTATGAATAAAATCTACATAAACAAAAAAGAACTGTTATTCACAGATTCGACACTCCAAAAGACCTGAAAGACCACCAAGCAGTCCACAAAACTGGTAACCTTTGCCAACACTGTGGCCTTCAATTCACCTCGCTGATGGCATGCGAACGCCACATACCGCTGCATCGCAAGAAACAGTATACATGTCCAGTATGCAACAGGAGCTACGCAGAGAAATATCTCGTCATGAAACACATACAACATCACTTCTCCTCAGTTTTACATCTATGTAAAATCTGCGGTAAGATATTCAACGCCAGGAACCGTCTCGTGCAGCACATCAAAATTCATTCGCAAGAACGCAGCCACAAATGCACTTTCTGTGGCAAGGGCTTCGTCAAAGAGCAACAGTTGACGCAACATCTGAACATTCACACGGGCCTGAAGCCGTTCCAGTGTACCGTGTGCCCGAAGACGTTTGCCAGCCAACCCAATTGGCACAAACACATGCGGAGGATGCACAACACTAGCAAAGTTACAATTGAAAAGACTGCTTATGGTACCGTTGGTGAAACGTTGAAAATGCAAACGCAGAAATTGAATAACAACAATTTGGTTAAAGATGATTTTGTTGATTCGACAAGCTCAGAAATGGAGTCTTATTCGTTCGTGGGAGAGTCTGATGATAGTTTGGTGGAGTCCGATGGGATAGATCCGGTGGCTATGGAGCAGGAATCAAAGATATTTGAAACAAACAGTGTGGAAACTAATGTCGATATTATCGAGAGTTCCGGAGGTAATAATATAGAACAGGAGACCATAGATGTGCCACATTTTGATGATTTAATGCCCGTGGACAGTGTTGATTCATTTGTGGCTGGTAAGATTTTTATTTGTATAATTTTTTTACTTACCTTTGGTACCCCGTTGAGTATGAAGTTCTTTATGAATGAAATTCATGTCCATCCACGTCAACTTAGGCGAAAATACATTTTTTTTTCAGTTCTGAGGTTAGACATCAAAATCGGTTTAGTAATATTTGAAGTAGTCACAATTTTGTAAAAATTCAAAGTCTTCGTCAGGTCTATATAATATGCGCATATTTTTTGTAAAACCAATGTCATGCAACTAATTTCGTAATGTAAATCTGGCTTAAATGTTAAAGTAAACTTTTTAGCCTTTGAACGAATTTAACAAAATCTATGAAGGTACAATTTCGAACCAATTGATGCTCTTACATTGAGGGAAAACATCGCTAGGAAACCGTGATCCGGAATGGGATACGTTTGCAGTATAGTTTGTTCCGCCGCTTCTTCTTTAATTACACTTTCAAAGCGCTAGTAGATTTAATTATGTCGTGTTGACGTCGCTTTGTGATATCTTAAATAAATCTCTTCACAATGTAACGTAATAATTTCAATTCCAGCCGTAACAGCATCAGCATTCGCCTCACCAACTCCTCAACCAGGCTCCGGGCCACCACAGGAGTACGGACCTGATTTCGGTAAGGACTCCACAGGTTTCCTAGACCTGGATGACCAGATACTCCCACACATAGATCCGTTGCTCACAATAAAACCGGACATGTATTCAAACGATTATAACTTCCAATACGAAAATTACGAACAGTATAACGACTCGAATGTCTATAAATGGGAGCCGATAATTGCTAAAGTATTTTCAGGGGCCTACGGGTATGAATCTGATGGTAGGATGTCAGTGAACACAGATATATTTTAACACCGATACATATATGTATGTATGTTTTATCGCTGGATAGACAGTTTAATGGAGAAAATTTTAATCGTTTTCACATTTGTTCACAATTATATAGTTTTCTAGCCCGTTGTAAATCAAATTTAGTTTTTATTTTTACTTTTATTTTGGATAGCTAGTTGTTATTTCAATACAGCGAAAATAACATAAATCCAAATATAATTCCCGTGATTTTGCTAAATAACAGTACCGTAACGAAAAATCCCGTTTTTTTTGTCAAGTAGGTACTCGAAACAATAAGCATTACAACAAATTCTATCCAGCATTTATGTATATTAAAAATCGGTGTGTATGTTAAGAACAGAACCATTTTAGACGTTGATAGTTGAATAGTATTCTTTATATCTATAGTGGCTAAACGGCTTCGGCAAACGAGATTCAACATCCATGCTTTTTTTTAATAAAAAAAAAAGATATTCGCGTTTGTCTGAAGCAGTTTTCCATACATATGAACTACCTCACGCCGAAACGATTATATACCTCATGTAATCCATAGGAGCTATTTTAATGTAACTGTTGTTTATACATTTTGTAACATATATCCCACCAAACATTAGATAAATGTATCATTATTCATAACTAAGCTACCTCATTTTTAGTTTTTTTTTAAGATGCGGTTTAGTGAATCGCCTAAGGAACGAAAATGTTTCGTGTGTCGGAGTGTTAGCTGAAAAACATTTAAATAAAAGTGTTTTTTTCGAAAAAAGAAAAAAGTTTTGACTTGTTAGAATGCATTTTTGTGTCCGAGAACATAATTTCAACAAAATTCGTATCATAATTGGGTTTCTAAAGATAGTTCCTTTTTTTTACTAATATTTGAAAACTTTTTGTGTACATACTTCGACTATTTTTTATTTTATTAATATTTTTTTTACAAAAAACAGTCGGTACAAATTTTTATATAAAAAAAAAAAGATTTTTAGCCATAACTAACACTCCTCCACACATAAAAATGTATAATAGTGTACTTGTGCCATTTTCATCGTTTCATTTGTTCTCTTGGCAGGTTGATGTAATTTTATAAATATGTAGTTTCATTGTATTATAGAATCGTAATGTGGTCACCACCACCGGGGTTGGCCACAAACGTTGACAAGGCATATGCCTCATCTATTCTCTTTTTAAATAAACTATTTTTTTTTTCTTTATTTCGTTATGGCAATCAAATCCTTCGTAAGCTTATTTTGGCCAGTGTCGAGTTTTAATTAGTCCTCTCATTGCTTGGCCATTTGAGACTTTTTGGGTCATAACAAAAGTAGTCACTAATCGTCGTAACTCCAGCACTCATGCCTGTCCATGAACACTTAAATATCAATAATTCACATTTTTAAAAGATTAATAGTAAAAAAAGCACATTTAAAAATATAAAAAACTAGAGGCCGCCCGCGACTTCGTCCGCATGGAAACCCTATCAATCCCGCGGGAACTCTGGGATAAAAAGTAGCCTATGTGTTATTCTGGGTCTTCAGCTACCTATATACCAAATTTCATGGTAATCGGTTCAGTAGTTTTTGCGTGAAAGAGTAACAAACATCCATACATCCATACAAACTTTCGCCTTTATAATAGTAGTAGGATTGCAGCTCAAACAACATGACGTTTGGGTTCCCGCCAAAAAGTTCTTCCTCAGAGTTCAACTCAATGTCTTGGTACTAGATTTTAATCTTATTTCACTTAGTCATATAGATCGATCAATGATTTATTTGATGCTACAAAACACGCATAAGTTAAAACATTGGTACATGAATGAAGACACAAATATTTCAAGATTGTTATACGCGTGTAACGAGCCAATTTATGTTTATTTTATTTGACTTTTTTTAACAAATGCGATTTTGGTTTAAAATGTGTTTTTTTTAACTAAATGAGAGGGAAGATAAGAAATAAGCCTTGTCAACTTTTGTGAATAATCCCGCACATCGCTCAACGATTGTATTCGTTTCAGATCAGTAATCGATTGATTCGATCCAAAGTTTTAGGCTAAGAATTTGGTGAAAAACAGCTTTGTAAATATTCGACTATATTTGTTTTGCGGCACTCCATAATTTGCATTTGAATTTATCTTCATTTGAGCTTGCTGTGGCGGCGGGGTCGGTCGTTTTTACTGCAAGGAAAAAAAAGAAAAATAACAAAAAAAAAAAATTTGTCCGCTTTCCGCCGCCCGCTCTTGCATTTCAATTCGATTCCTTTTTTTTATTATTATTATAATGAAAACCGCGTCGCAAAGCGACTCGGTTTTAGTGTAAGTGAATCGATAGTGCTGTGATATTTTATGTATATTTAGAGTTAAGAATTTTGAGTGTAACGTAATGAGTGAGTACAAAGATAAAGAGTTATTTATCATGATAAATAAACGATCTTCAGCCGACGGACGAACGTCCGGTCGCGATCCGGCCGCGCATACGGTGCGGCCCTCACAGTTGGTAATACAAACTTTAGGCATGACATGCAAAAGTCTCCCAGAGTTTCCATATGTATGCGCTAACAATGAATTTGGGAATATTTCCTCATTAAATATACGACACAGGTGTTACTTAATGTAGCAGTCGAATGCTGCGTATAAATGTTGTTAAAAAGATTTGATGAATATAAGATAATACTCCGAAATATATTTTGGAGAGAAGTATTTACAAGGAGGTAAGGGGTCTTAGTGATAAAACGTATCCAAAGACTGTTAGGTATTATGAGTTCTTTGAACTTAAAATTTGACTTATAAGTCGGGGATAATGCGGATAAAGTCAGATACGCAAAATTTAAATAGACCACGTGTGTAGCTATCGAAAATCATAGGCTTTGACAGGATTGACTAAATTAATGAGCAAGATTGGCGCCTCAGTCACATGCAGAGGGTAGTGGGCAGTTTGCAAAATTATAAAAAAAGAATACACGGCCGATATATTGGTGGCATGCTAGAGTCGGCGACTCCGTGCTTCATCAAAATTAAAAATTAGGTGGCGGCGGTTGATTGCGCGCGAAACGGGGAGATCTGGCAATTTGTTGCGGCACTTTTTCATGAGAATATTCTCATAATAAATGAATAGATAGGTTTAATGCCTTCGCTGATTATTATCTGACTCGAATGAGTCTTAATGATGGCAAATTCTTGCCATGTGGTAAGACAGTCTTCTATCCAAACTAAGAATTTGGAATTTAAAAATCGAATCAAAATAAAGATGGAATGTTCGAAATTTAAAATACACCGCGTGATCAATGGCCGCCCCACTTCGTGTCCGTTGCTGGGCGCGTGGAGTCGCGCACACAACGGATGCGCCTCATAAGCGCGCTGGAGCCAACCACTTCAGCGCGCGAGCTTACGACAGTAAGGTTACATAGCATAATGGATTCATAATAAAATAGTACTTATTCAAAACTTCTATAATCATAATTGGAATTGTACCATTTCGATGTAAAATTTCGTCGCATAGGGTGCACATTGTGCCGTTTTTTCGATAAATATTTAGGTTTGGAAAGGGTTTTGAAATTTAAAAAAGCGATTTTGTTATCGGTGTGCTAAGTGCGGAGTGCTTAATTTCGGTCACTAGCGCGTAAAATATACGCAACCGCGAACTGAAAAATAATTAAATTGCGATATTGGATAATAAAAATAAGGAATTTTAAGGTAAATTATTGCTATATAAAAAATTCAAAATCGCTTTTTCATCTTTGAATACACAAAAACCGCGAGTACATTTCAAAATTAGAAAAAGAAAAATAATATAGTATCGTAAACAAAAACCTCGATTGTTCCCTTTGCGACCGTATTTGTCCCTAGCTTTTAGGTGTTTAGGATAGATAAAGCACAGGGTATTGTGGTTCTATTTTAGCGGAAGCGTTAAAGACTCGATAAGTAAGACATCCGATATAGAAGGTTGGTAATACTACCCCAATACCCGCGAAGTGTAGATCCGATATAAATCTGTTTAATGTAAGTCTATCATCACCCACTATACGTTCCTTTGTTGTCTATGATAAATGTAATCGATTAACTCGCATTTTTTATACGGTGACCTTTTCTGTTTGAAAGTGGCGATGAATTAATTTTTTTTTGTAAAATTGACATCTCATAATGATTTTATTAAATAAGGTCATTGAGCTCATGGTAATTTTTTTTCTAGAATTATTTAGGTCGATGTGTGAAGTTTATAAACTATTTATTTTTTTAATAATCAACCGCCATCGTCGATTTCAGTTTCTTGTTATAGACATAATTATGGAGTATTTACTTTAAAACGGACCTTAGTGACGTAGATTTTTGGCCATGTTTCAAAATGGATTCGGTCACCACCGAAACTGCCAGTTAATTATCCTTAAACGTTGTCTTATACCTATTTCTACAAACTGATGTCCGTCTGTTTTGGTAGTATTGTAATTTAAATATTGTAAAAAAATTAAAAAAAAAACATATATCACGTATAAAATAAAAATAAAAAATCATATACCTATTTGCTGTTGCAAAAACTATGTGTTTGTTTTAAGTATGTTATTATTATCGTGTGATGATGATGTAATGGAAAGATGAAGTATTGAAAACTGTCTATTTTTTAGACATAATACCGTGAAAAGTCAAGTAAGGAATTGGTAAAATATAGTTTTTGAACGACACGACAGCACAAAACAAAACGTGGTAAATTGATTGAACAATTAGTATTGTTCAATGCTTGAATTGCAATGGTTAATTCTGTTTTCCAACAATCACCTCGTCACATGATTAAGGTTTGGTAAAGAACCCAGGGTTTTGAAACCTTGCCGACGACTAGCAACTAGCGGAATGAAGTCGGTCAGACCTAAGTCCGACGAAGTGGGCGGCACGCTGCACAGCCCCTTAGGATGTAACAGGAAAACACCATGATAACATTTGAAATCTAAAAAAATATCAAGCGTACCAGAACGATTTTAGTAGCATGTGGTATTAATATAATTTTTGTTTTAATATATTTAAATAATTAGCGTGACATCAGTTTAAAAATTACATTTAAAATTAATAGATGTTGAAGTATCCATTCAATGTTACATAAATACATAGTGCGAGAATTCTTTCGTTTAATTTTTTAGAGCTTCAAAATGCATAATAATTGGTTTTAGAATTTATATTTCGAAAGTCGAGTTAATGTTATTTTGGTATTGTGAACTTTTTGTACATATATACAACTATATACTTTACACCAATACGAAATGTGGATTAATATCATATTTAGTACCTCTATATCATTCGAACGTAGTGGCGTAGCTATTGAATGGTGCCCAGGGTTATTTAAGTTTTTTAAGCCATCTTAAGAGCCCTCTTTGAGTTGTAAATGATTAGTGTTTTTATTACTGTAAAAAAGAACAAATTTATAAAATATGCGCTCTATCGTATAGTTCTTCAAGTGTTTCTCGCAAATTAAGGGCATTATTTGAACTTCTTCAAATACGCATGCTTTTTAGCGCTATTGGCGCTGTTTAACCAACATTAGAAAAGGTGAAACTGTGTATCAATTACTCGCATATTTTTATTATTTGTGCGTATAAGAAATGCTTTTTAAAAAGGGATGCTGTAAATTGAATTGTTTGTTATGTGATATTTTTAGGGCGAAGAAATTGCGTCCCTTATTTTAATTCTGTCCGACTTGCCCCGTATCTTGCTACACTATTAATAATGCGCCACTTAGATATAGTAGGGAATATACTGTTAACACATGTTATTATTATATACAGTTTTTTTAAATGGTATCTCATTATATATTCTACTAATAATAATCGCTCTACAAGATAACTGGTAAAATGCCAACGACAATACTTCCATCCATTATTAATAATAGAAAGCAATAGTTAAGAGGTCACATGCATTATTAACTAATGAAAATAATTAGCGCGTTATGTCCGCCATTTATATTTTGTAATATTACGTACATTGTTTTAATACCAACTGTCAAAATGGTGTTATCGTCCCTTTTACTCACGTTTAGTGCCGGCCAAATTGTTTTACTTGTCCAACTTTGTATAACATACCTAACACATCGAATATTTCGTATATTGATGGCCATGTGAATGGTAAAATTTTCGATATTTAAAAAAAATAAATATCCCATACCCGAATGCCGTTTCGGTAATTTAATTTTTAATTTGTTGTAATTTTTATTTTGTTGCCGTGTGGTTCCCGGTGCCGTGTGGTTCCCGGCACCAATACAAAACAGAATAGGACCACTCCATCTCTTTCCCATGGATGTCGTAAAAGGCGACTAAGGTATAGGCTCATAAACTTGGGATTCTTCTTTTAGGCGATGGGCTAGCAACCTGTCACTATTTGAATCTCAATTCTATCATTAAGCCAAATAGCTGAACGTGGCCATTTAGTCTTCAAGACTGTTGGCTCTGTCTACCCCGCATGGGATATAGACGTGACGATATGTATGTATGTATTTGTTAAATATAAAAGAAATCGAAAACAAAATTGTTCACACTGGACAATTGACAAGTACGGATAAATATATTGCGTCGTTTTGACAGCTGGTACCTATTTGTAATATGATTTTTTTTCAAGTGGTCATACAAAATAATTTTGATTTATATAATAATCTTTTTTTTTTTATTAATCCTTTATACAATTCCCAATTTGTTGGTGTAAAGAATAAAGTCGGCTTTTGCTTATTTTTTTGACACGAAACGTGTAACTATACTTTTAGAGTTGTATTTGTGGAACAAGCTTCTAGTTGTAAATATATCGCTATTACGGTTTCTATATAATTACATCCTATATTGTAATATTATGGCGAATCTTGTATTGACGGATGTCGTAGAAGCTTTACTTCATGTTTCTTAGTTTTGAAATCGTGACATAAGCAGTACCACCGAATTCTATGGTAGAAGCCATAATATAGAACAAAATAAGTATATATAGTATCTGTGCAAACGAAGATGTACGAACATACCAGCAAATAAAAAAAACAAAAGAAATGAATGAATGGAGAACGCTCCACTTTAACTCCATCGACACGAGTTAGCTCTTAATATACTTAGCAACTACTATGTATTGTCAAAACAGAATTGAAATTTTGTTTTATCGAAAATCATTGGAGATTTTTTTTTTAACATAAAAATTGCCGAAGCGCAGTGTTAACAGCAATTTGCTACATCCGTCAATATGTGAGATCCGCTATATACCTTATAATAAATAGAAATATATTTGAATTCAATATTACACGCCTCCATAAGTAGAATAAAGACAGAAATGACGATATTTTATTGAAATAAATTTTGATCACATTTACATACTATCTACCCGCTTTAAATAAAATGTACAAATATAGATATTATATATAAAAGGCGTTTAATTTTCAAATGTGTTTCTATTTGACAAGTTAAAATACAAATGTACCGATCTACCTCCATTTGCCTCTACAGTTATATAAGAAATAGTTATCCATTTTCAACTTTACACTTTGATATACCTTATATTTTGTACGTTATATGAAACAGCTGATAGAAACTTAAGAGACATAGGTTTTACATAATGCTATTCACGTTAATTGTGATTTGAAATTTGTGCATGTTTACTTTCACTTAATGTAGATGCCAATCAATTTGAATGGAACATGTATTTGATTCTTAAACATTAAACAATCTGACTAGATTTATGGTTTTTTTTATCTATACTAATATTATAAAGCTGAAGAGTTTGTTTGTTTGAACGTGCTTGTGGCTCACTTGCGTCTTAAGGTATAAGAGTCAATGCAAGAACATTTGCAGGAGTTAAAAGCCACCAGTAAGTGTGACATATCCAATTCACTTGACAATTGTATGGGTAAATTACGGAATTGCATATACAGCGTGTAACGGAAAAGAGGTATCAAATGGTCCTTGAAATGTAACTATATTATTATAAATTCTATCATTGAGCCTACACCTGAGCGTGGCCTTTCAGTCTGATGACTGTTAGCTCTGCTCTGCCCGCAGGGGATATAGACGTGATTATATGTTATGATTGAAATGTAACAACTTTCCCAGAGAGAATATGGTTAAAAAAAATATTCCTCATTCAAGTGTGGATACTTAGCTGATATCGATCAGTTAACCATTTCAATTACACCCTGTATATTTTATACTATTTATAGTACACCCAGGTGGACTACGGCCGCTTAGTGGCCCATTAATGAATAGATAATCAGCTGTTGCTTAAGATGTCGCGAAAAATGGATGGGCGTGCCAATGGTCTTAGAACTGAAGATGTGGTTGAAGTATAAAAGTGGACTTCAGTTCCCAAAGCTGAGTGGCAGAGGGTCGGACTGGGGGAAAGCCCAGATGAGGGAGTAAATACGTGCGGATGAGTTAGAAAGAAAACGTTTATATAGCAAAGAATGGAGAAAATATCAGTAGGTAATAGCAATGAATATACTTCGAAGTTTTTAAATAATTTTATTCAAATAATAACAACTATACAATTAACACTCCCTCATTTACACATCCACTTTCACTTTTCATAATGAAAGCTTTTTATGTTTACTGTCACATTTTTTTTTACGAACTCATAAATAGGTTTATGTTTTCAGCGTTATATTACTAATTTATTATACAAAAATTATTAAGTATTTACACGCCTTTACTACTAAAATACTGTCGGCAGTATGGTTTCCGGCAGAGTACAATATAACCACTATCTCTTCCTGTGTCGTAGGAGGCGACTAAAGTAAAACAACCCTAAGAACAAGTTATTAAAAGCACACTTGGTGTACTATCGCGGGAGCACGTCACAACTTCGCCATATCATTTCATAGCATGTAAAATATCACTTGCATGCTGTCTCGAGTGGAAATTCAAAAACTAAGGTGACGTCAATAAATTAAACATTATTATATCCAGTCTCTTCCATCGTATATCCAGTGTTTAGAAATAAATAATCTGAACAGTGACCGCGGAGAATGAATGTTTATCTAAAGCGTTGTTTTTATATTAAGTTATGAAAGCTGCTTCCATATTGTGATTGCTACTTGCTAAATTTACAACTCACAGGTAAAACGGTTATTTTCATTAAAATATTTCGTATTTGGTTTTTTTTTTTCAACAACAATTTGTTTAACATAATTACATACACTTACACAGTCACACTATTTTTTCACAATAACAGTCTCTTCAAGACTGCTGGCTCTATCTACCCCGCAAGGGCTATAGACGTGACTATATGTATGTATGTAATAACATGCGCATAGGTAAACATTCATTAAAAAAAAAAACGGTAGCACAAGCGTT
Organism: Amyelois transitella; assembly: GCF_032362555.1. Lineage (NCBI taxonomy): Eukaryota > Metazoa > Arthropoda > Insecta > Lepidoptera > Pyralidae > Amyelois > Amyelois transitella. The sequence continues at coordinate 1,312,303 of NC_083513.1, read as the reverse complement.
TATCCATCATCACCCAGACACACATCATATCTCAATATAAAATAAAATAATAGTAATTAATTAACTAATTTGTACAGTTCTATACACATTGTCTGGACTCGACTCGACTATGATTTGATCAAATTTTTTAATTTCTTCTCTATGTACTGCACTCTGGTTACAAGTTTGTCCTTGGGATTGTATTCGGTGTACGGTATCTGTAGGACTTTGAAGCCCTGAAAGGAAAAAAAAAATGTGCTATAGACAATATACGTCATTATTTGTAAATAAAATTCTTTATAAATAGTGTTATTGTTGAATGTTTAGGTGATTAATGGTCCCATTTTTTATTGTATTAGTGTTTGTTGTTGTGTTGAAGGCCTGTAATTGACCATTTGTTTCTCATATACCTTCGTGGCGTGGCGCTATTTTTTTTTGTAAACAGTTGTTGGTCTTCCAAATAAATAAACTAAAAAGAAAAAAAAATACGAATTTTATAAGCTTCACCGATGTACTTGAGCAAAAGTCAAATTTTTTTTTGGCGCGAAAATATTTAATCGCGCCAATTGAATCCTCGAACTGACATACATACCTACACGTTTATATCCCTTGCGGGATAGACAGAGCCACCGGTCTTGAAAAGACTGAATGGCCACGGTCAGCTATTTGGCTTAATGATAGTATTGAGATTCAAATAGTGACAGGTTGCTAGCCAATCGCCTAAAAAAGAATTCCAAGTTTGTAAACCTATCCCTTAATCGCCTTTTACGACATCCATGGGAAAGAGATGGAGTGGTCCTATTCTTTTTTGTATTGGTGCCGGGAACTGCTGAATTGTTCGCTATTGTACTACTTATATGGGCAAGACAGCTGGGGACATTTGCTTTTCGATTTTAAGTTTAATGTTCTTTTAATAAGGTCGTTATTTTATTCGGTTTGATTCGGCAGTAGGCCGAGGCGACTTCGTCGGCCTCTGCGGCGCAGCGGTAGTGCGCTTGTCTGTGACACCGGAGGTCCTGGGTTCGAATCCCGGCCAGTGCATGATCAGAAACGAACTTTTTCTAACTTTTGTTTTATCTATATATAAGTCTATTATTTTTTATAAAATATAGCATCGCAGCACAAGTTTCGAACTTACTTCGAGGATAATAAATCAATCTGTGTAACTTTTATATATTTATTGATTATTTCTATCATTAAGCCAAACAACTGAACGGGGCCTATCAGTCTTATCAAGACTGTTGGCTCTGTCCACCCCACAAGGTATATAGACGTGACCATATATACATATGTATTTGTATTGATTCATGTACTCAAAAACGTATGAGCAGGTAGCGCTGTAAATACCTTGAGCTGCAACATCCTGGTGTAGAGCTGGTAGACCCCGAGGGGCACCACCGCCCTCCTGGTCATGTCGTGGTAGTCCAGACACAGCACCGCTATCCGGAATACACTGGAACAGTCGTACAACGGGCATTTTGTTACGGCATATAGTCATACATTCATATTGTCACGTCTATATCCCTTGCGGGGTAGACAGAGCCAACATGTAGTCATATAGTCACATATTAAACACTATCCATCATGAAAAACTATTTATACATACATACATACGGTTACGTCTACATCCCTTGCGGGGTAGACAGGGCCGACGGTCTTAAATAGACTGATGGGCCACGTTCAGATGTTTGGGTTTATGACAGAACTGAGATTCACATAGTGACAGGTTGCTAGTCCATCGCCTAAAATAAGAATACCAAGTTTATAAGCCTATCCCTTAGTCGCCTCTAACGGCTTCCATGGGAAATGAGACGGAGTGGTCCCATTCTTTTTTTTTTTGGTGCCGGGAATCACACGGCATTGTTATGCTAAAACTGAAACAATGGTGAAATACATACATATAGTAACCTATTTATCCCTTGCGGGGTAAACAGAGCCAACAGTCTCGAATAAGGCTGTAAGGCCACTTTCAGCTGTATGACTTCATATTTGAATTTAGATTCAAATAGTGACAGGTTGCTAGCCCATTGCCTATACGAGGAATCCCAAGTTTATAAGCTTATGTCTAGTCGCCTTTAACGACATCCATGGGAAAGATAATGAAGTGGTCAAATTTCAAATTGCCGAGAATCACACAAAACAATTTACCTTTTGTTGTTTACAGCCTTTTCTAACAGTACTGGATGGCATTTAGCGTCCACAGCGAATTCAGCATCTGTGTAAAATCATAGACACTTTAAAAACTTTTCATTGTTTTTTATAAGACATTAAAATTTTTTTTTCATCCATCTCTAAGTAATACATTTTCAGGGGGAAAAAGGAGTAATTATTATTGGGAAGGTACTAAAATTAATGTAATAAACCTTTAGTCTTTTATATATAAAGTCTTTTTTAACCTTCACGGGGCAGCCAGAGTCAATAGCCACCAAAAACTTGAAGGCCACATTTAGCTGGTAGAATCCTACAATGTAATTAAAGCTCAAGTTTATAACTGTGCAGGCAACCTTCTTTGTGTACGCTATAGCAACGGTTGCCATGGTTTTGTTGAGATAGAAAAAAAATGTCAGATATAATTTTTATTGTCAAAGATTTATATTTTATCTATATTAATATTATAAAGCTCAAGAGTTTGTTTGTTTGGACGCGTTAATCCCAGGAACTACTGGTTCGAATTGAAAAATTATTTTTATTGAATAGACCATTTATCGAGGAAGGCTATAGCCTAAAGGCTATATAACATCACGCTGCAACTATTAGGAGCGAAGAAATAATATAAAATCTGAAAAAAACGGGGTAAATTATTCAAAATAACTAGTCCACGCGGACGGAGTCGCAGGCACAGCTAGCGTCCAATATAGTGTTTTAAATTTGATAATTTCACTCCTCTTTTCTTCTTCTATCTTCTGTTGGAATAACTTACTTTGTGACTACACTTCCTACAACTGTTAAGATTGATGACTGCCTCTGTAGTACACTTGTGTGTGACACCGGAGGTTCGAATCCCGGCCAAGTCATGATGAGAAACGAACTTCATCTAATTGTCCTGGATTTTGAATGTTTATCTATATAAGTATTTATTATAAAATATACTATCGTTGGGTTAGTATCTCGTAACACAAGTATCGAACTGACATCGAGGCTAACTTAATCTGTGCAATTTGTCCCGTATATATTTATTTACCTTTACAGAATGCAGGAAGTATATTTGACATACAAAACATCCACAAAATCTCTTCATGTAAATACTCTTCGGTTCTAGTAATCTTGACCTTGAAACTGTATTTCTTTTTAAATTACCATCTATTATAAGAAAATCTACACTAATATTATAAAGCTAAAGAGATTGTTTGTTTGGTTCGAATTGAAAAATTCTTTTTGTGTTGAAAATACCATTTATCGAGGAAGGCATATAACATCACGCTGCAACTATTAGCGAGCGAAGATATAATGGAGAATGTGAAAAAATCGGGGAAAATTATTCATCCTTGAGGGCTTCAATGATGCCCAAAATAACTATTCCACGCGGACACAGCTAGTAATAAATAAGAAATAAATGTCTCTATAATCTATACTAATAGATTTATTTTCAAAATTGTATACATATAGCATAACTTAAATCTTATTATAACTACTAAGTACCTTTCCTCCACATCTGGTTTCAAAGCTTCAATTATCTAAAAAAAAAAAAAAAATTATCAGAAAAGTTACCGTATAAGAACCCCATGCCGGAGTTACACCCCCTCCTGAGGAACGCGTCCGCGGAGACCAGGCTCTTGAAGGTGTCCATGACGCTCTGCACGTAGGCCGCCTTCTCCCGGGTGCCGGCCAGCGGCACTCCCACCCAGATGTCTTCGGGCAGCCTTGGAGAGTGAGCTGGTAGCGTCATACCCACGTAGGCGTCTATGGTCATGAGTTTCCGACGGGCGGGGATCGGTATCTCTGGAAGTAATGTTGGAGTCGTTAATTTACAGATATATATATATATATATATACATATATATATACATATATATATCTACAGACGTTTAATTTAAATAAAAATAGGCTCAAACGGCTCAGAAGCATGGGTATAGTCTATGTTTAAAAGGATGCAATTGTTTTAAATGTCACCCTGTATATATATAATCATAAACTACCCGAAACCGTTATGTGGAGAGGATGAATGAAAACAGGTTGACTAAGCAGATATACAAGGAGAGTGTGGGGGGGGGAAAGGTCGGAGTGGGAAGACCTAGACAAACGTATCTTGATCAAATTAAGGACGTCCTGGTAAAGGGTCAGGTCAAGAGTACCCGAATCCGCCGAGCTTGCATGAAGATGAAGCGAAGGAAGTGTGCAGGGATCGTGGCAAGTGGAAAGATGTAGTCTCTACCTACCGCCTCTGGGAAAAAGGCGTGATTTTATGTATGTATGTATATACAGATAATCATGTCTATATCTCTTGCGAGGTAGACAGAGCCAACAGTCTTGACATGACTGATAGGCCACGTTCAGCTGTTTCTTGGTGGACAACGAAGAAACAGCTATCAGTTTTAAAAATATAATTAAAGATTATAAATATTTCATTTGTATAACACTTTGAAATAAACGTTTTTATTATTTATTATAATTGTCGGCGAACGAAGTCGCGGGCAATGGCTAGTAAACTAAAATTAATTATAAAATATTAAACTCTCTGCCCACCCCTCCGGGAAAGAGGCGTGATTTGTGACGACGGCCTCTGTGGCTCAGCGGTAGTACGCTTGTCTGTGACACCGGAGGTCCCGGGTTCGAATCCCGGTCAAGGCATGATGAGAAAAGAACTTTTTCTGATTGTCCTGGGTCTTGGATGTTTATCTATATAAGTATTTATTATAAAATATAGTATCGTTGAGTTAGTATCTCGTAACACAAGTTTCGAACTTACTTCGAGGCTAACTCAATCAGTGTAATTTGTCCCGTATATATTTATTATTATTTATTATTTTATGTATGTACTAGCGACCCGCCCCGGCTTCGCACGGGTGCAAAATTCAAAAAAAAATTATACATAAAAACCTTCCTCTTGAATCACTCTACCTGTTACAAAAAAACGCATCAAACTCCGTTGCGTATTTTAAAGATTTAAGCATACAGACAAACAGACTAAAATAGCGACTTTGTTTTATACTATGTAGTGATGTATGTATGTAAAAAGAAACTCACCACCAGCAGACAGCAGCTTATCAATAAAGTCCGGCTGCAGCGTGGTGGTGAGGTGGTGGGGCTCCGCTCTGTCCAGGATGAGCAGGGAGAACACCAGGTCCAGCCACGCCGAGGCCCTGGACATTTCGTTCTCCTTCAGCGATAGTGCCACCTGGAAATTATTGTTTTTTTTTTAAATAGAATGTTATATCCGAGTGGGATGTAAACACTATCCATCATTAAAAAGTATTAATACATACATACATACATATAATCACGTCCATATCCCTTGCGGGGTAGACAGAGTCAACAGTCTTATAAATTATTAATAATTTGATTATATATACGCTAGTCTGTAAGGTATGGGCCATTGACGCCTGAGAATAAATAAATTGGCGGCCCCTGTGGCGCAGCGGTAGGGCGCTTGTCTGTGACACAGTGGGTCTTGGCTGTTTATCAATGTAAGTATTTATCATAAAATATAGTATCGTTGAGCTAGTTTCTCGTAACACAAGTCTCGAACTTACTTCGAGGATAACTCAATCTGTGTAATTCGTCCCGTAAATATTTATTTATTATATAAATACATACATAATCTACCTTCTATTTAAGTACCATTATTTATACTGGGTAAATTTTTATTGGTTAAATAATGTCTCGTATTCAAATTTATTGATCACTTGATCAGTCCTTATCAGATCAGCGGATAGATCCTTCTTTTCGCTTTTTGCTTTATGTTTTTGTAGAACCGTTCCATCTCTTACTCGTGGATGCCGTAAAAGACGATTAAGGGAATGGCTAATAAACTTGGGATTCTTCTTGTAGGCGATGGGCTAGCAACCTGTCACTATTTGAATTTTAATTCCATCACTACGTTGTAAAGTTAAACGTGGCCTTTCAGTCTTGAAGACTGTTGGCTCTGTCTACCCCGCAAGGAATACAGACGTGTATGTATGTATGTAAAAGAGATGGAGTGATACTATTTGTTTTATATTTGCGCCGGGAACCACACGGCACTTCAAACAAATCAACAAGTCCATGTAATTATAGGTGTAGGTAGGTACATCACCTCGAACAGCTTCTCAGTATTTGGCGGCACGAAATCGACTTGCGCCAGAGTGACGACAGCGGCGGCCGCGCAGCCGGCGTGCGCGCGCGCCTGCGACCAGCCGCAGAGAGCCGCCAGCGCCGCCTCGTGCCGGTACTTCAGCAGGCCCAGCGACACGGTGATGGAGCTCACCGCCGCTGGACGATCCTCGTTCGATGGCAGACATTCTATTACGTCTCTGGTGGGGGAGTAAATAATTTGTCGACAATGAAATCGATACAAGAGTGTGGAGGGAAAGGTCGGAGTGGGAAGACCTGGTATCTTGATCAAATTGAGGACGTCCTGGTAAAGGGTCAGGTCAAGAGTACCCGAAACCGCCGAGCTTGCCTGAAGATGAAGCGAAGGAAGTATGCAGAAATCGTGGCAAGTGGAATGAGCTAGTCTCTGCCTACTTGCCTACCCCTCCGGGAAAGAGGCGTGATTTTGTTTATGTATGTATGTATGAAATTAATCAAAATTATTATTGTAAAATTGTTTGTTGACCACAATAAATTTAAAAAAATATATATATTTATTGCACAGAGTATATTAGAGAAACTACTAGATATTTTTCCGACATCAAAACAAAAATGACACAATGAAGTCTAAATTCTAGTCGTATCTTTTTCCTAGATGTACGTACCTACATGAATACTATATAGAAGTAATAAAAAAATGACTACAAATGTCCTGTTTTTCTTTAAGTACAATACAGTACATTCCAGACTAAGCAAGAACAATTAAAACCTACTTGCATATTCTATCGAGCAGGACCGGGTCGGGGAAGTTGAGCGAGACCATAGAGTAGAGGAGGTCAGCTGACTTCTTGAGGTCGATGACCTCAGAATTCTTCGTGATGTTGTGAGACAGTGCGCGGAGGAGCGGAGTGCTGCGGCGGCCTTTTTGTTGGAGTACTTTCATTACCTGTAAAGAAATTATGTATGTTTGAACAATCTGTATATCAAAATGCAAATAAAATAATTAAGGTGAATAATGGTTAATATTGTGAAGTTGACGTTGTTGAAGAAAATGCTGCAGTGCAGTTTGTTACCGCTTCTTCTGCACTGACGCCTTGGAAGCGGCAGTAAACTTAGTTTTTAAGTAATTTATTTGACGTCAACCAATGTTGTTAAACCATACGTTTTGACAATTATTAAGCGATATATAGTATCCTATAGCAATGAATAAAAATTTTGAATTAATAATCGTGATTAATCCACCAAAAATTATATTGACAACATTTATTTAATAAAACTATATTGTACAAAATACAAATGTACAGCGCAATTGGCGGACTTAATGCTAGAAGCATTATCTACCAGTCAACCATTGGGTCTGACAGAGAACTTGAAGTGGGGTTAAACTAAATAAATATACATTCTTCTTTTACCATTTTTTTGACGCAAGTAAACTGTAAATCCATATCATATTTTAGTTTTCTTGAATATAGTATATAATGTTATCGGTCAAAAGTACCCGAAACCGCCGAGCTTGCATGAAGAGAGTTATGAATGTGGATGAAGCGAAGGAAGTATGCAGAGATCTAGGCAAATGGAAAGAGGTAGTCTCTGCCTACCCCTCCGGGAAAGAGGTGTGATTTTATGTATGTATGTATGTTATCGGACTAGAGTGTGGAACAAACAGACATACAGACAAAGTTGCGTGCTCAACACCACATCAAGATGTTATCAGTCAAGAAGCTGAAACATCCTCTATGTAACTAAAAAGATTGACATTGTCTATGGAAACCAAAAAGCTGAATAGACCAAAACAGGTTTATACCTTAATCATCTGTGGCAGTGTCAGATTGGAAATCAGCCTGGCAGCCTCATCATCACCAGTGATACCCAACACCGTGCTCAGGTCCTCGGCCATGGTGAGCGAGCTCATCGCCTGGGCGGTGGGGGTCCGAGCTAGGATCCGACACAGCTTCAGGAAACGTGGGTCCTTCTCAAAGTCACCAAGCTTCACTTTGTTGCTGCTTGACCATTCTGATAGGATTGAGACCATCTGGGAATAAAAGTTAATTCAAATTCAAAATTTTTATTCATTATTATAGGATACTTCATATCGCTTAATAATTGTCAAAACGTATGGTTTAACAACATTGGTTGACGTCAAATTTAAATCATCATTGCGCCGTGTGGTTCCCGGCACCAATACGAAAAAGAATAGGACCACTCCAACTCTTGCGCATGGATGTCGTAAATAGCGACTAAGGGATAGGCTTACAAACTTGGGATTCTTTTTAAGGCGATGGGCTAGCAACCTGTCACTACTTGAATCTCAATTCTATCATCAAGCCAAATAGCTGAACGTGGCCATTCAGTCTTTTCAAGACTGTTGGCTCTGTCTACCCCGCAAGGGGTACAGACGCGACCATATGTATGTAGTAGGCCAAGATCAGCTTTTTGGATTAATGATAGAATTGAGATTATAACAGTGACAATTTGCTAGCTCAAAAGAAGAATCCCAACTTTATGAGCCTATCAATTAGTCACCTTTTACGACATCCATGGCAAAACGATGGACTGGTCCTATTCTTATTTTTATTATTGGTGCTGGGAACTACATGGCACTATCTTTGTACGTATGAATATTACCTTCAATGCATGCCGCCGGGATACAATAGAGTTTTCAGCGACCACAAGCAAGCTGTTCACATCCGTTGCCTTCGTTATCTGCATGTCCATCTGTTGTGATTTACTCTGCTTCACCGACTTCAAGCTGGGCTTCCGCTTGTCTTCCGTATCTGGGTTGTTTAGAGAGGCAAACGCTGCTGCTACTAAGCCTAAAAAGATTAAAATAGAGTAATCAGTGAAATTTTACAATAGTGGGTCAACTTTGAAATTTTTTTAAGAGTATTGTATTTTAAAAAGAAGCTACAGAAAACATAAATATATTGAAATATTATATATAAATTTTAACCCCTTTTGCCTGTTGTATATATGTCATTGCAGGAATTACACAACACATTAATAGCTCTTTAATTCATATTGCTTCTTGCTAGAATTTTTAAAAAGGCTTACAATTTCATCCAAGGCCTCTCATTTTTATTTACTCTCATCCTAATTTATTTATTTGAGTATACATACATACATGGGCTTAAGATTTATTGATTTTCACAGCTTAGTAAATATAGAACCCATAGCTCAAAATCTGCACAACACTATTTATAAATTGCACTAGTATTATGTGTTTTGTTTTAATGCTGGTACATTCTAATAATTTGTCAACACCAACCTTTACTACCTATATCCCCTCTATCATCCTCAGATAGTGATTTGGCCTGACTATCCGACACTCCTCCGGTACCATCCAATTTATCGTTTCTGAACACTGAAGCCCCTGGACTTGAGTATTTCCTCACGAATGCACGGGCGCTTAACCTCAAAATGAAGGAACCGCTGTATTTCAGCATCTACGGCATAAAAAAATATATATATTTGCTGCATGTCTAGGAGTCTTCACAAGCTTCAAATTTCCGTCTTATATGTAGGGCAAAATAAAAGAAATGTTAACAAAAACAATCAAAATATACATTCTTACATCACGACTCAGAGAATAATATTTATCACTAAATAAAATAAATAGTTGTTTTTTAAATACCTTGTGTGAGATTTAATTAATTCAATTTTCTTTCTTTTTTAGTTACCTTGAAATCATTTACAAATTTATTTAATAAAAAATATTCGATAAATTAGGATAGGAAGAAATGACGAATGAATGACAGTGACTGAATGTTCCAGCTTCAAAATGACATTGAGTGACAGATGTGGGAAACATGTACATGCATGCACAAATCGATCGATTATGAAATAGACATTACAGATCAAAAAATATTATAAGAATGTGTGTACTTATATAAATTTATATTGGTTACTTAGCATAAGATCTTCACAAATCTTCTTTCTGTAAATTAACTAAGTTCTAACATATTTAATCTTTAAATTTAAGATTAAATAAGTGAAATTATACCATGTTTGGGCTGGTGATACCTCTTTGAAAAGTACATACACAATGGCCTATTTTCATGTTGACTTCGGGAAATTCTTATATTGCTTGGTTCGGTACACTACTTAAGGAACATAAATTCTAAATTACAGTTTCCATAAGTTGTCTTACGCCTGATGGACTATAATGTGGCAATGCTGCCAGCCTTCTGGTCACTTTTACTCGGGATACCAATCTGCTGGGTAGGCATTTTAGGTTGTAGCAATACATAGTAATAAATAAATTGATCGTCTACCTCATGTTTACATTTATCATTGAATGAAATTAACTTAATCTTTTAATGCCTATGAATAAAATTATTTATTTAGATATCGATTGTAATTTAGCAGCATCTGGAAAGATTGGTTGCAACTGCAGCCAAACCTTTTCACATCACTATACTTGAAAATTGCAAGACGGTTGTGCGTGGGAGATTTGTTGTGATTTTTGTTGATATTTTAGGAAAAACAGTGAAACCGGTGCATAAAAGTATGAAATTGGTAAGCATATATGTTTAACTGCTTTGTGGCGTTTGTATTTTGTCAATTCTTTTCAAAATTACTTACAAAATGCACATTTTCGTAGGTTGGACTCTTCAACTCGTTTTGTGACTCTTTTTGATGCAGTTTTATAAATTTTATCAGTTTGGAGTCCATATTTAAATTAATACGATGTTATCCGAATGTTAATATTGTTCGTTTTATGCAAGACGTGTAATTTTGTACAAGAGCATTACTAGGGTATACTACCTGCCCATAAATCAATACAAATATTTAATTCACTCTACCTTCCATTGTATACCGCTTCTCTCTTGGGTCCTATTTGGTTTTCTCTATTATCTATGTCAATAATCGATATTAGAATCACAAGGCTGAAAAACCAATAAGAAATAAACAACATTAAAAAAATAATTATAATAAGCTTTGTATTTTTGAGCATTATGCTCACGATCTTTTCTAATTTACAAATTTCCAGTTCGATGCCCAACTGTGGAAATTGTTTGCAAGAAGAAGCATCTTTCTATTTCATCTAATATTACCATACCTGAAAATGGCACTGTAAAAAAGTAAACCCATCATAAAATGACATAATTGACATCCAAATTAAATTACACTTTAACTGTTGGTAACAATGGTTTAAGGCAAGTGGAAGGACATAGTCTTAGGCTATCCTTCCGGGAAAGGGGTGTGATCTGTGTTTGTTGGTAATAATGGAAAACAATAGTTATTCCATTTGCCTGTTGCTTGGGTTTACATACCTACATACATAAGGTCATGTTTATATCCTGTGCAGTGTTGACAGATCCAACAGTCTTATTTTAACTGTCGTGGTAAGCTATGGAATTGAGATTCAAATAGTGACTGGTTTCTAGCACATTGCCTGCCTTTTCAATAGTAAAAGTAACCTATTTTAGCAGTCTGTATATTTTATAAGTGTGGACTGGGTGAGCTGTGCGGTTCTGCTGTGTGGTTCCTGGCATCAAACAAAAAAAAAAATAGGACCACTCGCATCTCATTCCCATAGATGTCGCAACTTAGGGGTAGGCTTATAAACTTGGGATTCTTCTTTTAGGCGATGGGCTAGCAACCTGTCACTATTTGAATCTCAATTCTATCATCAAGCCAAGACTGTTGGCTCTGTATGAAGAAAACTTATTTAAAATGAACTCAAAAGTAAAGCTTATGTACTTACAAAATAGCGACATCTGCAACCATAACTTGGAAATGTGTGTGCATCGTGCATTTTTTATTCATGCACCTTTATTGTTCAACCATGGACACTTCAAATTCTAAATTTTTATTCATTATTATAGGATACTTCATATCGCTTAATAATTGTCAAAACGTATGGTTTAACAACATTGGTTGACGTCAAATAAATTACTTAAAACTAAGTTTACTGCCGCTTCCAAGGAGTCAGTGCAGAAGAAGCGGTAACAAACTGCACTCAAATGCCTGTCTTAACTCAGGTAGATCCTGTATCCAGCCACAAACTGGCTTCTAGTAAGTTCCCGCAGACATATAAGAATTTTAATGAAGGAATTTTTTTGTTTATATATTTTTTGTTTAGAAGTTTTGTGTGCTAAACTAATAATTGATATCTTGAAGCTCCCACATTACTGTGCAACGGAAAAGAAAAAAAATACGACGAAATTCGGGATTTTAAAAGTGATTAAGTTATTTTTTAGTCTTCTCTATGCCTTTTTAACAGTCCATATATTTCGTCTAGTGATGTGACATGTTTATTTTTGGCCCAAGTTGATTGATAGTGAAGTCTGTTTGAGACGAAATAGGAATCAGTCTAATGACGGCGCGGAAATCCGTTCACATTGATTGTGATCTTAATTCTTAAAATATTTTATTTTGAATGTTCATAAAGCATTTAGTTACTAATTTTATATCAAAAATTTTATACAAACAAAAAATAAAATTAAAAAAGGAAAATTTTATTAAAAATAAATTTTATAAATTGTACAGTCCCTAAATTGTATCATCGTGCGGGAGTGTGCCCAGAAGGCTGGCAGCTTTGCCATATTAAATGACAATGCTGATTCTCCAGCCCTCAGGTCACGAGATAGCTTACCCACGATTTTCGACGAGTTTCTAACCCAAAAGGCTGATTGTATGATTTTCGTGGTATGGACCATGTATATTTTTTTATTTGTTACAGGCGGGGGCTGACGGCGCAGGAGCGGCTCACTGAGGCGCCCCGCACCCCGCCCCCTCCCGAAGTATATGGTGAGTTTATTATAATATCTGGAGTATAAGTTGATCCAAAATGTTAAAATGTACAGACCACCAAATAATTTGATTGTATGGTTGTCTGCCCTCGAAGCGAGGCACGCGCGACGCCGTTTTTATCGCGCGGAAAACTATCGCTATCGCGTTTCACGTCATAATAAAAAGCGAATCAGCGATAGTTTTTCGCGCGATAAATTCGGCGTCGCGCGTTTCATGCCGCGGGATTTCTGGTACTTCTTATTTGACATCCACGTAAAAAATTCGGTGGTCCTTCTTTGTTCTGTGGGAGACAGCACTGGATAGATTTTCGAAGAAGTTATTTTTTTTTTTCTTCAAAAGAATTTGTTTTCCTTTACAGAAATAAGGAGTCCATCGTTCGTGCAGTTTTGCTCAAATGGATCACATACCAGCATCAGCTGACCATAAAAGGTAAGAACATGTTTCATTTACAGTCGTGGCGGATTTTAGGAATCGGGGAATACCGCAAAAAAGCTAAAGGAGATTAAGCGGAGACCCGAGTGAGAAATTGAGTGTCTAGCAGACGTAAGAGATTCGGAGATGATGATCGGTATTTTGATCAAATTGATTGATCGATTAATCCGACCAAATGTGAAATGATTATAGGGGTACCAACATGCGCATGGCCTTGAAAAAATAAAAAATCTTTACAAGCCTTTCTTGATTAGGTTAGTATAGATGCTTAGATGCTCTGTGGCACTTCGTCTTATGTATACTTGATGCTCTGTGGCTCTTCAGGATTAGTCTAACCCTTTCTGCCGCAACCATAGACGAAAATGTATGAAATATTCATTGCGGATGCAGATAAAATGCCGCCAGAACATAGACAATCCACCGTAGACTGCGATGGTTTATTTTGTAATTCGCGTGCCGCCGTCTCGATCGATACCATGGGGATTTGGGTTCCTTTGCAATGTATTGCTTGCCTTAAACGAGTACGATGAACTTTTCCAGAGATGACCAATTTTCAAAGTACCCGAAACCGCCGAGCTTGTATGAAGAGAGTTATGAATTTGGATGAAGCGAAGGAAGTATGCAGAGATCGTGGCAAGTGGAAAGAGGTAGTCTCTGCCTACCCCTCCGGGAAAGAGGCGTGATTTTATGTATGTATGTATGACCAATTTCCAAAAGATTTTTCATCAAAGCGATCGTAATTTGTCACAGATAGATATTTACGTATTAAAATCATAAAATTCCATATGACTTTTGAATTATAATGATACTGCTTATGTCAGTATGACATACTTACTACATCGATCGATAAGTTAGCGAGAACAATAGGTTAAAAACAATGAAAAAAAATCTCAATTTTTTTATACATCAAATACCTTATTTCTTTTTCTTTCGATATAATTAGTTTTATTATCGAATATAGAAGATCATCAAAAACGCATAGAACAAAACAGAAAAATGTAAACCGCCCTTAACCCTTTGGGAAAAACTTAATTAAGTTAAACCAATTATTTTTTTTAAACAGCTTCACATTTCTTATGTTCGTTCATTCGATACTTAATTCAACACGAACTTTATTTGTAAAGTCCACGCGTCATTCCCTAGCCGATTATTTCGAAGTCCCATTTCGTACCCTCCGGAATCGAACGCGGACTTGTGGCAATGGCTCTCGATACATCACCGGGGGGTTCCGGTCCTAGGTCGGGGTGCTAATGGCACGTCTATAGGGATATATAATAATGTCATTCGTCTTTTAATATGGAACAGGCGCACCATGTTTTTATTTTTGTTTATGTGTAAAACTAGCTGAGCTCCGGGTATTGGCTTCCGCGGAAATTTCGTTTTTATTCTACCTGTGTACCTACTGAAAAATTCATCAAAATCTGCCCAGTAGTTTTTGCGTGAAAGAGTAACAAACTTACATCCACACATTCGTACAAACTTTCGCATTTATTATATTAGTAGGATTAGTAAATCTTGATCCGTTTGGCAATTTTGGCGTGGAAAGTAACCAACACACAAACACACACACAGTAACTCCAAAACCTTTGTATTTATAATTTTAGTAAGAACAATGAATATAGTCCAAAAGTCGTATACTGTGAAAAAAAATGTGCTATCGTCACAAATTTTAAGAATAGTAGCATCCAAACTAGCGTTCATGAAAATGGAACGTTCACTAAAATAATAAAGAAGTCTATGAATTCCTCAACATAATGATGAATAACAGAAACCGTCCTTTCACCCCTGCTCGCGTATCGTAATTTATCATCATTCTCGCCATATGAAGTAACGAAGTTATCAACATTTTAGGCCTTCATCCACTAACGCGGGCGCGATACTACGGATATTAAAATATCGACATAAGATGTAATATATATGTATAATCTTTAATTAAAAGTAATACACGCAGGGAATGCGTTGCGTGACTTAGGGGTAGCATACATCCTCTATTAAAAAAAATTTAATGAGGTTAACACCCTCTCACCCTAAATATAATTTTAGTATTTACTTTTATAACTGAACCCATCTTTACAAAACAATACAGTACAAATTATTCTCATTGCCCATAAAAAGTATATAATGTAGTAGAAACATACATAATGAATATGTTCAGCAAAGCAGCAAAAATCTTTCTATTTGTTCACTAGAAAAGAGCGAAAATCAATTGGAGTTTTCTGAAGATGGGAGAACGTATATTTCATGTCGCAGTTTTTTTTTTGTTTTAAAGGTCACAATTGAAAATCAATGTATTGCTTGCGTACCAAGCAATAATATCACTGACTTTATAATATTAGTATAGATTATAATATTAGTTTAGATTGATGTTGTGTGTTTTGTAGCTCCAAATAAAAATTATGTAT
This sequence comes from Amyelois transitella, assembly GCF_032362555.1. Classification (NCBI taxonomy): domain Eukaryota; kingdom Metazoa; phylum Arthropoda; class Insecta; order Lepidoptera; family Pyralidae; genus Amyelois; species Amyelois transitella. The sequence goes on along the minus strand of NC_083513.1, from coordinate 1,296,506 downwards.
CTACCTACATATATAAACTAGCATCGATTCACTGGAATTACAGTCTTATCGGAATGAACCCACCCTCACCTTGGGGAATGAACATTGAACCACCGATGGGATTATCTCGAATGTCGCTTCAAAACGCTACGCAGTCGGCCTTGTCGCTTATTAATCCGATTATTTTCATATTTGGACATGACACAAGGGGTCAATCGGCGCAAAACGACGACTCCATATTTTTTTTATTTTGGTGTTCTTTGGTTCCTGATAAAGGTAAGCTGTACGGTAAACGCCAGGCTCCTTGTAAAAAAAAAAGACATAATTTTTTAAATACATATTATGAGTACCTACATGAGTTCCATCCATAAATATAAATATAAAATTACGCCTTTCTCCTGCTAGTAGGCAGAGACTATATCTTTCCACTTGTCACGATCTTTGCATACTTCTTTCACATTCATAACTCTCTTCATGCAAACTCTGAGTTCCATACATGTACGGTGCAATTCCGTTTAATGGTTGAGCAAAATTTTCAATCACTAATTCCCTTTAAAATACTGGTTATCATCATCATCCTCCTGGCACGATTGCGTCATCACCTCTGAACGTAAAGGGGCATGATATTTGACGCGTCGGGGAATGATCGCAGGGCATCGGTTAGCAATCAAACTAATGTACTTCTCAGAAAAAATATCATTGGAATCCCTTTAGTAGTAATCCCGTAGTTTCAACGTTATATCAGCAGGAAGATTTAAGTAAGTTGTCCTATATTTTGCGTCATAAAATGTTAACATACAATTCAGTAGCGCGAATCAATTCATACTGTTCACGTGTTGCTAGAATCACGTTCTGCATCGTGAGCCTGCTCACGTGATTTGGTCTCAGAATTAGTTGTCTCCTTGTGCTAAACCATTGTAGGGTTAATAAGAGGTTCTAAGCAAATTGGGGGCTTCATATTTCTTGTCCTCTAAAACCATGGACTAGAGTCATTATAGAAACATTTGGATTTCTGAACAACGACTACAGCTGTTTCAGGACGTCAATTTTAGAAAATTCTGCCAATATTACTAAACTTCAAATTCAACTTGATACATTCATACATCCTACTAATTATAAATGCGAAAGTTTGTATGTCAGGATGTCAGTATTGATGTTTGTTACTCTTTCACGCAAAAACTACTGAACCGATTACGATGAAATTTGGTATGTAGGTAGCTGAAGACCCAGAATAACATATAGGCTACTTTTTATCCCGGAGTTCCCGCGGGATTGATTCCACGCGGACGAAGTCGCGGGCGGCCTCTAGTATATACATAAAATCACGCTTCTTCCCCGGAGGGGCAGGCAGAGACTACACCTTTGTACTTGCGACGATGACTTGATACCATGACTAAGAAGTTAAATCAAAACATTATCGGTAGTTCTCGAAAACGAAGCGAACAATTCCTATTTATTTATCTACACATACTCTATGTATGATAAACTTTGACAGTTGATACGTTATCAGCTCGTTAAATGAACCGGCATAATTTCACCTGCTCCGCGAAATGATAGACTGATGACCTTTTGTTTCAATTTTCATGAAATCGATAGATTATATGGAATTTAGGTTTCACACACTAGGCTGCGTGGTTCACACATTAGTTGCCTCCGATACCCCGGATGCCTCGGATACATTTTCATCATCTTGGGTGTATTTTCATAACTCACTGAATGATGAAAATTTATTTGACAGGAATTGCAATTTTATTTGCCAAGAGTCATAAAAATCTCGTTTCTAGTTAGTCAAGGACATAGTGGATCAGTTTTAAAATTGGACCACGCCTAATACATCTGTGAAAACCGCACCCAAATCGGAGCAATAGTTTTCGCTTTATGCGAGTACAAACATACAGACAGAAATTGTTATAATCACCATTTTTGACTCCTGTTAGTTGGGAGATCATCCATATCGATTTTTTTTGTAATATATTTTCAATTGCAGACATCGGTCAGTTATTATTATACAATATGTTTAGATTGTACTGCATCTGATTCTTACAATATTTTTTGACCGATGGTTCATGGCTGGTCAATTAGACCTGCCACGAATGCCTACAATATTGCGATATTGTATCGCATATCTTGTACCGATTCAATTACAAGTTGTTGCTCTAGTTATGCGCTTAAGGTTTTGAAGATATATCATCTGACTCTTGATACCACTTGTCATCTTTTAAATATGTAAACATAACATTTAATCACGTGTTTATCCTTTGCGGGGTAGACAGAGTCTTGAAAATAGGCCCCGTTCAACTGTTTGGGCTTAAAGATTAGAGAGAATTGAGTTTCAAATAGTGACAGATCGCTAGCCCATCACCTAAAAGAGGAATCCCAAGTATGTATATATATCGTAAAAGGCGACTGAGGGATAGGCATCCCTAAGTCGCCTTTTACGACATCCATGGACTTTTCCATGGATGGAGATGGACTGGTCCAATTCTTTTTCTATTGGTGCCGGGAACCACACGGCATTAGTAAAAAAAGAGGAGAGAGAGAGGAGAGAAATATGTAAAAGCGGGGAGTGACTGACATACTCGTATCAACCCATAACCCAAACCCACAACTTTGGCATGTAGGTTCTTTATATGGCCTTAGGGTGCGCTAAGTGAGAATTTCCCGAAATTCTCGCGGGTAATTTATGTTGACGTTCTCTAGTATATTTACAACGAACCACATTGAAGTTGTGAAGAAGTACTATGAAGAAGGTAAAAGTGTCCATGTTTAAAGTAAATCTGCCGATTTCTCAAGTTATAGTGCTCTTTTTAGTATTGTTTATACGAGTATTTCTAATAGGCACAAAATTAAAAAATCAAAATTATTCATGTATGAAAATATTTTATTATTCCAAATCCAAGATAGACATCCATGGGCTAGATAATGAACTTCCTTGTGTTTCTAAGCACATATTATTATCATCTACAACGGTGTTATGATAGGTGTATATATATATATGATATGTGTTATGAATTGTATGAATTCTTATCACGTACTGCCGAAGGAAGCGCTGACCGCCGAATACAAATCGAAGTCATAAAAATTGCACACTACCACACTTGCGTACATTTTCCATCATATATACGAGTATATCTTCTTCCTCCTGGCGTTAGTCCTGGTTCCTCACCATTCTGGAGAAACCCCTGGGGTAAGCCTTTGACCATGGATCCTGAATTGGGTGAGTCAGGTTTTTATACGAAGCGGCTCCCGTCTATCCTCCGCAACCTTTGCAGGGAAATCTTTCTCGTATAGGATCAATGTTACACAACCAGTTGCATGAATGTGCAGGTTTCCTTACAGTGTTTTCCCTCACAGGAAGAGCATCAGTTAGTATTCAAACTAATGTACATAACATCGAAAATAGTCATAATACATGATTGAGGTGGAATTCGAACCTGTGCCATTTTGCGCCACACGCATTTTAACCGGCCACCTTTCAATTCAACAATTCGACCATGGACGCTTCTATCTTTAAAATTATTTTTTTCTTAAAAAAGTAGAATAACTACTAATAATTTCGTAAGGTTCTCTTATAGGCGGTGTCGAGTGATTTGGCAAATGATTGGGCCAAGTTCTAATTGGCGGAAAAAATTGTGCCCAAACGTATCTCTCACTCTTTCATCGATTGGTCATATTATCAGTTGCATTATTATTCTTCATCTTGTTCTTCGTCGTTACTTTTTCCCACTTTCTACGCGAGGTCGGCACAGTATGTTAGTTTTTTCCAATTATTTCTGCCAATTGCCATCTCACTGGTTACTCTCTTTTTCCTCATACTATCCTTTACGCCGTCCATCCATCTCTTTATATTCATTATTATCAGTAGAATTAAAGTTCTAAGCACCAGGTTCGTCTATTGCATCCTTTTGAGATTTAGTTTTAAATTTGACTTCTGTGAGTAACTTATAATATTTTCTAATATATGTTTCTGATTTTTTTTGTATCTCATTTTGTTTTGGATATCTCTATCTAATAGCTATTATCTTATCTTTCGCTCAGCACTATCTATCCGAAACAATGCCGTATTGACGACCGTCGCAATTAGAATGGACAATGCCTAACATCCAGTGGCCCAGTGGAAGCTGCCTCGTACAAGGTTCTGATTAGGCACAGAGGAGCTACGGTCAATTAGTTCATTTCCACGCTAGCAAAGTGAATTTGATGAAAGCCCGGTAACAGCCCCTACCTGAAACGTTTTCTGTATACCGTTTATACCCCCCATTCAAGTTCACTGCGACCGCGCCTCATCCCTAGTTTTCCTCATACTTGAAACCACAATCAATATTTTACCTTATCCCAATACATTTACCGTACAAAATTCAAACAGAACAGTGAACTTTTACGCCGTTTCGCAGTGAACCGCCAATTGTTTCACGAATAATAAGATTACAAGAGAATTTCTGCCGTATTGCGTGGGTGTTGGGTTGAATGTTGTTGGAGGCGGGCGCGCAAATACGCAGCCTCCCCTAGGGTTGGCACGGTCGATCCTTCCAGTCGCCTCGCCGGCGTGGTCCGGACACATTCCCGGACGAATATTTTAACAAAAATAATTAAAAAAAAATAACAAAACGGCACCTTTTCCTTGTTTGTTCAAGGAAAAAGGTTGCGCTTATAATTAATTTAGAATAATTTCGCGTTTTTAACTGTAGTGGTTAATTTCGTAGAGATTTAGTGTTTTGTGTTAGTGTTTGTTGTTGCGCCAAGAAGTGATCGAAGTGTTGTTCCGTGAGCTAATACATCAGTGGAGTGAGGAATTTTCGCGATTTCGTGCAATTTCTGAGGGCTTAGTTTAACTGCTTAGTTTATTTTTGATAAGGAGGTTTCCGAGAGGTACAGTTTGGTCTTGATGTGTTGGATATCGTCGTGTGTTCGCTTGTAGTCAGAATTTGCAATAACGCTTTTGTCTTGTGGGACAAACAAGCTTTGATTACTGTGAGAGTACAGTTAACAGGAAAATTAACACCAATTATATTTACCAACAGCGATAAATAAATCGTACAAATGTAACTACTGGTTTTTTAAACTTTAATAGCAATGACTGGATAGCATTGTGTAATGCTTTGACTAAATATGGACTTAGTTTTACTTCAAATGTCAAGGGATTAAAAATTGTGGTTTCTTAATCGATTCACTAGCGAATTGTAGTTGACGTAACCTCCCCTATAATGCTTGGCACCGCGTCATTTTGTATTATTACGTTACCACATCGGAAGTTGATGAGAAGTTATGTTTTTGCACTGTATTCTAGTAATAAAATTGCCTAATGACGTATCTTTATGGGAATTTTCCTTAATTTTTGCGATCGCTTCCATCAAGCAGCAATGAAAGTAGATAACATTGTTAGTAATGATGATGGTATGCCACAGCACAGGCATACCAATAAGATAGTATGTGTCATACACATTATAATGTGCGTTGTGAATCATCCACGCTAGGCAAGTACAGTTATAATGTAATGAATGTGGTTGAAGCCATCTAACTCACGAACAACAATTCTTTGGCCGGGTTTCTTAATATCCTTCTGTGTCTTATTTATGTTGGGTTGGTAATCAATCTTTTCTTCCATTTACAAATGATATTAAATTCTATCATTGAGCTAAACTGCTGAACGTGGCCTTATCAGTCTTTTCAAGACTGTTTGATCTGTCTACCCCGCAAGGGATATAGACGTGACCGTATGTATGTATGTATGAAATTGTTGATATTTGTGTGCCATGAAATGTTTTCTTACACTATCTAATTTTATAAATAATTATAATTTGATCCTCTGCCTCTTACGACATTCATGGGAATGAGATGGAGTGGTCCTATTCTTTTTTTGTATTGGTCCCGGGAACCACACGGCACTTGTATTGGACTAGCAATTATAAACTAAATAGGAGATATCTTAGTCACTATATGAATTTCGTTTCCTTTTTTCAAATTCACAAACTAAACGAATCCAAAAAAGTTGATGCTCTTTCCACCCCATTATATACCAATTATGAATGTTACATTACTCATTGGTCAGACTACAGATAGCTTAGATATCAATACGGTCATGTTTACAAGCGCAATGCGCAAGTCACCGATATGTACAAATTAAAGCCGGGCCGCCAGCCAGACGTCAGCTGATTTGGTGAAATTCCATGCTTTGGATGGTAAATCACTGTTATTATGTAAAATTTGATTGATAACTCAAACCGCTTTAGAGTTCTAGTTCAGTAACGTGCCACTGTGCACGGTGCTGCATAATAAACCTTATTATATATAAGATAGGTACAAAAGTTTAAGTAGATGTAAAAAATTTTATGTAGTCGCAGAGTGAAAAAGACCCAGTCCATATCTTCCTGCGAATGTCTTGATAGAGGAGACTACAGCACAAGAACACTAAACATTGATGCTTCAAAATAATGACGCGTCAGGAAGGCAGTTGACCGTAATACCTTCGCCAAATTATTGAACAGAACTTTGTAGTAAAGCAATTGATCGGACTTTAAACATAGCGGGGGACAGTGGTTAGATCTTTTAGGTATCCAGAAAAATCTATTTCATGCCACATATTATTTACTTTTTTGAGTTTAATTTTTTGTAGAATTCATTAAAGAGAAAGTAACAAAGACAGGGAGCAAGAAACTAATGAGCTATAATCGAAGGTTCTATGGTATTACGTAGGTGGACCACGTAACATTGTTAGTTTCACCTGAACCTGCATAAACGATGTCCCTCTTCACTATTACATAGGAAACAGTGCATGGTTGAATGCACTACAAACCATATGTGACTTATGATTGTAAGATTCATTAAATGTTACGAAATTGGACTTGGGTCTTGCATTATCACAAGATTTATGGTGACACTATCAGCATCAGCATTGGTCAGTGGCCTTTTGTCAATGTCGAACTTATTAACTTTCGAATTAAATAAAAATACAATTGAAAGTCCTCTTAAGTTTTGGAGATGGCCGGATAGTATCGAAAGTTTTGTCCGGGTCTCCAAATTTGTGAAAGGATAAAAGGAAGAGATAAAGGCGTTGTTCCCTGCAAAGGGACGCAGTCCAAAATGGAAATATCTATACTAATATTATAAAGCTGAAGAGTTTGTTTGTTTGTTTGAACGCGCTAATCTCAGGAACGACTGGTTCGAATTGAAAAATTATTTTTATGTTTAATAGACCATTTATCGAGGAAGGCTATTTATCATTACGCTGCAACTATTAGGAGCGAAGAAATAATGGAAAATTTGAAAAAAAAACGGGGGAAATTATTCCTCCATGAGGGCTTCAATGATGCCCAAAATATCTATTCCACGCGTACGAAGTCACGGGCACAGCTAGTATGGAATAAATCACATAGTTCTATTACTTGACTTTATTACTAGTTATAATATAATTCAATAAGTATAAATTTCTAAAGCAACTACAATCACAGAACAACTAAATTCAGCATTCACTATTAGGACTAAAACTTAGTCCTGATGTTGACATCGAATTAGTGTTCTCGATTGCACCCAGTTCAGCGCACCCGCGGGTGTGGCGGCCATTTAATTAAATGTCACCACAGTATTTAATGGTGCTTCTTTTTATTGCCACGAGCTTTATGCTTCCGCATCTAAAAGGTCGTAAATGGAACCCTCGTTTATAGATTCGTCATGTCACTTCCTATGATGTCGCACCTACTTGGAAGTGTGTTTGTAAGATTATAATGAATCTCTTTTACTGGTAAATTGTGGCAATCAATATAGGTATCGTATAGAATAACAAATTCATGCAAGTGAATTAAAAAAATTAAGGCAAAGTAATAGGCGGCCAGTAACTACACGCAATTTTATAAACTTATAGGTATATCTCATCATATAATCCTTTTGGGGTATGTATGTAGCTTGGCGTACTCGTTTACTTTCGTTTGTCAACTTGACATTTACGAGTAATTTAAATACGATGACAACATGAGTATTTTCATGACCTTTACCCAAAAAGCTTTTTTAAGTACCATATTTTAGCGTTAAACTTATCAATTCAATTCTTCCATTGAATGGCGCATGGGTTTTGTGTCCAATATGATCATTTGCTCATCTCCGCTAATACTTATGTGTTTTTCCAAATGTCATTTTAAATTTGATTTTGTTGTGTTAGGAGCGAATTTTGGAAAATTCTCTAGGACTTTGCTAAGATAGTACTAACTATGGAAGAAAAGATAAGAGTTTTACGGTTGGCTGCATGTCTGACATCAAGTCGCCGATAACTTATCATCATACTAAATAAGCTCAAAGATTCCGTTACATACATACATACAACCCAAGCATATAAAAGCGTAGTAAAAACAGGTACTATTAAAAGACCTTTCATCACAATCGTGTTTTGTGGACCAAAGTTTGTGTGGTCTATGGAGGCAGCTTTTAAAACCTACGTGTCCTTCTTGTCGAAATGTTGTAACAAGTAAATGTAAGGTAATTTGAGTCGCGTTCGTCACTTTAATCTTATGTTTACCAACATTCAGAGCGGAACTGTGTCCACCTCGATGTGCGATCGACTGTACCCTACCACAGTCTCCTGTACCAAGACTTGATGGTCTTCGAAATGATTAACATAAATATCACAAAGGTAATAATGTTCCACAAGATATTGTTAAAGTTAAAAATAAAGTAATGTTGCATACTGTTCTTTTGAATCTTGTGAATGACGTGAATAGTTATAGAATGAAGCAAGAAAGAAAAAAGCCTACGTGTCAATCTAAACTAATTATGTAAATAAATGAAAAAGGAGTAAAGTAGGCCGTGTGGTTCCCGGCACCAATACAAAAAATAATAGGACCACTCCATTTCTTTCCCATGGATGTCGTAAAAGGCGACTAAGGGATAGGCTTACATCCTTGTGATTCTTTTTTTTAGGCGATGGGCTAGCATCCTGTCACTATTTGGATCTCAATTACATCATTAAGCCGAGCAGCTGAATGTGGCCATTCAGTCTTTTCGGGACTATTGGCTCTGTCTACCCCGTAAGGGACGCGACTATATGTATGTATGTAATGAAAAAGTAATGAGTAATTTGACTATGCACTAAAAGAATAATTACGAAAAAGGTAATTCAATTTAACCTTATATCTCGTATTGACAGTAATATAAAATTTCAGAATGAAAACTTTGTAACTGAAGTTTAGTTTTCAACATTTTCAATTTAACTTCTGCCGCTCCCGTGTGGGATGTCCTCGGGCTCCCGCGTGAATTGGAACTGAACATTTTGCTCTGCATTTATTAGAGAGTTGATTTTATCCAGTGCAGTTTTTCCTTCAATTGAATTTTCTTTGTTTCGCTTCACTAGAAATTTTTCTTTTTATTCAATTGAATATTCAAAAATGCTTTTGTGTATTTTTGAAAATTAAATTGAGTAATCTTAATTGAGTACATTAACGCTCTTCTTATGTATGCCCGATGTAGAATATTTCTTCTAGAGAAATGATATAGCGAAGCCTTAATCAAAAGATAGTAATATTTAATGTATTGTCAAGTCTTTTGTGTTCCTATTAAGATATACCTATGAAATTTAGTATGGTGGATACTTATATTACTTATGGATATAAGCATTGTTATTTATCCTAAACGCTTAACTTTAAATTTTATCTGGATTTTCCATCGGAGGAAATAAATTAAAATTTTTATCTAAATTAACAAATGACACAACAATTATATCTATAGGTTCTGCTTTATAGGAATGTCTACACTCGATCTCAGTCTCTCAATTTACAAGTATATCGATTAGCGTTGATCGATGCGTGCATATAAATGCTTATTCAACTCGATTATTATGCGCTTTCTTACGTCTCGATTACATGCCCCGTTTCATTATCAGTGGTAATGACCCACGTTTCACGTACAACGTAAACAACGCAGTTTCTCTCAATTTCTTTAGATAACGTATCATATTGATCGTGTCTTGAATATTGTTACTTAATTAGGAAGTTATTAGCTCCCAGCTTTGACATTTCTGCGCTTGCTAATTGGTTTGGCATTATAGGATTATTTAAATACAAAAACATGTCTTTATCCCTTAACTATGAGGTAATGCGCGTTACTTTCTTTTCATTGAAATAGGTCAATGAAAGACATAAAATATACCTTTATTTATCCATGTACATTATTTATATAGGTACTTAAGCTTATGTTTCTGCTAATTGGAATGAAATTATAGCCAAACCAACTTTTCTACTGCATGGCATACGTAAATGAAAAATCCTAATACACCTGTATCGTTGTTAATTGAAGGATGCACTTGTAACATCCCACCACATTGCACGCCTGTACTGCACGCAAGTTGCGTACGCGCATCGAACCAGTCACCGTCGCACGCGGCAACTGAGCGCACTCGCCGTCGTAGCATCTTTGTTTCGAAATTCGAATGTGCTCTCACCGAAATCGAACATTCGCGTGAATTTATTTTTTTTGAGTGACTATGGCCAGATTTGTAGTGAAGTGATTTTTGGGAAAACTAATTCGATGAATTGAAATCGATTTATTGGCGGAATGTGTAGAAATCGTTTCGCACGAACGATTCGGCACAAGAATATCATGGAGAAGTAACTTTGCAGTGGGTAACTTTGTCAATTTCAGGCACCACTGGTTGTTGTTTTATGGTGGTTGCACTGGTGGTCGAATGGTACCGTTATTATTATGCTTTATTATGTTTTTTTAAATAATATAGCACAGGTATTTAATGTAGACCTGTACGCACAAACAATGAATAGTTTGATGACTAACAGACTTATCCCAACACTACCGTTGTAAAATGGTGGTCGTAATTAATTTTAGATTCTTAGAGATATAAGAGTTGTTTTTAAAAACTGAATATTGGTCGTTTTCAGTTAAAAAAGGAAATTTAAATAAAAGTTTCTACGATGCACTATTGGTAGACAGAACGCGCAATCATATGTTTTTTTAAGAAATTTTATTTCTTGTAAATATTAAATGATTTGTGTTTTTCTGTAACGATTAACGTTAGATATGGTTTTAAAGAAAAGTCGCGCTGTACTAAATACGATAAGTGAAATAATAAACCTACAATCAATAACTTAGCAAACATTTTAAACATCTATTGTTTACATACTTTCATACATATATATAATTACGTCTATATCCCTTGCGGGATACTGATAGGCCACGTTCAGCTATTTGGCTTACTGATAGAATTGAATCATATAAAGTGACAGGTTGCTAGACCGTCGCCTAAAAGAAGAATCTCAAGTTTATAAGCTTATCCCTTACTCGCTTTTTACGAAATCCATGGGAAAGAGATGGAGTTATCTTTTTCTTTTTTCTATTGATGCCGGAACCACACGGCTGTTTACTTACGGAAATATTACCGGAACTCTGTTTCTTTAAAATCCTGACAAGAAAAGGCACTCTCTTAAATGAAGATATCTCGGATATATAACTTTAACTACAGGATGTTTACGACAGTGCTGCAATGCAGGCACTTGCATCTAACGTTCTTATGTATGAAGTTATAAGGGCTGAAATCGCTTAATTGCAATGCAGTTCTAAATCAGTTGAATGGTGTGTTTGTTCGTTTCTATAATTATAGTCTGTTTAGTGGTAATGATCCTGGTGTGGTTGGTGGAGGTACGTTGGGTGGTAGCGATTGAATTGTTAACGAACATTATAACTTAGATACATATAATCACGTCTATATCCCTTGCGGGGTAGACAGAGCCAACAGTCTTGAAAAGACTGATAGGCCACGTTCAACTGTTTGGCTTTATGATGGAATGGAGATTCAAATAGTGACAGGTTGCTAGCCCATCGCCTAAAACAAGAATCCCATGTTTATAAGCCTATCCCTTAGTCGCCTTTTACGACATCCATGGGAACGAGATGGAGTGGTCCTATTTTTTTTTATTGGTGTACAGATTTTATTCGGTTTAAACTGAAGACTGGTCAGGTCAACAAGCATTTAAGTGTGAGTCTTGGTAGGAACCTCTCCTTCCGCTTTCCTATGGATGTAGTAAGAGAGACTGAGGGATAGGCTAATAAACGTGGGTTTGTCACTATTTAAATCTCGCATTTCATAAAAAAGTGACATACAGCTGAACTGAAAGTTTGAAATTATGTTTGTTTGTAACTTGCCTCTGTTTTATTGTTGGTGATATAAATAACAAATTTTCAACTAACAATTCTAGTACTGTTATATTTCTAATAATCTTTTCCAGCACCATGACAAAACACATGTTTTGCAAGATTGCGATTATAACTCTTCCAGTTAGAAAATAACAGTGTAGGCTTGGTTTTAAGGCACGCGGATAGTGTGCGCGTGAGTCTGAATCTCTGTAACATTTTCTATTGTATTTTGGTCCTCATGTTTAGTCGAGTTGCTAGTTTCATTTAGTCGTTTAATGGTTTAAATGTTGAAGATTATCTATCATCATTACTAGTAATTGTTACTTGTATTGGAATACACTTTGTAATATCTGTACTATTATAAAGCTGAAAAGTTTGTATGTTTGTTTGTTTGAACGCGCTAATCTCAGGAACTACTGGTTCGAATTGAAAAATTTTTTTGTGTTGAATAGACCATCTATCGAGGAAGGCTTTAGGCTATATAACATCACGCTGCAACTATAAGGAGCGAAGAAATAATGGAAAATGTGAAAAAGAAAGGGGGAATTATTCATCCTTGAGGGCTTCAGTGATGCCCAAAATAACTATTCCACGCAGACGAAGTCGCGGGAACAGCTAGTTCTGATATATTTTGTACGTACTTTGACCTCTTATCATACTTTTTTTTAGAGCTTCTCATACTTAATTGTTTTTAAAGCTTCTCAAACACCAAAATCGCTCCGCTTTAGTCAAGTCTCCGACATCGGAGCCCTAGCCTAATTGTCATAAGAACTCGTCAGGTTAGAAACGCCAGGGTAGTGCATTAAGGTTAATCTACCGCAGATGGCTAACGGTCTATTACTAACACGGGCTGGTGACTTGCTACTTGGTAAACTGTCACGTTTGCAAGATTCAGTGCTGTGTTTACGATCAATTTTTGCATTAACTCAAAGTGTAGCGTGGTCGTCTAGTAATTCGGTTCAGTGTTAGTCTGTGTGTAGTTAATTTTTAATTTAATTTTGTTTTAGTTCAATTAAGTTTGTAATATCTGCTGAATCTTAATTATATCATTAAGCAAAAACAGCTAAATGTGGCCTATCATTCTTTTCAAGACTATTGGTTTTGTCTACCCCGCAAGGAATTGACGTGATATATCATAATCATTTATTCCTTGAATATGGTTACAATAAAGGATATAATATATGTGTGTATGTATGTTGAATTTATTGTGTATTTTAGTTCCTTTTTGAACTAATATAAATTTATCTGATACTTATGTTAGGATAGAATCCTGATTATATAAAATCAGTCATTGAAGATTCTACTTCGTTAATGGTGACCTTATTTTCATTCACTTTACAATTCATTCAGCCCAGAATGCTATTATTGGTTTTAATACTGTGGCCGCATACCGTCCTTGCCATCGATAATAGGATTTTCTCCACTCCTACATACAGCCTTGTCACTTCAACGATGTATTCACGAGTTCTATATGCATACATCGCGTCTTAGTCCTTTACGGGGTAGACGGAGCTAACAGTTTTAAACGTAGTGGCCACATTCAGCCGGTTGAGTTAGCCCATAGAGAAATAATAATACCGTAGTTGCGTGTCTTGGGACCCCAATTACTTTATACCATTTTCCATTAAACTTTACGCGTCATTTATATGATTGTAGATTTTAATTCAATTAAGATAACTGCGATTAAATTGGACTTTCTATAATTGCTTCGTTTATTGTGCATATTCAAATGAAGTCTAGCCTGTATTCAAATGTCTGTGGTGTAAATTTCCAACCAAATACCCATGCTATTATTGTTATATTTGTTGAATAATTAAGTAGTAAGGCAGTTATATCTAGAAACCAACCAATTTAATCCCAAGTTGTGTTGTTTCTAAATAGTCAAACGTGTAAAAGTAAAATTGAATCACGTTCTTGACCTACGATTTATAAATATATTGTAATTAGCCACCTTTGTTACTTGTGACAGTGGAGCGGATACTATTCTCAGTGTTTATAATTAGTTAGTGGGGTGACTCATTGGCAGTGTTAGAGCGTGGTATAGAGTTGACCGCATCAGCAGCGTACTGTACGTAATAAGAAAGTTGAGGTTTAGTGATTTTAGTTTCGAGGTTTTCATTAGGCATTTATTTTTGGTCTGCTAAATGTTTTGATACTTTTGCCTGTTCAGCCGCTTCGCTACAGCGTCTGAGGTCGGAAATACTCCTGTATTTACTCTTTTACTACTTTATACTCCTATACTTTGGTTTTTTGATTAATACTTGTAATTGTAATCAATTTAGAGTGAATAAACCCTTCTCTCTTTCTATCTCATCTTCGTGTGTTTCCGGTTGCATCCGCCAATCCAATTTCTACATACCTACATATGGTCACGTCTATATCCTTTGCGGGGTAGACAGAGCCAACAGTCTTGAAAAGACTGAATGGCCATCCAATTTCTTTATATCCAAATTTCTTAATTTTGCGATAGCTTCAAATTTTATTTTGCATACTGACGCAGGGATACAAGTTCTTGCAGACTTGATTGATTGTCTAGAATGGCCGGCAAACTAGTTATGTAGGCGATACGAGGCACGATCTGCTCCACTTAGTCAAAACATATTGAGACAGGTTTGTAAATGATCGACTGTTTTGAAGTAGTGATAGTAAAGATAAATATTGTTATATGAAACTTGATAATACTGCTATGATAGACTACCTATTACCATTTAAAAATATATATTTTGTTTTTATTTTTCTCAAATATTTTATGTTTCACATCTTTGATTCTTTCACATTTCTGATTTGACGTCTATTACATCAGTTGTTTTATTTCTTCAAAAATCTTCAGGAAACAATACCTCAATAAATATTTAAGTTTCCGCCCATTACCGTCGGAGAATGCGACACCTATTGTTTAAAAAATACAATACTCACGCTGTGTTACTGAACGATGCTCATTTGATTGCAATTCATTGGGTCTGCGAAATTTTATTATGCGAATGTTTTGCATTGCGTTTTCCAAGTTTTTTTTTGTCGGTACTAATGTAATGTTACTAATGTAAGTTTATGTTCGGTTCTTTGAATGGTATTTTCGGTTTGCGCGAAAGACGATGTTAAGTCGGATGTTCTATTTATGCTCCAATCCGTTAAAGCTTTAATATCGAGATTGAGCATAGTCCGTGTGGATCCCCGCACCAATAGGGCCACTTAATCTCTTTCCCATGGATAAAGGCGACTAAGGGATAGGCTTATATACATGGAGCTCCTCTTTTAGGCGATGGGCTAGCTATGCTGTCGGCTCTGTTTACTCCGCAAGGGATATAGACGTGATTATAGGTTATGTTGTGTTTGAATACTTTGCAAAGGTAAAATTTTTTGTGAAATTGATATTTGATTTGAATTGGACCTTTAGTATGGTACAAAGTGAACCACTAACCATTTTGTAGAAAAGTACCATTTTACTTTAGTATGCTCAAAAGTGTGTGTCACTCCTATATTATTCCGATGGTACCATTGTACAGTACAAGTGAAAAATAGCATTTACCTTAAAGCTGGAGGAAGATCTAATTATAAATGCATATTGTTAGGCAGAGTGTCGACCTCAGTTGCATCACTCACCTGGATGAGTCACCGCCGAGCCGTGTGGGACGGACCGGTTGCAGAATGTGCAAGATTCGATTCCTCTGATAATGTTATTGATTTATTTTCGTTTCTGTTCCGATTCGCACGATAGCATATCAATATCTCAGTGGATTGTATTCGTGTTGATTTTGTGTCCTTAATATCAAAATGTGCCTGGAGGTACAGTGGAATCCGAAATACCCCTGCTTTTCAATATAACTCTTTTGGAATAGCCATTACAATTAAAAATCCAAAGTGCAGTATCATTTCCAATTAAATCATTTATGAAGGTAATTATTGGAGTCATAAATTTTGAATGGCTACGCTTTTACAATTTGCGAGTTATTCCGAAAAAAAAATCGCTGTAGACTTACTTGTCAGATATTCCAAAAACCTACTTTGCTCATTCCTTTTAAATTCCTGTACGTTTCGGTTTTTGAAATAGGTTAATGTTATGATTTTACCGACAGATATCTATTGCATTGAGAAAATCGTTTACGCTTAGATTATCTATTTTGAGAACGGATCTATGTTGTTCATCTATCGATATGATATTTATTATCTGCAAGATATTTCGAGACAAATATTCAGTAACACACTTTCGTCATTTACAAAATGACATATACTCTTGATTTTAGTGACATATTCAATCACAATGTGATTGCAAATTTTCTGATTTCAATCCAGGCCTAATCAGTTAAAAGTGAAACAAAGAATCAATTTCAAGAATTCCGTTACATCATAGCCATTCGTATAGTTTTTAATTTCATTCATACCTAGTGAATAGTTTTGCTCGATGCTGATATAATAATCTGCTTTCACTGAGCTCAATAAAAATCGTTGGAACGAATTGTTCTCATTGCTTCAAAGTGAGATGGTATTTTAATCTGTGGTTCGATTATATCATTTACTTTCATCAATTGAGAGATATTGATATTCCGTCGAATGCGTCAAGGTTCTTTATTGAATTAAATTTTTACAACAAATTTGTAAAACAATTTTCTTCTGTCAAAGAAAAAGACGTTTCGTGAATATTTTTTCGTAATTTTTACAATTCATGACATTATCTTTACCGTTTATCAGATCTTGTCTTCCATCTTCCTTATTTAATACGTCATCCATACTAATATTATATATAAGCAACTATAAGGAGCAAAGAAATAATGGAATATGTGAAAAAAAAAACAGTGAAAATTATTCATCCTTGATGGCTTCAATGATACCCGAAATAGCAATTCCACGCGGACGAAGTCGCAAGCACAGCTAGTTACTTCATAAATATCATTTCAAAATGTCATCTTGCTTAGTTTAAGTCACCCACATAAGTATTTTGGTCTTTTAAGCTAAACGACGACGTCCTGTTGCAACTGAATGACTCCTACGCTTCATTCATATTCAATACTAGAACCTTCGAATTCCTTATTCGGAATGTTATCAAAATAATTATATGCATTAGTAATCTATCGATTCTAATCAGTGACACTTTTTGCTCTATTGTTTGTTAGTGGGACGGGAAACTAGGAATGTTAGTTAACAAGTATGGCACGAGAAAAGAAATTGAGGTTAAAGTCTCAATCTTCAAGACCCGTGTTCTACAATGCTGACAATATGTTCGCCAGCTTCAAATTAAGTTTTCATTTTGGGCTACTTACTCTTTACATTTATTATTTCTAGGTAGAACTAGTACTACGAAACAGTCTAGCACATTTAGTAATACAAACATTTGATCTCAACACCAGATAAATCTAGTCGAAAGATTACCTGAAATCCAGGCCATCACTCGTCTATCTTCACGCCACATCGTGGAACACCGGCGGGAACACTTGACCCCTTCCGGCCGGAAATTGCCAAGTAGTTCCCCTCTATAGAATTGTAAAGTCACGTCGGTCACGGTTCGAAGGTCTTTCATGACTAATGCCTTTAATGGGGGGATGTCCGCGACATGCTGTCTAGATAGATGATCCGTCGATATTGGTAACCTTGATTTGAAAATTTACTAACGGCGTTTTCATTATATTGATTTGCACCCTGATCATGATTGATCGTTAATTGAATTGACCGTGTGCATTTTGTTAGTAATTTATTTATGAATGTATGTGGGCAACTGTAAGGTTGGTTTTAGAAGTTTTATCATCGACAAAAAACTAACTTTCATTATTATTATTTTTCAATTAAGAAACTAGGTTTTTGCAATACAGTCTTCTTCCTTTCATCAAAGTATTTCGGAGCGAGCTCCGCCATTATTGCTCTCACTTTCTGTCTTATCTTCAAATCACCATTATGACTGTGATTAACTCATTTTAAAACTAATTTAGCGTTCTTATTTCCTTTTATTTCTTTTACTCACAATAGTATAATGCCTTGCAAATTACTAATTGAAATAGACTCGAAAAGATACTATTATGATTATATGATTTATCGTTTAGAAAATCAATATCATATCATTGGTTATGCCATCAATGCAGATATTTTGTATTTTCTGTCGTAAATCAATCAGAACGTGTGACAATTCACTGCACCAGTTGTACGCTGTTTATCATTACGTTAACGTGCCGTGAGAAAGCGTCATTGTTATGTAAATCACATTAAACATTCCTTTAATGCCGCTAAATACCGCACTTATCATTTCGGAAGCTTATAAAGCTATGATAACCATCTGAGCCAACAAATATTATGAACAAAAAAACAGGTCGGAACTGATCATCGGTTGTAAGTTCTCAATTCACACGTGTATTGTCACACTGTAACATAATTGTCTATTGTAAGCTCAGTTCCTTCGTCTATGAATTTCGTAACTCTTTTGTTACGAGCTATTAGGTAAGTTGCATGTGGTGTCATTATTGTTTCCTCCTTCATCTATCATCTTAATTTTTCACTTCCACTCATAACGGTAATCATTTTTTGTTTCTCACCTCGTAACATGCTACGATTAATCTGTAGTCTGTACATTACTTGCTCTTACTTTCTATCGTGCTTGGGTGTGTGCATTGGTTCTTTTATTTTCGTGTCGTCTAGCTAATTAGTAGTAATTTTATTCATTACTATCATTATTTCTTCTAGTGTTACGTCACAGGGTTCGTTGCTCGCCGTAAGATTATTTGAAGATGCATCAGAAATTATTTTAATTAAGTTTTGTTCTGATTTAACAATCGGTAATTTTGAAAATTATTATTAGCGTAGGTAGTATCATTAGATATTGTTCGATTTAATTGCTTGCATAATGCGTTTCATACATCTACTATGATATTAGCATATTGAATTTGTTTGTGTTCGGAGTACCCAGTAATTTTATCGTAACACTGGCTATAATTTCGCCTTCATCTTCTATGAGAGCAAGATAATATTTCGTACAAATTGAAAATACATGCCTTAGGTTATAAAACGATACGGATGATTGAAGAATTAATAGTTGGTTACGTCAATTATTTTAAACAATTGAATAATCAATTAATGTGTCTTCTTTCCTGATTGAACATTAACAGTTAGTGCAAAACAAATGTTGTTAAAAAATATAAGGAATAAAAAAAACATTTACATGCACATACATATTTAATGTTTTCTGAAAAGCTACATATGTGATATAATATGTCACTTCATGTTAACTGGATGGCAAAAACTTGGAAACACGAAAAATTCAAAGATCAAGCGAAATGTGAAATGGCTTTTTTATTATGTTTTAAAATTTAGACGATGTCATAAAAAGACGAGCAGATAGAAGGTCTCGGATGCGGCCAAGTGACTCGATATAACCATTGGCGCATTGCAGCTTGGTGCATTGATCCATATATTTAAGGTTTTATCTGGATATGATTTAATTTGACTGTGTGGTATAAAGTGTTTTAACACACACGCAAAAAATATATCACATCTTTATCCTTTACGATTCAAATCGTGACAGATTGATTTTAGGGCTATAAATTTCTTTTAATGTATATTTCATGTCGTTGTATTGTAGCCCTCGTTTTCATGTAATGTTGAATTGAAATCGATAATTTTGTCGTTGTCGCTCGATGTTAATTTTACCACATCATTTCTAACATTGGCTTTATAGACATTACATTGTCTTGTAAAATGCGTGGAACCATATGGCATGTAACTAAATGTTTCGCAGACATGATTGATAATCTGGCTGGAGTTCTGAGCAAAAATAAATTGGATGACGTAAGAAGTGTTAGCTGAATGAAAATTTCGCCAAGTGTAATAATAAATTTAACGTAATCTGATTGAAAAGCACTACTGTTGGTAAACATGAGAATGTTTTAAATCGTAAGGTTTTAAATATTTCGTCATCTCATAGAGGTTAGGTTATTTTCCAAGAAATAGCTTTGTATTGAGCTGGTTCGTTTAGTTATTATGATGAGTATTAAAAAGTATGTAATTACCTTTGGGTGCAAATATTTAACATCAATTTTGAAAAAAGTCGTAAACAGAATTAGTTATATCGTCAAATATCTAAAAACTAATCGCATACACATTATTCGGGCGTTAACAACGCTTGTAATTTGGATTTTAAGGAAAGGTACTTAAAATTAAAATTTGTGACGCCCTCTCCCATGTATACTGCTCGGTGTTCGTAGCTTGCCGTTTGTACATATAGTGTTCGCTTCAAGAGGACTGCAAAATGAAATGAACTGAACAGTTTCTGCAAGCGACGGACCATCATCATCATAGGTATTGCTCAGTTCCACGTGGTATCACCGTGCGGTCACGGTGAGCTATTATTAAATTATATTGTTACGTGAATTGATCCATGCGCGACTTCTTTCATTTTCTTACCATTTGATGTTTTACTTTCACTTCCTTCGAACATTTTAATGTTTTTCGTTTTGTTGGGTTCGATTCGTCTTATTTTAGAACTTAGATTTGCTCAATTTTATAAATTTTCCCTTTTTGTATTTCTTTGTTATAGTCTTCTTTGTTAAGACTAAAAAATATCATAATTAGTTCTAAATAGTAGTATATTATAACTCATTAAGTAAAAAATATTAATGTATGCAAACGGGAATTAACGCGAACGCTAATTTAGATACATCATTTCACTTCCTCTGCTACGAGTATTGTATAGTACATATGGTCACGTCTATATCCCTTGCGGGGTAGACAGAGCCAACAGTCTCGAATAGACTGAATGGCCATGTTCAGCTATTTGGCTTAATGATGGAATTGAGATTCAAATAGTGACAGGTTGCTAGCCCATCGCCTAAAAAGAATCCCAAGTTTATAAGCTTATCCCTTAGTCGCCTTTTACGACATCCATGGGAAAGAGATGGAGTGGTCCTATCCTTTTTTGTATTGGTGCCGGGAACCACACGGTACGAGTATTGTATAGTTAACTGCATTTTATTTGGAGTCGGCAAAGTAAATGGCCGGGCGATTAAGGAGTTCAGTCACCAAGTCCAAATTAACGTCTACGTTTCTTTTTACCCCATTGTATTGATCCAGAGCTTGCCTCCACCACCATCCATCATGTTTCCGTCGCGTCTAGACCCGTCTCACTCCAATTACTATAATAGTTGGATGCAACGCAAAATTCCATAGCAGCACTTTCACCAAGCCATGCTTTTGATTACTTGAAATTGTCTCATTGTCTGGACTGTTTTTCTGATTGTAATAGATTGTAACTTGACACTCACATGCTCTGTTTATATGTCGGCTTAAGGTCACATTCTAAAATTGTTACCTTTTTCTGAACTTGTCAAAATCAAGACCCTTAATAAAATTCTGGGCAATTTTAACCAAAACAATTCTGAGTATAAAAAATTTAGTTCCTTTGATGGCTTTGATTTTTTTCGAAACATGTATAGATTTGTTTATCAATTAAGTTCACATACTGATGCGGATATGAAGTTATTAACTGTTTCAATAGTTCTTTTAGTCCAAGATCCCAGAGCCGTAAGACACAAGTTATTTTCTAAAGAATGGATCTTTCGATTCTCAGTAGTCTTTCATGTACTTTTAATACCTGCATGTTTGTGAGACTTGCCCGGTGACACCTGCGCAGGTACCAGGCGAGAAAGGTAACTAAAAATCACAGTTACTTAACTTAAATTTTTATGACTGATTTTTATATATATTTTATAGAATATTACTCTGAAGTCATATCAGAGAAGTCAGACGCTTTCCATGCGCCAAAACTTTTGTCAGACGCTTTAAAGCTCTATCAAAAAAAAATTAACTTAATTTATTTTTAAATGTCTGACTTTTATATATGTTATTCAGATAACTATTACAAAGTTGTATTAAATCAGTCAGACAGTTTGTAATGACCAAACACCCCTTAAACACAAGAATTACTCAGCCTCGAGTATGAGCGCGATAGCACAATGCGCATGCGCGTCAGAGTAAAATATCTAATATTTGAAAAGTACTTACTGTTTTCAATTTCATATTTTTGCATATCTATTCAAATACGATGAAATTTATAATTAAAATAATAATTAATCATTTTTAAAATAATATAATATATTGCATACTAGCTGTTGCCCGCGACGTCGTCCGCGTAAAGTTCGAGTTGAATCTTAATCATACAGTCTGATACAGACAGACAGACAAAAAATGTAAAAAAAAATTCTCTATTTGTTTCAGTCAAAATATTAAATGTACAGACAAAATATTTTTACCGTATGATTACATGTAATATTTTGATTTTCAGTTTTTTTAATAAATACTCAAACAACACAAAAAAATAAACATTTTTAATAAAAATTAATATATACATATCTTGTTATTGTTGGGACTCGAACTCGGACCGCCAACTTCACAGTCTCACGCGCTAACCACTGGACCATTGAAGCCGTTGGGGTGGTATCGAAATTAAAGTAGACTACATACATATGGTCACGTCTATATCCCTTGCGGGGTAGACAGAGCCAACAGTCTTGAAAAGACTAAATGGCCACGTTCAGCTATTTGGCTTAATGATAGAATTGAGATTCAAATAGTGATAGGTTGCTCGCCCATCGCCTAAAAAAGAATCCCAAGTTTGTAAGCCTATTTGTAAGCCCTTAGTCGCCTTTCACTTATATTTATATGTTATAGGTTTACTATTACTATACTATTTTTTAATTGTTTATGATTTTATTTTTACGGAAAATTCTGCCAGCAACGACAATCTAACTGATGATGAGGACGATGACTTGAGTGGACAGTATAGAGATTTAATAAATGATGAAAATTCAAATGATTATTTTGATGATGAAGATGATAAAGAGACAATAAAATAATTATTCAATTGATTAATCATAATTAATTATTTTTTTATTGAAATTATTATAATAGATATATTTTTTTAAATAAAATAAAAATCATTCTTTTTGAAAGGCTATTGCTACAAAAAAATTCATTTTCCCCTATTTATATGGAATATATATTATATTATTTTAAAAATGATTAATTATTATTTTAATTATAAATTTCATCGTATTTGAATAGATATGCAAAAATATTAAATTGAAAACTGTAAGTACTTTTCAAATATTAGATATTTTACTCTGACGCGCATGCGCATTGTGCTATCGCGCTCATACTCGAGGCCGAGTAATTCTTGTATTTAAGGGGTGTTTGGTCATTACAAACTGTCTGACTGATTTAATACAACTTTGTAATAGTTATCTGAATAACATATATAAAAGTCAGACATTTAAAAATAAATTAAGTTAATTTTTTTTTATAGAGCTTTAAAGCGTCTGACAAAAGTTTTGGCGCATGGAAAGCGTCTGACTTCTCTGATATGACTTCAGAGTAATATTCTATAAAATATATATAAAAATCAGTCATAAAAATTTAAGTTAAGTAACTGTGATTTTTAGTTACCTTTCTCGCCTGGTACCTGCGCAGGTGTCACCGGGCAAGTCTCACAAACATGCAGGTATTAAAAGTACATGAAAGACTACTGAGAATCGAAAGATCCATTCTTTAGAAAATAAGTTGTGTCTTACGGCTCTGGGATCTTGCTCTATTTAACGTCTGTAGCTGAATCGAATGAACCCTTCCCCTCTGTAAAGTTAAACTGTTTAAGTTTTTCGTCACTGCCCGTTTTAAAACTATTGCTCTATTTATAAACGCGACTTCCTGTAACTCGAGGGTTTTGTCACCGCTCCAATACACAAATTTGAAACTCTTCCCCATGCCTATATTTTCTTTAACATGAGATTTTGTAATACAAGAACCGCTCATCCAAATAGATACACTTATAAATAGTTGAGGATCCTGTAACTGATCGTTGTTCATCCATAAATGTCATGCACTGAAATTTCCCTATATAGTTGGGTCAGAAATATTCTAACTAGTTGCTAGTTTAAACGGGGTGTGGTTATTTTTAACCTATATCCGTAGCTGTAGCTACTGGTTTTTTTTTTTTTTGAAATATTTGTTTTAGTATTATTTTCGTAAATAAAACCAATAAAAACGATAGTGTCAAAAAGGAAGAAGTAGTTTCCGCCTACTCATCATAACAGGAATGATTTGATGTATGTATATATGTGTGTAGGAACAGCATGATCTCAGTATTACCTTTCTACACAGTTATTTTTAGGGTCTTTTATATCTAGATCAGTTCTTCTCTAGTATCCTTTTTTAAAATTTGTGTCCGTAACTCGTACATACATCGAAAGTTTACAAATTACTCCATTTCTCACATTACTCAATCAACATTAAATTAAAACGTCTCGTGTCTTAACAAACATTAATTGGGTTCAATTCTCGCTCTGTCCAAGCGTATTTGCTTACTAATTAATCGTTAGTTTACCCTAATTCTGCCACGTTGATGGTTTTGTCGTAGAAGGGATTCAAATTAATTCGACCGACTAAACTGAAAATAAAGTTGATGTTTAGCGCTTTATATACTCGTTATGGGAATTTAGACAGCGCATGTGATATTTCTTTATTAATTAACAGTACAAGACTCTAAAATGAATTTTGGAAAAATATGAAATCATAGTAAAGTTTGTTTCAAAGTGTGTGGTATAAATTGAAGTAGAATTTCGGAACCAGGTGCAGACTGATTAACATTTATGGTCTATACACAAACTTCGTTTGATTGTTCGCTTGTGTCGGCTTAGTTACAAGCTGATCATGTTAACACTTAGATTATCTGCGGATGATTAAGCGTCCGTCTGACCTAATCCAATGCAATGTCTAATAATCGTGAGTGTAATAGGCTCGTCGACCTTTTCGCTAACGTTTTCACTTACGTAACGTTTGAGTTCGTCGACACCTCTGTTTGTGCCATTAGGTTTTCTGGTTGACCTAATAACTTGTTTAGAACACGCTTTTGTTCTGACCACATGCGTAGTATTACGTAGTACTGCTTCTGTTTACCAGATGGGCGTATGGTTCGTCTCTTTAACGCCTTGTGCTTTATATAGCGTGTATTAAACAGTGTATCTCAGATTCTTATTATAGTATTAAATTTTTTATGATAGTGGCGACTTAAGGCATTAAGTCAACGAATTTATTAATATATCAGATTTTTTCACAAATATGAACCTATATGGTATTACATTGTATCCATTCATGTTTCTTCTCTCTTTTGCTGTTATTGATTCTAATACTCTGGATATCGGACAAACAACAAAGACGACTTGACTTCATGCAGATTTTATTAAGGGCGGGAAAGGGCCATCGAAATATCAAGAAAGTAGGTCGAGATTCTTGAGATAACAAGATGTCTCAAATATATCCACGGGATGCTTCTCGTAAAGATGCGGCTCAAAATAAATTTCCCACATAAATCTAATCCAACACGTATCACAAAATTGAAGGTCTGAATTTCCTATCGCATAAAACATAATTTAACCTTGCACGAGTCCAATATAAACAAATATACGGGGTTTATTTCTAACGCTTTACGAGCGGCGCTACGAGTATTATGAGTAATGATGTATTTTTGACCATCTGTCTATCACGTCCCCGGGGTAATGTGCCGGCCATGTGGTGATTCTGGAATACTTTACGCGTTATGCAATGTCATTTAAATTTTATACGATGACGATCATGTTAGTAAGTTTGTTCTTGAGAATCTTTGATCTAGCTTAGGCATAATTTTGAAAGCTTCAATAAATCGCCCGAAATATGGCCCAGTGCTATATATCATCAGTCCTGGCAGCGTTCCAGATAAATTTCGCGTGGTGATAGTAAAATTAAAATTGTTGCCACCTATTGAGAGCCCTTCTGGTCTAAATGTACTCTTGTTTATCGCCGACCTATTTAACCGTTGTATTCTAGCACAAGAGGTTTAGATTAGCTTCAGTTATTCTAAAAGTAGATTAATAGTCACTTTACGGCTGTGTTTTAGCTATTTCTACAACGATACGTAGTAGTGAATGGGGCTCAGCTGGAAAGATATTTATTACGCGAATCACGATGGTATCCAATACATTCACTTTGTGTAGTCAGCTGCAAGACATTCTTAAAATGTTAATGTTAATAAGTTTCGCTGGTTTAACACACAGGCTTAATGGATGAATGCGTTCTTAAGTTATGACAGCGCTACTAACAATTTTCAATGGTTTGCTAGCTGACAATTCGACCGCAAATGCAACACACTAATTTTTAAACTCTATTTAGGGATCTTAAACCTATTATGAAGTAGAATATAGAAACATACATAAAGTGAAGTGTCAAAAATGAATTCTCGGGACTATTACAAAGTGACGTATACAACTTTAGACTCTGACCGTTCAAACACGTTCGACCCAGTCCTGGACAACGATACGGAGTTCAACGCGAACCAGTTCAAATTGTTCGATGACTTCACGACGGATCTCAGGATAAGCTTCAACCCGATAAGGAATTACCATGAGATCACTGATGTGCGGAGGAGGAGAGGTGATCCGAACGATTCTGGAGTAGATATGGAGAATGGCAATGATAGCGCTGTGACCAATGATTGCGATTTGGTAAGTTTAGTAGGTAAACGAAATGCTAATTGATTGAAATGTAGTCTGTTAAAAAGTATAAGATGCAAAGGATAAAATAGGAAAGTTATTTGATAAAAACTGCAATAAACGAAATTTATTACGTGCTTTTTTAATCTGATACTTTTTTAGTAACTAACGACAATGAAAATCTTTAATTATTGTGAAAAAGCAGGTTAGCAATTAAATAATACCTATGTAATTTTAGTATGTTTTGACCGCATTGCTAGAACCGGAATTTAATATCTAGGATAGTTTTCATCCAATGGTATCCTAATGCATAGGTGTATCAATAGTATTATCATCATTATTATTCGTAGCTTTTCATAGCTCACCGCTTGATATAGATATGCTTTCGCGTTTATCTACGCTTAAATTGATATACCTTTATAAGCGTTAAAACATCCGAATGTTTTACCGCTACTCTTGGGATGCTTTAATTTGCGTCCCAACAAGCGAATGATGTAATTTTAATAGCTCATTGTGACCCATGAGTCATGTACCATATTGCAGTCCTTGTACAATTACAGATATGGCCTTAAATACGTGACCAAACTGCTAAATGAGCCCTTGTTTCATTTAAAATTTGAGTTATGATCTTAAACTAAAATCTTTGAGAGTGATTGATGTACACTTCTTTTTGTTGCTGCTATTGTAGATTATATGACTCTTGAAATAATAATAAAAAAAACAAATTTGTGACTCGTGTCAAAATGACAAAAGTATGAAGAATTTAAAAAGTGCAACATTTTTTTTTTAAAGATTAGCCGTTTAGTAACGGTTTGGTTATCGTTATAGTAATTGTGTAACCCACACGAGTATTACGTTCATTGAAAACTTTTGTAAACCAGCTCTTATTTTTACTTTCGGCTGTCTCGGTGTATGTGTTAGCCAACAAAAAATAGTTTAACATGAATCTTTGGTGTTCAGAATACTTGTGCTGAAATGTTGAATGGACATTTAACGTAAATGTTATGGTTCAAGAGAGAAAGTTCAGGTGATACTGCATTTATTTATCTTATAAAGAAATCTTAAAACATTTTTTTTTGTGGCTACATACATATTTGAATTTAATGCCAGATTTTCACCCATATCCAACGTGATTATTATATACAGTTATTTGAAACCGTTATTACCTTTTATCGTGTTTGGATTGCTAATATAAACTGTACTTTGTGTTTGCTCATAGAGTTCGCAAATCAATTAGTGTGTAATTGCACGATTAAAAATTACATTTATAGTCATCACACTCGGCTTTGCGTGCAACGATATCGTGCCAGGAACTGGTATTTTTATGTATCTACAAATAACCACAGCCTTCCAGCCTGTGGAACCGACTGACCTTGAGGTGAGCCTCGACCACGCGATAAATTTTTCGGTCTTAAGCCGATTACCTCAACCCGAAAACCTTCACCTTGATTCACTTTTTGATTGCTTTCTCTCGACTTGTTGCAGTTGGAGAACGAAGTTATGGTAGATCCTTGGAGCAGCATGGACTCTTCGAATTCGCCGCTAACTGACTCCGGACCCTCCGCCAGCGAAGACTGCACCCCTTCCACTTCAAGCGAACCCCCCCGCGGGCCTCTAGACCTGTCTTCCCCGCTCTCGCCCGAAGCACGCCGCAATTCTAACCCAAAAGATGCCAAACCCACACATAGTAAAACTCCGAAATCGGACAAAGCGCGCTCTCGGGACTTGACTCTTGACTTGGAGACACTAGAGCCCGATCGACTCCCACGCCGACCGCATTTCCTAGACGAAGACTACCAGCCGCCGTCCAGATCAAACATCGAATGTCGAATTCCTAAACCACACTTCTTAGATCATTCCCCGTCACCGGATGAGTTTGACGAGCGAAGCGACATCACAAATCCTAATTTTCTGGACGACGAGGTGGATGGCGATGATAATACACAAAAGAAAGCAGGAGCGCTCCCGAAAAGGCCACAAAAGAATCCACCGGCGTCTTATTTAGTACAAGATGACCGACACAGAACAAGTTACCGAAGCGCTCTACACTATGGCCTAGAAAATGCGGCGAGATCCAGCGAACGCGACAAGCGGGCTTCCCAACTGTATCGAGGGACTTGGCCCGGGGAATGGTCCGGGCAGGACTGCGCCAGCGTTCGTAGTTTCTCCAGCAATGGGTCTGCCGAAGGCGGAAGGCCGTCATCCAATTTAGAGAACAAAATGGAATGTGTCTATTCGCTCATTTCGCTGTTGAGTTTATCGCCGGAGAACAATGCGGATCTGAGTGGGCCCTTGTTGGAAATGAGCCGTTCGGTGGAGAGTTGTATCGCGATGAGACAATCTGGTTGCATACCTCTATTGGTGCAGTTGATTCATTCGAAGGTGCCAAGGGAAACGCGAGATCGGGCGGCGAAGGCGCTTCGTAATATAATTCTAACGCAGACTGATGATAAAGCAGGAAGGAGAGAAGCCAGGGTGTGGAGACTGTTGGAGCAAGTTAGAGAATATTGTTATGTATTAGAACAAGTAGTGGAAATGAGAAAGGAAGGAAAGGAGGCGGTAGAAGACGATGCGACCAAGCATCCTAGCCAGAGTGTGGCTGCGCTCATGAAGTTGTCATTTGATGAAGAACACAGGTGCGTAGCTTTCTTTATAAATAATAGTTAAAAAAATAGCATGGTTTAAGTCCTGATGTTAAGTTGTATTAAGACACAAACTGTGAAAAGGGAAGCATACACAAAATAGTTTAACATTGTTGGTGGATCCCAATTTTCGACCTATAGAGGCTCAAGTTAAGGGTGCAACTTAGTAATGTACAAACATGAAAGATACACAATATCCTCACAAATTATAGTCGAGATACTTCCTTACGGCCATTGGCTAGTCCCTATTCTTATGGGAATCTCATTGCCATCATTACACCCATTCAGCTGAACTTATCCTCGAGTATTTTGAGAATATTGGCTGTCTACCTCGTGAGGGAGAAAGAAATGATATATAAAAGTACCCTATTATTGCAGGCACGTAGTCTGCCAACTAGGCGGCTTGCAAGCCTTGGCAGCCCTCGTAAGCGGCGACCAAGCGGCACACGGCAGCGGCACAGACGACAATACCTGCTTGACCATGAGGAAGTACGCGGGCATGACTCTCACCAACTTGACCTTCGGAGACGGCAACAACAAATCCCTGCTGTGCTCCTTCAAGGATTTCATGCTGGCGCTGGTCGAGCAGTTGGAGTCGCCCAATGATGACATGCGGCAGGTTAGTACGCAGGGATGTTTCGTGGAAACCACACACAGTTTGGACACTTTAGAACAAGACCACTCCAATATCCATTTATAATAAGTGAAAATAGAGAGTGCAGTGAAAACGTAGGTTTATTTCTTGTAGATAAAATTTCAGATGAAATAATACATGACGCAGCTAAAATTAGAGGAGTAGATGTCCATGATGTTAGTAATTGAAAACCATGAAAGTTTAACAGATCCCATGTTGTAAATTACGACTTAGAGTATAGGCAAGTGATTTGTGAAATAGGGTTTGCATTTACTTGCACTACAATTTGTAAGCAGTCGATTAATATTGTAGATATTTAATAATATAATAATAATCCTTTATTTATTTTTCTCCACAATAACAATACCTTTACATGTAAAACAATAGTATGACTTCTGTTACATAATTATATTGTGGAGAACTGGCGCCTATACTAGGTCCTAGAAGAACCTGTGTTACAGGTCACCAGGTCTCCCCATTAATAGATAGCTTAGATGTAAAAATAAAGTGAGTAGGTGGTATTACTATTCGTTAGTAATATATATGTATAATATATACGAGAATAATATTTTTAAATAAACTGAGAGAATTTTTGTAGAGACAATAATAATACAAAAAATCATAACTGAAATCAAGTGAGAAGTACATTGCATCATGTTAGTAGTAGTAATATTGTCAACTCTATAGAAAAATTCAGAATTTAATTAATAATGATACAAAAATTGCCATCAATTTAGGTAGTTAAGATGCAACTATCATTAAAGACTCAGTCTCATCGTATGTTAACATTTGGAGAAATTCACTAACCATTTCTTTGCAACGAAATTTATTTAGTGCGAAAATTTGTATTTTAGAGTGTATTTTTTTGTATAGATAAAGTCCCAAGAAACAACGAAATTTTGTTATAAATTGAGTACCATTGAATGACTCGAGTGATATCCTTAGTCTATTGTTTCTGGTGATTAGCTGTGGATTAAAAGGGGTTTGCGAATGTTGAAGCATTGTTATAGCCAATATAAAAAGCTGTCTAACTGTAAGTACTCCACATAGTTTATAAAGGTCTTCGGTTGGGAAAATATATGGCTTGAATGTACAGACCTTTAATACAGCCCTCTGTGCTCTTTCCACCGTAAGCATGTTGGTTTTTGATGCTCCACCCCAAGAAGTAATGCAGTACACTATAAGCGACTGACATAATGCCAAGTATGTCATGCGGAGAATACCAGCGTCAGCAACATGTCGAAGTTTTTTGAAAACATATATTAGTTTGCGGATACGATTTGAAAGTAATTCAATATGAGGGGCAAAAGTTAAATGACAGTCTATAATGACACCAAGGTATTTAGTGGTGGTAACCATTTCAAGTTCTGGGCAGTGACAAGAACCATCTTGACAATTAGATATTTCCAGGGAATGTGCAATAAGTTTATGTTCGGTATATGGTCGGTTTACATTTCTTATAGTAAATGCCATGTAGTTGGTCTTTTTAACATTTAAAGTTAGATGATTGTCTTTCAGCCATACATTTACCCGATTAAACCCAATTTGGGCGGAATTTAGCACCTCTGCCCAAGATTCCCCCGTAAAAATTAGCGCAGTGTCATCCGCAAAAGATTTAAGTTCATGCTTTATATTTTCAGGTAACAGCGGCCGTGCTTAGAAATCTGTCATGGCGGGCAGACCCTAATAGCAAACAGGTATTGAGAGAAGTTGGCGCCGTAAAAGGTCTCACCAAAGCGGCGATGACCTGTCAAAAAGAGGCGACATTAAAATCAGTACTGTCTGCCTTATGGAACCTAACCGCCCACTGCTCCATGAACAAAGTAGCACTGTGCTCCGTCGATGGGGCCCTGGGCTTCCTCGTAGACATGTTGAGCTACGACTCGCCAACAAAAACCCTGGCGATAGTAGAAAACGCCGGTGGTATAATGAGAAACGTCTCCAGCCATATAGCCGTCCGGGAAGATTACAGACAAATTCTCCGCGAGAGAAATTGCTTGAGTGTCTTACTGCAGCATTTGAAGTCACCGAGCTTGACGGTTGTAAGCAACTCCTGCGGGACCCTCTGGAACTTATCGGCGAGATGCCCGCAGGATCAGGAATTCCTCTGGGATCATGGTGCCGTGCCAATGCTCAGAAGCTTGATCCATTCTAAGCACAAAATGATAGCTATGGGCTCTAGCGCTGCTCTCAAGAACCTGTTAAATTCAAAACCTGGAAAGACGCATATAATATCCCTTGATACGACAGCGAGAAGCATGAATTTGCCAGCGTTGCCTACTTTAGGAGCGCGGAAACAGAAGGCTCTGGAACAGGAATTGGATCAAAATCTGGCTGAAACTTGCGACAATATAGAACCGGTTACGTCTCCTACGACAAGTAACAGGGAAGAGAAGAATCTTTTCACAGCCACGGAAAGACAGATGGCTTTGAATTTGGAACGACACAGGATGACGTCGAGTTCGCCGTTGATGGGGACTCTGACGTCACAGATATCTCTGAGCCACAGCGCACATTTAGCGAGCTATCTAAGCTGCAGTAATACTCTTCTGAAAGGTGCTTTAGTGTCACGCTCTTCTGGTGGTAGCTCCGGAAACGTGAACAGATCCGACAGTAAAGATTCCGTGACGAGCACCCACTCTGATTCAGTGTTTGAGAGAGTCACGAGGCCCGGCAAGGTGCCTGTGCCGACGCCCAGAAACAAAGACTTGATGAAGTCTGACAAAACCAGTGAAGTGTACAAAATGAGTACGAAGCCGTTAGCTAAGGACGGACCATTCACTCGGTACCCGACTCAACCGCCGATTCCACCTCCAAGAAGCACAACAGATTTGAGAACTAATTATACAGAATCTGGTTACGACGTCGACCAAGATTCTTGTGACCAGCCAGTAGACTACAGTAGAAAATACACGGAGGCAAAGACCAGTGAAGCGGATAATCTAGAAAAGCCAAAACCATCGGATTCCACTAAAAAGTACTCGAAGAAGGAGAGTCCTAGTAGCTACGGTGATTACCAAGAGACTGATTTAGACCAACCAACGGATTACTCGTTGCGTTACGCGGAGCACCAATCAGAGACCGGATCGGATTTGTCAGAGCCGCCTGGTCCGTCTGACACAATCAAACTCTTCGCAACTGAAGGCACTCCTTACGAAACACCCGTAATATTTTCAACAGCCACTTCGATGTCCGATTTGCGCGTTATAGGGAAGGAAAAGAAGAATGCGCCTCACGCCAAAGAGCATCCAGAAGTTATGACTCATTCGGATGAAAAAGATACGTGTTCCATAGAAGATCCGCCAAGACACGACAACGATATGGCGGCTACTACCCCCCAAGCGGTTGCAAGGTCTGAAAGTGAAAAGCGGGAGGTGTTTGATACTAAATTCAGTTCAGGAATGATAAGTCCGGAGAAGCCGGTGAACTACTGCGAGGAAGGTACCCCGGGGTATTTCTCCAGAGTGAGCTCGCTGAGTAGCGTGGGGGAGCCGACTGAGGAAGACAACTTGGCGAAGAAGAACGCCATGGCGACCATCAATGTGGAACCGGGCCCTGAGGAGCCTTGTACGCCGGGCAATGCTAAGGATAAAGAAGGTTAGATGTCATATATAATAGTAGTTTTTGTTTTTAAGAATTGAGTTTCCCTTCAATACTGTATCTTTCTGGCAATTTTAACCGTTTTCTTGCCGTTATTATGTCATGATATCTTATAACTGTGACATTGTTTGGGAACATAAAATTATTAATTTTTGGACTAATCGATAAATTTCATTGTAAAGTTGTCAGTTTGAATGTTTCATGCATTGATATTTTCATATCTACGGCTTCTCCAATTTCCTTAATTGAAAAGGTACGTGTAACATTTCTCCAGTATCCTTTAGAAACCGTTTAAATTACTTTCAGGCTCAAAAGCAGTAACTTTCGCAACGGACACTTTACCACACGAACATGCACCAGAAGAATCAGGCGTCACGTCTCCTCAGCGGTTCATAGAAGACACCCCCCTGATGTTCTCCAGGTCCAGCTCCCTGGGCTCACTGCCGGAGTGCTCCCAGCAGGACGACCAGGGTTCTGTGGTGTCAGAGTTCAGGTGAGAAAGATATCAGCGCCCCGTAAACCAGCACCAGGATATCCACTTAACATAATATATATCTTTATCAATGTGACGTAAAAAAATATGTTAACATATAGAATAGAATAGATTTATTTTCAAAATTGGATACAAGGTATCACTAATTGACGTCACATCACTTAAATCTAATTATAACTACTACCGCTTCCAAAGCGCATGTGTAGATATGATGAGTAGGTGTAACTAAGTTGTTTATTTTAATGTTTAGTTGGTATTTTTTAATAGTTTGTACATAAAGCCTATTCTATCTCGGGTCTGCTGGAAGAGATTTCATTTAAAATAAATAAGCAGAACCTATGTAATTTTACCAACGAGTCCCAAACTCATCCCTAACTAAGTACTACCTAAAACAAGGGGCTTCGTAAAATCAGATACATACCTAACTTGATTTTCACCACGCTAGGTGTTTGCTGTTAGGACACTTCCTGGTTAAATGACGTTTTGCAAAAAGCTTTATTTTCAAAATTACAAAAAATGTTAAAACATAGTTTGAGGGCAAATTTAAGGTCTCACCTTATTTGTTAGCTGACACTTAAGCAGGGGCGAATCTCAATTCTATCATTATGCTGATCGTGGCCTGTCAGTCTTTCCAAGACTGCTGGCTCTGTCTACCCAGCATGGGATATGGACGTGATTATATGAATAAATGAATGAACGAATGAATGTGACACTCAAAACTTAGGAGTTACATACATACATACATACATATGATCACGTCTATATCCCTTGCGGGGTAGACAGAGCCAACAGTCTTGAAACGACGGAATGGCCACGTTCAGCTTTTTGGCGTAATGATAGAATATAGATTCAAATAGTGACAGGTTGCTAGCCCATCGCTTAAAAAACGACCCTAAGTTTGTGAGCTTATCCCTTAGTCGCCTTTTACGACATCCATGGGAAAGAGATGGAGTGGTCCTATTCTTTTTTTTGTATTGGTGCCGGGAACCACACGGCAAAACTGGTAAAAATGGGCTTTAGAAACGAATGCAGTTCGTGTTGGTTGCAGCCGACTGCCGTCGGGCTGCCTGTCGCCGTGCGAGCTGCCCGCGTCGCGGCCCGCCGCCACGCCGCCGCACGACGGTAACTACACTTTATCATTTACTAGCGAAGCGCCCCGGCTTAGCACGGGTGCAAAATTGTAAATGTTATTATCTATATATATAAAACTCTTCCGTTACTGAGTGACTGACTGACAGACAACGCACAGTCGAAACTACTGGTCGTAGACAGCTGAAATTTGGAATGTAGGTTCCTTGGGATATGTAGGGGAGCACTAAGAAAGGATTTTTGGAAATTCAACCCCCAAGGGGGGGAAAAGGGGTAAAAACGTTTCTATGAAAAATCTTATTCCTTGGGTTTATAAACTTGAAACTTGGCATGAACACGTACATAGGCAAGTAAATATGTTTGACATTATAAGTTTTTTCAAACTACCCTCCAATCGTGATTTAGGGGGTGCGATTGGGTGACTGATTTATTAACGCACAGCCGAAACCGCTCGGTATAGGAGTCTGAGATTTTGAACAGAGGTTCCTTTAGTAACATAAGTGAGCACTAAGAAGGGATTTTTGAAATGTCAACCCCCAAGGGGGGGAAACGGGATAAACTGAGCCGGGGCTGCGGGAAAGTTCTAACGAGATACCGTGGCCCCGGAACGCAAAGGGCAACTGAAGGAACGAGGTGGGTTTTAGTCAGTAAAAGTCTGACACTCCCTTCCGTTCCACCCAGAGCGGGAGAGGTCATTTGATGATTTCCCATCCTTAAAAAAAAAGACTTTGTATGACAACTTTCAGTCGTCTCTTTAACATACATAATAACATACATAATTATGTACATACATGCATAACATTAATAACATCACGCCTTTAAATCCCTATTTTGTGTTAACACTACCCATACAAACAGCTACGAAATTTGTCCGCATCCATTTTCACCTAAAT
Organism: Amyelois transitella; assembly: GCF_032362555.1. Classification (NCBI taxonomy): domain Eukaryota; kingdom Metazoa; phylum Arthropoda; class Insecta; order Lepidoptera; family Pyralidae; genus Amyelois; species Amyelois transitella. The sequence continues at coordinate 1,260,561 of NC_083513.1, read as the reverse complement.
TCTTAACGTTAATGAGATTTACTTTTTATTATCAGGTCAACCTAATAGCCTCACATGTACGTATAACTTCGTAAGAATTTTCTTTCAACTCCTAACCGTTGAGGAGTTGTACCTTCCATCATCAGCTCATTCACATGGGATGATGACTATCAGACGCAAATACTTAAACAGATCTATGAAATTGTCAAAAACGTAATTGCCTGTAAATTTGAGGTTTGCCCTTGATTTCCCTGGAATACCATCATCAGATCCTGACTAGGTAACAACGGGACCAACTTGAAAGTATACTCTACCGAACAAAAAAAGAATCACGTAAATCGGTCCATAAATCTCGGCGTAATCGGTATGCATAAATAAAACACCCGAATTTTATTTTCTATTAACTATCACGAGTTGTCTCGATGCTCGATAGATGGCGTTGGCATCGAGATAGATCGCGCTATGGTTTCGTTACCGTCATTTAGCTAGGTAGCGTAAAATTTTTAATTTATCGTGTAATTTTAGCAGCGCCCCTAGCGGACATACGCGAAACTACATATTACGCACTACAAATATTTTGATTTGAAATTATTATTCGTTTGATTCATTAACTTTTAACTTGACTTATTTAACTTATTTTACTCTCTATTTCAGTTAATTTTTGATTTGTTGATTAGATTTGATATTTTTGATAGTGATAGGTGTCGAAGTGCGAGAAGTCTTAAATATTGGTTAGTAAAAAATACGTATCAGTTGCGGAAAGCAGGATGGCACTAAATAGGATGGGATGGGACAGGATAGGACTGGACGGGGCAGGACGGGACACAACAGGTTGGGACGGGACGGAACAGAACGAGAAGAGACGGGACAAGACGGGAGAAGCCATATGAATTTAAACCAAATATAAACAAAAAACAGCCCCGCACGATACGGGATAAAAAAATGGGTGAAATTTTATATCCTTATAATATAAATACATTTGCGCGGGCGAAGCCGCGGGCAAAAGCTAGTTATACATAAAAACCTTCCTCTTGAATCACTCTACCTGTTACAAATAAACCGCATCAAAATCCGTTGCGTAATTTTAAAGATTTAAGCATACAGACAAACAGACTAAAATAGCGACTTTGTTTTATACTATGTAGTGAAAACTCACTATTGACAATATATAGGTTTTATTTTTCGATTGCCTCTGTGGCTCAGCGGTAGTACGCTTGTCTGTGATACCGGAGGTCCCGGGTTCGAATCCCGGTCAGGGCATGATGAGAAAACTTTTTCTGATTGGCTCGGGTCTTGGATGTTTATCTGTATAAGTATTTATCATAAAATATAGTATCGATGAGTTTGTATCTCGTAACACAAGTCTCAAACTCACTTCGAGGCTAAAATTCGTTAATAAAATTCTCTTTCTCTCCTGGACGAGTAGGCAGAGCCTACATCTTTCCACTAGCCACGATCCCTGCATACTTCTTTCGTTGTATTTACATTTATAGATCTATGCAAGCAAGTTCAACGGAGTTTTACTATTCGATTTCTTCCAAAACCATCGACCAATAGTAAAATCGATTCACGCTGTCTTTCCTTGTATATGCTTAAATTTTAAAAACCACTTAACATATTTTGTTGCGAGTTCTTTTAGGATGATTCAAGAAGGAGGTTCATGTTAGGTAATTAGGTATTACACATAAACATTACATGCCTGAAAATATGTATATTAATGTAAAAATAGTATCATTCATTCATTCAGTAAAAATAGTATGAATAACATATTTATATACAAATATTGTTTACTAATCTGTGAATAACGATGTGGGCTATATTGTTACTACTTAAGCATATAATAACTTTTAATATGTCTTTATAATATAGCTGTTTGTTATTCCTAATGAATAAATAAATAAATAATTAAAATTCTCGTTTTTTTTTTTCAGAAAACGAATGCGAACCATCGGTGTTCGAAGAGCGTCCGTCTCGTTTCGTGGTGGAACACACTCCTGCGCAGTTCTCGTCGGCCACAAGTCTAAGCAGCCTTACCATCGATGACGAGCCTAGGGTGAGTGGATTCGAATCTCGAAAGAAATTACATAAAATCACACTAGAATAGAATAGATTTATTTTCAAAATTGGATACAAGGTATCACTTATTGACGTCACTTCTTTCTGGAGGGGTGTAGGCAGAGACTACTTATACTTTTATCTTCTGTCGTCTGTACCAATTTCTAAGTTGATCTTGGATTTGGTGACCCTGCGCTTTCTACCTGATTTCAGGTGACCTGACCTTGGTGATTTTTTTGACCTGACAGGCGAGATGATTGACATTGATAATAATTCATATTCGCCTGAATGTGCAGTTGTCATTTCTATATTTTCCCCCCGCCATAAAACACATCGGTTAGCAATCAAACTAATGTAGGTACGTCAGTAATTGGGATACCCACATAGTATAAAGAAACGTCGCTTCCCGCGTCTGTTTCTCTGTATGTATGTTTATGCTTAGATCTTAAAAACTACACGACGGATTTTGTTGCAGTTTTTTTTAATAGATAGAGTGATTCAAGAGGAAGGTTTACATGTATTAATGCTGCCCGTGCGAAGCCGAGGCGGGTCGCTAGTGTATCATATGCCCAATTTCATATTTTTTTTTTCTTTTTCACAGCAATCCATTAAACTGGCAAGCAAGATACCGCAGGGAACGCTGCCTGTCAATAACGAAGCAGCCAGTGACAACCGACAACAGAATATGGACAGGTATTATGACAATCAAAGTAATATTATAAATTCGAAAGTAAGTTTTTTTGTTTGGGTACTTCCTGGGTTTTCTACTGAATATATCCTGGAGAAGGACATGGGGTATCTTTCATCCCGGTACAAATATAGTTCCCGTGGGATTTGCGAAAAGCCTATATTCTTTTGCAGGTGGCGCTAAATACATCGCTTTATGTGGGTGGCGTTTAATTTGTTGCTTTTCGTAGGCGGTGCCTATTTCGTCGTTTATATGTAGATGGCGTTAAATTCGTCGCTTTTTGTAGATAGCGCTAAATTCACGCGGGCGAAGCAGCGGGTAAAAGCTTGTAATTAAAATATTTTTAATGTTTTGCTTGCGGATTTGAAGTCGGATAATGGACCAACCAACTCAAAATTTAGCTTCAACTTACACTATGTTCTTGGTAAATGTGTTGTCTTTTTATAGGTGAAATAAAATTTTAACCAAATCTTTTTTTCTTTTATTAGAGATCCGGCTCTACCACCAGTGCAAAATGAAGCGACTAACGCAGTATTCAAAGGTATGTAGTCTTTTTTTGTTCATAAAGAATCTTGTATTTGTGGAAGATTCCTAAATTAAAGATAAAAATGGTCTATGCACTCTAACAATGTATTCAAAAGTTAGTCTTCATTTTTACTTTCTTACATTATGAGTACATTGGGGACCAAAAGAATAATATATCGCTCGATAATTGTAACATGATTCGAAATGTCAGAGATAAAATACAGGTTATATGCGCATTTAATACCTGGGTGACCGAGCATTGCTCGGTGCTGGGGATCGATCCTGGTCTGGCTGAAAACTCAGATTTTTTGTTAATTGTTTCAAACTTGGAGTACCTACTTATTGATTAATTACGTCAGTCACTACTTTTGTCAATGGTTTCAAATGAAATCATGTCTAGCGACCAAATTATTTTGGGTAAAGAAAAGATTTTTCCCACACATGGGAATTCCCAGCTAAATCGATTTTTTACGCCTGTATATATAACTCGATTTCCGACAAAATCAAAAGTTAAAAGACATAATGTTCAGGATTTAATTTTAAAACAATAGGTATGTTCAGATATTACGGTTTAGTTTTACTACTTTTCTAGTTTGTTTTCTGAGTAAATATCGTCTTGCATGCTAAATCGATTTTTTCTCAATTCCAGGCACTCATACACCAAGCGACGTGTGCAAAATATACTTCACCGAAGACACGCCCGCCATTTTATCAAAAGCCGGCAGCAACTCCAACTTATCCGTACTGTCTATAGAATCCGCCCCGGTGTTGCCCAAGATCGAACCTGTACCCCTTCAGGACCAAGACAGTTCCGATAGCTCAAATTTGAGCGACGCGGGAGATTTGCTAGAAGAATGCATCCAGAAAGGGATTGCTAAGGTATGTAATATATATTTGTTATAGTCTGTTTTTTCCAATGCCATACGCCATCTTGTGGTAAGCCGCCATCTTGGAGTGAAATATTAAGAAAGGGATTGCCAAGGTTAATATAGGTTATATGGTACTAGCTTTTGCCCGCGGCTTCGCCCGCGCAAATGTATTTATATTATAAGGATATAAAATTTCACCCATTTTTTTATCCCGTATCGTGCGGGGCTGTTTTTTGTTTATATTTGGTTTAAATTCATATGGCTTCTCCCGTCTTGTCCCGTCTCTTCTCGTTCTGTTCCGTCCCGTCCCAACCTGTTGTGTCCCGTCCTGCCCCGTCCAGTCCTATCCTGTCCCATCCCATCCTATTTAGTGCCATCCTGCTTTCCGCAACTGATACGTATTTTTTACTAACCAATATTTAAGACTTCTCGCACTTCGACACCTATCACTATCAAAAATATCAAATCTAATCAACAAATCAAAAATTAACTGAAATAGAGAGTAAAATAAGTTAAATAAGTCAAGTTAAAAGTTAATGAATCAAACGAATAATAATTTCAAATCAAAATATTTGTAGTGCGTAATATGTAGTTTCGCGTATGTCCGCTAGGGGCGCTGCTAAAATTACACGATAAATTAAAAATTTTACGCTACCTAGCTAAATGACGGTAACGAAACCATAGCGCGATCTATCTCGATGCCAACGCCATCTATCGAGCATCGAGACAACTCGTGATAGTTAATAGAAAATAAAATTCGGGTGTTTTATTTATGCATACCGATTACGCCGAGATTTATGGACCGATTTACGTGATTCTTTTTTTGTTCGGTAGAGTATACTTTCAAGTTGGTCCCGTTGTTACCTAGTCAGGATCTGATGATGGTATTCCAGGGAAATCAAGGGCAAACCTCAAATTTACAGGCAATTACGTTTTTGACAATTTCATAGATCTGTTTAAGTATTTGCGTCTGATAGTCATCATCCCATGTGAATGAGCTGATGATGGAAGGTACAACTCCTCAACGGTTAGGAGTTGAAAGAAAATTCTTACGAAGTTATACGTACATGTGAGGCTATTAGGTTGACCTGATAATAAAAAGTAAATCTCATTAACGTTAAGAATTTAGGTGAAAATGGATGCGGACAAATTTCGTAGCTGTTTGTATGGGTAGTGTTAACACAAAATAGGGATTTAAAGGCGTGATGTTATTAATGTTATGCATGTATGTACATAATTATGTATGTTATTATGTATGTTAAAGAGACGACTGAAAGTTGTCATACAAAGTCTTTTTTTTTAAGGATGGGAAATCATCAAATGACCTCTCCCGCTCTGGGTGGAACGGAAGGGAGTGTCAGACTTTTACTGACTAAAACCCACCTCGTTCCTTCAGTTGCCCTTTGCGTTCCGGGGCCACGGTATCTCGTTAGAACTTTCCCGCAGCCCCGGCTCAGTTTATCCCGTTTCCCCCCCTTGGGGGTTGACATTTCAAAAATCCCTTCTTAGTGCTCACTTATGTTACTAAAGGAACCTCTGTTCAAAATCTCAGACTCCTATACCGAGCGGTTTCGGCTGTGCGTTAATAAATCAGTCACCCAATCGCACCCCCTAAATCACGATTGGAGGGTAGTTTGAAAAAACTTATAATGTCAAACATATTTACTTGCCTATGTACGTGTTCATGCCAAGTTTCAAGTTTATAAACCCAAGGAATAAGATTTTTCATAGAAACGTTTTTACCCCTTTTCCCCCCCTTGGGGGTTGAATTTCCAAAAATCCTTTCTTAGTGCTCCCCTACATATCCCAAGGAACCTACATTCCAAATTTCAGCTGTCTACGACCAGTAGTTTCGACTGTGCGTTGTCTGTCAGTCAGTCACTCAGTAACGGAAGAGTTTTATATATATAGATGATTTGTTTTGAGTTTCTCTCCCCTATCATTGTAGCCATCTTGGAGTGATGTTGTTAGAAAAGGTAACTCGATATATTAATAGCCTAAAAATAATAACCTTACTGCACTAGCTTTGGTAGTCTTTTTTGCTGAAAAATTGAGATTTGCTGATCGCAATGATTTTCTGAAGGGAATTTCTTACTCTGTTAGATATTTTATTTATATTTTATTTGAAACCCCCGGCCTACATTGTCGAACGATCTTTTTATAATGTGACGCATTGCCTTGCAACTTATTTCATACGAATCCAACGCAAAGAATTGCAACGCATTGGATTTTGACGCAAATAATCGCAATGAAGCCAACACAACGTTGCGCAACAAATTATATTGCAAATTCTGATTTCAAATCCCAGTTTAAAACACTATTCTGATTAATTGTAATTTTTCTAAGGTTGTTCTCTTATTTCCAGGTGGTGAAGAACAAAGGGCCGCCTTCAGACGCGTCTTCCGCCAACCAATTCAGTACGAGAGATGATAACGTTTACGTAAGTGTATATTCTCTGGTATATTTCGATGATGTTTTGAAGCTATGCTTGAAGTAAATTTTTAAATTGACAGAAGTCTAGTAAAAAATCCTACCCGTGCGAAGTCAGAGCGGCTAGGGCATTAATAAAGTAAAAGCCTTAGTTCTTGTTATGAAATTAAGTCAAGAATTCATGGTCAGAGGCTTACCCCGAACTCCACTTCCGAGTGAGGATGCGACCGTGACTAAAGCCAAGAGGAAGTAGGATTTACAGTCAACTTGCTTTTAACTTTTGACACTATAATAATTATAATTATTTTTCATCTCAGCGTTCCTTGCCACCGTATCTGCGTTCGTCCACAGAGACCGTCAAGATGTCAAATGAGTTTGGAAGGAATGTGCGAGATAGGTAAGTTATTATGTATTTTTCATAGACGACGTACTATAAACAATTAGAGTTTTATATAAAGGATTGTGTGCTTTATCGTAATACTTTAAGATTACCATTTTTGAATGGTATCTGTAAAATGATTTGTGAGGATGTTTTATTTTTGTTTTAGATTTTGTATTATAGTTGCGTGATACTCGTTTTTTTTTCTACCTAATGACAATAGTTTTAGCAAATCTATCGTATGAGATTCAAGCATTGTGATTATTTATAGTAATAAAATGTGTATATTTGTAATCAGATCGTGTGGGTCGCCGCCGCCATTACCGCCAAAGAGTAGCGTCAGCAGCGCGCCGCCGCGCCCGCCGCCGCACGGTGCGTATGCACGCGTACACGCTCATACAACACAACTATTTTACATACATACATACAAACACGCACGCACACACAGAGAGATGAGCAAATCGAAATTATACACAACCATTATATCCTGACTCTAAATAGACAAGTTTGCATGAAGAGTTATGAATGTGGATGAAACGAAATAAGTATGCAGGGATTGTGGCAAGTGGAAAGATGTAGTCTGTGCCTACACTACATACATACATATAATCACGTCTATATCCTTTGCTTGCTTACACTACACCTCTTTAAAATAGTGTTTTGAATCTCAATTCCATCATTAAGCCATACAGCTGAACGTGGTCTTTCAGTCTTTTTAAGTCTGTTAGGTCTGTCTTTCCCTTAAGGGATAGAGACGTGTTTATATGCGTGTTTTCATTTCTTTAAAACATGAACGTTAAAATAAATTTCTATACCAAAATAATAAATATAGAAAGTAAATAATTTTTGTCTTTCACCATTTTTTAACATTGGTTACAATGAAGACTGTCAAGATTATATTTTGTTGTATAAGAATTCTTTGCCAAGTATGTTCTTTAAGAGGTGTACTACTACCATTGTAATATTGGTGGAAATAAATAAATGAATAATTTACAGGTCGAAGACAAGACAGCCGTTTACCAATAAAAACTCAAAACACGAGAGAGAAACCAGAACACCCTACCACCACCAATCTGGCCCGGAACGAGTCACAAAGCTCCCTCAGCCTGGACTCCTTCGGCTCCACCGACCGGGAGATCTTCGAGGAGACCGTCAAAGCGGGACTCTCGAGCGTCAACCCTAGAGCTAAGTACACTTTAGAGAGCAACAAAAACAAAGCGCACTCAGTAGAGAGACCTACTGAACATTCTAGACATCATAGACAACACAAATCTTTGGATAGAAGCGACAAAATTGCCCAACACAGACCTAAAATCAAAGACCCGGAGTTCGAACGAAATTTAGCCTCCGGCGCGTATAATCTGAAATCTTCAAACAAAATGAAGCGTTTAGAACAAGAATTTAGCAGTTTAACGCTGTCGAGATCGCCATATTCGTATCACGGCGACGCAACTTCGTCTTCGGCACATCATTCGCGCAAGAATTATTTGAGATACGACGACGGCCCTCCGAGCTTGCCAGCGAGGATAGACGAACCGCGTCGGTTGTTAGAACGAAGCAATTCCTTGAGCTCTTTAAGCAACGACTCGTTTGGCTCGACGGACAAAGAAGTTTTCGAACGTACCGTCCGTATGGGTATGTCTAAGCCGCAGCCGAAAAAGCGGGACGAGAAACCTCGCGGGCGAACCGAGGAGCGTCGAAGTAGGAAGTCCAGCCAGGGGGCCTTGGACAGGATGACGGGCGAGGAGTACTGCCGGGAGCGGGCCATCCTGGAGGAGGTGATAGCGCGCGGCGCCGCGGCGGCAAAAAACGTCCCGGCGTCGTCTGCGGCCGGAGTGCGCGCAGGCGACGCAAGCGGCAACACAAGCTACACTGGCTCTGAACATGATTCAGCTCTACACGAACTAAACGACACGGTAGAATCCATACCACAGGATGTGACGAACGAATCTGTGGATGATCAACAAAATGAGTCTATATTTGATCGGTCGAATGAGCTGCCGACAGTCGATTCGGGTAATACGACGCTCGAATCGAACGATGCGGTCGAAATGGATCGATCCAATGAATGTCTCGCGCCGAAATCTTTGAATACCACTCTAGAGTCTGAAACTCGTGACGAGTTGAACAGATCAAATGAATCTTACGCAGATGTTATGGACGGATCCTGGAGTGATGTAGATTCGCCGCCTAAGAATTATGATGTGGCGACGCTCACTAGAAAGAATAAAAATAAACTTGAATATACAGATATAAAATATACTCCGACAGATTTGAAATGCACAGACAAATACGATGATATATCGAGAATAAGTACGGACACGTGGAACGATAATACTTGTCCCGATGACGTCACGTTTCCTACTTTTAGCGGATCGGTACATCTAGTTTCGTCTATTCGCAGCGAAATAGCTGATCCGTCATCGGCATTGCCTGATCTTTTAGAAAAAAGCGAGGGCACCAACATGTTTTTACGCCCAGACTTGACCAACAAACTCGAAGGGCCGAGCCATTCAGAACTGACGGATGAGAAGTTAGATGATAGAATGTTAGATAGTGTCGCTGAACCTAGTTTTACGTCACTAGTTGATGATGCAGAGCACAAATTTGACTCTATTTTATCATCAGCTATAGAAAAAGAAGCCGCCCGTTTAGCCGCTCAGTTAAAATCTTCACAATACGCCATGGAAAACAGCGTAACGTCCCTTACCTCTTTAGACTTGGACAACGTAAGACCACCTTCGAACTTGGGTAGCTTATTATCTCTTAGTGCATCAGGGCAATGGGACGAATCTTCCGCCCAAATATCGAAAAAATCTCAACGCAGTCGTAAGAAATCTTTGCCTGTTGCCCTAATGGTCAAAAGGGCATTAAGTAACTCCATGCACCAAGGCAGTTCAGAGCATTTAGATAGCAACCCCGTCAGTTTCCTAGAGAACGTCAAACCTCCTTCGGAAATGGAACACTTGGACATGGAAAGCAGTATGGTGTCTGTGTCCAGTATTGTATCAGAAGTTGAAGAGATCAGAGAAAGAATCCCAGTGGTATTTGATTTCAAACAACCTGTGCAAGAATTGCCCATGTGCATGAACATCAATACAGTTTTCCAAGATTTAGATAAAGTTAATCCACCATCGTTGTTTGATGAAATGGCTGAATCTACATTAGAAATTGAGCAGACGACCGCGCATGAAGTGTTTGATGATTGCGTGTCGAATACATTAAATATCATTACTGATATTCCGTCAGGTTCTGAAAATGGCACGCCACTACCTTCTGACCTCAGCAGTGTTGAATCTACCCCGAAAAGACGACGTGATCCAAAGTATTTGACGCCCAAAGAAAAGAGGCATGTGTCTAAAGATAGATATCAAACTTACACCATAACAGATAGTGTCACTGAAAACGATGTTGTTCTAGAAGTCGAAGAAGAATTCATGACGTGGACTAAATCAGAAAGCGATCGATCTGATGACTATGTCACAGCCACTTCAGAGCCTAAATTGAAACGAAAATTGAGCGCTAAACAAAGGCGGCTAGAAGACAGAGCTAGGTACCAAACTCAAACCGTCGATATCAATAATGTACTCGCAGAACCACAGCCTAAACCCGACGCGAGTATAGAAAGTTTGAGAC